>NC_062983.1:1209691-3609691 GCF_023078275.1 Leguminivora glycinivorella
TAGCTCATTTATTATGGGCATTATGGCCTGAATAGTTAACTGTTAAATTAACGTTTAATAAACATCATAAATGTTAGTGGATTTATTGTTGCTAGGGCTTTTTAAAGTCAAACCTAAGAATATTTATTGTTAAGTAACCTACTTACTTACAAAAAACGCGCATAAAGCGTGAGAAAAACACAGTTTTCTGCATCCTAAATTATTCTGACATAGTTGTTGTAGTATGCCTTTTCGGCAATGTATTTTTTAAATATTTTTACATGAAAATTGGGACCAAGTCTAGAGTCATATATTCCATGTAAGATTCTAGCTCATTTATTATGGGTATTATGGCCTGAATAGTTAACTGTTAAATTAACGTTTAATAAACATCATAAATATTAGCGGATTTATTGTTGCTACGGGTTCTCAAAGTTGAACAAAAGAATATTCATTGTTAAGTAACCTACTTATAAAACACAGTTTACTACATCCTAAATTATTCTGACATAGTTGTTGTTGTATGACTTTTCGGCAACGTATTTTTTGAATATTTTTCATGAAGATTGGGACCAAGGTCTAGAGTCATATATTCCATGTAAGATTTGAAAAGTAATCATTCAAGTCAAAATAATTTGGTGCAAAGAAAATTTAGAGTCCTAGGAACGTGTAATGTATTTTAAGACCAAGATAGACCTAATCCATTATATTCTAATTTGAATACAACACGATATACAAGCATTAACGATGAACGTATATAAAATCGCTCAATTCGCGTCACATCCTTTATTTCAAATTTGTTAACAAAATAGGTTAATAGCTGTTATTCATCATTCGCTGTCAGTTATCAATTATCATTACTTTATCGCGATATAAGGCATTATAAGGAACTACTGAACGAAATCCAATGGTAGAAATTGACCTTGAGTTTTTAAAACAAAACTTAGGACTGACCATTGGTAGCCTTAAATTTTAATCAAACTTACATGCTTTAGTTTAAACCGCTGATGTAATTACTTTTCAATATCAAAAACTACTACTAGTACCACATCTCGGACAATGGCGATCAAATCTATGAAAGCGCGTTCCTAGCACACATTCTAAACTCGTGTACGTGAACGCGTACCATGCTTCTATGAGTGAGATATCACAGGTCGACTGTTCTCGTTTTTGACAGGCGGTAACTGTGAGGTAACCGAGTGGGGTGGGCGGCACTTTCAGCGGGAGCGGGAGTGGCCATACTGTACAATAGTTCTCTTTATTATACTGTGACAGAGGAACTCGATATTACAAATCAATATTTACGAGTATTAATAGAACATATTATTTACAGAAGCAGAAAAATTTTATATAACTATAAACATACCTAATGACGTTTTTCGTGAAATATTATGTAATATTATGCTTCTCGCTTTAAACTGTGTTATTTTATATGTACTTAAGTAGGTATGTACATTTGTTTTAAATATATGCAAAAAATTACAACCTACTTAAGTGTTATCAAAAGTAGAGAAAACGTGTTTCAAAAGAGTGTATTTCCAAAAGGGCTTATTACTCTATAAACTCCATACAAAACACAAGGCCCTTTGAAAACATTCCTCAAATAGACCCAAACGGCCCAGCCATGACATTGGTCTAAGCGCGACAGCAGCGGTGAGCGGCACACTGAGAGAAATTTGCATTGTGAATTTAACAAGTTCGACTTGTTGCGGTTTATCCGTTTGAATCAGCCAAACGTATGTTTAAAACAATATGTGTCAGGTTGTTTTTATAAAATCGACTTGTTGATTCAAATATATTGCCGATTCAAATGACAAGTAGCTTTTTGTTTGAACCAAAGAGCACGTAGGCGCTATTTTAACCAAAAAACTTGTTGAACGAACATGAAAACTGGTTGTATTTTCTCTCAGTGCAGCCATACGTGCGAATGAAAAGTCCCATTGCTGTGTCTCGCTCCAATGTATGGCCGCCGCTCACCGCTGTCGCGCTTAGAGCAATGTCGTGGCCGGGCCGTAAGGATTGTACCAAGGATGCTGGCGGTATTTCCTCGTTTCACCTAAGTAAAGTTTGTCAGTTTATTAGATCCCACTGTGTATATCTGACCGGCAACAATAGTTAATGAGAATTCAAATCAGGCCACGCGAGTACAAGTTAGGGCCCTCGAGGGACTATCCGTCAAAACGACGTATGTTGGCAGGAAAGGTAAGGTACTTACGACCTATTATTATTAGTGAACATCCTTGAAAGTGTAATGTAAAAGCGAGGTATGTTCGCAGGAAAAACAGGGTAGTTTTGACCTTTTATTACCAGTGAAAGCCTTTGAGTGTTTAATATTTAAAAAGGGCGTATGTTTGTAGGGAAAGTATGGTAGTTGCGACTTTATTAGTAGAGGTCTTTGAGGAAGCCAGTCAACACAATGTTTGTAGCAAATGTAGGATTGTTGGAACATTTTGTTGCTGAGGGTATTTTTAAAAACTTTATGATGGGAAAAGCTGCGGAATTAGTGATGGAAAATGGATGATTATAAATTATATTTAGAAATAAATATAATATATTTGTGTTTGAATGAAACTTTTGGCTCGACTAGAAATCAGAGCTTAGGTACGTCAAAATATGGACTAGATAATAATAATTATGTCAACATTGACAGTAAATATGTCGTTTCTTTAAAATACAACGTTTTTTTTGACAGTGTCGATACATGCTGTTGATTTTCGACTATTTACACGTGAGTGACCGGGTTTATAATTATGTTTAATACGAGTATGTCAGTTTCTTAGTGTAGTTTTGTAATTTAAAGTTTAGACACTGACGTAACCGATCTATATCCTATCTAGATATAAATAGCACATATCGTATCCGGTTGAGTATTAATTATTTATATTTTATAGTTGGATTGTATTTATACTAGCTGTAGCCAGCGACTTCGCTCGCATTAAATTTGAAAATTGCGCTCCATCAAGCTTCTACCTTCCATTTTAGGGAAGAAAGATACAAAAGTAGCCTATGTCACTCTCCATCCTTTCAACTATCTTCACTTAAAAAATCACGCCAATTCGTCGCTCCGATACGCTTTTAAAGACGAGTAAACAAACAGACACACACACTTTCCCATTTAAAATATTATTTGGTAAAGGTTCTTAGTTATTCTAGAACCGTTTAATAAACGTAAATTATGTTCTTTAAGGGCGCCCATCCATCGTCTACATTCTTAAAAGCAAAATATCCCAGACTTTAACAAGATTCATACAATGCCTGGCTACATAATTCAGAAGTTAACCTAAGCTCGGTAAAGTAAACTTAGGCTTACGAAGACTGAAATTGGCTGCAATATTAAAATCGTTGCGGAAGTTGGTCTATTAATCAGGGCCCAGGTGTCTGGGAACGTTCTAGATGCGTTGAGAGTCGAATGAGACCAATAATAATCGCGATAACCGGAGACAATATTATGAAACCTATAAGTTATGAATAATATGTTACGACCGGTCTGGTTTAGCGGGTAGCGACCCTGCCTGCTAAGCCGCGGTCCCGGTTTCGAATCCCGGTAAGGGCATTTATTTGTGTGATGAGCACAAATATTTATTCCTGGGTCATGGGTGTTTTCTATGTACCTATTATATAAGTATTTGTATATTATATATGTCGTTGTCTGAGTACCCACAACACATTACAAGCCTTCTGAGCTTACCGTGGGACTCAGTCAATCTGTGTAAGAATGTCCTATAATATAATATAATATGTCATATATTTTATTTCTTTATATGTATGAGTATATATTATTTGATATTATTTAACCTATTGTCATAAAATAAACAATCTTTATTTACATGGACATATTTACATAAAAAATTATAATAATTTTAATTTTACAAAAAATACAACAAAAAACCTCAGACATCATAAATACAATTAAAACTTAACCTAAAATTAAAACCGGTACCTATTGTTATTTATGTACTTAAAAATATATTATATTTTTATGACTAAGGTTTTAATTGATTTTTCAAAATTGGTCTCTTAATACACCGCCTACAATCTTCTCTGCTTTTTCCAAAGGTTGACTGGTGGAGAATGCCTCACGGCATTAAGTTCGCCTTTTGTACATTAAGTTGTTCTTTTGTGCAATAAAGTTTAAAGAAATAAAAAGTATAAGCAATTGGTTGTGTTCTTTAACGTTCCACAGAACATGGCGATTCTGGCAGGGTCGCCATGTGGTGTAAGGCGAGGAAAGAAACAAGTTCGAGTTAAGACGTATGTACAATGTAATAAATGACGCATACGAGTAGCCTTAAATAATAGTTGCATATGGGTGTTCTTTAAACTTTATTTCACAAAATATACACAACAATGTACAAATTGCGAACTTAATGCCAAACGACATTCTCTGCCAGTCATACACTGCAGCATACTCTTTACACTGTAGCATAAACCATTACTTAATGTTGCTGATTTGAAAACAATACTGTTACTATAAGTTGTCGATAATAGCAGTTCTCAAAAAGTTTGTACATACCCACGTCAGCAAATTTTAATTGATCCTATTTTGTTACCAACATTTAGTGACATGTCGACTTTCGTAAGATATATACAGGATAATTGGTATAGTTAAGAAAATATAGATACAAGAGAACCTTAATGACCAAATAAAACTTACTAAAATATCAATTCATGAAATAAATCTTGGTAACAAAAAAGGAATTAAAAAAAAACAAATTTACCTTTTTCCTTAATTTTTGTACAAACTTTTCGAGAACTGTTGATAAAAAAGGTTTGACTCTCGTGAACTTCAATGCACATCAGGAATAACGTCGTCTGTGATTAAGCTTGCAAGAGTGCAGCGAGTACGGGGGAATGTTAAAATAGCTTTTTAATGAAATTCGTATAGTAGCGTCGTGTGTTGGAAGAAATTAGAGCCTGAGCTTGTACGAGGTGACACGTGTTTTAGGAAATTCGCGTGAGCGTTTTCGGACTAGCGTATTTTAACCCCGACGCAAAAACTACGGGGTGTTATAAGTTTGACGTGTCTGTCTGTGTGTGTGTCTGTCATCGTAGCTCCCGAACGGATGAGCCGATTTCGATTTAGTTTTTTTTTGTTTGAAAGATGAGTTAGTCGGGAGTGTTCTTAGCCACGTTTTATGAAAATCGGTCTACTATGTCGCGGTCGGGGGTTTTTTCAAAGTTTTAATTTTGTGGTTAGGTTATTGGTATTTTCACGAGTGTAGCATATAATTTTTATTTATTGTTTATTTATTGTAAACATAATTTACAGCATTACAGTCGAAACCAAAGCACTGTACAATTCAGTTTAGATATTATTAGGTGATTAACAAAAGAAACAAACATATATAAAATACGATCACCTTTCGTCCATCACCTCACAATACCGCAGACACATTTGATACACAATCATCCATCTGCTTGCAAACACATCACATTCTGGTGATTTGTGTTTGCAAGCATGTACCTACCCTACATATAATTTGTTTGTATGTTATAGGTAATATGTGCGCATAATATACAAAATTGTTATTGTTTGTGAGTTACGAGCATACACGAATTCACACATGTGACTAGAACTCTGTACATTTGTATCTAAGGAGCTTATGCTCACTTTATTTTTTCCTTAGATTTGATCTTTATTGTATGACTTTTTGCTGTGTGCTTAACACAGCAAAAGGGAGTGTACTCGTTTCTTATGAGTTGGCAACGCGCACGTAATACTCCTTGAGTTGCAGGCGTCCATACGTTACGGTGACGGCTTTCTACCAGGCGGACCGTATGCTCGTTTGCCACCGACGTAGCATTAAAAAAAGTTAGTCTTCTGAAATAGATACCATACATACATACACTAAAGAAAAAGCGATCAAGCCCACTGGTGGCGAAGCCGAGAATCGAACCCGGGTCTCCAGCTAACGCTAGTCTATTTAAGTTGCATTTATTGTTCAGGCGTACAAAGACGATGTATTTGTGTGTTCCATGACATCTTCTCTTTACGATGAGATAACATTTTCATGTATAGACAAATTCAATTAAAGTTCTGTGAACAAAAGTCATGCTAAACCCAATCTTTTCTCTTGAGTTAATTTCTCTTCACTGTTCTACACAAAGTCCTTACCACAGATTTCATATATACCATAGATCATGCAAATGTATAGACTTAGCGTGTCGAACGAACTCAGTGTAATCCACTGAGTTGTCAGTCTTTACTCACAGTTTGCAGCTTTCGGGCGTCAAGTTTTGAAAGTTTAAGTCAACAAAAACACAAAAGTTTTTTAAAAATTTCGTTACGTGAAATTTAATTACAACAACACAAAAATTAAGAATACTCAAGGGTCTGAGACATATTTCGAATGACATGCAAGAAACAACATTAGTACAAAATCTGGCACGCTCGGCCCCCATGCGAATAGATGAACTTGTTTGATGAATATTCCCAACTAACAAAAATTAGTCTTATAGTGGCTTATAATGCCAAAAATAGTACTCTTATAATAACCTTGTAAACCCTTTACAAGAGGGCATTTGGGCACACCTTATAAGGCCAAAAACCTTATATCCCTCTTGTAGTTGCTATATTATTAGCTTTCTTATCTTGTACGTGTTTTATTATGGCATGCAATAAGAAAGTTAACCTTATAATGGCAAGAAAAGTGCTTTTAAAAGGCTAATGTACTAATAAGAATCATATTTAAAGCTTTAATAAAGGCAATTATACTTGTAAGAATCATATTCAAAGCTTTAATAAGGGCAATAGCTCTTGTACACGTTTTGTGATCATCAGATATAAGGGAGTAAAACTCATAACGGCGAAACAGGATGCTGTTTTAAAAGTTTATTGTGCTTTTCGTAGTGATTTATGTGTACATCATCATCAAGTCATCCATTTTGCAAGTTAGTAAACGGTAAGTTAACTTTTACATATTACAATTATTTGCTTATTTATTATGAAAACTGTGTGGGAATCCAATTTCATGGTGAAATGTGATATAAAATGTGTTGTATTATTAATGCGCCCTTGTATTTCAACGGCTTTGTACTAAAAATGCGGTTAATTAATTTTGACATGTCTTGAGCAAGGCTGTTATAAGAGTAAAAGCAGTAAGCACATCATTTACAAATACTCTATAAGAGTAAAAACTTTATAATAGCCACCGGTGTTACTTATGATTCGCCATTTTATATATCTTTAGGGTTCCTTCTCACAATTAGTGAAATCCCGAACCTTACCATCTAGTTAAATATTTGTAACGGATACCAGTTAAAAATTCATAACGTTATCGTTAGAGAGCAGATTTCAGGTAGCGATTTAAATATTAATATGAATATGACTCGCATACAATATTTATTATTTTTTCTACACACGAAAAAATGTATGGGAACATAAAAGTAAAACCCTTTTTGGATGCTTTTGTGAATATTGGGCAAAAATTATAATGATAATAAATAAAAATAAAAAAAATATTTATTTATACTTATTTCTTTAATATTTCTTCTGCGCATTGCACAGTAAAAACTTCTATTATGGCTCAAAGAATATAAAAATGAAAATAATTCGCTTCTTATATATATTTAAATTGAAAGTCCATTATTTAGAATAAAATACTTTAATTTATAAAATAAAAAATAACATTAATTTAATCTAATTATTCAGTGAAGTTTGTGGTGTGCGATGTAGGTAATAATAATAGATTATAAACCACATGACATGTATTTAAAAAATTGCACTAGTCATATCCATATTAATATTTAAATCGCTACCTGAAATCCGCTGTCTAGTTATCATGTACTTGGC
Organism: Leguminivora glycinivorella; assembly: GCF_023078275.1. Lineage (NCBI taxonomy): Eukaryota > Metazoa > Arthropoda > Insecta > Lepidoptera > Tortricidae > Leguminivora > Leguminivora glycinivorella. Next base: position 1,217,463 of record NC_062983.1, read on the forward strand.
GCAAAACTTTGAAATTGCATTTTTGTTCGAAAGACCGTCCTTTTTAAACCGGTATTTTGGGGAACGCTTTGATAAAGGTTTGGTTCGATTAACCGGCATAGAACAAAATAAAACCGTGTAGTCCGCAGCATGTCAGGTAATACTGATATTTTCAATATTTCATTAGGAAGTTATACCTAGAATTTTCAATTTAAAACAAACTTGTGCTTCGGAATATTTAATCTTCTGGTGCCTTATTTTATTACTTCCTATTGATTTATTGTAAATGCTGAGTCAAATACTCTATTTGATATTTATTATTATGGTTATTGTTACAGAATCTGTGGATGAGATAAATAGTCAGCCGTTTTTAGTGACGTGAAGATGACAAACTTTTCTCCTCCTCTTAGTAAGTAAGTGCTATTGAAAACCACAGACGATTTCAGTACCGCCATCACAATGGACTTTGTGTCGATAACTATAAACAGTCTAGCCTAAGACTTCAAATAAATATTTTTTTTTATTACAGATGAACTACAAAACGGCACATATTCTGATGGAGAAAATCAGTCACAATCATTACTTACACCCAAAAATAAGCCAGGAGTGGTGGATCAAAAAACATGCAAAATGGAAGAGGACGCAGGAAATAGTTTAGGTTGTAAGAAAATCACACCAAGCAAAGATGGCGCTGATAATTCAAAACAAGAAAACGAAAATCAATATATCTTTTGTGAATTTGATGAAGACCTCGATAAAAGAAACTACTTATTATTTTGGAAATTTACTGATAGGTTAATTACAATTTCTACCACCGTGTAGGCGCTCTGAAGAATATATTAATATTTTGAAGTATGTAGACTCATTGAAACAGCAACATCGTGGGCAATAGAACTGAAAATATTAATCTTATAAAGTTACTTGTATCGGTTTGGTTTCGTTGCACATAAATAAATATCTTAAAAACAGTGAGTTTGTCTTTATTTGTCCTCAATTTTAATCTGTCTTAGTCCCAAAAGGACTACATATAAAATCGGTTTCTTCTTAAAATAGCCGAACATTGTATTCACTTATTCAGATCGTCCAACATTCACAATGATAACCCGCAATAATAGTTATTTGTTATACAAGGGGGCAAAGTTGTATTTTAACGCCGAGTGTGGAATTGAAAAACGAGCAAGTGAAAGGATTCTATAGTTGAACCACGAGCGAAGCGAGTGGTTCGAGAATAGAATCCTGAACTTGCGAGTTTTTTTAACACACGAGAAGTAAAATACATTTGCACCCGAGTGTAACACAAAACTTTTCCCCTCACTATAGCGAGGAAACTACAACGCAAAAAAATGCGTTTATCACTGCTTCCAGTAGTTCCACAGGTGGTAAATCATCTTAATTACTAGATTCACCTACTTTTATCAATTTTAAAGAAGTTAATTTGACTTTATTCAAGGTCAAATTACTTTACCCACTAGTGGATAAAATGCGTTTTTACTCGCTGGTATTAAAGGACAAAACACGTGTTTCCGAGCTAGTGAGGGGAAAAAGATTTTTTTTTTATTTCAGACCAAAGTCCATAAAGTAAGGAATACACTTTTGGAACTTATTCTAATAAAGTTAATCTTAAAAATTAATATTAGTAGGTACTGATGGATAAAAAAACTGAGTGCCTTGGTAATAGTCTCTTATACGCTCAGTTATGTATAATTGGCCACCTCCGAGTGCATGCTAGTCTGTTATAACCGGTGGACACTCTATTTAATAATGTAAACATTGTAAAACATGGAAACAATGGACCAGTTACATTTGCCCTCCAGTCGAGATCTGCCCCGCGGCCCCGCTGTATATACCTTAACATTTTTCACCGCAGAGCTACAGACACCTTAAATAAGAACAAAAAATATAATTATTAAGCTAAATCCAAACTCATTTCATCATTTAACGATATACCTGTATTACTGTCACTGCTGCTTGCCTGCATATTCTTATAATAATTATTATTCCATAATGGCATCCTCTACGGAACCACTAATCGATAAGTTGGGATCAGATTGTTCACATTCGTTGGATTTTCAAAATGACGAATCAAGTTTTATAAAAACTTTTAATACGACACTTTCAAGAATAATGCCTTTATAATTATTGTATAAGAGAAAATGTATTGCTTTAATTCTTTAAAACACTTTATAAAATGCTATAATTTGTTTGCTGGATAGACGTTTTATTATATGCTCCTATGAGGCATAAAGCATCATAGTTATCTTATGCATTACTTTTATAAGAATAATTGGCCATAACAAAAGCTTTTATAGTACTTTGAATATTATACAGCGAAAAGGCATTTTAAATGGCTTCTATAAGAATACATATTTTTAAACCCTTATTGCAGTCATATAAATTGGACTTATTAACGTGTACATTGCCAAGTTATAAGAGTAAATGTACTATTGGCCAAATCCTCTTATAATGAGCTACTATAAGAGTAAATATTTTTAAACCCTTATTGCAGTCATATAAATTGGACTTATTAACGTGTACATGGCCAAGTTATAAGAGTAAATGTACTATTGGCCAAATCCTCTTATAATGAGCTACTATAAGAGTAAATATTTTTAAACCCTTATTGCAGTCATATAAATTTGACTTATTAACGTGTACATGGCCAAATTATAAGAGTAAATGTACTATTAGGCCAAATTCTCTTATAATGAGCCGCTATAAGGAACTCTGGCATAATGAATGCTATTTTAAAACTACTATGAGTGTTTAGCCCTTATAGATTGATTTTATAAGGATATTTTGTTTGTTGGGTTGTCTTCGGTTACCGCGATAGTTACTCATGAAATAAAAATATGGAAACGGATTAAATCGCGTATAATGAATTTACAATTCATCCCGACGTTTCGAACACTTTACAGTTGTTTCTTCTATCCAAATTTAATTCTGTGGCCCTTACACATACCCTCTTGTTTCAGACAAAGCGCCATCAGAAGCGACGTTCCGCGGAGCAGAGTTCCTCTCCTACGACCTGACGCAAACTGGTGGGGAGCCTATAGTTAGCACGCAGGACACCATCTCGCTGTACTTCAAGACTAGGCAGCCTAATGGCCTGCTCTTCTACACTGGTAAGTATATTTTTACCTCGGTACCTACTTTCGTATAAATCAGGGGTGAACCTGGGTACTGTTGTTTTGTACTATCACAACAGATATATGGACCTCTCTTCTTACGGTTTTTCTATTTACAGTTGCTCTATTTACGGTTTAGTACTGTTTGGTAGCCAATATTTCGTAACTGGCTACAAACCGGGAATCTTGATTCCCGTTTTGTAGCCGGTTACATATGGGGCCAGAGTTACTGACCGGAGTTTCTACCAAATCGAAGCTCGGACGGTGTAAATACGGACAGACAGAGCGAAACTATAAGGGTTCCTAGTCAACCTAGTTGACTACGGAACCCTAAAAAATTACTCAATGTCAGCATTATTCAAAAAAATCATCTGTTCATGATGGCAAAAAAATCCTATTTTGTAACCAGTTACAATACGGGATATTTTTTCCCGTTTGGAAGCTGGTTACCAACCATGGCTAGGAATCGGTAATGATTTCGTCTCATTTTGTAACCAGTTACAACACGGGATTATTTTCCCGTTTCGAAGCCGGTTACCAAACGTGGTTACAAATCGGTAATGGGAAAGTCCCAATTTGAAGCAAGTTACGAATTGGGATTTTTTTCCCGTTTCGAAGCTGGTTACCAGTTTTTACGTAGGGCTGAGCTGATAGTCAGCATGTAGGGTACCATCTTGCTGTACTTTAAGATGAGGTAGCCAAATGATCTGCTTTTCTACTCTGGTAAGCGCAAAGACATTTTCAAGAGAAAAAAATTTGTTCACTTCTGGTGACAGAAAAGCTCTACTTCTTGAAGAAATCTTTTTGGGATTACACAGGGCAAGGGCTCTTATAAGCATCATTGATACTTTCAATAAATTACAGTTGCAAGGTGCAACAACCCATAATAGGTTTAAGACTTTAAGGGCCACTTGCACCAACGAAGGGTTAACCCACCATTTTATATGGAATTTGACAGTTGATAGCCCACTAACCCTGAGTTAAGAGGTTGGTGCAAGTGGTCCTAATAGATTTTGAATTTTACGGCTACACAGGCTTTCCATCAGGCGGGCCGTGTACCTGTGGTACTTATAAAAAAAACACAGTATGTCAGTATATCGCGATGTAGGTAATTAACAATTCTCTAGCAATACTGGTGTACTTGTTAATCTGATTTCGGACTTATTACCTTACATCACTCTTGGATTAGACCAACAAACGTCTAGTAACTGTGGAACTAGCTGGAAAGGGCATTACAGGCTGGTACAAAAATAAAATCGAATCGATCAAATCGGCGAAATATTGGAAAAAGGCCAGGGTGGCTAGCCGAATGGCACAATCGCTCACGAAACGCTCACGAAACGAAGCGCTAGTAGATATCTATCTCTATCGCGCTTACGTATTGGCGCGACAGAGCCAGCGGCGTATCGCTTTCGTTTGGCGTCGGAGAAATGCCATTCGGCTACGGGGCCTGGTCAGAAGTACTCGAAACCGAGAAGCGTGTATGAGAAACGTTATGAAAGTGTGTGAAGCGAAAGTGGTTTGTCAGGATCGTAGTAAATGGAAATCCGTGATCTCTGCCTACCCCTCTGGGAAACAAGCGTGATTGTATGTATGTATGTAACAAAAATAAATCAGGCATTATCGGTATACATTATGTAAAACATAGAAGCTCTTTCGTTGATCGGGGAGATTCTTTTATTTCGTTGATAGAAATATTTACCAGATTTTTTTCATCAAAGGTGATTGTGCTAGACTTTAATATCTACCGAATCAGATCAGAATACCGAACTAGAGATGTGAATGATGCATAATTGCCACAATGAAATCTAGGTCTCATTAGCACAATAGCACACAAAACGGGTCACACACACGAAGCAAAACTTGGCCCCCTGGCGGTCACCACTCGTACTTCCTCAAAACAGCTACAACTATATTAATTTACATTATTGTTCCCGCTAGTTTGCATACAAACTGTCTCTGCGTAACATAACTGCTTGAATTTAGACACGCTTAAGCCCTTTTGGATTTGGTCAAGTTTGCTTTGTGTTAGTTTGGTGTTAGTTTCTGATGAGCGTTATTAGAGAAAGGACGTATGTGTGATTGTGAATAAGAGCGTTAGGTTTAAGGTTATAGATGAAGGATAGAAAGCATCATATAATAGTATGTTGTTTATGGATAACATTAGGTTTGTATGCTTCATTAGAATGTACCGGATGACATAATTCTGCGGGTCTAGTGAAAAAGTCCGAGGTTGGACTTGTGCCCTTTTTCACCAAGTCAATTTGAGTTATACCCTTTTTCATTAGACTCACAGAATTATATTTACTTAGATTCTTCTTGCGTCTATATTCTTTCTATTATTTGTATAGGATCGTGTCATCAGTCACAAAAAGAAGCAACAAATCTGAGCGACATCGTGGATAACAAACTACATATATACCAATTGAACTGTTCAAGTGACGAATTAGCCCAATACATTTTTATTTCCATCTACAACAGCAGGTCTATGATGCATGCAGTTTTATCACTTACTCGAACGACGTGGATAAGACATCTGTCACGCTCACATTGTACTGGTCAGAGCGTGACGGATGATATATACATAGAGATAGGTGTTAAAATTGAAAGCATCGTAGGCCTACAGATTTAGATACCTACTTTCTCTTGTAGATTATTTCGACTGGGATTCGCTAAAATCCGAGCGGTTACAACGCAGGCTCATTTATAACCGCAACACCCTTTTGTGCCGCTATAGGTATTTGTTTACCTAGGTTGCACTGCCTATTTATCAATTTCGCGCTGGATACATATCATTAATCTTTTCATGAAATGCAAACAGAGGTTTGGTACATGCCTGGGTGTCTAGCCAACATCATGATCGCACATGTTTCTAGGCTTGTGTCGTTCACGAACTATTAACTGTTAGGAATAAAATCCCATCGATGAATCGGAACTGAATCTTTTCGTGCTCTGTGAGTCGATCGTTGCTCATTTAGTTCAGTATCAGATCAGCGTGCGCGAGCGCTTCGGAACGAGAACGAGTGTGTGACTGCGCCGACCGGGAGCGAGAGCTACTTACCAAAGCAACTTAAAAACATCAAGTTTTCATGTTAAGCTTCGATTTCTTACAATCTTTCGGCCCGGAATGGTTATTATCTGTGGACTATTCGTACCATTTTGACACTATTCGGTCCCATTCGTTTTGATCTTTTCGACCGTCTTGTCTGACTAAATGAGCAAAAGACCTAAAAGAGCGAACTAGTTCGTGGGAGCGATTGAACGAGATCGGAGCGCTCCGATCAACGAACGAAACGGCACAAGCCTACACGTTTCGTACCTAGCTCTCCCTATTGCCACATTATAATAAAGCTTACTATCGTACAGTATGACCACTCCATGCTTCCCGCTGAAAGTGCTGTCCACCCGCTCTCGGGTACCGCACAGTTACCACCTGTAAAGAACGCGACCAGTCGACCTGTCGTATCTCACTCATACAAGCATGGTACGCGTTCGTCTACACGAGCTTAGACTGTGTGCGTAGGGACGCGCTTCTTTCATATATTTGATCGCCATTGTCCGAGGTGTGGTAGTGGCGCGACCGAGCCAGCATTTAGACCACCACGTAGCGTCAACAATTATTACTTCGGCTAGGCTTTATTAAATTAGTGCGTACACTGAGAGAAAATACAACCAGTTTTGTACCGCTTGATTCATGGAAGGTTGGGCAGACTATAGAGATACATTTCTACTTGCTGACATTCCGAAATACCTCTTTAGCTTTATAAAATTTTTTACACACGTTCGTCGGTTTAAGGTGCTTGTGACTTGGCTTTTCGTCAGAATTTCCCCAATTTTGTCAGTGAAATTTCGCCAAAATCTACTCCTGCTAATCTAGGTTTTTGCTTCTACATTAAACACTATTATTTTATTAAGGCGAAGTCACATCTGTCAGCATCGAGTCGCATTTTGCGCATGAGAAATCGCTCGTATGGGGTTCTTCAAAAAAGGAGTGTACAAGTTTCTAATGGGTCGGCAACGCGCATGTGACACCCCCTGAGTTGCAGGCGTCCATAGGTTACGGTGATCGTTTTCATTCAGGCGGGCCGTATACCTGTTTGCCACCGACGTGGTATAAAAAAAGACGCTCACGCATCGGAACGCTGAACGCATGCGTACGCGTGTTCATACTAACGAGCGATTTCTCATGCGCAAAATGCGGCTCGGTACTGATATGTGTGACTTCACCCTAAGTCATACCATGTCCAATAGGGTGGGTCACTCTTGTATGGAGAAAAAAAAAGTATTATATTTTCATTGGCACAGTTACAAAAACTTGCAAACTGATGCAAATAAACAGTATTTCAAATTATTTTGCAATTGGAATTAATCTTCTGCCTCCGGATCCACTTTGAAGTTTTCATATATTTTTTTGTACATTTTGTGTGGTGTGCGGAGTATATGTATGTATTGTCTTTTAATTTAAAATTTTGCTATAAATATATACCATTATTGGCATTGTAATAGCATGCTAAAGGTTCAAAGAAAATAAATGAAGAAAAAAACCTCAAAAATTTAAACCTTTTTTACACCCTACTCCATACAAAATACAAAAACTTAACTGAAATCCGGAGGCAAAAAAATAAACATAAAAATTAAAAATAAACATTGTACACTAATTAATTACAAAATGGCACCTTTTTATGACTGTGCCCCCTAAGAAAATAAAAAAAAGTAAAAATGACCCACCCTAATGTCCAACCCATCTGAACAAACATTTTCAATGTTTTGGGCAATTTACAAAATTGACTATATTGGTAAGTCCATAGGTAAAAAGCGCTGGTAGCCTAGCGGTAAGAGCGTGCGACTTTTGATCCGGAGGTCGCGGGTTCGAACCCCGGCTCGTACCAATGAGTTTTCGGAACTTACGTGCGAAACGTCATTTGATATCTGCCAGTCGCTTTCCAGTGAAGGAAAATATCGTGAGGAAACCGGACTAATTCCAATAAGGCCTAGTTACCCTTCGGGTTGAGTCAGACGGCAGTCGCTTTCGTAAAACTAGTGCCTACGCCAAATCATGGGATTAGTTGTCAAAGCGGACCCCGTGCTCCCATGAGCCGTGGCAAATGCCGGGATAACGCAAGGAAGATGATGATTGGTACGACCATAGGTATCTTTATTGTCAGAAAATTTAAATCCCCCCCTTTTTCCAGGTCACGAAGCCGACTACCTAAACCTGGCAGTGCGCGACGGCGGCGTCTCCCTAACCATGGGCCTCGGGAACGGCAAGCAGGAGATGCACATAAAGCCTGCGAAGACCAGGTTCGACGACCATCAGTGGCACAAGCTGACGGTCCATCGGAGGATACAGGAGGTTAGTTTATATCCAAAATTAATCATAGCTAACTCTAAACTTATTGATGATGATGATGTGATCCTGTTATCCCTCACTAGGGACATAGGGCTCTTAGAAAAATCTTCCACTTTTCACGACCTTAAACTCATTACAAAGCTTTTGTTTACTTTCACCCACAGATGTTATATACCGGGTGCCCGGTAATTAATAGACAACCTTTTAACCACCAAGAGGGCACCTTATACTGGTCCAGAAAATCGACTTTAAGGTTTAGTAAAAGTCGCCTGGTTTTCGAGATTTTCACACTTTTTAAAATTTTAGGTAGTATTATAGTATTTTATGCAACTGGTGGTTAAAAGAGGTCAAAAAAGGTGAGTGGCGTGGGTAACAATTTGAGGCGATGCCGATGCTCGTGCATTTTTTGACTCAGTTAAACACCGTTGCATACAATACTTTTTCTACGACCAAGCACTTATTTTGAAAGAAAATTATAAATCAACAAATACCTACTTTCAGTCATCTTAGTTATCTAGTGGACCGCCTACCATTTTGAATATGCAGTTTGAGTGCAAACATGAAAATAAAACTGTCTATGGTATGGTTCTTTGAAGCCTGGCCACTAAGACGAATCGAGCCGAGTTGAATCGAGTTCTCATACATTTGAATGCGATTCGACGCGTCGCCAATGAACGCAGCAGAAAACGAAGGAGTCTCGACTCTGCGAATTGGTTTGTTAAGTTGGTAGCAATATATTTACTGAACTGTAACAGCTATATCGTGCTACTTCTACTAAATGTTTTCAGGGTATAGACTAGATAGACTTGTCCTGACATCTTTTATGTAGGGTTTTTAAGTTCTATGCACGACCTTGTAACTCACGAAAACGGGAGTAGAAAAAAATTTTAAAAAGTGTGAAAATCTCGAAAACCAGGCGACTTTTACTAAACCTTAAAGTCGATTTTCTGGACCAGTATAAGGTGCCCTCTTAGTGGTTAAAAAGTTGTCCATTAATTACCGGGCACCCGGTATACCACAGATCAAGCAAACATATCTACTTAGCATGTCAAATGAACTCACACTCAGTAAAACCCACTGAGTTGTCCGTCTTTAATCGAAGCTTGCAGCTTTCGGGCGTCAATTTTTGTAAGTTGAAGTTAACAATAACATTAATAATGCCTCGTTACGTAATATTTAATTGCAACAACACAAACATTATGAACATTCAAGGGCCTGAGACATATTTGAAATCACAGGCAAGTAACAACAGTACAAAATGTGACACGCTCGGCCCCTATACAAATAGATGAACTTAGCACATTGTTACTGGCGAAGTCTCAATGTAAATTGAGACTCCAGTGCCTGTTAAGATCTATTCTTACGAGTAGATGTTTGCTATAACGCCACCCTAAGGCGGTTGAGAATTGAGGGAAGGCATGGATAAATTTGCACACATCCAGCAGGCCTCCGTGGCGCAGTTGGAAGCGAGATGGCCCCGGCAAGGCCAAAGGTCGCAGGTTCGAGTCCTGCCGGAGGTGTGAATTTTTCCATTTCTTTTTTCCATTTTTTCCTTTAATTTAAAAATAGATGAACTTGTTTCTTCTTATCCAAATCTATAATAGTTCTGTGCTTTCTTTCACATGTCCCATTGTCTGTCTGTAATCAAATCTTGCAAGTTAAATTTGACCCACTTCCCGTTTTCCGATTGGGCCGAAATTGTGATCGTGGTCAAACGTCTACCTATCCTTACTAAAAAAAAATGGTATCATGGAGCTGATGTGATGATGGAGCAGAAAGGTGGCCATAAGAACTCTGTAATAAAACGTCGTATCCCCATTGAGTAAGGGGTTTTTAGAAACGTCTCGGAGAGCAGTAAATAACTGTTGAAATAAAAGTACAGTCGGCGATAAAAGCTTGCGCCAAAATCGATTTTCATCCGATGAAACATATTACTCTTAAACGTATGTAATGTACGAGCCTAAAGAATGGTGTAAAGTGCAAAGGTCTCGATTAAATTTGTTAAAGTACCACGTAGGATTAGGGTTGCAAATAGAAAAAAAAAACCAAATGTTTTTTTTTTCAGAATTATGAAAAAAAACATGAAAAATCCAAGCACCATTGTTTTTTTTCTAAATATATTAGTTTTTTTTTTCAGATGAACAAATAATACGAAAATAACGATTTTTCGTGATTTGTAACGTTTCAATAACAATAACGTACATTTTAATTCGATAAACATTCAGTATGCAAACGTTTACTGAGGAATCCCCGATGCGGCGTGGAGCGTGGAGAGGCGGTGGTGTTGCCATCAGTAAATAGCGACAACTACTAACTACAGATTGTGTAAATGTTAGTTTTATAAAACCAGAAATTATAATATTTTATGCAACCGGTGGTTAAAAGAGGTCATAAAAGGTTAGTGGCGAGGGTAAAACTTTGAGGCGAAGCCGAAAATTGTTAATTAAGACGCCACGAGCATTTTTTGACTCAGTTAAACACCGTTGCATATAATACTTTTTCTACGACCAAGCACATACTTTGAAAGAAAATTATAAATTCAACAAATACCTACTTTCAGTCATCTTAGTTATCTAGTGGACCACCTACCATTTTGAATATGCAGTTTGAGTGCAAACATGAAAATAAAACTGTCTATGGTATGGTTCTCTGAAGCCTGGCCACTAAGACGAATCGAGCCGCGTCGAATCGAGTTCTCATACATTTGAATGCGATTTGACGCGTCGCTAATGAACGCAGCAGAAAACAAACGAGACTCGACTCTGCGAATGCCAGGCTTTATCTGACATTCTAAGGTTGGCAACAATGTATTTCATACAATATTTTAATTTTCTACGATGAAGTGATTGGTTTGTTAAGTTGGTAGCAATGTATTACAGAATTTTAATAGCTATAACGTGCTACTGCTACAAAATGTTTTCAGGGTATAGACTAGATAGACTTGTTCTGACATCTTTTATGTAGGGTTTTAAAGTTTTATGCACGACCTTGTAACTCACGAATAACAGTACGGGAGTAGAAAAAAGTTATTAAATGTAAATTCGTTTAATAGTTAACATAAAGTCTAAAAAACCGTACAGAAGTATTAACTGTTTTGCAAATTTTGAGATTTCGTCCTTTAGAAAAAAACATACTGTTTTTTTTTCAAGCCAGAAAAAAAACAGTTTTTTTGCAACCCTAACTATTACGTAGGATAGTGATAGTACCTTTGCACCAGTTGCGAAATGGTATCGCATCATAGATCCTTTCTGATCTTATATCCCATCTCCTTAACAAAAAACTGTGGTATCAGACTATCAAGACCCTGTTTTTAATGTTTATTATATGTTATTTATATATTGTTGCATATTAATACACTGGTTCTGAAACTCTAAAAGCCGTATTTTAAATATTCCCAATATGTTTCCTAGAAAATCTCGACAGAGATTTTGGTCGCACAAAATGTTCGAGGAAATAGTGCTTACAGAACAATATGCTTTCACGAATGTTCCGGGTGGGAGGTTTTTTCTTTGAAATTTTATTTCTAAAGGTTTAAATATAAACTCTTTAGCGATAAGGCCGCCTGTTGTTTACCTCTGTAATAAAATTTATTGTAATGTGTGTGTTCTTAAGTAGAGGTATGTATTTATCTATTTAAGTATGTATATCGTCGCTTAGCACTCATAGTACAAGCTTTGCTTAGTTTGGGGCTAAGTTGATCTGTGTAAGATGTCCCCAATATTTATTTATTATTTATTTATGTACATTTCTGAGGTTGTGCAATAAAGTGGATTTGTATTGTATTGTATTGTGTATGTATGGTTATTTTGGAAGCAAATAATTTCGTTGTAAGCCCTTTTGAAATACAAAATAATTTTATGCATTTTAGTATAGTTTATACTGTTGGGTTATTCATTAAATTTATTTGTTAAAGAGGAAGCGTTATGCATCACAGAATGCATGAAAAATGCCAATGTTCACCTGTCATTGTACGACCTTCAAATCTTCAAGAAAAGAGCGTACACCCATCTTAAAGGTCGGCAACGCACCTCCAACACCTCTGGTGTTTCTGGTGTCCATGGGCGGCAGTGATCGCTTACCATCAGGCGACCTGTCTGCTTGTTTGCCTCCTATCCCATAAAAAAAAATGTTATGCCAATTTCCTTACATTACGTTAATCGCTTGCGTTCAACGCCTGCAATAATGGCATAACAAACGCGTTTTAAGTATGTAAGGTAAGTTTTGGTCATACGAATTGTCTAAGTAGCTCGATCATAAAGATTTACTCGCGCCTAATGAAGATGCAGCCATATAGACCAAGAGTTTGGATGTAGTATTTTAATTCCGTACTATGTATATGTTCAACATTTAAAGCGACTCGAATCTTGTTTGCAATATTATGATTCAATAAAGCAACCTGTGTAACTTATTTATAATTTTCAAAAACAGTCAACTTTTCCATAGCAACATCTCTTTTGTCCCGATTTTCTAAGCTTAAATAAAAATTACAAATTGAACAGCCGACATAAGCTGCAATTTATATTCAAGGTACAAAATGCGGGTTAAATTAGTTTCCCTCAAGGCTTCAGCTAACTTCGCGACCCTAACTTCCTTATTCTGAGAGAAGCCTGTATCGCTTACAAAGAGAAAGCCAATATACTTAGGTACCTACTAAAACTTTCTCAATTTGACTATAAATATATTTTTAAATTGAGAAATGAATGGAGAAATTCACACCTCTGACAGGATTAGTACCTGCGACCATGCATCTGACCAACTGAAGGCAATATACCCTAACCACAAAATTAAATTTTTGAAAAAAAAAACCCCGACTGCGACATAGTGGACCGATTTTCATGAAACGTAGCTAACACTCCCGAGGAATATAGCTTTCAAAAAAACAAAAAATCGGTTCATCCATTCGGGAGCTACGATGCCACAGACAGACACACACACACAAACAGGCAGACAGACACCCAGTCGTTTTTGAGTCGGGGGTTAAAAAAGGTCAAGGTTAGAATCCTGTCGGTGTTTTTTTTTTTAATATGTGAGCATATCGCTCGAAGACCTATCTGCATGATTAAAAAAAAAAATTAATGAATTCATAGAAAAATAATAAACTTCATAGATATTTTTTTAGGATTTCATAACGTTTCTTTTGTTTCATCAAAACGAATAAATCGGTTAGTTTGCAATCGCTTTATTTTTGTGTATTGTACGTGATCGGTTTTTATTAAACACGTAGACCAATTCTCGATCCTATTGTATTTTTTAATATTTAATTAACAGGCCTTTGCATCGATAACAGATGATTCAAGCAGCATCCTTGCGACACTTACGTTCGTGGCTGTACAGCCCAATTCGAGAGAGGATCTCTCCTCAGCACTTTAATATTTGGGTGTGTAATGATTGGTATAACTTTTTTTGGTATAATAACATTTGGTATAACAACATTTCGTATATATTTAAAGGATATATTCACTCATTTGACATAATTAACATTTGGTATAACCACAAAATATCTACTTTTATTTTGTATAATCATTATTTCGTATAACACTTATTTATAATAACCGTTATATGGTATAACTATCTATTGATATACGACTAGTATAATATAACTAGCAAACAGTATAAAACATTTCATGAATTAATTTTATTCTTTTTTTAAGGGATCACAGTTCTGTTCTAACCTAACCTAACCTACTTTTCTGATAGCAGTATATATGTTTAAGGGTCACAGTTCTAACCTAACCTATTTTTCTGGTAGCAGCGCGTTGCGTGTAGGGGTCACAGTTCTAACGTAGGTAAACTACTTACCAGAGTAAATGACGGATCTAATTTATCGTACAATTGTATTTTTTTTTAACTGTGCTTTAGAAATAATTTGTGTTATACAATTTATTTATTATCGGAAATAAGCATTATACGCAAAGTATGTTATAATAAATGTTATTCGAAAAAATGATCATTATATTAAATAAGAATTATACAATTTGTTAGTATATTATTTGTTGTTATATGATTCAATAATTATACCAAATGATCGTTATAATGACTAAAAATATATCAAAAAAAGTTATATCGATCGATACGCACCCTTAATATTTACCTACTTAACAAAAAAAAATTGATTTGCCTTGGTTTTGATTCATCTCCTATCCTGCTCTACTTAACCTCTGAAATATACTTTCAAAAATGCGTTTTTGATGGCAATGTTGTCAGTGTGTTGAATAATCTAAGTAAATAATCTAATACCTGTGCAGTTTGGCAGAAGTGTAAAATGTAAATAAAAGCTAAGACAATTAGTTCGCGAATAAATGTTTTTTCACCACACCAACTGACAAAGGCTTACTTTGCTAATCGAAAACAGATAGCAAAATTGCATTTTATCCACAAGAGTGCAAAGTAATTTCATAAAAAATTTAACTTGACATCTTAAGCTGGCTGGTAGAATTTAACTATAAATGATGATTTTGAATCATAAATATTGAATAAATTGATAGATTTAATTTAGTTTGATGTTTTATAGTCAGTATTTTGTTCGTGTTGGTGTGGTGAAAAATTTTGTGTTTCACTCGGCGGCAATGTTTGTTTAACCTTCGTGCCTTGAAACCCTCGCAACGCTCAAATTCCACTTTTTGAACCACCTGCTACGCTAAAAAAATAAAAAAATAAATCTTTAGCTTGCTCGGGTATCAATATTGGCACGTGCGGTTAAACAACAACTTTGCCCCCTTGTAAAACAAATAACTATTTTTTTTTTTAATTTTAAATACACTGAATAAAATGAAAATATGGCAAAACTTAAACTCATAACAGCCTTTCTTTCTTTTGGCCTCAGAAATGCGTGGTTACGGTTAAAATCTTTCGGGTTCCTCGTGTTCTCAATTTCCAATTATCTCCCTCCCTCTCCCTCACTTATAGGTAGGTACTACAAAATGAATTCCACTCCAATCAAGGAACACGTCAATTCACCGTAATCGTTCCTACCACTAATCGTTCATATGCCCGCCTAGCCAAATTGACAATCGTTGACGCTAGACGCCGATCAAAACACCTCGGACACTGGCGATTAAATATATGAAAGAGGCGCGTTCCTAGCACACAGTCTAAGCTCGTGTAGGTGAACGCGTACTATGCTTGTGTGAGTGAGATATGACAGGTCGACTGTTTGCATTTTTGACAGGTGGTAACTGTGAGGTAACCGAGAGGGGGTGGGCGGCACTTTCAGCGGGGAGCGGGAGTGGCCATACTGTATGATAATACTCTTTATTATACTGTGATCAAAACGTAGTCTGGCTCTGTTGCGCCAATAATGGAAAAGCGATAGAGATAGCTAACGATACCGATATTATCGTAAGCGTTTGGGCATTTGGCTACGACCCTGATGGATGTTTTGTACCGATACAAACAAGTACGTAGTAAGCCTTAATTTCTTAGTGATAAGCATCAAAATTGGTCAACAAATTGTTTCGATGATACAAAATTGGAACGCAAGTTGATTGATATTATAACACTTTATCACTTTACAATAAAGTTCGAAATTGATCAGTAAATTATAAAATCCTTGAATCTAGGAGTATTTTCATTGATCAACGATAAAACTAATCTATTTGATCTTTGATAGTCCTTATGTTTTTGTAATACGGTTCTTAATAGGCTAAGTAATTTGTCGAAAATTGTACTGTAATAGTGAATTGCTGGTAACTTCACGACATTGGATATATTGGTTGGTAATTGGTTTGTAACACGCAAAATGGCCGAGAAGCCAATCAAGTGGTTTTTACAAGCTTTAGACATTTGAATTGATGATTGATGATAAGCATATGAATCGCTCAATAATTGTTTAGTCTTTTTTTGTTCAATACAACACGGTAATACAACAGAGTGGCAGCTGACGTCCATAAGGATACATATTACACTTTACCATTATGAGTTACGCTCAGGATGCGATGACCGACCAAAATCACTCCTGGATATACGCATATCGTCACTACTTTTAAAAAAACTTGTATCTTCGTCTGTCAATGAAAAGAAAATTGTAGTAAGTATGTATGGAATGCATATATAGACTTACTGCGTTTTAACTTTGAGGAACAGCGTGAGATACGAGATTTTTTAAAAGTAGTGACGATATATATGTACACTTGTACAGATGTAGTACGAAAAGGATTTCCCTCGTATTTAATACTACGTCGGTGGCAAACAAGCATACAATCCGTATGATGGAAAGCGGTCACCGTAACCTATAGACGCCTGCAACTCAAGGAGTGTCTCATGCGCTTTGCCAACCCATTAGAAACTTGTGCACTCCCTTTTGCTGTGTTATGTACACATGCGTATTGTTCCGGAAACGTTCGTATTTGTCATGCTAGTTCAGTCAATGTCAGTACATCTTGTACTGAGACTGACTGAAATAGCATGACACGTTCGTACGTTACCCTAATTAAATTAAATTAAATTGGTCTTTTGCTAGCTTTATGAACTAGCCAAGGATTCAAAGTGCATAGGCAAAGGGTCGTAGTCGGTAAACAGCTTTTGGTCTAGTGCTTTATTGAGTGGTGGGGGGCGAAGTGTGTACATTAGTGGGTAGTTTAAGTGTGATGGCGCACGTACTATCAGCTGCAAAAGTGCGTGGCGAATTTATCAATGAATTCAATCATGAATTCTCTAGGCACTTTTGCTGCTAATAGTACATTTGTAAATGACTCCAAAACAGTTTTGTTCGTAACTGGGCTTGAAACTGTGAAATTCAAGTAACTTATTATAAGTTTATTTATTTAATAAGTTTACACGGCATTGCAGCATGAAACACCAATACACCGAATAGACTAAAAGGAACAAAATATACAACTAAAAGAAATTACAACGACAAATATAACATAGGTACAGTAAATTTTATTAAGGTAATACTCGTAAATAACAAATAAATAACAAGCTAACTCACAAAAAATAATAAAACAACTTAAAATTAAATTAAAAACTAATCTAAACTAAAATATATCTAAATATGGCCCCCGCGGCATTGTGCCAAAGATGCTGGCAGCATTCCCTCGCTGAATAGCAATGCTTATGCGTTCCGAGAGAAAGCTGCCAGCTCTCTGGTCACCGGTAGTTTCATACAGTTATTTTACTATATCATACACCGACTGTAGAAGGCCTTCCATCGTCTCACAATACCTCCGACACTCAAGATACACCACTGTCTTCTATCTTCATGCAAACAAATCGCAATCAGGTGCTGACGTCAGTAGCGTATTGAGAAGTGCAATGTGATTAGACGTGGCATTACGGTTGTCCAAAAATATGTAACACCAATTACTAACTACCTACCTTATTTGATGCAAGGCTAAATGTACGATTTCAAAGGATTAAAAATTCAAAATTTAATTAAATTGTTCAAAATACAAAAATACAAAATACAAAATCATTTATTCAGCAAATAGGCCACGGGGGCACTTTTACATGTCAACATTACAGAGTATTCATTAAAGTTAAACAAATGAAATTAATAGAAATATTAACTAAAAATATTAATCATAAGCAAAGTAGCTATACACTGATATAGAATTAGAGATGTATAAAGTCTCTAAATGTCATATTATTACTAACTATAATCAATACATAAAGAAAGTGCAAACAGATACAAAGATAAAAGAAATCTATAATACTTCAATAGTTGTAAAAGACTGAATATTACAAGTAAAAATATTATACTTAATCAAATAATCCATGGAGATGTATAGCGTCTCCAAGAGTCAAATTTTATAAAATTAAAATATTTAAAAGTAAAAACCTTTGTCAAATAATACAAAAAAAAAAATAAAAAATACAGAAAATGAACAGCTAAATTACACATTTCAAGAGATGTACAAGTCTCTAGTTGTCAATCATTAAAGAACAAATCAAGTTTACAAATAAGGGCCAATCAAGGTTACAAATTAAGTTTAAAAATATAATCAAAATCTCAGAGATGTATAAGGTCTCTAAGTGTCCAAAAAACTAACATTAACTTAATCAAACGACAACAAGGTCATTAAAGTAAGGAGTCTATTTTAAAATAAAATATAATCAAAATCTCAGAGATGTATAAAGTCTCTAAGTTAAACAAATGAAATTAATAGAAATATTAACTAAAAATATTAATCATAAGCAAAGTAGCTATACACTGATATAGAATTAGAGATGTATAAAGTCTCTAAATGTCATATTATTACTAACTATAATCAATACATAAAGAAAGTGCAAACAGATACAAAGATAAAAGAAATCTATAATACTTCAATAGTTGTAAAAGACTGAATATTACAAGTAAAAATATTATACTTAATCAAATAATCCATGGAGATGTATAGCGTCTCCAAGAGTCAAATTTTATAAAATTAAAATATTTAAAAGTAAAAACCTTTGTCAAATAATACAAAAAAAAAAAAAAAAAAAAAAAAAAATACAGAAAATGAACAGCTAAATTACACATTTCAAGAGATGTACAAGTCTCTAGTTGTCAATCATTAAAGAACAAATCAAGTTTACAAATAAGGGCCAATCAAGGTTACAAATTAAGTTTAAAAATATAATCAAAATCTCAGAGATGTATAAGGTCTCTAAGTGTCCAAAAAACTAACATTAACTTAATCAAACGACAACAAGGTCATTAAAGTAAGGAGTCTATTTTAAAATAAAATATAATCAAAATCTCAGAGATGTATAAAGTCTCTAAGTGTCCAAAAGCTAAAATTAACTAAATTAAACGACAACGTGATGGTCTCTAGTGTCATCCTTAAGACATTACTTACTTAAGTTTAATTCTTACAAGAACCGAATGTAGTGTCTCGCAATCCGCTCAAAAGTAAAGTTAAATAATCTAACAAAACATGTGGCCCAGGTAAGCTTGAACAGACCAGTCTCCACAAACAGCACCCGTTCACGAGTATGACGCGTATCTCAGCCATCGCCTCCCTCAACCTCCATTCGGGAAGGTGGCGACCCGATCAACACGCCACCGTAAGCAAAGACTTTTAAGCGAGCATGACATGTTCAAGCTAACAGCAAATTGACAAAAGAAAAATCGACACAGTGAAACACGACATTAAGCTTGTAGGTGACATTAAAGAGGGCAACAATGCCTAGTATATATTGTTAATCAAATACGTGTAAATGCTCCGAAGATGATTTATTGAGTAACAACTAGAATACAATGTCATGAACATCATGTCATATTTAAAATTATATTTAGAACATTGCATTCCTTATTCAAACATACACTGTAGATGGCGCTGCTGGATATTAAAAAACAACACCCCCACTATATCTAAGCATAGCCATCAGCATCATCAGCATTAAGCGAAACAGGTTTAAAACCAACTAAACATACCTACTACTACTACTTAGGCACAAGTCCTAACTTCTCAAGGAATCTAAAGTGCTTGACAAACCCTAGACCCTTAGTCAGCAAATCGGCTGGCATCTCAGCTGTCGATAAGTATTTTGTTTCTACTAAACCTTTAGCAACTATATCTCTACTAAAGTGATAACGAATGTCAATGTGTTTCGACCTATTGTGAAACACTGGGTTGGCCAATAACTTCAGAGCACCTTGATTATCATTGTATATTCTAATCAATGAAATTTTATTTGTAATTTCATGGTATAATGACCGTAAGTACATAGCTTCTTTAATACATTCAGAAATACTAATGAATTCCGATTCACAACTGCTCAAGGACACGCTAGTCTGTTTCTTACTACACCATGAGATTACACTTCCCGACAAAGTGAAACAATATCCTGAATAGGACCTCCTATCAAGAACATTACTGCCCCAGTCTGCATCAACAAACCCGGTAAGTTTTGAATCAGAATCACTACTATACCTGAGGCAATAGTGTTTTGTTTTCTTAAGATAACGCAAAACACGTTTAGCATGAGCCCAATGTTCTTTACCATGGCATTTATTAAACTGGCTCAGATAACCTACACTAAAAGAAATGTCGGGTCGCGTCAAAACTGCTAAGTACATGAGACTACCAATGAGTTGTTGGTAAGGTAATTCAGTATCACAGCACTCACCCTTATCTAAGTTCAACCTTTCCTCCATAGGAGTCTGAACAGTCTTACAGTCTGTCATATTGAACTTATGCAACAACTTGTCGACATAATCTTCTTGATCTAAAGTTATAACATTGTTTTCTTTATCAACACTAACATTCATGCCTAAACACTGTTTCACTTGACCAAGATCTTTTAATTTAAATTGTGAAGACAGTACCTGTTTCAAGCATTTTGTTTCTTCAGCGTTGTTTGAAAAAACAAAGAAATCATCGACATATAGAGCTACTACAGTCAAACCGTTATCGTTTTTCACATATAAACAAGGTTCTAATTTAGACCTAGTATAACCATGCTCGGTTAAACAATCATCTACCCTCCTGTACCACGCTCTTGAGGATTGTTTGAGCCCATATATGGCTCGCTTCAACTTAAGTACCTGCCCTTTACCTACAGGCGAAGGAAAACCTTCTGGTTTCTCCATATAAATATCCTCCTCAAGGTAGCCGTTCAGGAAAGCAGTGGTCACATCTAAATGACAAATATCTAAGTTCAACTGCACAGAGAGAGCAAATAAAAGTCTTAAAGTTGTATGCCTTACCACTGGCGCGAATGTTTCCTCATAGTCCACTCCATACTTCTGAGTATAGCCCTTGGCTACTAACCTGGCTCTGAACCGCACATTGCCCTCACTATCATACTTCTTTTTAAGCACCCACTTGCACTTTACCACACTAGAGTCTTTTGGAATACTGACAAGCTCCCAGGCCTGGTTTTCTTCAAAGCTATTCAACTCTTCTGCCATAGCTTGTCTCCATTGCTCTTTCTCTGGTCCGCGTAAAGCCTCAGATAGTGACAGACCACTGGCATCGTCCCTCGGGCTAGCATCTGAACAAAGATTTGAAATTCCATACCTTTCAGGAGCTTTTCTTTGTTCTGCTGTTCTCAGGACTGGCCCGGTTCTCTCAGGAGCAGGAACATTATCCGGAACTGAAACACTTTCCGCTGTGGTATCTGGATCCTCATACTCACTAGGATTGATCGAATCATATGATGTATCAGTTAAAGTTCTGGAATTATCTGGACTCTCATCCCCCACTGAACTTTGACATCCTACCTCAGCTTTCTGTATCTGTGGTTGAACTTCAATTTGACAATATGTCACTTTATTTTCAATAATTTTAACATCCCTTGCTGTAAAAAAGGTTCTCTTTTCTGGATCAAATAGTCTATATCCTTTGACCCCTTCTGGGTAACCCATTAGGATAGCTTCTTTAGACTTCTTCTGCCACTTCAACCTTTTCTCTTTGGGAATGTGGACCATGACAGTACTGCCGAAAATCCTTAGATGGCTCAGGTCTGGCTGTGTCCCTGTCCACATTTCAAAAGGAGTTTTGTTGTTCAAACCTGAAGCTATTGTCCGGTTCCTTAAGTAAACTGCACAATTACACGCTTCTGCCCAGAACTCTGTGGGTAGCTCAGCATCAAATAATAAGCATCTAGCTTTCTCACAGACCACGCGATTCTGCCGTTCACATAATCCATCTTGTTCGGGTGTATAAGGATTTGTCCTTTGATGCAGTATCCCATTTAGCTTCAGGAACTCGTTGAACTTCTTACTGCAAAATTCAAGACCATTATCACTTCTTATAATCTTAATCTTTTTGTCAAGTTCATTTTCAACTCTAGCTTTAAACTCTTTAAAACAATCAAGAGCTTGACTTTTCTCCTTCAAAAAATAAATAAATGCCATACGACTATAGTCATCCACAAATAGCAAATAATATCTTGATCCTCCAAGAGATTTTACTTCCATTGGACCAGCTATATCCATGTGAATAATATTTAATAAATCCTGACTTCTGTTGCAATTATTAGGAAATGGCAGTCTGCACTGTTTGCCTTCACAACATACCTTGCAATTACTGATGTCTATCTTGCCGCCAATACTGTAGCCTTGCACTGCATCCTTCATTTTCGCCATGTAGGAGCCATTAACATGTGCGAGACGTCGGTGCCAAGTCTCGGCAGACACTGCCATAGCAACGTTGGTCGTATCTTCTGGCATATTCAATTTGTAAACGCCATTTGTCAGAGCGGCCGTAGCAACATGCTGTCCACTTCTATTGTAAATCTTACAATCCTTTTTAGTGAAGTCCACTCTGTTCCCTTTCTTTATCAGTTGGCTGACCGATAAAAGGTTTGTAGTTAAACTCGGTACACATAGAACATCTTCAACTGTTATGTCGAATTCACTATCTGGAGTCACAGTCGCAATCTGTACGTTTCCGGTACACAACACAGGCAAACATGCCTTATTTGCAACTATAATTTCACTAGTTGCCGGCTCGTACGATGCATTCATAACCCAACATTCGTTTGGTGTTAAATGGGTACTAGCGCCACTATCAATATAGTACTCGTCTTTCTTAAAATCGGCACTTAAAAACACAGCACTGAATGCATGAGACTGTTTCCGTATACCAGTTTTATTTTTAACTGAATTCTTTTCGTAATTCGGGCATTGATTTCTATAATGACCCGATTCTTTGCATCTGAAACAATTGACTTTGACATTTCTGACTTTTGTTGTCATTTCGCCGCCATCCTGTTTACCACAGACAAATTTCGTTTTGTTTTTCTTGTTATGTTGGTAACTTGACGTACTCGCGAATGCATTCTCAGTCTCGTTCCCATTCCCTGTCAAATTTGAATTTTTCTCTTCCATGTCTAAAAGCTTTGTTTTGATGGCGTCTGTCGTGATGGAAATGCCGGAATGCTCTATTGCCATAATCATCGGGGAATATTTCTCAGGCAAACCTGCTAATAATAGCGAGCCGATCCACTCATCACTAATGGCAAAACCTGTGCCACTTAATTTCTGACCATTTTCTACCATTTTTGTTACGTATTCTGTCATCGAATTTGAATTTTCGAGCCTTATGGAAATTAAATTTCGTAACAACGTAATTCTTCTGGCGAAACCAGAGTCGTCAAATAAGCTTTTGAGTTTTGTCCACAATTCAAACGTAGTTTTGACACCTTTTACATGGACATACAAGGAAGGGTCGATAGTCAAAATCAATTTCGCACGGGCTTTTTCGTCATCTGCAACTTCTGTACCCGTAGCTTCTGGCTTACGCGTAACAAACTTC
Source organism: Leguminivora glycinivorella (assembly GCF_023078275.1). Lineage (NCBI taxonomy): Eukaryota > Metazoa > Arthropoda > Insecta > Lepidoptera > Tortricidae > Leguminivora > Leguminivora glycinivorella. The sequence continues at coordinate 1,241,102 of NC_062983.1, forward strand.
TGCGTGCCTTCTAGGATAAGAAAATTCTCTGCTGCGAAAACCCACTCACAATAATTTTCTCGGCCACGTAACTTGGGCACATTCGCCACATAGTTTGGTGACGACATCTCCGGAGATTAGTCACAGATCACTTCACAATATAAATAAATAACACAATACACTGTAAACTGCAATCTAATACTTGACTAAACCCCCCGTATTGATCAATAAAATATACCCATAACCTATTGTTAATCAAATACGTGTAAATGCTCCGAAGATGATTTATTGAGTAACAACAAGAATACAATGTCATGAACATCATGTCATATTTAAAATTATATTTAGAACATTGCATTCCTTATTCAAACATACACTGTAGATGGCGCTGCTGGATATTAAAAAACAACAGTATAGCTATACATAACTAATTACATGCTCAACGTGACTTAGAGATGTAAAGGTCTCTAAGGGTCAGTGTACTATCATACTTTAAATAAATTTTATATAACTACGCTATATAATGAAAACAAAAATCTTAGAGGTGTATAAGGTCTCTAAGCGTCCTACTAACATAACTAATGATACAATACAATCACATGAGAAAAATTACGCTGTGTCATTTTTACTGGATACTAGTACGGTTGTATTACAAACTTCTGCTACCATAATCAAGCTACTGGCTTAAAGGCATTTTTATCATTTATAAAATCATTTACCGTATAGTAAGCTTTACCTAGCAAACAGCGCTTAACATGTGACTTAAATTTGCCGAGTGGCAAGTTCACTACATCAATGGGGATTTTGTTATAAAAACGTGTACAGTTCCCAACGAAAGACGTACTAACCTTACGGAGACGGTGGAAGGGCACGGCAAGTTTATGTTTGTTTCTAGTGTTCGAGACTAAGGGCCGGTTGCATCAAACCGTCTGTCACCGCTAAAGCGTTCGTTAAATTTTATTGTATGGGAAGTTCCATAGACGTCTGCTGCTTGACGATGAAGTGTCTGTCAAATGTGGTTGATGCAACTGGCCCTTAGACCAGTGGCCCGTTTCTCGAAAGGTACAAGCCTTGTATTACAAGTGTGTTTCCATGACAACCCATACGATTTGACAGTTCGCGCACTTGTAATACAAGGCTTGTACCTTTCGAGAAACGGGCCACAGGGGACCGATTTCTGAATCTCGAACGCATGAATTCGCCGTTCGAAAGTCGTAGCATTACGTCGTTTTCCACAGACTTCGAACGGCGAATTCATGCGTTCGATATTCAAAAACCGGCCAAGAGCGTGTCGGGCCACGCTCAGTGTAGAGTTCCGTAGTTTTCCGTATTTTTCTCGAAAACTGCTGAACCTATCAAGTTCAAAATAATTTTCCTAGAAAGTCTTTATAAAGTTCTACTATTGTAATTTTTTTCATATTTTTTAAACATATGGTTCAAAAGTTAGAGGGGGGGGGGACACACTTTTTTTCCTATAAGAGCGATTATTTCCGAAAATATTAATATTATCAAAAAAACGATTTTAGTAAACCCTTGTTCATTTTTAAATATCTATCGAACAATATATCAATTGATCAGTGTTGTCTAGCAGAAATTTTCATCAGCCGCCACTGGTACCTATAGCATAGCCAATTCCGTATTATCAAAAGTCGTATTACTGCCCAAACTATTACAAAAGAACCTATAGTAAACATTTCAACTAAAACCTTTACATTTTAACATGGACCCAGTTCATTAGGCCGGGATTACACGAGAACGTGCGCAAACACACTTAGCAGCTTTAGTGTAATCCGGGCTTTAGAGCGGAGAATAAAATGCGATTGAACGCTTTATTTATTGAAACTAGGTTCTGTCTGTGATTCTGTTTTAGATTATCTCTTGAAATAACACACGTTCTAGTATTTCAGTGGTTTTATAAGACGATTAACTATTCAAAGAAGTTTTTTTATTTTATTAGGTATATAAATAACCTAACCACAAAACTAAAATTTTGGAAAAACCCCCGACCGCGACATAGTGGACCGATTTTCATGAAACATGGCTAAGAACACACCTGACTAACTCAGCTTTCAGACAAAAAAAAACTAAATCAAAATCGGTTCATCCGTTCGAGAGCTACGATGCCACAGACAGACACACACACAGACAGACAGACAGACAGACAGACAGACAAACAAACAGACAGACAGACAGACAGACACGTCAAACGTATAACACCCCGTCGTTTTTGCGGCGGGGGTTAAAATCTGACTGGCTGACTGACTGACATATCAACGCATAGCCGAAACCACTAGTCCTAGAGATTCCAAATTTGACACGTACGTTTCTTATAAGGTGTAGAGAGCACTAAGAAAGGATCTTTCAAACTTCACATCCTAAGGGGTGAAATGGGGGTCCAAAGTACAACGTTTGAATAAGGTTAGGTTAGGGAAAAAGCTAGTTAGGGATATATTTTTTATATTGTTGTCCTTCATTTATCCGAAAATGATATATCGCATGCCCTATTTTGTATAGTTTTACAGAAATATGGTTTCAAAGGAAGCGCGGAGGCGCCAGCCTTCCCCCCCTCCTCCCTTCTAAATTAAGGGGGGCTCTCGATGCCTCCCGATCTTTATCTACTCAGGGCCACCCAAGGAACAACCTGTGCCAAGTCTCAGTGCTTAATCATAAAATGCAGGGTGTTGTGCAATAGCGTCCCAGCTAAAACTCAAGAGATAATATTTGTGTTGTTAACTATAAATAAAAGCCTTCACCGGGTTTCGAAACCAGGACCGCGGCTTAGCAGGTCGAGTCGGACACGCGTGTAATAATGAAGTCAAACAATCATGGTGGGCACTTCCACTCAAATGGAATTGGGCGGGCCATGTTGTCAGGCAGAGTGATGGCAGGTGGACTAAAATGCTGACCGAATGGTGGCCGCTATCAGATGTAAGAAGCGCCTGGCATCCGTTGGCTTGTTGGGTGGACGACATTCGAAAAATTTCGGGGCACTTGTAGATGAGATTAGCCCAGGACCGGGATAAGTGGCGTACACGAAGGGAGGCCTATGCTCAGCAGTGGGCGATTAACGGCTGAAATGATAATGATGTGCACTTTGCAAACAAAATAGCGTTCCTATAAAATTATTGACCCACTAAGTTTAGATCGTGGTGCAGTCAAGTTAACAACGGGTTATAAAGTTTATAACAAAAACTCTTATTAAATATTTAGCGAGTTTTATAAATGATATAAACTTTATGACTTAAATAAATTGTCTGTTATGAAGCTCGTGGGATCACGCCTCAGTGTAGTTATGATAGTATTTAATAGGGTGGTGCTAAAAATAGAGGTACGATTATAAGTGTGAAGTATCTTATACTTTTAAACGAGCAATTCTTGTATATTTATTTATTTATTTATTTATTTATTTATATACACCGACGATCTCGGAAACCGCTCTAACGATTTCGCTGAAATTTGTTATGTGGGGGTTTTCGGGGGTGAAAAGTCGATCTAACTTGTCCTTAGGTCCCGGAAAACGCGAATTTTCGAGTTTTCATGAGTTTTTCTTCGCGCGCCATCTCGTGTGGAGTAGTTGCATTATTAAGACAGAATTCTTTCGCTCGATGTAGGTACTATTTATTGCAAAAACTAGATGGCGAGACAGGTCAAGGCCCCGTATACGAAGCAACAAACATTGAGTAACTTATGAATCGCGGGCGAGGTGTAATAATTTTTCATATTACTGAAAAAAATACTTACCACGAATAGAAAATTACACAAATTTTTTTAATGACATTTTTTGTGGCGGAAGCTCGCCATCTCGTGTGGAGTAGTTGTATTGTTAAGACTGAGAATTCTTTCGATCGATGTAGGTACTACTTATTATCAAACTAGATGGCGACACAGGTCAAGGATACGAAACAACAAACATTGACTAACTTATGATTCGCGGATGACAAAACTTGCGTATTCATTAAGTGCTTTAATTATTATTACGAATTTTAAGCTTCTTCCGTTATCTCAGTAGTATTTTTAAAATTAAATACTTCAAACAGAAGTGCATTCTAGAATTATCCGGAAATAATAGGCACATACCGCCATCTGTTAATTGTAATCCGTACTAGCAAGTACTGTTATTTTAGAACTATGAACAAGTAAAAACGAGCAATTCTTGTATATTCCTTTATTTATTTATATAGACGTTCGCGGAAACCGCTCTAACGATTTCGCTGAAATTTGTTATGTGGGGGTTTTTGGGGGTGAAAAATCGATCTAGCGAAGCCTTATCGCCATCTCGTGTGGAGTAGTTGTATTGTTAAGAGAGAATTCTCGGGCGGCGAAATTAACGACCATATAGCTGCGCTTAGCTCAGCGATGAGGTCGATCTAATAATGTTCACAGACAGATCGCATGTGTCAGGGTTTCGAATTTCGGCCAGAAATTAAGTTTCTGTTTTTATTTTTTTTACAACAGTTTTTTTATATAAAGACGTGATATAATAAAATAGAACCGAGCGAAGCTCGGTCACCCAGATATTGTAAATGTTATATAAATAATCAGTCAGTAGGTAATTATAGGCAGTCAAGCAAATCTTGACACTAAAAAACGCGAATGAATCATACTTTGTCTTTCTTATATTCTTACTTAAAAGTAAATTTTCTCGTGCTTCGCTTTGTGACAATTGCAAACGGTATTTTAATTCGCAGGGATAATTGTCAAAATTGTAAAGGGGCTCAACGTTTGATGTAATGTTACTAGGAAGTGAGCATATTTTTCCAAAAACTAATTCGTAAGGGGTAAACTTCGTTTCAGAGTGTACTGCCGTATTATAGGCAAAACACCAGAAGGGCAGCCACTGGCTCCAAGTTTCTGGGTGATTTTCGGTTTGTATCCGGAGAAAAGACTTCAAATGTTTATGTGTTACCTCAAGTGCGCCAATTGACTGGTGGTGGTATGCTGTCGAGGACAACTTCTTAATCTCTAGCAACTTACATGTTTCTTGGAATATAGTCGACATGAATTCTTGACCTCTGTCTGTGGCTATTTCCTTTGGTACACCGTATCTAAGAATAAAATTACAAACTAGGGCTTTTGCAACTTCTGTCGCCTGTTTTGTGTATAATGGAATTGCCTCAATATATTTCGTCAGTTCACATTGCAGTGTTAGTATGTATGAGTACCTATTATCGTCTGTTTCTAACGGTCCCACTAAATCGAGGTAAACCTTTTGAAAAGATGTTTCAGCTGTAGTAGTCAGTGACATAGGTTCTTTTACTGGCAAGGAATACTTATTACGTTGGCATTGATCGCATTTTGCTACGAATTTTTTTACGTCGTTATCAATGCCGGGCCAGTAGTAATATTTTTTGATCTTATTAATCATTCTCTTTACACCCGCGTGTCCACTGCTGGGCAAAAGGTGGAAGTCATTGATAATGACACGTTGGTCATCTTTATCAAATAAATACCTTTGTTACATTATTTAGAACACATAGCCTAAGCCCTGAATTATGTTCAGTTTTGGTCATTTCCTCTGCCAGTTTTTTAATAAAAATATCGTTGTCATTATTTTTAACTATACACAATTGACTTATGTTTTCTTTCATACACATTTCATTTAATTCCTTCACAAACTCCGCTCGCGTTATTAGCGGTAATGAGTTGTAGTGCTTTATGTAAATGGTTTGTTTATGGCGAACATAACATAATGTTTTACTTTCATTGGTAATTATACCTTTTTTCCTCATATTTTCTATGCCTATAGCGTCACTGAAAACTAACTCTACCGATTGTTTTGGCTTAAAATGAGTACTTACTACTTTTTGATTCGTGCTATCAGACCTAACATTAGCGTGCACTATATCTGACGGTGGACACATATTTGCCAACTTACGTGCCTGTGCCCTTGTCATGACGTGAATGTCATGAAATTCTTTTAATTGTTCGGATGTTACAGTAATACGAGACAACGCGTCCGCAGCCGCATTATTTGTGCCCTTTACATATTCAACTTCGAAGTCATATTCTTCTAAAACCATTCTGAATTTCATTAATCTACTAGATGGGTCTCTTAGATTAAACAGATAGATTAACGGTTTATGGTCTGTTTTTATTTTGAAAGCTCGTCCGTACAAATATGGACGGAAGTGTTTGATTGCCCATACTATAGCCAAAAGCTCTTTTTCTATAACCGGATAATTTTTTCTGCTGGATTTAAAGTCCTACTTGCAAAAGCTACTGGTCGTCCATTTTTGTTCGACAATATAGCACCGATCGCTTTATTAGACGCATCGGTTTGCACTATAAACTGATTTTCTTCTGTTAAATTTGGATAATCAAGAACTGGTGGAGTTACTATATGTTCTTTCAATGAATCAAATGATTTCTGGCAATCGTTATCCCAAATAAATGGTGTATTTTTCTTACACAAAGCATTCAAAGGCTGCGCTATGGCTGCAAAATTATAAACAAATTTCCTGTAGTAGTTAGTGAAAGCTACAAATCTCTTAACCTCTTCTGTATTTTGTGGGCGCGGATAATTTTTCACCACATTTATTTTTTCTGGATCTGGTAATATTCCTTCGTTTGAAATGACGTGACCTAAGTAAAGTATTTTCTTTTTTAGAAAATCGCATTTTACTGGATTCAATTTTAATTTAACCTCCCGCAATCTTTCGAATACACTCTGCAAGTTTTTGTTATGACTTTCTAAATTTCTACCAAATATAATTAAGTCATCGAGGTAAATTAAGCATTTTTCATAATTTAGTCCAGCTAAGGCGATATTCATCATACGCGAGAAGGAACTGGGGCTCGATTTTAATCCTTGTGGCATACGAGTCATTTGATATTCCCCTGAGGCGAATGCTGTTAACTTTCTACTATTTTTCTCAAGATCAACATTGTAGTAACCCTGATATAAATCTAAATGGGTGAAATATATGCTTCCAGATAATGATTCCAAGATTTCAGTAATATTCGGCAGTGGAAATTTGTCATCTTCAATAGTATTATTCAGTTTTCTATAGTCTACTACTAGACGCCACTGTTTTTTGCCGTTTTCGTCCAACTTCTTAGGGACTAATAATATTGGGCTAGACCATTCGCTTTTACTGGGTTCTATTATACCTTCTTCAAGCATTTTATCTAATTGACGCCTAACTTCTGCCCTTTGAGAAAATGGTAACCTATAAGGCTTTGTGAATATTGGCTGGGTATTTGGTTTCAAAGTAATGGAGTGTTGATATATGTCTGTGGTAGTTAGAGAGTCTCCAGGTAAATGGAAAATATCCGCATATTTTGCACATATACTCTCGATTGTCAATTGTTCTTCTTTATTGAGGTGGCTTAGCTTTAGTTTTTCAAATAAATGTTTAACTCTATCAGCATTTTTTGTTACGTTACCAAAAGCGCATAAATCGTAGCCATTAAGGTTATGAATCGTGGGTGTTATGCTTTCCAATGATATATCAGTGTCAGTAACATTTAATATTCTTATCGGTATCACTCCATTGACGGGTGTCGCAATTGAATTTGCTACGTATATGCCTTCTTGTATTGTGTCTGAACAAACTACACAATCCTCGTTAAATTCTGTTTCTACATAGTGTACTGATTCGCACCTTTTGGGAATATTTATTGCTGTATTACAGACTGTCGTTATAGGTATAGAAATAAATGTTTCAGCATTTATTTTTAATCTTAATTTATTATATTCGAAATCTATATTAGCTTTATACTTCCTTAAAAAGTCGCGACCTAATATGCCGTCCGATTCCACCGGCAATGTTCTGAATACGTGGAACTTATGTTGCACATCCCTGTCTCCCAATTTGAGAGTAAGGTAGACATATCCTATCGTTCCTGCCCTTCCACCGACTCCATTTATGACTATGCTCTCAGTGTGGATTGGAATTTTGTGTTTAGCTACATGTCTATATTTGATAGCAGACAACGATGCCCCAGAATCTGCTAGATAGGATACTGACGAAAGGTGTACGTAACAGTCGCTGTCAGTGGCTAAAATTGTATGTTCTGGTTTAGTCACGAAAAAACTGATTTGGGACTTCCGGTACGAGGTTTGCATCGTCTGAGTTATCATCCACCGGTTCGGTCATAATGTTAAGATCATGTTGAGGACGCGTTCCTTGATAGCGTTGGGTATACGTACCTCTGTTTGGGCGGGTCTGCGGATTCTGAGCTCGTGACGTAGATGGCTGTGGCTGTCGTCGCCATTCGCGACTTTGATTCGAATATTCGTAGCTGCGGCCTCTGGAACCGGAGGCAACCCTGTGGCCGCCCCCCCGGAATCCCCTGTATCCGTTCCTATTACCTCTGTCTGAATAGAAATAGGTATTTTTATACATACCCATTATTTCTCCCGATGTGACAGTTGTGCCCATTTCTTCGTCCTGAGCGCCTTGAATCGCATCCTTGAGGGAGGTATAATTCCTTGCTGAAATTATTGTGCTTAATCTACGGTCCCGTAAGCCGTCGGCAAATTGTTTGATTGCATATTTCTCATTAATTGGTTTCAAAATATCGTAACAAGTCGTGTTCCCATCGGCTTGCGTAACCGTAAGGTCAACAAATAAGTTTGTCAACTCCTTCCCGTAGTCTAAAACCGATAAATCATTTTGTCTAATTTTTTGCATCCTACTCTGGATAGCCGTGGCTGCCTTTTTTGGCAATAATTCTGCCCTCATGTCCAAAATCAAAGTTTGTACGGTGTCATATTTAGTCTTCATTTTAAGTTTGGCAGCCTGCGATAATCTACTCTTTAAAACGAAGTTTATTAAATTTTTCTTACACCCAGAGTCAGTGAGAATTGAATCATAATATTCAATATTATCTATTAATTGCTTAGTAGCATTTTCTTCATCTGTCATGCATGGCAGAAGGCTCAAGGCCGTCTTTAAATCGAATGTCGACATGGTTATACTATTTATCTCGCTGGCTCCGTTCACTGGAATATCCTTACATAAATTTACTATCTCGTCATATAATGATATTATTTTCTCGTTAAATTTCTCCAAAACGGGTAAATCTTTCCCGCTTATAATCCCTGAAGTAATTTGAGCGTCAATATCTAATAAACTCGTAGTATATCGCTCATATATCGCGTGCGCTTCGTTACTTTTTTTTTTGTAAGATTTGACCTGTCCTTCTGGATGGGCCTATTTTAATTAGGTACGTCCTTACGTCCCTCAACTCATTAAACAGTAATTCTAAGATACTTGCCATAAATATATGATCGATATAATACTAATCAATCGAACGTCTTTAATTGAAAGACATTTAACATTACAGTGCTATATATTCCCATCGGGGTGAGTTATAAGTAACTTTCTAATCTACTTACAGTTTCTATGTTGCACTTTCATATTTACCATTTAGCACTATCACTTCACTTTATGAAAATGGAATGCAATTAAGTTCACTTAACTCCCGGATCAAATTAAAGTTCATCAAACGTTGAGCACTCAATGAATCATTCGGTGACCATTTACGGACGCGCGGCAAACATCGGGCACGAGTGGTGTCGTATGGCGGCGGTGGCGCGTGCACTGTACCTACTTTCGTAATTGCAAGTTCAATGCTCCATCCCTATCAAAAGATGTAGACTTGTAAAATGTTTCAAATTTGAAATTTAGATTCCAACATTCTTATTCACTTCTTAGAATCACATTAATCACCGTATTATACCCCTGGCACTCTTGGATATAGTTTTGGCTGAACGCCGTCACTGCCTGCGGGGTCCGCTGGTGCACGGCGAAATACTGATCTCCGTAAGGTATTGCGATGAATTTCTCGCGTTATCCATCCCACGTGGCACTTCCGATACAGCTTGATAATGGAGTAGAGTAGACCCAAAATTATGGATAACACTATTATAGACAACAATATGTTAGTTGTTGTAATGTGAAATTTAAGTTCTTCAACGGAAGCGTTGTTATTGCCTCCCGCGGCGTTCTGCACCACTATTGTTTCTTCGGACTTGGATTGCTGCTTTCCCATTTTGCTGGTATATTTATCGAATGCACACACACGTCTGTCACTTTAAGATCACAAAACTGAATTTGAATCATCGTTACTTCGTAAGTGATCTATGTATCCGCCTATAGATAGAGAACGGTCTCATATCCGTATTAGACACGACGCGTGGATCCGAGAGGGTCGACAACCTGTCACGGTCGCCATGTACGGAGGACGTTGGGAAGGATGTGAATCAAACAAACATTAGGCTCTAACTGAACTGTATTGGGTACAAGGCATGGTTATATAGAGTACATAAGGTTGAGTATACAATGAATATATGTCTTACCACTACAAGGAAACAAAATTTGTATGGAAACTCCGCCCCTTGTTTTTTTAAATTTGCCGTCTTGTTTGGTTCAACATTGACCATTTATACATATCTAATACTTTTAACTATTATTTTATAAACCAAATCCAAGATGTACTATACAAAGTAAGTAAGTAATACACACACCTCGGTTAGGTGATTTCAAACACGCATTAACACGAGTTAATGCGTTGGTTTTTGGTTCATTACTGTCGATAATTAGTTAATGTTCTGCAGTGGTGCATTATCAAATTATAGTGATATATTAAACCAAAGTCATATACCTACTCGTATAACTCCGCATAGACAGTTAAAATATTCTGAACAAAAAAAACCGGCAAAGTGCGAGTCGGTTTCCGTAGCCCACCCACCGAGGGTTCCGTACAAACTTTCAATTGTTGAAAACTTTCAATTCGGCTTCAATAGTTTATGACACATCGTAAAGACGCCCCTGACCCGACCTTAAAAATCTTAAAACCGCGATGAAGGAAATGAGCGTTCATAGTACATCGACATCTATCGGAAACATAAGTAAACTAATGTGTGTGAGCTTAAAGTAAGGAAGACGATTTTTATGGGATAATTATTTATTTCGTGATTAGTATGGATTATCAATTTCCAAGACATACTTTTATGACATTTTTTTCTCAAACAGAACTTTTTTCAAGCATCTCCTACATCAGGGCTCGGATAACGGTTAAATTTTCAAACCGTTATCAGGTACTTGCGGTAAAACCTTTAAATTTCGTTATCGCTCGAAAAACCGCTATTTTTAAACCGGTTTTTAGGGGAACGCTTTCGTATAAAGGTTTCATTCGATTAACCGGTTTAGAACAAAAAAATCGGTTTATTCCGCTGCATGATAGGTAATACTGGTCTAACCAAACAAAAAAGGTCGCTGCGTGAACTTAGGTATTTACGCGGTGCTGGTGCTTGTCGTGCGGCGGGCTTGTCGAAAAACCGGTTTATTTCGGTTAAAATAAAGTTCTCATAACGTTCACGTTCTTTACAAAGTTCGAAGTAAAATCGGAATAAACCGGTTTTAACCGGTAAAAAATAAACCAGTTCCGAGCCTTGTGCTACATAACCCTAAAGGTACCCATCAGTCCAGCCCTCAATAAATAATGGCATTGAAGTGACACGCCCGCACCGCCGTAAATAAACTATTACGTTCACGTGCCCCGTGAATACGTGAAATAAATAACGGACCCAATAAGTTTAGTGGAATTTAATCGAGTTACAATATGCAGTACTTTATTAAATTTGCCTTATTTATTTAGACATTTAAGCTATTTATCGTATGTGCATCACTTACTGTTGCATATTTGTGCTTGAAAATGAAAGCCTACGCTCTCCCAAACACGTCTCGGCTTAATAAAATAAATAATTAAAAAATTAAAAACACGACTGCAGTTAAAGTGAACTGAAAAGATGAAAATAATTTTTCATCTTTTCAGTTCGCTTTAAAACTGCAGTCGTGTTTTTTATTTTTTTTATTATATAGCTTAATAATCAAATTTTAGTTATGCAAAAAAATCCTTGGCTGATTGAAACATCCTTTTCCTGAAGTATTGCACGGATTGTATTAATTTTTAAAACTAAATCCATTACTCCCTTGGGAATAAAATAGTACATTATTCTTCAGTACACGTAGACGCAATGAGTGATCAAAAGTTATAAAAGATATACCTGTCCTTCAGGGTCGTACATAAAAAATGCAGCAACAAAAATAAACAAATTAACACTCCATCCACTACCCGGAAACATCTGAGCCGTATGTCCATGCCCCTTTCAAAGAAATACCAACCTTACTGCAATATATCAAAGTCGATTTTCTAAAAGATAGTAATACAATGGGTGTATTGTAAAGTATTTGATAGACTCCCATGGCCCCGATGTAGGAAATTCAATAACATCTTGACACAGAAACGATTTGAAAGGAAATATTTTTTTAGGAGAGGTTGTTTGGAAATGTCAATATTGGTAGTGAGTGTATAACGGTATTGACGTAGAATGGGTATATAAAACCATACTTTAGCTTCCTAGGTCCTAGCTGTGCATAGTAACGGAAAACAAAAAAAAACACGGTGTAAGTAGGTACTGTACTTATTCAGTTCGATTAAATTCAAATTATACACCGTGTTTTTTTTGTTTTCCGTTAAATTCGACACGCAGTTAAGTTCATCATCAGGAACCACCCTGTATATCACTTTTTGTCAATGGAATTCCTTGCCGGCGGCTATATTTACAAGCTCATATAACCTGGCGACCTTCAAATCAAGGGTGAACAGGCATCTTCTGTGCGAGCTCACTCCATCATAGGCCACGTCTTTGCCTTTGGCTAGTCTGCGGTCAAGAGTAAGCCTCTTCTTAATAAAAAAAAAATCTTTTTTTTCGTTTCCATACGTATTAAATGGATTAATTAGTGTGAGAGGACCTTTAATCATAACAATAAAGTCATTGTCAAGTGTTTGACGGCACATATCAAAGCAAATAACATTAGGAAGTGGTTAGGGATGCCACACACGTGTTCAGTAATTTTTTTTAAATATTTCGATAACCGTAAGAGTTAAGAGGTTAGTTTCTTAAAGAAATTGATTGTATTTGAACTAAATAATCTTCCCTTAAAGTTAACGGAATTCAATAAAAACAGCCTGTATAAAAAAGTTGCATTTGTTATCGTTCCATTTTCAAAGGGAATAAAATAAACTCTATACACTAAACTTCTAGTCAAAATTTCAGTGGCAAGTTTTTTTTTTTTTTTTCATTTAAATGGCCGAGCTTTTACAATCAAGTTTATAAACAGTGTGTGGCAGTGTATTAGTGATATCATTTTGATACACATTAAATATTCCTTAGGGGCCACTTGCATCAATGAAACTCGAGAGTTAGCCCGAGGGTTAACCCACCATTTTATATGGGATTTGACAGGTTGACAGCCCACTCAGTAACCCTTAGTTAAGTGGTTGGTGCAAGTGGGCTTTAGTTATATAAAAATAAACGACCATCTATTTTGTTATATTTTAAAGGTTTTCATTGTTTTGACTGAAATCATTTTGTGCTTTCTTCTTCTTCCTCCTACCCTTATCCCACGTTATGTGGGGTCGGTACAACATGTCTTTCTCTTCCATTCTCCCCTATCTTTCGTCATCTCAACACTCACATCTTTCTTTCTCATGTCCTCTTTCACACAATCCATCCATCGTTGTTTGGGTTTACCCCTCCCTCTCCATCCATCAACATTCATCTCCAACATTCTTTTGCCTATATGACACTCATCCCTCCTCATTACATGACCGTACCACGCCAACCTGCCACTCCTCATCTTTTCCGTTATAGGCGCAACTTTCAAACTTCCCCTAATATACTCATTCCTGATCCGATCCATTCTGGTCACTCCACACATCCATCTCAACATTCTCATTTCCGCTACGTGCACTCTCCTTTCATCCTCCACCTTTGTGCTTTAAAAGTCGGTATTTTAAATATTACTTCTTGTTCACAGATCACTCCGATGACGAGCTTCTGTAGGGTGAGTATCTATTTTGTATTATGAATTCGCTTGCATTAGAAAGAGACAAAAAGTAGCCTATGTCACTCATTATTCCTTCAACTATCTCCACTTAAAAATCACGTCAATTTGTTGCTCCGTTTTGCCGTGAAAGACGGACAAACAAACAGACACACACACTTTCCTATTTATAATATTAGTATGGATAATAAAAACATTTACTTCAGACTAAGCAGAGGATGCAAAAGTGTGAAGGGAAGATTAGAGCTAAGGGAGAGCGAATGCACCCGTATGCGGTTAGTGTTGCATTTATCCGCACAAAACGATTTGCCTCATCTATTGTAATGCGGACTGCAAAGGAATGGAATGCGCTCCCACCATCGGTGTTCTCAGAAAAATACGACCTCGGTCTCTTTAAACTAAGAGTGAATAGGCTATTAGTGAATCGGTGAGCTCCATCTTATCTTAGACTCTGTCTTCACTTCCCATCAGGTTTGACTAGGGTCAATCGCCGATCAGTCCATAATAAAAAAGCAGAAATCCAGAAATGGTTAGTAGAATATTAGGACTTACGTTTATTATTTAACCCGACGTTTCGGGTAAATATAGACGTAAGTTTTACGCGATTAAGTCCCGTTTTAATTTAATAATATGAGTGAAGATCGTGTTAGTTTAAATGAATATAAAAAAATTTAAGAAATCTAAAAATTATACTCTTACGATCGTTTAAGCGATTGTGAAGGTTGACCAGGCCCCTGGTCCTTTATGTAGAATATCATTTATTCGTGAACACAGTCAAGATTATATTTATGATATATCCTACACATATCCATGAATACACCCGTCTTCACTGCCAGCAGACAGCAACGTACTGGGTTGCAAATTCTAATGCGTTAATATCTTGTAAGATGGGACTGCAGAGTCTGATGTTTCAATCTGACTGTAACCATATATTAAATACCTATAAGAAGATCATACCGAGCCATAAATCTATGTCAAAAGTGACACAACGCCATCTGCAGGTTTCGAAATCGAAAGCTACAAGACATTTTTTTTGTGGTGCCATCTATGTGTGGTGTAGTGTATGCGCGTTCTTAGGCGGTCGTATTTTAATGTATGGGATGGTAGGATCTTCTTATATTTAATCTATGCAGTAAATTACTTATCACTAGACGATTCGTTTGCTCGTTTCTTTTGCCTCTCATAAAATATATTTCCCCTCACTATAGCGAGGAAACTACAACGCAAAAAATGCGTTTATTCATATTCATATTCATATTCTTTATTTGTATTGATCATACATTGTCATGGATACATTCATAGAACTTAGGTATTAAACAATTTATTTACAATATTTGTTATTAAAATTTAAAAATAAAAAATAAAATTTAAAAATAAAATTAGTTATCATTTTAAACATTGAACATTTCTTATTGTGTCTATATAGCGTCCATTCCAATACGTCAGGGTAATGTAAGATAACCATAGGAACTACCCTTCCATGAATTCTTTAATCGAATAAAATGCTTTCTGGGTTAGGAAACACTTCAGTTTCTTTATAAAAATGATATCAGACGCAACATCCCTTATGTCCGACGGTAACCTGTTATAAAGGCGTGGGCCTATGATCGTGAAGAAGTTACCTGTTTTAGCAAGTCTATCGCTGCTTTATCACTGCTTCCAGTAGTTCCACAGGTGGTAAATCATCTTCATTACTAGATTCACCTACTTTTATCAATTTTAAAGCAGTTAATTTGACTATATTCAAGGTCAATTTACTTTACCCACTAGTGGATAAAATGCGTTTTTACCCGCTGGTATTAAAGGACAAAACACGTGTTTCCGAGCTAGTGAGGGGAAAAATAAAATAAAACATTAGCTCACTTATCACTGGTTTCCTGAGGCAAACGGTATCCAGCGAATAGCACTGTATTGTAAAGCCGCTATTCATGGGTGCCCCATTATCCCTCACAATGCATTTTTCCACCAGATTTTATTGTTGTTTATATAGGAATTTTCATTTGTGTGATATTGCGAGCTCGAGTTATGCGTAGCATATTGCAGTTTTTTTTATACTACGTCGGTGGCAAATAAGCACACGGTCCGCCTGATGGAAAGCGGTCACCGTAACCTATGGACGCCTGCAACTCAAGAAGTGTCACATGCGCGTTGCCAACCCCTTTAGAAACTTGTACACTCCCTTTTGCTGTGTTAAGTACACAGCAAAAAGGAGTGTACAAGTTCTAAGGAGGGTTCGGGTTGCCGACGACTCAAAGGACAATAGACGGAACAAATTAGTTCCATAGGTCCTTCCGTCACCAACACACCGCACCCTCGTTGAGCTCTGGCAGCCTTACTCACCGGCAGGAACACAACACTATGAGTAGGGTCTAGTGCTATTTGGCTGCGGTCTTCTGTAAGGCGGAGGTACTTCCCCAGTTGGGCTCTGCTCTAGATTCGAACGAGATGATATCCGCTGTGCTGTGCCCTACCACACAAAGCGGAATAACATTCGCTATGCCCTACCTCCTACCCTTTTTTGTAACTGAACTTTACGTACATGAATGTATTAAAAATATAGCTACGCTCTCGTTAAATTAGAAAATTACGGAATACTCCATACAAAATTCCACCCCAGGGGGAGTCATAAGAGACAAACAGTAGCCTATGTCACTCTCGTCCCTTCAACTATGTCCACTTAAAAAATCATGTCAATTCGTCGCTCATTCTTTCCGTGAAACACAGACACACACAAACACTTTCCCATATGACTAATTAATATATGCTATGCATATTAATACTAAATGTTAATCGGAAAGTGACTTAACTACTTCCCTAACTAAAGATCCTTGTACATTCTAAGAACAAATTAAATTACTTTCATAGAAAATATTTTAACTTGTTATTTTTTAAGTAGTAACACTACTAAAAAGCGGTAAGCGGAGTACGTTGGTTCGATTCCAGCTCGGAGCACTGGAGGCTTTGGTCACTTTTTCTTTGTATATGACATTTATTTAATGTTTATCCTTGTACATGACCTTAAAACTTCGAGAAGCAAAGTCTGTGGCGCTTAATAGCCTAAACAGAACTTTCTTTATACGCGGCGAATATGAAAAAAGTTTCCAAGCCCAAGAAGGATAAGTTTTTGAAGTTTCAAGAGAAATATTCTATTAAAACGTATATACTTAATATTAAGTTAAATTCTTAACAAATAAAACAATCAAAGTTCTAACTGTTATTAAACAACTTAAAATCTGAATTGCCTGTTTTTCTATCAATAACTATCAAAATGTGAATACCGTGACAGTAAATAAATATATTTTTTTTTTATAAATATTGGGGACACCTTACACAGATCAACTTAGCCCCAAACTAAGCAAAGCTTATACTATGGGTGCTAAGCGACGATATACATACTTAAATAGATAGATAAATAGTAAAGGTTATCAAAAGCCACAGACCACTGTTACGATAAATGGATTAGTGTGCCTTCAACTTCAGAGACTTAAAAAAGTTAGCTAATCGTTTAATTGTAAAACAGTATTAATGAGTCAACATTGTCAACACTCAACTTTCCTAGTTGCCTCGGCTTTTTACCTTTTCTTCCGACTTATGGGAGATACTTGGCAATTGATTTCAATAATTTCCGTTATTATGTAGCTACTAGTTCTTTTTGAAAACGCCTATCATCTAATCTTTCACCACGGAAGGCAGGAACCTAACTAAACACCAATTAAGTAACTGTTTGTGTGTAGTTAAGTTACCGTTTTTCGTTTTTAGCAAAGAGTTTTTTTTTTTTTTATATACTACTTCGGTGGCAAACAAGCATACGGCCCGCCTGATGTAAAGCGGTCACCGTAACCTATGGACGCCTGAAACTCAAACAGTGTCACAAGCGCGTTGCCACCCTATTAGAAACTTGTACACTCCCTTTTGCTGTGTTAAGTACACAGCAAAAAGGAATGTACAAGTTCTAAGGAGGGTTCGGGTTGCCGACGACTCAAAGGACAATAGACGGAACAAGTTAGTTCCGTAAGTCCTCCCGTCATCAGCACACCGCACCCTCGTTGAGCTCTGGCAGCCTTACTCACCGGCAGGAACACAACACTATGAGTAGGGTCTAGTGCTATTTGGCTGCGGTCTTCTGTAAGGCGGAGGTACTACCCCAGTTGGGCTCTGCTCTAGATTCGAGCGAGACGATATCCGCTGTGCTGTGCCCTACCACACAAAGCGGAATATCATTCGCTATGCCTACCTCCTCGAAGAGTTTATATAGACAGAGAATCTGTCTGAATAAATGGCCTTTCGGGATAAAATGGCCGGGAAGCGGGATGGCTAGCTCCCGTTGTTGAGTCTGTGGCACCATCGCTTAAGGGTTTGTTATGTTAGGCCCAGCAGATCTCCCTGATCGCTGGCACGTGTACCACGAAGCACGTGGCTCCCGAATCATGCCAATTGATGGATTATTTGCAAAAACGGAACTTAATCACGAAGACTCGATTCTTCTCCGATACCTTGGGGACAACGCTTTCTGGAAACGTCGGAGGCTAATCATTCCTTTCAAAACGTAGCAGTACGCGATTTATTCCTGAGGGTTTTTTCACCACAGTGAAATTGACACTACACTGACAATTGCTGTGCCTATTTCTGAGCTGAAAAGCAACATGACTGTCATCGTCAATATTTCTTTGTTGAACAGGCAATGTACGGCGAAGTGTCACTGTCGGGCGACAATTGCCACTAATTGTGAAATAGGCCACAGTTCTGCCATTACGCCCATTGATGCATTATTTGCAAAACGGGACTTACCGATTCTCACTCACTCAATTCTTCTCCGTCTTGAGAACTTTTCAACCTTTTCTAAAAGGTGTTTCGTTTTAAAAATGGGGAAATTTAGTCACAAAATTAGATAAACGCGATTAAGTCTTGCTTTGAATTGAATTTAATAGTGAAACTTTAAATCAGTATCATAGATGTCTTTTCAGATGTCATTCTGCACTATACATTCCGGACCTTTGGGAGACGTGCGCGGACTCGACAATTTCGTTGTGATGAATTATTATTAGTAAAACGTGACGTAACAGTTCAAAAATATACATTAAAGTCTTTGACTCACCCTTACCCTTTCTAAGTAAGTAAGTAAGTCAAGAATCCAACGCCCAAACCCAGTGACTGATTGAACCCCACAATCGCGTGGAAGAACACGCACGACTAATGGCGACCTTGACTTTGTTGCGATTGAAAATTCGTTCGAGGCGTGTCGTTATATTTTTAGAGGGTCACGAAGTGTGAAATACCCTGATTTACACACCAGTGGTGTATGAAGATTCAATACTGATAACAAATATTCTTTGTGTACCCCTTACATTTCATAGAATACAAAGTCAAAAATATTACTTGGTGATTTGATAAGTATGGGTTTCCGCAAAGGCAAAAGCGCCTGATACCATAGATTATTTCCGTCAGAATATTGTTAGGATCTACGAATTGGCTTCTGCTCTTTTGGTTCTTAAAGGTTCATATTTTTTGATGGGAGATGCCAAAAAATTATTTATTCAAGTATAAGGCTATTGGAATAAAAAAGAAATCTTCACTAGTGAAGAAAAAGAAAGCATAGTTATTAATATTGGAATTAAGCCGAGGCAACCTTCAAATCAAGAGTGAACAGGCATCTTCTGCGCGAGCTCACTCTATCGTAGGACACGTATGCCTTTGGCTAGTCTGGGGCCAAGATTAAGCCCATTTATAATAAAAAAGATGTATTAAAGTGGGCAATCTGTTGAAGGAAACCTTAAGGTGGAAGGCATTATTGTAGGGGGCCTTTTCAGTGCCACTTCAACAAAGCAGTAATCTATTGTAGCAGTATTTCTTAAGGTAACCTTCACCTTGGACAAGGTCATTGAGTAGAAACTGGGCTTAATCGAATCTATGACCCTTTTATTCATAAATGTATACAACATTGACATGAAACTTTGAACATCGTGAGGAAACCAGACTAATTCCAATGGCGCCTAGTTACCCTTCAGGTAGGAAGGTCAGATGACAGTCGCTAAAACTAGTGTCTACCCCAAATCGGGATTAGTTGCCACAGCGGACCCCAGGCTCGCATGAGCCGTGGCGAATGCCGAGATAACGCAAGGAGGATGATGAGCTTTTCGTGGAATCATGTAATATGCATTATCTAATGAATATACAAGAACAATAGGAAACTTCCTACAGATGGTTCCCAACTTCCGAGAATATCACTTTGAGCACAATCTTCCGTAATATAATATGACAAAACTTCTCCTTACCAGGTTCCGGTAATCGGAAAACTACGCCACTTTCACACTAAGAACAATAACGGGATCTCATATATTATGTATAGTAAAGTCAGTACGGATAAGTGTGCCTTGTGGAGAAGTGTGTCTGGTCTTCATTTGCCTGTTCAAACAGTGATTCTTATTATTCTTATTAAGAATAGCACCATGTATTTGTATGAACTTGTATAACCTGGGTCTCATATATGTAATGTATAGTAAAGTCAGGTAAGTGTGTGCCTTGTGGAGAAGTGTCTTCACATTTGGCCTGTACACTTGTACAGTGATTAAGAATGCAACTAGCAAATAGGTACTTACATGGACTTGTAAAAAAACCTGATAGAGTGAGTAAAAAGCCAGACACTTTTACTCTTGTACGGCACATTTATCCGCATGGACCTTAGAATCTATTATTACAATTGGCTGAAGTTTGTCATTAAAATTGGCTGAAGTTTGTCGTTTGTAAAAATAACTGAATGGGTCAACCCCACTTGCTAGCTTAGCCTAGCCGTGATTACCAAAGTTTAAAAAATACAAGCTAACAAGAATTGATCGTCTAACGAGACTTAGACTCTAACTTATCGTAAATACTAACACTACTTTATGCCATACATTTTTAGACCTCAGTTTTTGGTACGTACATGTAAGCATCCGAACTGAGGAAAAAATCTAAGAAAACAACAAACGACCCATATAAACATAATCGGTCGCCGTTCCTACGCAAATCCTCCTATTTTGTGTACACACAGGTCTTCGGGTCTCAATGCTTAGTCGCAGTACGGTCGACGTTTAGTCGCGGCGACCCAAATGGGGACGATTGGTAACAGGCACAAATGGTCACAGAAGTGACAGAAGTGTGCACTACGCGTGCACACATTGTTACCGTTTGGCGACTACTTTCCAAAAATCATTCGTTCATTTCATTCTTTTCAAATGGCGACTGTCAGAGACGTCAAAGTAAAAATAGTTATTTGTTATACAAGGGGGCAAAGTTGTATTTTAACGCCGAGTGTGGAATTGAAAAACGAGCAAGTGAAAGGATTATATAGTTGAACCACGAGCGAAGCGAGTGGTTCGAGAATAGAATCCTGAACTTGCGAGTTTTTCAACACACGAGAAGTAAAATACATTTGCACCCGAGTGTAACACAAAACTTTTCCCCTCAGTATAGCGAGGAAACTACAACGCAAAAAATGCGTTTATCACTGCTTCCAGTAGTTCCACAGGTGGTAAATCGTCTTTATTACTAGATTCACCTACTTTTATCAATTTTAAAGCAGTTAATTTGACTATATTCAAGGTCAAATTACTTTACCCACTAGTGGATAAAATGTGTTTTTACCCGCTGGTATTAAAGAACAAAACACG
Organism: Leguminivora glycinivorella; assembly: GCF_023078275.1. NCBI lineage: Eukaryota > Metazoa > Arthropoda > Insecta > Lepidoptera > Tortricidae > Leguminivora > Leguminivora glycinivorella. The sequence goes on from NC_062983.1 coordinate 1,262,586, forward strand.
TGTTTCCGAGCTAGTGAGGGGAAAAGAAATAAAATCATTTGACATTAAAATGTAATGGCGTAAGAATTTGTTAAAGATAAATATTGTTTGCATTTGTAATATAATGTGGGCTAATTACCATGGCCAATTAAATTGCTCGAGTGATTTCATAAAATAAGTCTAAATTTATCAACGCGCCATCAATTTACCTCAGTTTAACCAGTAATAATATTATTGACTACTCGGTGTTTGCGTGTTATGTATATTGATTGGTGAAGTTTTAGTGCTCCGGTGCATATACTATACTGAAATAATAAAAATAATGCCTAGAAAACCAATAAAGTTGTTAAAATATGGATTAAGACGGTAATATTCCATGTAAAAAACAGTCGCCAAACGGTCACCAAACGGTCGACAAACGGTCGCAAAATGGTCGCAGCGTACACGCGTGACCGAAAGCAGCAGGGTTAGCACATGATTGCCGCGGGAGTATGTCGCCGCGAGATAGACTACCCGTCCTTATGTCATTAATACAGTTAGAACAAGACGTGTGATCTATCTCGCGGCGACATACTCCCGCGGCCATCATGTGCTAGGCCTACTGTGAATATTTATTATATTTTCAAAATGGCTTCATGTATCATTTTTTTCCAGGTATCCTCAAACTTTATAAACAATTAAATATGCCGTCGTACTCAGTTGCCCTCACTAAAGAAGATTAAAAAAAAATTGTAACGTGCGTATCGAGCTGCTGGGTTGTAAAGGATCGGGGATCATATTATTATGGTCTTCTATAGAGCAACTAGTATTTTGCGGCATTTCACAATTGACACTTGTTGAAGTAGTCGTCATTAATATTACTATCAACATTAATTTCAGCGATCTGTACTTCTTAAGTCAAGATTTTTGTATAGATAAGTGTCTACAAATTTGTAATGTTAAAGAGACATAAATAAAACGTAGTAGAGTAAATAATGTGTTTTTTTTGTAACCCAAACAAAATACTTGTAGATACGAGTGCGGAAAAGAGGAAAATCGATACGAGTAGCGATAAATTAATACACGAACGAAGGGAGTATTTTACTTCGACACGAATTGTGAATGTCCTTTTCGCACGTGTATCGTACGACGATTTTCAGTACCTAAATCTAAGCTAAGAGTTTCGACCAGACAAGAAATGAATCATTGCTTGATTTGCTCGCACTACTGCGTTAGAAAAAGCAGCATCTGTACTGAAAAAAACTATCATTGCGCAACAGAAATTCTATTAATATCAAAGTAAATACTCTATTTCATTTGATTCCTACTTTTATTGTGTAAAGCAACACTACACTTCATTTTTATCAATAAGAATTTAAAATTATATATTTAATACATTAAGTAATTATAAAGTGCTTATCTATTTGTATTATCATTCTGCACTTTTCTTAACTTTCCCACATTTCTATAAAATGTCGAAGAGTGCTTAAATGGTCGTCGTCGTTTATTATTATTTAATTCGCTCATATTTAAATGATTCAAAGCAACCAGTCCACAACTTCACAAGACAGTTTGAGAAACCTTCGTATTTCAGATTGTCATTTGCGGGTACAGTGGTTTAGGAGCAGTTCGGTGATCAGACCTACACATGTGTGTACAAATTCTGTCAATGTCACTGTCAGAAACCGTTCTGACAGTGACAATGACAGCCACAAATTCGTCCACATGTTGTTACCGTTATGTGTGCAAACGTCGACTAATAAAGTGTCGTTAAAAGTCATTCTGACAGTGACATTGTCAGCCACAAATTCGTACACATTTTGTTACCGTAACGAGTGCACACGACGACTAAATTTTGTTATTGTATCAGTACGGTCGCATTGTTTGCACGACGTTACCACGCGTTATGTCACATTTGACAGTTAGTTACTGATTTGAAGATTTTGCGACTGAAATGGTTGTATGGGGACCCAAAACAAGGGATATTGACATTGAACTTTTTTTACAGTTAACGGTACAACTCATTAAGAGCCTAATAGGTACTTAGCCTATCGAAAAACTTGATTTTTCAGATTAAGTATAATGTTATTTAAATATTCAATAACGGACATTTTTAATTTATAAACTGTTTTCTCCAACAGGTCTCAGCAGTGGTGGATGATGTATACACAGAGCATTCACATGTGGCCGGTTCTTTCACCATGCTGGCCAGCTCACGGGCCCATGTTGGTGGCTCTCTCAATGCCAGGGCGCTGCCAGGCGCGAGAGTCCATACGAACTTCATCGGTTGTTTGAAGAAGGTAGGCCATTACATCATTAGTTTCACTGATGTAACTGATAATAACTTGCATTTCTAAGTATGTGGGTAGTAGTTAACTGAACAGAACTATATTAGTGTATATACTGAGTCTACGTATTGTCACCAACCTATCTAAGAGATATGCCCGGCTGTTGACATAATACCTAGGGTTCGGGAAAGAATAAAGAAACACCAATATTTTATACAAAATTCTTTATTATGTACACCCTAAATAAAATCTAACTCAGTAACTTGGTAGAGCAAGATTTGGTTCGTTAAACTGTTATTTACATCAAGTTCAGTTCGATCATAAAACCTAGGAAAAAACAAAGATCCTATGTGTAACACCATCCATAGATCAAACTAATTTTAAGATAAACCTAATATATAGATTAAACCACCACTTAACAAATTGTTGTAAACAAAAATTATTACTCAGTAAATGTGTGACTCTTAATGCTATACCTAGAACTGAAACTAAAACTGGATCTGGCAAATGTTGCAATCATGTGATAGGCTTTCAAGTATTCATTTTATGGTTATTAACTTTTGAATAGGAAGGTTTTAAATTAAGATTTTAACTGTAAAAAGAAACAAACCAAAAGGTAAAACCAAATAAAAAACCAAAAACCAATAAACCAACACAATAGGTACCTGCTATCTCTGAAGTCCCCGAAGAAACACTCCGTTCCCGGCTCCGGATTCATTAGTGAAGTATGAACATTCTCCTCCCCTACAATAGAAATAGAATAATAAGAACCACGTTTATAAGCTAAATAATTTCCCTACTCCTTTTAAGATTGAACTATGGTAACACTTACCGGAAAATACTTCAGCAGACAAGCATTAAAATTATTAGGTCTCAGCACAACCACCGAAACGCCAACGCATATCAGCAACAGCTGTAGTGCCGCTAGTCTGAGGACCTATTGCTCCTGTCCTCGATGTTGGAACTATACATTTCCAAAACACCAAATTAAAACTTTTCCTTACTATGCATCTATAAACTTCCTCGAGATGCATATTATATGCATTCCATGCCAATAAACAACATTATTATCTTATAAAATTAATTTCTGTACATATTTAGTCAGAAAACGCCTTTTCTTCACGTCCAGAATTTTTTATCTCCCCATTCATTTGTTCTTTTTCTATCCAAATTCAAATTCCCCACCATAGAGGTAACTAGCCAAAAAGTCCTGAATAAACTAGATGAACAAAACCTTTATGCTGAAACTATAAAATAGACCGAAAGTATAGGAATGTAATTTTATTAATTTAACTAGAACATATTATTTATTTATAAGAAAAAATAAAATCATAAAAGTACAAAATTACATACCACGTTAGTAACACAGATACTCACTAGGTGTCGCTACGTGACAGTATTAAGAGATACCTCGCAAGTTGGAGCAAGAGTTCAATACCAACTTTACAGGCTGCTTGAAGAAGGTTGGTTTATCAAATGAACTGTGCGTGGAAGTGATAAGAATAACTCCCATTCATGTTGTGATTCATGGTGTGTAACGTATTTATTAAGTCGCTGCGAAAGTCATCTGTTAAAATGCTGTGGCCAATGATGTTGTTCACTATGCTTGAATGCTTTAGTGTACCTATATGTGGGGTTTTGTTCGCGCTTTCGGCATAGTTTACGCAAACCAGCAAGTAGATTGCAATTCTTTTCATTCTTGTTGCCTTTCTTAAGTCTTTTGAATAAAAAAAACATACCATTCGAAGGAAGTATTTTCCTTTCTAAAAATTAGTTTCTTGCCAAGAACAACAGCATTAAAATTGTATCCATTTTCAGGTGGAGTTCTCAGCAGACACTCTTCGTCTGAACCTCATAGACCTCGCACGAACCGGGAGTAAGCTCATCACCGTCACTGGAAGATTGGAGTACGCTTGCACAGCCACTGATGCCGCTGATCCTGTCACCTTTACCACAAGAGATGCACACTTGGTAAGTCATTAAGATACAAATTAGGTATTTATAGCATAACACATAATACTCAGGAAAAGTGTGAACCATGTGGGTAGATTTACATGGACGGAGTAAACTCATCACCGTCACTGGACTTTTGGAATATGCTTGCACAGCTACGGATGCGCTGATCATGTCACCTCTTCTTCAAGAGATGCATAATTGATAAGTCATTGAAATATATTTTTTTTGCCTTTGATATAAGGCTTAACGTGTGAACCATGTAGAATTTTATACGGGCTGGAATAATAACTGGAAGAATATACAGGGTGTACTCGTTAAGTGTAGCCAGGTGATTCTACTGTAAATATGCACATTCATCGACTTCGATAACCATCAAACTACTTCAAGCGATTTTCATTTGCTTCATATTATATGTCTTATTCTTTATATATTATTCAGGTTACACTGAAAAAAAAAATCGCATGACATAAAGGTGACGATTATTTATTACTAGAATTTTCTTTCTAAAAACTAAAAACTTTTAAGTTGCCCCTGTTATGTTCGACCTCTTTGAACGACCTATTCGATTGAACGCCTGAAGGACGTCTACATACTCAATTACGATCATTTCTAGTTAATACGTACGTATTTTACAACTTGAAAAAACTACATCAATAAAAGCTGAAATAATAAATATGCGTGTATTCTAACGTCATTACAAAAATAAGTGGCCAATTATGAAACACAGTAATATTTTTCGTTAAAGTCAGCTGAAAGTTGTACGTTTCTCTAGAAGTTGTGGAAAGAAATTGCAACGAATTTGATTTCAGGCGTCCTTAAAATTAAACTCAACTGTGTCCACCACGACCATGCTCTTGTAAAAAAACAATGAAAACTTCAAATAAAACCCACAAAAGCTTCGTTAAAAGATCGAGATTCGTGGACGTAATTGAGTATTTTTCGGGAGACACCTCATTACCCAGAGAGCCGAAACTAAGCACCAATTAAAAACAATGGTCTGTCGCCGGGAAAAATGGTGCAACCCGAACAGTTAAAGACGTAGTTTGGGAGTGTCGAGGGCCCTTTAAGCGGCGGACTCTCGAATTTGGTCGAGTGCCCTGGAGAGCCTCTGAAGGGGGCAATGCACCCCGATTAGATTGCGTTCGATCCTAAGCGTTTTAGAGGTTGCGGGCAGACTAAGTATTCTATTGATTGGTCTGTGGCTTAGTTCGTGTTCTAGTGGTGCGACGAATACGAAAATTCGTATTCATTGAATATAAGCGCTTTTAACAAATATATTCATGTAATATTAAAAAAGTATTTTTAAATAGACTAAGGGCCAGTTGCATCAACCACATTTGACAGACTCATCATCGTCAAAGAGCAGAGATCTATGAAACTTTCCATACAATAAAATTTAACGAATGCTCTATTGGTTACAAACGGTTTGGTGCAAACGGCCCTTAATTCTCAGCATCTTAAAGCACAAGTTTTCTAGTTACAAAATATTAAAAAAAAAACGGGCCAAGAGCGTGTCGGGCCACGCTCAGTGTAGGGTTCCGTAGTTTTCCGTATTTTTCTCAAAAACTACTAAACCTATCAAGTTCAAAACAATTTTCCTAGAAAGTTTTTATAAAGTTCTACTTTTGTGATTTTTTTCATATTTTTTAAACATATGGTTCAAAAGTTAGAGGGGGGGACGCACTTTTTTTTCCCTTAAGTGCGATTATTTACGAAAATATTAATATTATCAAAAAACGGTCATAGTAAACCCTTATTCATTTTTTAATACCTATCCAACAATATATCACATGTTGGGGTTGGAATGAAAAAAAATATCAGCCCCCACTTTACATGTAGGGGGGGTACCCTAATAAAACATTTTTTTCCATTTTTTATTTTTGCACTTTGTTGGCGTGATTGATATACATAATAATAAAATAAAATAAAATAAAATAAAAAGCCTTTTATTTCCTGCTGTAAATATTACATATCTATAACTAATTTTTACTTTAAGGTGGTTAGTAGGTAGAATAATTCATTTCAGTTTTGTTTTATTTATATTTTGCTTAATTACTAGTATTAGAATGGTTAGTTTGATTATATACCTAATTATATTTCCTTAACACTTGTATGTAACAGGAACCCCTCTCAGGTGAAGGCCTCTTCCAAAGTTTGCCATTTTAAGCGGTCTAGTGCGGTTTGATGCCAGTTTGGTCCAGCTACTTTTATAATGTCTTCGTCCCAGCGAGAGTTCGGTCTTCCACTGCGACGTTTACCATCTGGGCCTTTCCATAGCGTGACGATTTTTGTCCATCTGCGGTCTTTAAGTCTTGCCACATGTCCGGCCCAACGCCATTTCAACTTTTGAGCTTGGTTGAGAGCATCTTTAGTTTTTATCACTTTTCTTATATCTGTGTGTCGTATTTTTTGGATTTTTTTTTCAAATTTAACATACTGCGTTCCATTCCTCTCTGGCATGTGGTTATTAAGCTCTTGATCTTTGTGGTGAATTTCCACGTTTGACATGCATATATTAAACATGGAATTATACATGTGTTCATAACTCTCTTTTTTATTTTTATTGGCATACTACTTTTAAACACTTCCTTTAAACTCCAGTACTTATTCCTTGTAAGTTTTACTCTCCTCTCTACTTCCAGTTCATTGTTGTTGCTGTTTAATCCAATTTGTTTTCCTAAATATAGGTATTGTTCCACGTATTGTAATAATTCATTATCCAATTTTATGTCTGATTTTTTGTAATTTGACATTATTTTCGTTTTTGAAATGTTCATTTCCAGCCCTATTTGCTGACTTGCGTTATGTAGAGTTTCGATCATGTACTGCAGATTTGGTGCTGTTTCAGCTAGTAATACTAAATCATCTGCAAATCTGAGGTGGCTTAAGGTTTTTCCTTGTATCTGTAACCCTTGTTTTCGCCAGTCTAGTTTGCTAATGATTTCTTCTAAAATTGCAATAAAAATTCTTGGGGACAAGGGATCCCCTTGCCTCACACCTCTTTTTACTTGAAAGCTCGGGCCAATCGTTTCTAGTTTTACGCGACTTGTGCTCTTGGTATATATAGTTTTCAGGATGTCTATGTATTTTGTCTCTACCTGTTGAGCTTTTAGCGTCGTCCATATACTTTCGTGGGATACAGTGTCGAAAGCTTTCTGATAATCTATAAAAGCTACATACAATGGCCTTTTTTCTCCTGAAATTTCTCTATTATTAATTCCAAAGTATGGATATGATCCATTTACACTGGTCAAAAAGAGAAATAAAAAAACAAAGTGTGATGTAAAGCTGCATTTTTGGTATGTTATTTGGGGTCCTTGGGGGAATGTAGGACTATATTTTGCAAGCAAAAAAATGGTGTGCTAACTTCGTAATCTAAAAAAAAAAGTAAAAAAATCAGACTTTTTTTGGTTTTTGCCGTTTTATTAAAAAACTATGCATTTTTGGTCAAAAGTTGCTTTGTAATGTTGAAAGCGCATTAAATTCCAAACAGTTTGACATCTTTTTTATCAATGTCCGTCAAATATTTTTTGAGATATGAAGCGTCAAAAAAAGAGCATTTTCCCCCTTTCTAATATGAAAATATTCGTTTTGTTAATATTTTGAGACAGATATCAGCAAAACAACTCAGGCTATTACATAAATTGTAAAATAAAAATGTAGAAAATTTCACTAGCTTTCATTTAAGACCAAAAGAGTGCCAGTTATTTAAAAAAATAGGATTATATCATAAGGCTAGTATAACTGGATCAGAAATAATCGGTGGATGGTAATGGCCAAATGGGATAGTTTACATATATTTACAGGAGGCGTAGCGGAGAACGAATTATTATTATTTGGGGGCTGTTCGAGTATTACTCAGACACATATTTGCGTATATCAAATCAACATTTATTTAGTAAGTTAAGTTTACGGTCAGAAAGACCTCAGGATCGCCGCTTGGCGGAAAAAAATATTTACGAGTAGAAAACCCTCATTAATTGAATCAGATTGTTCCGAAATTGTTCTTATACGGACTGGTTTTTAAAGCATATCACTGAGGGTCAATAACATCGATGCAATCTCACGAGCGTTGTCGTGGACGTGCCCGAATCATAGTATTCTCCGTTTAACGAAATATCAGTACATACATAGTATGTGTTGTATTGCACGCGCAGGTCTCTCACCGCCGCGCAGGTGTAGTCGGACCATAACTCGACGGTATACTCGCTTGTACAAAAACTGAGGAACAGCTGTCTTTTTACGCTGTCATTACATTTGGCGAATCTTCTAGCCAACATGTTTGCCCTTACTGCGGTGGCTCGCCTCTGCCTTTCTATGTCCTCCTGGTCTTTTAAACTGGACAACAAGATGTGGCCAAGATATTTGACTTCGTGTACTCTCCACAATTGATCTCCATCAAGCAAAAGAGGTGGTACATGTGTGGGCATATGTGCTGCCTCCATGAGCATAAATTCAGACTTGTCCGGATTGTATCTCATGTTATGCTGGCTGGCGTATCTCTCGCATTCTGCAAGTAACTTACGCATAGCTCCCACAGATGGTGCTAGTAGGACCATATCGTCTGCATATGCGATGTGATTTATCATTTGCCCATTGATGGAGCAGCCAACCTCGGTACTGGTCAAAGCCTGCGACAGCCCATCCATGTACACGCTGAAGAGAGCCGGAGACATACTGCCTCCTTGTCTCACGCCACAGTTTAGCCCGCTGGCTGTGGACAGAGTTGACTTCCATCTTACTACGTTCTTCTGCTGGGAATACCACTTCTCCAGTATCTTAATAATTGGCGTGGTCGCTTTCCGTTCCCGTAGTTTATTCCACAGCAATTGATGGTCAAATACAACTCAAGTGGACTTTCTATCACTACAGGAGTTATGCCATCAAGATGCAGAACCAGGACCCTCAAAAAGGAAAAAGTAAAATGTAACTAATTCTGTTTTATTTTTCTAATTTACTAAACTTCAAAATTTTACTGTATTTTATTTCTTCATTAGTAATAGTCAAATCGATGCAAAGTTAGCTTAGACAATTTTTTCAGATAAACGGATATCAAATAAAGTAAGATCGAATAGATAGCACTTTCAATCTAAAACTTTTAGCGTAAACTATTTTACCTTAACCAATCTACCAGACTCTTGGCTTCTCTATTAATAGATTTTTTTTTTGTTTACCAAAGTAACTATTCGTCTTACTGACCTTTATTTGCACTAAAACTAAAGAAAAATAAAATTTATACAATGTTATATTGCAATATATATCATATCATGAAGTATTCTGCAGATATTTGTCTAAAAATATTGGCAAAACGCTACATTTTATAAATGCGTCAAAAATTAACCTTTTTTGACGCTTCATATCTCAAAAACTATTTGACGGACATTGATAAAAAAGATGTCAAACTGTTTGAAATTTAATGCGCTTTCAACATTACACAGCAACTTTTGACTAAAAACGCATAGTTTTTTAATAAAAAAATAAAAACCAAAAAAAGCCCGATTTTTTTACTTCTTTTTTTAAATTACGAAGTTAGCACACTTTTTTTTTGCTTGCAAAATATAGTCTTACATTCCCCCAAGGACTCCAAATAACATACCAAAAATCCAGCTTTACATCATGTGAGAAACGGAACTCTTCTCTTGGGTCTATGGTTCTAGACTTTCCAGAACGATGTCAAACTGTCATCGAACGCAATTGTTTTTTATACACAGTTGTCATGTAACGCGCATAAATTGAATAAATATAGTTTATTAATTAATTACTAGTTTCAATATACAACATTGGCGACGAGTATTTAGTGTGCAAATGAACCAGTGAAATAAAAGTATAAAAGTAAAATTATCAGTGTAATAAAGTGTTAGTGTTAATTTGGCAATAATGGCGGACGACACATGAAGACTATTAAAATCTCATCGCAAGAATTTGATGTCAGATTCCGATTATCTAGACGCAGAGCTAATGGGTGATGAACCTCCTGAGGAAATCCGCAATAGAATACAACAAGTAAAAAACGGAAATATAAGTTTCATCTATAAATGTAAGAAAAACGAATTGATTGAAATTTTAGTGGATGAGAGGTTAGACTTCAGTGAAGACTCTACAGTGGATCAATTACGGAAATTATTGAGTGATCACTTCAAAAATAAAGGAAAAAAACAACAAAAAGTGCATACCTTAACAATGACCGCGTTAGGCGAATTAAAACCATTTGACGGAGAAAAGTGGGAGGTGTTTGAGCAACAGTTCGAATGTTTTATCTTAGTTAATGATATAACTGAAGAAAAAAAGTGCCTTTATTAATTACCAAATTAACGGCCAAAGTGTTCGAAACACTGACTTATTTATGTTCACCAAAACAACCAAAGGATTTAACTTATAAAGAACTAGTAAAGAGACTTCAAGACAAATATGTCAAGACTTTATCAACAACACTGGAAAGAGCCGAATTTCGGAAAAGAAATCAGTTGCCAAAGGAAAAAATTCAGGATTATGCCCTCGAGCTGAGAAAGCTGGCTGGAAAATGCAATTTTAAAGATGCCGAAGATCAAATTAAAGAAAAGTTCATGGAAGGTGTGTCATCAAAACTGATCAAGTTCGAATTAATGAAAAGTCCGCCTGAAATGACCTTGGATAAATGCATCGAATTAGGAAGAACGGTTGAAGCCGCTTTGCTCCACACAGGTAGCTCTGAATGTGTGACTGAAATGTTTTATAACCGAGAGAAAGCAAAGCCAACTTACAAACCAAGGAAAATGGATAATAGCAATAAACTTGGAGGACAATGTTACTGTTGTGGAAAACATAATCACATTAAAGCAGAGTGTACTCTAAAAAATAAATTTTGTTCAGAATGTGGAGTTCAAGGACACATATTCAGAATGTGTCCCAAAAGATCAAAACAAGTTAATGTAATAGAAACCACTACATCAGGAAATGAGGACGGTGAACGGGTGGAAACACCAGAGCACAATTTGTATGAAGGGTATACAACATATACCGTTAACAGTGTAAGTAGGATACCACCAGAATACTTAACTCTAAATGTAAACAGTCATAACTTACCATTCCAAATTGACACGGGGTCTGAGGTGACAGTGATGTCAATTAGTGATAGAAATAAATATCTGGGTAGTTTTGAGATACAAGAAAGTAAAACATTGTTTAAAAATTTTGATCAAAGTATATCTAAACCAATAGGAATTGTTACAAATATAACAGTAAGTTGTAATAATATCACTAATAAATTAAGTGTATTTATTGTGAATGATGACTTGCCCAGAGTCATTGGTAGGGACTGGCTGTACGCATTTAAATTGTGGCCTCCAAAATGGGCTGACAATATTGATAAGGAAACTTACATGTTTCAAAATGTTTCAGATGCAGAACAATTAATAAGAGACCGGTTTGCAGAAATATTTGAACCTGGATGGGGGAATTTCAAGGGCGAGGTGATCAATTTAAAACTGAAGCCTAATGCTCAACCCAGGTGTCTACCAGCCAGGCGAGTACCCTATGCACTGCGTGAAAAGGTAAATGATGAAATTACTAGATTGGTAGGAAATGGTAGAATTACAGCAGTCGAACATAGTGAGTGGGGTACTCCAGTAGTACCTATCATAAAACCTGATGGCTCGGTCAGGCTCTGTGGTGACTATAAATTAACTGTGAATCCTTGTATGGAAATTGATCACTTCCCTTTGCCTCATGTTGATGATATTTTAAATTCTTTAAAGAATGGCGAATATTACTGTGAACTGGACTTAAAAGAGGCATATTTGCAGGCTCCACTTAGTGAGGATAGTAAAGATTGTACAACTATAGTAACAGAATCAGGAACATACAAATATAATTACTTGCCCTTCGGGGTAAGTTCCGGCCCTGGGGCTTTCCAACGTTTAATGAAAAAAACATTAGCTAATATTCCTAATACTGTAGTGTTTATCGATAACATTTACATAAAGGGTGATTCGTTGCAAGACACTTATGAAACATTGTGTCAAGTCTTAAAAAGTTGCATGATTGTGAATTCAAATTAAAATCACAAAAGTGTAAGTTTTTTACTACTCATCTAGATGTATTTGGGTACCGTGTAAACAAGAATGGTATCAGTGTGATTCAGTCTAATATTGAACCATTGTTAAATGCTAATGCACCAAAAAACCTGACCATGCTCAGATCATTCTTGGGTAAAATAAACTACTACTCTCGATTTTTACAAGACATGGCTACAACGCTAGCACCTTTATATGAATGTACTAAAAAAAACAAATTTATCTGGACAACAGACTGTGATGAAGCATTTACGAAAATAAAAAGAAAATTAGCTTCTGCAGATAATCTTAGACATTATGATCCTAATTTGCCACTGATCTTGACTTGTGATGCTTCAGATACCGGGCTCGCAGTAGTATTATCCAATAGAGATGAACAGGGTGTTGTAAAACCGATTGCATATGCTAGTAAAAAATTAAATGATGTTGAAAGAAAGTATTGTACAATAGACAAAGAAGCAATGGCAGTGATTTTTGGAATCACCAAATTTTACAATTATGTTTATGGTCGTTTCTTTGAGCTTGAAACTGACAATGCAGCTCTGACAAGAATTTTTGGCCCAACTAAAAGTATTCCAAAAATGGCTGCCAAACGATTGCAACATTATGCAATTTTTTTATCTGCATTTAATTATAAAATAAGGCATATAAAAACCAGTATTAATCCAGCTGATTTTCTATCAAGGTCCGTGTCTGAACAAAAGGATAATATAAATGATGATATAAATATTCATCCTGTATTTGTGAACGCTAGTTATAGTGTGTTGAGTTATACTAACGATTCCAACATGAAAACCTTAGATTGGAAAACAATTCAAACAGAATCAAAAAAAGATGTTGTTTTGTCCAAATTAATAAGGTATTTGACAGATGGCTGGCCAGAAAAGAAAAACTTAGATAAAGAAGTGTTACCATTTTATAGCAGAAGGAATGAGTTAACTATGGACAGAGGTTGCTTATTTTGGGGATATCGAATATTAATACCTCACACTGTTCGAGAATCGGTTTTGGTTGAATTGCATAAAAGTCATTTTGGAATCATTAGAATGAAAGAAATCGCACGCTCATATTTTTGGTGGCCGAACCTTGACTCAGAAATAGAAAACATTCCCAAAAAATGTATAACTTGTTTGCAAAATAGTAAAACGCCTTCGAAAACACAGAAACCGTGGCCTGTTCCCCCTTCAGTGTGGTACAGAATTCATGCTGATTTCCTGGGCCCATTTTATAATAAAATGTTTCTGGTCATAGTAGACAGTTATTCTAAATGGCCAGAGATATATGAAATGACTAATATTACTAGCTCTCGTACAATAGAGGTATTTGAAAGTGTATTTTCTCGTTTTGGATATCCAGTTCATTTGGTGACAGACAATGGTCCTACATTCACCAGTCAGAATTTTAAAGACTTTTGTAGTAATGGCAACATTAAGCATACATTTTCACCGCCGTATCATCCAGCGACGAACGGTGCAGCTGAACGATTTGTGGAAACTTTTAAGTCCGCTATTACTAAAATTAAAGAGAGTGGACTAGATTTACGATCTTCTATCAATCTGTTTATGTTTGACTATAGAAGTACACCACAACGCACTACAGGAATATCACCTGCTCGCCTAATGTTAAACCGAGAAGTAAGAAATAGATTTAGTTTATTGCGCCCTCCTCCTCTGTCAGAAGTGGTGCAGGAGAGAGTGGAAAAAAGGGACCAAGGGAGAAGGGATATCAGCTTTGTAATAGGTCAGAAAGTAATGGTTAAAGACTACAGGAAGGACAGCAGGCCGTGGGTTCAAGGGCTTGTTATAGAGGAGTCAATACCAGGAACTACCTATGTGGTAGATGTAGAAGGGTTTAAGTGGAAACGTCACATAAATCAGATGTTAAGCTGTTCTAATGAGTTAGAAGATTTATGTTAGTTTAGTTTGAGTAGGAGGAATTGTTAATTTGGTTTAACTAGTTAATTTACTAAAATAAGTGGAGGAGAGTGTGAGAAACGGAACTCTTCTCTTGGGTCTATGGTTCTAGACTTTCCAGAACGATGTCAAACTGTCATCGAACGCAATTGTTTTTTATACACAGTTGTCATGTAACGCGCATAAATTGAATAAATATAGTTTATTAATTAATTACTAGTTTCAATATACAACAACGGACGGACGGACAGACAGACATGGCGAAACTATAAGGGTTCCTAGCTGACTACGGAACCCTAAAAAGATACAACCCCTACGATAAAGATTATATTTTATGATATATACGTTTCACAATCCGCAATTGGAGATTATTTGTGTGAAGCTGTAAGTTTAAATAATGATTTTGCTAATGATAGCCTTAATATAGCAGACATGGTTATATATTTGAAGAATACAGTCCAGTGGATGTAATCAGATACAAGCACAGCTATGATAATCGTATTCATGAAATTGTGAAACTACTATTAAAGTACTAGTAGTACCAGGAGTTGCTACTTTTAGTATGTTTAAAAAAATATAAAGCTACTCAGAATTTAAATACATTCGTTTCACGCAGTCTGAAACTAGAAATACCTAAATAATTGTATGTAAACTTGTAAGTTTGAATAATGAATTTGCTAATAATACGAGTAGATTAATATTGTCCACTTCGTCTTTCTATTTGTATATAGACAACAATACTCTTTGGCGATAAGACCGCATATTGTCTGCCTTTACTCTCTATAATGTATTGTTTTCTCTAAGCTGTATTTTTACTGCGGTGTATATTTGTACTTTTAATTTAAAGAGTTTTTCACCTGCTTCTACACAATTGGTGAAACTGTACCAAATTCATAAAAGAGCTATTATTAAGAGTTTTGAATGATTCACGGTTATTTTCATTAGACTTATATTGATTGGGAGCTCGACAAAAATCAAAAAGGTAATCACGGTCTATATCCCGGTCAATATAAGTCTAGAGCTATTATTGTTGGTTTGTTCTTGTTAAATTGTGAAAATACTCTGTGTTCATATTTGTAACACTACAACTAGGCACATCACTAGTACCTACTGTAGTATTAACTTGGCGTGAATAGGCAACATTATTGAACACGATGTGTTTCATAAACGATGTGATGTTGTTTCTAGATAACCTATCGGGAGCAATTATAAGAGGTGTACTGACATTATCGAAAATATTTGTTATTTTTCTTTGATCAAATTATCAGGTTTATTTTTAGTGGGCAAATAATCAATATACCTATAAGTTTAATGGCATGTTTTATTAATTAAGCACTTATGTGACATTCAAACACAGTTTATTATTGTTTATGAATAAATGAAATAAAATGTATCTTGATTAGACAAGATAATACATTAGACGTGAAATATAAATATTAATTACTAAAGAGACATTCTTAGGCCTTGATTTAGACGGCGTGCGATCTCTCATTTTAGTAACATTGCCGGCCGTTACATATACAATTTTACACAGCTATCAAATACCGCAATGTATTAAAAATCGTATGCGAGTTCTCGTAACGTCTAAATGGGCCCTTACTCAGATTAACTTAAATAGTCCAGTCCCACCCCCACGGTAAGCTCAAGAAGGCTTGTGTTGTATGTACACAGACAACGATATAATTATGTAATGTAAAAATACTCAAAAAACATCCATGACTGTAAAAATATGTCTTAATCACACCAAAAAATAGGGACACCGGTATTCGAACACAATGCCGTCGGCTTACCAGACAGGGTCCATTACCAAATATGCAGCCGCCAAAAGATTTATGTTTACTAAAATGCTTTAAAAAAGAGAATAAACGATTAAGATTGAATAGAGGAAGACAGGTATTACGTATACAAGACAAAATTTACTAAGGACATTATCAAAATCGAATTTAGTTTAACATTCTGGTCCAAGAGGAGACCCTTGCGGTATTCAAATTCCTAACATACGTCAATAACTCATTTCCTCAAATATTTAACAATTAATCTTATTGAAAATGCCTTAGGAAATGTTATTGTTGGACGGTTAGAGGTGAAATTGTTAGTATCTTGTCCTATCGAAGTTATAAATCGTGATACAAAAGGTCAAACGCTTCTTATGAATCATTGCAATATTAAGGCTTCTGTGACTTGCACTATGAACCAATTTGCTAATTGTAGTTACTATAGGTATACGCTATGATTATTTTTTGGAGTATTGATGTTTCTGCCTATACTTGGCAGTAGTTTCGAATCAGAACTGCGGGTCTAGCCAAAACGATAACCGCTGACGCTTCGTGGCAATCGAAACTCAGTTTGGCTCTGTCGCGCCACTACAGAAAAGCGAAAGGTAGAGCTAGTAGCATAAGCGATTGTGACAGTGGTTAGGTACTCTGAAGTTTGGAGGTCTGTAGGTACCCAATTACGAAGTTGTCAAGGTTACGTCAGAATTCGGTTCTATTCAGTTATTCTAGACCTGTGGGATTATTGTTATTAGTTTTGGAGTCCGAATAGCCAATGTTTTTGAATTAGTTGTATGTTGTTCTGACGCTTTGTGACAAGTTTGTATCTGCAGTTTAATTTTGTTCAGTGATGTTATCAACATTCAGGGGGAAAAGTTGGTTCCTAACTTATGTGCAATTTTATTCAGCGTACAATGCGTATAAAAATAGTGTTTTAAAAAAAATGTGAAAATGGTTACACAGAAAATATTGGATTCGGTTTTTCATTCAACTCAGTAAGGATACGGAACTTAGGGCCGGTTTCATTAAACCCTCTGCCACCGTTAAAGTTTCCGTTAAATTCTATTGTATGGGAAGTTCCATAGACGTCTGCTGCGTGGCGGTGATGTGTCTGTCAAATGTGGTTGATGCAACTGGCCCTTATACTCAAATATATCTAATCAAATCATTATTATACCTCGAATGGCCTGACCAAGCTACATGACGTTATTTATTTAAGGAAAGTACAATATCAGATCAAAAGACGAGGAAGATTGAATTCTTTTATATTTCATGTCTTCAATAGTTTAATCAAATACTAAACCAATAATGTTAATATCGACCGTACACAATGCCTAGCCGAACTAGTAAAGGGCATACAAATCAATACATTACTCCAAACTGATCAAATTCAAGCCTATAATAAAGGGATTAAGGTCGACCAGCGGTTAGTTGAGAAGAGTAGGCACTGATAAAGGTAACTGCATTACAACGACAAAAGTGTCCAAATGTTCAATTTTATTTAACACTTTCGAAACCGGGCTCTACGCGGCGCTACGACATTTTCGCTACATACGGGTTTCCCCATGTAATCGGCTACGCTTCTACGAGCGGTGTGCCCGACAGTCGGGTTCTTGGTAGCGAAAGTGTTAAATAATATATTTTTTCATACAGTTGCTCAAAAAGTGCCCGTTTATTGGCTGTTTAGCGTGCGAGAAGTTTTATTTTTCGTACTCGTGCGTATAAAGTATGCGTTCGATTCGATTCGTATGGTCGATTGAATTAAAATGTAGGTATATATTAAAGAATCGTTCCAAATCGTAAATGTTTATGTTTTTATGGCACATAATGAATTAAATAAATTGTTGGATGGATAGCAAAATCGAAAATATGAACACAAGTTTAAAAGCTTCAAAGATAGGTACGTCAATGTCAATGCGAAAATAGGGAGTTCGGATTGTTTATCATTTTAAGTATTTCGTAGTAATAGTGTTTTTTCGCAACTGTATTAAAAAACGTCGTTCGTCACACGTGCGAGAATTTCATTCTTCACTCGTCTCGAGTTTTGCCACGTGCCGCTCTCGACTATACTTCTCGCACTTATAACGAAATGTACAATTTTAATGCAATCGATGAAAATATTTGACATCTCCTAAGATGATCAGAACACATTTTGCTATTTGATCTAATAAGCACCAAAATCACTGTAATCAGTGTATGTTTTATCGATGGTCAATTGGTTGTACCTAAACAAGTTGGTTGCCAAGAGTCCGGTCATTTAAATAGTCAATTGTGGACGCCCTTGGCGGGGCCTTCTGGAAAATTAACTCATTTCAAGCGCTCTTATTGTTCTTTTAGTATGGTTTTTATTGCTCTTACTTAAATTTGAAGCAACCGCCAGGCTTAGGTGTCTTATTGAGTTGAAATTTAGAGCATTCTGTGACTTTGTAGACCTTGCCATATGGAGCTTACATAATTCTGTCGAAAAGTGGCTTAAGTAAACGCTCATTGTTTGACACTGGTTCACCGAATCTCACCGCACTATTTTTACATAGTTATATACATGTATATACTCACGTCTGTATTCTCATAAAGGGTAGGCAGAGCACTTGAAACTGTTCAAGTTTAAGTGCCACTCTTAACAACAAATTTGTGATACTGTGAAGTATTATTGCTGCTGGGAAATGGTTATCTGCTACGACGAAAGGCTCCTTTTGTGGCTTGGATATATGTGTAGCACTTTAAACCAACGTAGCGCGTAGCTTGCGTAGGCAATGAACGCATTACAAATTTGGTCTTTATTAGGTATTTTATTTTGTCTTATTGCCCGATTAAAACATTAAGATAATCTTACATTAAAGTTCATTTGGAGAATCGGTTACTTTTCTGTTTGAGATATTGTATTAAGTGTGTATTTTGTCAAGTAGTCTGTCGCGCTTGCAAATTCGTAAATATGTGTGATAGGAAAAACTTTGAACGTGGCTTTGCGGTAGGTTCTTATGACTAAAATATAAAGGTGTCAAGAGGAGCTGCGTAATCCAAATACATACATACATACAATCACGCCTGTATCCCATGAAGGGGTAGGCAGAGCACATGAAGCTACTCAAGTTTCAGTGCCACTCTTGGCAAATAAGGGGTTGAAAGAAAACGAAATTGTGACATTGTAGTGACAGGTTGCCTCTCGCCTACGCCACAATTTAACCCATATCCCACAAAACAATCCAAATAAACATCATATTTGATACATCTAGTTATAGTTTGCACATATACTTCTATAGATATTGTTAACTTTTTCTAAAAAAAATATTCTTCTCTTCTGTATGAAGATAAATCTAATCTAATACATTCACACAATAACACCAGGACTTCATCGTTTCAGTAAATATTTTTCTTCTTTGTAAGCTTGGTCTTTTCAAGAATATCATAATAACCCAGCTTTTTGAATATTATATCTATTTCTTCGAATGAAATATTTCAAAGAAAACAGAAAGAGAATTCTCAGAAATAAATATAACCAGGCCAAACCATTCAGCTATGTAACTTGTGTATTTATAGACAAATCTGTATTGATATACACCCGATTTACTTCTTTCAAGTGGTTTTAGTGTTAAATTTTATATGGACTTAGAGTAAAGTCTATTAGCCTCATGTATTTTTTGGAATAGAATATTAAGTTATTAGGGAATGACTTTCAATAATTAGCTAGTATGGCTCTGTGATCCAAAGAGGATCTTCGCCTCCAAAACAAGACCACGCGTTTAGTAAGTTTAGATTAGAGTTTCAATAAATAAATTTGTGTATATACAAATTTTAAATAAAATAAAAATAAATAAAAATAAATATAAATATTATAGAACATTGTTACACAGATTGACTGAGGCCGACGGTAAGCTCAAGAAGGCTTGTGTTGTGGGTACTCAGACAACGATATATATAATAGATAAATACTTATATACATAAATCAAATACTTATATACATATTTGATTTAATAGTTGGCATTTTTATCCGAATTGGTGGCAAAGAGCAAATCAAACGATAGTGTTGAGTAGAGGAAAAGACGGTAGGCCTCTGCCCAGCAGTGATTTACTAAAACAGGCTAATACCAGAAAAAAAAAGCTTTTAATGAAGTAGGCTGTTTTTTTTTAACACAGTTAGACAGAGTTCAAGTCGAATCGTATATCTATATAAGCAGTCACTATTGCCTATGAACGTCTGCAACTGAATTATGTGATGAGTAACCTCGCTTTAAAAATAGATTTCCCAATAAGTCAGTCGGGAGTGTTCTTAGCCATGTTTCATGAAAATCGGTCTACTATGTTGCGGATGGGGGTTTTTTCAAAATTTTAAGTTAATGGTTAGTTTATATTCTTAAAATAATCTAAAACAATAATAAACATACCGCAACGTAAAGTGAGTTTAGTTTAAAGTGTAATTAGATAGTTTGGGCGTGAAACTCAATCTAACAACTAAACTAACTTAATTAGTTACTTGGGCAAATTAACGAAG
The DNA here is from genome assembly GCF_023078275.1 of Leguminivora glycinivorella. Taxonomy (NCBI): domain Eukaryota; kingdom Metazoa; phylum Arthropoda; class Insecta; order Lepidoptera; family Tortricidae; genus Leguminivora; species Leguminivora glycinivorella. Next base: position 1,283,013 of record NC_062983.1, read on the forward strand.
TTTTTAGTTAACGACCCTTTTTATCAAAGGTCACTGTGTGGGCTAATATGTGAATATAACATAAGTTACAAAAATATAACCTAACCACAAAATTAAAATTTTGAAAAGACCCCCGACCGCGACATAGTAGACCGATTTTCATGAAACATGGCTAAGAACACTCCCGACTAACTCAGCTTTCAGACAAAAAATAAATAAATCTATATCGGTTCATCCGTTCGGGAGCTACGATGTCACAGATGTCAGACAGACAGACAAAGAGACAGACACGTCAAACTTATAACACCCCGTCTTTTTTGCGTCGGAGGTTAAAAAACAAAAACTAATAAATTATAAAAGTAAGAAAAGTTAACCGGACTAAATAACCATGTAGCATTAAGTTCGCCTTTTGTAACTGTATATTTTTACTGTGCAATAAAGTTTAAATAAATAAATAAATAAATTATGGCCGTATCAGAATCCGTGGCCGAAAGGCCGAGTAGTTGAGGCATCCGTGGCTATAACGGAGCACGAAACGTCTTGGTGGATTAGGCCCCGTAGACGAATGGCGTTTCTGCGACGCGAAACGCCACCGAAACGCCGCAGAAATGTAGTCTGGCTCTGTCGCGCCAATAAGCAAGAGCGATAGAGATAAATAGCTACGAAAGAGATATTATCGTCAGCGTTTGTGCATTCGGCTACGCGGGCATTTTCAGAATTTAGGACCCCCCAATTAGCGTAAGTTGGTTAACTCACTGTCAGTTTTGTCGCGATAAATTAGCATGAAATTTCAATGAAAATATTGTTTTTGTGTTACATAAACTTTAAGCTATATAATCTATATTCAGAATATGAAAAAACTCAATTTTTGGACAGATTTTATGCTTAATTGTCGTCAGAAAACTGACAGCGAGCAAATTTTTGTTTACAACTTACCCTTACAATAGTTATTTGTTATTCAAGGGGGCAAAGTTGTATTTTAACGCCGAGTGTGGAATTGAAAAACGAGCAACTGAAAGGAATCCATAGTTGAACCACGAGCGAAGCGAGTGGTTCGAGAATAGAATCCTGAACCTAGCGAGTTTTTCAATACACGAGAAGTAAAATACATTTGCACCCGAGTATAACACAAAACTTTTCCCCTCACTATAGCGAGGAAACTACAACGCAAGAAATGCGTTTATCACTGCTTCCACAGGCGATAAATCATCTTTATTCATAATTCATAATTCATAATTCATTTATTGCATTTGTAATCATGTGTTACACAAGGTCTTACAATAGGCTATTTACAGCAAAAGATCACATGAACCCTGTTAGGGTATACAGCAACATACTTAACTAAGACTAAAACTATAACTATTTACATAAAATGGATTTTTAAATAACATGCATTTTAAGCAACATTACATTACACGGACATGTAGTGGCAAAAATTATTTTGAAATTGATAAAATTTATTGGTATAAATTTTAATTTAATTTAATTTATAATCAATTTCATTTTTAGGTTTTCTTATTATTACTAGATTCACCTACTTTTATCAATTTTAAAGCAGTTAATTTGACTTTATTCAAGGTTAAATTACTTTAGCCACTAGTGGATGAAATGCGTTTTTACCAGCTGGTATTAAAGGACAAAACACGTGTTTCCGAGCTAGTGAGGGAAAAAAATAATTATAAACAAGCCTCGACTGGAGGCCTTGATCGCTTGAACTTTAATAGGCATACTTATGGCATTCTGTTTTCAAATAACACCAATTACATTTCGGTTGAGTGAGAGCAGTGTGACCCACAAACCCTTGACATGGGTGGGTCAAGGCAGTTTGAAGTTTTCCTTAAGGTCTGACAAACCCGATCGCTATCGGGTTGCCCAATCCGAGGGTTAAACTGAGAACACGTACAACAACTTCGTCCACTCGATTCTGTGATTTTCTTTCAACAATATATTCATATTCATATCCCACGAAACGCTCACAATAATACTATCTCTTTTGGTAGTTATCTCTATTATGGCTCTTGCGTATCAATTGGCGCGACAGAGCCAGACTACATTTCAGCGGCGTTTCGGTGGCGTTTCGCGTCGCAGAAATGCCATTCGGCTACGGGGCCTGACTAGATTTCAAAATTATATCGCTCATTAAAAAAAAATAGCATTTCACCGATTTTGCGAAGTTTTTCATACATACATACATACATACATAGAATCACGCCTGTATCCCATAAAGGGGTAGGCAGAGCACATGAAACTACTAAGAAAGTCTCAGTGCCACTCTTGGCGAAGTTTTTCAAGTGATGAAATTGAGCGCTATAAATAAAAATATTGACCTCCAGAAGGCCCAAATACAGTTTTGAAAGCAAATTTTGGACCCAAACTTGAAGCTCAAAAAATGTCAAGTGTTATAGTGTATAATCAGTATAATGATAGTTCGTAGTGTGTCCAGTTGCTGAATATTTTTGGTCCACCGTTCAAGGTACCTACACGCGGCAGACCTGTCCATCCTGGTTCCAGCTGGTATGGAACGCTGTCGATAAGTTTAGTGGGCAAGGAGACCGTAAAGTTCCGTGCCGGATACGCTCCTAGCACGGTCATGGTAGTTTACGGTCTAGTGGGCAAATACCTTATTTTGACGGAGCGGACACGCGCCGTGCAGGACAGGTGACGGACGCGAGCCGGTCCCTTGAAAAAACCCCCGTAGTGAACCAATTTCCATGAAACATGCCTCCCGACTAATTCAGCTTTCAAAAAAAAATCTAAATCGGTTCATTCGTTCGGGAGCTACGATGCCACAGACAGACAGAGAGACAGACACGTCAAACTTATAACACCCCGTCGTTTTTGCGTCGGGAGTTAAAAATTATACAACTCGAGATCTGGAGCGCAGTTCAGCGATATTTTTTTTTCGTCAAGTCTCAAATTGCGTAAGTAACAAGAACGCATAGCTAATGGAGGTACATAATGTCTTAATTTATTACATGTCACGTACTGCCGAGACATGTGCTGAGTATTGATCACAGCAATCGATTCACCACAAGGTTACGATGTCGGTACCGATAGGAGCATGACTTTGTAATTCCGATTTTAGGACTAGTGAACGATCAAACTAGAGGTTAACCAGATGTCAAATAACTTGTAGTTGGGTTAAGGTCATTTTCATTTTACATACATACAATACATACATACAATCACGCCTGTATCCCATAAAGGAGTAGGCAGAACACATGAAACTACTAAAGCTTCAATGCCACTCTTGGCAAATAAGGGGTTGAAAGAAAACGAAACTGTGACATTGCAGTGACAGGTTGCCAGCCTCTCGCCTACGCCACAATTTAACCTATATCCCATAGTCGCCTTCTACGACACCCACGGGAAGAAAGGGGGTGGTGAAATTCTTAAACCGTCACCACACAGGCAACATAATATACATAGGCACAGGCACATAGACATATAATTTTTAGTGAGAAAATGAAAAAGTTTCGTTTCACAAACTGTCGCTCTCCCAACTTTTACTACATACGATTTTTGGGAGTAAAATGAATTGAAATCAACCAACGATGAAAAATAAACCACATCGGTACTTGTAATATTACTTAGTTACGTTAAAAAACCTTCAGTCGTTTCATTTTAGCAATCCTCTTTTGCTTTATTCCTTTCATAACAATCCTCATTTCGAGTGCTCTTAGGGTTTCCGTTCTTTGAGGTCTTATTTATATTTTAGAAGATTAAAGGTAGTTCAGTACCTGCTGGTTGATTAGATACGTTTCTAATGTTTGAAATGATTAATATAACTGGGATCAACTCATTGTTGCCAGTAAAAATTGGATAATGTATTAATTTAGCACTTTAGTCGTATTGAACAATTTTTGATTTGTTCGTATTAATTGTGATTTATGTGGCGTAGGCGGGAGACTATAAGTACATTGTTTGTTTTGTAACTGTTTGTTTGGTTAAAAATGAGAACGTTTGATACAGTATTATGGTTCGTTTGTTACACGACGTTCAATAATATTTCTACAAAGCGGAGTTATGTTCGCTGTTTTATTGTACTGAAAAATGTGTACTTACACGAATGAAAGAGGTAATTTACAAAGCTATTTTCCTCAAAACTTACACGAATGAAAGAGGTAATTTACAAAGCTATTTTCCTCAAAACTATCTGCGTTATTTCAGTTATTTGCTCAATACGTGTAGTATTAAAAGTACTTATATGTATTTAAATTGAAGGATTTAAAAACCGGCTTTTTTGATTTTCTAGAAATTTTCTCAGTTGCGACGAAATGATATAAAATATACTCTTTTTTTAATACTACGTCGATGGTAAACAAGCATACGGTCCGCCTGATGGAAAGCGCCTGCATATATCTCAAGGGGTATGACATGCGCGTTGCCGACTCATTAGAAACTTGTACACTCCTTTCTGCTGTGCCGTCAGCGAAAAGGGCTCTGTACGTTTCGTTGTGTGGAAAGGTACTCTAATAAGTTTTTTAGTCCTACGAAGCGGTAGGTGAATCTTACAAGGCTGTATGTATCGGAACTCATAAGGTTCTATAAAATTTCTGTTTTATTAAATTTGTGTTTACTTATACTTACTTATCTTAGTTTTCTTTCCAGATCTTGCCAAAATGGGAAGCAGTGAAAACCGGAACGATATCATTCAAATTTAGAACGAATGAACCGAACGGTCTCATTCTCTTCAACATGGGCGCCAAGCCACCAAGGGTAGGTTGCACGGTAAGGGGTGAAGCTTTTGGGGTTGGCCTATCAATATCCAAATCATCTTCATGATCATCAAAGAGATCATCAAAAAGACCATTAAATTCATCGATTCGATCATCTACGTCATCAACATTGACATTATCATCAATACTTAAGGTTTCATTATAGAGAATTGCATTTCATTCGAGGTGTAGGTTTATTTTGCTCAAGTTAAGGGACAATGTCCTGTGATCTGTATAAATTTAAAAATAAGAATCATGTCTTTAGTCTCTGCATTGCTTCAGGATACTACGGGTTGGATTATGTATTTTTTGCTGCTATCCAGTGCAATGAATCGCAAGGAATGTGAAGAATCTTTGATTTACTCAATTTTACTTAATCACATTGTTTATCATTATCAATCACTCATTAATCAGCTTTAGAAAACTTCTTAATTTATCCATTAAAAAACGTGTCAATTAAAACGCGTAGGTTCACTATTTAAAGCAGCGATATACATACCTACAAAATAGTTTATGATTGCAATTCTCTATAGATACAAATATTATTCAACGGATATATAATTTTGATTTGATCAGATAAAAAAGCTGTCGATCAAATCAAAATAGTCCCTTGAAAGCCTGCATGGTAGGCTCAGACGAAAAGTTACACATTAAATAGGGGAATTTGTGTAAGGTACCTTATAAAGTTTCACCCACTTTTTAAGTGTTGAAGTGTTTTATGTTTATATGTTACTTGGGCACTGTAGAAGCGAGCACCGACACATAGGAAACACGTATTTTGTGCTTGGGAAAGGAAGGAATGTCTAATTTCTTAGACATTTTTGAAACACAGGATTGTATTGCTAACGCAGAAGAATTATCAAGCTTGAGTATAGAGAGGGCTTTATTAATACCTACACAAATTTGCACTATTGCTTTATTATAATTCTAAATCACTTTAAATACGTTTCCAATTTAATTATCATTCTGATCTTCAAGTTTCTACCAGTCGATCTCTTTAATTTTCTCACAAGCAACTTCGAAATTCTTTTTAACTAGTTTACCAACTTGTAGATCTAAAACTTTTGCCTTTTGATTCCAACGAACTCTTTTATCGTCGCTAATCCGATCAAACCCAATAGAAGCATGCCCAGAATTTCTGTGTTCAAATCGTGAATAGTTTGCATGCATTACGTGAGTTCGCGACAGTTTTTATTTTACGAGTTACAGTTTTATTGATTTGTGCTAGGCTAGGTTCTATTTTACGTTTGTGTTCAGTGTTATTTGATTGCATGGTTACTGTTGTAGTATTTTATATAGTGGAATTCAATGGTTGGAATTGATTGTTCAATGTCACAGCTTTATTACTATTATTATTTTGTGGCCATCAGTAAACCCAGCAAATTGAACCATTTTGGTTAGTAAGCTCTTCAGAAGAACTACTTAAGATGAAAAGCTTTTTATCACTTGTCACCTTTTGATGTAAGCTTAAATGTGAACTTTTTGAGTATTTCGACAAATTTTACTCTTCAAATAAAAATTGCAAAAACAGGTATTGCTAACTCTTTGAGTTAGCATAAAAAAACTATAGCCCAAAACGCTACTTATTAATATGTTTAACCTTTTGTATGCATATAATTCTTGGAACTATCATAAATAGCGGTTCCTTTACCACCATGGTCATGACCGATATTGAGATTTGTACCGTTTACCGTTTATTCAAGTACCTAGTTTACGCGATTGTCCTTGACAAGAATCTGATTAACTAACTGTGACCAAGGTTACTAATGAATGTGACGTAAAGCGCTCAAAGGTTTAAATGTATGCAAAAATAGTACCCGTAGCGCATTAGTTATCACACAGACACACACTAGCCAAGCATGTTAGCTCAGAATGAAAACCATAACAGCCTGGCACAGCCTACTTTCCTCATTTCCAGGCGGATCTGTTCGCGGTGGAGATGCTGAATGGGTACATCTACGTTCATATGGACCTGGGGTCAGGAGGAGTGAGGGTCAGGGCTTCGAGGAGGAGGGTGGATGACTCGCACTGGCATGAGTTCTTGTTGAGGAGGACAGGGAGGGATGGGAGGGTTACTGTGGACGGGGCCAATGCGGAGTTTAAGACGCCTGGTGAGTGCACAATTTCTTACTAGCTATAGAATAAGCAACGTTTCCTGGATTTTTGATTACCTCTTCTCGTTTAAACCAGTGTGAGTGGTAATTAAAATGATATCTCGTATGGAGAGAATTTAATCCTATGGAGTGACATAAGGGGATGTTATTTTGTCATGGAAATCATTATTGTACGCAAAGTTACGATAAATAAATTAAAATAATAAATATTTTAGGACGATCTTAAACTTAAATTTTTAATTTTTATGTTTAAATGTTTGTTTATATGTAAAATGTGTGATAATAATGATAATATGGATTTTTTTATCTGAAATAAATGAATTTTATTTATTTATTTTTATTTATTAAACAGACCCACGGTATTAAGCTCAAGAAGGCTTGTGTTTTGGGTACGCAAACAACGATATATAAAATATATAAATACTTTAAGTACATAGAAAACATCCATGACTCAGGAACAAATATCTGTGCTCATCACACAAATAAATGCCCTTACTGGGATTCGGACCGCGGCTTAGCAGGCAGGGTCACTAACCGCTAGGCCAGACCAGTCGTCAAACGACATCTAAGTTAAGTCATACGGCTATGGACCTAGTTTCACAAAAAAATACCAAAAAGCTTGTCTTGTGACGATAACATTTAAAACAATACCTAATTACCTACTATTATAGACACAATATGCAGATCTATTCTGTCAAAAATTCATGCGTGGCTTCAGCTAAACGTTCCTCTAAAGTATCTTAATCATCATAAAAATATCGGTCTTACCAACTTCTCAATTCCAGGGGAGTCCAACCAGTTGGAGCTCGACGGCCCTCTCTTCGTTGGTGGCCTTGGCTCCGAATACTCCGCAGCCAAGACTCCTCCAGTGCTCTGGACTGCAGCATTAAGGCAAGGCTTTGTGGGCTGCGTCAGAGACTTGGTGCTCAATGGAAAGCCTCAGGATCTGACGGCATATGCGAGGCAGCAGGATTCTGGTGAGTAATTTTGCTGGTGTATTTTTGTGGATACCTCTTTAATTTTGGGTCAGAATTTATGGCGTTCTCATATATGCAGGGGTTGGTACTGAGCTTTATGATGTATAATAAGGAAAAAATTGTGGCAACGAAGATTGTATTTAGTTTGGAGTGTTCATAGCCGAGATTTTTTCGGACTGCAGTTTTTTAGCTCGTATGGTACAGAATGGAAGCAGAATTTCAGTTAACCTTCGTATGTTTTAAACATGACTCTTAACATACTATCCCCCTTATTCATAAACGTACTCTAAACTTATCAAGCCGATAAAGTTCGATTGTCCCTTTCCGACGTATTGGTGTGATAGAAAAGGACAAACGAACTTTATCTGCTTGATAACTTTAGTGAACGTTTATGAATAAGGGGGTAAAAATATATTCCTGAATAATTAATAAATCATTATTTATTTCTCAGCATTAACAAGTGTCTCGTTTGTCACGTGTCATATAAAATGTCAAACGAATAACATGAGTTTTAAAACAAAACTTTACATGTAGGCGAGCAATTAATTACTCTCTCCATTTTTAAAACAACAATGATAATGAGAAATTTTCAATTAACTAAATTAAATGTCATCAATCACTTAAAATTGTTAGGAACAAAAGTAATGTAATAAATGAAAACAATTACTTTAACTGACAAACACAACAAATAAACAAAACAATTACTTTCAATGTTTAATCAATTGCATATGAATAAAGTACCTACTTTGCGTGTCAAAGCCAAAGTCAGTTATTTAGAAAAGAATGAGTGAAATAATAGTGAGCCGAAAGGCAAGGGCGTGGCAATGGAGCAAATCAAACCATGTTGCGTGAGAGCCTTAGTTCTTATGATGTATTAAACGTCTATTTTGTATTGTAGCTCATTGCTTAGAAAATTGCCATTCTTGAATACGTTTATAACTAAGTTGGTAGGCTCATCGAAATGTTGTTTCAGCGCGGGTTATATTCAGAAAATTGCAAAGATTTTATGCTTGTGTTAAGCTAGTTGTCTCGGGTAATGATTATTTATAACATATTTTGCTAAAAAAAATGCTCCACACATTTTCTCCTAATCAAACGGTCATGCCGAAGCAATCGTCAACTCAAGTAAAATGCGAGCGAGTTGGTTTAATCGAATTCCTTTTTTGTTTTTTGGCAACTTTTGGGCATTCTTGTAAAGAACAGCAACAAACCGGAGGAATATGATTATTGACAAATATGTTTTAATCAATATTATTATCCATTTCAGCATCTGTCCGCCCCGCATGTCACGTCCTCATGAAGCAGTGTGTCAACTCCCCGTGTCAACATGGTGGTGTTTGTTCAGAGGGATGGAACCGACCGCTGTGTGACTGCTCCTCTACTAACTATGGCGGACCAACTTGTGGACGAGGTAAGAACTATTTCCAACCATTTCAGTATGAACTGTAGACATGAGTAGTTCCTGAATGAAAGATTCAAATGAAGTACTTCACAAGATGACACCCTTTCATTCACTACTTCAGCTGAGATCTATTTAGTTCAGTCCTTCAACAGTTCAGTTTGTCTATCTTTTCTTTTACTGGCTCACTCGCTCAGTAAGTGAAGGACACAGTACGTATCGTGTCCCGCCGCCATTTCTCCGATAATAACCGAGCGCGGCCGAAGTATAACGAAGACGAAAGCTTTTCGCGCCAAAACTGCCGAGCGGCGTCAATGACTCGTCAAAATTGGAAACACTCCTCACACTTGCGCGTGAAAGTTATATTCCGTTTCACTAACCACTCAATTCAATTTAAGAGCGGGGCTCTTGTCGGTGCAGCTTGATGAAGTTGTCTCCACTTTGGTCGATCCGAAGCCAGCCTTTTAGTGTCCTGGTACGACACGGCCCTAACATGTTCCTTTACTTGGCTCATATAACTCTTTCTTGGCCTTCCCCTTCCTCTCCTTCCATTTAATTTCCCTTCTATTATAACCACTAACCACTGCCTACTCATAAACCCAACGATAAGGAATAAGAAATAATTACGCCACGTACATGGCTTGTTTTGTACTTAACATTTATCTTCTGCTGCATTTGAATGAGGCAATGTATACTGACACTGATCTAGTAAGAATTTGAACTTTTTGGGTACTTTTTGAGTAAGAATAACGATATTATTTTTAATTTTATTATCAAATTTTATATAAAATTAGTCTTTAAAACGATTGCATAAGTCACTTTTAGGACTATAACTTCTAAATAATCTTACCTAGTTTTCGTTTAAATTTCACGCATTTCACATTTTTCGATTCAATTCATAGAATTTTATTTGAATCATTCATATTGAATGAGATTATCTGTCAAATTAGTAATTCCTTTCAATATATCCGTGAATGAGAGAACTGAAACCAACTGTTGATACAGATGGGTCCATTGAGCTACTGAACTAAACTGAACTAGTGAACTAAAAGAGTGAAGTACTTCACTGTGGACGAAAGATACATATCACTCTTTTCTTTTTGGTGACACATTTTGCGCATGTCTAGCATGAAGCAACATCTTGAAGCAGTTTCAAGAAAAAACATTTCTTAGTAACATCACTAATGTAGAGTTAGGTACTGCTATTGTTTGTAAGATTCTTAAAATGTTAACAGAAAAAGGGATATTCCTTCTGTCTAATTAACGAATGAAGTAAATGTCTTTGAAGGGTTTCATTCGCCCTAAAAAAGCTCTTGTAAATTAATACTATCTAACTTCTGATGTTATTCAGAATAAAAGAAACATTATCACGAGTTGTGACAAAGATGTCATCTATCATTTCCTACTTAATATAACTAAGAGCCACTTGCACCAACGAAATCTCGGGCTAACCCTCCATTTTATATGGAATATAACAGTTGACAGCCCACTAACCCTTAGTTAAGTGGTTAGTGAAAGTGGGCCTAACAAGATTTTTAGTGAAAATCCATCGTCCTTTTAAATATTTGATGGATTGGACTTTGTGAACTTAGAATCCAATATCATACATACAATAACTGTTCCATTATATTGTAAAATTTTAGTACCCTATAACAGTTCTCCTTAGTAACTGCCATAACATTACTTTGACACTTGATACTAAAACTAATAATCGTTTAGTAACTTAAGTCATAACCGTTTTTCGGAACGATTCGATATTTGAGAATACTCGTAACGAAGATAACAGTTTCCGATATGTTGGATATCTGCGAATTAGGGTCCATTTACACGGAGAGAGAAATCGCATGCGATTTGAGTAACTCTGTAAGATTACGTTCCTTTAAAAAAACCCACTTGTTGGTAAAACACTGTATACTGAATAATTTTTAAGAAAAAAAAATCGCTCTTTTGGGGTTCTGGTGAAAGGTACTTGCGAATGTTGGATTATGTAGAAATGTGTATCTAGGTAATTTTTAAAACTGCTTTTAATATAATCTTTCATTATTTGATGGAAATACAAATTTAATGATAATACGTATACCGTTAAGGTTTGAGTAGTTTCTTCAATTCCTCATGAATCCGATATCCAATTACATATTAGAAAATCGAGCTTGACAGAATTTGACTTGAGAACTCAATATGTAAGCATAACAAAGAGAACAAATCTCCTAACAAATAAATGTCACTACTTATTCTGAACTTAAATGCTTGCTGTTATTATAAAAATACGAAAGTCACTATAAGTGTGCTATTCAGATTTGAGGAGTTCCGTTCTGATCATCATCAGATGTTCCACTGCACCAAATGTCACTGTTCTGGACGTAAGTGCACGCTGTTCTTATAAAAATACCAAAGTTACTGTAAGTGTGCCGTTCAGATTTGAGGAGTTCCGTTCTGACCATCATCAGCAGTTCCACTGCACCAAATATCACTGTTCTGTACGTAAATGCATGCTTTTTTTATAAAAACACAAAAATCATCATATGTATGCCTTTCAGATTTGAGGAGTTCCTTCGATTTCTCCAGGATCCCATCATCAGAACCGGGTTCTGATAAAAATGGCACCAATCTGTACCCATATACATTCGATAAAAAAAAATTCAAAATCGGTCCAGTAACGACGGAGATATCGTGGAACACACGTAAAACAAACTGACGAATTGAGATCCACCTTCCTTGAGATTTGGGTGCGGCGGTTAAAAAGTTTAACACTGAGCTATTTTAACAGTCCCTGTTACACTGTGTAACTTTTAACTATTTATCCAATTTAGACCATGGCGCATTATTTGAATCACGTGTTGTTGTTTGTTATTAATTGCCCAAATTGTGGTAATTAATTACAGGAACAGAATTCTGATTAAATTATTTTACCCACTATCATTAAAGTTTCGGGAAACTACCAGTTTGGTGCCAACCTTGAATTGTATAATTTATTAGGTGTTCTGATTAGACTACATTAGTTTTGTGTTATCGGCATGTATACTGTTTTAATTTGTGAATAGTGCTGATACTGAAATATACGAAAGCAAAAGTTTACACTTCATGTATGCGACATATTAAGTAGGTATGTAGCTCATTATATTCAAAAAGAAATCACTTCTTTCCTCCAAGTGTTAGAAGTGATGAAATATTTTCTAAGTTAGAAGAGAATTGGATAGAAAAACGTGTATTGCAGAAACCATCTACATACACCAATACATACATTTGAAAAGAAGGAAAATGATCTTATGAATAAAACGCTTAAAACTGTTGCTTATTACAAACATAATTATCAGAAACTACAAAAAACGAATAGCAATTAAAATAATTGTATTATGTGCAGAGGACACAGTTCAGATAAGAAAGCACATCAAATATTTTATATTTTATGTTGTGTAAATTACATATTTAATGACATTGAGATTCATATTATCTTTTTCTTCTGTGACAATTTGATATGTTTTCTCTGAAGAAGAACGACGTATTATTAAGCAATAATATAATTTATTGAAATTAATTTCCATAGAGTACCTAGTCTGTTCATATTCTTTGATGAATACTTTTGCATGTTAAATTGTATCTTGTTATTGAATGCATGTTAATTATAAGATGTAATGTTTTGAAAAGAAGTTGCCCGCCGAGTTTCTTGCCGGTCCCATAGTGGATACCCCCCTCCCAACTGAGGGGGACTGAAATCTTCTCGAGGCTGAGGCGTAGGGTTAGAGCCGGCGTAGCTTTATTTGACGTTCATATGCGCATTGTAATATGCCTAGTATGCCTACTTGAAAAATAAATATTTCATTTTCATTTTTTTTTTCATACAACAATAAAAGTGGTGATGCTGCAAATAGAGGCAACAAATTCACACTACTCAGCATATGGCAGCATAATTATTAACCTTAGCGCGAAATATTACGAATGATTCCATTACTCAAGTCTACCCTGCATCGCACTGAAAATGCTATCCCTTAATTTCAGAATCAGCAACCATATACCTGAACGGCAGCCAGCACCTCACAGCAGCGCTCGGACCGGAACACGTCACGCAGACTGAGGAGCTGATGCTTCGCTTCAAGACCAGCAAAGCGGGGCTTCTGCTGCGGACGGCTTCGGAACATTCGGCGGATCGGATCGAGCTGGTTGTCGCCGCTGGGAGGGTTAGAGCTAACGTGCGGCTAGGGGATAGGGAAAAGGTATGTTCATTTATGTTGAATTGTACTATGACGACCGGTCTGGCTCAGACGGTAGTGAACCTGCCTGCTAAGCCGCGGTCCTGGGTTCGGTTGTGTGATGAGCACAGATATTTCGTCACTTAGCACCTTAGTGCCCTCAATATTTATTTGTTTATTTTTTTAGAAAACTTCAAATCTATACTTATCTGAAGTCAAAAAATCTGAAACGGATGAGTTTTATGAGTTTGGTGACAGATCTTTGCCTGCCAGAGGGTGGCCTTTTTAAGTGAAACTTCCTCAGTGAATCGGACATCAGATCAGTAACAGTGGATATATTATAGTCAATACCATATATCTACTAACCATCTATAGCTATAGGCAATAGTACCCCATCTACTATCAATATGGTATTAGATACTTCGGCAGGGAGGCTTTGAGCAAATCTGGCTTAGATACAGGGAAAAGGAATTGAACTTCTTCTACTTCGATTAAATCAAATACTAATTATTCTTTGTCTAGAACACCTATATCAATCTCAATATGTCAAACAAATAACTACTTATGTTACTTATGTAGGATATGTGAAACAAAATGCGTAGCTATAACAAGGCCCTGTATTTGTGATTTCCAGAATCTCCTAGCAGGCTCAAACGTGGCGGACGACAACTGGCACACGGTTCGTTTCTCGCGGCGCGCCTCCAACCTAAAGCTCCAGGTGGACGGAGCGCAACCCGTGCGCGGTATGTTATGTACGTATGCACGGGACAGCACCCGCACACTTTTATTTTGACCCCAATGTAGGAGATAAGGTTGGTTTTGGTCTCACTCCCGAGCATGAGCATGAAAATGATAATATAGACGACACAGACAACGTTAACACAAATACAAATAAAAATGAAAAGATTAATGAATAAGTTATGACTACAAAAAATATACTTTACACTTTCAATACAAAACATGCTAATAAAATTATAAATGACAGAAAAAAACATCATAACATTACACAATACAATACTCATAATGATGTTAAACGTATTTTAAATGACGGAGTGAGACCAAATATAATTAAGTTTAATAAAATTTACTTTAAAAAAGACGTTTATATAAAAACGTTTTTTATTGGTGTTAGATGTCCTATTAGAGATGTAGTTAGCTGCTTATTTTCTGTTGTTTCTAGCTGGCACTTGATACCTTCACCTTTTAGTTGGATGCCCTGACTGACTTCTTTTACTTTACTTTCTCCTGTAGTGTCCTATGTGAATGTGCTAAAAATCTTTTCTAAATTGAATTTTTTAAATTGTATATTTCTACCAGGATCTTTAGTGTACAATTGGTTATCGATAAATTGTATTCATATTTAAAACATTATGTTTAGTGATCATAATGACATTACAGATACTAAAGATCCTAAAAGTAATTTATATATTAACTCATACTTTAAAATTTAGGTTAACCATAGTTGAATGGCAGAAGACACGGGCGGCTATAATGCTGATATTATAAGAGGTTATAAACGAGATAATTTATAAAGCCAGCTCATTTTAACAATCATTCTCTAGAACTAGCTAGCTACAAGCATCTTGAAGTATGGCTCTTTCCAACTAGAATGGCAGTGTGTACAAATGCTCTTGTAGATAATCTGATGTTCTATCCGGCTTTCTATCATGTACAATACTTGTGCTAACTCTGTATAGTTTATGTACTGTAAAGCGACTGTATATGCCCGGTAAACTGAAATCTGTTCAGCTAATTTATTTTTATTTTAACGTCAATGTTGTGTTACCGTCCTTGGCCGTTTAATTTCGTATTTGCTAAATAATTTTGATTTTGGATTTGCAGCCGAAACGATTTTAGGTAAAGCTTCGACTTTGGAAATATCGACGCTCCATTTAGGTGGAATGTATCACCCCGAAGAAGAAATCCAGATGACGTCAACTCTGCCGAATTTCGTCGGTTACATACAAAAGTTTGTTTTCAATGGCATGAAGTATATAGATCTAGCTAAAGCTATTGGAATGGGCATCGATGGGAACAACAACAACATTAATCAGCATGATTCTAATATAATATTTACTGGGTCATTTGTCAAACCTGATTCGTTGAATGTATATAAAGCTGTGACATTTAAATCGAAGCATACTTACGTTGGTTTGCCGCTATTGAAAGCTTATGGGAATACGTATTTAGATTTTTACTTCCGTACAACGGAGATGGATGGATTGTTGTTCTATAATGGAGGAAAGAAGCAAGATTTTATAGCAATTGAGCTAGTCAATGGCCATATTCACTGTGTGTTCAATCTGGGTGATAATGTGGTGACCATGAAAGACAAGTTGAAGAATTTCTTGAACGATAACAGATGGCATACAGTATCGGTTAGAAGGCCGACGCCGAAGATGCATACGCTGCAAGTAGATGATGATATAGAAATGCATACCACAAGTAAGTTTCTCTTTGTGTTAACCTCCCTTAAATAATATTTTTAAGTATGATAATGTATTACAGAATAGTTAGTTTTGATTTTGGAAAGGCGTAAAGGTCATTGAAAAATACCCATATCGATACCTTTGGGTTCAATTGGCGTAAAGGACAAAATGCAGGTTTTCAGGAGAAGCAAAAAACAACTTTTTTTTTAGAAAAATGTTTATATCTTTTTTGTTTTTTGACTTATATTTGTGACGTATATAGAAAAATATGTAGATTTTTAGTATCCTTAACCTAGTGTAGCAACCGTAGTGATAATCTAAACGGTTTAGAAGTTAGATGGTTGTAAAGGACACGTCAAAATGCTATGAACGTCCTTTACACCCACGATTTTTTTGAACAATTAGAGTTGATAGGGTCGTAAATGACGGTCTTAGATGATTTTTATACAAATTCGGGGCGTAAATGTAACCGGAATGGTATAAATGGCAACTGTTTTTAGCTTAGTTTACAATTGAGAAACTTGAAAAATGTATCAAAACGTAGTTAATATGGCATAGAATAGCCACAATAGTGTTACAGTGTATATTTATCTAAATATTTAGCAAAGACAAAGAACAAGACTATTTTATATCCAGTTTTGCAATAAAGAAACAACATTTGCTTAAAAACTATCGAAATATTTTGGAAAGTTATTATTTTAGTACTCGCCGCTGTCTCAATAAGTTACGCATTCAGTATTTAATTCTAGCAGGGAAACGCTTTCGTAGTTTAAGTAAATATAGAAACACTAATGGTAATCACGTAAACTTTAATCAGCAACTGTGAACAGTAGACTATATTAATACGACAGTAATTTTAAGTCTAAAGTAGAAAGAAGTTCTAAGAATAACTAAAGAGTTAAGTACCTATTTATAAACGCAAGTTAGGACGCGTATACAAACTGTGACCAACTAATAAATAATAGTAACTGTAGTCAAGACTACCTATTACTATGTTGATTCATATTTTTGATAATTTTAAAACAGAAGATTGTTATTTAGTCTAAAACCTGTTAAATAAGAATAATCTTAATTATGAGTTCAATCCTAGAAATATTATAGTCAATGCTTTAAGTACCTGGGTACATAGCCAAGTCACCAAACGCTAACGCTCATTCGCTAGCGAAACGCACCTGTTATTGTCGCACTAAATGTTAGTATAGTCTACTGTTAAAGATTACTGCCGGCGTAGCTGAATGGCAATCGTCGACGCCAGACGCCGACAAAAATGCAGTCCGGTGCAATACGCAAGAGCGATAATGATATATAGCTACGAAATAGATATTATCGTGAGCGTTCATGTGCATTTGGGTACGTACCCTGATTACCATAGTGTTTTTTTTATTACCTACATCTCGCCGCAGTATAATAATACTACGAAAGCATTTCCCTGCTAGAATTAAAGGCTGAATGCGTAACCTACTGACTATTCAGACATCGGCGAATATTAAAAAAATAACTTTGAATTTGTTGCCAAAGTATTAGATAGTTTTTAAGCAAATATTGTTTCTTTATTACAAAACTGGATATAAAATAGTCTTGTTCTTTTTTGTTGCTAAGATAGCTTAGATAAATAATACACTGCATTAAACTAATGTAGCTATCCTGTGCCATATTAAGTACGTTTTGATACATTTTTCCAGTTTTTAATTGTAAACTTAGCACATTTGTAGTACCATTTCGGTTACAATTACGCCCCGACTTTGTATAAAAATTATCTAAGACTGTCATTTACGACCCTATCAAATCATGGGTGTAAAGGACGTTATAGCATTTTGACGTGTCCTTTACAACCATCTATCTTCTAAATCGTTTAGTTTATCACTACGGTTGCTACACTAGGTTAAAGATACTCGTAATCTGCATATTTTTCTTATACACGTCACAAATATAGGTCAAAAAACAAAAAAAGTGGGTTTATCTTTCTCTTGGAAACCTGCATTATATGTCCTTTACGACAATTGAACCCAAAGATATCGATTACAGTTGCGGATAAAATATTTTTAGTGCTGGTCGTAAAGGACGAAGAACAAAAAAACTTGTCCTTTACGCCCAACTTTACCACACTACTATAGAAAGTGATCCTTAAAAAGTAAGGGCTTAAAGGGCAACAATATATATCAAGGTGACTTACGACTATATTTTTATTTGTAGATTTCCTTTACGACACAAATAATAATTTATAATTAATGACTTGATATTTACGCCCCTTCAGAAAAGCTATTTTTGCAAGTCCATAGTAGAAAATCTTGGTCGTAAAGGCAACTTTTTAAGAGATATCGAAATTTTAACTACACAGATCGATAGCGCTTGAAATTCTGAACAAAACTGTATATATAACTCATTTTCGCCAAAATGTCCTTTACGCCAATTGAACCCAGAGGTATCGATATAGTATTTAATACTTATAACTATTTAGCTATCGAACTAGTGGCCCTTCCAGTTACTTAGTTACCTTAGTTTTGTTTTGATTCTCCTAAAATTCCCTATCATCTTCTATTTCGTATTTGTCTTTACTAAATATTTGTTAAGTATTACGTATGAATGTTGGCAATACACAAACTTGATTTTTCAGGTTCAAACTTAATGTTAGAACTGGACAGCGTCCTCTACGTAGGCGGGGTTCCCAAGGACATGTACTCCTCGCTACCAGTAGGGGTATTATCTCGACAAGGCTTCGAAGGCTGCATGTCCAGTCTGGATCTGCCCGGGGAATCCCCGTCGTTGATGGATGATGCTGTTGTTCCTAGTTCGTCGCTGGTGTCTGGATGTGAAGGTAATGAAACTCTTTTCACATGTTTATTAGTATACTAAAATGACTGATTGTAATTTGTAATCAAAGGTCTCATTTTATTTTTAAAAAATAATTATGGATTCGTAAAATCGACGACCTTTATCTAGATTTTTGTTGAATATTATGATGGAAAGGTTCTTATTGCACGTGAGCTCAAAAGAACCCTTATATAATCAAAAACCACTTTTTTATGTGACGTATAATTTGGCCAAATTATTTGAGATTTAATCGTAAACATCAGGCGGCCAACAATGAAATGTGGTATTACTTGTCAATAGGGTCCTTCATCTACAAATTCTCAGTCAGAATTTTAGATAAGTATTTATCCTTATTTCACTTGATTCAAGGACCCCTCTGTAGTAATAGAAAGTTACAAATTTCAACTTAATTTTATCATTCAAAATTTCAGGACCTACAAAATGCACGCACAACGCATGCGCAAACAAGGGAGTTTGTGTTCAGCAGTGGAAGACCTACGTTTGTGACTGTGACCTCACTTCGTTCACAGGACCTACTTGTTATGATGGTACGTTTTGCCAATTTCTCTAAAATTATTATCTTTCACTTATTTCTCGGAGTTTAAACATTGATCTGTGTTAGGGAGTGTAAATCTGTTATTGATTTAAATGTCAAGGTCACTTTTTCAATTATCAAATTCGATACTCGGCATTCGACAGGTTAAGTCAAACAAGTTGAGGATATTGGTTAAATTATGGGGTGTGAATAAGTTGCTACTTACTACATGATTTTTAGGGTTCCGTAGTCAACTAGGAACCCTTATAGTTTCGCCATGTCTGTCCGTCCGTCCGTCCGTCCGTCCGTCCGTCCGTCCGTCCGCGGTTAATCTCAGTAACCGTAAGCACTAGAATGCTGAAATTTGGTACAAATATGTATATCAATCACGCCAACAAAGTGCAAAAATAAAAATTTGAAAAAAATGTTTTATTAGGGTACCCCCCCTACATGTAAAGTGGGGGCTGATATTTTTTTTCATTCCAACCCCAACGTATGATATATTGTTGGATAGGTATTTAAAAATGAATAAGGGTTTACTAAAATCATTTTTTGATAATATTAATAGTTTCGGAAATAATCGCTCTTAAAGGAAAAAAAAGTGCGTCCCCCCCCCTCTAACTTTTGAACCATATGTTTAAAAAATATGAAAAAAATCACCAAAGTACAACTTTGTAAAGACTTTCTAGAAAAATTGTTTTGAACTTGATAGGTTCAGTAGTTTTTAAGAAAAATACGAAAAACTACGGAACCCTACACTGAGCGTGGCCCGACACGCTCTTGGCCGGTTTTTTATTGGCGTCCCAGCCAGAAAACCTACTTCTAAACGCAACCATATTTAAGAGTAAACCTCCAGGTTTAGTTCATCAAAAATAGGCACGAATCACATGGTATTATATAACATGATATACTTCAGCTATCACAAACAGATAAAATATGCATGACGTCCTCCTAAATTCTAACCAAATATTGCATTTCGTGTTTCCAGAGTCGATAGCGTACGAGTTTGGTCCCGGGCGAGGAATCCTCACTTACACCTTTCCACCGAGCTCGGTAGCTGATACTGAAACAGATCGCGTGGCTCTCGGCTTTGTAACAAGTAAAGCTGATGCTGTCCTGCTAAGGATAGACTCTTCTAACACCCAGGACTACATGCAAATGGAAATTGTAAGTTCTCAATCAGGTCAATTTTCTTCATGAACACCACCCGTAGAATAGCTCGAAGTAATCTAAAGGGATTTCAATTTACTCGTAGACGTAAGTATAAAATAAATATATGTACACTTCGTCACGATAAAAAATTTTTATTATGTGGTGGGGTTGTTGTAACTGTATAAGTACTATTTAATGGGAACTGTATCTGGCTTAACTCTGTAGATTTTTATGGGCGCAATGAGAGAGAGTCATGTTTAGGTAAGTGGATAGGTTAAGGTATAAAATGTCGGAACCGGAATATCCTACAATTTGCAAGCGACTACTGTGCGTAAACTGTTGTTGATGGCGTATTTTATCTGCATATTGATGAGACAGAACCTATAAATATAAACGGTTTCACTTGATTAAACTAAAACCCAAAAACTCGATGACAGAAAAACGACAGAATATGATCAAACAACTCACCTTAACATTTCAGATTCGAGGCAACCTCTTCATGGTATACAACGTTGGTGGTGGCGACCACCCGCTGGGAGACGAGACGGCCAGGGTTGATGATGGCGCCTACCACGTGGCCAGGTTCACGAGGAACGGGAGCAGGGCTGCACTGCAGATTGACAACTATGCTGTTAACATTAGGCATCCGCAAGGTAAGATATCCTCTATAGGTACTGCCCTATAGTTAGGACCTTCACGAGCTTATTCAATGTCTAGATGTACGTTTTATTCCCTAGTAGCGTTATTAGCACCAGCCTTGATAATTTAGGCGATTTTACAATAGTTTTGAACATACTGTTGTAGCATAGTTAAAAATCGACAATTTGTTGTTGTCAACCCTCTGCGTGGATACAATAATCCTATTGGTTGTACAATATTTGCGCAAACAACTTGTACCATTAAAATCTGTATGAATGAACTACTACTGTGATACAGACAGGAAGGTCTGGACTTTGGTTATTGAAAGAGGACGATATTGACATATTTAATTTAAGAAGGAAATAATTGACAGCGCTTAAATGACCAATGGGTTAAACAAAATGTACTAAAGCTTGTTGGCAATAATCTTTCATAAAAAACCTATTTCAATTCCAGGCGGTCAACAATCAACAATCTTCAACAGTATGTCGTCCATCACGGTCGGCGGCGGCGCGGGCGGCGCGCGCACCTTCAGCGGCGTTGTAGCCGGACTAGCTGTAGATGGCGTTAGGGTCCTTGATCTTGCTGCGGCTGGTGACGCTTCTGTCTCAGTCAGGGGAGACGCAAGAAGAGCCACATCACCATTGGATAAAGGATGGATCAATGGCATGCAACAGGTAATAGCTGCTAAGGCGTTGTAGCCGAACTGGCTCAATAAATGTCAATGAATCAATGTGGCTCCATAGATGACGTTAGGGTGTTAGACCTCGCTGCTGCTGGCGATGCTTCTCTTTCTGTCAGGGGAGGCGTCAGAAGAGAGTAGATAAAGGATCAATCAATGGGATGCAACAGCTAAAATTTAGTTGCTAAGGCGTTGTAGCCGGGCTGGCTTTACATGGCGTTAGAGTCCTTGATCCTGCTGCTGCTGGCAATGCTTCTGTGTTTGGCAGGGGTGACGCTAGGAGAAACACATTAACGCTGGATAAAGGTTGGACCAACAGCATGCAACAGGTAATGACGGTAATGTATAGCTGCTAAGGCGTTGTAGCCGGACTGGCTGTAGATGGCGTTCTAGTCCTTGACCTCGTTGTAGCTGGTGATACTTGCATCGGTCAGAATAGACTCTAAAAGAGCGATGTCATCACTTGAACAATTAAATAATTTGACGCACCTTGAGAAGACCCATCTTTGAATCAAATGATTGTATCAAATGGCAGTTTTCAATTAATCAATATAAAACGATAGTCAAGAGGGCACTTACGTGATTTTTATTATAATTGAAGGATATTATAGTCCTGTAATTTTGATTAAAGAAAACTTAGGTTAGGACATATACTTCACCGAATCTTCACTAGCCAAGCATTGCTCTTACGAAATGGTTATCTATTAGAATACCGGCTACATAATTTCTTCTTCTAAGCATGCTAAATCTAACAATTCACTAATTAGCATAATTTCTCAATTTTCCAGACACCACCATCAGGTTACGGCGGTCCAGGAGTACTAGACGAGCTGGTCTACTCCGGAGCTGGGTCAGGGTGTCGCGATGATGATGAAGACGCCTGTGTTCTCCCTGATGCGGGGAGCGGAGATGATCTCATCACGCCAGTGTATGTACCTTCTACAAGAAGACCGCCGTCCAGAGTGTATAAGGTAATATTGTTGGCTAGATTTAGGAGTAAAAATCATGAATACTTAATGGTATTAGAGAAGATGCTATAAAGGATGATTTACGTTAGGCCAGAAAGGGTCTGGGTCGGAGATTTTATAGAAACCCTCACTGAACGGATTACCTTTCATAGGATGCTCCATTCCAATCAAACATGAGACATCGTTGAAGCAGGGGCGGCTCACTCCGCGATTCTATCGCCGCGCTACAAGTACATACTGGCGGCCGCGAGTTCGCGGCCTAATCAGGGGTGGCGCGCGTTCTCACGGAACGCCCGTTCGCACTTTCTATTGTTACTTTACGTCGCGAGTTTTTTTTAAGTTTTATATGCGATGTCCGCTTGTGAATGGCTAATAATGCTTAGTTAAATAAACATCATGAATAAAATAGGACAATCTTACACAGATCTACTATTGATTAAGTCCCACGGAAAAATTCAATAAGGCTTGTGATATTGGGACTTAAACAAAAATATATAAATACTGTATATATACCTAGAAAGTACCCAAGACTGGAGTATAATAGTATAACATTTTATCTGAGTATTACTTCATTTTAATCCATAGACAACCCTATCGTCCGACGCTGCGCACGTGCGGCTCGTTTCTTTGTTAGAATTTTGTAGGCATTTAAAAGGCGGCATTTCGTGAACATCAAAGCAGTGGGCCTTCTGTACTTATACTATTATATATTCTGTGGTTGAAGCTAGATTAGAAGCTGTAGAATCATTGGACGATCTTCATGGAAACTACTTATTAAAGTGATTCCTGAAATATAAAACAAAAATATTTTTGTCATTTATATTAAGCAGTGATCTAATAATATACAATATTTCTCCCAAAATAATATTTTCAAAGTAACAAGACATAACAAGGTTATTTATAGAAATATTTATTTTTTAATTTGCATTTCTCAGGGTGACACAAGCGGCAAGTTGATGAAACCGTGCGATGACGAGGACTGCATAGAAGGTTCAGGAGCTAATGGAGGAGAGGAAATAACGGAACCAGAACACCCCATGACCACGTAAGTTATTAACTACCTCTCACATTTTTTTAAATATTATGTTAAGGTGGACGTTAATTTTGTACAAGGTCAACATATAATTTGATCAGTTCTTTAATCGATTTGTATAAATTTATACAAAAAGGCATTCAAAATAAAATACAAACCAATGAAAACCAATATTTACGTCGCATTTTTGGTTCGTATGAAATGTCACCTTTATAATGGCGCCCAACGTGGGACCAATTTGTAAATAATTCAGTGGTACAACCATACTTCAGAGGTGCAAAAAAGTTATTTTTTTAAATAGTTTTTGTGAAAAAGATAAAACAATTAAGCATAAAAAGAGAACAATACAAAATTACACTGTCACGTTTTTTTTTAAATATCTATCTTGATTTTTTTTTCAGTAACGGCGCCTCAAGTACCCACAGCATGACGTCACCCACAGCAGCGATCTCCACCGAACACGCCAAGACTCTAGAAGGATCCACACACGGCGGTTCTACTGACGTCACTCACGAGTCAACGCGCTCCAGCCAAGGAACTACACCACCGGATCATGGGAACATGCATGCTGGAACCGTTGAGGTCACAACGCCAGAGAAAACGACACCTACCGACGGTAAGATTTTCGTGTTTGCTTCAGATAATATACATATAGTATCAAAAACTGTAAATTGCTTATATATCTTGTAATAAAACCCAAATAACGTAGTGCTGTACATACTGTACAGTAGTAATCAGTTTATTGTGTACAACAACAGCTTTATATACAATTTGTAGGAATTTAAGTACGAAGGCGAGCTTATCCCTTCCTACTGACTTACATAAGGGATCTCTTCCAGCTAACCTTGGATAGTAATCTACAGCTTGAACCTTTACCATAGGTTTTTGATGTTTTACCCAAAAGCTAAGATTGGGCCAATTTTTACTCAACTCTAGAATTTCTTTTACGATTTCGATTACTTTCATGTAATTGCCTCTGGTTGTCATATAACGTTTTACAAAATAAATAACTAAAAGCATGCTTAAAAGAGGAAAAAACTGTGACATATTTGCTTTATTGACAAATAATAATCAAAACCAACTTTATTTCAGATCACACCGCCGCTCACTTCACCCCATCCCTCCCCAACCACCACACACCAGAAGACATTACTCACACGACTCAAGAAGAACCGCTCCCCGAATACCCCGACCCGAACGAGAACGACATAGACTCCCGAACACCCACGAACGGAGCCGAAGAGAAGAATGAGTATAATGGGTACGAGCATGAGGCGACCACGAAGTGGTATTTGCCGAAGACGACGGATCCAGGGAGGATTGTGACGCCTGAGTCGGAGTTCTTTGCTACTATTGTTGGTGAGTTTTACTTGTCTTTAATTTAGTTATAATTTAAGTAGTGGTATCAAAATATTAAACTGGGATGGCCAGTCGCAAATTTCCTAGACGAACTTAATGTGGGTGGACTTTTTGAAGATCCGAAATTAATAAGAAGAAATTAATGATGTAGTTAACAAGTGACGAGAGACAAATATGTACGAGGTAAATGAAAATGAAACAAAACCGGCCAAGAGCGTGTCGGGCCACGCTCAGTGTAGGGTTCCGTAGTTTTCCGTATTTTTCTCAAAAACTACTAAACCTATCAAGTTCAAAACAATTTTCCTAGAAAGTCTTTATAAAGTTGTAATTTTGTGATTTTTTTCATATTTTTGAAACATATGGTTCAAAAGTTAGAGGGGGGGGGACGCACTTTTTTTTCCTTTAGGAGCGATTATTTCCGAAAATATAAATATAATCAAAGAACGATCTTAGTAAACCCTTATTCATTTTTAAATACCTATCCAACAATATATCACATATTGGGGTTGGAATGAAAAAAAAATCAGCCCCCACTTTACATGTAGGGGGGGTACCTTAATAAAACATTTTTTTTCATTTTTTATTTTTGCACTTTGTTGGCGTGATTGATATACATATTGGTAGAAAATTTCAGCTTTCTAGTGCTTACGTTTACTGAGATTATCCGCGGACGGACGGACGGACGGACGGACGGACGGACGGACAGACAGACATGGCGAAACTATAAGGGTTCCTAGTTGACTACGGAACCCTAAAAAGGAGATGACGACTTCTTGATATTGTAAATCGTTAGTGTTCATTGTTGTTGTAAAATATTATCGAATTTTTCGTATTGTAAGAATTCCAGTTAATAACTTCTTTATGGTATCCTTTTTAAAACAAAGTTTTGCTTAAATTTTATTTTTTTATTTTCCAGGCATAGTGGCATCAGTGTTGATAGCAATCATCCTAATAGTAATTATAGTTCTGAAGTACATCGTGTATCCTCTGGACCCATCGTACAAGGTCACAGAGGATAAGAGCTACCAGCAAGGAGCCAGTGCTGCGTTGCTAGGCAACCAGGTATGAATCATTATTGCCACTTTATAGACCTAGATTATGAATAACTCTCAACTTGTAACTGTATTATTTCGTAATTTGTGCGCTCTAAACTATATTTATATATTGTTGTGTATTAATCTCGTTAAGTGAATTGTATGTAATTCTTATGAGATTAAATGATCTTAAACCTAATAATGTTCTATGGAATAAAGGAAGCGATAACTTAGGTTAACTTTGAATGTAATAAATCTCAGTACCTTTGTAAGCGACACCGCCTTAATAAAGTGTCATGTTGTTTTGGATTTTCATATATTTGTCAAGAAAGTGTTGTTTTTATTTTGCTTTGAATGCCTTGATGTTTTATATAGACCGCTTGATGTTATGCTGTCACTCTAACGAGAGGTGCTGTCTTTTAACAATATAGGATATAGTTTAATGTTATCAGCATTGGCGATCAATTATAACTCCTAAATATGGAAAAAGGCATTTTTGGCTCAAATGTTGCAGAATTTATATATTTTTTTCGAATTTCCAGGCTCACTCAAGTTACCAAAGCGGAGCAAGTGCTCCGGCAGGTGGCGCCGTCAGAAACCTCCAACCCCTCCCTCTCAACAGGAACGGCGGCGCGCCGCTCGCCCCGCTCCCCACGCAGCCCGTCAAGAGAGACGGCATCAAGGAGTGGTACGTCTAAACGACCAAGGACAAGGGAATCAGGCGAGCGGCGACAAAACTGCGGGCGATCACGAAACGCATGCGATAGTGGACGCCAACCGCCATTCACTTGTTTTAAAGGCTTGGCAGTCGGTATCCGCGTCAAATACGATTCGTGATCGAGTCGTCGATGCATGTTGCACGCCGCTCGCGTGATGTGGAATCTCGTCCACTGACGATGAGACGTAGCGGGACTTTATTCTTTGCAATTCTAAAGTGTGAGGATAAGCCATGAGCCACAGTGGAATCTATGTACTGTTTCAGTACTGTGGCAAACGAATTAGTCTTGACAATCGCAGTGTCATTCTGCCATTTAATTGAAAACTGTGGGATATAGTGTTTGCGACTGGGAGCAAAGAACTAACATTCTCTCTTCCTCTACTTTCTTATCAGTTGATACTTTATCTAAGCGCCTTATATACGCTTCTGGTGACCAGAGGGCTGGCCAATACTTTGCTCAGCGGATCAGCATTGCTATCCAGCGCGGCCAGCCTTCTGGGCACCTGACCTAACGAGCAAGATCTGGGCCAAATTTTTTATTTATGTTTTATTGTAAGTTGTAATGTAAGTGTTTTTTGTATTATTTTATATGTTGTTTACGGAGAAAAATGCTTTTGATGATCACTGTATTTATATTAAAGCTGTCTAAGGGTCATCCTTCTCTATAAAGGAAATACATTAAATTTATAAGTTTTCTTTTTAAATTATGGACTTGGACTTTTAATGTGTTTCTCTAGCTGGCTCAAACTTTAGAATTGCTCAGAAATTAATTGACCACCATTGTGTTTGTGATGTGCTCCGGACATATCAAAGACCGTAGAATAGAGGTATGAATGTACTCGTATCACGAATCCCGTAGTTGCTTCGATCCTCAACCTCGCAGGAAACGATCATGAAAGGAAACAAGATAGTGAATGTATTGATAATGACTAAGTTGCTTTAATGCATAAGAAGATATAATAAGATGAAGTACTGACTGATACGCAAGTGTTTAGTATTGTAAATATTAATTACTGTAATGTTTAGTCACTTGTGCGATCTAATGTGCAATTTTTAAGATCAATACGTGAAAGTTAAGTCTAGTTTAAAATGGAATTGCATTTACAAGGTTGATGTTGGTGTTTTGTTTAAGTTTTGTAGTGTTTCCGTTGTATTGTTATTTGTTACTACTTACATTTTTTGTACTTTTAGCTTATCTATATACTGTTTTCGTGAAGTAACTTTTCTATCAAACTTGCCTTCGGTAATATTAATTACATCTAAGGATAAAGTAAATCGCTTGAATGGGGAGTCGTCAAAATCAAATTGATATTTTAGTACTATTGTGAAGATAATGGATGTTAAGGGAATGTAATTTTTCATATTTCTGATATGAAAAAAATGGAACAATTT
Organism: Leguminivora glycinivorella; assembly: GCF_023078275.1. Lineage (NCBI taxonomy): Eukaryota > Metazoa > Arthropoda > Insecta > Lepidoptera > Tortricidae > Leguminivora > Leguminivora glycinivorella. The sequence goes on from NC_062983.1 coordinate 1,311,139, forward strand.
AAACTGATAATTCAATAGCTTAAGGTTGGTGAAACTAAATTGTCAGCATCACAATTATACGAGGGAAATCAAATATCATGCTGCCCTTTGAATTCAAGCGAAATCAATATAACGATAATTTTGGCTGCCATCATGAAAATGAAGCATATCGATCAAATGAAGACTACCGTACTTTAAAATTTCAATATCTCTTTGCTATATTATTAGATCTTGTACACTTTTATTAATAGGTGAGACGCGGCGTTAGATGGTTAGAGAAGGAATCATAATCACTCAAGTTTAAGGTCGAACTCGCTTGATAGATGCTCCGAGGGGTATTGTAAAATACGTAGAACGCGTAAAGTTAACAATCAAGTATGAGCTTGTAGATTTGATATGGAAAGTAGAAAGACATTTTCAGTTTCACATCGCCAATTTCTTTTAATTGCTCAACCTGCAACTGTCCCCCTAGTATAATAGGCCTAATTAAAAAAATATAAAGAAATTTACAACACGTTGCAAATGTTCGGTTTGGATTTATTAAAAGCTTTAAATATAATAATATAAATGAAAGTTGCGAGTAACTTTCAAATATTTATAATTATATATCTTGCCATTACACAAGGCGCTTCTATGAAAACTTCTCTTGCAGTTTTAGAACTCAGTGCATGTTTCAAAGATTGTTAGTGAGTTTCTCAGGTGGCGTGCCACAAGGAGCTATCTTTGGCCCTCTAGTGATAATCTATTATATTGCATGCAGTTTCCTCTTCAAATCATAAATAAATTGCTTATATTTTTACAACTAGAGTGTACATCCACCGTCCCATTTCCTCTTTCCGATTATATAAAAAAAACCTTGAATTAGCTTTAAATTAAGACGAAAAACATATTTATATAGATTGTTATGAAGCACAGGTTCTAGGTCTTTGAAATTGCATTTATTGTAAATAGTTAACGATTACGATATTGTAATTAATGAATTTAAGCGGTACTGTACGGTATGATTATCACACTCGTTTTACGGCACAAAATGTTAGTAACAACAATTTGTTTTGTCAATTTTAGTGTAAAATTTAAAGGTTAATGTGGTTGATGATTTGTACCGGGATATTAAGGATTATTGATGCAATTTTCTTATAAGACACGACATGTTACATTAGCTTTGTATCAAGAGTTAATTGAAGTGCCTCAATACTTAACCGTTATTGAAGCTCGTATGACATCAGCATTTTTATTGACAGCTCTGTTTACCTCTTTGTTGGCATTTTTAATACGCATTTTAGTGTAAGTAACTTTATTTGTATTTATAAGAATAGTTTTTATAACCTCGACCGTGACTGTGTTTTAAGAAAATTGCTGTTTTTTTATGTTTGTTATTCACCTCAAGTTGTTGTAAACTCGACTTTGGTCGGACCAAGTTTTGTTTTAAATTGTACAAGTGACAGAATTTGAAATAATACCATGTAAATTACATAATGAGCTTGTTTTATTTCCTTTCCCAATTTTACCAGGCGCAGGAAACATAAACTTCACCGTAGGTGCCCAACTTCGCCCAAGTGAAAAAATAAAAGTACAACACATACCTGTCTTCCTAAACGGAGCAGTAAAACACATACCTGTCTTCCTTAACGGAGCTCGGAGTAGGCAGAGCACGCGAACTGCTCAAATTTCAGTGCCACTCTTGGCAATTAAGGAATTGAAAAAAAAAAACAAATTGTGAGATAAAATTACAGTGGCAGGTTACCAGTCCATCGCCCACACCACACCTTATTACATAGTCGATTTATTGAATTGCAGGTGTCCATAGCATAATTATCAGTTGCTTCACCCGAAAGAGTGGAGCGTATTACTGAGCCAGAACCCTTTTGTTTCTGCTGCAACGCACATTGCAAACCCATCCACAATTTAATGTATGCTGTTTTTTTCTGTAGTTTTAGTACTTATTATTGTTTTAATTGTGTAATTTTGGTGTGTATTGTAGCAAACAAATAAATGATTATCTATATATCCATAGGTTACGGTGACCGCTTTCCATCAGGCGGGCCGTATACCTGTATGCCACCGACGTGGTATAAAAAAAACAGTCAACTGTTGTAACATATATAGCAAACCTCCATGTTGCAGCCGCCGCGCGCACTGGCCGCTGAGGAAAAAATAATAAGCTTGTCGCGCGTCTTTTGTTTCGGAGACGGCCAAATTTTCTCTTCGCTGGAAGGAAATTACTACTATTTTACTTGAAATTAATTATATTTAAAATATATGATTTGTATCTGTACTTACAAAAACAGTGTATTAGGCTGCCTTCTTATGCAGGTACATATATTCTTTGTATGTTTCATGTAAATGGTTTTAAGTTTAATTTGTTTACGTTGAAACCTAATCTAAGTCTTATCGTACGTCACTGGTTCATAAAACTGGATAAGGCTTGGGTCAGGTTCCAATCGGAATGAAGTACGCCCGATTGTTACAGCCTTTTACTCTACAATTAATCTAAAGAGGATCAACGTCTTTAACCATCGACGCAAGAGGTTTGCTGAGTTCCTCCGCTGGGTTCTACTGCCATACGTCGCTGGCTGTATTCAAGAGGAGACCCGCGGTTAATACACGTCTCAAAACCCGACGCAGAGTGATTCCCGGGAACTTAAAGGCCCGTGACGTTATTTATTTTCCTCGCGTACTGACAGACATCTCCTATTTTATTGTATATATTTTTCATTATATTATTATTTACTTAAAGAACCTTTGTTTCATTTCTCCGCTAACTAGCCGGCTACACTGTGGGCATTTAACCGCTTAATATCTGAGAGTGGCACTGAAAGTTGATCATTGCTTACCCCTTTACAATACAGGCGTCAGTTTATGTATGTCTGTATACATGTGTATAAGTATCAGACACCATCGATCGATGGGTGTAAAATCCTAAAACAGGAGCAATAAAGGTTAATTATACACTATTTACTACTAGGCACTATTTACTAACTACACAGGTTAGCCCGCAATATATTCGGATCGATGCAACCTTCAAAATAAAGCTTGTAAAAGTAATAAGTACTCGTATTTGAAAAGAGTAGATTATAATCATTGACATCAATTTGTACCTAGTAGTAAAAACACAAAGATGTTGCGGTTATATTGACGATGCATAGAACCCATAATATCAAGATGAAAGGATTGAATGAGATGTAACTAATATTATAAACTATAATAAATATATGTACCTACACAAAAGAGAAAAAAAGAAAAAAACGACCAAACCCACTGATGCTGGAGCCGAGGAGGTGGTCGTCAGATGTAAAAGTATAAGTACGAGTAGGACAGTCAATGCTGAAATCTCAAAAAGAGTAAGTACATACTAACTATTCGATTAAAATAACATTTTCAGCAATATTATACTACGACTACATCATAGAGTATCTTCTCCAAAGGAAACAAAAGTTGGTGAAAAGATAGTCAATACAAGACAAGAACTTTAAAAGGTCTTGAAAATAACTTTGAAGGTCAAGGCACAGGCAGTTACGATATTACTGCCAATTCATAGCCCCATTATACAAAATGTCAGTTATAATAATTTTTACGAAATGTCAACAAATCGGTACGATTTATTTGGATCAGTTGTAGACAACATGTATCCTTGAAATATAATAATATGATGGTGTAATATTATGAAGAAATAAATACTAGACCTATAATAAGCTTAAACTTATGTTTATGTATAAATAAACATATTTCAAATAAACGTGACTCGTCGTTGTGAAATTCTATAATATTACGGAATTCGAACCCAAGACAATCGGTTCAGCTTCTGAGGCAGGGTCACTACCCAACCCATTAGGCCAGACGGTTGTCAGAATATTCCCACTTTATTTCTTATTCAAATAATACATTTACGCACTCCCTTACATTACCTAGATTGTATAAAGTTTTTGACCACATAGACCTATGAATTTTACGTAAGAAAATAATACAAAAACAAGGTGGTATATAGGTGGTAGTTTAAAATTAAAGCGGGACTTAATCGAGTAAAACTTACATGTATATTGGACGTTTCGAACGTAACATTAGGTCCATTGTCACAGACAGAGTCTCATCACCTTGTCGGTCAGTCCAAGTAAAGTAGCAATTAGATATATTGGAGCGGCCCTGGTGCCTCACAAACACCTGAACATCTCTGTTGTGTGATAAGATATAAATGAGTAGCAACAATCCAAATATAAATATGTACGTAGAACTCTGTTAAATATATGTACAGACATGTGGGTTTAACCGATAGTAAATAAAAATCTACTAAAATATACAGTTTTCATAATAACGTATTCATTACAATATCGTTGAAGCATAAAAACAGCACGAACGAGTATTACAAAATAAATAACACTGCGTTTTCATAAATTCATTTTGTTTATAAAGTAAATAAAATACGAGCTGCTCACAATAATAACGTAACAGTTGCACATCGCTGCCGACATCAAACGAGCTCACTCATAAACAAGAATAAAAGGCCCTGCCTCTGATTCCTTTGAGCCTTTTTGTTCCGCCGCCACACTACCAAGATGCACTCCACATTATTCCTATCATATTTATGTTTTATTCACTTTATCTCTGCAAAAAGCGAGATGCTAATGGCATCTGGTGATTCCGGACAAATAGAAGAAACCGCCGAATGCGTCTTAAAATTATCCGCCAAATATTTTGTTGAGAAAAAAGCTCTTAGTGGAAGTATCGTCATTATCAACATCAACTCTTATACCTCAACCACACAGATGCTATTATTGCGCACCATCCACAGTGGCATTAAATATTCCGTTATGGTAAAAGATTCATTCTATAAGCATGCTAACGCGTCCCATTTCCCTGAGAAAGCTAAAAATTATATGTTGATTTTAGAAGAGAAATCTGAGCTCGTTAGAAACATCCTGCAGCTGAATAAGCTGCCAACGTGGAATCCTTTAGCTAAAGCTATTATTTTTTACAAACTTTTGCCAGATGAAGATGGCGAAACAATTGCTAAGAGATTTATAAACGAACTGAGGGAATACAAGCTTCTGAAAAGCATTGTTTTTATTTATTCTCCAGATGATGAGAAATTAATTTCATATACGTGGGCGCCTTACAGCAATACGAATTGTGGAGGCCAATGCGATTCCGTTTATATTCTCGACATATGTAAGAATAGTATCGTAAGCCAGAAGAATCCTCAGAAAGAAATGTTTCCGCTAAACATGAAAAAATGTCCTCTTGTGACTCAGGCTGTTATCTCCGAACCTTACGTCATGCCGCCGGTCCGCCAGTTGACAAACAGTCCATACCCGGATGCTTACGAATTCCAAAAAGGCGGTGAAATCAATCTAGTGAAACTGATCAGCGAGTTCACAAACATGAGCTTGATTGTGAGAATATCTGATGTACCGGAAAATTGGGGTCTCATTTACCCGAACGGGACGGCGACGGGTGCTTATGGAATCCTACGGAACGACTCGGTTGATTTGGTGATCGGTGACATAGAAGTCACGAGGACCATCCGCAAGTGGTTTCATCCGACCGTGAGCTACACGCAGGACGAGATGACATGGTGCGTACCCAAATCTGCTCAAGCGTCAACCTGGAACAATTTGGTGATCATATTTCAATGGACAACTTGGGTGGCAACGCTGCTGAGCATAGTTGTAATGGGAATAATTTTTCATTATATTTATTATAGAGAGAATGATAGAAAAGTAACAAAACTACCTACTAATTCATTGCTTTATACGTTTAGTATGATACTAGGTTGGGGCGCATCGTTTAAACCAAAAACAGCTACGTTCCGGATCTTAATCTTCGCTTGGCTATTCTTCGGCATGATCATGAGTATATCTTACGAGTCGTTTCTGAGAACTTTTCTAATGCATCCGCGATACGAGAAGCAGATAAGCTCCGAGACTGATATCATCCAGTCCGGCATTCCTTTGGGAGGCAGAGCGATCTACAGATCCTATTTTGAGACTAATAACGCGAGTTCGTTTTACTTGTATCGCAAATACATCTCGACGAGTTTCTCTGAAGGGATTAAACGGGCTGCTTTGGAAAGGAATTTTGCCGTTGTGGCCTCGCGTCGTCAGGCGGAATACCAGGATCAGAAACTAGGCAAAGGGGAGCCGCTCTTATATTGTTTTAAAGAGGGTAACAATCTTTATAAATACGGTGTAGTGTTACTTGCACGGCGTTGGTTTCCTATGTTGGAGCGCTTCAACAATATTATACGTAGTGTATCCGAAAATGGGCTAATAGATAAATGGAATCAAGAATTGTTTATTCACACTGTAGGTGTGGATAGTACGAGTAAAGTAGTGCCGTTGGGTATTCGGCATTTATTGGGCGCCTTCATGTTTATAGGTATAATGTACATGGCTAGTATTTTGGTGTTTGTGGGGGAGTTGGTTTTGAATGTTTCAAGGAAACGTAGAGGTAATAAACCGAAAGCTATGCCTGTGTATAGAGTGAATGTGATTAAGGGTGGTAATAAAAACAAATTAGAGTGGTCAGACTATGATGGTGGGTCTGATTTGTTTTCCTAGGTGATCTATCGGATTAATTCTGTTCTCGTAAATTTTGACTATCATACGACGACAATAGTTTTCGTCGTTCTATTGTCGATCATAGCTTATGCGCTAATTCGTTTTTCCTGTTCACATAGAAAACAGTCGATATCATACAAACATTTGATATAGTGACTAACTTTTTAAGTATAGGTACCATGCAAGTTTCTACCATTATATTAGTATAACTCCTTGAATAAATAAAGTGATGATTTCTGGAAAAAATGTTCCTGTGTAACTTAACCAATCGTATTAATTGATGGTTTTTACTAAAAGCTCCTTCGCATAAACACATTTTTCTCGACTTTTATATAATAATCTATAAAATCAAAAGTTAAAATAAAACTCATAATTTTATAAGGTACAAGTATTTAAAATCTTAAAAGGTCATGTAGGTATATATATCAACTTGACATCATACGTATGTCAATCAGAGAATAATAAAAAGTGTTAAATGTAAATAATATAAACAGTTTATAATGACAATGTCTTCATTTAGCGCGAAAGTTACTACTGATACTCATAAAATAAAACTATAAAAACGGAATGTATCTCGTAAAATATATAATTTAATTTGGATAGTTTGTAAATAAATTATAAGTTATATTGGATACTATTATTTTACTCTTTTATCAAATATTAAGTACCTAACATTGCAACCCATTTCCTGTTTAACATATGTAGCAATTAATTGTACTTATAATACAGACTGCTTTCCTAATGATCCTACATCAAGTAACACGGAAACCACCTGTTACCACTTAATTCTGATATCACTCGCGCAAACCTATTAAGACGTATATAAACAAGACGATTTTAACTCAGCGTAATAAGATCGAAAATTCATTGGCATGTTGTATTGTCAAAGGTGTGCTACTTATTAGGGGGTTCAGTTACAATTTGGTGCCGTGACCAGGATTTTAATCTGAACTTAAGTCATTTCGCTTCTAAGGCGATGTATGCGATATATGTAAATGTTCCTGTAATAGCGGGACCTGCTGTACATCGCTTCACTCTTAATCGATAAAGGTCGTAACAGCCAACGATATTGGAGCTATTGGAGACATTTTGATATTAATAACGAGCTCAAGTTTGTATGTAAATCATGCGTTGAGGGTACATGGGCTGATCATTAGCTCGGGAATTACGTATTACCATGTCCTTAATACGTTTGTAGGGAAATTACGGGGAAATTGAGGCTTTTAGGGGCTAATGTAGATGTCAGTCAGATGACACGAGGCTTGGGTATAAATAGAATGGGAGGTAAATTAAACGTATTCAATAACATTGCATCTTACAGGTAAATTTAATGAAAATGGCAGAAACATAGGAACCTGTCAAGGATCGTTCGACATGATAATAATTTATTTTATAATTTATTTATTCCCCATCTCCGAAACCACCAAAACGTAAACTCGTGCACATTATGTAAACCGTTCAAAATATTCACCATCTTCCCTGTAACCCTAATATAAAACAAAATTTATCCCCTTTGAGTTTTCTTAGAAATTCGTTCGGCTTTGAATATTGCCTGAGTCCCCGACGTGCAGTTTCGGAGATGGTGTACGCCCGTCTAATATACGCTTGTAAACATATTATAACAGTGGATCCGATTAACTTATTATATTTAGGGGAAAGGGGAAGATTATTCGTACAAAAGTAGTCGTTGTTTTTCTCTTGGATGATAATGATATATTATTATTGGAAAAGTATGATCACATAGTTCGCTGTAACACTAAGTTCTTGCTTTGTACACATATTTAAAGTCACAAACAGGTCGAACGCGAATAATTAACATTATTTTACCTTCACTTCCAACGTTTCGGTCAGGTTGCACTGGCACTGTCTTCCGCGACCACGGCCAGTGCAACCTGGTACGGTATCAATTACAGTTCATAGCAGTAACTACTTATCGTAAGCGGTTAACTTGTTTGCCACCTACGTATTATTATTGTGAAAAAGTATTTTCTATCGGAGATCTAATTAAACTGGTTCTTTAGTGCGGAGAGAATTCAGAGCATGTAATGTGACAGTGATAATAAGACCACACACCGAATGTAGTGCGTTGTTTTATTTGGGCCCGGTTAAACCGTTTTCTTACAAACTGTTAATGCTTTTTGATGCTTTAATCAAATGGTAGAACTTGGTGGATATTGGGATTTTTAAGGGTTCCGTAGTCAACTAGGAACCCTTTTAGTTTCGCCATGTCTGTCGTCCGTTCGTCCGCGGATAATCTTAGTGACCGTTAGCACTAGAAAGCCGAAATTTGGTACCAATATGACGTTATAAATCACGCCAATCACAATTGGGGAGTGATTATTTTTTATTTCAACCCTAACGAGTGATATATTGTTGGATAGGTATTTATTAAAAAATGAATAGGGGTTTACGATAAATATTTTTTGATATTGTTAATATTTTCGGAAATAATCGCTCCTAAAGGAAAAAAAAAGTGTCCCCTCCTCTAACTTTTGAACCATAAGTTTAAAAAATATGAAAAAGATCACAAAAGTAGAACTTTATAAATACTTTCTAGGAAAATTGTTTTGAACTTGATAGGTTCAGTAGTTTTTGAGAAAAATACAGGAAACTACGGAACCCTACACTGAGCGTGGCCCGACACGCTCTTGGCCGGTTTTTCTTGTCTTGGTGACGTGCACACTTACAGAGATAAGCAAGGACCCCGTGATTACAGTCGGGTCTTGTTCATGTGCATATCTGTCGCCATCTGTAGCTAAAGCTACACATGACAGAATAAGAAAAAAAAATGAAAAAAAAACTTTATTCAGGACGCTTTAACAATAAAAAAATACAAAAACATGCCACAATCATTGCATTTAAACGTCACTGAAAATGTTTCCACTCAGTTTGGTGTCAAGATACCTTTTAGATAGATACTTTGACGCTGGTTTTTCGTGGTAACCCTTCCCTTACATTATATGTTATACAATAGATTCCGCCTATTATTTCAAGCTAACTTCGAGATTAGATTCAGGAACTATCATTTCTCCTGCAAATCGATTGACAGGCCTTCCGTCATGTTTATCTGTTTTCGTATTCTGGGTACGTAGTAGCCAAATGCACAAACGCTCGCGATGAAATCTGTTTCGTAGACATCTATCTCTATCGCTTTTGTGTATTGGCGCGACAGAGTAGGCCCCGTAGCCGAATGGCATTTCTCCGACGCGAAACGAAAACGAAACGCCGCGAAAGGTAGTCTGGCTCTGTCACGCCAATACGCAAGAGCGATAGAGATAGTTATCTACTAGCGTTACGTTTCGTGAGAGTTTGTGCCGTTCGGTTACGCACCGACTGCATTTCCGACGGCGTCTGGCGTCGACGATTGCCATTCGGCTACGCTGGCTGTTCTAGCGGCAGAACTGAGTCGAAGCCGCCGTTTACTCCGACTGCAGGGCTTTTTCGTGAATTAAAAATTTTGACGGTGCCATGTCTATGCATATTTGAAGTGGCAAAATGTATGTATCGACACAAGAATGAATATGTCCTACGTCGACCTGACCAGAGAAAAACTGATCGTGATATTAAATCTGTATTAGTCAGGCTCGCGAAATCATCAAACTCATTGGAAGTGGTGGGTATCAAAATATATAATAGTTTGAGCCGTGACAGTAAGGAAGCGGCTTCTTATGAGTTGTTTGTTAAAAAGCTGAAGGGCTTCTTAATTGACAAGGCATTTTTTACGATCCATGAATTCTATAGTAAGTTTAATTTAAAATGATGAATGTGTGTTTTTTTTCCTTTGACATTTTGTTTTAATTTCTTGTGTTTTTTTATATATATATATAATTATGGTTAGTATTTAAATTTATCATTATTTTTTTACTAAGTTGTTTAAGATTATTTTAATTCCTTATTTATTGTATTATTATTTTTGTATTTTTGACATGTGTTGTTTATGACATTAAAGGTTTTGAATTGAATACCAGTTAAGTTTCTTTGCTCAGTTTGTCAAATATAGCGTGAAATGCGTCTTAAACCATATTTTACTTGTTCTCCGACGAATTTTTGAATCAGTGATTGTCATCAACCCGTTAGTTATACTGTTCAACCGGCTCTGTGGTGTAAGTTACTAACTAATGCTCCAAGTGACAAGAAGCAAAACGAACAAAACACTGTGACAACGTTTCTAGTACAGTCAGTGCTAAATATAGCAGCTAATTCTAAAGAATTTAGAATCAGGAACATTTTCGTAGAATTATTTATTTTCATGATAAATTAATTATGTATATGCGGTTCCTGAATGGAGGGTTATTTTAACTACCTACACTAAGAAAAATTTGCATTGTGAATTTAACAAGTTCGACTTGTTGCGGTTTATCCGTTTGAATCAGCCAAACGTATGTTTAAAACAATTATGTGTCAGGTTGTTTTTATAAAATCGAGTTGTTGATTCAAATATATTGCCGATTCAAATGACAAGTAGCTTGTTGTTTGAACCAAAGAGCACGTAGGCGCTATTTTAACCAAAAAACTTGTTGAATGAACATGAAAACTGGTTGTATTTTCTCTCTGTTGTATTTGTTATCTTTTACATTATTATCTGGGGCCACATGTATCCATTATTCTAGTTATTAAGGTACCTACCTAATACATGGAAAATAATTTGATTAAGTAGTAGAATCAGTTGGAATTGTGTTAGATAGTTTGTTGGTACGAGTATGTAACTGGTATACCATACCATCCTTAAGAGGGCGCTGTTGGTTTTTTAACCCCCGACGCAAAAATGACGGGATGTTGTAAGTTTGACGTGTCTGTCTGTCTGTCTATGTGTGTGTATGTCTGTCTGTGGCACCATAGCTCCTGAACGGATGAACCGATTTAGATTTAGTTTTTTTTGTTTGAAAGCTAGTCGGGAGTGTTCTTAGCCATGTTTCATGAAAATCGGTCCACTCTATCGTGGTCGGAGTTTTTTCAAATATCTAAACTACTTATTCTCCAAATAAGTTATTTTCCGTGGCAGTAAACCATTCCGCTATCCAGCAACATCTCAAAAACTTGTGGTAATCACACAATCATTATCAATTAAGTTATAACTTTCGTCGAAGCTAAGTTCCAAAATTCCCAGGTGAGCATTTCTTTTTTTTCCATTTTTTTATTTTGATTTTTTTTAGGGAATTTTAGGTCAATTGTACTCAGAATCACGAGTACTTTCAATCTCACTGGGAGACAAAAAGTGTCCCAGAATTTCCATACATTTTTATTACCCCCCACACAACATGTACGGAAAATGGTAACAAAATAAGAAAACATCGTATGGGTAAATTTTTTTAACTACTAGGATTGAAAAAGCTAGTGATCCTGAGTAGAAATAGCATAATCTTTTTCAAACAGTGGCGAAAAAAAAGAAATGCTCTTAAATAAAATGTTTAATATCAGACGGGTTAATATAATAAAAAAAATACTTCGCTTACTTTGTATTCGTTAACAGCTGTGTTATATTATTATGTGTAGGTAAGTGTAGGACGGCTTTTATCTGGTCTTCCGTCTTCCAAGTTCGGTTTTGCGAGTCATTTAAGAGCCGACCAAAACCACATGCCACGTCATGGACTTACAAGGAGTCGCTATAGCCGGATACGGTTTGGACGACGACGATGATGATGATGATGATTCGTTGATAACGTCACCTGTTTTTAAAGATTTATTTCATTATCACCCAAAGAATGTGGGTTAAAGGTTAACGCTCACCTATCAGCGCACTATCGCATATTTGTCACTGACCTGGACCCCCGACCAAAATTGAGATAAACACGCAATTAAGTTTGTTATTTTAAATGTTTGTTACTTTCTTTAATTTGCGTAAAGAAAACAATAAACATATTATTCATACTAATATTATAAATGGGAAAGTGTGTGTGTCTGTTTGTTTCTCCGTCTTTTAATGTAGCGACGAATTGACGTGATTTTTTAAGTGGAGATAGTTGAAGAGATGGAGAGTGACATAGGCTACTTTTGTCTCTTTCTAACGCGAGCGAAGCCGCGGGTAAAAGCTAGTAATTAATAATAAAGATATGTCATTTTTACAAAAACATTATAGCTACCTGTGTCAACGTATTTAACGACCAGTCTGGCCTAGTGGATTGTGACCCTGCCTGGTAAGCCGGAGGTCCTGGGTTCAAATCCGTTTATAGGCATTTATTTGTGTAATGAACACATCTGATCTGATGTTTGTTCCTGAGTTATGGATGTTTTCTATGAAGGTATTTAAGTATTTGTCTATTATATGTAACAGGCCCAATTAATTAGGGACCACCGTTTATTTAGTCATGTTACAGGCCACATAGGACTACCACTCTTTTTAGGGTTCCGTAGTCAACTAGGAACCCTTATAGTTTCGCCATGTCTGTCTGTCCGTCCGTCCGTCCGCGGATAATCTCAGTAACCGTTAGCACTAGAAAGCTGATATTTGGTACCAATATGTATATCAATCACGCCGACAAAGTGGTAAAATAAAAAGTGAAAAAAAATGTGTAAAGTGGGGACAGATTTTTTTTTTCATCCCAACCCCAACGTGTGATATATTGTTGGACAGGTATTTAAAAATGAATACGGGTTTACTAAAATCGTTTATTGATAATATTAATATTTTCGGAAATAATCGCTCCTAAAGAAAACAAAGTGTGTGTCCCCTCCCTCTAACTTTTGAACCATACGTTTAAAAAATATGACAAAAATCACAAAAGTAGAACTTTATAAAGACTTTCTAGGAAAATTGTTATGAACTTGATAGGTTCAGTAGTTTTTGAGAAAATTACGGAAAACTACGGAACCCTACACTAAGCGTGGCCCGACACGCTCTTGGCCGGTTTTTGTTTAACTCAGACATTGACTGTATACTAGCTTTTGCCCGCAGCTTTGCTTGTGTGAAATTAGAAAATTGGGAAATGCTCTATATAAACTTCCACCCCCAAAGTAGGAGGTTAGAACGAGACAAAAAGTAACTATATCCAATTAAAAATCACGTCAATTTGTCGCTCCACTTTGCCGTGAAAGACGGACATACAAAAAGATAGACACACACACTCTCCCATTTACTAATATTAAGTTAGTATAAGTATATTTTTTTGCATGAAATGTATTGGCTTCGTGCGAAGTGCATGGAGGGGGTAAGCAAAGCGATCGCAGTGCTTGCGGTGGTCAAAATCGACACTGATTGTGGTTGTCATCTATCAAAACTCATAAAATATAATACAATGTGTAATGTTTAATATGGGGCATCAATGTTGTTTCGTTGTTAATTTTTATATTAAAGGAAAAAATGGAAAAATTTACGCTTCCGGCGGGACTTGAACCCGCATCATTTGCAATCCGTGGAAGCGTAAATTTTTCCATTTTTAGGGTTCCGTAGCCAAAATGGCAAAAACGGAACCCTTATAGTTTCGTCATGTCCGTCTGTCCGTCTGTCCGTCTGTCCGTCTGTCCGTCTGTCACAGCCGATTTACTCGGAAACTATAAGTACTACAGTGATGAAATTTGATGGGAATATGTGTTGTATGAACCGCTACAAAATTATGACACTAAATAGTAAAAAAAAGGAATTGGGGGTGGGGCCCCCATACATGTAACTGAGGGATGAAAATTTTTTTTTCGATGTACATACCCGTGTGGGGTATCAATGGAAAGGTCTTTTAAAATGATATAAAGTTTTCTAAAAAACATTTTTCTTAAAGTGAACGGTTTTTGAGATATCAGCTCTCAAAGTCGTAAAAAGTATGTCCCCCCCCCCTCTATTTTTATAACTACGGGGTATAAAATTCTAAAAAAAATAGAGGTGATGCATGCTAATTAACTCTTTCAACGATTTTTGGTTTGATCAAAGTATCTCTTATAGTTTTTGAGATAGGTTGATTTAACTGTAATTTTGGTTTGCTGCTACGGAACCCTTTGTGCGCGAGCCCGACTCGCACTTGGCCGGTTTTTTCCTTTAATATAAAAATGTTTAGAATCGTTAGCAGACGTTTCTGCTTGTTAAAAATAAATTTCGTTGTTAATTGTACAAATAATGGCATAAATAGTCGTTGCAGGTTCTATTTCTTAGAGCACACTGGAAATTGGATCAAAGAACTAAATAGATAGCTACGGTGAAGAGAAAACGTAAGTGACATGTCAAAACAAAACATAATAAAATATATTTAAGATTTGTTTACCTAATATTGATCAATACGCTGTTAGTATTTTTCCTACCGTAAAAGATTATGCTTAAAGATTCAGGCCTAGCCTACGAATAGGCCCGTGTCGAATATTTCTGCGGCCGCGGACATAACTAGGTACTTACGTTTAGATTTGTTTTATATGGCATTAACGGGACGGAGGTTTAACGAATACCATATCACTAGCTCGAAGAATTTGTACCATTACTCCTATGTTCTTCAAGATTCCTTATATGCCCTGCCAGCACCAATTTATTGACTCTTTCTGTAGTCTGGGGTTGGAAGTTTATACCGTGAGTAATGCTTTGGAAACTGATTTTTGGTATTATTGTTAAGGACGTAAATTAAACACCAAGTTCGAGCTCAGACTGACTGAAGGTTTATTCGCTTACCCACATGCATAATACACAAATCTCATATCTACCCACAACCTCCTTTTTAATACAATTTAATTATATACTACACATCCTCTTATAAACATTTTTTTAGGCCGAATTGATGGTACATTGAATAAAATCATGAAAGTAGTTACAAGACTACACGTTAGGTACTTATGCAAAACAAGGACTCCTATAAGTTAAAGAATTATTTCAACATCTATTCTTTAGTAACAATAAAGAAAGATATGATAATAAACCTTAAAATGTATACATTTTAAATCATACCTACGTAGTACGTAGGTATGCAATCAAATAACCTAGGATTCATTAAATTATTACACACATTAAACTAATTATTATTCTACATTAGTTGTGTTTTAAACAGTAGGTAGGTACATTATTTCAAATAAAATACAATATAAATCAGGTGATAAAGATTGATCCCTTTTGTAATTACATAATTTCTATACTTACATATAATTACCTACTTGAATAGTACTTTCACTTTATCTGAAAGTTGAAAAGAAAAAGAAAAGAAAAAAAAAGAAAGTAAGTAAGTAATACAGACCGTAAAAATACTTTTTTTTTTTAATTTTATTTGACACATTTTAAATTTTATAGATGTATATAATATTTTATTTTATTTTTTTATATTCGCTTTTATACCTACAATATAGGTATTATTTACAAAAATAAACATGCATTACAGACATATAATATCAAATACAACTAATAAAAAAAAGGCATTCAGAGCAATGGGCATTTCAATAATATTGCATGCGAATGACATTTTATTATAATAATTGATTACATAGTTTTTATTTTATAAGGTAAATAAGTCTCGTATAAAGACTATTAATACAGGCCATTGCACTGAACTGAACTGAGAATCACCTACGTAAGGAAACCTAAATTTATATATAACTAGGTATACATGTAATTACATTTTAATATTTTCTTTTATTTCCAATAGTTGACGAGTCGTCACTCTGCATGTTTAGCTAGTAGCCCCATCGATCAGGTGGTATGACCGTCCTGCCAGAACGAGTAATATAATGATTATTTTGTGCATTATTACAATTATTATCATTGGACACTGGGACTGGGACCGGCCGCTGCGCAAGTGATGCACTCGCGGATGACGTCATCGCGGCGTTATCAGTTGGAATGTCTAAGTCGTCATAAGGCAGGAGGCACACAGGGCTTTCCGGTTCTGAATCAGGACGATTATCTGAATCGCATATCAGATGCCGTCGGTTTCTGATTAGAATGCCTCCACCTATTATTTGTATTGCATACGACCGTATTCCACGAATCGATTGCACTATACCGTTGACCCACTTTTTATTTATCCTAACTTTTACCTTCTGACCTGGTACAAGAGGAGTTAAGTCGCGAGCACCCCTATCATAATAGTCCTTTTGTTTATTTTGTCGTAATTGAAGCTGAGATGTGACATTCTTCGGAACTTTTGGTTTAAGAAGCTTCGGTATGCATGGCACTATACTTCTCAACTTGCGGCTATTAAGTAACTCAGAAGGAGATGCGAGAGTACTGCTTATTGGGGTATTCAAATATTCCAATAAGGCTAATCTAAAGTCTGCGCCTTCGACTTGCGTTTTGTTTAAAATCTTTTTAATTGTCTGTATCGTTCGCTCCACTTGCCCGTTCGACTGGGAATAGTGGGGCGAAGAAGTAACATGCTGAAATTTCCACAACTGTGCAAATAACCTAAAGCTGTGAGAACTGAATTCAGGGCCATTATCAGACATAACAATATCTGGAATGCCTTGACGGCTAAAAATTATCTTCATTTGTTGAATCACACTATCAGATGTTAATGAATATAGTTCTACAACTTCTACATATTTGCTGTAATAGTCTACCACTATTAAATACTTTTTATTCTTCCAGTGAAAAATATCGGCACCAATTTTTGACCACGCCCTGCCAGGAACGTCGTGCGATATAAGTGTTTCCTTTCTATTCTCATTTCTAAATAACAAACAAGGTTGGCAATTGTTAATTAGGTCTTCTAACTGTGAATTTATATTCGGCCAAAACATTATTTCGCGAATTCTTAGTTTACATTTTTCAAGACCAAGGTGACCAATGTGCACCCGCCTTAACATCTCACTACGGATGTCGGAAGGAATAATTATCCTATCACCCTTCCAAAACATACCGTAGGCCATAGTTAATTCATCCCGGTATCCCCAGTAGGCCCTAACCTCATCACACACTTCTTGTTTGTTTTGCGGCCATCCATACTTTATGTACTCTGCTAATAATTTTAGTTCCTTATCCTCTTGTGTCAGCTTTTGAATTTGTAAGAAATGTGTGTCTACAAGCGGGTTACTAACTGCCACGGCGCACACCTGCGCCAGTGCATCTAGGTGATCACGCGGTTCTGTTATCGGCGCACTGACCGGTTCTACAGCGCGCGACAACGTATCGGCTATAAACAAATACTTGCCGGGCTTGTAAATCAATTTAAAGTTATAAGGCTGTAGCCGCAATAACATTCTCTGCAAACGTGCCGGAGCTGATGCTATTGGCTTGCTAATGATACTCACAAGTGGCTTATGGTCAGTTTCTATAGTGATGTCACTACGGCCATAAATATACGTATAAAACTTTTCGCACGCGTACACGCAAGCTAAAAGCTCCTTTTCAATTTGAGCATATGACTGCTCAGCTTTAGTCATAGAACGTGACGCGTAGCAAACAGGCAAATTATTTTGCATAAGGCAACATCCAAGTCCGTTTTTACAAGCATCTACTGAAATTACTACAGGAATATCCAAACTGTAATATTGCAAGATTGGAGCACTCAACAAGCATTCTTTAAGTCTAACGAAAGAGTTTTCATGTTCTTCTGTCCAGTGCCATTCGACTTCTTTCTTAAGAAGTTGTCTCAAAGCATGATTTCTATCTGACAAATTGGGTATAAAACTACCAACATAATTAATCATGCCCAGAAAACGCTCTAAGTCCTTCACGTTTAATGGGCGGGGCATGTTTCTTATCGCGGACGTATGCGCATCGTCAGGGTAAATGCCGCGAGGAGTGATCTTGTGACCTAAATATTTAATCTCCGATAATCCAATCTTACATTTATTTAAATTTAACTTCAAATTTATTTCCCTGCATCTATCTAGTACCATTTTCAATCTACGATCATGCTCCTCTTTAGTGCTAGCGTAAATAAGTAAGTCGTCAACAAATAAGCACACCCCTGGAATGTCGTCAAAATGTTCATACATTTTTTTGTGAAAAACTTCCGATGCAGATGAAATTCCAAATGGAAGACGCAAGAATTTATATCTACCGAAACTGGTATTAAATGTACAAAGGTCTGTACTGTCAGCATGCAATTTAAGCTGCCAGAAACCCTGTTTCGCATCTAAAGTACTGAAATATTTGGATCCACCTAGGTTTGCTGTAATTTCGTCCAAAGTAGGCAGTTTAAAATGTTCACGCTTGATTGCTAAATTTAAATCACGTGGATCCAAACAAATCCTAATGTCCCCGTTAGCTTTTCTAGCAACCGTCATGCTGTTGACCCAGTCCGTTGGGCCCTCAACCTTCGCAATAATTCCATCTTTAACCATTTCCTCTAATTTACACTTTACTGACTCCTTTAAAGCAACCGGGAGCTTCCTAGGTGCATGTACCACCGGCCTGACATTCTCGTTAAGCTCGATTTTATAATGACCTGGCATGCAACCTACCCCCTCAAAAACGTCACTGTAGTCTGTAAAAATACTATGCTTCGAATTACATTCCGTATCACCTTTCACCTCCAGTACCAACTTTACTAAATTTAACTCACAACATGCGTCGCGACCTAAAACTGGTGATGAATTTACATCTGCAATAATAAAATCCACAATATAACTACGATTTTTGTGCTCCACCTTTAAATTACACTGCCCTACAACTTTTATACCGGTACCACCGTAGGCAATTAATCGGACTGAAGACATTCCTAACTCTCGCTCGGATAAGCCTAACTCTCGCAAGCAAGTAAGTGGTATAATGTTCACGTCAGCCCCAGTGTCCAATTTAAACTTTAATGTACCATTATTAATCGCTAAATCAACAGACCAACTATTTTGAGAATCAGAGAGATAATATATTACTCGTACCTGATCATTTGACTCGTCCGCACAAATCTCGTAAACTGTACACATTCGGGAAAAGTGGTCAAGCCGGTTACAGTTCAAACACCTCTTTCCTGCAGCAGGGCATCTTGAGCTCCCATGTTCATAACCACACATTGAACACCACACACTATTCTCACTAGCACCACCACGACCGTGTTTGTGCGTCAGCTGATTTCGTTGCACCGATGGCTGCCATCGCTGCCCTGGCGCGGACACAAGTGGAGGACGAGCAGACGGCGCGCGAGCCCGCGACAGCTGGCTACGACCGCGGGGCCACCCGCGCGCTGTTCCTCGATGCGCAGACGCTCCTCGCCGAGCTACCCACATCACCCGATTCACATCACTCGTATCGATACCACCCTCACTAGGGGTTCCTTGCACTTCGTGGTTCCAAGAATAATTACGTTGTATGGCATAGGCATGATGCTCCACAGATTCTTTTTTTATAGCTCCGGCTTGCACCTTCGAAATTTGCGCCACATTACAAATATCTAATGATTTCTTCAATGTTAAATCCGGTTCCCGTAACAGTCTTTCCCGAATAGCGTGATCCTTTATTCCACAAATAAGTCTGTCCCGAATTTAAGTTTCCATTAAGTCTTGAAACTCACAAGAACTTGCCAACTTTTTTAATTCGAACGAATATTGTTCGATAGACTCGCCTTCCTTTTGATCGCGCGTAAAAAATCTGTGCCGCTCGATTGTGAGATTTTTTGAGGTAGGAAAAATGCATCAAACTTATCCAGTAATTGCGATGATGTCGTAATAGATGACTTGTCAAACTGCTCGTACACTTCTCGACACTGCTCGCCGATGATATGTAAAAGGATGCTTACTTGTACTTTCTTATCTTTTTTAGATAGTTCACACGCTTCATAGTAAATGAGAAATGAATTCTTCCACTTTTCCCACTCTTTTGATAAATTTCCCGTAGTTACATTTTCTAAACTATTAACGAACACAAATGGCGGCGGCGGTGGTAAAATCGACTCCATGATTAACGCCCGTGTAATTGTTTCCACAAAACGTCTAAAGATTGTGTTTTCTACAGCACGTACACAACAGGTTAACTACGTAAACCGTAAAACTCACTCCGAACAGTGATAATAGAAGTAGATTCTTTTATTTCGGCTGCGCCATGTTAAGGACGTAAATTAAACACCAAGTTCGAGCTCAGACTGACTGAAGGTTTATTCGCTTACCCACATGCATAATACACAAATCTCATATCTACCCACAATTATATCCATGTCTTTATAATCTATCTACCTAAATTACACTTGAAATAGTAGCTCTTGTTATTCGATTTATTTAAAATTAACGAAAAATCGTTAAAATATAATGTTTGTTTACATGTCATTTTTTGACATTTTCCACTTCAGGTTCACATGGTAGTGGGCGTAATTGTCGTGCACGTAGCCAATATTCAGCCAATTGGAACCCTAGGCCACTGTAGAACTATGTCATAGTGACGTTATAAATCAGGTTGTAAGAAATCTCTTACGGCTTGTCATTTTGATATGGTTGTAGAGTGGCCTAGGGTTCCAATTGGTTGTCTGTACTGTTTATCAATAAACTAAAAGACTCTTCAACTACTGCAAAAGGGATGTACAGACTTCCATACATCATTCATCATCCTCCTTGCGTTATCCCGGCATTTGCCACGGCTCATGGGAGCCTGAGGTCCGCTTTGACAAAGAATCCCAAGATTTGGCGTGGGCACTAGTTTTTACGAAAGCGACTGCCATCTGACCTTCCAACCCGAGGGGTAACTAGGCCTTATTGGAATTAGTCCGCCTAGTCTGGTTTCCCCACGATGTTTTCCTTCACCGAAAAGCGACTGGCAAATATCGAATGACATTTCGCACATAAGTTCAGAAAAACTCATTGGTACGAGCCGGGTTCGAACCCGCGACCTCCGGATCGAAAGTCGCACGTAAGAGCTAGGCCACCAGCGCTTCAGACTTCACAGACTTCCATACATACGGTAACAAAACGTCACAAACATGCATCTCTTCATATTTCATCAATCCTCTATCGAAACACGACCATAACCCATTACAATAAGAGTTATAACCATGAATTACTTAGCATATCATTCTAAACAAATTTATATTTACAGACGAGGTATAGGAAACTCAACTTTATGCTAAAAGTTTTAAAGATGCGTTGAGTGCCTTCAAATCGTGGTACTTCATCCTGTACAAGCTTACTGTTACAGTTAAGTTACAGGATTTTCATCTTTAAGTTAAAAGTGGTAAAGAAATTTCGTTGCGCTTTTAAGTTGGTTCCCAACGAATAAAGATGAATGGTGGTGTCAGACCTGTCTCACTAGGTGGTCCTGAAAGACAGATGTTCGTAAACATAGATTTAGAAAAATATAGAGGGAAAGTTTTATGCAGGAGTATCGTATAATGTCACCTGCACACTCAGTAAATGTATCATATACTGATAGAGACAGATATAGCTACTCAATTTGATCTTGAACCTTCTAGCGCTTTTCCTGTTCAAAAACTAATTAGTGGCTCCAGGTAGACCATTGCGACATGCTTAGAAAACGCATAAGTGAAACATACTTAGTTCTAAAAGTCACACAGTCACGATAGTCTATTAAGTCATTTATGGCAATTAAAGTAATTTCCAAAAACAAAAACGCATTTTAAGTAATTCCCAAAAACTGGATTGCCAAAAAAATGAGTTAGTTCTGAGAATCAGTTGAGAATTGTGACCTGAGCTAGAGAACTGAGAACATCCAGACATACAAAAGCAAATTGAGTTGAAAAGTTTACCTACGGTGTTACACACATGGTGTACCGTAAGATGTTTCATATACAGAATGAAACCTTTTACAGCATTTTGATGTTAGCTGACTGGCAGTCCCCGATTTGAATTTGGAATAATAGATAAACGTCAAGGAGAACGAACACTTGACAGGGGATTCAATTAGAAGCAGCGATTGGGAATAGTTGTTTGTGATTTAACTCCCATGAAATAAAAAAAAGATATTGAGTTAAATGTATGGATTCCCTTCACCAATAGGCCGTCTCTCTTACAGTACACACATGGCATGAATATTTTAATCTCCAGCTGTAATTTTCTTAGATGTTTGAGTCTAAATTGAAGTTTTTTATGTCAACAACTACAACGAAACACTTTCCTGTAACAATTTCATGTGATGTTGAATAAAATCTTTCTATGTCTATGTGTTGCTGCGGTAAATTATGAAATACATGCCAATGTTTGTTAACCTGGCTATATCATATGTTGTCGTAATGCGAAAGTGGTGCCGTGATGACACCTCATACCAGCCATCTACGGGCTTCTACGATCTATGGTCCTAAAAGGCAGATGCTTGTAAAGTACGCCATTTTTATATTTAGAACATTTACTTTCTAATGCAATGGCGGATACATTTATGGTTGTTATTAAACAGATCTTGTTGCCAAATGCTGCTGTTTAAACAGTGTGTTGTATGCACGTGTTTACTGCGTTTTCTGGGTAGATATAAAACTGTTGATTTGTGGTTGAATTGGCTTACTTATTTCTTAATTATAGTTTCGTTTTGTCGGTTATAGCTTGACCGGACAAATTCTTGTATGTACCATATAATTTTTAACCCCCGACGCAAAAACGAAGGGGTATTATAAGTTTGACGTGTCTGTCTGTCTGTCTGTGTGTCTGTCTGTGGCATCATAGCTCCCGAACGGATGAACCGATTTAGATTTCGTTTTTTTTGTCTGAAAGCTGAGGTAGCCGGGAGAGTTCCTAGCCATGTTTCATGAAAATCGGTCTACTATGTCGCAATCGGAGGTTTTTTCAAAATTTTAATTTTGTGGTTAGGTTAGGTTATACTAGAATTATCCATACTAAATAATATTATAAATGGGAAAGTGTGTGTATCTGTTTGTTTGTCCGTCTTTCACGGTAAAACGGAGCGACGAATTGACGTGATTTTTTAAATGGAGACAGTCGAAGGGATGGAGAGTGACATAGGCTACTTTTTGTCTCTTTCTAACACCCCACTTCCCTAAAATGGGGGTGGAAGTTTGTATGGATAATTCCGCAGTTTTCGACTTTAACGCGAGCGAAGCCGCGGGCAAAAGCTACTTTACCATAAATTTGATGAGTTTTAATCCATTTCTCTTCTCTTTGCCCAGATCTATAATAAAACTTTGTTTCTTTATTTTGATAAATCAAAATTACGTCACATTCAGTTCAAAGAGTTTTTATGCGACAGGAGGCAAACGAGCCTGATAGTAAGCGATATAGCCTGATACTGATGCCCATGGACATCTGAAGAACCAAACGGAATAGAGATGCGTTGCCGGCCTTTAAGATACCCGTGTACGTTCTTTTCTTGAAAATTCTCGTCCGTAAATTCCGCAGGCGACAGTTCATTTCACAGTTTAGCTCTTCCGCAGTTTATCTTTTAATTTTCAATGAAAAGGAGCAAGGGCATAGCGAATGATATTCCGCTTTGTGTGGTAAGGCTCAGCACAGCGGATATCCTCTCGCTCGAATCTAGAGCAGAGCCCAATTTGGGGAAGTACCTCCGCCTTACAGAAGACCGCAGCCAAATAGCACTAAACCCTACTCATAGTGTTGTGTTCCTGTCGGTGAGTAAGGCTGCCAGAGCTCAACGAGGGTGCGGTGTGCTGATGACGGGAGGACTTACGGAACTAACTCGTTCCGTCTATTGTCTTTTGAGTCGTCGGCAACCCAAACCCTCAGAACTTGTACACTCCTTTTTGCTGTGTACTTAAAACAGCAAAAGGGAGTGCACAAGTTTCTAATGGGTCGGCAACGTGCATGTGACACCCATTGAGTTGCAGGCGTCCATAGGTTACGGTGACCGCGTTCCATCAGGCGGACCGTATGTTTGTTTGCCACCGACGTAGTATAAAAAAAATTAAATACCAACCAATTTTTGTCACCTTACAGGATCCCTTTAGCGACCCAGTAAGAACACCCTGTTTTTATCGAATTCTGTGACAGCCTTTACCACTTCGTAATGTTATTTGTTTTGACATGTGCCGTCAATCACTTGACACAAACTTGAATATTATTCTTAAGGGTCTTCCACACTAATTAATTCATTTATTATGTATGAAAACGATGAAAAAAAATGTTCGGCGAATTTAAATAAATGTGGTTCCTGATAACGAACCTAACAACGTGTCGAATTTATCGGAAAACAAAAAAAACACGGTGTATAGTCTAACCGTTTTAAGTTGTAAAATTTTACGGCCCAGGGGTAGGAAACTGGCTCCTCTAGATATCATTGTGTGCGTGAGGGCTTTTGTTATGGTGGGGAATTTTCCTGAATATTAAGAAAAAGATTTTTGAAGCGCTGGTAGCCTAGCGGTAAGTGCGTGCGACTTTCGTTCCGTAGCTCGCGGGCTCGAACCCCGGCTCGCACCAATGAGTTTTTCGGAACTTAAGTACGAAATTTTATTTGATATTTGTCATTCGGTGAAGGAAAACATCGTTTAAGTATATGAATAAACTGACTAAAGCGACTTTATAGCAATCGACAAAGTGGGACGTTTTCCCGAGCACAGTCACGTATGTGGGCTGATAATGTGAAATTAAGATTTTGAAAAAACCCCCGACCGTGACATAGTACACCGATTTTCATACCATGTCGCGGGCGGGGGGTTTTTCAAAAAATTTTCCCCTCACTCTCGGAAACACGTGTTTTGTCCTTTAATACCAGCGGGTAAAACCGCATTTTATCTACTAGTGGGTAAAGTAATTTGACCTTAAATAGAGTCAAATTAACTGCTTTAAAATTGATAAAGGTAAGTGAATCTAGTAATAAAGATGATTTACCACCCGTGGAACTACTGGAAGCAGTGACAAACGCATTTTTTTGCGTTGTAGTTTCCTTGCTATAGTGAGGGGAAAAGTTTTGTGTTACACTCGGGTGCAAATGTATTTTACTTCTCGTGTGTTTAAAAACTCGCAAGTTCAGGATTCTATTCTCGAACCACTCGATTCACTCGTGGTTCAACTATAGAATCCTTTCACTTGCTCGTTTTTCAATTCCACACTCGGCGTTAAAATACAACTTTGCCCCCTTGTACAAATAACTATTAATTTTTATGTATAAAATTTAGGCTTGTTAGGCTTAGCTGTTATATTGAATGTAGGAAACAATTTATTTTTTGGTGCTTATAACATTCCACCCTTTTTTTTTGAGACATCATAAGCAACTAAAATGAACATATTTCAGAAACAGATGCCGAAACGTCATTTTGACTGAAAGCAATAATTTTCCCCCAAAAATTCAGACCCTGTGAACGTGTCAGTTGCAATTACACATGTGAATTAAAGATCTCGTCAAAATTGGGGCAAAAAGCTGCGCCGGCAAAAGCTTTGTTTGCTGCATTGTGGAAATACTATTTTTGTGGTGACTTTATGGTGTGGTCCAAGGCAATAAATGCAAGAATATGAGTAATTGATACGGGAAAATTAAGAAAAACGGAGTTTAGCCGCCGCGAGAACTTATATATGCCTGAAGAGGGGCCTCCTAATTTGGCCCGAAACATGACGCAGCAATAGCGATATAATAACGTGAGTACAACCGTAGATGCATTAATTATTTGAATATGTCTCACGAAAGTTTAACGTGTATAAGTAGAACAACGAAATAAATAAATAAATAAAATAAAAAAATAAAAATAAAATAAAAATTGTTTATTTTCAGACAATTACAGTCCATAGTTGTTAGTGTACACTTACATGCTATGTTTATGAAATAAAGTATACGTTAATGGGTTAAGTATTCAAAAACATTAGTTAACTGAAAATGTTACCTGAAGCACTTTCAACTGTTGAGGCGAAAAAATTGACATTCTGCGCCTAAATTAAAACTGAAATAAATTACACATATTATGAAAGAAAAAGACAAGTGCCCTGAGGTTGGAATCATACCAGCGTCACAGTATAATAAAGAGTAAATACTATCGTACAGTATGGCCACTCCCGCTCCCCTCTGAAAGTGCCGCCCACCCCCTCTCGGTTACTTCACAGTTACCGCATGTCAAAAACGCGAACAGTCGACCTATTATATTTCACTTACACAAGCATGGTATGCGTTCACCTACACGAGCTTAGACTGTGTGCTAGGAACGCGCCTCTTTCGTATTATATGTATTTGATCGCCAGTGTCCGAGGTGTACCAGCGTTCTCTGAACTCGCGGCAGGTGCCTGTTTCCTCTCGGCCACCCAGGTCACAGCTGCAGGCCAAGCACACTAGTTCGATAAACTTTATCACATCGGTCGCACTTACAAATAGTGCGAAAAGGACGGCCTGACGTTATACGATATAAAGTATCGTTTATCACGCGACCGTGCTTGCCTGCCTGCTTAGATCAAATTAACTTTCATATGCGCAACATATATACAATTGCCTGTGACCAAGGCACTGGGGGCTATAGACTTTCTATTTCATATGTGTACATACATACATTCATACAATCACGCATGTTTCCCAGAGGGGTAGGCAGTGTGTAATGCATATGTATTTGAAATTGAAATCATTTATTTCAGACTTATTGGTCCATAAATATATACATTACATTAAATACATTACATTTTTATTTCGCCATTAATTTCTACATTATGGTAGTGTGACTATAGCTTTAAAATAACACAATGTAAAATATTTTCATTAAAGATCGCTAGCGTTCATGACTTGCAGCGCATACAAAGTCAACCGTTAATTTTTGGATCAAAAGCATCGCTGTGTGACATATCCAAAGAGCAGTGCTGCCAACAAATATGAATATAAAATATCTTTATTTACATGAACATATTTACATATATAATTATATAAGAAACTAAGACTAAATTAAAAGATAGCTAATCTCTAAAATAGGCCCTTGAGGCATTGTACCAAGGATACTGACGACATTTCCTCGCTGTGTCGCAATGCTGATACGTTGTGCGAGAAAGTCGCCAGCTCTTCGGTCACGAGCTACCTCAACCAGACGCTTCGCGATTTCTGTGAACAACTTATGACCAACTGAACAAATATTACATTTTCTATATCCAGAACAGAACCTGAGGTGATTTGGGCATGTGTATCGAATGGAGCGGACTCGTTTACCACGACAAATCCTGCTGGGAGAGGTTGCAGATGCAAAGACCGGTCGGACGGCCAATGCTGCGCTTCAAAGATTGCGTGAAGCGTGACATGGTCACATTTGATATTCCATGCAACCAGTGGCAACGACTGGCCGAAGACCGACCCGCGTGGCGCCGTGTTCTCCAT
Organism: Leguminivora glycinivorella; assembly: GCF_023078275.1. NCBI lineage: Eukaryota > Metazoa > Arthropoda > Insecta > Lepidoptera > Tortricidae > Leguminivora > Leguminivora glycinivorella. The sequence goes on from NC_062983.1 coordinate 1,338,688, forward strand.
GACGGTCAATCCAAGCACGACAATGCCTGGTTCTCCTCCTTGAATGATAAACGCATGAGGCGTCACGAGCAGGCCTCTAACCCCCGCCCATCTGGGGGAGCATACACCTGCCGTGTGTGCGGACGAGGGGTCCTCTCTCGAAATGGGCTATACAGCCACGAACGCAAGTGTCGTAACGATGCTGCTTAAATCATCTGTCTCAGATGCAAAGGTCTGTTACTGTATCCACTGGACGTTATACGAGTATATTCTTTTAAAATAGGTACCTAGATCGCTCTTAAGTTTTTTACTTATAACGATTTCCAGTTTAAGATAAATTAATAATGTATAAATCGGATTTTAAAGTGACTAGTTAATAATAAAACTAATAAATACAAATTCAAAACAAAACTATTATAATCAATTTTTTAAATATGCAAAAAATATTACCAATTGACTACGCAACGCGATAATAAATCCTTTTATAGGCGCATTATTTTTTTTTTTATTTTTACTTTTAATTTAGATAGTTTTCAATAAATATTAAACCTATTGAGTTAAAAATATGTTTCTAAATAACTTTATTTGTACAAGCTTCAACTTGACGCCAAAAATCGCCATAAGCCCTCCATAAAATGATTAAAAAAAACGGACCAGAATCCGAAATCCCTTAATAGCTGGTCATAAGGCCGCGTGCACAGTAAGTTATTGCGTAAAAGTGTGCGCTCGGCCTTAGTTTCAGTTACTTTATTGTGAAACGTTAAATTTTACTGCCATGCATAAGCTGGGAGGGGCAAAGATTAGATAGAGTGGAGATTAGAGAGAATAAACTATATACCTATTAATATTGTCTTCGGTTACCGCGATAGTTACTCATGAAATAAAATTACACATACACATGAAATTTTCGGTAACAAAAAAGGAAGGTTTCATACAATCCACCTAGAACATTTTGGGAAACCTAGTGGATCTTGCTCAGCATCATGGACTCTATCAGCCTACCAATTTTTATCCAAATCGGAGACGTGATCCAAATGTATACAAACTTTTCGGGAATTGCACAAGTACGTACATTGCACTATTCCCGTGGGTATTAAAGTAGGTGGTTATTATGATTAGTTGTTTACAGACAATAGCAAAAATAAAAGAGTTAAAAGGACACTTATGCCTACGTCCGCGTCTGTATTTATTTATCCCGAGCTGTCCGTGAGTTTTCGCGTTTTTCGTTTTTCCTCAAAGTTGGCAGCCCCGTCACATGTCCTGCAGTGTTGCCACGTCCCAACTTTAAATTAAACGCTCCTAGGGTTCCGTATGAAATGGTTGGGGCAGTATTCGACTTTGACTCGTAAGGGTAGAACTCTTTAGGAAGGGTAGAAGACCCAGTAGCACTGACTACAAATTTTGATGGACTAGCATTAAAAAAGGGCTGACGATCAGCTGGACTACAATTACTAGTTTGTCACTGTGTTTGGCCATATTGGGTGTGCAGAAAGGTGGAGCGTACGGCGTGCATATCCAACAATTGAAACTCATACAAGTGTCGTGAGTCGACGCTGCATAGGGTGGATGTACGCTCGCCCGCCCCGCCGAACGCTCCGCTCCGAGCGACCACTCAAGCTCAAACATTATCGCTGGCTTGTGCATGCATAATTTAATTACTTTTTAACCCCCGACGCAAAAGCGACGGAGTGTTATAAGTTTGACATGTCTGTCTGTGTGTGTCTGTCTGTCTGTCTGTTTGTCTGTCTGTCTGTGTGTGTGTCTGTCTGTGGCATCGTAGCTTCCGAACGGATGAACCGATTTCGATTTAGTTTTTTTTTTTAAAGCTGAGTTAGTCGAGAGTGTTCTTAGCCATGTTTCATGAAAATCGGTCCACTATGTCGCGGTCGGGGGTTTTTTCAAAATTTTAATTTTGTGGTTAGGTTTGTTTACGTAGGTATGCATCTCTCGCAGTAGAATTTAATGTACATTCGCTGTGGCGAACGGTTAAGAGCAATTGGTCCAATATCCCTGGCTTTGTGTGGCAGTGTCACAAACAGAAGCCCTTTTCTAGGATTTGAGACAGAGTTCTGCTTTTTGGACAGGTCACTACCGAGGCCAAGATACTAGTCTACCTGGTTACACTAAAACCCTAATATACGAGAAGGCGCGAGGATCACATTTTATGCTTACGTTTTTTTATATCAAAGCTGCGCAAAAATAACAAAATTTATATGATAACGATTTATCTAAAAAAAAACTATTATGATCGCCATATTTCTAGTATCATCCAAAACACCAGAATAGAACCCGCGTTGTTTACTAAAACCCCTGGCATTTCGTTGTCCTGCCATTCAGTAAATAGTCCTGTTTTAGCCAGTTTTAGTGCACCGCACGTGTACTGTAACTGTTTCAAACGTGCGCACTCAAGAGCAATAAAAGCTGGTTATATTGTATGAAAAAGTTTAACAAAATTTTCTGTTTTATAAAAAAATGTGTAGGTAACCATTAAGGGCGCTGTTCTCTCTCTCGATGCAATTAATGTCGATTACAAATAACTTATTTTTATTTATAGACAACCATACGTCAACAGAATAAAGATATAAACATTTTTTATGGGATAGGAGGTAAACAAACAGACAGGTCGCCTGATGGTAAGCGATCACTGCCGCCCATGGACACCCGAACACCAGACCACACAAACATGACATAGACCATTACGATACAAATGCGGAAAAATGAAGTTAAAACGACACGAGTTACGAACTTCCTTTTCGCACGTGTATCATTTTTCTCCAAAGTTTCGACCGGACAAGAAATGAACCACTTTTCACACTAGTGCGTAAAAAAGCACGATCTAGCACCTGTACTAAAAAAAAATAGTTATTTGTTATACGTGGGGGCAAAGTTGTATTTTAACGCCGAGTGTGAAATTGAAAAACGAGCAAGTGAAAGGATTCTATAGTTGAACCACGAGCGAAGCGAGTGGTTCGAGAATAGAATCCTGAACTTGCGAGTTTTTTAACACACGAGAACTAAAATACATTTGCGCCCGAGTGTAACACAAAACTTTTCCCCTCACTATAGCGAGGAAACTACAGCGCAAAAATGCGTTTATCACTGCTTTCAGTAGTTCCACAGGTGGTAAATCATCTTTATTACTAGATTCACCTACTTTTATCAATTTTAAGGCAGTTAATTTGACTTTATTCAAGGTCAAATTACTTTACCCACTAGTGGATAAAGTGCGTTTTTACCCGCTGCTATTAAAGGACAAAACTCGTGTTTCCGAGCTAGTGAGGGGAAAACAATTTTGTGCAGAACCAAGTAATAATAATATGTTCGGTAGCATCCCTGCGTCCGTTTAATCGTTTAATGTAGGAGTTTTTTAAGATAATGCTTAGCCAAAAGTTTTGGCGATCTGCATATTATTATTGACGGTATCTTTGAGAGGCGCTTAAAGTAGTACGATCATTTGCATATTATTTAAATAGGGGCGTTAAAAGTACAGAAATAGCCTGTTTACCAAGTTTTCTGGCATTATTTTGAAAATGATCTATGTAAGATTCTCTTTCACATCTCTTTTCTTGGATAGCGAGAAGTCGAGAACCGACTGTTAAAAAAACATGATTCAATTCGCATTGTATTGTCTCGTTAATGGTCTTCTCATGGCAATATATTGATTTACTTCGCTGGTTCCGCGACCCATTAGATCTTGGCCTCCAACGAAACATTTTGAGGTACTTTGTTTGTTTATTTCCTTTCTGACTCTTGGTGACCATTTGTATAAAAAACAGTTAAATATTATTATCTTTAGTTGTGACATCTAAGGGTCTCTTTCAACTCTAAAGTTATTTTAGTTATTTTTTATTTTATGTACATTTAGAAATTCTATAAATCTCTTAATCATTATAAATAAATATTGGGGACACCTTACACGGATCAACTTAGCCCCAAACTAAGCAAAGCTTGTACTATGGGTGCTAAGCGACGATATACATACTTAAATAGATAAATACATACTTAAATACATAGAAAACATCCATGACTCAGGAACAAATATCTGACACTAACTACCGACTGAGCCATACCGGTCGTCATTATAGTAACTTTGTACTTTAGTTAAATTCATTTATTTGTTGTAATGTTGACATGTAAAAGTACCCCTGTGGTCTACTTGCTGAATAAATGTTTTAATTTAGATTTCAACATTAAACTTCCCATTCACTCATTTCCTGTGCGATCTGATGCCATCCAGTCATTTGTAGGTAACTTCAGGGGGGCTACCATGAAGTGCTAAAGCCGTTCAGTTTAGGTTGAGAGAGAGGGACAGAGCTATGGAACTGCTATAGCTTCGTCCCTTTCTCTCAACCTAAACTGAACGGCTTTAACACTTCATGGTAACCCCCCAGGTCTTTCTGAACCTATGTGACCTACTCGTCTGGATTTAGCAAAACTTTACTAGAGACTTTTTTTAGGGAAATAAGTCGGACTATTGATAGACAAATGAATAAAGTAGGCAGATAATGAAAGTTAAAAATATTATTATTGTTTTTTTATTTAAATATTTAGATTATTTCATACAGATTAACAGAATCACGACTAGCACACCTCGAACGTATGTTTCTCTTAATTCTTGGGAACCTGGTTCTTGTAGTTGGGGTAGTACTCCTGCACATTGTACAAATTGGCGGTCAAATAAAGCATTTTGAAAAACTTTACTCTGGAGAGAATAAACTATGAAAAACGCAGAAAAGCATAGGTACATTTGACCAGTTGCTTCCCAATCTTTCTATTTCTTAGTCACGACATGCATTACATATGATATTTGTGTTCTTCGTTTTTGGAGTATATCATACTTTATTCTTAAAGCGAATGAAACGGACTAGTATCAATAAGGTGAATAGTAAATACAAAACAAATATATTGTAATTTTTTTAATTATTATAATTAGATCATTTCATACAGTTCAACAGCATCACGACTAGCACACCTTGGACGTATATTCCCCTTAATGCTTGGGAACCTGGTTCTTGTAGTTGGGGTAGTACTCCTGCACGTTGTAAAAGTTGGCGGTCAGCTCGCCCTCGTGGTAGATGAACACATCCTCGTGGTAGATGTTGGGCTGCTTGAAGTAGGTCTCGTACACGGGGCGGTCGAAGGGGTAGGACATGGGCTTCATGTCGGGGAAGTAAGCCTTCAACAGTTCCCAACCCTGAGGCAGAGGAGTGTGGGGGTAGACGACGACGTACAGCTGGAAGGGGAAGCCACCCTTGGTACCCTTAGGCAGCATCATTCTCTGGGGCTGGTAGAAGAACCTCTCGGACATATCAACAGGGACCTTTCCTTGTTTGAAGTATTTCAAGAGGTCCATAACAGACACGGAGTCTTCCTTGAACAGGGCGAAGTCAGTAGAGTGACGGTCGATCTTGTTCTGTCCAACGGTAAGCTTGTGTACGAACCAGTCAAGCTCGACGAAGTTCATCCAGTTGTCTTCAATGTTAAGAGGATAGCCATTGCTGTCGTATTTGGGACCCAGGAAGATCTTGAACACGGCGTCGGTAGCGACGTCAGACTTGACATCGACGGTGACGGTGAAGGGCTTGTGGTTGAGACGGGGCTGACGGACAGCGTAGATGTTGGGGTCGTTACTCTTGAACTCCTCAACACTGTGGAAGAGGTCGTTGGTGATGTCAAAGTCGTAGGGCTCGAAGAAAGTGACCAGCTTGTCAACCTTGACGTCGTTGATCTTGACACCCTCGAAGTGGAGATGGCTGTAGCTGTAGGGTTCGAGGTACTCTTTCCATTGGAGGAAGTAGTTCAGGATGCGAGCGTAGAACTGGTAGAACATGGGGTCGCGCAGAGAGGTCTGGTGCAGCTCCAGAGCGCTGGGGAAGATGGTGTATCTGGAAAGACAATTGATCATTAGTAAAATTGTACTATAATGTCTATAACCTTTCAGGACACCGTTTACCGTGATATGGTTGCGTTTAAACCTAGCGAAAAAGTCGGGTTGAGTTGATAGAAACATAATCAGAATCAAATATACCATTAAATCAGCTATCTCGAAGGTTCCACCATCTATAAAAGATGATCTAGTTTCAAGACTTGGTCCGAAAACGGGCAATAACATACACAAACGACGAGGGTCGACTTGATGCGGAACACATTGCCGTGCTATTACTTTCTCTCTACTCTGTCAATTAGGTAATAGTTATTTGTATTTTGGATCTTGATAACTTACTTGTCAGTGGGCTCAGGAGTGGCAGAGAGGAGGTGAAGACCGATGACTTCGTAGAAACGTTCGTAGTTCTTGGGCATCTTTTCGTACAAGTCGACGGTGGTGAACCAGTATTTGGAGACGAAGTCGATGGCCTTGGAGTTGCGCAGGTCAATCTCTTGGTTGTACTGCAAAAAGGAATACCCATAAGATACCAACATTAGAATATATTGTACCTACTACAGTAATTAGTAACTGAACCTTCGTTAAGGTAAGAATAAAAGAGGAAGTAGAAGCTATACTTACAGCCTTGAAGTGGCCTTGCTCCAAGTAGTACAGGAAAGACTGCTCGTAGTTGCTAAGGTACTGAATGTACTGGTCGTTTTCAACCTTGTTGATGTGGTAGTATTCGTTTCTCGAGAAGAAGGGATAGTAAGTGGACAGCTGGCAGTAGTAACCGGTCTCGATGGGCTTGTACCACGAGAATTCAGGGATCTCTCCAAGTCCGTTGCTGAGACGGTTCAGGTAGTACTGAGCAATAAGCTGTTGGTAGAAGAAGTAGAAGTAGTCTCCACGCATCTCGTCGAAGTGAGGGATGCTGTTCTCTTTCCACCAGAAGGGGTAGAGGATCTGGAAGTAGTAGTAGTAGGAGTTCATGCCAATGTCCTCGGTGAAGTAGGAAAGCTTGTCCTCAACGCTGCCGGTCAACCAGGGGCTGGTGTAGTTGGAGTAGAAGACGTATTTGCCGTTCTCGTGGTAGATGCCGTGGGTGGCGACATAGGCGGGGTCGAAGTCGCCGTGCTGCATCTTAGTGCGGTATGCCTTCAGGAAAGTCTTGGTGTTGACGAAGTACTGAGGGAACATCTCGTACGGAGCGGGAGCACGAGGGTCTGGGTGTCAGGGCGTTGGTAGATGGCGATGTAGTAGGCGTAGAGGAACTGGCCATCGTTGCAGTGCACGCGGGCGAAGGCGGCGGTCTTGTAGAAGGTCTCGAAGTCCTTGGCGTAGTAGAAGAGCTTGAAGAGAGCGATGGCCTCCTCCCTCATTTCATCGTAGAAGACGGAGAAAGTCTTGTACTTGGGCATGAAACCGCTCTTGTAGTACACGAGGAACTCCTCGACGGCCTTCTTGTTCTGGAAACAGAAAGATGGCGTCATGACGTAACGTTCAACTAGACTTACGAGTTTGTTCGAGTGCAAAACTGAGTACTTAATACCAAAAAATTTGAATTGAATTTTGTGTTTTAAAATATACGTCAAATTAAGAAATGTGTTACTTACGGTGTAGTTGTCAATGTTAGCCTCGACATCGTATTCGTAGCCAAGCTTGAACCAATCGGCGTCCTTTCTGTACTGTCCGATGCTCTCCAGAAGGTCGATGACTTTAGTTTGATGCTCAATGTAATGAGCATCAACTGTAATGAAACAAATTTACAAGTTATTTATTTATTTATTTATTTATTTAAACTTTATTGCACAATTGTAAAAAAAAGTACAAATGGCGGACTTAATGCCTTCAGGCATTCTCTACCAGTCAACCATAGGGCCAAACAGAAATTCGCGAATGTGGGTGCAGTGAGAAAAATAAATTTAGAAAGCATGACAACTATTGACAAGTATAGCAATATTATTTACATACAATCAATATAATACATAAATAATACATTCATATCATTACACGTATACTTATACACAAATATAAATACAAATATACATACAAATAATATATTATAAACATTATGCATATGGGCGAAGGAGAACTAATTAACTTGTGCCGCACTCAGCAAATGCTAGTTATTAACAACTATACATTATTTTCAACATTAAATTTTGATCTAGAAACTGGTTTTAGAAACATGAAATGATAAAATAATTGTCAAATTAAATAAACAGAGCACGACACGCTATGGGTAAGTGATCAATGATGGAAAGATAGCAAATTTAGATTTCAATAATGAAAAAATATATACTATCTGTGTAAATCCTAAAAAACAAGTAAATGCTAAAGTTAAGGTAACTATTAGAAGTTAAAGAACTCACCAGACTTCAGCTCCACCTCATGTTTGTGCGGAACAGTACCCGCGACCGCTAGGGCCACGACGGCAGCTAGGATCAGGACAGTCTTCATCTTGATGCAGACCTCAACTGTACCGAACCACTCCAGGTACGGCCTTATATACCCAAACCACCCCCTTATCTTCTACCTAGTAACGCTGTGATTACAACTATCAGGTGACCTTTCACATGTGTTTTGAATTTCGACTATCTTCTCCGACTGCAATGGAATAATTTTAATAAAGCTGGTGATAAACATTCTCTTGCTTTATCAGAGACGAATGAAAGGCTCGGATACAATTAGAGTCATCGTAATTAGTTCTGATTTTTGCTATTGATGTACTTTGCTTATTAGATTCACCCTAAGAAAGCCTGTTGTTTGCTTCTGTCTATAATTATTGCCATTTAAGAGCATTCTATGAGCTGTATTTAGATTACTTTGGATTAAGTATAAGCATGTCTTAAATTAAGTTTTTAAAATTAAATGGCTACAGTCCATTAGGAATACATATTTTGACAGTGTCAAGGTGATATGAGATAATTGTTATTGATTTTGGTACGGTAAGTAGGTACGACAGTGTACGGTGAGTTGGCACATGTAAATTGATAGCTAGATTTTACAAGGGCACGTTGACTACCGGCCGTTGACGACAAAAAAGTGGCTAAGGGCGTTTCATCAATTCTTCATCAGCTTCTCACTACAACATCACAAGTACAGGCTGTATGCAAAAAAATCGTATTTTAGGAATAGACGATAGACTTGTCTTGGCAGATAAAAATACGGGTGTAGAATAAAGAAAAAGCTTTAAAAAAAGCATATTCCATTATAATACGTTTTGAAAATTAGAGGTAGAAAAAGCTTTCAAACCTTAGTAGTACGTCAAATAGTAAAAAGCTTTGCGACAGAACTTTTGATCGAACCATATTTCTTATATATCTAATCGAGTGCTACTACCAATACTACCATGTATATTATAAAAAAATAATTTTCGAACAACAAATACGTGGTTATCTGTTCTGTATCAGATTATGTAACCATAGTCTAAACATTAGAAAAATTTGTTTATTATTACTTTGAGAGATATAACAAAAACACAACACAGAATTATAATCCAAACAATGATAGATAACCAGTCGGACCGTCCGGTCTTATCGTTATGTATTGAGTCGTTTAAAATATTGGAAAACAAACAAAACAAAAAAAAGTTATTTTGAATATATAATAAATATTTTGAATACATAAAAAAATCTACACATTTTAGGCGATAAGTACATATTATATCGCTGTGTCTTGAGCTAAATAGTTCTCGTATTTACTTTCTAAAAGTGTAAATATGTATACTTACTCACTTATTGTTAGAAAACAATTATGTTCTCACCACGCCAACTGGTAAAGGCTTACTTTGCTATTCGAAAACAGATAGCAAAATTGCATTTTATCCTCAAGCGTGCAAAGTAATTTAATACAAATTTTAACTTGATATCTTGAGCTGGCTGGCAGAATTTACCTATAAATGATGATTTTGAATCATAAATAATGAATAAATTGATAGATTTGATGTTACCAGTATTTTGTTTGTGTTGGTGTGGTGAAAAAAGTGTGTTTCACTCAACGGTAAAGTTTATTTAACCTTCGTGCCTTGAAATCCTCGCCACGCTCAAGATTCCACTTTTTGATTTTAGAATATTTCGCTTGCTCGGGTATCAATATTGGCACGTGTGGTTAAACCACAATTTTTCCCCGTATAGGTAAAACAAATAACTATTTACTTTCATGGAAGCTCATTGGTTGGTCGTAAGTGTTAACACTTGTAAAAGGGAAGTAATTAAATGATCAGCCGTTTTTAAAACTGATTCGCAAAAAAAAAATAGCTATTAAATCATTTGGTCAGCATACAAAAATTTTGCTGGCTATAAATAAAAATGGATCTACAACTCTTGATCAGCAAAAAAATCACAAACGGACAACATTATAACCAATATCGATCTGCTTTTGTTATAATTTATCTGCTTAATAAATGGTTGAGCTGCAAAATAATTAGTTGGTCAGCAACATTTAAAAATTGGTGGGCAGAAAAAACATGGCCGTGAGCAGTTTAATTGAAAGGTATGCCTATTAAGGCATTGGTAATCTAATATAATAAAGTTGGTGGCGTTTGATTTGAAAAATCGGCAAAGTTGTAACCGGAGTGAAATTAGTCCACGTCACACGAGCAGCCAATCGTGTGCGTGCATTTCATTCTAAGATTATTGTTGTTTAGTGCGTTTTCACATTATCCGATCCGATATCGGATGTCGGACCGATATCCCATACATTACAGGCGCCATCTTGGATTTTTTCCATTGAAATCCTTCCGACATCCGATATCAGATCGGATAATGTGAAAACGGACTTACGTTACGTGTTTGTTAGTGATTTTTATTTTGTTTTGGTACTTTTAAAGGTGTTATTGGCAATTTGTATGGGGAATTTCAACGGAACCCGAATTTTCATACAATGAATTTTGCGGAATATTTTTTGATGGCAATTTCAAATCAAACAAAATTCTGTCAGTAATTTTAGACACTTTTAAGGTATATTTTTAATGTCTCAATTTCTTAAAAAATTGTACCATTAGAAAAATATAAGTAATTTTAATACTCGAACCGACAGCACATAAAAAGGCCTGTTTTCAAGGCTTTATTCTGAATACAGAACATTAAAAAATTACAATTATTTTTATTTAAAATCATTGTTTATTGAGTGCATTGTTAAAATAAAAAACAATTCCCGAAGTTACTACTGAAATAAATAAAATAGAATCAGACCTATATCTTTGAACAATAACGCCAATTTCATAGGTAATGACCTAATATATCATGTCCAGCACATAATTATTATTGTACCCATTTTACAAATGGGCAGTAAGTTTTTTGAAGGACAAAACTTAAAAAAAAATTAAAATAAATTTGCCGATCAGGAAAAGATAAGTTAGGCTGGTAAAAGGTAAATTTGCTGATCAACTGATTTTTTAGCGAACCAATGTTAGCGGATCAGTTGAATTGTAATCCAAACTGAAATAAATCGCTTACCCGCAGGTTGCTTAAAGAAATCTGATTTAAGGCTGATAGCTTACTGCCGCTTAAGTAATCAAACTGTCAACCAAAAAATTTTTGAGCAGCTCAGTATGACATTAATTGTGAACTAGTTTAAAAATACTTTCTGACCTTCAGTTGCTAACCAACTGTCCAATTTTGCTGACCAAATATATATTTTTGCTTACCAAAAAAGGAATATTCTGCAGATCGATTAAATGACACCCCTTGTAAAATGATACTTACCATTTTAATAGTGAAGACCGCTCTGGATCTTTTCATTCACTTTACAAAATACCATATCAACTGGTTTGATACCTTTCTCTTAGCATCATCACTAAATAGATACCTACAACTAACACAACATCGTTTATGAATCACAACAAAACACTGTTATTGTACATTTCTTAATTTTTATCTTTTGGTAACATTGCGTGCAATACTTACTTGGTTTCTACTTTTGTATTTTTCAATTTAGTATGAATGGTCACTCGTATAAGGACATTAAACATTTGACCCGTTTTAAAGATGTGAATCCTTAGAAATGCTTCCTTTGACAAGTTTTTATCGAGATACTTTTGGATTTCACTGCTTTCACATTTGGTGTCTTCTACTTATTGTTTATTTTCTGCTTATTTTCTAACGCACTTACGACACCTCTGGAGTTACAATCCTTCACTGGTCAACTATTTTGCACCAAGTAGATCACATCAAACACCACAGATTAAGGATTTTGTCAACACGATATTGCCGTTCACAAGTAACCTGTGATAGGCTGTGTCCTTTTAGCAAGGTCCTGTCATAACACATACTCTTCAAACACATTTTCTATAAACAATGTGCTCGATACACAGCCAATACGACTATTAAAGCGAATCCAAAGCATATCCTATTATAAACAAGCTAGAAAATGATGAAATTTTTCCAATATTTACTAATGGTTTAACGTCGGATATCAAAAATTAATAAACATTAATAATTATCTTATGCTTCGTTTAAAAAGGACGTATCTACCGAGTTTAAAGATATGATTTATCTCCTTTCAATCCTCGGAAAGTTACTGTAGGTACTCGAGAGATAATAAAATATTTCTTCTGCGATTTTCTTAATGCTTTCAGTTGACTTTGAATCAGTTGAGCGATGCATGGCTTGGGAGAAATTTTGACTGAATCCGGATATGGTGCGGTCTGAAAAACATGTTCGGTAACATACCACGATAGAAAAATATAAATGCATCAGTGGAAGTAATAGCTACAGTTTACAAAATAATAGTCTAGAAAATCAACTATATTTGCGTCTCATAGTGTAAATTCAATACGGGCGAAAACTGAAACCATTTTTTTAATAGCACGTTTATGTGTCCCACTGCTGGGCAAAGGCCTCTCTGCGTGATTTCCACAGCTCCCGTTGGTGTGCTATTTCTGACCAATTAATCATTAAGGTATCAAGGTCGTCCCGCCATCTCCGTCTGGGCCTGCCACGTCCGCGCTTAATTTGAGGCATCCACTTGGTGGCTATTACTGGCCCACCTATCCGGGTGCATGCGGCAAACGTGGCCTGCCCAGTCCCACTTTAGTCTGGCGGTCTTCTCCTCCACATCATCTATTCGTGTTTTGGAGCGCAGTGTAGTGTTTCGGATGCGATCCATCCCACCTAAAATACTGCGCTCCATTGCTCGTTGGCAAACCTTCAATTTGGACTTCTGACCCTCGGTGAACGACCACGTTTGGGTACCGTAGGTGAGGACAGGCAGAATACACATGTCAACGAGTTTGCGCTTCAGTGACATTGGAAGGTCGCCCTTCATTAGCTCTTTCATACTGGTAGCTCTTCCAGGCATTTTGAACTCGGTCACAACCAAATTATAATACATAAATAGAAATTTAAAAAACTTAAACCATTAACCTAACGAGAAAGAAAAGATTTAACATTCGACTTTATACGGATACCGGATACGCAATAGGGTGGCGCCATCTGTCATAATCTGAGTGTGCCTCCTCATTCATTCCCCAGTTTAGCTGTGCGGGGCAAGAAGTTCTTTCAAAAGCTAATTGTCAGCTCGTTTACAGACCAATCTAGCCTGGCTGGTTACTTCGAATACCGTTAAGGGCATTCATTTTTGGAATAACACAGATATTTGTTCCTGAGCCATTGGATGACATTTTATTTGTATAGGTTATTGTTGAAAAAGTTTTTGTAAACGAAAAGTTTTTTTTGTAACTAAATACTAAGCATTTTCCTATAAACAATTGACTATTACTTATTGCATTTTTTTTGTTAACAGTATAACCTTCTAAAATATGTTTATATAAGTAAGTAGGTACTTAATCAGTATACAGATACATAATATACTAGAAATTGATATGAGCATTATATGTTCAGGTTATCAAAAGAAAACTGTTTTTTTAAATATAATTGCATACCTAATTACATAAATAAGTAGGTGTTTACACGAGTCACGGTAACAAACATGTTTATTTGGTTCAGTGTATGAATAATCTATAAATATTGATATTTTAATTGGTTTGTCAGGATCGTAGTAAATGGAAATCCGTGCTCTGCCTACCCCTCTGGGAAACAGGCGTGATTGTATGTATGTAAATATGCATGTATCCCCAAAATGAGTAAGTGGAGCAATAGACCTGAGCATGAGAATGTTTCAGTACCATTCTTAAACCATTCTTCCGGTCAAAGAAAACTGTGATACAATATTAGGGCAAGCAACCTATACAGAGTGGGGCCTGTAACCAAGGTGAAGAGTTGAACTGTAGGCTATTCTCCTTATACTGATCAACATTTGTTCAGTGACTTTTAAAAATTATGAAGTCTTTAAATTTTTAATTTTTCATACAAAATAAATATTAGCTTCAATGTACGCCATTATTGTTGTCATTGACGTTGTCTGTCACACTTTAGACTTAACAGAATTCGTAATACATTAGGTACCTCTTATAAAAAACTTTCAAGGGTAATAAAAATCAAAATACAAGTTATTTTTAAAAGTCGCCGAACAAATGTTGATCAGTATAAGGGGAATAGCCTAGAGTTCAATTCTTCACCTTGGTTACAGGCCCCACTCTGTATAACAAGGTACTTACAGACTGATAGGTACTTGGAACACAGGTGACTATAACTTTGAGCTTTGTTTAGAAGCAGACGATTATTAACGTCTTACCATTACATAAATTTTCGTAAGGTACAGCGGGCCAAATCTCGACTGGGGGACAATTTTATTGTAACTGATCCATTTTTTCCATTATTACACTATGATGTTGAGTTTTACATGTATCCACTTAACACGTCTACCATATATAACCGGTGGACGCTCTATTTAATAATGCAAACTTTGTAAAATATGGAAAAAATAGATCAGTTAAATTTGGCCCCCAGTCGAGATTTGTCCCGGCTAAGTAAGTCTAAGGTACCTATACCTTACGTAAATTACCTACATACAGGTTTAATAGATTAATCGTCTTCATACTTTTTTAATTACTCTTTTAGCACTGCCAAGTGCCAATACTATTTACTACTTCTACTTTGGCTTTGCGAACTTCAAATGCAGGAGTCAATCGTCGGTAAGAGATATACAGGATGGAAATATTCTTTGACATCACAAAAAAGTATGGTTTTATATAGGTACCCTTTTACGACATTCAAGAATATTTCGTACTTGGATTTAATTTAGTATTGGTTAAGTTTTTTTTGTACCTACTTTCTAATTGTTAATTCGTTTCTGTGGCAATAAAGAAATTTCAATTTCGATTTCAATTTTAATATAATGAAAAGCCACACCTGTATGAAACCTCTTGGTGAAATTTTTAGCAATTAACGGTTTGAAATAACCTAACCACAAAATTAAAATTTTTAAAACACCCCCGACCGCGACATAGTAGACCGATTTTCATGAAACATGGCTAAGAACACTCCCGACTAACTCAGCTTTAAGACAAAAAAAATTCTAAATCGGTTTATCCGTCCGGGAGCTACGATACCACGGATAGACACATACACAGACAGACAGACAGACAGACAAACAGACAGATAAACACACAGACAGACACGTTAAACTTATAACAACCCTTCGTTTATGCGTCGGGGGTTAAAAGTAACGAAATCGTGATATGGCTGTGACAGGCCGTCAGCCCATCACCCACGCCACGAGAGAAGGAGGTTATTATTTTTATGATTATTAATATAGGGTAAGTATGTTAGTACACACCTGGAGGCGGAGCGTTGAGAACGAGCTGAGGGAATATGGACTGAGCTGGAACGAGGCCAAGGCGGTGGCTCAAGATAGAAAGGCGTGGAAGGATCTTGTGGAGGCCCTATGCACCTATGGGGTGCCTTAGGACATACAACAACAACAAGTATGTTAGTATCCCCACCTTTTCGTGTTATCCTTTTTTGTTTTAAATGACCGAATATCGACAAAATCGTTCAAAATCACGATTTCGTTTTCTATCTACACCTTATTTGATACGATTGGTACGTACTGAAACTTTAGCAGTTTCATGTGTTCTACCTGTGAGTTTATGTCTTTTACGCCTCTGGAGTTGGAGGTATGTATAGGTATATATACAATGGCTGCACGCTAATGTGTAAAGATATGTTAAAGAAAGAAAGAAAGAAAGAAGATTCGTTTATTGCCACAACACAGCGAATACAAAGATATGAGGTACGTAAAATCTATACCTATACTTAATATTTTTTTTAATTATAAATGAGCTTACTCTTGGCCACAGACTAGCCAAAGGCAGACGTGGCCTACGATGGAGTGAGCTCCTAGAAGATGCCTGTTCACTCTTGACTTGAAGGTTGCCGGGTACCTATATAAGTACTTAATCTAAATCTTAAACTATTACAATGTTGATAGGTACTTTGTATATATGCCGATGCACTTTAGTTTTGTTTGTCTACCATCTATTTTCCTCTCTCAGTTATTCTAAGGTTAGCTGGAAGAGATCCCTTAAAGGGATAAGCTCGCCTTTGTATATAACCATTATAATTATTCACAGCTGTTAGAGTAATTATTTATTAATGCCTTATTTTGATTTATCTTACTGTCATTTATGATGAAAGTATTAAAGAATATCAATTGACTAATAGTAGTCACTGGGTTTCCGCCATGTTGGAATGTTATAAAAATGGCGGACAAGCAGTGACGGTGGCCAGTTCGAGTACAGACGAGTAGTAGTGAAGAAGTCTTGAATTATTTATTGTAAATTGGTTGTTAATATGTTTGTTATAAGTGAATAAAGTAAATGTGATGGTACAAGTAATAGTTTTCATCATCAACCTGGTAATATCCCCAACAGTTCAGAAGTGGGATGAAACAAAAATCGATAAGATTTTTGCCACGCCGCACAAGTGTAAGGTTTTTTTTTTTTTAGTCAAAATAATGTAACGGATTTATTTAACGAAACGTGCATTTAAATTGCTTTGGTAAGTGAGACATGTATTATATTTATTTCTTAAAATTAAACTTCATGTTCTGAAACTGGTTTGATAATCTACCCTCATGGCAGTATAAATTGATGAGCTCTCATTATTGTTTTATTTAAAAGATGACTTACTTTTGTACCTAAAAATCTTTTTACAAAAGGTGTGTAACATTACATTGCCCATTAGTTATTGAAACACATAAATCTGATAACTATATGACTAGTATATTCTGGATACACAATAAGCGCCGTCATATGATACGTCATTCAGTTTGTGACAGTAAAATTTCATAAATTAATTGGCATAAGGAAATCGTGGAATTATGAGTAAAGTAAATTTGTATCTTATCAATAGAAATAAAGTTCTGATTAAACGACTGCTTTATTTAACGATGCCTCGAGTTGTTAAACACAAGCCATTTTATGTTGTTTCCGAAAAGTGGTGTAATTTATTCCAACGAGGCAATTGTCCTGCTGTTGTATTCTGTTATTATAATATAATTATACATATTCGAGCTTATCAAGTTATACAGATCAGATAAACAATTAAACATTCATACTGAATGAAATACGCTGTGTAAAATATGTTCTCATAAAGTACTTCAATAATTTAATCCCTCGTGTCCGGTAACACAAGATTGGTAAAAATTATGTATACTTATGAAAAGTTGATCTCAATTCAAACTGAGAATTATAATGCAGTTCTTAATTTTGATATTTAATGCTTTAAGTACGATTTTGAACAAAAACGATTCCTGTTCATTTGCAAATACATATTTAATAGTGAATTTAACATATTATATTAACCGTTAAAATTGAAGTTGTGCAATTGTGGGTAGTTTAATTCTGTTAAGTACTGAATTTAAATAAACAACTTTGATAATAAGGTTGCCAACCCCTGGTATGAATAATGGAGAGTAAGTTGTATCTCTAATCATCTTCAGATATTTTATGATAACTCGTTATAAAAATGTTTAGCGTTTTAAAGTTTTAAAACTCAACGAATTGAAATGTGTTGTTTTTCAACGTTTTATTTCACGAATTGGACTGATTGATCTCATTTTGATTGTTGACGGTATGCTACCACATTTATGAATACTATTTTATAATGGCCAGTGATGGCAGAATTATTTAATAAAAGTAACGTATAAAATAAAATTCTTCGCATTTTACCATGGTGATCATGGGTGATAATTCGATGGGAAATCGAAAAATTACATCTATGGTGTGAATAAATATCATTAAGACATGTTTCAGACTATTAGTAATATCTGTTTGCTTCTTAAGAATAACGATTCAATCTTGATATGCTTATATATTATGGTGCATGTGACATGACATGGGTGATGGTCACATGTAGTCATATATAGAGTCATATGTAGAGTCATATGTAGAGTCATATGTAGAGTCATATGTAGAGTCATATGTAGAGTCAGTCATATGTAGAGTCAGTCATATGTAGAGTCAGTCATATGTAGAGTCAGTCATATGTAGAGTCAGTCATATGTAGAGTCAGTCATATGTAGAGTCAGTCATATGTAGAGTCAGTCATATGTAGAGTCAGTCATATGTAGAGTCAGTCATATGTAGAGTCAGTCATATGTAGAGTCAGTCATATGTAGAGTCAGTCATATGTAGAGTCAGTCATATGTAGAGTCAGTCATATGTAGAGTCAGTCATATGTAGAGTCAGTCATATGTAGAGTCATTCATATGTAGAGTCAGTCATATGTAGAGTCAGTCATATGTAGAGTCAGTCAGTCATATGTAGAGTCAGTCATATGTAGAGTCAGTCATATGTAGAGTCAGTCATATGTAGAGTCAGTCATATGTAGAGTCAGTCATATGTAGAGTCAGTCATATGTAGAGTCAGTCATATGTAGAGTCAGTCATATGTAGGTCATAGAGTCATATGTACGCGTAAACTCGAGTATTTTGGCCCCAGTATAAAATAATGACTTGAGCCAGGGTATTGCACAATGAATCGTATCTTGTGGAATAAATGGTTGACGCACGCGGATGGACGTGCGGGATTTAGAGCGCGTGGATGAACGTGCGAGATTTAAAGCGCGTGGATGAACGTGCGAGATTCAAAGCGCGTGGATATACGTGCATAACATTTAAGCACGTTGATGAACGTGAAAGACTTTCATTTCAACCTTTATAAATACATGAAACATTAATATAAAAGTACAACATAAATGACTGTGCCTTAATATCAGAATGTATATTATTTGCGACTTTTGATTGGATAAAGTAGTACAGCAATAATTAAATATTTATCTTTTGGCTACGTGTAATACGTGTATCCAGTTCTTTACATGTTTTATAGTCTTAGGTGATCAAGAATAAAGTAACAAAAAAAGAGACTTTATTGATAACATATAAAACTTATTACCTAGCAGGTTTAGCTCGTAAAATATTAAAAGTGAAGTACTTAAACTTTGTATCGGTTATGAAGAGACCTATTAGATTTAAAATAAAATCGTTACTAACGACTAGTTTCCCTTTCATAGATAAAATAAATAAATTGAAAATGTGCAATTTGAAATCTAGAGAGCAAACATTAATAATCTTTTGTCTTTAAATTCGCGATAGCTCTTCATGAAAAGAAAATATATACTTGCTTTATGTGTGAATAGATCTTTTGATAATTAAATGAATTGCTTACCACTTGCGGCTTGTAATCAGCGCGAATAAAGATACGTCGGATATCGTATTTGGTTTTTCATACGACACGGTATATATAAAAAAAAGAGATTATGTATATAATGTCTGACGGGTGTCGCTATTGTTGACCTGTAACCTAAATAGTATATGTACAAAGAGTTTTTCTATTTCGGCATACTATTGCATCAATCTTAGCTAGTACCTAAAATAATAATAATAATAACAGGATAAAAAAAATAATAATAATAAGGACCTACACCGTAGTCGTGTACTTGCGATTAGTCTTAAATGGTTGCGTAATATAATATGTTTACGTTACAAATGGTAAATATTAACTAGGCGCGATATTTTGTTGACAGGTCATTTGAGTATTTAAAGATTCTGTAAATGTGTATGATATATACATCTGAAAAATCTTGAATATACTCAGTATATATAAACAGTGGATATATTAATAGGCGATGACAATAATTTAATTAATCATAACGACTATCGATACATTATGACTTATTGAATTGATTACCGAACCATAATCGTTTTACCATAATTTCGAAGACAGTCGAAATTATGTTCCTAAAGAAAGTGTTGCAAGTTTCAGATCAAGGACCGAGGAGCGTCCAGGTGAAAGGGCCAGGGCCTGGTATTCGTTTACCACCCAGGAGTGCCCAGGTGAGAGGGTCGGGGTGTAGATTCACTTCCGACCCAGGAGTGCCCAGGTGAGAGGGTCAGGGTAAAGATACCTCTGTTTCGATCGTCCACCGTGGGTCCTCATACGCTGGCATGGTATGCGAGCTTGCGTCTGGCGGCGCAATGTCCGGCGTCCGTGATGAGCAGCATCGGCAGCACTATCCAGGCTGACAGAGCTTGGGTGGCCCATGATGCTGTTGCAGCGGACGGGTACATCATGTTGCCGAAGCCCGTGGCGGCACGGGAATTTCATTCAATCGTGTGATGAGGTGGTGATGTCATAAAACCGTGTAAATATGTTCTTTTTGCTTGTTTCGCGAGTGAAGTGTGAAGTGAAGTGTTGCATTGTTTACTTAAATATGTTTATAACTTGTGAAATTAATTTAATTATCATAATTTAATTAGATGTAATGAATTCAATTGGATGTAATGAATTTAATTAGATGTAATTAATTTAATTAATTTAATTGTATCGAAGTTAATGTTATTCATATATTTATTTTTCACGGGCCTATATTTCTTGATAAGATTTATGGAAATATTTAAAAATCCATTTTATAGCATATCGTAATTATGTGGTAAAGGTATCGGTATGAAGTGAAGTGATGTTTTGTATTTCTATTGTTTAAGAATTATTTCAAATGCATATTATACTACACTTTTATAATCTTTTTCTTGTATAAACTGATATTGTCTTTCTTTTGAATTATTTCACATTAAGTTTTGGCGAAGGGTCTCGCCTCGAACAGGATGGCCGAGCTGTTAGAGTAATTATTTATTAATGCCTTATTTTGATTTATCTTACTGTCATTTATGATGAAAGTATTAAAGAATATCAATTGACTAATAGTAGTCACTGGGTTTCCGCCATGTTGGAATGTTATAAAAATGGCGGACAAGCAGTGACGGTGGCCAGTTCGAGTACAGACGAGTAGTAGTGAAGAAGTCTTGAATTATTTATTGTAAATTGGTTGTTAATATGTTTGTTATAAGTGAATAAAGTAAATGTGATGGTACAAGTAATAGTTTTCATCATCAACCTGGTAATATCCCCAACACTGTACTTATAATTTGTCCTGTGCAATAAAGTGTTTATTACTACTACTACTGCTAATAGAGAGGAATAGAATAGAATAGAGTAGAATAGAGAAGAGTAGAGCAGAGTAGAGCAGAGTAGAGCAGAGAAGAGCAGAGCAGAGCAGAGCAGAGCAGAGCATAGCAGAGCAGAGCAGAGCATAGCGGAGCAGAGCAGAGCAGAGCAGAGCAGAGCAGAGCAGAGCAGAGCAGGGCATACAATTAGAGGTCGCATGCATTTTTTCTTCTATCTACAACACCCTGTAGCTCGTAAAGATTTGCCCCTTTGTACCTACATTGCCACACAGCGTTCTAAACTTTGCTAATAAATACTGCACAACAGACTTCAACTTTGCTCAATTCTGTTGTGCACCTTATGTGCATTTGTAACTATTCCTGGACTGGGTACCGTTTCTTTGTGGATAGATTTAAAATCATCATCCTTCTTGCATTATCCCATCTGCCACGGCTCATGGGAGCCTGGGGTTCGCTTTGACAACTAATCCCAAGATTTGGCGTAGGCAGTTGTTGTTAAAACCCGAAAGGCCTAATTGGGACTAGTCCGGTTTCCTCACGATGTTTTCCTTCACCGAAAAGCGACTGGCAAATATCAAAATGACATTTCGCACATAAATTCCAAAAAAACTCATTGGTACGAGCCGAGATTCGAACCCGCGACCTCCGGATAGGGATATATATCTATTATACCCATTGAAACACATAAGATACACAAATAAATGCATTTTTACACAATGTGTCTCATAGTTAATTGTTAATAACCACAAAATTAAAATTTTGAAAAAAAAAAACCCCCGACTGCGACATAGTAGACCGATTTTCATGAAACAGCCATGTTTCATGGCTAAGAACACTCCCGACTAACTCAGCTTTCCGACAAAAAAAACTAAATCTAAATCGGTTCATCCGTTCGGGAGCTACGATGCCACAGACAGACACAGACAGACAGACAAACAGACAGACAGACAGACAGACAGACAGACAGACAGACAGACAGACAGACAGACAGACAGACAGACAGACAGACAGACACGTCAAACTTATAACACCCCGTCGTTTTTGCGTCGGGGTTAAAAACAAGACGTGCAAGTCATGTACCTATCATAATTTTTTATGGTATAACATCTTCTTCTTCTTCTAACTTAAGAGCTGTGCTCTTGTCGGTGGAGCAATCTCCAACTCGTGCGGTCTTCTGCCAACTCCTTCACCTTCTGATACGACATGACCTGAACCTTTTCTTTAATTTGGGTGAAATAGTTTCTCCTAGGTCTTCCTCTTCCCCTCTTTCCTTCTACTTTTCCTTCTACGATGTTTTTGAGAAACAGGTCGTGTCGTAGCAGATGTCCAACCAGTACGCCTCTTCTGTTTTCTATTGTCTTTAATATATTTCTTTTTTCTTTAATCCTATCTAGAACTCTAACGTTTGATATTTTTTCTGTCCAACTAATCCCTTCCATTCTCCGCCAGCACCACATCTCGAAGCTTTCCAATCTCTCTCTGTCTCTTTTCGTCATTGTCCACGTTTCACAGGCGTATAAGGCGATGCTCCAGATATAGGATTTAATAAAAAGTTTTTTTGTGGTAGTACACATTTTCGATTTGAAAATGTGTTTCTTATTGTTGAAGGCTTGTTTAGCTATTGCGATTCTAGTACTGATATCTTGGCTACATCTTGATTTGTTATTAATTATACTTCCGAGATATTTAAAGTTATTGACTTCTTCTAAAACTGTGTTGTTAAGCTTAATTGGTCTACTTCTCTTTTTAAATTTGGATGCTGTTAAGATCTTTGTTTTCGACATGTTAATTTTTAAACCTGATTCCTGAAATATTGAGTCCATATTTTTAAGCAATAGTTCTAGTTGATTGCTATTTTCTGCTAATGCTGCTATATCATCGGCGTAACGTACGAAATGTATCTTACTCCCATTGAACTTGACTCCTCCCTGTTCCTTCTCTATTATTTTGGTGATGGAGCTTTCTATGAAAGCGTTGAATATCAATGGCGAAAGTGGACAGCCCTGTCTTACTCCTTGTCTGATCTTAATGCTTTCCTTTTCTTCCCCTATCTGTATTAAAGTTTCCTGTTCTCTATATAATTCATATATTACTCTCCTATCTCTGTAATCTACTCCTACTTCCTTGAGCGTTTTCATCATAAGTTTCCAGTTTACTTTATCGAAGGCCTTCTCTAAATCTATGAAAGCGATGTGCGTACTCAGGCCCAAATCCATACGTCTGTCTATGATCATCCGCAGTGCTAAGATAGCCTCCCGTGTTCCTTTATTTTGTCTGAAGCCGTATTGATCTGGTCCTAACCTTCGTTCAATTTTTTCTCTTAATCTATTTTGGATTATTGTTATTAATATTTTAGAAGCGTGAGATATCAAACTTAAAGTCCTGTGTTCCTCGCAGCGTAGTGTATTTAGCTTTTTTGGCAGTGTAACTGTTTTACTTACTTGGAAGTCTTTCGGAATTACTCCTGTTTTGTATATTTGATTTGTTATGTCATAAATTTCGTTTCTCAATATATCACATTCTGCATATTTTATTAATTCTATGTATAGACCGTCATTACCAGCCGCTTTTCCGGTCTTTATGCTTCTAACTGCCAAATTAAATTCTTCTTTCGTTATTTCTGGACCTAAGTCAAATTCCGTTACGCTACTCTCTGCTTCTAAATCGTCGTTTTCCAAACCGTCGCCGTCATATAAACCTTCAATATATCTCTTCCATCTCTCCACAATTTTCTTATTATCAATAATTATACTACCGTCTTCATCCAAAACTGCTGTACTTCTTGATTTATAATTTTTATTTAGTTCTTTTATTATGCCGTATGCCTTGTCTGCTTTTCCTTTTTTCATGTATAAATCTATTTCCTTACAACTTTGTTCTAAATCGTTTTTTTTCTGGTTCCTACATTTTGTTGTAATTATATTAGTTAGTCTTTTATATTTCTCTATACTATCATTATCTTCTTTATTTCTGTATTTCCTTCTCTCTATCATGAGATCTATTATTTCCGAGTTGAGCCATTTCTTCCGAGGAACAAGTTTTTCTCTCTTTAAACAAGTTTCCGCTGAATCCATAAGTATATCTCTAATTTTGTTCCAACGGTCGTTTAAATGAATATTACTATTACCATCTACATGTTTATCTAGTTCTTTGCTTTGAACTAACTTATCACCTACCATATTACTATATTGCACTGAATTATTGCTTTTCTTATCTTTTAACTTACTGAGATCGATTTTCTTAGGTTTGTGTTTTCTACGTGTTTTCTTAACTTCAAATGTATGTTTACTTATAAGTAAGTTGTGGTCTGTATTAATATCAGCACCAGGCAGAGTCTTACATGTCATTACTGTGTTTCTATCTCTACTTTTTATTAATATATAATCTAATTGGTATCTTCCGATATCTCCTGGCATTTTCCATGTATATCGTCTTCTTTTGGGTTGGTCAAACATTGTGTTCAATACCACCAGATTATTTTCTTTGCAGAATTGAATAAGTCTCTCTCCCCTTCGATTTCTTTTACCCAGTCCAAATTGCCCCGTTATATTTGTTTCTTTACCTTCCCCTACCACAGCATTAAAGTCTCCCATAACAATTAAATTATCTTTTTTGTCTGCTACATCTAATATTGTATCTAAGTTGTTATATATTTCTTCTACTTTTTCATCAGGATGGCTACCAGTCGGCATGTAGATTTGAACAATAAGTGAGTTTATGTTTTCGGTTTTTAATTTGACTGCGGTAATTCTGTCACTGTGATGTATTGTGTTCTCTACTTGTTGCCCCCACTTTTTGTTTAATATAATTGCTGTTCCATTACTCCCTTGTATATCACCAGTGAAAATGATTCTGTAATCTCCGTTCCAATAATCTCCGTTGCCTCCCCATCTAGTTTCACTAATACCTAAAATATCAATCTTTAATCTCTCCATCTCTGACAACAACTCCTCTATTTTACCTGTCGGCAGCATAGTCCTAACGTTCCATGTTCCTATCTGGCAGGGATTTCGCATGATGACGACCGACTTAGCCCTGCTACTATGCCTGCCGGACTCGGACCGCCACGGTATGTTACGTCGTGGAAGCCCGTTGTCAAGAACATTATTTTCATTTGTTGACATTCTCATTGCTCCTGAATAGGGATGCTTGTGTGGTGGTTTCCCCATTTGCCTTCCACACCGCAGTATTATGATAAGTTTCCCAGCCTGGATCATTTTCCTCGTCCTCCAGATTCTGATGTTGCCAGCCCAACACCAGGGGAGTTGGAGGCGGCCTACCGCCATGTCACAGAGCCGTCGTTTTTTGCGTCCTCCAGCCAGTTCTGGTATGTGCTCGCCTGCTTATTCGCCCAACCACCATATCTGGTGGCCGTTCACTATCCGCCAGCTGTGACCCCGCCGGTAGCCTGCAGCTTAGCCCCGACAGTAGTATTACTTAAGTTTAACTAAAAGTCGACTAAGCATAATTTGTGATTTTTGTGAATCATCTCGATTGATCTTAAAGTCCGTTTTGTTATTGAAATAATTTTTGTCCTCTTTTTCTTTAAATACAGGTATGAAACTATAAAAACAGAAAAAATACTTAGTATAATTTATCACATAACATGCAAGGTCAATATGGGTAAGTGTGTCTTAAGGTAAAGTGTGTCTGGCCTTCTCATTTGGCCTATTTAAACGATGATCAGTGTTTATTGAGAGTTGAATACGTTTACCACTAATCGTAAGTAGCAAGATGCAAAAGTATGAACTCGCAAAACCACCAGTGACAATGAGTAAAACAGTGAAATGTGAAGGCCAGCACTCTGGTCACCCATAGCATCAATAACTTAAGTTACTTAGCGCTTAGTTACCTACTTATTTATTGTGTATACAAAATACTTGTTTTTCAATCGTTATCTAGTTTTAAGATAGATTCCTGTACTTTTATGTTTTCTGACAAGTTTCGCAGTTATAGTTTAGTGTAAGGAAATAATATTGTATGTCCGTGATGAATAAACTGTTGGTTCTCAAATTGTAGTATTGTAAACATCTTTGTACACAGTTATACAATAAATCATATCTTATCTTATCGTATTGAGAAAATCAATGAAACCATTCTTGTTTTAAGTTAAACTTCTGCATTATAATATTCTCTGTGCACCCAAGCTTTGTCTGTTTTGTTTCGCTAATTAGCTGGTGAAACCAAGATGTTTGCTGTAGCGTCGCTTATTTATTTACACGAAACTTTATTGCAGGCTGCTGTAATATGCTCCTACTGCAGATATATGTACTAATGACGACACACAAATATATCACTCTTTTGCAGTGAAAGATATAAGTCTGGCACTGGAAAAGATAAATGAAGACTTGAGCATAGTACGTGACTGGTCAGTTAAAAATAGCTTGGCTTTAAATCCATCAAAATCACAGTATATCATAATGGGAACCAAAAAACAACGTGAAAATATCCTTGCACAAAACCCCGGCATTTACATAGGATCAGAGCCAGTTACACGTGTGGAAAGAGCGAAAAATCTTGGCCTTATCCTTGACGGCGAAATGCGATATATGGAGCATGTGAATGCAAAAATCAGGAACTCCTTCTATAGACTTAAATCTTTGTATAGTATTAGGAAGTATTTAACTGAGAAAGTAAGAGAAACTCTCACCGAATCTCTAGTTCTATCGCAATTAAATTACTGTGACATTGTATACGGTCCTAGGCTCCTAGAAAAAACGAAAAAATCCATTCAACGAGTCCAAAATGCATGTATTCGTTTTTGCTATAACATACCAAAGAGAGCCCACATCTCGCCTTACCTCAACAGCAAAAGTATACTGAACATGGCAAGTCGAAGGCACCTGCACCTTGCTGCTACAGTCCGAAAAGTTATAGAGACAGAGACACCACGTTACCTATTTGATGAACTAAAATGGATTAAAGATACACACAATAGACCGCTGAGAATACACAGAAAGCTTGAGCTGGTAATTCCAAAACACAAGTCAACGTCTTTCAGAGGGAGCTTTAAGTTCGCTGCAACAAAAATTTGGAACGACTTACCGCCACCACTAAAACAGCCGATGCATTTCCTGAAATTTAAAAAACTAACCAAAACCTACCTTCTTCAAATACAAAAAAATAAATAAATCAATTAAGCATATAACTACATGAACAAATTTACATATAGAAAGTAAGGTAAAACAAACCACAAAATATAGCTTAACACTTTCGAAACCGGGCTCTACGCGGCGCTACGACATTTTCGCTACATACGGGGAAACCCATGTAATCGGCTACGCTTCTACGAGCGGTGTACCCGACAGTCGGGTTCTTGGTAGCGAAAGTGTTAAATCCACAATACAATACAATAAATTACAAAAGCATTTAATTATTACAAAACAATATATAATTGTCGTCTATTATATTATATTTATACAAACACCACCCACCCGCCCACACACACACACACACACACACACACACACACACACACACACACGCGCGCGCGCACGCGCACGCACGCACGTACAAACATACACAAACAGACACACACACACACACACACACACACACACACACACACACACACACACACACACACACACACACACACACACACACACACACACACACACACACACACACACACACACACACACACACATGCACGCACACACAATTGCGCGAACCGCCCCTCACAACGATTTTTTTTTCTTCTGCAACTCTAGATTTGGAATACAATAGAATAGAAAATATTTATTTGGCATAGAGATATACATTATAAATAAAACTCGTAAGTATTGTTACTAATGATGTTCACCCTGGCAACGGAATAAGGATCAGTCTGAAAATCAACGCTGGGTATTATAACCTAGCGCATGTTGAGACCTGAATCCTTTTACCAAGCACGAAAAAAAAAAAAAATGTACTTAGCTCTTATTTTGCTTAGCTTAAGTGAATTAGCATATTACTTTTTTATTCCATTGCTGTACTCTTTTTGTGTTATGGTAATAAACGTATTTTTATTTATTTTTATTTATTTAATATCCATACTTATATACATATCGATACCTTTGGGTTCAATTGGCGTAAAGGACAAAATGCAGGTTTTCAGGAGAAGCAAAAAACAACTTTTTTTTTAGAAAAATGTTTATATCTTTTTTGTTTTTTGACCTATATTTGTGACGTATATAGAAAAATATGTAGATTTTTAGTATCCTTCACTTAGTGTAGCAACCGTAGTGATAAACTAAACGGTTTAGAAGTTAGATAGTTGTAAAGGACACGTCAAAATGCTATGGACGTCCTTTACACCCACGATTTTTTTGAACAATTAGAGTTGATAGGGTCGTAAATGACGGTCTTAGATGATTTTCATACAAATTCGGGGCGTAAATGTAACCGGAATGGTACAAATGGCAACTGTTTTTAGCTTAGTTTACAATTGAGAAACTTGAAAAATGTATCAAAACGTAGTTAATATGGCATAGAATAGCCACATTAGTGTTACAGTGTATATTTATCTAAATATTTAGCAGAGACAAAGAACAAGACTATTTTATATCCAGTTTTGCAATAAAGAAACAACATTTGCTTAAAAACTATCTAATATTTTGGAAAGTTATTATTTTAGTACTCGCCGCTCGGCTGTCTCAATAAGTTACGCATTCAGTATTTAATTCTAACGCAGGGAAACGCTTTCGTAGTTTAAGTAAAACACTAATTGTAATCACGTAAACTTTAATCAGCAACTGTGAATAGTAGACTATATTAATACGACAGTAATTTTAAGTCTAAAGTAGAAAGAAGTTTTAAGAATAACTAAGAGTTAAGTACTTATTTATAAACGCAAGTTAGGACGCGTATACAAACTGTAGTCAAGACTACCTACTATGTTGATTCATATTTTTGATAATTTTAAAACAGAAGATTGTTATTTAGTCTTAAACCTGTTAAATAAGAATAATTTTAATTATGAGTTCAATCCTAGAAATATTATAGTCAATGCTTTAAGTACCTGGGTACATAGCCAAGTCACCAAACGCTAACGCTCATTCGCTAGCGAAACGCACCTGTTATTGTCGCAGTCGCACTAAATGTTAGTATAGTCTACTGTTAAAGTTTACTGCCGGCGTAGCTGAATGGCAATCGTCGACGACAGACGCCGACAAAAATGCAGTCTGATGCAATACGCAAGAGCGATAAAGATATATAGCTACGAAATACATATTATCGTGAGCGTTTGTGCATTTGGGTACGTACCCTGATTACCATAACGTTTTTTTTAATTACCTACATCTCGCCGCAGTATAATAATACTACGAAAGCGTTTCCCTGCTAGAATTAAAGACTGAATGCGTAACCTACAGACTATTCAGACAGCGGCGAATACTAAAAAAATAACTTTGAATTTGTTGCCAAAGTATTAGATAGTTTTTAAGCAAATATTGTTTCTTTATTACAAAACTGGATATAAAATATTAGTCTTGTTCTTTTTTGTTGCTAAGATAGCTTAGATAAATAATACACTGCATTAAACTGATGTAGAGCTATTCTATGCCATATTAAGTACGTTTTGATACATTTTTCCAGTTTTTAATTGTAAACTTAGAACAACATTTGTACCATTTCGGTTACAATTACGCCCCGACTTTGTATAAAAATCATCTAAGACCGTCATTTACGACCCTATCAAATCATGGGTGTAAAGGACGTTATAACATTTTGACGTGTCCTTTACAACCATCTATCTTCTAAATCGTTTAGTTTATCACTACGGTTGCTACACTAGGTTAAAGATACTCGTAATCTACATATTTTTCTTATACACGTCACAAATATAGGTAAAAAAAAACAAAAAAGTGGGTTTATCTTTCTCTTGGAAACCTGCATTACATGTCCTTTACGACAATTGAACCCAAAGATATCGATTACAGTTGCGGATAAAATATTTTTAGTGCTGGTCGTAAAGGACGAAGAACAAAAAAACTTGTCCTTTACGCCCAACTTTATCACACTACTATAGAAAGTGATCCTTAGAAAGTAAGGGCTTAAAGGGCAACAATATATAACAAGGTGACTTGCGACTATATTTTTATTTGTAGATTTCCTTTACGACACAAATAATAATTTATAATTAATGACTTGATATTTACGCCCCTTCAGAAAAGCTATTTTTGCAAGTCCATAGTAGAAAATCTTGGTCGTAAAGGCAACTTTTTAAGAGATATCGAAATTTTAACTACACAGATCGATAGCGCTTGAAATTCTGAACAAAACTGTATATATAACTCATTTTCGCCAAAATGTCCTTTACGCCAATTGAACCCAGAGGTATCGATATACTTATTATTTTACTAACTCTTGCCGGCTTCGCTCGCGTTAGAAAGAGACAAAAGAAGCCTATGTCAATCTCCATCCTTTCAACTATATATTCACTTAAAAAATCAGGCCAATTCGTCGCTCCGTTTTGCTTCGCTAATATTATAAATGGAAGTGTGTGTCTTCAAAATACGTTTATCACTGTTTAAGTATACAGCGTGTGTATTCCATACGGGCGAATATTTTAATAACGATTAGTATTGGACCTAAGGAGCCTAACTACATGGTTTTTTTTATTGAATAGATGAGATTTTTTTTCATACATAATAATTCAGCACGCAATGTATTACGTCCACATCAATTAGCGTACCTACCTAAACGTCATTACGACATGACGTTTATGTCAAGTCAAGTTAATATGAACCGCGTACATTGCTGCTTGGTCAGATTTAAAAAAATAATTACTCTTAATTAATAACACTTTTTAATAAAATGATTATCCTATATGATTCGTATGATTAGATACTATACCTGGATACATTATTCGCCCGTATGGAATCCACACGCTGTAGATAGTTGAATGGATAGAGAGTGACATAGGCTACTTTTTGTCCCTTTCTAACTCCTCAATTTCCTAAAATGGAGGGTGGAAGTTTGTATGAAACATTTCACAATTTTCGAATTTAACGCGAGAGAAGCCGCGGACAAAATCTAGTTTAAATTAGAATTAGAATGACTAATTAGGTGCGTTTTGTATGACATGTTAGGTAAGGTTAGGTATTTCTGACTTCTGTAACGTTTTTGTGCCCTCACTAGCTCGGAAATACGTGTTTTACCCGCTGGTATTAAAGGATAAAACACGTGTTTCCGATTTAGTGAGGGGAAAGAAATATTACTAGAAAGTTATAATTAAGTATAATATAATATAAGTAATAAGTTATAATATAAGTAAAGGTCGTAATCTTTATTCATAATTTTTTTTAATAACTCGATAACAGTAAGAGTTAAGACACTAGTTTCATAAAACAGTTATTTGTTTTACAAGAGGGCAAAGTAGTTGTTTAACCGCACGTGCCAATTTCAAGACACGTAGGTTACACAAACTTTGCCACCGAGTGAAACACAAAAATTTTCACCACACCAACACGAACAAAATACTGACTATAAAACATCAAACTAAATCAAATTCAGCAATCTATTCAATATTTATGATTCAAAATAATTATTTGTAGGTAAATTATATCAGCCAGCTCAAGGCATCAAGTCAAAATTTGTATGAAATTAATAAAATAAATTAATACGTAATATATTTGATTTGTGGATATTCCATACTTTCACTCATTGATTTTTGAGAAAATGTTTCTCAAAAATCAATGAGTAAAAAGTTTGGAGCAAACTTTGGTGCAAAGTTTCCCGTTTTACGGTAGTCTAATTTTACTACGAATGGATGTATATCTAGATTCCTAAAGTTTTTTCTTCTATTTTTTAGGCCAAAACGGTTAGGCCAAGTGATAATAGAACAAACGTTCTTAGGAATGTAGAGGGACACCCACTACGAATATATCTACAGGGTATTTAATAGTAAAGCTATTCTATCACATTCAGAACATGATCTTCGTTTAACTAGGAGTCTCTACAGTGTAAATTCTAATAGTGTCCCAATAATTTTCCACGGAACCCTCGGAGCGTTTAGTTTAAAGTTGGGACGTGGCAACACTGCAGGACATGTGACGGGGCTGCCAACTTTGAGGAAAAACGAAAAACGCGAAAACTCACGGACAGCTCGGGATAAATAAATACAGACGCGGATATAGGCATAAATGTTCCGTTCTAAAGTCTCGTATATGTGACGTGTGAAATCGCATGCGATTTAAGATACATTGCGGACTACGTTACATCTAATGCAGCCAACCAAATGCCACTCCAAAGGAACTCGCAAGCGAGATCTCATTATCGGCTAAATAATCCTTACTTCTGGGGGGTTACCATGACGTACTAAAGACGTTCAGTTTAGGTTGAGAGAAAGGGACACAGCTATAGCAGTTACATAGCTCCGTCCCTCTTTCTCAACCTAAACTGAACGGCTTTAGCACGTCATGGTAACCCCCCTGATTTAATAAAGCTGCAACTATACTTAATATCATGTTGGAGTTAGTCAAAAGGCGCCTAGCCTTATCAGAGATAACATACACTAGAGTAGAGTAGAGGTAGTCTAGTGGTAATGACGTTAGCCGCGTAAGCTGAAAACCCGGGTTCGATTCCCGGCTCGGCCGCCAGTGGGCCTTGTCGTTTTTTCTTTCGTGTATGATATCTATTTCAATTTATACTTAATGTCACTAACTAGTTACATATACAAGTCTTTTCGACTTTTAACCCTATGAAAATCGTTAAGTCAGCAAATAAAATAAAATATTTAGCAACTATTTTTTAGCAAAGACAAATTTGAGTTCTTTTATTTAATAATCTAATGTACTTATACTTAATCACTTTTTATTACATGTATATCACTCTCATCAGCTGTCAACTTATTTATTTAAACTTTATTGCACAAAAATACACAAAAATGTACAAATGGCGGACTTAATGCCAAAAGGCATTCTCTACCAGTCAACCATAGGGCCAAACAGAGATTAAATACAAATGGTGCAGAGAGAAAACAAAAAGTTACAATTTAATAGTTATTTGTTTGTTAATAGTTTTTTGTTATTTGTTTTACAAGGGGGCAAAGTTGTTGTTTAACCGCACGTGCCAATATTGAAGCCCGAGCAAGCGAAAGATTCCAATATTGAACCGCGAGCGTAGCGAGTGGTTCAAAAAGTGG
Organism: Leguminivora glycinivorella; assembly: GCF_023078275.1. Lineage (NCBI taxonomy): Eukaryota > Metazoa > Arthropoda > Insecta > Lepidoptera > Tortricidae > Leguminivora > Leguminivora glycinivorella. The sequence goes on from NC_062983.1 coordinate 1,372,029, forward strand.
AATATTGAGCGTTGCGAGGGTTTCAAGGCACGATGTTTAAACAAACTTTGCCGCCGAGTGAAACACAAAATTTTTCACCACACCAACAGGAACAAAATACTGACTATAAAACAGCAAACTAAATCAAATCTATCGATTTAATCAAATATTTATAATTCAAAATCATCATTTAGGTAATTTCTACCAGCCAGCTCAAGATATCAAGTTAAAATTTGTATGAAATTCACTCTTGTGGATAAAATGAAATTTTGCTATCTGTTTTCGAATACCAAAGTAAGCCTTAATCAGTTGGTGTGGTGAAAAATTATTTTTGAATAAGCGCCCTTTATTTGAGCAAAATTTTCAAGTGTGAGTAAAAGTTCACATAACGATCTCTCTAACGCGTAGTTTTTCTAATCTTTGCCCCTCCCAGCTTATGCATGGCAGTAAAATTTAACGTTCCACAATAAAGTACTAAAACTAAGGCCGAGCGCACACTTTTAGGCAATAACTTGCCATGTGCGCGCAGCCTTACGGCCGGCCGTTAAGGGATTTGGTATTTTCGTCCATTTTTGAAGTCGTGGGTTTTATTGAGGGTTTAACTGCGATTGTTGGTAACAAAGTCGACACTTATTTATGCCACAAGTGCAATGTACATAGTTTAACAAACAATCAGCATAGTAGTATTTATTTCTGTACGTATTATTCATCATTATGATTATCCTCCTCGCGCTATTCGCATTTTCCACGGCTCATGGGAGCCTGGGGTCCGCTTTGAACTAGTTATACGAAAGCGACTGCCACCTGACGTTCCAATCCGAAGGGTAACTAGGCCTTCTTGGGATTAGCCCGGTTTTCTCGCGATGCTTTCCTTCACCGAAAAGCAACTGGCAAATGAATCAAATGACATTTCGCACATAAGTTCCGAAAAACTCATTGATACGAGCTGGGGTTCGAACCTGCAACCTCCGGATTCAAAGTCACACGCTCTTACCGTTAGGCCGTCAGGCGCTTCTTATTTGTAACGTATTATTTATTAAGTACATTTAATTTACCTCCCATTCTATTTATATCTATTCTAAGCTTCGTGTCTAGTGATGTGCCATGGGAATATTCCCGGGAATGGGTATATTCCCTTTGGGAATATTCCCGGGTATATTCCCTTGTTTCCGGGAATATTCCCAAAACAGGGGAATATACAATTCAAGTTAAATACATTTAAAAATAAATAAAAAATTGTTGAAATTAATAGTATGTTCAATTATTAACTGACTCTCATTAAAAACAACGTCTTTAATATTATACATAATTAAATATAAGTTTTTGTTCAATCATAAAATAATTTTTCCCTTTCGTGATGCACTTATGTGCAATATTTCTTTGTTTTGTTACTAGAGCTTTCATGTCTCTATCTCTTTCTTTCGATATATAGGTTATCTCGCTTCCTCCAAAAGCATTTACCGTGTTGCACTTATTTAGTTATCCAATATATCTGTTGCTTGTAACACGTGCGTAGATGTGCTCAAACCATGAGACCGAAAAGTAAAGTGTTTGAACATTTTACTACTCACACAGTGAACAATAAAGTCACGTATTGTTGTAAATACTGCAATAATGTGTATTTATTTAAAAACGCTACAAAATTCGCGTGCCATTTAGGCAAATGTCCCAAAACACCTTGTGACGTTGTGTTTATTTAAAAACCGTGAAAGACCTAAGTCCACCAGTGATTTTAGTGAATCGTACGGTGAATCGAGTTCTTCACCACCCGGCAGTCAAAATCGAGAGACAAGCCAAGCCTCTGCTGTGATCGATATCACAGATAGTTCAAGTACATCGATGAGCAGCATGAGCACTTCAGAAACAGTAAGTTTACAATAGAATATATACTATATATTATATTGCATGACCGAAATGTCCACGACAGTGCAACACGTGGTAATTTAACTGTGTTAAAAACGAGATAATAATACAATATTCTTTATTTATTCCTTAAATTAACATTAACAGCCTAGCTAAACATGCCAATCGTACAGGAGGGTATAGACATGATATATTATTATATATAAACATAATATTGTCGTTTGATGTAAATAGAATGTTACGCTATTCAGTAGTTATAAAATTAAACATCACATGTTGCACTGCCACTGTTATAAAAAAATTACCATCACGTGTTTTTCAGGACAAACATAACATGATTTCTTTTTTTGTTCAGGTTGGAATCCACGAAGCTATTGCAAGAGCGATTTGCGAGCACAAAATAATGCCAGATCCGGCATTCATTATTTAAGAGGCCTTATTCCTAAAGACGAGCGTTTTTTGCAAAATAGAACCTTTTTCATTCAAAATTATAAAGAAACTATAAATGATTATTAAAAAAATGATAATGTTCCTAAAAGTACATATCTTAAGCTAGAAAGTCAATTGGTACTACTTTAAAATATGTCTTTTTATACTTCCGAAAAATCAGTTTTTTCGGAAGACGTTTTCAAATTTCGTAGTGGAATAGCTCGTTTAGAATCGTGATTGTGCTGTTAAAAATGTTATTTGGGGTAATAAATGATCACAATCCTATTTGTTATATCCTGTACGAGTTAGCTAATACTTTGACATTTTAAGATTTACTTGAAATGGTGGATAAATAACCTTCCGTATCCTCCCCATTTTTTCGATAAAAAGAGGTTTACATTATGTATTTTTACTGCGATTCCTGCATTTTTTGTAACTCTTAAATAATATTATCCTAAACTAGAACTTCTTATTGACCTATAAAAAAAAAAATCATACATATAAGACATACCTTTCTGTCGATAGATATGTTTTTAAAACACCTAAAATTCGAATAAAAGACACTGTGCTAACGCGAGCCCGCTCAGTCTGCGCCGAGCGCTCGAAGACAACGGACCTGCGTTTGATCGTCCGGCGCACCTAGCTTTCGTAAGCAGCGCGATAGTTCCGAGAAGTGCCGTAAACTGCGACTAAACAAATCTTGATCCTTTTTACACCTTATGCAATTTTAGCATTCGACATGCTTTTCATATGATTTTGGATTTTAAGTTATACGTGAAGTTTGTTGAGAGTTTGAATTATTATTATATTTTGGGACCAGGATGAGGTTCTGGTTCTCATGATGATGGAGTCAGGCAGGAGATGTTCAACAGAACTGCTATTCTACTTATCATAACTCCACCATGTTTGGGCTCATTAGATTTGGGCTGATGAGCACCATCGATCTAGATGAGGTCCAAGGTCTCATGATGGAGTCAGGAGGTGGTCAACAGAACTGCTATTCTCCTCATCATAACCCCATCATATTTGGGCTCATTAGATTTGGGCTGACGAGCACCATCGAACTAGATGAGGTCCAAGGTCTCATGACGGGGTCAGGAGGTGGCCAACAGAACTGCTATTCTCCTCATCATAACCCCATCATGTTCGGGCTCATTAAATTTGGGCTGACGAGCACCATCGAACTAGATGAGGTCCAAGGTCTCATGATGGAGTCAGGAGGTGGTCAACAGAACTGCTATTCTCCTCATCATAACCCCATCATGTTTGGGCTCATTAGATTTAGGCTGACGAGCACCATCGAACTAGATGAGGTCCAGGGTCTCATGATGGAGTCAGGAGGTGGTCAACAGAACTGCTATTCTCCTCATCATAATCCCATCATGTTTGGGCTGACGAGCACCATCGAATTAGATGAGGTCCAAGGTCTCATGACGGGGTCAGGAGGTGGCCAACAGAACTGCTATTCTCCTCATCATAACCCCATCATGTTTGGGCTCATTAGATTTGGGCCGACGAGCACCATCGATCTAGACGAAGTCCAAGGTCTCATGATGGAGTCAGGAGGTGGTCAACAGAACTGCTATTCTCCTCATCATAACCCCATCATGTTTGGGCTCATTAGATTTGGGCCGACGAGCACCATCGAACTAGATGAGGTCCAAGGTCTCATGATGGAGTCAGGAGGTGGTCAACAGAACTGCTATTCTCCTCATCATAACCCCATCATGTTTGGGCTCATTAGATTTGGGCTGACGAGCACCATCGATCTAGACGAAGTCCAAGGTCTCATGATGGAGTCAGGAGGTGGTCAACAGAACTGCTATTCTCCTCATTATAACCCCATCATGTTTGGGCTCATTAGATTTGGGCCGACGAGCACCATCGAACTAGATGAGGTCCAAGGTCTCATGATGGAGTCAGGAGGTGGTCAACAGAACTGCTATTCTATTCATAAGACTGCTTGCACTTACATTGACATTATACTTTACATAATGCTATTAAACCTAATGAAGCGTTGTTTTATTACCTAAATCTCAAAACCCTCTAAATAAAATATGTATAGTAAGGAAGGAGCAAAAATTTTACCGCAGGCTTTCCAAACCGACGATGTTTGATCAGCTACTTTTAGAACGAACATGTACATAATTTGATTTTCACCCTTTCAAATGTTTCTAAGACGCAATGTTTTGCACAGGTCACGTCATGCACAGTTAAACTGTGGAATGAATTGTTGCCAGCGGTATTTCCGGACCGATGCGACCTTCAAACCTTCAAGAAAAGAACGTACATCCATCTTAAAGGCCGGCAACGCACCAACACTTCTGGTGCTTCGGGTGTCCATAGCCGGCAGTGATCGCTTACCATCAGGCAACTTGTCTGCTCGTTTACCTCCTATCCCATAAAAAAAACGTTTAATAATTTTTAAGAAAAAAAAACCGCCGCCTTTTGGGTTCTGATGAAAGCTACTTGCGAATGTTGGATTATGTACAAATACATACATACAATCACGCCTGTATCCCATAAAGGGGTAGGCAGAGCACATGTAGAAATGTGTAGGTATTTTTTAAAACTGCTTTTAATGCTTTAATTATTAAATTTTTTAAATCGGTCCAGTAACGACGGAGATATCGAGGAACAAACAAAAAAAAACAGACGAATTGAGAACCGTCCTTCCTTGAGAGATTTGAGGCGATGGTTAAAAAGTGACACAACATCATGAGCAGTTCCACTGCACCAAATGTCACTATTCTGGACGTAAGTGCATGCTGTTCTTATAAAAATATGAAAGTCACTATAACTGTGCCGTTTAGATTTAGGGAGTTCCGGTCTGACCATCATCAACAGTTCCACTGCACCAAATGTCATTGTTCCGTACGTAAATGCATGCTATTCATATAAAAACACAAAAATCGCTATATGTATGCCTTTCAGACTTGAGGAGTTCCCTGGATTTCTCCAGGATCCCATCATCAGAACTGGGTTCTGATAAAAATGGGACCAATCAGTATGCATATACATTCAATAAAAAAACAGAAATCACTATTAAACTATTCTCTAATTTCAAGTTCCTAACTAAAATTTTCCTAATAAAAAAAAAACAAATTGATCCCGATACAAACTTTCACCCCCTTTTTCCCTCTACTAGGGGTATAAATTTTCATAATCGATTCTTATCTCTTCGAAATTTTGTTAATGCAATCTATACAAATTTCGACTTTCTAGCTTTCGTAGTTTCGGCTCAGCGGTGTTGGTTGTTGAATCAATCAATTAGGAAACCTGTATTTATATATGTATATGTAGACTACTATACTTTTACTACATTCATACACCTTATTTACTACTACCATACCATGAACAGGAAATTCCCCGTATAAAATTGAAAATTATGTTATTACCAATTTAATTCAAAACTATCAAGATTATTTGTGTCGGCGTTGAAACGCGCGTTGAGTTGCAGGTGCTCGCGTACCGAGCGCCAACGCCATCTATCGATGGCCGTTTCGTGAAATTGATGAGCGCTCTAAGGAATAAGGAGTCTTAATTTAAGTGCTAGTGCTACACCGTTACAAAAACAAACAAGGCACATAATTTACTGTGATTTTTAAATTCAACTGTGATGATTTGTATTAATTTAGTGAATTAAAAAAAATATTTTTTTTTAAATTGGGTTTTATTTCAACTTTCCCAGCAACTATGGGAATTTACCCGGGAACATTGGGAATAAACCCCGGGAAGAATGGGAATTTACCGGGGAACATTGGGAAATTACTTCTGTATGCGAGTTACACTAGTTAATGTCTCGGTATATATATTTATTATAATGTTTCAATAGAATCTTCGACAACATAACATATAAACATATTCAATTTCAAAATTCCCCAATATTTCCTTACTGAGGGAATATTCCCGGGAATATTTCTGGGTATTTTCCCACCTAGGGAATATTCCCGGGAACGGCACATCACTATTCGTGTCATCTGACTGACATCTACATTAGCCCCTAAAAGCCTACAAACGTATTAAGAACATGGTAATTCGCAAATCCCGAGCTAATGACCCCAATGTACCCTCAACGCATGATTTACATACAAACTTGAGCTCGTTATTAATATGAAAACGTCTCCATTTGGTCAAATATCGTTGGCTGTTACGACCTTTATTGATTCAGAGTGAAGTAAAGTACAGAAGCTCCTTAAGTGATTTTATGTTAATTATTAAGAAGTAAAATGACTTCAGTCCCTATTAAAATCCTGGACACGGCACCAAATTGTAACTAAACTAAACCTTTGACAATACGAAATGTCAATCGATTTACGATCGTATTACTTCGAGTTAAAGTTGTGTTGTTTATTAAATCTTGTAATAGGTTAGTTTACACGAGTGATATCAGAATTAAGTGTTTACAGGTGGTTTCTGTGTAACTTGATGTAGGCTCATTAGGAAATTAGTTTTTTAAATAAGTTCAATCAATTTGTTAATGGTAAATACGATACGTAAACTACTGTTGCAGTCATAGATTTATATAAACAAATCATCCATAATTTTTTTATATGAACCGCCTAGTAGTGGGACACTAAAAAAGGCTATGAAAAAAATGTTAGACATACATATTCGTCACCTATTTTTATTTGATAATTCTTGTTTTCGGTAAAGGTCATCTGCAATTATTATCGCTTGACATCGTCAGTTGCAACTTATTCTGAGAACAGTGTCAGAGACTTTATAATATTAAAGACGGGCAATCTTCGTACAATACAGCGTTTCTTGTAAGCATTTTAAATATCTCTAACTTTCTTTCATTTGAAAGATGAGCTATAAAATTTGACGACCGGTTTGTCCTAGTGGGTAGTAGCTCTGCCTGCTAATGCGATAGTCCTGGGTTCAAATCAGTAAAGGTTTATATGTGTGAATGGCACATATCAAGACACACACTCTAGTACACAGGCCCGAGTCATAACTGAAGGATAGGTGTGGTGGGGTTAGCAACCTCTTGCTGCAACATAACTTTGTTTTCTATCGACCCCTTAATTCCTAATAGTGGCAATAAAACGTGAGTAGTTTTCTAACCCCTTTGGAAATATCAACGCGATGTTATGTATATAAAATCTTATTATTAAAAGTTAAAAAAATTACTCCTTGATTATACTTATCAAGGCTTTTGTGTAATAGAAACCATGTACCTACCGATTTTAGCAAAGCTTTTGATAAAGTTGACAAGCATTTTTCTAAAAGCATTTAGTAAAGCTACGACACTAAAATGAGCTGAAACGAGGACAAGACGGTGGTACAAGATAGAAAGGTGTAAAAGGATCTTATGGAGGCTTTATAAGCACCTATGGGGTGCCCTAGGACAAGCAAGAACAACAACAATGGTACTAAATGAGGTATTGAAGATACAAGATCTGTAAGATGATCTCAGAGAATGCAATAATTATTCCATCGAGGACAATTTCGGATGCAGATAGTCGAAATTATAAACACGGATTAAAGGTCATCAGATAAATCGTAAACATGCGTTGCTAGGAAGATAAGGGGGTGGTTCGGGTATATAAGGCCGTACCTGGAGTGGTTCAGTACAGTTGAGGTCTGCAGCAAGATGAAGACTGTCCTGATCCTAGCTGCTGTCGTGGCCCTTGCGGTCGCGGGTACTGTTCCGCACAAACATGAGGTGGAGCTGAAGTCTGGTGAGATTTTTGTTTATTTAAACTTATTAAAAAAACAAATTCGCGAATTTCTGTTTCGCCCTGTGGTTGACTGGTAGAGAATACGTTAAGGCATTAAGTCTGCCATTTGTATTTTTTTTCGTTGTGCAATAAATAAATAAGAACACTACAAATAAATACAAAGAAAACTACAAATAATTTTAAATTTAGTTAAAATAAAATAAACACAATGTTGCTTGCTGCCAAAGTTACAAATAAATGCTTATTTTAAAACAAACAAATTATGGCTTTCAAATATAAGGTGGAGTTTTTGATACCGGTGCCCTATAAATAGTCAATTTTATTATTTTAAAAGGGTAGATTATTTATTTTATTGTCTTACTATATTCAGATAAAATCAATATTTTATTGAACCAGCACATTATTGAAATATTTTATTTTAATGTGAATTTTTCAAGATATAAGCATATAGTTACATTATAAAAACAGGATTTTTTTTACCTCATATGAAATTGGATTAAGAATTTTCAAGAATTATATTAATTTTCATTATTATTATCATAGACACTAGTTCTTGACTAAGTGGATTTAAACATTTTAAAAAGAACACCTAATTTACGAAAGTAAAAAAAAATACTATTTTTGGTACATAAATATAATATATATATTTTCAAGTTCTCTATGTTCATGTTAAATTATTTCTCATACATAACATAACATTAGAATTAAGAAACTTATAACTTTATTCTTCCTCATCGACCTAGTGTTTTCCCAGCGTAATGCCAGGGTCCGAATTCCGACTCAACTTATACCTAACTATAATTTTGTCTCTACAGTTGACGCTCATCACATTGAGCGCCAAACCAAAATCCTCTACCTTCTGGAGAGCATCGGCCAGTACAGAAAGGACGCCGATTGGTTCAAGCATGGCTACGAATACGATGTCGAGGCTAACATTGACAACTACACCGTAAGTGGATGTTGCTTCCGTCGAAAATAATATACATTTCTTAAACGCCATGACAACTATGTCTTTTTCTGGTTGCCTTCTTTTCCATGTACTAACATGGAAAAGAAGGCAACCAGAAAAAGACAAAATATTCGTTTGCGCTTTTACAATCAACAATAACAACTTGATTTATTCAAATTTTTGCACGATCATATTATATTACATTTGCCTAAGATTTTGGTTAATTCAGTTTTAACTACTGAATGAATTGAGTACTCTATATAACTTTAGACTGACTTAAGGTACTCCTCTCCTCTCACTCTCGTACTCTTAGTCTTCAAGTGCTTAAATTTTTACTTTATACTAAACCAACTTTTTATATTTTAGGACAAGAAGGCCGTCGAAGAATTCTTGATGTACTATAAGAGCGGTTTCATGCCCAAGTACAAGACTTTCTCCATCTTCTACGATGAAATGAGGGAGGAGGCCATCGCTCTCTTCAAACTCTTCTACTACGCTAAGGACTTCGAGACCTTCTACAAGACCGCCGCCTTCGCCCGCGTGCACTGCAACGATGGCCAGTTCCTCTACGCCTACTACATCGCCATCTACCAACGCCCCGACACCAAGACCCTCGTGCTCCCCGCTCCGTACGAGATGTTCCCTCAGTACTTCGTCAACACCAAGACTTTCCTGAAGGCATACCACACTAAGATGCAGCACGGCGACTTCGACCCCGCCTATGCCGCAACCCACGGCATCTTCCACGAGAACGGCAAATACGTCTTCTACTCCAACTACACCAGCCCCTGGTTGACCGGCAGCGTTGAAGACAAGCTTTCCTACTTCACCGAGGACATTGGCATGAACTCCTACTACCACTACTTCCAGACTCTCTACCCCTTCTGGTGGGACAAGAACAGCATCTCTCAATTTGACCAGATGCGCGGAGATATCTTTTACTTCACCTACCAACAGCTTATTGCTCAGTACTACCTGAACCGTCTCAGCAACGGACTTGGAGAGATCCCTGAATTCTCGTGGTACAAGCCCATCGAGACCGGATACTACTGCCAGCTGTCCTCTTACTATCCCTTCTTCTCGAGAAACGAATACTACCAGATCAACAAGGTTGAAAACGACAAGTACATCAACTACCTTTCCAGCTACGAGCAGAGTTTCTTGTACTACTTGGAACAAGGCCACTTCAAGGCTGTAAGTATAACTATCGATTTTACTTAAACTTCTCACAAATCATATTGTAGTAGCCTGAAGTCTTGGACAGTTCCTTTGAGTACTCGTATAAGTACTGTTACTGAACATTTTTTTTTTTAGTACAACCAAGAGATTGACCTGCGCAAACCTGAGGCTATCAACTTCGTTGCCAAGTACTGGTTCACCACCGTTGACCTGTATGAAAAGATGCCCAAGAACTACGAACGTTTCTACGAGATCATCGGTCTTCACCTGCTCTCCGCCACTCCTGAGCCCACTGACAAGTGAGTTATCATAGCATACACAGCATATTTCTTCACCGCTTATGTGACATTAAGGAAAAAAGAACTGTCATGGATTTTTTCTTGCCAAGTCGGCCAGTCACAGTTCAAAAATGTACGTGTAATCTATTTAGTATCGAAAAGCGACATCTCTCAGAATTAGCACTATACATATATATATACATCACCGTCAAATCCACAGTTGTAAGCTTTAATTGCTAATTGGTTAATGATTTATGGTCTTTCCAGATACACCATCTTCCCAAGCGCTCTGGAGCTGTACCAGACCTCTCTGCGCGACCCCATGTTCTACCAGTTCTACGCTCGCATCCTGAACTACTTCCTCCAATGGAAAGAGTACCTCGAACCCTACAGCTACAGCCAGCTCCACTTCGAGGGTGTTAAGATCAACGATGTCAAGACCGACAAACTTGTCACCTTCTTCGAGCCCTACGACTTTGACGTCACCAACGACATCTTCCACAGCGTTGAGGAGTTCAAGGGTAACAAACCTACTCTCTACACCGTGCGTCAGCCCCGTCTCAACCACAAACACTTCACCGTCACCGTCGATGTCAAGTCTGACGTCGCCACCGATGCCGTGTTCAAGTTCTTCTTGGGTCCCAAATACGACAGCAATGGCTATCCTCTTAACATTGAGGACAACTGGATGAACTTCGTCGAGCTTGACTGGTTCGTGCACAAGCTGACTGTTGGACAGAACAAAATCGAGCGCCACTCCACTGACTTCGCCCTGTTCAAGGAAGACTCTGTGTCTATTATGGATCTCTTGAAGTACTTCAAACAAGGAAAGGTTCCTGTTGATATGTCTGAGAGGTTCTTCTATCAGCCCCAGAGAATGATGCTGCCTAAGGGTACCAAGGGTGGCTTCCCCTTCCAGCTGTACGTCGTTGTCTACCCCCACACCGCTCTGCCCAAGGAGATGGAAGAGTACAAGACTTACTTCCCCGACATGAAGCCCATGTCCTACCCCTTCGACCGCCCCGTGCACGAGACCTACTTCAAGCAGCCCAACATCTACCACGAGGATGTGTTCATCTACCACGAGGGCGAGCTGACCGCCAACTTGTACAACGTGCAGGAGTACTATCCCAACTACAAGAACCAGGTTCCCAAGCATTAAGGGGAATATACGTCCAAGGTGTGCTAGTCGTGATGCTGTTGAACTGTATGAAATGATCTAATTATTATAATAATTAAAAAAATTACAATATATTTGTTTTGTATTTACTATTCACCTTATTGATACTAGTCCGTTTCATTTGCTTTAAGAATAAAATAATTATGGCATACTCCAAAAACGAAGAACACATAGGTCATAATGTAATGCATGTCGTGACTAAGAAATAGACAGATTGGGAAGCAACTGGTCAAATGTATGCTTTTCTGCGTTTTTCATAGTTTATTCTCTCCAGAGTAAAGTTTTTCAAACTGCTTAATTTAAACGAGAGCTCTCACACAGTCCATCCATTTTTTCCCCGGTTTTCCTCTCCCGTTGGTACTTACTTCGTCCCACATTCATTCGTAATATCGTCACTACTTTTAAAAATACTTGTATCTTCGTCTATCAATGAAAAGAAAATTGTAGTAAGTATGTATGGAATGCATATAGACTTACTGCGTTTTAACTTTGAGGAACTGCGTGAGATACGAGATTTTTTAAAAGTAGTGACGATATCTTTGCTTTCTTGTCAAGTGACTATCATCCCTTTGCATCACGATCGATATGGCCATCACCACAGTATAATAAAGAGTACTACCCATTGAAATACAAAAAAGAGAGACTAGTAGAATAGCGTAGCTGAGAATCCCACCCAGGAAAGTACAAAAGACGAAGAAGGAACAGTACGATGAATGAATGTGCGAAAGGAATAAATGCGAGAACTAGTATGAATGTTGAAATGTAGCAAACCTCCGATCATGTTGGAGATAGTCCTAAAAAAAAGAGTACTATCGTACAGTATAGCCACTCCCGCTCCCCGCTGAAAGTGCCGGCCACCCTCTCTGGTTCACAGTTACCTCACAGTTACCGCCTGTCAAAAACGTGAACAGTCGACCTATCATATCTCACTGCCTCTTTCATGTCCGGGATGTGCCATCACACTAAAAGCAATAAAGTGCCATCGAGTTCTATGGCAGCAAAACTAGAGAGACCGCCAAAATCACAAAAATATGTTCCGTTTTAGACCTACCTGATCATCAGGCCAACATGTTTCAGTTTTTGCCGCCATTTCTCGAGTCTGCTCTGGCCCATTTCTACGACGCCAAACGCTGCAGAAATGCAATCTTGCTCTGTCGCGCAAATACGCAATGCAATCTGGCTCTGTCGCGCAAATACGCAATGCAATCTGGCTCTGTGGCATGTCTGTCATGTCGCTGCGGCGTTTGACGTCTAAGAAATGCCATTCGGCTAAGGGACCTGTACTTTGAGTCCGTCTTCACCCACAATCAAAATGTCATCGGCAAAAAGCATACACCACGGTACCTCCTAATTAATTAATATTGATTCTTAATCATCTTAAGGAATAATTGTAGATGGTAAGTGAAGTTTTGACTTTTCAAAACATTATTATCTTTCAAATAATATAATAGTTTTCATTTTATTTAAATAAACGGGTGTCGACATTACTGACACTTTTAATAAAATATGAATCAGAAAGATACAGATAATCTATAACCTCTTAAGTGGTGTATATTATTATGCATTATACCGCCCGTGGACTTGACCTTTGTCAAAAATTGTTCAGAATACAAATTAATAAGAGAAAATGAACACATTTTTGACATGAAAATACAACAACGCAGTTGATGACTAGACTAAAATTCAAATTCACTCACTTCAAATTTGTAGTAGTAGTTAGGAATCACTTTATTGTGTACAACAGATTTATATACAGTTTACAGGAACAGAGATATACAAAGGCGAAGAGGTAAGGCGAGGCGGCTTTGTCTCTTTGTAAATTAATGCAATACTTAATTTGGAAAGATTTCAACCCGCACAAACGTACTAACCGAGTAATAGACAACAAGCAGAATAAACCAAACTTTCGATTCCAGCTAAGCAACCGAGAAACTAGACAAGAGTTTTTGGAAGAGATTAGCGCTGGTAGCCTAGCAGTAAGTACCTGCGACTTTCGTTCCGAAGGTCGCCGGTTCGAACCCCGGCTCGCACCAATAAGTTTTTCGGAATTTATGTGCGAAATGTCATTTGATATTTGCCAGTCGCTTTTCGGTGAAGGAAAACATCGTAAGGAAACCGGACTAATTTCAATAAGGTCTAGTTTACCCTGCGGGTTGGAAGGTCAGATGGCAGTCACTTTCGTAAAAACTAGTCCCAAATCTTGGGATTAGTTGTCAAAGCGGACCCCTGGCTCCCATGAGCCGTGGCAAATGCCGGGATAAAGCAAGGAGGATGATGATGAATAAAGAGATTTATCTTATCAGACAAATCATGTCAAACAATCTAAAAAAAAGCATTGAAGACAATTTCGATTACAGACAGATAAAATTGTAAACAACGAAAATAATCAAACGAACTATTAACTAAACGTTGTCTGATAATCATCAGACAACGTTTCATTGTCTGATAATTTTCGTCAACACGGGTATAAACAGCGATACCTCTAGGACTTCGGCGCAATTGACGTCTATACCAAGATGAAGACTGTCCTGATCCTAGCGGCTGTTGTGACCCTTGCAGTGGCCGGCAGTGTTCCGATCATACGGGCAGTGGAGCTGAAACCGGGTAAGAATTTTATCATTTTTTCTAAAAATTAAATTATCAAAAGAAATATTTTTTAATTTAAAAGCAAATATGTGTATAACATGGATCAAATTACATATTTCTCCTGCCACAGTACTGAATACATACTTACTAGGAGATCCTTATCAATGTAAATAAAATTGACCAAAGATATAAACATTTTTAATTTTAAGGTAAACAAGTTTTTTAATTAGCCTCTTTTGTGTCCCACTGCTGGGCAAAGGCCTCCCCTCGCTTTCTCCACTCGACCATGTTGTCGGCATTTTCCCACCATTTTGGGTAGAATGCGTCCAGGTCGTCCCGCCATCTCCTTTTTGGTCTGCCTGAACCCCGGCCTGCCCCGTCTATTTTTTTATTTTTATTTTATTTATTTAATAAAACATCTTACATAGAAACTTAAACGTAAATACAATGTCCCCCAAAACTGTTTACACAGTTTGACTGTGGGATCTGGGTGAGTCTAAAGGTACATAATTATAATTAGTTGTCATGGTAATGAATACAGATCTACATAAGTATATTGCCAAAGATGTTTAGGTAGTTCACAAATAAATGGTGTTTCGCTTTCGCGGGTCCCAGTCTGTAATCATTTTGGCCCACCTTTCCGTGTGCATGCGGCAGACATGTCCAGCCCAGTCCTAATTTAGCTTAGCGGTCTTGACGCCCACATCTACAATTCCACTTCTGGCGCGTAGTTCCGTGTTTCTGATGTGGTCAGTTCTACGAAAACCTAATATACTACGCTTCATCGCTCGCTGGCAAACCTTGAGTTTTAACTTTAGAGCCTCAGTTAATGACCAAATTTGTGCACCGTAAGTCATGATAGGCAGGATGCACATGTCAAGGAGTTTGCGCTTAAAACACAGAGGAAGGTCACCCTTCATTAGGTAAACAAATAAAATGTTATATAATAATATGTACATAAATATAAAAGAAAATAAATTTCCGCCTTTTTTTAATTTGGCCCCGTAATCATAACGGAGTTAAAAGGGGAAGGAAAGTATGAAAGAGAACAAATTTTAATTTTAATGTTTTATTTTTAGGAACTTAATACTTCTTGGAAATATTGGTCAATGTAAGACTTATCGTGTCAGGCCCCG
The DNA here is from genome assembly GCF_023078275.1 of Leguminivora glycinivorella. Taxonomy (NCBI): domain Eukaryota; kingdom Metazoa; phylum Arthropoda; class Insecta; order Lepidoptera; family Tortricidae; genus Leguminivora; species Leguminivora glycinivorella. Next base: position 1,387,295 of record NC_062983.1, read on the forward strand.
TAGCCGAATGGCATTTCTCCGACGCCAAACGAAAGCGATACGCCGCTGGCTCTGTCGCGCCAATACGCAAGCGCGATAGAGATAGATATCTACTAGCGCTTCGTTTCGTGAGCGTTTCGTGAGCGATTGTGCCATTCGGCTAGCCACACCCAGGCCTTTTAAATATTCATTCCCTAAGATGGTTAAAAAGGGATGAAATTTTATATCAATCAAGCAACTTGAAAGTTAGTTAAATGGTAGTCTAGATTGTGGAGATCAAATATTATTAAATGAGTACATAACAATTATAAAATTCATCCATATTGAGAAACAATACTATTTCGGGAAATAAATATAATCGAACGACATCGTTGGCAATGGCTAGTGAACAATAAGGTATCAATTTTTCTTATTCCAGTTGATGCTGGCTTCATCGCGCGTCAAACACAGGTTCTCAACCTTCTGGAGAGCTACAGAAATTGTGGTGACCAACAGATATGTCTGAGAGGTTCTTCTACCAGCCCCGGAGGATGATGCTGCCTAAGGGTACCAAGGGTGGCTTCCCCTTCCAGCTGTACGTCGTTGTCTACCCCCACACTCCTCTGCCTCAGGGTTGGGAACAGTTCAAGACTTACTTCCCCGACATGAAGCCCATGTCCTACCCCTTCGACCGCCCCGTGGTCGAGACCTACTTCAAGCAGCCCAACATCTACCACGAGGATGTGTTCATCTACCACGAGGGCGAGCAGACCGCCAATTAGTATAACGTTCAGAAGTACTTCTCTATTTAAATGAACTAATTGCCCAAGCCTTACGAGAAATAGATGTTGAAAGTGTGCTCGTCATGATTGCCAACAGGCCGGCATACTGCCAGCTTAGCCAAGGTTGAAGTCGCTTTTGACAACGAAACGCTTCGTTGAAAATTTAGCTAGATGCCCATCTAAAAACTCAGTAAACCTCATATTTATATTCTTTGTTATCCATTACTAAACTTGATAGATAAAATAAATATTATTATTCAACTTCTGTTTTTTATTTGTCATTTAGGTACAGGTTTGTGGTGTATAGGTGCACACATCTTTAAAACTTACCTGTTGTACCCTTACCCTTGTAGACTTGACTTGAAATCTATACCTTATAGATTTCAAGTCAAGTCTACAACTAGTTTATTCCGCAAAAGCGGACTTGACATTTGTAAAATTTATTCGGAATAGGTACTCATAAACAAATTGTTTATGAAGAGAAGACAAAAACAGGTAAAATGGGCACATTATTGACATAACAATAGAACTGCTCTTTGAAAAGTGATGCAAAGAAACCTAAGTTTAAAACATGTCGATCCACACAAATATTTATATTAACCAAGTCTTATAGATAATAGACATCAAACAGAGGCAGTTTTCGATTACAGCAAAGCTTTCGGCAAAGTAGTCAAGTTTAGAAGAGATTATTAATCAAATACAGTGAAAATATATCCCAAATAATGCAGCAAATATTACAGACAATTCCGAATATCTGCAGAAAGTTGAAATTGTAAACAAGGGTTAAAGGTGGTCTGATAATATCGTAAATACGTTGCTAGGTAGATAAGCTAGGTTATATACAGGCATACCTGTAGGAGGTCGGTACAGTTGAGGTCTGTGCCAAGATGAAGGCTGTCCTGATCATAGCAGCTGTGGTGGCCCTTGCAGTGGCCGGCAGTTCGCACAAACGTGAAGTGGAGCTGAAGTCTGGTAAGATTGTTTCTTTTATTTTAAGCCTAAATAAAGTGATCTTTAATAAAATAAATAGAAATGTATTCGTTTACCGTTGCTAAAATTAATTAACAAGTTCCATTTGAAGGAATATTCTAATGACATTAACTTCTTTTAAGTGTTTTTTGATATTCATGGGGCGTTCTAATTTATGACTATAAGCTTTTAAAAATATATTTTTTTTGTTCTTTAAGTGTGTTCTTAAAGAATAAAATAGTACATTACGATACGTGCGTAAAAAAGGAAGTTCGAAACGAGTGGCGATAAATTAAAACACGACCGAAGGGAGTGTTTTAAATCGACACGAGTTACGAATTTCCTTTTCGCACGTGTATCGTACGACGTTTTTCAGTACAGATGAGCCTCCGAAGTTTCGACCTGGCATATAATGAACCACTTCTCGCACTACTGCGTAAAAAAACGCCATCTGTACTGAAAAGTATATTTTCAAAAGTACTACTAAAAGCCTTTTTCTTATAACATGTCCAAAACAATAATTTTATATTATTGTTTTCTGCTACCCCACAATTATAATTGTTTAATAGGTTCGTTTTTAGGGTTCCGTAGTCAACTAGGAACCCTTATAGTTTCGCCATGTCTGTCTGTCCGTCCGTCCGTCCGTCCGTCCGTCCGTCCGTCCGCGGATAATCTCAGTAACCGTAAACACTAGAAAGCTGAAATTTGGTACCAATATGTATATCAATCGCGCCAACAAAGTAAAAAAATAAAAAATGGAAAAAAATGTTTTATTAGGGTACCCCTCCTACATGTAAAGTGGGGGCTGATATTTTTTTTCATTCTAACCCCAACGTGTGATATATTGTTGGATAGGTATTTGAAAATGAATAAGGGTTTACTAAGATCGTTTTTTGATAATATTAATATTTTCGGAAATAAACGCTCCTAAAGGAAAAAAAAGTGGGTCCCCCCCCCTCTAACTTTTAAACCATATGTTTAAAAAATATGAAAAAAATCACCAAAGTAGAACTTTATAAAGACTTTCTAGGAAAATTATTTTGAACTTAATAGGTTCAGTAGTTTTTGAGAAAAATACGAAAAACTACGGAACCCTACACGGAGCGTGGCCCGACACGCTCTTGGCCGGTTTTTTTTAAATAAATACCACAAGTTTTTATTTACAATACAATACAATACAATACAATTCTTTATTAATAACAAAAAAGTTACAGGTCGTACCTAAAGTTAAACAGTAGGAAAATATTTTTAATTAGTATTAATTAATTTCATCATAATTTCAATTATACAATGAGTAAGGTCGAGTATGGTTCGACTTGAATTGACAAGAATAATATTCTTATATAAATGAATGTGTGTCGTGATTGCGCAGAGGACTTTTAAGCTACCTTAAAGTATTCCGCGTAGTATTTATCTGAATCTTGTAGTTGTTTTTCTATGTACTTGGTTTTATTAAGTATAATGTTATATCCATTTTTGTGTAGTGAATTTTGCCATCATTAGATTTATGTAGGTATACTAAAAAAATTAATGAAAAATATTAACAAGGTTTCATTTATTTATTTACTAGATTTCAATATATCTTCTGTAAAATTAAATTTTGCTGCTTAAAAAATCAGTAAGTACCTACAATTTTTTATTACAGTTGACGCTCACTTCATCGTGCGCCAAAAACAGGTTCTCTACCTTCTGGAGAGCATCGGACAGTACAGACAGGATGCTGATTGGTTCAAGCTTGGTTACGGATACGATGTCGCGGCTAACATTGACAACTATACCGTAAGTAATATTATTTCAGTCGAAACCATAATTGTTGAGATTTTGATTCTCCTTTGTTATGACTATATTGGATAATAGTTTAGGCATTTAGATACTTCATGGTTTTAGATTTTGTTTGTGAACTATATTAATAAGTATCATATTCTATCTTCTTCAGTATCTTCATCAAAATAAGGATAATTTTACAACTATGAGGGAAATTTTATTTTTGATTAAAAAAAATAACCTTAAAAAAGCTACATAAATTTTTAATTGTATTTGTGTTGCAAAAAGTTGTACACAGCGCGAATCCCTAACTCAATTTTTTTCAATCTTTTGGTTTAAGTATTCCAAAAATGTGTCACTGTGAAGTTCATACCTAACAAACTTTTAAAATTTTAGGACAAGAAGGCCGTTGAAGAGTTCTTGCTGTACTACAAGAGCGGTTTCATGCCCAAGTACAAGACTTTCTCCGTCTTCTACGATAAAATGAGGGAGGAGGCCATCGCTCTCTTCAAGCTCTTCTACTACGCCAAGGACTTCGAGACCTTCTACAAGACCGCCGCCTTCGCCCGCGTGCACTTCAACGATGGCCAGTTCCTCTACGCCTACTACATCGCCATCTACCAACGCCCCGACACCCAGACCTTCGTTCTCCCTGCTCCATACGAGATGTTCCCTCAGTACTTCGTCAACACCAAGACTTTCCTGAAGGCATACCGCACTAAGATGCAGAACGGCGACTTCGACCCCGCCTATGTCGCCACCCACGGCATCTACCACGAGAACGGCAAATACGTCTTCTACTCCAACTACACCAGCCCCTGGTTGACCGGCAGCGTTGAGGACAAGCTTTCCTACTTCACCGAGGACATTGGCATGAACTCCTACTACTACTACTTCCAGACTCTCTACCCCTTCTGGTGGGACAAGAACAGCATCTCTCAATTTGACCAGATGCGCGGAGATATCTTTTACTTCACCTACCAACAGCTTATTGCTCAGTACTACCTGAACCGTCTCAGCAACGGACTTGGAGAGATCCCTGAATTCTCGTGGTACAAGCCCATCGAGACCGGATACTACTGCCAGCTGTCCTCTTACTATCCCTTCTTCTCGAGAAACGAATACTACCAGATCAACAAGGTTGAAAACGACAAGTACATCAACTACCTTTCCAGCTACGAGCAGATTTTCTTGTACTACTTGGAACAAGGCCACTTCAAGGCTGTAAGTATAACTATTTTACTTAAACTTCTCACAAATCTTATTGTAGTAGCTTGAAGTCTTGGACAGTTCCTTTGAGTACTCGTATAAGTACTGTTACTGAACATTTTTTTTTTAGTACAACCAAGAGATTGACCTGCGCAACCCTGAGGCTATCAACTTCGTTGCCAAGTACTGGTTCACTACCGTAGACCTGTACGAAAAGATGCCCAAGAACTACGAACGTTTCTACGAGATCATCGGTCTTCACCTGCTCTCCGCCACTCCTGAGCCCACTGACAAGTGAGTTATCATAGCATACACAGCATATTTCTTCACTTTAACTGACCTGAACTTGACGCTGAACCTGACTTTACCTGAAAAAAAAACTGCCATGGATTATATCTTGCCAGGTCGGTCGATCACAGTTCAAAAATGTTCGTGTAATCTATTCAGTATCGAAAAGCGACATCTCTCAGAAATACACATATATACATCACCGTCAAATCCACAGTTGTAAGATTTAATTGCTAATTGGTTAATGATTTATGGTCTTTCCAGATACACCATCTTCCCAAGCGCTCTGGAGCTGTACCAGACCTCTCTGCGCGACCCCATGTTCTACCAGTTCTACGCTCGCATCCTGAACTACTTCCTCCAATGGAAAGAATACCTCGAACCCTACAGCTACAGCCAGCTCCACTTCCAGGGTGTCAAGATCAATGACGTCAAGGTTGACAAGCTGGTCACTTTCTTCGAGCCCTACGACTTTGACATCACCAACGACCTCTTCCACGGTGTTGAGGAGTTCAAGGGTGATGACCCCACCCTATACGTCGTCCGTCAACCTCGTCTCAACCACAAGCCCTTCACCGTCAGCGTCGATGTCAAGTCTGAGGTCGCCACCGACGCCGTGTTCAAATTCTTCTTGGGTCCCAAATACGACAGCAATGGCTATCCTCTTAACATTGAGGACAACTGGATGAACTTCGTAGAGCTTGACTGGTTCGTGCACAAGCTGACTGTTGGACAGAACAAGATCGAGCGCCACTCCACTGACTTCGCCCTGTTCAAGGAAGACTCCGTGTCTGTTATGGACATCCTGAAATACTTGAAACAAGGAAAGATATCTGTTGATATGTCTGAGAAGTTCTTCTACCAGCCCCAGAGAATGATGCTGCCTAAGGGTACCAAGGGTGGCTTCTCCTTCCAGCTATACGTCGTTGTCTACCCCCACACTCCTCTGCCCAGGGAGATGGAAGAGTACAAGACTTACTTCCCCGACATGAAGCCCATGTCCTACCCCTTCGACCGCCCCGTGCACGAGACCTACTTCAAGCAGCCCAACATCTACCACGAGGATGTGTTCATCTACCACGAGGGAGAACAGACCGCCAACCTCTACAATGTTAAGGAGTACTACCCCAACTACAAGAACCAGGTTCCTAAACATTAAGATATGTAATCAAACCATCCAAGGTGTCTTAAGTATGATGCTATTGAACTGTTAGTATAATTATTTAGTAAAAATAAATTTAAAATAATATAAAATTAGTTTATTAACTATCAATTTCCTGACTGCAGAACACGTTTGCATTTATGATATTTGTAACTATACATAGATGTTATAAAGCCATAGTAACTAGAAGTCCGATATAGAATCGATAATTCTGAATAATTGAGAGCTCATCAAAGGTATTCGATTAAAACCGAGCGCGAGAGTCGCAAGATGAAAATTCAATATAGACTTTGTCATAGCAGTGTTTTGGGGCTAGTTCATTCAGCATTGTACTGACCTCAATATAAAAATCATCTCGACAAAGTCGGCATTTATAAACGTTTTCTCAGTAGCCCTTTTTTGATCACTGCTTAATATCATAATAGGCCTTCCTTCTTAGCAACTTGTTGAGGGTTTCAGCAGGTTTTATCCAGATTTTTCGTCCACCCAAAGAGTCAACGAATGTCAGGTGTTTAGTATAGTTTAGTATTGGGTTAGTAAGAAAGTAATGAGCGAATCATAACCAATATTGTAATTTTTATTTAATTTATTATTTTAATCATTTATCAAAAATATAACGGCCTTCGTTATCTACTACTTGTCTCCATCGTTCTGGTAAAGAATGAATAGCATCGGCGAAGAAGTTCTTAGGTTTAGATTAAAAAAACTCAGCTATGTACTGTCGTAGATGGGCTTGATCATTGAACTTTTTTTCATTCAAGGCATTGCTTAGCGATTTGAACAATGCGTAATCCGTAGGTGCCAAGTCTGGAGAGTACGGTGGATGAGGTATCACTTTCCAACCTAGCTCCAATAGCTTTAGCCGAGTCACTTTTGCAATGTGTGGGCGAGCATTGTCGTGTAAGAAAAAAACTTTAGCATGCTGTGGACGATTCTGACAGATTTTTTGGTTTAAATTTTCAAGCTGATTACAGTATACTGATGCGGTAACAGTCATTCCACTTGGTAGGAGTTCCCAGTGAATAATACCATGAATATCCCACCAAACGGACAGCATAACTTTTTTCGGGTGAGGCTCTGTTTTTGGTGCCTCTATTCCTTTTTCGTTTGGAGCTAGCCACTGACGTTTGCGTGTGTGATTTATATATAAGCCCCATTTTTCATCTCCAGTGATAAGATGGTCCAACCAGTTGAATGTGCGGCGAAAAGACAGAAGTTGTATGCAGATATCGGCACGGCGGTTTAGTTGATCTCTATCAAGTTCGTGCGGTATCCAAACACTGTATTTGTAGTTTTTTCCCAACTCGTGTAAATGTGTTTCTATGGTGACATGAGAGCAGCCTAACTCGGAAGCAAGAGTACGACTCGTTAGCCTCGGATCTCCTTCAAATAAGGTTTTTAATTTGGCTACATCAATCTTCACCGGTCGACCAGACTTAGGTTGATCTGATAATGAAAAGTCGCCACTACGAAACCGCTGGAACCATCGTTTCGCCGTGGCCTCAGACACAACTTCAGGAGCAACACGCTGACATATATTACGCACTGCTTCGTCGGCTGAATGGCCAGACTGAAATTCATATAGTAAGCAATGCCTTACATGCACTTTTAATTCGTCCATTTTCTTCCTTATATTAGCTCGGCGATAGCTAGTGAATGACTGACGAGAAACTGTGCGACTCGCCCTTTATATACTTTCGACCATAGAAGATTCTAGAACTCTCTCAAAAATTTTATGTGGAATTCAATCGATCGCTCATTACTTTCTTACCAACCTAATATTTGCCAACACTCTGCTCAGCGACGTCCCCAGTCAAATACATTTTAGTTTGGTAAACGCGAAACATAAGTCCTGCTCCTTGGTGTGACTTGGTAATGGCAAAATCTTTTTTTTTATAAATGGGCTTACTCTTGGCCACAGACTAGCCAAAGGCAAAGACGTGGCCTACGATGAAGTAAGCTCGCCCAGAAGATGCCTGTACGTTGATGGATGTCCTCTGGATCTTCAAGTTGAATACCGTAGAAGAATCAAACAACGTTTACTACGTAATAAGAACCAAAATGACAATCTAATTTTGATCGTATACTAAATTTGCCTCAACCTATGAATAAAAGTGAAAAAACTATCGGCGCAAAACTGCACAGTATGATTAGGACAAGGTGGGAGAAAGAAGGAAAGCCCAAAAGATACGCGGATCCAGAGCTAGAAAAGTGATCGTCGCTTCTTGCCAAACTATCATGGAATCTTCGAAAAAAAGACAAATTTAGATTTTGCTTCACTCACCAAAACTCAGCTCTTTATATACGATTTAATTTTTATAGTTCTAGTTTTTCTGTCAGTAAATATTTAGATAGATCAAATTAAACTATTTTCTCATAGAAAATATTTGGGGGCGCCATGCTCTCTTTAATTGTGTCATAATTATACTTGAAAATTTAGACCCTTGCTTTCGTGTACCGATGGCCGAGTGGTTGAGGCATCCGTCCGGTTAACGGAGTACGCTGGTTCGAATCCAGCTTGAAACACTTGGAGGCATTGGTCATTTTTTTATTTGTAAATGGCATTTATTTAATGTTTAAGATTTAGTATTATGTAGTGGTCCCTTTGCTTTTTATATCGCTGGTTTGTGAATATTGAACGTGGAATGTAATGTTGGCATATTCGCATGATAGTTCGAGTAAGTATATCATTTCTACACCGCGTTTTTTTGTTTTCCGTTAAATTCGACACGCAGTAGGTTCATCGTCAGAAACCACCCCGTATATCGCTTTTTGTTAAATTCGAAAAAAGTTTTTTTTTTCGTTTCCATACAATACATAATAAATGGATTAATTAGTGTGAGAGGTCTTTAATCATAACATTAAAGTCATTGTCAAGTGTTTGACGGTACAATTATGTCAAAAAATAACATTAGGAAGTGGTAAGGGATACTACACACGTGTTCAGTAATGAAATTATTTTTTTAATAATTCAATGAAGAGGTTAGTTTCTTAGAGAAATTGATTGTATTCGTTGAACTAAAGAATATTCTCTTAAAGTTAACGGAATTCAATAAAAACAGGGTGTATACCACCAAAATATCCACACACCGAGGTAGTAATGAAAAGCGTAGCCGAATGCACAAACGCTCACGAAACGAAACGCTCGTAGATATCTATCTCTACCGCTCTGACGTATTGGCGTGACAGAGCCAGATTACCTTTCGCGGCGTTGCGTTTTCGTTTTGCGTCGTAAAAATCTCATTCGGCTACGGAGCCAGAGATGATGTATTATACCAATGTCTCCCGTATACATAACCAATAAAGGTGTGTTTTCACTATAAACATTTTTCTTTCGAACCACGGTTAATAAATATTAAAAAAATAAATAATAAAAAATAAATATTGGGGGACACCTTAGACAGGTCAACCTAGCCCCAAACTAAGCAAAACTTGTACTATGGGTGCTAGGCGACGATATAATTATTTATTTATGTAGATAAACACACACTTATATACATAGAAAACATACATGACTCAGGAACAAGTCTATCATTCATAGAGGATAGTAGTGGGGATTAGTGCGTTCTGGCTCAACCTACGGCCTACGGCCTGCAGCCTCCGGCCCACCATTTCGCTTCTCAAGACACTCTTACTATTGAGTAGGTTGAGCCAGAACGCGAGAATCCCTATGACTGTGCTAACTATGTATACCTATTAAATGTGACATAGCTGTCTGAAATCATGTTAACTTGTTATACATATTTTCTTTAATCAGAAGTCTTAGGTACTATTATTATCGAGTGTTAGGCGTAGATGATAGAGGACAACCAAACTTGTGAATCAAGGGAACTGATGAAGCAAAAGTTGAATACTCACTCAAACATCAAAGATAAACTAAATGGTATTTACCATAAACAGTAGGGTTAGCATGACTTTTTTAAGTGAAAAAATACGTTACGTTTTCAGTGAGAGTTACGGAAAATGTATGGAAAAACTGAAAAGCGCTCCAAGCGGTAACGCTCACGTACTAAAATTTTCATCGGTACCATAAGTTATTAACGTATTTACTCCGAGTTTTCAATACGTTCCTAACTTTACAGCTAAGGCGCTCTCTTTCTAACTGTATGAAGTCAATAGAACCAGAACTATTTGACAGTCTCTAGTGAAAACTCAATACTTTACGTGAGTAATCATGACAGTCACTAGCGTAAAAGTAAACCACCAATTCATTCTGATGTGTCATGACAGTACTGTCAAATTATATAACAATCCCACAACATTTTCACGATTATATTTGCAATTTTAAATAAAATTATGACTAATATGTATTAATTTATAATATTACGTGAAATTCAAGAACAGCTTAAATGTCTGCTACATGTTAGTCAGTAGTTTGATAAAAAGATAAACCAGTGATGAAACCAGTGCTTGATATTTTTACAAAGGTAATGAGTTATATTTATTCATCATTTTGTACTGTTTAGCTACAGTTGAGATGATTATATTGCTTGCTATCAGAAAAAGAAGTTACTATTGAAAACAATATTTCCATGCAAGCCCGTATGGTATTCAGCAAACCCAACGTAAAAAATTGTACAAATTGATAATGAATAAGGCAGTTACGAATCAACTGATTACCTGCAGCAGCAGGCAGTATCAATTCGTAGGCATTTTTGTTGCTCGATGCACAATACGTGTACCCATAGTCACCATAACACCATATCTCGTGGGTATATATTAGAAGAGAACCAAAGGAAAAACTTCACAAAAATTATCCTATAACTGAAATAAAGTATTTCATTCTGTGACTTTGTTTATTTTGTGATAATCTTGAGTAACAGGCTAGAAGGTATTTATTAAATTGACGTGAAACGAAAACTAAAAACCTAAAATTAAGTTTAAATTAATTAATAAAACTCTGACACAAAATGTAGATTCTTCAAAACAATTTATTATGTAAAAATAAGTTTCTACGGTAGTAAACTCTCGAACTATACAACTTACACTGGGTCAAACAGATCAATACATTTTGATGTGAAGCTTAAACAAATATGTTGCTCAAAGCCTACTTAAAAAAAAAGTTTTCAAAAAACTCCAGTTCCTTTAACTCCATTAGATGAAGAAAATATTAGCAGACATCAAAGCATTGTTTTATTTGTAATATTGAGTTACTCGTAATATCAGCATGTGATGAACATTATGAATGGAGCACTGGTTATTACATTCATTCTACAGTAAAAAAATTATAAGTATAAAAACATATTTTTCCCCTCACTAGCTCGGAAACACGTGTTTTGTCCTTTAATACCAGCGGGTAAAAACGCATTTTATCCACTAGTGGGTAAAGTAATTTGACCTTGAATAAAGTCAAATTAACTGCTTTAAAATTTATAATAAAAGTAGGTGAATCTAGTAATAAAGATGATTTACCACCTGTGGAACTACTGGAAGCAGTGATAAACGCGTTTTTTGCGTTGTAATTTCCTCGCTATAGTGAGGGGAAAAGTTTTGTGTTACACTCGGGTGCAAATGTATTTTACGTCTCGTGTATTAAAAACTCGCAAGTTCAGGATTCTATTCTCGAACCACTCGCTTCGCTCGTGGTTCAACTATAGAATCCTTTCACTTGCTCGTTTTTCAATTCCACACTCGGCGTTAAAATACAACTTTGCCCCCTTGTATAACAAATAACTATAAATACATAATTTCAGTAATTATGACATTCATTTTATAGTAAATACATGCTTATAACTTTGATGAAGGTAAGGTTTCAAATATTCCTCGAAACGGAGAATAATATATTTCAATTCCAAATGAAGAAAAAAAAATATAGGTACATGATTGCTTTCAAAAAATCACTTTACAGCTTTAGGTTTTTTTTAATTTATAGATTCAAGTCAAGACCAACTCTCAAAAAAATTCACGAGTTACAGAAACAAAGCACTAGAGTCTGGCGAATGAAAGTTGAACCCTGTATTTTTTTAAAACAGCAACTCTGTGTGTCATATCATCGATTGTCATCTGTCAGTGCGACTATCACTTTAACGAATTTCGGTAAAAGTTAACAGCGACATCTATAAATAATAATGAATAACACCATAAAAATTAGTAAAGTAAGTGCTGTAAATAATAAAAAAGAAACCATGTTATCAATGTGTTGCCAGCTCCAATTTTTTTGAAATTGCCACGTTTATTCGGGCTCAACTTTCATTAGCCAGACTCTAAACAAAAATGATTTTAAAATTAATGAGGAAAATGTGTTTTCCTTATGATATGTTTACATTCTGCTATTGTTTAACTGATAACCTCCCATTTCTGATTGGACTACGCTCATGCTCAAGATGTTGAGGGTAATTTCAAATAAGGAACAATGCTATATTTCTCATGAATTAGGTCATATTCGTAGGTACTTGATGAAGAGGCTCTCCAATTGGTTGGTATGATTATGATTTATACACGTTCCCATTTAAATTTATTGTGTATGGTTGCCTCACATATTGGTTAATTACAAAAATTCAATGTTGAAACCTCTACTTTACACACAGGAATTTTTAATGTGACTTTAATGTATAAACAAATTAAACAATCTACTAAGTAATTGGGTTTAATATAATTGTTAGCTAATTTCCATTAACAAGCATAATGTATATACAATCTACTTAGTAATTGGATTTATTATAATTGTTAGCTAATTTTCAATAACAAAGAAAGAAAGAAAGAAAGAATTATTTATTTTGCAAGAATATGCGCAGAAAAGGTGTGACATTGGTATAAATAGTAACAATATTCAGCCATGCGGCATGCAAATGTTTGCAGTAATCCTAAATTAACATTAGGTAGGTAGGTAACTATATACAAATAAATCCCTGAATTCTTAGGTAATAATGAAATATTTACATGTCAAGGTACTCCTTAACAGAGTAGAAACAATGTTCCTGAAGCCATTTCGTTAATTTTGTCTTAAACTCTAAATCATGCAATAATTTAATACAGTCAGGAAGCTTATTATAAATTTCAATGCTTTTATAACATACGTTCCGTTTATAGATATCAGCACGGCAACGAGGCTGATAGAGGAGGTTTTGATATTGGGTTCTTAAGTTCCCTCTGATAACGTCTGACCGTAATCTAAAATACTCCATGTGAGATTTGACAAACAAGCAAACTTTCTTGATGTACATGCATGCTAGTGGCAGAATGTTAAATTTCTTGAAAAGAGGTCTGCATTTATCTCTTATCCAAGCGTTTGCAACAGCTCGCACACACTTTTTTTGAACTTTAAACACATCACTAACATGAACAGAATTTCCCCAAAGAAGAAGACCATAGTTTAGTGCAGAAGACACATAACCATAGTAGGCTGTAACAGCAGCTTCTGTAGACACAGTTTTTGCAAGTCTCCTTAAACCATATACAAACTTGTCCAGTTTCGAACGAATTGTTTGTATGTGGTTTTTCCAATTTAAATGACTATCTATATATAACCCTAAGAACTTTACACAGCTACTCTCTTCTACAAGCATAACAAGTTATCAATTATCAAAGACAAGACATTGTATTGCAACGGTAGGCGTTGCACAGCATTAAAATCATTATATCGATAAACTTGCATTGATCATATCCTCGCCATGTACCAAACAATCAAGCACTTTGTAGAAAAAAAGTATAACCAATACATAGACAGATTCACGGAATATCTCATGAACCAAAAGTCTGATAATGTGAAAAGATGCAAGGAATACACTCATAACCAACGTTGCATCAAATATATCAGTTTACATCACAACTACTGCGAAGAACATTACAAGTTAATGAAACTTATGTGTGCTGGCTACCATCTTATAAACAAAAACATACCCATAGACAAACTAACATTGGCCTAGGTAAAGTACACAATGCGAGCAAACTATGTTAGAAGATTTAATATAACCGAAGTCTTTGGACATAAACAATGGACAAAACACTTATAGTGCAGATAATGGAAGAAGGATATCAAAATATAGAAGAGTTACAAAGTATAGATGAGAAACAAAATATATACGAGCTACTACAGGAAATTGAGTATGCGGAGCCAGATCTAGATTTGCAAATCATAAATACACTAGGGTTAGACATGACCGTTACTTTAAATCCATACAAAAACAAAAGTGTATTGTTCATACGTAAGATTTATTTGTCAATGAAAATAAAATCTTTTTGTAAGAGTCAGAACCAGATTGGCAAGACCATGACTAAACCTACTCTGAACCATGTACAAAAATTAATAACTATAATGTTAAGTTGCATTACTACACAAATAAACTAGAAACATGGGTTAATGAAGATATTGACTTTAACATATCAGATACATGTGACTACGGTTACATATTAGAAGTTGACCTCAATTATCCTGATGACTTACATGATTTACACTCTGATTTTCCACTTTGCCCAGAAAATATCGCTATTGGTAATTGTAAAGAAAAAAAAGTCATTACAAAAAATATGGTTAAGAAATATATTGATTTGAATACTCAGCAGCGTACTTTAGCAAAATTGGAATTTGAAAAGTCATTTTATAAACTAATGAATAATTCCGTGTTCGGAAAAACCATGGAAAACATTGAAAAAAAAAAAGAGTGAATGTAAAATTAGTAACTCACTGGGAAAATATAGGTAAAGTGCAAGGAGCTCAATCGTTAATAGCCAGACCTGAACTACATAGTGTGTGCATATTTTCCGAAAATTTAGTTGCTGTTCAGCTAAATAAGACTAAGTTAAAATATAATAAGCCAATCTATTTAGGTTTTTGCATATTAGGCATATCAAAACATTGATGTACGACTTTCACTATAATTACATGAAAAGAAAATTTAAAAACAATGCTAAATAACTTTATACGGATACAGATATTTTAATCTATCAATATTTTACAAATGATTTTTATTCAGATATAAAACCAGACATACCTCAGTTTTCTGATACGTGAGAGTATGAAGTGGCCATTATCTTTGGTTTTCCGCGGCTAAACAAAAAACAATTACGATTTTTTAAAGATGAAGTCAAAGGAAAGGTTTTAAAGGAATTCGTAGGGTTAAGATCAAAAATGTACGCTTTAAGTGTTGGTGCTGTAAAAGATGAAAAATCATAGCAAAAGCAAAAGGTGTTAATCAAACAGTCACAAAAAAGATGAAAATGGATGACTACAAAACTTGTCTTTTTAACGAAACGAGAAAATATTCGAAAATGTACAGATTTAGATCCATAAAACACGTTCTTTTCACACAAAAAATTAATAAAATTAGTCTCTCATATGATGATAGTAAACGGTACATTATTCCGAATTCGACTGACACATTAGCATGGGGTCATTATAGCTTAAGAAAATAGTATTTAAGTTAATATAAAATATATATTTGTAATATTTGTAATTATATTAAAGTCCAACTATATTGTTACTTTTAGAAATGCTGTTATATTCTAATCCATTTTTTTTATATCACGGGGAAAGGTATATTACCAAACTTTAACTTATTTTGATGGTGTGTGTATGAGGTTGTTCTATTTGCATTTTTTGGAACAGGAAAAATACCAGACAATAAAGCCCATTTAAGACACTGATGATCATTATTTTGGACATTTATGACTGCTTTTTTATTTTTAATATCCTGTGGTAAATCTAAATAAGATGATCCTCTCAAAGGATTAAATTTATTGACATTCATGTCTACAAACAAAATCTTCTTTAAGGTCCATCCACTATCTTTTTTTTCAAATTCACTCATGTGCTTACATAAAGTGTTTTTTATTTTTTCAGTGAGGGGTTCATAATCGTCTCCTAAACAAAAGTTATAATTAAAACTTTGGAAATCAAACTCGTTTTTAATATCTTTGGTTTCCTGCACAAACTCTGCGTGCACTATGAAATTAATATTAATGATTGTCAGTTCATCAAGACACTCTTTAAATAAGGACTGAATCTTATCTTTAATAGAATCAAAAAATACTTCAGGAGTTTCGATATCTACGTTTTGATTATCTGACCCTATTCTATAAGTGCGAATGCGACACCCAAACGCTGAAATGATTAAACTAACATTACTTAATTTATGGGTGTTGTGTTCTATAATTTTGTTTTTGTGGAAATTACTTTTTAAATGACTTGTAAAATATTGTTTCCTCACCCACATATCACAAACTTCACATAATTTCTGATCTTCATAATTTTCCAAAATTTCATCTGCTTTAGACGATTCTGCGTCTGCAATGTCCATATGTTTCCTTTTGTTCGCTCCTCCGGATTGACGAATATTACTAAAATAAAACATAAAATAATTAGTTACCATTGTCTCTCAATGTATAAAAAGGTAAAATCAAGACAAATAATAAAACATATTTATAAGAAACTTTTTTTTTTCAAGAGAAGAACAGAATTATTTATGCTTACCTATTCTCCGTTTCAAAGTTGTTTTCTCCAAAGTCACACAACTCCCAGAATCCTTGTGAAATATTTCTTATAAATTCAACGTCTTCTATTTCAAGACATTTATTAACCATTAGATGGTCAGTACTATCTTCACACTCAAAAAAACAACTTTTTACATCTCCTTCAGTTATGCCACCCAATTCACCCATGATAAGTTGCACTAGTATAACCAATGCACTTGTAAGATACAAAGTCAAGTGATGTGCATTATGTTTTTGTCGCACCTATTTATGCGAATAATTCAGGATGTTTAGTTAATGTGGTAGGTAACAGTCATAACCATTAACTAATTATCTTCAATTATATTTTACAGGTATTTTGTATTAGTATTTCTAGTATAATCAAGTAATTAGATTTAAATTGCAATAGCTATCATTAGTCAGATTTAGGCTTAGGTAGACTTTCACTAAAAATTGTAAGGTTATTTTACGTCAGTTTATGGTAAATACCATTTATTTTATCTTTGATGTTTGAGTGAGTATTAAATGTTTGCTTCGTCAGTTCCTCTGATACACAAGTTTGGTTGTCCTTTATCATCTACGCCTAACACTGGATAATAATAGTACCTAAGACTTCTGATTAAAGAAAATATGTATAACAAGTCAACATGATTTCAGACAGTTATGTCACATAACACATAATATGTATACCTATTATATTATAATAGGTATACATAATTAGCACAGTCATAGAGATTCGTGCGTTAGATAAGGTTCAATTTAACGTGGCAAAAATAAGTTCCTATTACTACAAAGCGAATGTCAGTTGCCAATGTCACTACCGTACCGTACAATAAGGGCTGTTTTTCTTATAGTTTGTAACAAACTGTCGCCTTATCGACTTTTGTTCCAAATCCAGTTTGCATGACTTACAATAAAATTGATAAGATACCTAAAGTCTTTGTCTTTGCAATAAGGATTACGAATTGACTGTAATCTAAACCATGATGATACACTAACATGTCACAGTTACTAATCAACTAGAATTTCGACAGTAAATGAAACAGCAACATCTTTGGAAATAATACACCGATTTAAGAATAAATTTTCTAGACAAACTCTAAATAATAAACATCTGTCGGGGTGTCTGAGGTCTTCAGTGGCTGATGTAAGTGTAACACGTTGTATAAAAGTAGCGAACTTATGTATCTCTTGATGTTAGCACAGTGCATGACAGAGTAGCACTGATTGTCAAAAATATAGGCCATTTTATGGACCCGTCCAAGGAAAATCCCAAAAAATTAGGGCAGCACTACTAGTAGTCGTGTAGCGTGTACATAGCGAATAACGAAAAATGACATTTTCATAGAAAGGGTGTTACATTGAAACAAAAAAAAAATAGCAAAATATCGAATGGACACCAAACATGCCACTGGTGTGACATATCAGACTAACAGTAACAAATAACAAGTAAAATTGTAACAAAATATTGACATACTAGAGAAATAAACTAGTGGCAGATATTTTAGAGCCTTTGATCAAACGCGAGCCGGTTATCCAGATTACCGGAAATAAAATGGATAAACACTATCCGGAAATCGACATAGCGAAAAAAATGGAATTTATGTTTCTAGTTTTCGATGGAATATGAGTCTGCTGACAATCGCACGGCGTCAGATCTACATAACATAGGCTAAGAGCTGATTTTTAAAATGGTAATGAAAAAAAAACGACATTAATTTTTATTAAGCAGAAACGTCTGCTAACGATTCTAAACATTTTTATATTAAAGGAAAAATGGAAAAATTTACGCTTCCGGCGGGACTTGAACCCGCACCATTTTTGCAATCCGTGCAATGCTCTTACCAATTGAGCTACGGAAGCCACGCCGGACTTCGCAAATCTTTCCATGCCTTTCCTTATGTATGTGTGTATGTTTTGGTGCGGGTTCAAGTCCCGCCGGAAGCGTAAATTTTTCCATTTTTCCTTTAATATAAAAAAACGACATTTTTATACCTATAATAGGTATAATGACTGCCTGCGGTTGTGGCTGCTGCGGTTAAAATTCTGGTAAGGACATGGTGTATATTTATGTGTACTTTTCAGTTTTTAACCCCCGACGCAAAAATGACGGGGTGTTATAAGTTTGACGTGTCTGTCTGTGTGTGTCTGTCTGTCCGTCTGTCTGTCTGTTTGTCTGTCTGTCTGTGTGTGTGTCTGTCTGTGGCATCGTAGCTTCCGAACAGATAAACCGATTTAGATTTGGTTTTTTTGTCTGAAAGCTGAGTTAGTCGGGAGTGTTCTTAGCCATGTTTCATGAAAATCGGTCTACTATGTCGCAGTCGGGGGTTTTTCAAAATTTTAATTTTTATAATTATAAATATAAATACATGGCTAAATACACTCCCGACTCACTCAGCTTTCAGATAAAAAAAACTAAAACAAAATCGGTTCATCCGTTCGAGAGCTACGATGCCACAGACAGACACACACACAGACAGACAGACACACACACAGACAGACACGTCAAACTTATAACACCCCGTCGTTTTTGCGTCGGGGGTTCAAAATCGCATGAATCGCCCGATACACTCTCCTAGTGTGACGGCCGGAGGAGTTTGCGCGACCGTTGTATTTTTGAGAAAGAGTGAGAGGGATAAAGTCCACGCCCCGTAGTCGAATGGCATTTCTATGATGCGAAACGAAAACGAAACGCCGCGAAAGGTAGTCTGGCTCTGTCGCGCCAATACGCAAGAGCGATATGTACGAGCGTTTCGTTTCGTGAGCGTTTGAGCATTCAGCTACGCACGCAGGTAAATAGGAAGAAATATGATATTAGATGTTCTATTTATTTTTCATATCCCACCACATCCACAACATATTAGTCTGTTGCTTCTGGAAAGTTATGTATGAAAATGTTGGCATAATTAATGGAAGATTTTTTTTGATTGGGATATGTACATTACAGGCCGAAGTTATTTTTCATCAACCCTCCCCATCCCTCCCCCCTCTGCGTCACCCCTCTTCCCCCCCTTAAATAGCCGAAAATGCGGTTTTTCGCATTTTTTGACAAAACCGTTGTAGATACAGAAAAAGCGTGTAGGAAAAAAGTAATCCTTGATAAATTTACTACAAATCGTTCATTGACACTTTGGTTCTAGCACTTATAGGTTTCGCGTGATCCATCACGAAAGTTGGTCCTTTACTGCAATTTTCTTTAGTGAATGTTAAGTTTTCTCCCAAATTGCTTACGAAATATGTTTGATATTACTAAAATAATATTTTAGTAATACCTCTGGGTTCAATTGGCGTAAAGGACATTTTGGCGAAAATGAGTTATATATACAGTTTTGTTCAGAATTTCAAGCGCTATCGATCTGTGTAGTTAAAATTTCGATATCTCTTAAAAAGTTGCCTTTACGACCAAGATTTTCTACTATGGACTTGCAAAAATAGCTTTTCTGAAGGGGCGTAAATATCAAGTCATTAATTATAAATTATTATTTGTGTCGTAAAGGAAATCTACAAATAAAAATATAGTCGTAAGTCACCTTGATATATATTATTGCCCTTTAAGCCCTTACTTTTTAAGGATCACTTTCTATAGTAGTGTGGTAAAGTTGGGCGTAAAGGACAAGTTTTTTTGTTCTTCGTCCTTTACGACCAGCACTAAAAATATTTTATCCGCAACTGTAATCGATATCATTGGGTTCAATTGTCGTAAAGGACATATAATGCAGGTTTCCAAGAGAAAGATAAACCCACTTTTTTGTTTTTTTGGCCTATATTTGTGACGTGTATAAGAAAAATATGCAGATTACGAGTATCTTTAACCTAGTGTAACAACCGTAGTGATAAACTAAACGATTTAGAAGATAGATGGTTGTAAAGGACACGTCAAAAGCTATTAACGTCCTTTACACCCATGATTTGATAGGGTCGTAAATGACGGTCTTAGATGATTTTTACACAAAACCGGGGCGTAATTGTAACCGAAATGGTACAAATGTTGTGCTAAGTTTACAATTAAAAACTGGAAAAATGTGTCAAAACGTACTTAATATGGCATAGAATAGACATTATTTTAATGCAGTGTATTATTTATCTAAGCTATCTTAGAAACAAAAAAGAACAAGACTATTTTATATCCAGTTTTGTAATAAAGAAACAATATTTGCTTAAAAACGATCTACTAATACTTTGGCAACAAGCTCAAAGTTATTTTTTTAGTATTCGCCGCTGTTGAATAGTCAGTAGGTTACGCATTCAGCCTTTAATTCTAGCGGGGAAACGCTTTCGTAGTATTATTATACTGCGACGAGATGTAGGTAATTTAAAAAAAAACACTATGGTAATCAGGGTACGTACCCACAACGTATGCACAAACGCTCACGATAATATCTATTTCGTAGCTATATATTTATTATCTTTATCGCTCTTGCGTATTGCACCAGACTGCATTTTTGTCGGCGTCTGGCGTCGACGGTTGCCATTCAGCTACGCCGCCAGTAAACTTTAACAGTAGACTATACTAACATTTAGTGCGACGATAACAGGTGCGTTTCGCTAGCGAATGAGCGTTAGCGTTTGGTGACTTGGCTATGTACCCACAGGTACTTAAAGCATTGACTATAATATTTCTAGGATTGAACTCATAATTAAGATTATTCTTATTTAACAGGTTAAAGACTAAATAACAATCTTCTGTTTTAAAATTATCAAAAATATGAATCAACATAGTAGGTAGTCTTGACTACAGTTACTATTATTTATTAGTTGGTCACAGTTTGTATACGCGTCCTAACTTGCGTTTATAAATTGGTACTTAACTCTTAGTTATTCTTAGAACTTCTTTCTACTTTATACTTAAAATTACTGTCGTATTAATATAGTCTACTGTTCACAGTTGCTGATTAAAGTTTACGTGATTACCATTAGTGTTTTTATATTTAGGTACTTAAACTACGAAAGCGTTTCCCTGCTAGAATTAAATACTGAATGCGTAACTTATTGAGAGTTGAGACAGCGGCGAGTACTAAAATAATAACTTTCCAAAATACTAGATAGTTTTTAAGCAAATGTTGTTTCTTTATTGCAAAACTGGGTATAAAATAGTCTTGTTCTTTGTCTTTGCTAAATATTTAGATAAATATACACTGTAACACTATTGTGGCTATTCTATGGCATATTAACTACGTTTTGATACATTTTTCAAGTTTTTCAATTGTAAACTAAGCTAAAAACAGTTGCCATTTGTACCATTCCGGTTACATTTACGCCCCGAATTTGTATAAAAATCATCTAAGACCGTCATTTACGACCCTATCAACTTTAATTGTTCAAAAAAATCGTGGGTGTAAAGGACGTTCATAGCATTTTGACATGTCCTTTACAACCATCTAACTTCTAAACCGTTTAGTTTATCACTACAGGTGCTACACTAGGTTAAGGATACTAAAAATCTACATATTTTTCTATATACGTCACAAATATAGGTCAAAAAACAAAAAAGATATAAACATTTTTCTAAAAAAAAAGTTGTTTTTTGCTTCTCCTGAAAACCTGCATTTCGTCCTTTACGCCAATTGAACCCAAAGGTATCGATATTATAAACTGAAAATGAATTTCAGGGGGAAAAATCACTACCATGGGTGGGACTTGAACTCACGGCTACTGGATTGATACTCCAGGGCTCTACCAACAGCTACCAAAAGCTCATCCCCAGTCATACGAGTAGATACACTATATAGATCAATGGTACTCCTAGCGACTACTACCGTAAAAATATTACGTCTTAAATAGTTACTGGAATTCTAAGACATATTGGAAATTCCACTCATGGTAGTGATTTTTCCCCCTTAATTTTATTTTAGTCATGAGTTACAATATTTTAGTTATATCAAACAAATTTCGACGATTTCGTATGCATTTTGGGCGAAAACTTAACATTCACTAAAGAAGATTGCAGCAAAGGACCAACTTTCGTGACGGATCACGCGTAAACTATAAGTGCTAGAACCAAAGTGTTAATAAATGATTTGTAGTAAATTTATTAAGGATTACTTCGTTCCTACGCGCTTTTTCTGTATCTTCAACAGTTTTGTCAGAAATCGAGAAAAACCGCATTTTCGGCACTTTAAGGGAGGGTAGAGGGGTGACGCAGAGGAGGGAGGAGTGGGGAGGGTTGATGAAAAATAACTTCGGTCTATAACGTACATATTTCAATTTAAAAAAACCTTCCATTAATTATGCCGTAATTTTAGCTAATTTCCCCCTGCTATACATATTGTCTGTTATAAAAATAACACACTTCATAACGTTAGCTCTTAGCCTACAATCCCACGCTCCAGGTGATATGGTGCACTTGTCACGAATGGTTTTCCATTTAAGCGCCTCTGACGTTTGTACACCCTTAAAGTTATTCAAACCGCAACTTTGACGCCGCGGTGTAAAGTTGAAATAAATAAATAAATAAAATAAATAAATATTGGGGACACCTTACACAGATCAACTTAGCCCCAAACTAAGCAAAGCTTGTACTATGGGTGCTAAGCGACGATATACATACTTAAATAGATAAATACATACTTATATACATAGAAAACATCCATGACTCAGGAACAAATATCAGTGCTCATCACACAAATAAATGCCCTTACCGGGATTCGAACCCAGGACCGCGGCTTAGCAGGCAGGGTCACTACCGACTGAGCCAGACCGGTCGTCAATACCAATATATAGTATAGTCAGACTATACAAACACCGTATTATCACATCTCGGACACTGGCGATCAAATATATGAAAGAGGCGCGTTCCTATCACACAGTCTAAGCTCGTGTAGGTTAACGCGTACCATGCTTGTATGAGTGAGATATGACAGGCCGACTGTTCGCGTTTTTGACTGGTGGTAGCTGTGAGGTAACCGAGAAGGGGTGGGCGGCGCTTTCAGCGGAGAGCGGGAGTGGCCATACTGTAGGATAGTACTCTTTATTATACTGTGGCATTATGAAGCATTTAGGTGTACAAAGAGCACGTATTCACTATCACTATACACAATTATGTAAATACTATCTTTTGTCTGCGGCTTCGCACGCGTTAGAAGGAGACAAAAAGTAGTCTATGTCACTTTCCATCCCTTCAACTATCTCCACTTAAAAAAATCACGTCAATTAGTC
Organism: Leguminivora glycinivorella; assembly: GCF_023078275.1. Lineage (NCBI taxonomy): Eukaryota > Metazoa > Arthropoda > Insecta > Lepidoptera > Tortricidae > Leguminivora > Leguminivora glycinivorella. The sequence continues at coordinate 1,410,989 of NC_062983.1, forward strand.
GCTCCGTTTGGGCGTGAAAGACGGAAAAACAAACAGACACACACACTTTCCCATTTATAATATTATAATTATATATAGTGACATTGAGTTACCTTTAATGCTCCGTCTAGTAGTTAAAGTGTTATGTGAGTAGGCTGGTTTATAAAACGGATTTTTTATACACAATATGCTCATAGACCCGTCTCTTGTGAAGGAAAGCAATTATGTTTCCAATATTTCCATGCGCTTGGTGTCTATTTTTTTAATTAATTTAAAGATGCCCCGGGGGCCCGTGGGGGGGATGCCCGTGTGGTGACGGGTTAAGAATTTCACCACCCACCCCCTTTCTTCCCGTGGGTGTCGTAGAAGTCGACTGTGGGATATGGGTTAAATTGTGGCGTAGGCGATTTTTGCGGCACAATTTGGATTTCTTTCAACCCATTTTTGCCAAGATTGGCAATGAAACTTAGTAGTTCATATACTCTACCTACCCCATACAGGCGTGATTATTATCTATGTATGTATGTAATTTAAAGATATCAACACACATACAAACGCCAACGCCACAAATTATTCAAAAACAAAGTTCCACGTTCTCAGAGATTTTTGTTATTTTTAAAAAAGTTTCTTGTTTCATGTTTCCTTCTTAGTAAAATTGTCGGCTTAAACCTCAGCCACAATAATTAAACGCGACAATTAACCCATTAATGCACCACATGTGGCCACAGCATGCGTTTAACTTAATAAATCAAAACTTTCTAGGAAGCTCGCACTAAAATTCATTTTTATGCGCTCATCAATTCAAAACAAACTTATCAACTCAGCGGCGAAATTTTGAACTAATGCTATTACATACAAGCTGTACTCAGAATCCATAGACGGTAGCGCCACCATAAACCGCAAAGGTAAATTTGTACTATCACGATTACAAACTTGTATTCGCAAGCGGACAAATCTGGAACTAAAAAGATCTTATATTATATTTGTAGTAGCTACATTAGATGACAGCGCCACGACCAGCGGCATTGATAAAGTTGTGGCGGTAACAGCTGACCAAAAAAACGCCGCCATCTTCCCGTGGCGTCATGAAAATAAAGATGGAGTGTGACTGATTGAGTTCATTTTGTTTTGATGGGATAATATTAATTGTTGCTTTGTTTACATTAGCTTTGTCCTTGTTGTAATAGTTTTGTAAATGAATAATTATCGTGATATTTCTGAATTTTATTTTCGATAGTGCGTCTGTGCGATTCGTAATAATTATAATTTGATTTGTATTGTTTTGTATAAACTATTTAAAAGCTCTTCTTAAAATAAACATCTTAGTAAAATACGTTATTTGTTAGGTACCGTTTTGAAATGATTTGGTTTAGGTTACCGTTATAAAATTCGCAACAGTTTATTACTTTACTTAAAACCAGTGGAAGCGATCTAAGTTGACTTAAAAATATTCTTCTGTTTGTTTGCCTTCCATCTCATAAAAAAAATTAAAACACATTGAAATTTGTGTCTATTATGAAAGTTATGAAACGACTAAGCACGATTCTATTAAGCCTGAAATCAAAATTAAAAATGGAAAATACCAAACTTTAGGTGAAACTTTCGATCACTGGACCGATTTTTGAGTCTCGCTGTCACTAAAATACCGGTTGAAAACGGTGAATTGCCTACTATTTTCAGTAACAATTTTCTGAATTCGAACACCGTGAGACTCAAAAATCGGCCCCCTGCTCTGTGCTCTGGCTTCTAAGCTCCCAAGATCTAACCCTATACCAAGTCGTGGGTTCGATTCCCAACCTAGACAGTGATTTTTAAATTTTCATCTACTTTTAAGTCATCAAAATCGTAACAATTTACAAATTCTGAATCAGTTCCAGTATGTACCTTAGTCAAGAACAGATTTTGCCAAACAAATTGTGACAACGAAAAGGCGTGTACTGAGTGATTTTTAAATTTTCATCTACTTTTAAGTCATCAAAATCGTAACAATTTACAAATTCTGAATCAGTTCCAGTATGTACCTTAGTCAAGAACAGATTTTGCCAAACAAATTGTGACAACGAAAAGGCGTGTACTGAAATATGGCGGAGAAAAGACAGTCGTTCAGTTAAAAATATATTCGGACGGCGTGTTTTTGCGGAGTGAGTAATGGCTACGTTTTCGATACTTATACAGCGTGTAAACGTAATACGAGCGATGTAAACGTAAGACGATCGGTCTCCAATGCCTCTCAATGAATACTAATAAATGATATGCCTGGTTTCATTTATATAAATAAATAAATATTATAGGACATTCTTACTGCACAGATTGACTGAGTCCCACGGTAAGCTCAAGATGGCTTGTGTTGCAGGTACTCAAACAACGATATATATATACAAATACTTATATACATAGAAAAACATCCATGTATCAGGAACAAATATCTGTGCTCATCACACCACAAATGCCCTTACCGGGATTCGAACCCAGGACCACGGCATAGCAGGCAGGGTCAGTACCGACTGAGCCAGACCGGTCGTCAAATTTATTAAATAACACATGGATTTAGCCAGTATCTGATGACTTGATGAGTTAGAATGGAAATTAAAGACATTTTTACTACAAGGTTTGTTTACATTGTTCACAAATTCTATTGACGGCGACTTGACAGTTAATGACAACTGTCAATGAGCGCTTAACGCGAGTGTGTTTGCATTGCATAGCAGGCCTAATTAATTTGTATAGTTAAAAATTGCTTTTTTTATGTGCCATATTCACTACCGTTAAGAGATTCGTTTAAACCCTGTATAAGTACTTTCTTTACTCAGAAATGTTTAAGTAAAATGTTTTTTATCATCTTATTTTAAATAAACTGTCATTGCATTGTCATGTGCATTTTACAGAAAAAAAAATACAGCAAAGCTAATACGGGCGAATCTCTTAAAGGTGGTGAGTGACATAAGAAATGTAATTAGATAATAATAACTTTTACTTAAAATGTAAATAAAAAACTAGTTCAGTCCGTATTTTAATTCAAATACACGCTCGTTGACAATGAGGAGGCACACTCAGATTATGACAGATGGCGCCACCTTATTAGTCAATTGTACAAAATAAAGAATTTCATACGCGAGAGCGAGAAGAATATATTTTTTCTCTCTCACATCATACAAAAATATTATGAATGACAGTGACATGCCTAGACACTTGCACAGGCGCCGCCTGTCGGGATAAAATGTCAGTGTGCCTCCTCGTTGTCATTGGCTGTCATCGTAACCATGTTTACAGTACGTTGCTGCCCAGAAAAAAAATTAAAAATCAGTAATAGGTGAAAATTAAGAGTAACTCAAAAACACCTCTCGATTCAGATAACACTAATGAAATCAGTTTCATTTATAACCCGTACAAAGATTACACACTGTATATTGCAGATTCAAAGTTGTAATAGGAAGGGCCTGATGGTATTGCGCAGAGTTTCCGAAAATCTATTTATGTACGTTGTAAATTAGATTTTTAAATAAACTTACAGGAATCGCTATTTATAAACGTAAACACCACAGTATCAGGACGACTCAGTAGTTTAATCTCTGGCAGCGGCGACGCGAAGGGTACATATGTACTGAGTTCGAAAGCACGTGGTTGAACAAAATTACTATAAAAGTTACTCGACATCGTTCAAAGTAAGGCCGTTTTCACATTATCCGATCCGATATCGGATGTCGGAAGGATTTCAATAGAAAAAATCCAAGATGGCGCCTGTAATGTATGGGATATCGGTCCGATATCCGATATCGGATCGGATAATGTGAAAACGCACTAAGGTGTTTAATACTATTAACTATAAGTATTAGTATCTTCTTTTTAACCCCCGACGCAAAAACGACGGGTTATTATTATTATTATAAGTTTGACGTGTCTGTCTGTCTGTCTGTCTGTCTGTCTGTCTGTCTGTTTGTCTGTCTGTCTGTCTGTCTGTTTGTCTGTCTGTGTGTGTGTCTGTCTGTGGCACCGTAGCTGCCGAACGGGTGAACCGATTTCGATTTAGTTTTTTTTTGTCTGATAGCTGAGTTAGTCGGGAGTGTTCTTAGCCATGTTTCATGAAAATCGGTCCACTATGTCGCGGTCGGGGGTTTTTTCAAAATTTTAATTTTGTGGTTAGGTTATTAGCATTACTCAGTCTATTAAATTTAAATTTATTGTTTTTGTAGCTTTAAGTGTACATTAGTCCTAAGTCAGCATGCTTTTTGTAATTTCTATTTTTTAAGCCGCTATGTCTTTGGAAATAATACAAATGTTAACGACTTCCACGATACAGGCTCAGCCTAGTGTGGGAGTCACTGCCAACTGTTACTGTTTAATTTATTCATTTTGGTAAATAAATATTTTTACTTTTTTTTTACTGTATAATAATGCCACTTTATATCAGTCAGAAAACACAAAACATATCATTATGCATATTCAATATTCTTATCCACGTTTATCCAAGTCCGCTTGCATGTGTTGCGTATGTACACGACGCGCTTGTGTGCACTCCGCGCGGCGTAGGTACGTTTTTGTAAGGGCCACTTGCACCAACGAAAATGGTGGGTTAACATTGATTTTGTGTAAATTTTGATTTAGTCGTTATTACAAATATAAAAGAGCAAAATAAAAAATAGCAGGTGCACCAATATGTATTTACGCGTTGCACGTTTTTAGCAGTTTTCAAATGAATGAAGCGCTTAGCGTCCGTTTTGGCTCGTTTGGTGGATGAAATTCATAAAATAAAATCGCAGTTCACTTCTGGATGAGACTAGTACAAAACCGGGATAAGTGACGCACACTAAGAAAGGTTAGCAATTAATGAATAGCGGTTGAAATGATGATGATCATCACCTTTTTATGCCTACCCACGTTTTCGGAATTCGTTAATACTTTTCCTTCAAAAACCCTATAGCATTTTTTCCAGGAAGCTTTTCATCCTCGGTTTGTTTACAAGAACACAGCTTCCCATTTCGAAATTGGTATAATTTTATTGACTTACCAATTAAATATATACCTCTAATTTAAGAGCAATATTTGTTTTCCGCGTTATCCTGTTGAAAATTATAAATAAGACATTTATTTGAAGTCATAAAATATATTGACTGATATTATTTTTTATGCTACGGCGACGCAAAAGCTTATTTCAGTACAGGTGGTGCTTTTTTCCCGCACTAGTACGCAAAGTGGTTCATTTTTAGTCAGGTCGAAACTTCAGAGGGCCATCTGTGTATAAACACTATAAACGTCATTCGATACACTTGCGAAAAGTAACTCTCCTACCGGGAGAGTAACTAGGCCTTACTGGGATTAGTCTGGTTTCCTTACGAAGTTAAGGAAAGTGCTCGGCGATTAACAGCGAAACCGAGCGTGTAACGTTTTGTGTCGAGCCTATGACGTCACGAGTGTACTTTAGTGATGGGAACGTTGTCGCCGCGTAACCCATTCGATCGATTGTGGAGGTTGCGTGCGGGATGCCCGCCGAAGTTAAAAATATCGGATGTTCATCTTCGTTGTGAAATGAAGTAAGTATATACCTGTATTCGTGTAATGACAAACAATTCACTAGTAGGTATATAATTTGCCTAAGGCCAGTGGCCCGTTTCTCGAAAGGTACAAGCCTTGTATTACAAGTGTGTTTCCATGACAACCCATACGATTTGATAGTTCGCGCACTTGTAATACAAGGCTTGTACCTTTCGAGAAACGGGCCCCTGGAACAAAGATTTTAGTAGGTAGGTATTAATACTAGTTAATATTTCGTAATATTTTTAAGAAAATCGACCATGTACTCACAGCATTATCTTCATGTTATTTGTTACAACTTTTAGTAATATATAAATATAATTAATCATTAACACATTTTTAGAGTTATTTTTATTCATAATAAATATAGAGCGTATTATGTTTGTATTTGTTTTTCTGCCGACCACAAATTCAACGTTACTACCATAACTGTAACCTATTTTAAAGTTAAATTTACTTTTCACTCGTACTTTATATGTATAGTTTCATAACAATATAAAAACATAATTATAATTTCCACTGCTTCGCAAAATCGATTTAAATCGAATAAGGAAATCGCAGCATACATGACGATATAGTTCCGTGGTGCACCACTATTCTTAAGTTCGACGTGAGTTCGACGGATAAAATAACAAATCTACCTTCACTTTGTCTCGACAGTTTGAATAGCCTATTTTTATATCGCTTGTTTTAAACGCACGCCAAGTCGGACTCGTCAAATTAAAGCCGCAATGGAAAACTAGTTTGACGGCCGTACGTCAGCTAATGTTTTGATGATAAAAATAGGAAAATCGTGTTTTTTATTTAATAAAAAATATTTAAGGACAAATGGTACTTACCGATGATAGGAAACACTTTGTTTAACACCCTTGCTTTTATTGGTGGTGTTTGAACAGTTAATTATCGAATACCGACCCATTTTGTATTTTTCACTGTATGTCACTTGCGGGCAGCGGTCGGGAGCAGACTGACTTGCGCGGCGAACAATGTTGCTCGCTATTTAACTTTTCCGCACGCGAAGTAGATACACTTTTTCCTTCTATCTTGATTTAGTTCTGTGTCCCAGCGTCTCCACCGCGTGCGCCGCAAAATCGTAGTCTTTATGCAAGGACGAGTATTTGCGGCGCTATAAAGACTATACAGGAGGGGTCAATTCTCCATACAAACGCTCTCGACTATTTCCTCCCTGGTTTTTGAAGATAGAGCAATGATTTTTTCAACACAGATTATTATTATTTTTATTTGTGTCGGACCGTTTTGATTTTTTTTGATATTTTTATTTTTAAAGACGCTAGAGTCAATCAAAAATTTCCAAAAACGGCCTTTTTCATTATGGCGCAAAAAGAGGTATCAGATACTCAAGTAACTAGTAACAATTATTCAAAAAAACTTAACGGTCCGACATAGATTATTTCATTGTTATTCAGATTCTTTATCAGATTGATTAAGTTTTGAAGGAGGAAACAGTCGAGAGCGGAACATCGATTTTAAAGATTTTACCGCAATATTTTTTAACTGAGTTGTTCTGAATGGACATTTTTTTCTCTGAATAGAAAATCTAGTTAATAACACTAATATATTATAGAATAGAATAGAATAGACATTTATTCGTGAACACAGACAAGACAAAATACACATAATAACAACAAGACAGAAAGTAATGAAGTGCCACGAAATGGCCTCATCTCAGCGTGTTGCTGGTGACTTCCAGCGCTGATCTTCCGATGAGACCATCAAGTGAGAAAGATTCACGGAGGGTAACAGACAGAAGAAATACAAATCACATACAAGAACGTGGTCAAACAGTTACGAAAGTGAAAACGTAACAAGAAAAATAACAACAGACTGTGGTCGAGATACATTATTAAATACTAGCTTTTGCCCGCGGCTTCGCTCGCGTTAGAAAGAGACAAAAAGTAGCCCATGTCACTCTTCATCCCTTCGACTATCTCCACTTAAAAAATCACGTCAATTCGTCGCTCCGTTTTTCCGTGAACGATGGACAAACAAACAGACACACACACTTTCCCATTTATAACATTAGTATGGATATTAAACTAGAATTCCCAAATTGAAAGGGGAGCTCCTTTCCATTTTAGCATTTTCGCTCCTGTAGCGTCTAAATGTTATAATATTTCCAAGTTCACGGTCAAGGACAAACACATCTAACCAAGTAGTCAATCCACTTGTCTCCAGTACTAAACGTAAACCTTACGTATTCGACTTGAGGTTGAAGATTGGTCAATATGTGTGACAGGCACTCCTAAAAGTTGTTTGTTCGAGTTTTGAGAGACTTGTCCGAAATTTGGTCTGACCGGTCGGTGTGACTTGTGTTACAATATTTAAGCGGAAATAAATCCCAAAATAAAATGTAACATCTGTTTCCAACAGCACTTTTGCTGACCGGGATATATTTAGACCGGATTACCTTTTTGTGTTTTGTTAATACCCCGGTCAGTATGAGTGAACAAACTAAACTCTTAGTGCTGCTGTTTAGTTAAAAAAATCGTTTTTATACCAGTTTTTAGGTTAGGTTAGACTTTAAAACAATGAGTAGATCAATGGTGGATGTGCTTGTATTATGTTTAGTTATTTTAATTTTGGATATAAATTATGGCTTTGCAAAGGTAAGTTCATATCACAATTAAGATTACAATAATTGAGGTGTTAATAATTGAGAGAGTTATAATAGAGGGGTTCCAAAAATTTAAGGAGGGAATTCTAAGTGTCATATTAAGTGCCTCTAAATCTGGACTCGGGTTGTATGTCTGCATCAATACTAATATTATGGGAAAGTGTGTGTGTCTGTTTTTTTGTCCGTCTTTCAGGGCAAAACGGAACGACGAATTGACGTGATTTTTTAAGTGGAGATAGTTGAAGGGATGGAGAGTGACATAGGCTACTTTTTGTCTCTTTCTAAACCCCCACTTCGCTAAAATGGAGAGTGAAAGTTTGTATGGAGCAATCCGCAATTTTCGAATATAACGCGAACGAAGCCGCGAGTAAAGGCTAGTTATAAATAAAATAAATAAATATTGTGGGACACCTTACACAGATCAAGCCCCAAACTAAGCAAAGCTTGTTATAGGGTGCTAGGCGACGATACACATACTTATATAGATAAACTAGCGACCCGCCCCGGCTTCGCACGGGTACTATACCTACATGTAAACCTTCCTCTAGAATCACTCTATCTATTTAAAAAAACCGCATCAAAATCCGTTGCGTAGTTTTAAAGATTTAAGCATACATAGAGACATAGGGACAGAGAAAGCGACTTTGTTTTATACTATGTAGTGATGATACATACTTATTTATATAGATAGAAAACATCCACGACTCAGGAACAAATATTTATGCTCATCCGAATCACACAAATAAATGCCCTTACCGGGATTCGAACCCGGGACCGTGGCTTAGCAGGCAGGGTCACTACGCGCTAGGCCAGACCGGTTGACTAAATTGGTCGTTGGTCGGTGGTTGGTGGCGTTGGTCTTATCATTTCGTATGTTTAAAAGTCTTTATAACGTTCCAGCCATCTCATCACACATGCGTGATTGGTGCCGGATACGGCGGTCTCGCGTCTGCGCGCTACCTAAACCAATATGGCGTCCCATTCTCTGTACTAGAAGCCCAGAGGTCTTTGGGCGGGAATTGGAGGTTCCAGACTGATTTGGAAGAAGATGGTCTGCCGCCGTTCACTGGAGTTTATAAGCAGCTGAGGTTAGTCATCTTTAACCATAGAGAAATAAGTAAGGGAAGAGTTGTAAAATGTGGATTATTTGTATAGCCATAGTTAAGTGACATCTAGCGACAGTCACGCGTTAATCACGCGTCAAATAGCGTGAATTATCAGTACCACTACTCGATACTAGGTGGAAACTGTGTCTCGTCAGCCAAAAACTTAATATTAGAACAATTTACAACTTATATTACAAGCAGAAGGAATTGAAAACAGAATACTGATTAATACTATTGTAATTTTCGCTAAAAATTGGTGAGCATTAGACTTTTCGTTCGTCGCGACATCTTTTGACAAGTAGCAGTACTGATAGTTTACGTCACAGTTGACGCGTGATTGTCGTTAGATGTCACTTAATTATGCCTATACAAATAACTCGCATTTACTGATGTACGGAATTACAAACTATTCCCTTAGTTATTCCTCTATGTCTTTAACCAAGATATATTATAGTGTAGTCCAGAGGTATTTAAAAAAAAACCGGTCAAGTGCGAGTCGGACTCGCTCACCGAGGGTTCCGTACAAACTTTCAATAGTTGAATCATCAAAATGTTATTCATAGAACTCTACAGATTTGACTAAATCCCTCAAGACTCAATTTCCCACATAACAAGTAATATTTTAATATACAATTTTATTGTTAGACAATGTCCAAATAAAATCAAGACTACTCGACTTCAATAGTTTACGACTTACGACATGTCGAACGGACGCTCCTGAACCGACCTCATTATATCAGGAAAAACGCGATGTAGGAAATGAGCGTTCAACGTACAACGACATCTATCGGCAAATTGAGTAAACTAATGCGCGCGAGCTAGTATGGAAGATGATTTTTATGGAATAATTGTTTATTGCGTGAACCGATTTTAACCATTTTACCTCTATTTGAAAGCAGGTAATTTCATTGTTATTTTGTTAAAAAATACAGGTACAATAAACACCCGCAAGGGTGTTGAAATTAAAAATGTAAATCTGAAAGGTTTTTTATGAATAAAGAAAAAAGTTTTCAAGATACGTGTACGGTTTTATTTCTCCTGTAATATTCATTATAATAGCCATGTTTGGTCAAAATTTCATAAATTTATGTTGGTAAACTTCGGAGATAAGGGGGGGAACGGTATTTTTTTTTACATTTTCCTTCAAAAAACATTTTTTTTCCATAACCATAAAATTATAAAAAATAGTTTTGATATGTACAATTTGAGCTCTTTCTAACGATACCCCACTTGACCTAGTTACTTGAAATTTTCAGTTTGCCCCCCCTTCATTTTGGCCATTTTCTATCATTTATATTAATTAATATAAAAAAAAATACTTTCAACTTGTAGAGGTTCACAATATTTATAACTATTCCAAATTTCATATCGATAGCATAAGTAGTTCTCGAGATATTTAACAATGTGACAGACGGACAGACAGACGGACAGAGTCGCACCATAAGGGTTCCTGTTGTACCTTTTTGGTACGGAACCCTAAAAATGGGTCTCTTATACACCTATAATCCGATCCGATAGAAACTTAAGTTACTATTATACTTTTGGTAGTTGTTGTTACCAACCTTGTCTCGTATAGTATAATATCAGTAACGAATATTCAAACAGTCATTCTTTTCATTTCGTAACAAACATACATTTATAATAATTTTAATTTTACAAAAAATACAACAAAAAACCTCAGACATCATAAATACAATTAAAACTTAACCTAAAATTAAAACTAAATATAAAATACTTCCCCTAATTCACCTCCCTCTGGCATAGTCGCCAGGACACTCGCAGCGTTTCCTCTCTGCACCGCCAGACTCAGCCTTTGTGCAAAGAAAGCGCCCGCTCGTTGGTCCCCTGAGACGCCTACAAGCCTGACCGACACCTCCTTAACGAACTTCTTGGTGTCGCTCGACCACGGACCGAAAGTCTCCATTGCAAGCGCCGCAAACTCGTACTCATTTGACAGAAACGCGTATTTGCGGCGCTTGGGTCCATATTGGCTCTTATAAAATTATTTGTTATAAAATTATTGTTTATACCGATTTGTGCTCCGAATGATCATTTCTCATAATTTTACTTATCATAATTTTGTTTCATTATTATCAATAGTACTACTATCACTGTTCATAATAATCATTTAGTTGAAAATTTTTAATCATAAATTCTATACAAATATTTAATAACATTCATAATTTTGTGTTTAAGAAAATCATTCATCATAAAATTATTTAAAAAGTTTTGGGGAAGTTCTATGAAAAACTTGTGCCATTTATAGAAGCACGCTTGAAGCTTTTACAGTGACATATACAATTTACATTAAAAATTCGTTTCTGGTTTGCTCACGGTCAACCTAACACGCTCCTCCTCGCTACGCTCGTCGTCGCACCTAACTGGACTGTCACAATGTGATGTCTGTTCTGTTAACAATAATATAACGATAAATTATATTACTCGCAATCGTTATGATCAATCCATATCCATACTAATATTATAAATGCGAAAGTAACTCTGTCTGTCTGTCTGTCTGTCTGTCTGTCTGTCTGTTACGCTTTCCCGCTTAAACCACGCAGCCGATTTTGATGAAATTTGGAACAGACAATCTTTAGACCCTGAGACAAAACATAGGCTACTTTTTATTTCGAAAAAAAGGGATGAAGGGGTTGAAAAAGAGGTTGAAAGTTTGTATGGGATTTCTTAATGTTAAAAGATAAAACCATGAAACTTTATATTTTAGCACTTGATAAGAAATCATTAAACATATATTTAAAGTCACATACAGGTCGAACGCGATTAATTAACATTATTTTTACCTTAAAAATAAACATGGTGGGAAATAAACATTAACTAAAAGCGGGTAGATTATATTTTATTTGTCTACCCCGAACATTTATATAAATTAATATCGGGTAGTTTTGTGTTGTTTACATCTCCGGTGACATTTTGCTGGGACGTCAGTCTTCCGCGACCACGGCCAGTGCAACCTGGCCGAAACGTTGGGAAAAAAGGTAAAAATAATGTTAATTAATCGCGTTCGACCTGTATGTGACTTTAAATATGTCTACAAAGCGCGAGAACTTAAAGTGCTATATCATTAAACATCTTGATAAGGGATAGGGATAGGGATAGGGATAGCGATAGGGATAGCGATAGGGATAGCGATAGGGATAGGGATAGCGATAGGGATAGCGATAGCGATAGGGATAGGGATACGGACAATATGGGTATCGTTAGAGGGATACGGATAATCGGTCGGCGGTCTCTTACAATCAATGTGCTCTAAGACGATCGTTGTTTGCTTGCTTGAAGATTACGTTTGCGATAAGTATAAGCAAAATGTAAAAAATTGTAAGGGATAATAGAAAAAAGTACTTTTTACCCACCGATCATAATGTCGAAATACGGGCTATGTGGGATGTTTATAAAGGTTTCCCCAGCGTATATAGAATTACCTACGCTGTGGTCGATGTGTAATATTTCTACAATCATTGCAAGCAAAAGTATTATGTGCAATCGAAATAATCGCAGATAAATATACCTACAGAGAAACCTAAGGATTCAAATGAAAATCTTAATGAATACTTTTATTACGCGGGCGAAGCCGCGGGTAAAAGCTATAAGTATATAAACATAAACATTAGTGTAAAACGTATTTATGATAAATGACATTATGAACATAAGTCATTTGAAGTTACAATAGTTATTAACATAAAATTGTTATAAATAATGATCGTTATAATATAAAATTGTATGAGAAACATTTTCGGACTACCAATAATCTATATAACAATTTTATATGAACTTTGGCGCACCCGCGGCGCTTGAACATTTGAGTCCCAGGCTTCCGAGCTGACCCTTCCACGTGGGACGGTGCCAACGTATCTACGCAAGTAGCGTCCCACGCCAAAGGGCGACCCAGAGTCCATGGTACAAGAGTGCAACCAGCAACATGGTGCAAGAGTGGTATATACCTTGTCTTGGTAGCATATTGAAAAGTTCTAAGAAATTCAGTTCAATTGAATAACAACCGGATGGCTGACAATATGCCGTTTAGTTTTCTGTAATTGAAGTGAAGCAAAACCTTGGTAATAACTGGAAGTTCCAAACTGAGGTGAAAGGTCTACGTGGTGCTTTTTTTTAAACTACGTCAGAGGCAAACAAGCATACGGTCCGGCTGATGGATAGCGGTTGCCACTGCAACTCAAGGAGTGTCACGTGCGCGTTGCTATGCTAACCCATTAGAAACTTGTACACTCCTTTTTGCTGTGTTAAGTACACAGCAAAAAAGAGTGTACAGGTTCTAAGGAGGGTTTGAGTTCCCGACGACTCAAAGGACAATAGACGGAACAAATTAGTTCCGTAGGTCCTTCCGTCACCAGCACAGCGCACCCTCGTTGAGCTCTGGCAGCCTTACTAACCGGCAGGAAGACAACACTATGAGTAGGGTCTAGTGCTTCACGAAGATCTTTGTAAATTGGACTTGTGAAACCACATGCTGCACAAACTGCCCGTTAGTGTATTAAGGATACGTGTCTTCTGCCTTCAGATATGTTATTGTATTGTGGGGTAACTCATCGATGTGTAGAATTTTCATAGCTCAAAAGCTCCGTAGGTATAAGAGCGGTATACAGGTTAAAATCCTTAAAAAAATTTGACATACAATAATGCAGATCTGTCGATATTTCTATGATTAGATTACTAGATCTGTATTAGTTTTGGTTTTTTTACTTCTAGAATCAACGTCCCCAGGCAGACCATGGAGTTTGCCAACTGGCCCTTCCCCGATACCACACCGTCGTTCCCAACTGGTTCCTGCTTCTATAAGTACCTGCGGAACTTCACTAAAGCTTTCGACTTAGAGAAATATATACAGGTACAGTCAACGATGACATTATCCAAACTAAGGTTACAGTGTTGGGTACAGTCGCCATCTGATTTATCGGAGAGGGTAAAGTTCTCACGAATGTCGGAACTCACTGTACCGTTTTGGTAATAGAGGCGTATTCCAATAATTGTTACCATTTTGTTCGCGCCGATATATCGATCGCCGATAAATCGGGAACCAATATTTGTGCTCATTACATCAATAAAATGCCTATACCGAGATTCGAATCCAGGACTATCGGATTAACAAGTTAACAGGCTGTTTTGCTATCCACTTGGCCAGACAGTTGTGGTTTGTTTGTTCTAATATCACAAGGAATGTGTTGACAAATATTCAGGAACTTCATTAAATTTTGAACAAACAACTTTGTTTTTCTACCACGTAAAGAAGATGAGAAGATTTCTTCAGCAGTTATTTATCTGTCTATTTGTCTGACCTATTATTATAATAAATATTTAATTTAGAACAAGATAATTTAAATAAAAAAAAATATTCGACCTTTTCCAGTTCCGCTCTTTAGTGACGTCAGTGAAATGGGCAGATACCCAATGGGAGATATCATACATGAAGACAGACTCGAAGGAGAAGTTCAAAATATCTTGTGACTTCTTGATAGTTGCTACTGGACGTTGGAGTCTACCGAACATACCTCGATTTGAGGGTCAGGGTGAATTTGAAGGTAATCTTGATATTTTCAGTGCTCATTTTTCACTAACCGTTTAACATTTTAAGTTATTTTGTTTATAATTATATACATACAATCACGCCTGTATCCTATAAAGGGGTAGGCAGAACACATGAAACTACTAAAGCTTCAGTGCCACTCTTGACAAATAAGGGGTTGAAAGAAAACGAAACTGTGACATTGCAGTGACAGGTTGCCAGCCTCTCGCCTACGCCACAATTCAACCCATATTCCATAGTCGCGGTTAAGAATTTCACCACCCCCTTTCTTCCCGTGGGTGTCGTATAAGGCGACTATGTAGTATGGAATATAATTATATAATGTAAAAAATCTAAATTTAAATGTATAGAACTTGCTACAAGTCCCCATTGACCAATATATTATCTTATCTTAAAACTGTGGGGGTCCGTACGGATACACTTCGACCCATCGGGATATTTTGTGCAATTATCCTCTACGACCCTAAGATCCTTCAGCTATTCAGGAGCTTCTCGACCATCTCCACGTATCGGATGAAGAGGCTCATGGGTAGCTCTCTGCAGTCCTTTGGCAACAGGTAACCTGCTCCAAAGTTCTTCGCTCTTTGTCTGGCGAGGGCGTGACATTCACACATTACATGTCGAAAGGTCTCTTCCTCTTCCCCACACATACGACAATCAGTGTTGTCAGCGTGTTCCATCTTGGCTACAATGCCTTTGACCCCGTAATGGCCCGTGAACACCCCCGTTATAATTTGGAGTTGTCGTTTGCTCAGTATCCCTAGCTTTCTGATCCATCCAGTCTACCCTCTGCATAAAGAGCTTTAAATGCTTCAGACCATTGACTAATATGGTGGGAAACGCTGGCTTGGTTGAAGTTTTGGTGGCTCAGTTGACAGAGCCCTGGAATATCGATCCATAGTCAAGTCGCATCTAGGGCAGTAACTTTCTAATTTAAAATGTATTCTGAGCCTAGTGCCATCGGTTGCAGACATTTTATGTTCGTCAAAAAGTTTAATTAAATCGTTCTGCCAGTTGACAGGTTAGTTGCTAGTAATAATTTGTCCTTTTTTGTTTTTAGGCAAAATAATCCACATACAGAAGTACAAAGACCCTGAACCGTTCAGAAACTCTAGGATACTTGTGATTGGCGCTGGTCCTTCAGGGCTTGACATGGCTATGCATCTGACCAATCAGAGCGCACGGCTCATCCACAGCCACCATAAGAAGTATAACCAGCCATTCTTCGGGGACAATTATGTGAGGAAGCCCAATGTTAAACGGTTTACAAAGAATGGAGTCGTGTTTGTGGATGACAGCTTTGAGGAAGTCGATGTTGTGATACTATGCACAGGTATGGCCTATAATATCGTTAGATATTTTTTTACGCAATAGGAGGCAAACAAGCACACAGATCGCCTGATGGTAAGCGATCATTGCTGCCTATGCACACTCGAAACATTAAAAGGGTTGGAGGTGCCTTGCCTGTCTTTAAGATGGGTGTATGTTTTTTATTTTATTTCTCTTTATTCATTTTAATTCTTAGGCTAGGTTTTATTATGATTATAAAAGTAAAATACAAAACCACATACAAAACAATACAAAATATATAAACACATTATAAAAAACCTAACCTAGGGTGCCGCCAGCAGCGGGGCAGGGCCCAAGCTGCCGGCGGTTAGGGCTGCAGAGAGAGGAACCGTCGGACTATCCGCGCTGTGTCCAAGATCACCGCCTTCTGCATCTGGCCCTTGATCCAGCCACCTAGCGAGAGTCTCTTAAGATGTTGGTCGAGACTCTTCGCTATGAGACCGTTCGCTGAAACGACTATCGGAACAATGATCGTTGATTCAACATCCCACATGGCGGTTATCTCGTGAGCAAAGTCTAGGTACTTACTGGACTTGTCCTTCTCGGCTTTCACGAGATTCTCATCATGGGGGATGGTGATGTCAACGAGCACTGCCCGGCGTTGCAGTCGATCTATTATCACAATGTCAGGCTTATTGGCTACAATAGTCCTGTCAGTGATAATAGATCGATCCCAATAGAGCGTGGCACGACCATTTTCGAGAACTGGCGCAGGTAAGTACTTGTAGTACGGTACTTCGCGATCCACAAGGCCGTATTGAAGAGCAAGTTGCTGGTGAATGATCCTGGCTACGAGATTATGTCTGTGCAAGTACTCGCCGTTAGCTAGATGAGAACAACCGGAAATGATATGCCTGAGTGACTCTCCGGGACGGCGGCATGCCCGACAAATGTCGACCGTACCGTCCTTCAGGATATATTTCCGGTAGTTGTTCGTCATCATAACTTCGTCCGCAATTGCACAGGCAAAACCCTCGGTTTCTCCGAAGAGGTCCCCGAATCGTAACCAGTTCACCGATGCGAGCAGATCTACATCGGGTCCCGTGAGGGCCTTGTAGAAGCGCCCGTGTAGCTGCTTGCTCTCCCATACCGCCTTGCGGTCCGCAGTACTTAGTACCACAGGTTTGCGCCAGTTCTGTTTCGCCAAGGAGAGCGGCGTGAGGTTTCCGTCCACTGCCACCACATCACGATGCATCCCACACTCGTTGTTAAGGAAGTAATTCCTGAGATTGTACACCTCACGGTTGTGAAGATCTTTGGCGTTTAGGAAGCCTCGACCTCCGCACTTCCGAGGGATGTACAATCTCATAACAGACGAGCGCGGGTGTAACATACGGTGTGTGGTAAGCAGTGAGCGGACCCTCCGATCCAGGGCGTCCAGTTCAGTCTGGGTCCACCTTAGTATGCCAAAGGAGTATGTGAGTAGAGGCATTACCCAGGCGTTAAAGGCGCGCACTTTGTTGCCTCCTGACAAAAGACTGTTAAGGACTTTTGTGAGCCGACTGAAAAAGCGCTCCTTCACCGACCGTCTAATGCCAACATCCTCAATACCCAACGACTGTGACATACCAAGGTACTTATAGGTTTCTGATTCAGAGATAGATCTGAACGACATCGTCTCAGAAAGTTGTAAATTTTCTGAATTTACAACCTCCCCCCGCTGTACATGCATGACCGCACACTTATCGACACCAAACTCCATTCTGATGGCGGTACTGAAAACTTCTGTGGTTTTCAATAGCACCATCAGGTCTTGGGTGTTCGGTGCAAATAGTTTGAGATCGTCCATGTACAGAAGGTGAGAGATGACTTCACCCTCTCTCCGAAGCCGGCAACCTAGCCCAGAATCCTTCAGCAGCGTGCTGAGGGGATTCAGAGCTAGGCAGAACCATAATGGACTCAAACTGTCACCCTGGAATATTCCTCGCTCAATCCTTATGAAGTCCTGCGGGCCAGGGGGTCATCCCTGCCTCCTGGTTGACGAAGGACTGTGGTCCACTGCCTCATACATGCAGCCAGGAAGGATATTAAAGCTGCATCAAGTTTATACAGCTCCAATACCCTTCTCAGCCATGAATGAGGCACCGAATCATAGGCCTTCTTATAGTCAATCCAAGCGGCCGAGATGGCCCCCCTGTTCCGCCGAACTTGTTGGCAGATGGTCATGTCTATGAGGAGGAGCTCTTTAGTACCACGGGACCCAACCCTACATCCATTTTGAGCGGGAGCCAGAATGTTGTTAGCGACAATATGCGCGTTAATTTTTGTTCTCAAAATGGATGTAAGGAGCTTGTAAAGTGTAGGCAAGCACGTAATGGGTCTGTAGTTTTTTGCTTCCGTGGTACTACCGGACTTATAGAGCAGGAAAGTAACACCAGTTGTTAGGGAAGGTGGGAGAGAACCAAGATCGAGGGTTTGTTGAAATTGCGTTGCCAAACGCGAGTGCGAGCATCGAAACCATTTTAGCCAGAAGTTGTGCAATCCGTCCGGTCCAGGACTTTTCCAGTTCTGGGCCGTACGGGTAGCACAACTTACGTCGTCGGGGCTGATGGTGATAGCCTCCATAGGTTCGATGTTCTCGCACTCGCGTTCGACAACGGTCATCCACTCACCCTCCGTGTGTTCGACGGGCACCGACCAGATGCTACGCCAGAAATTAGACATGGCAGTAGCATCCGGCAGCCGCACGTCAGACACACGAGGGTCGGTTTCCTCCCACCTTCGGTATACTTTCCTTTGGTCGCTTTGAAAAATACGATTCTGCTGGAATCGGTCCACACGCTTTCTGTAGCGGCGAATACGGCTTGCCCATGCATAGACTTTCTGCTTCAGGAAGTCGATGCGCTCTGTGACATTGGCTAAATAGTCGCGGGGCCTGATGTCCGTCCCCGCGAACGCCTGGTTCACAAAGCGCATTACTCGGGGGCGATTATTACCCCTCTGAAGCAGATCAGCTTTGCAATGAGAGTCCTAAACGAGTTGATACGACGCTCGATCCGTACTTGCCATGCAGGGACACCTCCGACGGTCCTAGTTGCACGGTCAGCGTCCGGAAACTTGACTCGAGCAACACGGCACGCCGCGATGGCTCCGCAGTACATGATCGAGTGTGTATCATCTAGATCTTTACTAGTCCGTATAAATGGCTCTAGTAAAGCGTTTAAGGCTCCCATTAACGCTAGATTGCGTCTATTCATAGGCAGACGTGGTAATCGTGGCCTAGGATTGTTTGTGGAGCGATACTGCGTAATCGCCTCTTCCAAAGACCTCCTCAGTTGCTCATTAGCAGGCTCACTCACGCTCTGACTCGCGAAGTCCCCGCCGTCGTTACCGGAATCAACCCGCGGCGCCTCCGGTGCTAGGTCGGGTTCGGGCACCGGGTCCGGCGACATGGCGGGCAAATCCCGCCCCGAGGCGGGGTCCGCGCGAGCAGCGAGAGCCTCCTGGCGAAGCCGATCAAGTGTGGCGTCATCCAACCGCTTTGACCGCTGAATGACGCGCACCTGATCCGATAGACGCTGCTCCGATACGGTGGTGGATGGCTCGAGTGCCTGAAACAGAGGCAGCATTCTAGAACGGTACGCGGATAGCCGGGTTCCCCCCTCTGTGGCCCCGTAATAGGCGCGCATGACATTCTCGTTTATTTCTCGAGTCCATGTCATGCGACGCACTACACCACCGGCAGCGGGAGCCGTGGGCGGGGCAGGATGTCCCGCAGGCCCCAAGCGTGCCGGCAGCGGTGGCCGCCCTCGTCGCGCAGGTGGTGGCGGCGGCGGCGGCGGCGGCCCGCTCTCGTCGCTGGATCCGTCGGTGTCGGGCGCCGTGGCGAACTCGTCGCCCGACGAGGATGCGGACGGGGAGCTGGACGAGGCGGGCGAGGATGGTGGGCGTGCGTTTCCTTGTGCCGCTTTGGTGCGTGACCTTGTTAACATTTTCACAATGCACTTATCGCCGTTTGACAGTCCATGTTGATATCCGTGTATTTAGATTGCATTCGTTGCATGTTCGTTAGTATACATGATTTAATATAGCGTAAGAAAATACACAAAAACTGGACCACAAAAACCAAGAACGGCGATAAAAATACTATAAAAATAAATAAAATTGTGAAAATTTATCCAAAGACACGTCCGTCAGTGTCAGCGGTTTTTTTTTTTTTTTTTTTTTTTTTTTATTATTATGAATGGGCTTACTCTTGGCCACAGACTAGCCAAAGGCAAAGACGTGGCCTACGATGGAGTGAGCTCGCCCAGAAGATGCCTGTTCACTCTTGATTTGAAGGTTGCTGGGTTATATGAGCTCGGAAATGTACGCAATTATTGAAGGTTTAAAGGTCGTAACTGTCCGGAAATACCGCAAGCTATAGTTTATTCTACAGTTTAGTTGTGCAAGGTAGAAAGTATCTGGAAAAACGCACAGTTGAGGACCCATAAACTAATAAATATAAATGATGGAGTTGGAAAGTGGATGAAAAGTGGAAAAATGGTTAATAACTATATGAATTACATTAGGATTCCTTACTAGTGTAGAAATTGACAGTAGGTGCGTGGCAAAGAGCGCATAATACCAAATTAGCATTGACAAGTCACAGCCAAATTTGTATTTAAGCTTGAAGTCTTGATTCTTCAATCTGCGTGAATTGAGTTTTCAAAGATACATATTTTTAATATTTCAGGATACGATTTTGGCCTCACTTTTCTAGACGAAAGCTGTGGCCTAACTGTGTCAAGAAAATTCGTGCTACCCGTCTACCAACACATGGTGAACATTCGGAGACCTACTATGGTTTTGCTAAGTCTACCTACGCTGATAATCCCTAAAGTTCTCGACACACAGGTACTTCTCACTCCTTAGATATCTACATATTATACATATAACATACCTCATTCTTTAGACCTTCCTTTTCGTTTCT
This sequence comes from Leguminivora glycinivorella, assembly GCF_023078275.1. NCBI lineage: Eukaryota > Metazoa > Arthropoda > Insecta > Lepidoptera > Tortricidae > Leguminivora > Leguminivora glycinivorella. Next base: position 1,432,057 of record NC_062983.1, read on the forward strand.
TTAACGCTCAGAATATGAAATGAATTGCCTCCTGACGTACCTACCTATTATTACTAAACGATAGAGACGAGAACGTTCAAAAGCGATGAATCGGGCGAACTGTCCCGAATCCTTCAGTCACACAAACTAGTTTTCCTTATCATCATTATTAATTATGATCACCGATCATCTGTGCATCGGACATAATTATTGTTGTTAGCCTAGTTTCCGATTTTGATTGTTGAGGCGTGATTCGCTTTTGTTATAGTGCGTTTCAGTAGCGTTAGCTTTGCTGTGCATTTCCCTAAAATCCACAAAAAAATTAAGTGAGCACGATAGGTTATCATTATCAATTTTCTGGGATTTTCTGCGGAATTGACTAGCTTACTACTCTGGCTGTACCTTGACTGAATAACTTTTTTTGACTGCAGGCAAACTACGCAGCATCATTAGCAGCAGGTAAATTTGAGCTACCATCGCAAGATGACATGATGGCTTCCTGGCTTCAGCAGTTCGGGAGTAGGAAAGTCGTCGATGTCAACTTATTGACTGATCAAATGGTAAGCATAAGTAATATGCGTATTTTGGAAGAATTTATGTAGCTACTAAAAATCCTTCATTTTTTATGTTGCCGTCTCCAGCTATTATTTAGTCTATGTTTAGTAAGAAGCAGAAAACAAACAGCGATCACCTTGTACCACGACATGAAGAGATCTCGGTCTTCGGAATTTTCATTTTATCACCTGGAGGAAATCACCTATCATTATATCTCACACAATATCCTTTTGTCTTAAAATCTCCAAATATCTAAGAAACTTTCTCCAATTCATAAATTAAAAAATCTTTTTTGTTTCCGTTTTTCAGGACCAGTATTTTGCAAATCTCTCAGCCGAAGCAGGCACTCCCCGCGTACCGCCAGTCATAACAAACATGAGGGATTTTAACGCAGTAAACCGGCTGGAAGATCTCCTCAACTACAGAGACTACAACTATAAAGTACTCGATGACCATCATTTTGAGAGATTTTACAATCCGCGTGAGGAAATTTGTGACATAGACTCCTGAGTACTGGAAGCATTGGTTTTGTTTTTGAATTTGGAACCTTTCGTTACTTAATAGAAGTTCAAAGTAAATTTTGGAATTTATGTACAATAACCTAACCACAAAATTAAAATTAAAAAAAAAACCCCGATCGCGACATAAGTAGTTGACCGATTTTCATCAAACATGGCTAAGAACACTCCCGACTAACTAACTCAGCTTTCAGACAAAAAAATCTAAATCTAAATCGGTTCATCCGTTCGGGAGCTACGATGCCACAGACAGATACACACACAGACAGACAGAACAGACAGGCGGAGAGACAGACGGACAAACAGACAGACAGACACGTCAAACTTAGTACCTACACGAGAAACAAAATATAGTACACGAGAACTGAAGAGGAATTGAAACGCGTCTGGCTCTGTCACGTCTACAAAAGAGCAATAGAGAGAGCGAGAGAGAAACACAAGCGATTGTGTCGTCGGCCAGCTATCTTAGCTGGTACTCGTACAAATCACAAATCACATGACGTGTTCCCGATTCTCACTAATCAGACAGAAGCGAAGACGTGAAGTAGTAAAGTGACCATCCTCCTTGCGTTATCCCGGCATTTACCACGGCTCATGGGAGCCTGGGGTCCGCTTTGACAACTAATCCGAAGATTTGGCGTAGGCACTAGTTTTTACGAAAGCGACTGCCATCTGACCTTCCAACCCGAAGGGTAAACTAGACCTTATTGGAATAAGTTTGGTCTCCTCACGATATTTTCCTTCACCGAAAAGCGACTGGCAAATATCAAATGACATTTCGCACATAAATTCCGAAAAACTCATTGGTGTGAGCCGGGGTTTGAACCCGCGACTTCCGGAATGAAAGTCGCACGTGGTATGCTAGGCTACCAGCTCGAGCAGTAATAAAGTATGCTCTTCTAAGTTCAGTCCTTTGTCGAAAACTGTGACATCGGTCTGTCGTCGCATTTCGATTGAATAATAGGATTTATGCGGCTAGTTCGCGAATTTCATACAGCATCGGACGTGCTGAGTAGAGAAAGTCACAGTATGTCAGTTAGAGCACATCTCGGACACTGGCGATCAAATATATTATATGAAAGAGGCGCGTTCCCAGCACACATTCTAAGCTGGCTGGCAGTCCTCAACTGTGCGTGTCTCCAGAAACTTCCTGCCCCGCACAGCTAAACTGTGGAATGAATTGTCGCCTGCGGTATTTCCGGACCGATACGACCTTCAAATCTTCAAGAAAAGAGCGTACAAAGCGTTAAAGGCTGGCAACGCACCTCCAACACCTCTGGTGTTTCTGGTGTCCATGGCCGGCAGTGATCGCTTAGCATAAGGCGACCTGTCTGCTCGTTTGCCTCCTATCCCATAAAAAAAAGCTCGTGTAGGTGAACGCGTACGACGCTTGTGTGAGATATGACAGATTAACTGTTCGCGTTTTTGACGGGCGGTAACTGTGAGGTAACCGAGAGGGGGTGATCGGTGCTTTCAGCGGGTAGCGGGAGTGGCCATACTGTACGATAGTACTCTTTATTATATACTGTGTATTATAGTCTTAGGAAACTGATATCGGGGAAGGTAATGACTTTGCACACGGGAGAAACAAAATCCCTATCTTATGTATACGTAGTGTTGAGCTTTACTATTTTGGTGTCACAAAATGGCTGATTTCGCTACATTGTACTGGTTGTCTGGAATAGTACATTACGATACAAGTGCGTAAAAAAGGGAGTTCGAAACGAGTGGCGATAGAGTAAAACACGACTGAATGGAGTGTTTTAAATCGATACGAGTTCCGAATTTCCTTTTTGCACGTGTATCGTACGACGTTTTTCAGGACAGATGAGCCTCCGAAGTTTCGACCTGGCATATAATGAACCACTTCTCGCACTACTGCGTAAAAAAACACCATCTGTACTGAAAAATATATTTTAGCGGAGATCACCTGTTGACTGCCTGCCTTCCAGTTCTTATGATAGGCGCATCTCATCGTCATTTGTATTTTTAGTCTCAAGTGTTTTTAACACCCGACGCAAAATTTCGAACGGATGAACAGATTATGATTTCTTTTTTTTTTGTTTGAAAGCTGAATTAGTTCGGGAGTGTTCTTTTCAAAATTTTTTCTACTCCCGTACTGTTATTCGTGAGTTACAAGGTCGTGCATATAACTTTAAAACCCTACATAAAAGATGTCAGGACAAGTCTATCTAGTCTATACCCTGAAAACATTTAGTAGCAGTCGCACGATATAGCTGTTTTACAGTTCAGTAAATACATTGCTACCAACTTAACAAACCAATTCGCAGAGTCGAGACTCCTTCGTTTTCTGCTGCGTTCATTGGCGACGCGTCGAATCGCATTCAAATGTATAGAACTCGATTCAACTCGGCTCGATTCGTCTTAGTGGCCAGGCTTCAAAGAACCATACCATAGACAGTTTTATTTTCATGTTTGCACTCAAACTGCATATTCAAAATGGTAGGCGGTCCACCTAGATAACTAAGATGACTGAAAGTAGGTATTTGTTGAATTTATAATTTTCTTTCAAAATAAGTGCTTGGTCGTAGAAAAAGTATTGTATGCAACGGTGTTTAACTGAGTCAAAAAATGCTCGTGGCGTCTTTATTAACAATTTTCGGCTTCGCCTCAAATTGTTACCCACGCCACTCACCTTTTTTGACCTCTTTTAACCACCAGTTGCATAAAATACTATTAACTTTCGCTGACTTACTATATGACTAGGTGACCAAAGTTATAATAAAATTGGGATGACGACTAAAAAAACTATTTAGTCCGTCAGTTAGATCATCAAAAAATGTTGGACATTTATATTTTTTCTTTTTTCTCCTAAATGAAAAATGACGACGGTACAGTGCCTTAAACTTTCGCGTGACGTCACGCCTAGGTACAATTCTTACCTAAAAGTGAATTAATGTCACAGGCCCCCACTCCGGAACTTTGATGCCCTGTATCTTAGTATTTTAGTTAAAGCGAAAAATATGTGTTCAGTATTTTTAGACGTTCTAATTCATGGACTAAACAAAATTATTATTTTTTAATTTATTCGTCATCCTTAATTATTATGCTTAACTTGCTAGCATACTGTGTTCTGTTGCCTCCACACCGCTGGCTACACTCCAGGTACAGAGGTCCAACTTCGTAATTGAAAGTTCGCCTCGAGTATGAATCGCGAATGGCGGAGACATGATATATTTCTATTATTAAATAGTACTCCCATCCTTGCACAAAACGACTTAAGCGCCGCGACATCTCTTAACACATAAAACCTTTAGTTTTGAGCTTGACTTGTGATTTTAGAAAAAGCGTAAGCGCCTATATATTTCTAAGGAGATAAGATGTTTTTAATGTGAAAGTTTGAAGGAGGCATGAGTCATTCTGAGCGGACAGAAGTTCGAATTAGCGTTTTGTCGAGTATTTGCGGATTTGATTAATTGACAAAGGATTTTGAACTTTTAGCTAAAGCGAGTGGTTAGGAGTAACGCCGTCGCGTCTCATACTTCCATATCGATAAGGTTTGATTTCGTATGCGTCGCATCGCCGTCGCGCGACCATCGCGCGACCGTCGCCCACGCAAGACACGGCGTAAGAGTCACGCATAATTATAGGGTTAAATTTATTAAAATGAGTACAGTTATCATCAGTTTGTTTCTAAGGTTCATATTAAGAACAATGGCGGCTTTTCTTACCTATATACCAAAACCTAACAAATATATTTTTTTAACAATAAATCTCTTTATTTACATGAACATATTTACATAATTATATAAGAAACTAAGACTAAACTTAAAAGCTAGCTAATGTCTAAAATAGGCCCTTGAGGCATTGTACCAAGGATACTGGCGACAATTAATTAAATATGCGATACGTAGGTATATATCATTACATTTAATAGCGAATACCTGATTATTAATATTTATTTAAACTTTATTGCACAATACAAAAAAAATACAAATGGCGGACTTAATGCTAGGTGGCATTCTCTACCAGTCAACCATGGGCTAAACCGAAAGATCATTACCCATAATTGACCAATTGGTTGTATTTTATGTTTTTCATTCTTGGAATTCAAACATTTTAAAAGTTACTTACATTAAGCAGGAATGCAATATTTTACTTATAAAACTAAGTACAACATAAAAGTACGATGTGTGGGGTATAACTCAAGGCCAGTCCCTTCGTATTTTGATGCTGAATTCATGCTAAAAATATACGCAATGCAGTTAAGATTATGCGGGCAGAGAGTTCTCTCGCATTTAAGTTGTCTACCTTGTTAAACCTGTGTCTGTTCGCATGGGCGCGGCACGGCGTCGCGTCGCAAAGAATCTTAGACGCGGTGCCGCGCCACTAGGCTTGTGCCGTTTCGTTTGTTGATCGGAGCGCTCCGATCTCGTTCAATCGCTCCCACGAACTAGTTCGCTCTTTTAGGTCTTTTGCTCATTTAGTTCAGCCAGACCAGCGACCACTGTGGTCAGAAATATCAGAACGAATGGGACCGAATAGTGTCAAAATGATACGAATAGTCTACAGATAGAAACTTTCCGGGCCGAAAGGTTGTAAGTAACCGAAGTTTAATATGAAAACTTGACTTTTTTTGTTGCTCTGCTAAGTAGCTCTCGCTCTCGGTCGGCGCAGTCACACACTCGTTCTCGATCCAAACCGCTCGCGCTCGCCGATTCTATACTGAACTAAATGAGCAAAGACCGATTCTCAGACCACGGAAAGATTCAGTTCATTTCGGTCATTGATGGGATTTTATTCCTAACAGTTCATAGTTCGTGAACGACACAAGCCTACGCGCCACGGGTTTCTTTGGTACAAAATCTGCGGCGCGGCACCGCGTCACAAAACCCGCGGCGCCGCGCGCCGCGCATATGTAGTCATGCCCTTAGATAAACAGTTATTCGCGGTTCAGCTCTTTGGAAGTGTATGGTAGAGTATGATGTACTACATACTATTCACTGAAATACTTATAGACGGTCAACCAAATCTTGGCACTAAAAAAGGTGCGATATTCAAATTTTCTGTAGCAATTGAAATCAATTTTTAATCACTAAAAAATTGATTTCAATCTTGTCGATGATTCCGCCAACGTCAAGGTTTAGAAAAGCACGCGCTTTATGAAGACAATTGGCCGGTTTAGTGTCAAAATTTGCCATCTATAGCAATCACGCTATTTGAATCATTTGATTTGGCACGCGACGGCGATGCGATGCAACGCGGCGCGACGAAATCAAACCTTCGATCTCTGTGGATGCGACATCGATGATAGGCGATGCGATGCGACGCGATGGCGGCGGTCGCGCTAACGCCGTGTCTTGCGTGGGCGACGGTCGCGCGACCGTCGCCGTCGCGTCTCATACTTCCATAACCATATCGATAAGGTTTGATTTCGTATGCGTCGCATCGCCGTCGCCCGACCATCGCGCGACCGTCGCCCACGCAAGCCACGGCGTAACGTCGTCCACGTAAGCCACGGCTTAAGTAAATAAGTTGAAATTTTATTGATGTCGTATCTACATTTAAATGATTACTCTCGTCCATACCCACCGTTCACAAATCAGTCGTTGCGATCGATGTAAAGAATGTATGTTTATTTGTGTTGTGCGGACCGAATTAGATGTCGCAGTGTACCATGGATTCCTGATTAAATACAAGTTACTTATTACCACAGAACTTAATTTAGGTAGAAGAAACAAATTCATATATTTGTATAGGGGCCGAGCGTGTCAAATTTTGTACTGAAGTTGATTCTTGCCTGTAATTTTAAATATGTCTCAGGCTCTTGATTGTTCATATTTTTTGTGTTGTTGCAATTGAATATCACGTAACGAGGCATTTTTTATGTTTTGGTTGACTTCAACTTACAAAAATTGACGCCCGAAAGCTGCAAGCTGCGAGTAAAGACGGACAACTCAGTGGATTTCACTGAGTTCATTTGACACGCTAAGTAGATACGTTTGCTTGATCTATGGTATATATGACATCTGTGCTTATTACACACTAGGTACGGACAGCTTAATATTATAGAAAAATACGGATCGGAAGAAACGTGTAGAATCCATACCAATATTACAAATGGGTAAGTGTGTGTGTCTGTTTGTTTGTCCGTCTTTCACGGCAAAACGGAGCGACGGATCGACGTAATTTTTTAAGTGGAGGTAGTTGAAGGGATGGAGAGTGATATAGGCTAATTTTAATCTATTTCTAATGGCCGTGTGGCAAATGAATGGAAAGATCATAATACATATAATAAATATTATGGTGAGTTACTGTTTACAAATATTTGTGAGTTATTCGTAGTAACTCTCTGGAGAATCCTTTATTGATGTTTTGTTCTTCTATTGAACCGTACACCTTAGTTTAGAATAGAATAGAATTTACGACAACAGATGCGGCTATGGAATGTTAAACTACTTAGTTTATTTGTTTTTAGCATAGTTTTTAGTGGATGGAATACCTTTTGAAGTTTATTTAAGTATCAAAATAAAACATAATATTAAAGAAAAAATGACGGACAGTGGCGAAGGCCGGATTCAAACCGGCATCTTTAGTAATCCGATCCGACCTAACGCCATGAACCCTTGGCCACCCCGTCACGGACGGACGGCTATTTTTTTATTTATATATAGTATCTACTTATCGAGTGTGACTACTTAAAAACACAAACCAAACATTTGTTAAAAATAATTTGATTTGTTCCCATATTTATGTAAGTATCTAGACTATCATAAAATAATTAAATGTTGCAGGACATTCTCACACAGATTGACTCAAACTGGACGAAACATATCTCGAGCTTCCAAGTACACTGCTAGATGTCGCTGACCCTATTAGGAAACTAGCTCACGACATGTTTATATAAATTATATTAGGCTCAAAATTGGTTTTGATTGTTTGAGAAAGAAATTGTGTGGAAAGTTGTTAGTAGAATAAGTTAATATACGTCTGTTGATTATTTAACACGTTATTTGTTCTGTGCTATTCCCTTCGAGACCTGGTATTTATGGTAAGCTCAAGAAGGCTGTGATGAAGGTAATGATAATTATAACATATTTAAATACATATGAAACATTCATGATACAGAAATTTTTTTTATACTACGTCGGTGGCAAACAAGCATACGGTGATGGAAAGCGGTCACCGTAACCTATGGACGCCTGCAACTCAAGGAGTGGTACATGCGCGTTGCCAACCCATTAGAAACTTGTACTATCAGCTACAAAAGTGGATGGCGAATTTATCAATGAATTCATTCATAATTTCTCCATGCACTTTTGCAACTGATACTACACTCCCCTTCCCCTTAAATATATGTTTAATTGTGCAATTAATGATAATAATGTATGACTCGGGTGAGATTAAATTCGCAAATGATAAGCTTTTTTCATAGCAAAAAAATTAAAATTAAAATTGTTTCTGAGTGAGATCTCTCTGTTTATGAGTGATATGAAAAGAGAGAGAACAAGCCCCAAAATAAATTGACTGTGGTAGGTGAATCTTAAAATTAAAATTAATCTCACAAACAGTTGATTAAAACTAAAGGTGATCCAGCTCTCAACCTTCTCAAAAATTATAAAGGTTCATCATCATCATCCTTCTTGCGTTATCCCGGCATTCGCCACGGCTCATGGGAGCCTGGGGTTCGCTTTGACGTAGGCACTATTTTTTACGAAAGCGACTGCCATCTGACCTTCCTACCCGAAGGGTAACTAGGCCTTATTGGGCCCTATTAGTCCGGTTTCCTCACGATGTTTTCCTTCACCGAAAAGCGACTGGCAAATATCAAATGAAATTTCACACATAAGTTACAAAAACTCATTGGTACGAGCCTCCTTCCGTGACCTCCGGATTGAATGTCGCAGGCTCTTACCGCTATGTCACTAGCGCTTCAAAAAATTGTAAAAGTTCATAAGAAAAAAAAAAACAAACTCATTTTCCTCATAATCTTCATTTTTCATAAAATCGATACATTACGCGATTTCCACCCTCACACAATTACCAAGGGGATTAAGCCGCTTCCACACGAACATGCGATCCGCTCGTTTGCCAGTGTGTGCGGGGCTTTATCGAGATTGCTTTACTTCGGGTGTCGATTAAATAAACAATTCATTAATGACTGGTTTTAAATAGAGTTTTGGGGAAGCTAAAATAGTTGTTTTGTTGGTGGGAACCAAAATAACAGTGAGCCATTCAGAGAGGATTCTAACTTTGATTTGATAGTGATTTTGATACGATTCTTAATTTTTAGCGTATCTTTTTAGGGTTCCGTAGTCAACTAGGAACCCTTATAGTTTCGCCATGTCTGTCTGTCCGTCCGTCCGTCCGTCCGTCCGTCCGCGAATAATCTCAGTAACCGTTAGCAGTAGAAAGCTGAAATTTGGTACCAATATGTATATCAATCACGCCGACAAAGTGCAAAAATAAAAAATGGAAAAAAATGTTTTATTAGGGTAGGGGGGCCTACATGTAAAGTGGAGGCTGATATTTTTTTTCATTCCAACCCCAACGTGTGATATATTGTTGGATAGGTATTTAAAAATTATTAAGGGTTTACTAAGATCGTTTTTAGATAATATTCATATTTTCGGAAATATTCGCTCCTAAAGGAAAAAAAAGTGCGTCCCCCCCCTCTAACTTTTGAACCATATGTTTAAAAATCATGAAAAAAATCACAAAAGTAAAACTTTATAAAGAATTTCTAAGAAAATTGTTTTGAACTTGATAGGTTCAGTAGTTTTTGAGAAAAATACGGAAAACTACGGAACCCTACACTGAGCGTGGCCCGACACGCTCTTGGCCGGTTTTTTGTCATAAGCCAGGGCCCGTAACTTTCATGCCAATTATATAAATTTGACGTCACGCTGCATATACAATGATTCAAGAGTTTTATTTAATAATTAATCATTATTCATAAATCATTTTAATCATGACTTCCAAACTAATCTATTCATATGTGAAATAATTAATACCTACTTGATACTCATAATAATATTTATAATATACAAAAGGATTTAAACTAATACAAATAAAACTACACTATAAACTAATAAATTAAACTATTACTAAACTAAATCTACCTATAAAATAAAACCCTATAAATAAAAAATCGAACCTAAGTCAGAGCCGGCCGGTAGAGTGCCCAGAAGGCTGGCGGCATTGCCGCGCTGATACTTGAAAAGTAAATTAAATGATTTGTTCATTTTTACACGTACGTTTTATTAAATAGTTTTGTTACCATATTTCAATAAATTACAAAAACAAAACAAATTGTTTCCTTTTCGTTTCACGTATCGAGTAGGTATTAATTATTCCACGTATAAATAGCTTGCTTTGGAAGTCATTTGTAAACGATTAAATTTGGATAATGTATAATGATTAATTATTACAATAGAACTATAATATTTGAATCATCCTATATGCAGCGTGACGTCAAATTGATGTCATCGGCATGAAAGTTACGGGCCTTGCACGGGAAGCATGGTCGCGCGATAGACGATAAAATATTTAGCAGGCGGTCCATATCGCACTATTTGCAAGTGCGCCAATAAGATCTAGTTTACCCTTCGGGTTGGAAGGTCAGATGGCAGTCGCTTTCGTAAAAACTAGCTAGTTGTCAAAGTGGACCCCAGGCTCACATGAGCCGTGGCAAATGCCGGGATAACGCAAGGAGGATGATGTATATGAGGTATTTAATTTAGATGGTTCATGACATCATCACTTACTCGTATAACGAAATCAAGGATAAACAATTAAACAGTGTGTTGTAAATATTAGACTTAATTGACCGGGATACAGCCCGTGATAACCTTTTTGATTTTTGTCGAGCTCCCGATATTTCGACGCAGTTGCATGCATCATTATCACGGAAAACTGACGAAGGCGTTGCATAGACAGCGCGCGATTTACTCTCCTTCGCGCGCGTCGGCTGCGTTCACTTTCAGGCTTTCAGGTCAATATGTGTAATGAAAATAACCGTGAATCATTCAAAACTCTTGTTGTAAATATTGTCATGTTCTACAATCGAGTTCAAGTCAAATCGGGCCCCTGGAATTCTCCATGACCTTTCTCTATCCTAACTCCTGACGAGGTCAAAGCTAATCGATCGTGAAAGACAACAACACGCTTCTATCGGAATTAGTACGTGAATAAAACACATGGCTAGCATAAAACGTGATCGCAAACAAACGGAGTCCACAGACCATAGAGTCAACTAGACTCATCATCATTTTCTTGCCCTTTTTACATGTATGTAGATTATGACATAAATAATGCTGAAAAAACTCAACCATTTAGTAAAAAAACGTAAAAACTACCTTGTGTTCAGGCCTTTTTACAACCGGGATGAATATTATACTAGATTTATTGACTAATCCCTCTCATCATATTTTATTTAGTTCCATACATGTTTTAAGAGTTTTCTGGTTGACATTTAATATTGCATTTATTTTATGGGTCAAATAGTTAGTGAAACTGTCATTTATTACTATTATTACTTGTACAATTGACTTAAAATTTTAATTTATTTATTAACTATTCTCGCTTATTATTTCATTATCTCCTTTGTTTGTTGTTATTATTTTGTTACTTACCTTTTTATTGTTGACAATTTATAATGTATAATTGTATTTGCATGACTTTCGTGTCCATATTAGCAAATAAAGAACTGAATACTGAATACTGGGGGCCGGCGCATGTCTCTTTCTTACCTATCTCTGTATCGGACGTCTCATAATTTTCTCTTACAGTCTATCCAGCTTATTTACTTCAAGACTGATGAAATAATATTGATATTAGTGAAGAGGAATCACGATAATTAAAATATTTTGTTCTTTTTCACTTTTTATTGAACGAATTGTTCACTAATTAGGTAGCTTACTTATGTAGCATACCTGACCAGTGGGTTATTTCATCTCAGTGACATTGAAACTTGACAATGACAATTCTGTGCCTATTTTTAGGTTGACAAGCAACATTGTTACTCAGCGTCAAATTTTTCTTGTTGACCAGGCAAGTCATGGCGATGTGTCACTGTCGGGCGACAATTGTCATTATTGGGAAATAGGCTACCAGGGGGCGTAGCCGAATGGCATTTCTGCGACGCGAAACGCCGCAGAAATGTAATCTGGCTCTGTCGCGCCAATACTATGCAAGAGCGGTAGAGATAGATAGCTACGAATGAGATATTATCGTGAGCGTTTGTGCATTCGGTTACGCATACAGACTTGCGAAATAGATGAGCTAAAATGGGTACCTATGGATAACCTACGACAAGGTGCGAAAATCGACGGGTCTAGTTATCAAAAGTTGCAGACGTTGCATTTTCTATTTCGATGTCTGGTCTGTGGATAATTCGATAACAAACCGGCCAATAAAGGCTGTTTACACACAGACGAACAGTAGTGTATTCATGTAGATCTACTGTTGATGTAGTCCAGTTAGCAATAAATAGAATAGATATATCTCTGCTTAGCATTGAGATTGAGTTTGCTTATCATTGGGTAGTCGCACTACTATAGATATATAAATTATAAATTGAAATAGATATCATACACGAAAGAAAAAAACGACATGGCCCACTGGTCGCCGAGCCACGAGTTTTCAGCTTACGCGGCTAACGTCTTTACTACTAGACCACCCGCCCGCCGTGGTACCCGACGAAATTTCTCTAGTGTATGTTATCTCTGATAGGGCTAGACGCCTGTTGACCGACACACCGAACCGAATAATGCTTGCACCTCCTAAAGGCACTAATTGCTCGCTCTATCTATGAGTAGTATGAGTACCAAAATAAGTTTATTATGTCCTCGGTTGCTCTCGCAAAATTATCACTATTCCGTTGCATAAATTGTACCTACAATACCCTACTATACATTTTTCTATCGGTACTTCGTATACTATTTCATACGACTCGTGTGTGACGAAGTAATACAAGAACCCAAATAAAAAGGTCAAAATGAAAACCCCTCTAAAAATCCTCCCCTATTGACTTAGCAGCAAAGGCCCAGTAACAAGATTTGTTAGTTTGTGTGAACGCGCCTCAATTTCACGCGGCGCCGATCAAAAAGTCGGAAAAGGACAGAAAAAAAAGGGCGACATCGTGATGGAAGGTTAGTTCTGACTCTACTGTACTGAATTTTTTAAACGACATATCACAATTAAGTTTAAAAGTTTGATTATTATTCGCAATCAGCCCTTTTAAATAGTCATATAACCCGGCAACCTTCAATTCAAGAGTGAACACTGAACAGGCATCTTCTGGGCGAGCTCACTCCGTCGTAGGCCACGTCTTTACCTTTGGCTAGTCTGTGGCCAAGAATAAGTCCATTTATAATAAAATAAATGTAAGTCGCGGATCAGGCCCCGTAGCCGAATGGCATTTCTCCGACGCCAAACGAAAACGAAACGCCGCGCCAGTTAGTCCGGCTTTATCGCGCCAATATGCAAGAGCGATAGAGATAGATATCTACTAGCGTTTCGTTTCGTGAGCATTTCGTGAACGTTTGTGCCATTCGGCTACGCACCCAGATCCGAGCCTTGTCTGGCGGACAAATCCGTACGTGTATGGCTATGTCTTAAATTCGTGAAAGTTTAAATGACTTCCAGGCGGGCTATTATGCTTGCAATTTTATCACTTATCAATGTGGATAAGACACCTGTCACTCTCACACTGACATACTTGCCAGAACGTGACGGATGCTTTTTCCACGTAAATAGGTGATAAAATTGCAAGCATCATAGGCCTGCTGCAATCGTATTCTACTTATAATCTTATCACTTATCCATGTGGAATGTGGATAAAGTATCCGTCACGCTTTGGCAAGTATGTCAGGGTGAGTGACAGCTTAAATGTCTTGTCCACGTGGATAAGTGATAAAATTGGAAGAATAATGCAGCACACTATAATTTTGATCTTTTTAAATCAAGAGTAAATATACATTTTTTTTAGGTAAATATTCATCCTAGACTACATCGCCACTTTCCATTAGATGAGATTGTGGTCAAATGATTTACCTATTTCCTATAATAAAAATAAAGTTTTTAAAATACCCACATATAAAACTATCATATGAAAATAATTTTAAAGTAAATACTTAGCTGATAACTTTGAGACAAGGGTATTCTTATAAAGATAATATAAGTATTATGACTGTGGTTGTTTTTATTTTCAACAGTGATAACAACAATGTATTTATCAACTTAAAGTTACCTATCTGACCTATCTCATAACGTTAAAGTTTAAGCAAACAAACATTTTTTTTTATAGCCCGTTTATGTGTCCCACTGCTGGGCAAAGGCCTCTGCCCGTGATTTCCACAGCTCCCGTTGGTTTGCTATTTCTGGCCAATTAGTCATGAAGGTGTCAAAGTCGTCCCGCCATCTCCGTCTGGGCCTGCCACGTCCGCGCTTAATTTGAGGCATCCACTTGGTGAACAAACAATGTTAAGGCAAAAAAAAAAACTCTGTGAGACAATTCTTAATCAACTATGGACACATCAAACATTGTATATCTAAAATATTTACATAATTATATAAGAAATATTGTTTAAAATTAAAAGTTCCTAAAATAAGATTCGTTCCGGCAATTTCCATATCGAAATGGAACAAAACGTTAAACAAAGTTCGCCTTTGTACTAGTGATATGCTCTTTTTCTTGTGTGTTGTATTATTTTCTGGTACAATAAAGTGTTTTACTACTACTACTACAAATGTAATGAATTTTTTGTACCTGAATGGGTCACTAATAGAAAGAAATTCAATAAAAAAAAAATTCAATTCAATTCAAAACCTTTAATGTCATAAACAACACATGTCAAAAATACAAAAACAATAATACAATAAATAAGGAATTTAAATAATCGTAAACAACTTAGTCAAAAAATAATGATAAATTTAAATACTAACCATAATTATATATAAAAAAAAATAAAAATAAAATATTATTTTTATATATATAATAAAGTTACTATGCAGCGACTCGTAAATTTTTTTTGGTGATAAAAGCATAGTTTTTAAGACGGTTCACTTTTCAGCAGGGCTAGCACATGATTGGCGCGTGATTTTCTAGCCGCGACATACACTACCCGTAGGTATTTATGTTAAGTACCTATATCATTAATTTAATTACTTTTTACAGAAAAAGATATGTGATTTATGTCGCCGCGAGATACTGTTGCATCAATCATATAGCTGCAAGCTAAAAAAAAAAATTGGGGGACACCTTACACACATCAACTTAGCCCCAAACTAAGCAAAGCTTATACTATGGGTGCTAAGCGACGATATACATACTTAAATAGATAAATACATACTTATATACATAGAAAACATCCATGACCACACAAATAAATGCCCTTATAGGGATTCGAACCTGGGACCGCGGCTCAGCAGGCAGGGTCACTACCGACTGAGCCAGACCGGTCGTCAAAGCTGCTGGCATATTTCGATACAGTCATAAGTATTGTTTCATTATACTTGAGTTTCCATGAATGGTAAACAATCTTGATAAAGCACCATTGTGATAAACAATACAATTGAAATTTCAAGACAAAGAATGTAAACACTAATTTGCTCTCTCTGCATCACGCTACAATTCTCATCATCATCATCCTCCTTAACACTGCCTGGGGTCCGCTTTAACAACTAATCCCAAGATATGGCGTAGACACTAGTTTTTACGAAAGCGACTGCCATCTGACCTTCCAACCCGAAGGGTAAACTAGACCTTATTGGAATTAGTCCGGTTTCCTCACGATGTTTTCCTTCACCGAAAAGCGACTGGCAAATATCAAATGACATTTCGCACATAAATTCCGAAAAACTCATTGGTGCGAGCCGGGGTTTGAACCCGCGACCTCCGGAACGAAAGTCGCACGTACTTACCGCTAGGCTACCAGCGCTTTTTCTATTATTTATAATATAAATTCAACATGAAATCTCCTACATCTTTGCCACTTTCAACTTTCTCAAAACTGGCCATTTATCTTAAACCCTAAAGTCGAAATAGGACAGACCCAGGAGAGCAATAAGTCCAAAAGACAAAACGTACACGTGCCTCTACCAAGCTATCTTTACAAATTTTGAACCAACTTCTAACCATATACACCGTGTTTTTTTTGTTTTCCGTTAAATTCGACACGCCGTTAGGTTAATTCACAGGAACCACTCTCTATATCACTCAAAGGTTAACGGGAAGAAATTCCTCAAAGGGATAAGTTCGCCTTTGTACTGTTATTTACTGTAACTACTGTGTATTTTGTTATTAATTGTATAATAAAGAGTTTACTACTACTATATCGCTTTTTATTAAATAAAAAAAAAATTTTTTTTTTCGTTTCCATACATAATAAATGGATTAATTAGTGTGAGAGGACCTTAACTATAACATCAAAGCATTGCAGTATTCTTTTACTATGGGTTTTACCTGAAATAAATTTTTTGAATTGAATTGAATTGCCAAGTGTTTGACGGCACAGTCATGTGTTCAGTAATAATTTTTTTTTTGATAATTCGATAACCAATACGTTATGAGATTACCGATAAGTTAAGAGGCTATTTTCTTAGAGAAATTGATTACATTTGAACTAAATAATCTTCCCTTAAAGTTTACGGAATTCAATAAAAACAGGGTGTATACGTAGACATTTTACGATTTCATCACGAAGGGTTAAGATTTGATTTCGTTGATAAGTACCGGTTAAGACCTTTCTTCTAATATATTTTTCCCCTCACTAGCTCGGAAACATGTGTTTTGTCCTTTAATATCAGCGGGTAAAAACGCATTTTATCCACTAGTGGGTAAAGTAATTTGACCTTAAATAAAGTGTAATTAACTGCTTTAAAATAGATAAAAGTAGGTGAATGTAGTAATAAAGAAGATTTACCACCTGTGGAACTACTGGAAGCAGTGATAAACGCATTTTTTGCGTTGTAGTTTCCTCGCTGTAGTGAGGGGAAAATTTTTGTGTTACACTAGGGTGCAAATGTATTTTACTTCTCGTGTGTTAAAAAACTCGCAAGTTCAGGATTCTATTCTCGAACCACTCGCTTCGCTCGTGGTTCAACTATAGAATCCTTTCACTTGCTCGTTTTTCAATTCCACACTCGGCGTTAAAATACAACTTTGCCCCCTTGTATAACAAATAACTATTGTCGCAATTTGATTTTTGCGTTCTTTTCCTCTGTATCGACTGCTATTATCTACGTCACTGCGTTTTTATAGGAAATCGCTTCAGATAATTAAGTTGTCTGATAATTGAACACTTAAAATGACGTTATTTACTACGAACTATTACATATATTACTACATTACGTTCTTAGATAGCGCTGGTAACCTAGTAACTTTAATTCTAATTTTTAACCGACTTCAAAAAAGGAGGAGGTTCTCAATTCGACTGAATGTTATTTTTTTATTTTTATTTTTTTTTGTATGTATGTTATTCGATATCTCCGAGAATCGTGGACCGATTTTCAAAATTTTTTTTTTGATCGAACCGGTATAACCCCGAGATGGTCCCATTGGCACCAAGTCAGGGTCTGATGATGGGATCCTGGAGAAATCGAGGGAACTCTTCAAATGTTATAGGCACATGTAATGTTTTTAGTCTATTTTTCAAAGGTACACCAGTATTTACGTCTGATGGTAATAATTTTATGTGGCTGAGCTGATGATGGAAGGTCAACTCCTCAATGGTTAGGAGTTAAAGGATAATTCTTTCACTACTGTACATGTATTCGGACTGATACATATAATATCACTAGGAACCACTAAAAATCAACAAATAAATAAACTTTTTAACAAAAAATAAAACCGCCTTCAAAAATAAGCGCGTTACAAAACACGGAGAAACTAAAAAGCCAAAAATAATAAACCTTTCAATTCAGATTTCTTATCGTATTGCAATAAGCTAAACATCCAAATTATAAACAAATCAATTATTTTTGGAGTCGGTACCAGCCTGTGTATGGTTGGGTGGGGCAAACAGGCAATAGCAAGGCGACGAACAGGTCTGGTACCGACTACAAAAATAATTGATTTGTTTATAATTTGGATGTTTAGCTTATTGCAATACGATAAGAAATCTGAATTCAAAGGTTTATTATTTTTGGCTTTTTAGTTTCTCCGTGTTTTGTAACGCGCTTATTTTTGAAGGCGGTTTTATTTTTTATTAAATTAGGACATTTTGTTCGGTTGTCGTTTGTTTCCTTTCTTTTAGTGAATATTATAAATATATGATTTTGACTCTTGGAGACCATATACATCTCTTAGGAGAATTAGATTAAGTATACATTTTATCTTTAGTTGTGACATTTAGAGTCATTTGCACCTCTAAAGTAATTTTAGACTTTTTTTTTGTATTTGTACTTTTTATATTTAGTGTAGTTCTTGGTTGTAATTCGACATTTAGAGACCTTCTACATCTCTAATTAATTGTATAGAGTTAACTTTAGTTAGAACTTAGAATTAGTATATAATAGTATCAATTGTAATTTCAATTCAATTTTAAATATTTTCTAAATATGTACATGTGACGTGTAAAAGTGCCCCTGTGGTCTATTTGCTGAATAAATTATTTTGATTTTGATTTTGATTTGATAGACAAGCGCTGGTAGCCTAGCGGTAAGTACGTGCGACTTTCGTTACGGAGGTCGCGGGTTCGATCCCCGGCTCGCACCAGAGTTTTTCGGAATTTTTGTGCGAAATGTCATTTGATATTTGCCAGTCGCTTTTCGGTGAAGGAAAACATCGTGAGGAAACCGGACTAATTCCAATAAGGTCTAGTTTACCCTTCGGGTTGGAAAGTCAGATGGCAGTCGCTTTCGTAAAAACTAGTACCTACGCCAAATCTTGGGATTAGTTGTCAAAGCGGACCCCCAGGCTCCCATGAGCCGTGGCAAATGCCGGGAAAACGCAAGGAGGATGATGACGTTCTTAGATAACAATTATGAAACTGTTTGGTAAGTACCTACATTATTACCGATTTTTGAGTCTCACGCGTTCAAATCCAGAAAATTGTCACTGAAAATAATAAGCAAGTCACCGTTTTCAACCGGTATTTTAGTGACAAAATCCCGTATGCGAGATTCAAAAATCGCCCTCCTGATTCGAATTTTAAGACGTCAAAATACAGGGTGTTTGGCACTCATGACCATACAATTTTTTTTGGGGACTTTGTGGTGTCATTTCCTTCCTTTTCGTCCTTGGAACCCTGGAAATGAAATTAAATATTTTATTAGTAAAATAATGGTCGCAAAGAAAGAAAGTATCAATTATTAATATTACTATCATAAATATACACCACCCCCTTTCTTCCCGTGGGTGAGAGATGGGTAGGGGTGAGTAAATACTGAGTATTTACCCGTAATTTACTCAAAGCACCGAGTAAATACTCGTATTTACTCATTTGGGTGAGTAGAAACTGTTACCTAAAAATAATTTAAAAAATGAGATTTAAGTAATTAGTCGTGTTTATTTTAACTGTGTGGACATGTTTAAATGATATTTATATTATTAGAAGCTTATGGGAGTCTTAGTTTGTCGAAAAAGAGGTAATCATTGTGAGAAAAAAATAGTGATAATGTTTAGTTAGCAGTTTTGTTTTATAAAAGCAGGTATTTACAGTAAAAGTATGAGACTTAAATTAAATTGATGTTCTAGATAACGGCATGACGTTCGGAAGTGATTGTTAATGTGGCACTTACGACCTTTTATTAAGGGTTTTCTAAAGAAAACTCAAACATGGCTCAGCTGATGACGTTTAAAGTAAAAGTTTTGTGTTTTGTATTATATGGACAATAATTTGACGGTTTCTGGATATTTTTCGGACAACGAATTCGAAAGTTATAAAGGTATAAACATTATTTCGGCCTTAATTATCGTTTTATTCCAAAACTGTTCATATTATTAAAAAACTTTTTTAGAAACATTCAATTAATTTTTAAAGACCTATCAGATGATGTATAACACACTGGTAATTTCTGAATTTTATTTTTGTGAAAAATAGTTACATGTATGGAGAGCACGTCTTTAAAATAAAATTCATATAAATTTGATTACTTAACTTAGTAGCCGATAACAAAATACACCACTATTTCTAATTTGTATTTCCATTTCAGCACGCTAAATAGTTTATACCCACCAATTTGAGTAAAAACGAGTAAGTATGGGTATTTTGAGTAAAAACTGAGTATTTACTCGATATTTACTCTTGAGTATTTACTCACTACCCATCTCTACGTGGGTGTCGTAGAAGGCGACTATGGGATATGGGTTAAATTGTGGCGTAGGCGAGAGGCTGGCAACCTGTCACTGCAATGTCACAGTTTCGTTTTCTTTCAACCCCTTATTTGCCAAGAGTGGCACTGAAGCTTTAGTAGTTTTATATGTTCTGCCTACCCCTTTATGGGATACAGGCGTGATTGTATGTATGTAAATATACACTCCCTTCCCGGATCTGTAAGTTCACAAGTTCACATTTTTGACACATTCGTTTTGAAGTATGTTGCGATGTGGCTAAGACGTATCGTTTGCCAAATCTAACGATTAATTTCGAATTGGTTGAATCGATTAGGCCCTATATACAAGGAGGCGCTTAAACAAATACACGATTTCTATCAACTGTTAGAGTAAAAACACCAGGATACCACTATTAATTATACAGTTTATTGAACGGAATCTCAAAATACAAGCTTAGTGACAAACGCTCCCAATGGAAGCTTCCAGTCCGTCTGACGCCCAGTTGACAGCGATGCCTAGGGATGGGGACCAGCGACTAGTGATGTCCTTACATTCGCCCATTCTGACCTTGACCTTTCGTCCCGAAGGTCTCTGCTATCCATGCTGCTACTGATGACTGCCGCAGTCAACGCAGCCGAAGCAGGCCGCGCCTCCAACGGGTGGCGGTAGACTTCATCTGTTCATTTGTTCTTTTCTTTTCTGCAAAGTGAACAAGAACTTTGTATACTCCAGCTATACACTCAGGCCCTGGTCCTTTGAAGTGATTAACTCGAGAACCGTTGGAAACGGCCGGTGTAGTTTAAGACTAACTTACACCAAGATATGTAATTGGCCTCATTTTATAGTCGAATCATAGTAATGACATAACTAAACTCAAGATTGCATGACCAGACTAGCCTAGTACAAGTAAGTCAGGTCATTATTTAACAAATCCACAGCCAGTAAGGCTTTAAAACTATTAAGGTGCGATGGTACGAAAAGTACATGTTTTACCGCCATGATCGATACTATATATTAGTCAAATTAATTATGTATAACTTTTTAACAAAAAATAAAACCGCCTTCAAAAAAAGCGTGTTACAAAACACGGAGAAACTAAAAAGCCAAAAATAATAAACCTTCGAATTCAGATTTTTTATCGGATTGCAATAATCTAAACATCCAAATTATAAACAAATCAATTATTTTTGTAGTCGGTACCAGACCTGTTCGTCGCCTTGCTACTTGTCTTGCTGTTTGCCCCACCCAACCATACGCAGGCTGGCCCCGACTCCAAAAATAATTGATTTGTTTATAATTTGGATGTTTAGATTATTGCAATCCGATAAAAAATCTGAATTCGAAGGTTTATTATTTTTGGCTTTTTAGTTTCTCCGTGTTTTGTAACACGCTTTTTTTGAAGGCGGTTTTATTTTTTGTTAAAAAGTTAATTTATTTGTTGATTTTTAGTGGTTCCTAGTGATATTATATGTATCAGTCCGAATATATGTACAGTAGTGAAAGAATTATCCTTTAACTCCTAACCGTTGAGGAGTTGACCTTCCATCATCAGCTCAGCCACATAAAATTATTACCATCAAGCGTAAATACTGGTTTACCTTTGAAAAATACACTAAGAACATTACATGTGCCTATAACATTTGAAGAGTTCCCTCGATTTCTCCAAGATCCCATCATCAGACCCCGACTTGGTGCCAATGGGACCATCTCGGGGTTATACCCGTTCGATCAAAAAAAAAATTTTGAAAATCGGTCCATGATGCTCGGAGATATCGAGTAACATACATACAAAAAAAAAAAAAAAAAAAACATTCAGTCGAATTGAGAACCTCCTCCTTTTTTGAAGTCGGTTAAAAATAGATGACATCTAGCGGCGGGCAGGTAATTACTGGTGTACAAAACACCATCTAATATTTGCTTGTAAATAACTTCACCCATCAATACATTTCATTTATTTTCAGGCAAGTATTATGCCATTTATGCCTTAAGTTAAGACTTACGTGAGCGGTGCATTCCAAACTAACCGCTCAATATAATAATGATGATTGGCGTCGTTTAAATAGCAAATACATGGAACAAACTCACAGTTGGCTTCGTCACTGTAGGCTGTGAAGCTCCCCACATGCGCAAGAAGGCGTACAACTCGTGAGAGGTTAACATGACACACCCTATGCGTGATCATAGCCACCTTCCAACACAGCACAAGCTCTTGTTAAGAAGCTCTGTAACATACATGGGAAATACTAAGTTCCTTAATGTAACGAGAACGTGATAATTTTTTCTTGGAACTAAGCCAGTAGGTGATAGGATCAGTACAACACAACTGTCGTTCAAGTAACATGATAAGGTTACGAGAAATTAATTTACAATTGGCATAGTAGGTGCTCTCAATTACAGATCCGGCTTACATAGCCGTTAAATAATTTAGTAATAAACAATGACAATCAAGACATTACAAAATATTGTCATGTATTTTTTTTTTTTCATGAATATATATTAAGCAGAATACATGGCTGTTCCTTGGCAGGACCTTTAACAACCGCTGATTATTTTTTTCTATCAACATGATAAAATTAATAAATGGTAATAATCAATGTGTACTAGCCACCAATTTTGCTATAAGACAACACACATTACCATATCAAATCTTCATACGAAAGCCACGGTGATACGGCTTCTTTCGTGGCTGTCAGCGCAACGACCGCAGAAGTTGGCCCTTCATGACAAGGTTGTCGCGCAGCCTGTAGCATGCATTCGTTCAGCTAGGCATTCCGAACAGTTGCTCTCTCCGCTCTATTGGAAACCGTAATTTCACCAGCGACCTCTGGAAAGTATGCATGTAAGTGACCCTTTCAAGGTAACCTTGAGATCATTACTCTTTAAGGTCATAAAACATGCTTTTGACAAACAAGGTCTCAAGCTAACCTCTTAAGGATATACCTCTTAAGGACTATATAACACATGATGGCATCTCTGAAGACCTTCATCACAAATAACAGAAGCAGAACAATCCTCTTAAGGATAGACTATATAGCACATGATGGCGTCTGTAAGACCTACATCACAAATAACAGAAGCAGACCAATCCTCTTAAGGATAGTCTATATAACACATGATGGCGTCTGTAAGACCTACATCACAGATAACAGAACAGAACTAGCCTCGTAAGGGTAGTCTATATAACATATGATGGCGTCTGTGAAGACCTACATCACAATAACAGAAACAGAACAATCCTCTTAAGGAAAGTCTATGTAACACATGATGGCGTCTATGAAGACCTACATCACAAATAACAGAAACAGAACAATCCTCTTAAGGAAAGCCTATATAACACATGATGGCGTCTCTGAAGACCTTCATCACAAATAACAAAAACAGACCAATCCTCTTAAGGATAGTCTATATAACACATGATGGCGTCTGTAAAGACCTACATCACAAATAACAGAAACAGACCAATCCTCTTAAGGATAGTCTATATAACACATGATGGCGTCTCTAAAGACCTACATCACAAATAACAGAAACAGACCAATCCTCTTAAGGATAGTCTATATAACACATGAAGGCGTCTGTAAAGACCTACATCACAAATAACAAAAACAGACCAATCCTCTTAAGGATAGTCTATATAACACATGATGGCGTCTGTAAAGACCTACATCACAAATAACAAAAACAGACCAATCCTCTTAAGGATAGTCTATATAACACATGATGGCGTCTGTAAAGACCTACACCACAAATAACAAAAACAGACCAATCCTCTTAAGGATAGTCTATATAACACATGATGGCGTCTCCAAAGACCTGCACCACAATAATAGGTCTTATGCATATGGTCCGCCTCCTAAGGCCTGCATTGCATAAACAGAACTACTTAAGAAACAATAATCAAAGTGCTAAATGTATAGCAGACATTAAAGTAATCATTATAATTATGACTCACACTTTAAGTGACGGAAATCACTTCATTTTTTACTTGTGGATATCACATTAGTTACACTACCATGGATACCACAAGATTCAGGTACAATGTGCTTATATATCAGGAAACCCTGTGAACAGAATATATTATTAACATCATGTAAAGGCAACACAACTCGGTTCTTAATCCGGCGTGTATATATGCAATGGCAACTCGGTTCTTAATTTGAGAGTAATAGCACAAGCACAACTCGGTTCTCAATTTGAGAGTAATAGCACAAGCACAACTCGGTTCTCAATCCGGCGTGCATATATGTAATGACAACACAGTTCTTAATCTGAGACTAATAAGGCAAACCACAACTCGGTTCTTAATCCGGCGTGCATATATGTAATGACAACTAATGTCTTAATCTGAGATTAATAAGGCAAAACATAACTCGGATCTTAATCCAGCGTGCAACTTGTCTTATTTTTCCCGTGCCCCTAAGGTAACACGCTTACTATATATACCATTATTGAAATACATTCCAGTCAACCAAGAATAATCTTATGGCACTTGGCTTGACTTATCGAGGTTTCACTACATTCAAATAATGTAATATTTTATCTATCATTGTTCACTTACCAAATGGTTCTTGACAAAGGTATTTATATATCATCATCAGGCATGGTGCATAAGCTTATTGATTAAACCATCAGGCTTGCCAGACAATGCTTCAAAAGACACACTAGAGAGGTGCTCCAGCTGTAGGTATATGTGCAATTTAAAGCACAACATTATCCATATAGCTGCCACCTGCACAACTACATAATTTTGTTAGTTGTGTTAATACTATGCATATGCAAGAATATTTAGTACAGGTGTTGAGTTTTTATAACAAAATATCATTATTTTTGATTCTTGCAAAAGTCACAAAACATGTAAAATATATATATTCTTGTGAAATCAAGAAGCAATAGAAGTGTACAGTTATTTTTTTTTTATATTTCAAGGAACAGAACATATTAAAAGTAGACAATACTTGTCAACTTCAAACGTTACCTGTTTGTCATGCTTCGGTTCAGAAACATTCCTTCGCAGTGAAGGGTTAAAATTATTAGAAGCTCCAATTAAGTTATTTACCTCAGATTATTGCACATCTTTTAAAAACTTAACTGATTGGCATGTTTCAAGCCCAATTCCAAATCAAACTGATTTGTTGTAACAGACAAGTATAGCATGTAGACCGTTAAATTCCATCGGGTCTATAAATATCAAAATCTCTTACCATTAGCTATGACAAATTTTACCAGTGTCATAAATAGTTCAATAGATATCCAGTTTGGTGTTTCCAGCTTTTAGCAAGATTTAACCTCAGGAACTTCTGGAATCATGCCTTATCAATGCAAGTATTTTCAACTTATGGTCAATATTCACCAGGTTACCGGCAGGCAACTACTGTAATCAATAAATTAATCTGGAAAGGAATGTAATTAAGGAACAAATTATATCACTGATAATGCATTAAATGGACACTGGACTATGTCATGATAATAAATGTTCCAAGTGTCTGTCTAGGGAATATATTTGTCTTTGGTTCAATTTAGAACATGATTACATTTCTTGTCAAAAATGTTTGCAATGCTAAACCAGCATTATTATAAACAAAACAGCATCAACAATACACTATACTTCAGTGCTATGCCCTTAATTTTAACACACATTATGGTTTTACAAAGATGCATAATTAACCTCATCAAAATATTATTATGTTAATATTATTATTATTTTATCAACATTTTTGATGAATTTGTGCCATGTAATATAGCAACATGTTTCCTCATTTAGAAAAATGCAAGATCATACAGAGTTTATATGCATAAGAATGTCACTAAGACAGATTTCAAAATACAGTCCCCGGTAAAGTGACAAAACTTATAGTAACAAAAGAGTTGTCAAAGTTTTCTTATGCTTATTTACTCATCCATTATACTAACCTGTAGTGAATTTAAAATGTATTTACTGTCAGCATACTTACATAAGCCAGATGCAATGGCACAATATTATTGAGTAGGATAAATACCTTATTCCATGTCATTCCGGACAAACTTATTTTTAATATGACAAATAGGGCAAGATAATGATCATCTCTCTTTGTAGATCATAAAACCCATAAAGTCACATGTTATAAGGAATCATTTAGGTGCCATTTAGATTGAAACTTATCTTATATTCTGTTTCACTGTGACACCGTGACAATTGTCAATATATCACTTGTAGGTTCAATATGTATTAAGTATTCTGAAACATATCTGGAAACACAAAAACACAACACACAAGTGAGCTAATGATTATTCACTACTGCAGCCCCTCTATATATACTGGTAATACTCTTTGCCCGGAGCAATTGTGAATGACAAGTTGGATGTGGTTAGCATCTCACCGTCCATGACTTACTGTGGTACTTATTGTGATACATTTTGTGAGTATATAAAAGTATTAGTATCTTCAACATGTACATAATTAAGTTGATCTGAAAGAAAGAAACACAACACAGGCTACTATAGTGGATGTTGATAATTTCAGCCCCAGAGCACTGTGTTTGGATCACTTTTACTTCCGATTTCACACTCATTATGATCAAATATTACTCCAAAGTGTGAATATCTCGTAAACTGCAATGGATACTTTTAACTGTAGTATATGGTGCTAGTGTCTTTACTCGTCGAATCAGATCGACTGGTGTTAATTAAATACTGTTGCACAACAATAAAAGGTTATGAGCGCGGCGCGAGAATGATGACATTGTCAATTTCGGACAAATTACATAGTACGGGCGTATATGGGTAACTAATATCGCGCTTCTGAAACTGTTAGAGTAAAAACACCAGGATACCACTATTAATTATACAGTTTATTGAACGGAATCTCAAAATACAAGCTTAGTGACAAACGCTCCCAATGGAAGCTTCCAGTCCGTCTGACGCCCAGTTGACAGCGATGCCTAGGGATGGGGACCAGCGACTAGTGATGTCCTTACACAACTTACTGAAATTTCATTTGAATCGAAATGACAGACTAAAAATGAATGATAAAATGACATAATAAGTAAATCCTGCCTTAGTCGTACGAGCCAAGGTTCTGGAGATACGATATTTTTTATTTATTTTTCCTATAAACCTATTTTACCGGGATTCGAACCCAGGACACCGGCTTAGCAGGCAAGGTCACTAACCGCTATGCCAGACCAATCGTGCATTCGCTTTAATCTCGTAACGCCCACCATACAACATTTTTGCTAGGGAATTTTGATCCTAATTGTACTTGGAATTGAGTTGAGCTCCATTTGTTCGAAAAATTTTAGAAACAAAATAAATGATACCTTATTTGTTTACATGAACGTTGAAATTCCATTGAAACCCAATGTACATCTGAATGCACATTGGGCGGCCAGAGGTTAATTGCGCTCCATTGACACGGATATCAGGTTAGCCAGCCAGTTTAATAAGTATAGCTTACAATTAATATGCCGGCTAATATGCAAACTGGTATATTATACACCTAGTTACTGGATAGGTTAGCTTACTTCTAGATTCTGCATAGAAAAGTAAAAAAAAAAGTCATAAGTACTTACACTTTTAGATTTTTTTTTTATTTTTTCTAAAAGTTGCCTGGAAGAGATCGCCCTTTGGCGATAACACCAAGTTGTGCCAGTAAGGAGTATTATATATTATGTATATATAATTATCTTTATTTTAATGATCTTATTGAATCCGAATTCGCAATTTAGAAAAAAAAAATGTTGTCAAATTAAAAATTAGATATTTTTTTATTTAAGTTTTATTACCAAATGAACAGAACTTAAAATTTCGTTGATAAAACAAAACATCTTCTAAAAAAAAATAAGCATAGCACATACGCGCATTAAATACTTACAACAATACAAAACTGCTTTATCTAGTGATTGAATAATCTATGGAAAGATATGATTATTTAAATTACCCACAAGTAAGTCAAGAAATATCAATGAACGACCGAAACACACTAAGTTTTGTAATACATCAGCGGCAGCGTCAATTTTATAATTTTGAAATCTAAAATACATCTCTTTTTTTATGGGATAAGAGGCAAACGAGCAGACAGGTCGCCTGATGGTAAGCGATCACCGCGGCCCATGGACACCCAAACCACCAGAAATGTTGGAGGTGCGTTGCCGGCCTTTAAGATGGGTGTATGCTTTTTTCTTGAAGGTTTGAAGGTCGCATCGGTCCGGAAATACCGCTGGCGATATTTCTCTTTATATTTCTGATTTATTTTCCGCACTGATATCTGATTAGCCAAATGGTTGACTGGTAGAAAATGTCTTAAAGCATTAAGATCGCCATTTGTACTTTATGTTGTGCAATAAAGGTGAAATAAATATAACATTTCCTTTATGGACCCACATTTATTTTAGCCAATATTAATAAAAACAAAAACCAGATCAAACTATTCCGCAACACAAAAATCTAAACCTAAAACCCCTGATCCTATCACCGCAGGCCATTCCCGTCACTTACTCCAGTCAACTAAGGATTATCAATGGCGATTACCTTTATCATCACTATTACCATGGATTATTTCAGTATATAGGATTTGGCTTGCTATACTTTGGATGAGTTCCTTGATACCTACGGGTCATTGACTGGATCGTGTACCTACTAATGTAATATGTGTGTCTGCATTACTTAGAATACCCAATGTGAAATGTGTTTTTTTTTTCTAAATAATCATTGTATGTAAATAATTGACGTGTAAATGTGAATATTTTACCAATAAACATCTATATCTATATCTATATCTATATCTACATATTCCATACTAATCATCGTACCTATCATAACTACACTGAATGATGCCTACAATTTTTTTCAACAGGTGTATAAAACATAACAACAAATTTCGGGAAAACATGATTTTGGCCACTTCCAGGCTGCGAACAGCGCCATCTAGTTTAAAGCCTAAAGGCCCATACATTTCAGGGGTACGCTTTTTTGTATGGGCTTTGTCAGTCCCGTATTAAATCGTTCTTGCTATTATCACTACCTTATAAAACAAAGTCACACGCCGCGTCTGTGTGTCTGTGCATGTGTGTTTGCAATAAACTCAAAAACTACAAAATGTTGAAAATCTCATGCGGTTTTTACTTATGTATATAATGATTCTTGAGGAAGGTTCAAGTTTGTAATGTTTAAGGTTTTTCTTTAAATTGATTAAAATATTATGACGATATTTGTTATCCAAGTCGGTAAAAATGACGATGCTCAAGGGCTAAAACTGAAAATAAATTATTACTCCGATTTCAATATACCTATTTAATATTGAAAGTCACTTACAGGTCGAACGCGATTGATTAACATTATTTTACCTTTTTTCTCAACGTTTCGGCCAGGTTGACCACGGCCAACCAGCCAGTGCAACCTGGCCGAAACGTTGGAAAAAAAGGTAAAATAATGTTAATCAATCGCGTTCGACCTGTAAGTGACTTTCAAATCGCGTTCGACCTGTAAGTGACTTAAAATATGTGTTCAAAGCGTTTGGGAGCTACGATGCCACAGACAGACACACACACAGACAGTCAGACAAACAGACAGACAGACAGACAGACAGACAGACAGACAGACAGACAAACAGACAAACAGACAGACAGACAGACGGACACGTCAAACTTATAACACCCCGTCGTTTTTGCGTTAATGTTAAAACACAGGCCATTACTATTTTAATGATTCAACCCTATCTTTACTGGTCTATCTATCTATTTCAAAACACGACCACGGTATTTGTTTTTGCACCAATCGATATCGTGTTTAAACTACACTGCGGTTATTACAAAAAGAAAATGGCGTCGGCAAAAACTATGGGAAATGTTGCTTAGGTGTAATTGCATTGATGGATTATAGTTTATAGGTTACGACACGATTACGATCAGGTGCCGTAGACGAATGGCATTTCTGCGACGTGAAACGAAAACGAAACGACGCGAAAGGTAGTTTGGCTCTGTCGCGCAAATATGCAAGAGCGATAGAGACAAATATCTACGAGCGTTTCGTTTCGTGAGCGTTTGTGCCGTGTCCGTTTGTTAACGTAGGGAAGAATTATGAAAATAACAAAAACACCGGGGTGTTATAAGTTTGACGTGTCTGCCTGTTTGTGTGTGTATCTGTATGTGGCATCATAGCTTTTGAACGGATGAAACGATTTAGTTTTCGTTGTTTTTGTTATGACAGCTGAATTAGCCGGGAGTGTTCTTAACCAGGGGTTCGGGGATTTAATTCTTGTTCATGCATGTCGTCACCTATAAAAGCCCTCATTGAACAAAATTACAGGTTGTAGGCATCGAAGCCTACAATTAAGCGACAGTTCTGAGACAAGCGACACGCCACGAGAAGGATATTTCTTCTAATACCTTTATTAATGAACGATTACGTTATTGCAGTAGACTATGTAACTGCAAGGTTAGAAGTAGAGGTCGCCACTTAAGCTCATAATTTTGCTATGATGATTTTTGTTAGGTCTTGGTTTAGATGGCGCCCGGCATCCGTTGGCTTGTTGGGTGGACGACATTCGAAAAACTGCGGGGCACTTCTGGATGAGATTAGCCCAGGACTGGGATAAGTGGCGTACACGGAGGGAGGCCTATGCTCAGCAGTGGGCGATTAATGGCTGAAATGATGATGATGATGATGATGATGAGTTTATATGGGCAGATTAGTAAAAAAAATATTCTCACGTCGTGCGGAAAGAGGTTCATAATGTAGGTATAGAGACTTGGATCCTGTATATTTAACGACTACTCTCAATCCGAACAGACTCTAATAAAATGTGACTTAGTAAGACGGATTTTTTGAGTTATTTTTTAACCGTATGATGGCAGTCGCTTTCGTAAAAGTAGTGCCTACGCCAAATCTTGGGATTAGTTGTTAAAGCAAACCCCAGGCTCCCATGAGCTGTGGCAAATGCCGGGATAACGCAAGGAGGATGATGATAATGATGGCATGGAGAGTTCTGTTGATTCTGAGATAATAAGCACAAAAATATCTAGTATACATATAATAGTAGGTAGTCTTTTATCCTGAAAGCTTAGTAACGATAAAAAAATCGCAAATTTTAAAATTAAAGAAAAAGCGTCCGTAAGGATTCGAACCTGCGACCTACTGCTTTGCTGAAGCAGTCGCTATGACCAACCTTAACATGGTATCCCTCGCATATGTTTATGTGTGATATTAACCTAACCACAAAATTAAAATTTTGAAAATACCCCCGACCGCGATATATTATAGTAGACCGATTTTCATGAAACATGCCTAAGAACACTCCCGACTAACTCAGCTTTCAAACAAAAAGAATCTAAATCGGTTCATCCGTTCGGGAGTTACGATGCCACAGACAGACACACACATAGACAGACAGACACGTCAAACTTATAACACCCCGTCGTTTTAGCGTCGGGGTTTAAAAAAATAAGTTAAAAAACCGTTTAATTTCCAACATACGTTACCAAGCCCTCGCAGCAAGTCCAAATAAATTCAAATGCAGACAGACCTCCGAAACAGACTCATCCTTTCAACTTCACAACAAAAATACGCTCAAAAACAATGCGTATTTTTGTTCGTGTAAGTAAATAAATATACTGTACTCTGTTTGTCTTTTTGTTTTAGCTACTATAGCTATTCATGCCGTAATCGGCAACGGCGACCCTAGCTACTTACGTTACGAGCGTGTGCTCGGATATGACTTGCAAAGCCGAACTTGGTCTTGAAAATTCTGTCGCACGTGGGGCAGTAAAGTTGTCCAGAACCATTGTAGGTGTAATTATAGGAGGGTTTCGGCCGAGATTTCCGTATCTGACGCTTCGTATCAAGCTCAATGAGACGGGCGTCTTCAAAGTCTTTGACGCTGCTTTTGATACGAGAGCGCCATTCTGGCCGCTGAGATGCATACTCCTCCCATTTTTCAGGTGGTATTCTGCAGACAGTTAGGTGGCGTTTAAGCACGTCCTTGTAACGCAGGTGCTGCCCACCTTGCTTCCGTTTTCCAGCTGATAGCTGGGAGTAGAACACGGCTTTCGGTAGTCTGCAATCACTCATACGCCAAACATGCCCACACCACCTAAGCTGACCCTTCATCAAGAGCGCCTCCATGCCAG
This sequence comes from Leguminivora glycinivorella, assembly GCF_023078275.1. Lineage (NCBI taxonomy): Eukaryota > Metazoa > Arthropoda > Insecta > Lepidoptera > Tortricidae > Leguminivora > Leguminivora glycinivorella. The sequence continues at coordinate 1,464,450 of NC_062983.1, forward strand.
GCATCTTGCAGCGACGAAGTACTTCAAAAAAATAAGTAGGTACCTACTTATTACTTTTTTCAAAATATGGCTCTTACGAATAGATACAAAAGATTGAAGAACCGATGACTCAACTCAAAATTTGACAAAAATCGATGAAAACCGTATGGAGCCCCTAAAAATATTATGACTACACGTTGCAAAATTTCGAACTATTTTCTTCATACTAAGTATACTTACTACTGAACTGTCACCGCATATGTCAGAGTAACAGCGCCCTCTAATCCATACTAATATTATAAATGGGAAAGTGAAAAAAAATACAAAAAGTTTATACAATCCTGGGATTCGAACGCAGCTTCACGGCGTGACAGGCGACTGTTCACCACCGACGCCATTACATAACACGCTGCTACCGACGAAATTAGGCTATACATATATAATTATTTAAATATAATTAATAATGTCAAATCCATACTAATATTATAAATGGGAAAGTGTGTGTGTCTGTTTGTTTGTCCGTCTTTTGCGGTAAAACGGAGCAACGAATTGACGTGAATTTTTAATTAGAGATAGTTGAAGGGATGGAGAGTGACATAGGCTACTATTTGTATTTTTCTAACGCGAGCGAAACCGCGGGCAAAAGCTAGTAGTCATCCTTACCTACGTGCTTAAAATGTAAGTATTAATCTGCAAATTTAACAATTAATTCAATATCTACTTACATCTTCAGTTTACCCACCATGGTACATTGTGAACCAGTAATCAATACACAGAGACCCAAAATAATCTAAATCCTTTACAATGATAAAGGAGTTACGTCGTTTCAGTTGTAAACGGCCGTTTTGGAAGCCGACAATGGTACGGGGTTTGGAAGCATTAATCTCAGACTTCGTTTGAGATTATCATTTGTGAGTGACACACTGGTTTGTGGTTAGGTGAACATGGTTCTCAATAAGATAATAAAAATATGCAAAATTCGTAGTAAAGAGGTTATTGAAGGATAAGATAAAGATATACAGAGTGTAACAAAAATGGTGGTGATCCGTTTAAGGGCGTACTCAGTATCGTATTCTTATCAGGAAAAAGTAGAAGAAAACTTTTTTTTCGCTAAAAAAATTTTCACTTTTGTATGAGCCGGGCCGCGCGAATCGGTCGAATCTCCATACAAAGATAAAAAAATTTTTTGCGAAAAAAAATTTTTATCCTACTTTTTCCTGATGAGAATACGATACTGAATACGCTTAAACGGATCACCACCATTTTTGTTACACTCTGTATTATGTGCACAGTTCTATTTTATTAATGTACAATTCTAAAAGCAACACGCGCTGGTGGCCTAGCGGTAAGGAGCGCTGGTGGCTTAGCGGTAAGGAGCGCTGGTAGCTTAGCGGTAAGGAGCGCTGGTAGCTTAGCGGTAAGGAGCGCTGGTAGCTTAGCGGTAAGGAGCGCTGGTGGCTTAGCGGTAAGGAGCGCTGGTAGCTTAGCGGTAAGGAGCGCTGGTAGCTTAGCGGTAAGGAGCGCTGGTAGCTTAGCGGTAAGGAGCGCTGGTAGCTTAGCGGTAAGGAGCGCTGGTGGCTTAGCGGTAAGGAGCGCTGGTGGCTTAGCGTTAAGGAGCGCTGGTGGCTTAGCGGTAAGGAGCGCTGGTGGCTTAGCGGTAAGGAGCGCTGGTAGCTTAGCGGTAAGGAGCGCTGGTAGCTTAGCGGTAAGGAGCGCTGGTGGCTTAGCGGTAAGGAGCGCTGGTGGCTTAGCGGTAAGGAGCGCTGGTGGCTTAGCGGTAAGGAGCGCTGGTGGCTTAGCGGTAAGGAGCGCTGGTGGCTTAGCGGTAAGGAGCGCTGGTGGCTTAGCGGTAAGGAGCGCTGGTGGCTTAGCGGTAAGGAGCGCTGGTGGCTTAGCGGTAAGAGCGTGCGACTTTCGATCCGGAGGTCACGGGTTTGAACCTGGCTCTTACCAATGAGTTTTTCTGAACTTATGTGCGGAATGCCATTTGACATTTGCCAGTCGCTTTTCAGTGAAGGAAAACATCGTGAGGAAACCGGACTAATTCCAATAAGGCCTAGTTACCCTTCGGGTTGGACCCCAGATAGCAGTGGCTTTCGTAAAACCAGTGCCTACGCCAAATCTTGGGATTAGTTGTCACAGCGGACCCAGGCTTCCATGAGCCGTGGCAAATGCCGGGATAACGCAAGGAGGGATGACAATTCTAAAAGCAACAGAAAAAAAAAATGAAGTTAAATTAGCGCGAGAAGTTGCGCGACAAGAAACGTACCTACGTACTGCAAATGAATGCGCTAACACCATCGGTGTTCCCAGAAAAATACGACCTCGGTCTCTTTAAAGTAAGAGTGAATAGGCTATTACCACAGAATATATAATAGTACAAGTACAGAAGGCTCACTCCTTTGATGTTCACAAAATGCCGCCATTCTAAATTCTTACCTACATTAACAAACGGACCGCACGCGAGCAGCCGACATTGAATTCTATTGCGCCGCGTGAAGGTCGTCACCAGTGAACGGGCCGCGAACTCGCCGGCATGTACTTGTAGCGCGGCGGTAGAATCGTGGAGTGAGCCGCCCCTGCTATTACTGAATCGGTGAGCTCCATCTTAGACTGTCTTCACTTTCCATCAGGTGTGACTAGGGTCAATCGCTGATCAGTCATCATCCTCCTTGCGTTATCCTGGCATTTGCCACGGCTCATGGGAGCCTGGGGTCCGCTCTGACAACTAATTCCTAGATTTGGCGTAGGCACTAGTTTTACGAAAGCGACTGCCATCTGACCTTCCAACTCGAAGGGTAACTAGGCCTTATTGGAATTAGTCCGCTTTCCTCACGATGTTTTCCTTCACCGAATCCTTCCTTCCTTACTTTTTTTCTTTGCTGATCAGTCAACAATAGAAAAAAATAGACCAAACTCAGCATGCTATTTATGAAGCCAGCGGTGTTACGCAATGCCTTATTTTATCTGACTAAGAAATATGTTATAAGAAGAAGTGGAATAAGAATAGTAGCTCTTTCCGTCTCCTACAGCTATTTGCAGTAGCTGTGTGTTTTGTTGAAAAAATGCGTGAAGTTGACGCATCACTTAATATTATCAAAGCAATACCTACTGCTGAAATTAACTACTTATAACATTTTTCCACCACTCGTGTGTCTCATGCTTTATAAAAAAAATATTTTTTTTCCACAATAAAAAAATTATAAAAAACAGTTTATTTACGTTCAATGTAAGCTTTTACTAACGATACCCCACTTGACCTAGTAACTTGAAATTTACAGTTTGCCCCCTTTCAGTTTGGGCATTCTCTACAATTAAAATTAATAAAAAAAAAACTTTCTATTTGTAGAGGTTTACAATGTTCCAGTGGCGGCTGGTGAAAATTTCTGCTAGGCAATATCAAGCAAAAAGAAACCTACCTTAACATTAGATACTTTACTAGTAGGGATGTACCGACTATTGATTTGGCCGACTAGGCCGACTACCGACTAGTCGGCGCTTGGGTGGCCGATTAGTCGGCCGACTAGTCGGCTAGTCGGCCAGAACATAATTTTCGATAAATTCACATTTTGAATGTCATTTTTGGTCCTTCCTTCGCGCTTTTCATGATTTTTTACAGATGTGCAAAGGTTCATGACAATATTTATATACATTTTCCATTTTCCATTCGATTCGATTTTTTTTCGAGCCGCTGCTGCGATGTTCACAACTATTCCAAATTTCAAGTTGATAGCATCAGTAGTTCTCGAGATATTTAGTAATGTGACAGACGGACAGAGTCGCACCATAAGGGTTCCTTTTGTACCTTTTTGGTACGGAACCCTAAAAACGATAATTGCGGCAAAACCTATGATGCAGAAATTAAAATTGCAACAATTTCACGTAAATATATTGAGAATTTTGAGCAGAAACAGAATATTTCTGAATTGTCAGTTTTCTTTGAAAATCACGGTTTATAAATTAATATTGACTTTTCCAGTTGGCTGCCCCACTCGGCACTGAGTCCTACTGTAATTAATTCAAAGAAAATGAACAAACAGAATCCAAGCGTGATCCGGGAGCAATTATCATACATACACAACGGCGGCTGTTATTTTTCCCGGGAAAAATGTTTTGATAACGGTTTACTGAAGAGTTTCAAAGATATCCTTGTGAGCATAATAGAATAACATAAGATACAAACACAGTATACTCAAAAACGATTTAATACTGGGTGCGTAGCCGAATGGCACAAACGCTCACGAAACGCTCACGAAACGAAACGCTAGTAGATATCTATCTCTGTCGCTCTTGGCGCGACAGAGCCAGACTAACTTTCGCGGCGTTTCGTTTTCGTTTGTCGTCGGAGAAATGCCATTCGGCTACGGGGCTTGGACTGACAAAGTAATACTATGGACTTTGAACAAAAATGCGTACCCCTGAAATGTATGAAGATTTAGACTAGGTGGCGCTGTTTCGCAGCCAAAAAAGTGGCCAAAATGATATTTTCCCCAAATATTTTTGCGTTTTTATTTTTTTAAGAACAAACGACATATTTCCTTATTTTAAAATCATGATGTCACGTCTATACACATTTTGAAAAAATAGTTATTTGTTTTACAAGAATATAGAATAATTTATTTACCAAGAAAAGGAATAGCTACAATTTTATTATTAATTACTGTGACTTCCACACTAGGAAAAGCCTGTATATCTCGGAAGTCCGGTTTGACACAGATGATTCGGCTATTGACATACATTAAAAAGGAAAATCAAAAATGAAATGCTAAATGTACCTAACAAAAATCTAACAATTTTATAAAAGCTAATGAATACATTTTTAGTATGATTTCTAAACTAAAGACTACAATTTCTAAGCATGCACTATGATAATTAATGAGTGTTGTTTTTGTGTAAATGTGCAGTGTGAATGGGCAAAGTTGACAAGGGGGCAAAGTTGACAAGGGGGCAAAGTTGTTGTTTAGAGCGAAAGATTCCAATATAAAACCGCGAGCGTAGCGAGTATTTCAAAAAGTGGAATCTTGTGCGTTGCGAGGGTTTCAAGGCATGAAGGTTTAACAAACTTTGCCGCCGAGTGAAACACAAAATTTTTCACCACACCAACACGAACAAAATACTGACTATAAAACGTCTAACTAAATCAAATCTATCAATTTGTTCAATATTTATAATTCAAAATCATCATTTATAACTTTTAACTTATTTATTCAAATACGTAAGTTTACAGTACTTAACCAAAACACTTACATATTAAATTAAAAATAATTACATTAAATTTCATGCATGTTAAAAATAAAACTCACTTCTAAACATTATTTTTATTATATTATTGATAATTCATGCATATCAAAAATTTATACAAATCAAAAACACAATAATTACTGTGAATGCCCTAAAAGACAGATAGACAGACAAACAAACAAACAAACAGACAGACAGACAAACAGATCGACAGATAGAGACGTCAAACTTATAAAACCCCGTCGTTTTTGCGTCGGCGGTTAAAAATACACAAAGAAAGTGCGTATCTACGCATCGGGTGTCCATGGGCGGTAATGATCGCTTACCAACAGGCGATCTGTCTGTTCGTTTTCCTCCTGTTTTAAATTCAGCTATTATGCCTATTATATAACGGAGTGCAAGTTTTTCTTATGTAACGAGAGTAAAAACACATATATTATGTATTCATCAGTCTATTATTATGCGAAACAATTTACAGTAAAACCTGCGAAAATGGAATTTGTCGCAATATATAGGCTACTTGTTACAATAACCTACTTGTTATTCATGAGGACTTTTATATACTTTTATAAACAAGACACACAAATCGATTTAGTCCCTTAGAAAACAATCCAATAAAAATAAGCGCGTTACAAAACACGGAGAAACTAAAAAGCAAAAAATAATAAACCTTTGAATTCAGATTTCTTATCGTATTGCAATAATCTAAACATCCAAATTATAAACAAATCAATTATTTTTGCAGTCGGTACCAGACCTGTTCGTCGCCTTGCTATTGCCTGTTTGCCCCACCCAACCATACGCAGGCTGGCACCGACTCCAAAAATAATTGATTTGTTTATAATTTGGATGTTTAGATTATTGCAATACGATAAGAAATCTGAATTCAAAGGTTTATTATTTTTTGCTTTTTAGTTTCTCCGTGTTTTGTAACGCGCTTATTTTTGAAGGCGGTTTTATTTTTTGTTAAAAAGTTTATTTATTTGTTGATTTTTAGTGGTTCCTATTGATATTATACGTATCAGTCCGAATACATGTACACTAGTGAAAGAATTATCCTTTAACTCCTAACCATTGAGGAGTTGACCTTCCATCATCAGCTCAGCCACACAAAATTATTACCATCAGGCGTAAATACTGGTTTACCTTTGAAAAATACACTAAAAACATTACATGTGCCTATAACATTTGAAGAGTTCCCTCGATTTCTCCAGGATCCCATCATCAGACCTTGACTTGGTGCCAATGGGACCATCTCGGGGTTATACCCGTTCGATCAAAAAAAAAATTTTGAAAATCGGTCCACAATTCTCGAAGATATCGAGGAACATACATACAAAAAAAAAAAAAAAAAAAAAAAAACATTCAGTCGAATTGAGAACCTCCTCCTTTTTTGAAGTCGGTTAAAAATACGTGTTTATGTGTGTGACGTTCCGCAGATAAAATGTACCTTATGGATGCTGGCACTTACAGCTTCGCAAACAAAGAGTTAATATATGGAACTATTTTTTTTTTATCAAAGAACACTTACTGTTTCATAAAAAATGTGACTTAATAGTTGCCACATGTAAAACGATTAGTATTAGACGGTGGCACCCCTATTATATATACTCTTTTTATGCCAGGCGAAGGTATTAGCTACTATTAGTGCCGCGTACTGCGTAAGCGAAAACCTTTGACGTAGAGTGTCACATTTGTAAAAAATAACATTCCTATTTCTTCAACACACTGATCCTGCAACAAAGACTCCAATCTCGTTTTAAAAATAGTCAAACTAGAAATATAACGGGTGACCCGTTGACCACGAACGCTGTAAAGTGTTCGAAACGTCGGGATGGATTGCAAATTCATTATACGCGATTTAATCCGTTTCCATAGTTTTATTTCATAAGTAACTATCGTGGAAATTATTAACTAATTTTATAGGTAGTTTTAGTTTAGTTATAGTTTTATTTATAAGTTCATAGTTAAGTTTTTTTTTATGATACATTCTTTAATTTAATCTTGAATAAATAATATTTACAAAAGTTTTCTCATATTACCAGGATCTATTTACCCAGGTCTCACTGTAGCTACCTATATGAACAATAACGCGTCTCCTCCAGATTTCTAAAGAGATATTCTAAACAAATAATTAGCATATCAATACATTCCGAACTACACAATATTAGCGGCAAGCAGATTTGTCTCACAGAATACTGTGAGTAAATATGCGTTTTGTTTCTTGCATGATAAAGAAGAGTTTAGTGTGGTATAAGATAATGATAGGTTGAGAGTTTTTCCACTTTCAAATGTTTTAAATATTCGTAGATGTCAAATCAGAGTGAAAACATGAAGTTTAAGGAACATATTTTTCTGCCATTCGGCCGGAAAGCGTCAAATTTCAGGCCGTTGCATTATACAAAGTTACCGGTACTGTCGAACAAAAAAATAGTATACACACCTTAAATAGGAAAGTCTCCGCTCCGCCTCAGCCAACAATTGGATAAAATCTAAGACATTTCATACTTTACTAGACTAGGTAGGGTACTATGTAATTTATTTTCGTTTAAAATCTTTTTTTTTATGTTTATCAATGACCATTGATTTGATCAAATGGTAGATTGATTCCCAATAAGAGCCACATTCGATCTGATGACGATTTTCATCTGTAAAGAAAGGCTCTGAAGCACAGATGTCATATATACCATAGATCAAGCAAAAGTATCTACTTAGCGTGTCAAATGAACTCAGTGAAATCCACTGAGTTGTCCGTCTTTACTCGCAGCTTGCAGCTTTCGGGCGTCAATTTTTGTAAGTTGAAGTCAATCAAAACATAAAAAATGCCTCGTTACGTGATATTCAATTGCAACAACACAAAAATTATGAACAATCAAGAGCCTGAGACATATTTAAAATTACAGGCAAGAATCAACTTCAGTACAAAATTTGACACGCTCGGCCCCTATACAAATATATGAATTTGTTTCTTCTATCTAAATTTAGTTCTGTGCTCTGAAGTTTAAAAACTTCGTAATTTACTTTTTGCCTTTTATGTGCATCCTATAGATGCATTTTTCATACAAATTGTGTTTCAACACATTAAACATTGGTTAAGTCAAACCACAAACTGGGATAACTTCTAATCAAGCCACTATCTGTCACAGAGCCCACAGCAGGAATCATTTATTTATAAACTATGGCGCGTAAACTAGAGGATTAAGCATTCCGCTCAGTACGCGATCGGCGCGCGCGCTGGCGGTATCCTTATGCCTTAGTCTTGCATTTAGAAAAGAAAAAAACCCGCTACATTGCATCTTCGAATTTTGAAAACACTCAGTGAATTGCGTGAATCGATAGTTCCAAATTTGAAAATACTGGCCAGTGAGATTACATGTGCCATGTAAAAAAAGTAATCGGACATACAGATTTTCTTAGTTGAAAATACTGGCCAGTAAGATCGCGTGTGTTTACCTTTACTTGTTTTTACGGGGTGATTAGGTTCATGTTCGTATGCCTTTACTTGGAAATTAAAAGTATTGGTTGGAGTTGGTGAAACTTTTGTGAATTTGGATTTGGAATGTGACTGTTAGTGTTTGTGTTTATGGATGTGCATTGGATGTTTTTAGGTACGTTTTTATTTTTGTTTCTTTTTTTTGGAATTCAGTTTTTGTAATGTGTGAATATTCAAAACTAGTCTCGTCAAAAAAAAAACCTCAGAACTCGTAAATTGTCTGTGATAGATTAGCAGAAACTAAGTAGACTAGATGTATGTATAGTCTAAAGCCCATAGAGTTACATCAGCAAGTAAAATAAGGCAAGAAAATAGAAAAAAAATAGTCACGTAATGTAACTCAGAATATTCTTTTTGGCTGATCAATATATAATAACATTTTATGAAAACACTTCATGAAAATTTTATTAAAGATAATAACTTATTATCCTCCCTCATTTTTACTAGAATTCGCGTCATTCGAATTTGTAATCCTCTTTACCTAATGGACGCAGGCACTTATCATCTTAATGTAGGCAACCGAATTATTACTAAAGGCCAAAGAACTTTTACTACTTAATCGAGAAAAATCTCCGATGACTTTATCCGTCTATACGGAGTTACATATTTCTTTGCTAAGACTAAACTTAAAAGCTAGCGAATGTCTAAAATAGGCCCTTGAGGCATTGATTGTAACAAAGATACTGGCGACATTTCCTCGTTGTATCGCAATGCTGATACGTTGTGCGAGGAAGTTGCCAGCTCTTCGGTCACCAGTTACATCAACCAGACGCTTCGCGATTTCTGTGAAAAACTGTACAGTTAAGACGATACAGGAGGGGTCAATTCTTCATACAAACGCTCTCGACTATTTCCTCCCTGGTTTATTAAGTACTATCAGAAGTTCATCACAATGCTTCACATTATGTTGAAGATAGAGAAATGATTTTTTCAACACAGTGTAACAGTCAAAAGGTGACCTACCTACCCTAGCCTATACTCTACCATAAGCACCCTATATATTTAACAACCCAAGAACCCATTAAGCTTAAGAACTACCCCTAAATTTAATCCCAATTTATTTTGTTTGTTTTGTTCTGCATTTAAAACGATTGGCCATAAGAAAAATAATAAAATGTGATCGTTTAGTAGAGGAAGGACGCCTAAGTTGTACGAAGTAACCACAAATCCTTTTCTCAAGTGTAGGAAGTTTCAACACACTAGATATTCCCCTAACATTTAGAAATTCTACCTCCTAGGTAATAATAGTTTCCGCTATTCTGATATTCCCTATAGATGAGTACCGATACATAATTTATTTTATAGAGCAATTACAACCAACATATTCTTTCAATTCTCATAGTCAAATATACACTTTGTGAAGTAGAAAGAAATAAAATACAATAATTAAGGTGAAAAATTCAATTTATTTGTCAAATTTTTAGGAATTTTATTTTTAAAGGTGTTTTATCCCCAACGCGTCTTAGTATGAATTACAATACATAGTCGGTAATACATACGAGACTGGACCATCAACGTAGAGCTATTTGCCAGTTCAATTCTTTCTTTGAATCGAATATGAAATTGGAACTCTATTTCTATTATTTCTATTTTATATTGTCAGTGAGAATCAGCGAAAATGAGAATACAACTTCACTATTAATACTATTCAAAGATAATTAAAGGAAAACTATCAGCAATTCAAGAATTCCAAGAACCCCTTGTTTTATTTTGTATTTAGGGCTTTATTTAGGCAAATACCTCCTGGTTTGCGCATGAGGTAAGGTCGCCTATTCTGTCATCTAAAATGCCAGGCCTTGGATCCTTTCTTAGAATCATCTTTTCTGGAATGTGAACCTATCAACCGGTTCTCTTAAAAATTTTGAACTTTATAAACCATAGAACCCCAGACTCTCCTCCAACATATCGACAAATGAAGACTACAATTACTATATTTGAACAAGACAATTCCATTTAATGGCCATCATTGTATGTGGTAAGCTCGTACGCATTGCTATACAAGACTTGCCTCAACTGTCACGTTACGCTTAGCTGATATACTCAAGCCTGGACCTCCTGCCCAAACAAGCATCATAACTCCAATGCCAAGTAGCAAGAGAAAAGACCTGAGTCTCTTTAATTTATCAAAAACAAATCCGAAATAAAAATACTTAATTCAAACTGGCATTCCCGACAGAACCTAGTCCCTAAGCTTCTCAAAACCCAGCTATCCCATATACTTCAGCAATTAAACCTCCAAAGATATAGTCCCCATTAGCAGCTCATTCTACAGATATAATAAATAATAAAAATATAATATCACGTATAAAGAAATAAAAATAATCTTTTATTTCTGAAGAATAAATAAAATATAATTGGCTTCAGCATTTTCTGAAGTTGATTAAGAACCTTAGTTCATTTAAAAGCAAAAGCTTGTACAGAATAACCATATAATTAACACATAAAATATCATTTAGTTTGCTTCAGAACTCCTTGGACTTAAAGTAAGACCCTTGGATCTCAAACACAAAAACATGCAGTTAAGCATTGTTTTTCTGAAGTTGTTTAGAACCTTAGTTCACTTAAAAGCAAAAGCTTGTATAAATAACCATATAATTAACATTGTAATAAGTTCTCATATAAAATAATTTAGTTTGCTTCAGCATTCATTGGAATTAATGGAAGACCCTTGGATCTCATACACAAAAAATATGCAAATAAGCATTGTAATAAAATTATAATATAATATGCTCCAGAATTTCAGAGAATTATTTAAAATCTATAGATTATTCAAAGTGTATAATAAAAACCCTTAATAAATCAGTTATGTTTCAAAGTACCACAAAATAGTCATATAACAAAGCACAATAGAACATCATAATGAAATCACAAAGAAAAACAGTGATAAATATTAAAGAACTCACATGACTCCTTCTTATCTTTGGAGAGATCTCCCCGTGGCTGCTTCGACCCGCGACTCGTTCCTGAATGTTCCCCCTGCGCCCCGTGTACTGGCTTATATAGCCCGCTCGGGTGACGGCCCCGCCCGAACCTGCCACGCTAGCGTCCCCCCGGAGCCCCGACGGCCCTGCTCGCTTGTATTACCATATATGGGCATCCGACGCGCACCCTCCAGCGCCGACGCGCTCATCTCGATCGTGATTGGCTGCGCACCATCGCCTGACGCCAAGTCGAGTTTCGACCTGTTTCCTAGAACTTTTGCTACCGATGTTTTGAATGATGTTTCTATTTGGAATGAAAATAATATTATATTTATGCATGCATAGATTTGTACGAAACGAGATGATCGGATCGTCACAATTGCCCCCAACATTTGTCAGAGAGGAAAGGTTTTGTAAACCTTGACTCGGAGCACAAATGTTCCCACTCTAAATCAGATATTGTTATTTAACCCTTTGATGTAAATGTGATGCGTAAAGTGACCAATACTAGAAAGGAAACAAATTATCCGGCATGAAATTATAAACCCACAGAATTATGACCCATGAGTCCAATTGCTTTCAGACAGAATTTCCACCCTCCATGCGACACTTGGTTGTGAGGCAAGTGAGCCCTATGTAGCAAAGTCCTCGCGTTTCATCCGGAATCTACGACCGTAGCCATTGAGATTCCACCACCTACATTGCCCAGATGTCCAGAAACAACGAAAACCTCCCCATAAAGAATGGAAAAACCTTTGCGGTAACCTCCAACACTTTTTCCCAGTGGCAATAACTCCAGTCAATAACCCACACAGGACAACCGATTCCTTTCTTTCTTGGCTTGATGTAGTACTCTATTTCCAAGCAAGAAAGCTAGAAGTATTTTGAATTCATATATATTACGTTATGGCTCAAATGATTTCCACTCGATTTTTTTTTTTTTTTTTTTTATTCGTGTGGAACCCAAACGAACTCTAAAGTCCTTATCTGAGGTTAGCGTCAGGATAGATGGACACGAAGTAATTCAAACATGTGTTTTAATTCACATGCTTGACCACCCCACATCACGTAAGCTCAGGAGTCAGCCAAATGGTCAGTTAAGAATGTAGAAGACATCCTTAAAAGTATTTGAAAGTCTCGACCGAGTTACTGGTACTACATATGGGCAGGAAGGAACTCCTGGACAGCCTCAGCCTTGCTATTACATTAATAATAACTGTATTTTATTTTGTGGAAGTTATTATTATCATAATCCTACTTATGATGAAAAATTACTATAAAAATTATACATATCTGGATGTATATCGGCTGCAAATTGCCATACTAATTTACAATGCAATTGATTTCAAAAAAATCATTTCTATAGAAAACTTTTTAGTTAAATAGCAATGACCAAAACTGTCTATCAGAGGCACACATTTCTCTCCAAAGGTAGGACCGCCACGTCACTGCAGTTCAAACACATGGTTCTTTTTTTTTTTTTCCACGTGCTTGCTGTGCAGCCCGGTACCCCGGATCCCCTAAGATAGGTTAAGCAAACTAAATCAAAACACTCCTTCTGCAAACCCACTCGTTCATAGAGAGTGTGACGGACGAATAGTGATAGCTTCTTGTAGAGTATTGTGTTATCAAAAAGAATTTACCTATAAAAGGTATGACCTTAACCTAACACCAATATTCTCTTGATAACACATCTTTGTTCCCCTTTTCCCCGTTTGCAAATAACAATAACTGTTGTCAATATTTGATGATAAACAACTCTTAATAAACTCTCTCATACAAAATCATACATCAATTCTTTCATCCATCCTCTCTTACATCTACACATAACATACATCACCTGAGTCGTACACACATATCATACATGTTTCATTCAATCATCTTTTATTCTTCCTCACTCGCTCTTTCATACAGTTTAATACAAAGTTGCAAACAATCAAAATATTGACAGTAAAAAAAAATTAATCCCATAAAATATATATTGCATTGTGCTTTATATTGAAATAGGTAATTTACAATTTACACTATACTACAACCTTATAATTAAAGTTTACGCTTACGCTTAATATTGACAAAATTTAACGAAATTGGTTGAGACAAATTACGCTAAAAACAAATATAGTCAGAGCAACGTTAGAATTAATTCCTGATAGTCATGAATAAACCCTTACACATACGAAACCATGACTTGCTGTTCAACAAAAAGCCATAGCCCCGCACATGCACTGGCCACCCACAACCACCAAAAACCAATCCCACATCACTCCAACCATCAATGTTACGCCTTATATGCTCTAAAAATTACGCTTGGTTACGACTTATATGCTCTAAAAATTACGCTTAATCATTTACGCCAAATTGCAATTAAATCTACGCAAAATGTATTTTACTTAACGCCAAATTAGTTACGCCAATTGCTTTAATCAAAATTACTACGCGCTATGCCACTTAACTTAGGTATTCTAACTACAAAATGGTAACATGTTCATCTTACATTTGACCAGCCACAAATATCCTGAACCAAACGATTACCCACGTCTCATTCTTCACTATCCAGATCCTCTTCAGATGTTTTTGAACTTGTTTATTCTGCCGAAGTAGTAGATCCTGCTGACTGCACAAATATGTTCTTGGAGGGGCTTCAGACGAAGACAGCCACCCCAATTCGTAGATTGCTGCTGCTGGCCCGTACTACTGCTGCTGCCCCGTACAACTGCTGCTGGCTCTGTAACTCAAAAGCTCAAAGCACGAAACACGTCGAGTTAGCGTAATTACAAACAAAATATGAACCTTGGATTAACCTTTATTTTTAGTTTCCCCCACACAAAATTGCAAAATTAATACTGTTACAGTTACACGATATTTTTAGCTAGGTGGAGGATAAAATGACGGCTTATAGACGGATGACCCTTATTTACAATCAGTTTTACTTGGGAATAGAAAAACATGACAAAACCTATGCCTGATAATCAAAATAATCAATTTTAGTGTAAGTAGCTAATTGGTTCATCAAGCTAAGGTCTAATTAATAGGTTCTCGTACAACTTTCCAAATAGCGAGACTCGCACATAGTCATTACATTGTAGTTCATTGTTGCTAGGTCCTTGAATAAAATATTTCTATAAATTTCCCATCCACATGATAAGAAACATACTTTAAAGAACAATATTGTCATGTAGCGATGCGTAAATAGATACTACTACGCCACCATAACTAGATATCCTAACACTAAACTTGCCCCCATGTCATTGCAAGTTTTATGCTATTGACTAACTCTGTAAATGCAAAACTATTAGATACTGGCTTCTAACCTTTGCCGCATTATGATGACGAGCACCCTCAGTTATTAATTAAGTTAATCGGAAACAAAAGTAACATACACATACACTTACAATTTAAATCAACTGTTGCTTACTCAAACTAATTACAATTTTACATGCTGGCACACGTGCCCCCCTGCGAACTAAACTTTTACTTAATCAGTTGTGATAACCAGACCCGGGAATAACTCACAACAAAAGTCATCTTTAACACATGTCGTAATAATTACAACTCTCTTTACTCACTGGCATACATGCCCCCGTGACAACTAAAATTTAGCGTATTCTAAAGGGTTCAAATTGTGAGAAGCTAAATAAAGGAAACAATTGACCAAAGTTTAATCACAAATGGACAACCTTGAACAATAAGATTAAAAACAAAACTAAAATAAATATAGAGGAAGAACCTTAAAACTAAACTAAAACAAATTAAAAGGAAAAAACTCAAACAATAAAATACACAAAAATATTTCATTGCCGGGGTTCGAATCGGTAATCTACCGCTTCGTAGCCCAATCCACTGAACTAAGTGTGCTACGGCGACTGTGGTGAAATAGGCAATGTATATCGACGAAGACAGATTGCCTTGATGTTTAATTTTCTTTCATTTATCTTTTCTGATTATCTTACCACCGTAGGAACAAGAGCGTTACCAAAAGTTGCGGACAAAATGTCGCACGATAAACATAACCGAACACTAAACACATTTAGACCTAGTCCTGTAAATACACTAACAGTCGTATAACACTTACCCTGCGACAATAACACACTCACACGTACCGCTTGTACATATGATTACGGTATACGGCACCGTCCTTTTCACGTACGTAAAACAATTAAACTTCCCAGTTTACATTTCTAAAATGACGGAATTTCTCATCGACCTCCCATCTTTCTTGACGGTCCACCTTCCTTCTTTTCTTCGCGACACCCTATATTTTAAAATAAAAAATGTATGTTGTCACCAATCTACCCATTACCCTCTAAAGACAACAAATTGAAACTAGATGGCGTTATTAGGATCATGTAATGCGATGTTATGCTAAAACATCATGTTTCAACCACAAGCATTACCGTATCGCTTGAAACAAGCGAATACTAAAATAACATACATACACATACCTATCATTACATTTAAAATACAAAAGTGTTCCTTTACATACTTGTTGGCCTACTTCAGGTCCTCTTTGCGAAACTAACTCTTCTTCATCTGTCACAAATTACACAGAAAAATTCTAAAATTTAGGTTTTGGTGACGAAAATGAATAGTGATTAATACGCTGAGTTTATTTCTCTTACTTTAAGCTTTATTTAATTACGTCAACGATTTCAAAAAGGAATTAATAAATGAATAGCCCTTAATAGAAAATAAATGACTTCTAAATAGTCTCGTAACATACATACATTACATACCTACATTCAAAAACAACTATAGATACCTACATTCAAACACACAACCATAAAAATTGAAATTTGACTTTAAGTGTGTTCTCACACTATCCGATTCGACCTCCGATATCGCATCGGACAATGCGAAAACTCCCTGAGTAGGGTGCAATTTAACCTCTTAAAGTACGTTTATCTATGTATAATGATGGTAATGACAAACTACGTCTTATTTCGTTAATCTGCGTATAATTAGAATACCTATTGATAATAGTTCGCTTATACATAACGCAAAATACACGCGAGAAATCGGTTGCGGAAAATCGCCCGTACTACAATACAATACAATAGATAGTACATACTCTTACCCTCTGCTGCTCTGCTACCTATTGATAATAGTTCGCTTATACATAACGCAAAATACACGCGAGAAATCGGTTGCGGAAAATCGCCCGTACTACAATACAATACAATAGATAGTACATACTCTTACCCTCTGCTGACCATTACATTGAGTTGAAATTCGACGTACCTAACTTTTACTATTTCTAAAAATCACGTCTATGTTTTCAAAATCAAAATCAAACAACTAGGAGGTATAAATACACCTATGTTTATGAAAAACGTAATGAAACTATCCCTTATTTACTGAATCGATACTATAGAATTGGAATGTAAAATTGGATTTAAACAATTGAATATAATAGACGCAGATTTTACTGAGTAGGTATGAAAAACAATTTTCCTTCCATGTAATATTATGAATACCTACTTACATACCTACTTCCACAGAATATATGATAGAACAAATACTTACTTGGTACTTACTTATACCTATTAATTACTACTTACTTGGCTGGCACGATAACCCAAAATGAGTTTTGTTGTTCAACACAAGAACACGCAGTTTCGTTCGGTCTTGTGAGATATCGTTACCTCACCTTGACCTTGAGAGAACGGGAGAACACCGTCCTGCTGGTCTCCCTAAATATCGTTGAGCGGATAGAGTAGAGGTAGACCTTCGTGAGCTCGGCGTCGACGAAAGCAATACTATGAATACCCGACGATAATGGTAATCTACTAATATATCTAGTAAAACAAGTACTTACCAGTTACCTTGGTTTAAGAAACTAATTAAAGTTAAGAGTGAAACATTTCATAATACTACTTGACTCTATTTGACCTTACTTGACTCTAATGTTAATCTGAAAGTTTACTGATATGAGTGCTTATCAAAAATTTAAAAGACTGGTTAATTTAAGGACTAAAACGTTTAATATACTACGTCTCTAGTTTTGTTCAAGGAAATATAAAAGAATAACATGAAAATCCTTCTAATGTTGAATAAACGTAGCAATGTTAAAACTGACAATTATGTACCAACATAAACTACAAGAAGACTTAATGAAACTACAGTTGCACTCACATTGTAATATCGCTAATGTTGCAACATGTCTCGGCCAATAAAAATAATCTCAAGAAGATTCCAACTCAATTAAAAATATTATAGGTTTATCTCGCCGAATCTATAAAGTTACATAAGTAAAACACGAATATTATAATATTTCAGAGATGCTCACTTACCTCGACATAATATGAAACTGCTAACTGACTCTAACTAGTCTGACTTCATTTACCATTTTACCAATTTCTTCTACCACGTCGGTGACAAACAGGTAATTATACGGCCCGCCGGATGGAAAGCGGTCCCCGCAACAATTTTTGAAACCTTTTAATATCTTCTGGCTGATATTTACTCCACTGTGCCTTGAGTCAATTCACATAAACTTCTAAGTTTCCTAAGCTATAAATGGGGAAACAAAACAATGGAAAAACATAACAGTACACAACAAAAATAAATAGGGTTAGTAAAAACAACAAAAAGGTAAATAAACATTTCAAATATGTCCCGTTAAATTGTAAATCTTCATTCCTTCAATCTTGCTGCTTTCTTAAGTTTCCTAATCTACAAATGGAAAAACAAACAATAGAAAAACATAACAGTACGCAAAAAAGTAAATAGGGTTGGTAAAAACAACAAAAGAGTAAATAAACATTTTAAATATGTCCCGCTAACTTGTAAATCTTGGTTTCTTCCAACTTCGAACTTCCTGCATCTTCACGTGCCCCCCCTTATATTAAAGTCTTGACCCACCATTATACAAGAACAAGATAAGTAGTGTAGACCTAAAAATATAAAACACAATGTTATAAGAGAAATAAAAATTATGCAACTCTCATCTACACGTACTTATATAATATCTACACATTATGTGACTATGTTTGGTAAAACATATAACTTTTATGAGTTAGGAGGCAAACAAGCAGACAGGTCGCCTACTGGTAAGCGATCACTGCCACCCATGGACACCGGAACCACCAAAAGTGTTGGAAGTGCGTTGCCGGCCTTTAAAATAGGTGTACACTTTTTTTTTTTGAAGATTTCAAAGTAGTATCGGTCCGGTCCGGAAATAACGCCGATGACGATTCATTCTATAGTTTAGCTGCATGGGGCAGACATAACAATCGAAGACATTTAAAACCAAGTTCGGCTTTGCGAGCCATACTTATACATATTCATAAAAGAAAGTTGTAAAAGTCGCGGACATGGACTATATTTTATTCGCTTTTTAGTGATAAGACTGCCTATTGCTACCTATTTATACTCTCACTCAATATTATGTATACGTAAATGTAATGTGTAAAATGGTGCAATAAAGTATGTTTACATACTTACTTACTTAATATTAAGTGATGATGTTTAATGATATGTACTTAAAGCGTTAGTTCCTTATAACAATCCCTACAAAACGTTCCTTCAGTGTTGTTCTTGAAACCCTTTCATATTTCTACTCATACATACATATAATCACGGCTATATCCCATAAAGAGGTAGGCAGAGCACATGAACTACCAAGTTTCAGTGCCACTATTCATACGAAGAAAGCTGAAGTAATCTTTGCTTTAGTTGCTAACACTAAAACCTGACGTCATATGAACATCTTATAAACTATAATATGCTCTTCACAAAATCTGAAGGATTAAAACGAGCTTTGAGACTAAATAAGAACTAATATTTGTTAAATATTAAAATAAAGACTACATGAAACTTTACACTAGCCGTGTATATAAACAATGATATCCTAAATGTTGAGGACGACAATCGTTCACTACGTAGAATTGCTATTACAAAATGACAGGCGTTAAGTCTGTGCCATACTAACTAACAAAATCCAACTCACTAGACTATTCTGTTTGCCGTTGGTAAACACAAATCTATTCTATTTTGACCATTTATCAAATTATAGAACTTCCTACTCTAATGTTGATAACCATACAATAGACCTATACATATCAACACTAAGATTAAGTAAAGATAAAAGTAAATTAAGTAAAGGTAAATTAAGAACATGTTAAGTTTTAAGTGAGAACCCTTATTCTATAGAATAAAGTCCTGCTCCTAGGTTTTCCAGAGCTCTCTATCTGAAGTAGTCGTCAACCAGTTGGGACTAGTCGGCGACGGCGGGCGGCGGCGGCGAGGCGGCGGCGGCGAGGCGGCGGCGACGGTAGGCAAGGCGGTGACGGCAGGCAAGGCGGTGACGGCAGGCAAGGCGGCGTCGGCAGGCAAGGCGGCGACGGTAAGCGGTCTGACTAGCCCATGGAGCATGACTAGGCGAGGCGGTGCATGAGGCGGCGGCGGCGAAGGCTGACAAACGCGTGGCGCGTGACGACACGGTGAGGTGAGGCGGCGGCGGTAGGCGACGAGGCGGCGGCGCGGGTGCGAGCCCGGCCGTCCCTCTTCTCGTTTGAATCTCAAGATTTGGCGTAGGCACTAGTTTTACGAAAGCGACTACCGACTGATCTTACTACACGTAAAATACTAAATAAATGCTAAACAAGTAAGTATGTTGAAGTCATTGAAACTAACCTATTGCGGCTATGTACTTACAAAGTAAAACTTACAGAAATAAACTAAAACTACTTAAAAATAATACTCAAACTAAAAATAAAACTTAAAACAAGAAACATAAGCTACCTAGAAATATGTGAATATAAATTATAATGTATTCTTTTTGGAATCTCCCTTTTTATTCTAAGTACATATTTTTCTCGCTGATCCAACAAAATCTATAATGGTCGTTAGAACTTTAAACTGAATCATTCTTTACGTATCGAAACGTAGGTGTAACAATAAATCGGCGACAACCTTACAAACAATAGCATAACAGTATATTCATAAATTCTATAGATAATCAAAATCAAAAATATAACTGTATATAAATATAAATTACCCAAATATCCTAGAAAAACAGGAAAAGTAAAAAAACAGAAAAATTTGATTATCCCATCGGAGGTTCGAACTCTGGACCCTCGATTCACATGTCCGACGTACTGCCGCTGAGCCACTTACGCTGGTAGCATAAATACGAATTTGTTGACCACTATCCACCCGTGTGACATAGTTTGAAAACCCCACAATCCCTAAAGCTTTGATCAATTTTACCTATAAAAGATTTTAGCTTAAAGTTTAGCTCGCTAACATTACTAAACACTAAAACTAACTTTCCAACGCTTTCTTATGAAACATGACTAAGAACACTCCCGACTAATTCAGTTTTCAAACAAAAAATAAATATAAGTTGGTTCCTGCGTTCGGGAGCTACGATAGCACAGACAAACACACACACAGACGGACATACCTACAAACATACATGCAGACATACTTACATACAGACAGACAGAACAAACTGTCAGACATACAGTCAGACAGACCGACGTACATACATGAATACATACAGACAGATATACAGACGGACAGACATACATACAGAACAGTCAGACATACATACATACATACAGACAGACAGACAGACACACGGACAGTCGAACAGACAGACAAACATACAGGCAGACAGACAGACAGTCAGACTTATAGCACTCCGTAGCGCGTCGTTTTTACTCGCTACGCTCGTGGTTCAATACCCTACTATCAACTTTGGCAAGACCGGTCAAACAACAAACCACTCGCTACGCTCGCGGTTCAATACTAGAATCCCTCGCTTAAGTACTCAAGTATCAACATCGGCACAGCCGGTCAAACAACAAACCACTCGCTACGCTCGCGGTTCAATACTAGAATCTCTCGCTTACGCGAATATCAACATTAACAAATACGATTAAACAACAACTTTGCCCCCTTGTAAAATAAATAACTAGATGTCTATTATTATTTATCTAATCCTAGTGACAATACTAAATTAACCTTCCAAACCCCTGTTTACAGTATTTTGAACAATTTTGTCGAAAAAAGACATAAAACCCTCTAAAAATCAAAATCCGTTTTGTGATGAAATTTTGAATCCCTCGTATATTTTCAACCTGAGCGCACCGTCTAGTAACCACGTAACCCACCAGACTATACTCGCTCTGTCAGTGTTGCCCGCTAAAATTTACTGACAGATGGCACTTTTCCTCACTAGTAACAATAGTCCCATCCCATAGTTTGTCAAAAAAAACAAACAACTTTTTCCGTGTTTTCACTTGTTTATCAAGTTTTTAAAGTAATATTTATTCTATTATCAAGTGGAAATATATTCGCATACATAACAATCACTCGAGGTAAAACCCCCGTACAAAAATAAGTGATAATTTAACCGCAATTCCACGACTATTGGAGCCGGCAAAACAACGTAACCTATCAGTGGAATTCATCATTTACTGTGAAACGAAATATAACAAATCTAGTTAAAATGTGTAATGTGTTAGATATTCAGTAACTACCACATGTTGTGTAAGTGATTTGTGGAATAGTGTTAAGTGATATGTGGAAAGAAAATGGTCAATCACCATTTATTGTCTTCAAACCCGTTGAATGCTGTAAGGTTAGTAATCAATTTATAGTTACACTGTATATAAATAAGATGCGTATAATCAAAACTGTGACATTAAAACATGTCACTTGCAAAACAAAACAAATACACTCTTAAGTAAGACAAAGACATGAACAAATGTAAACAAATGAAGCTAACAACATTCTAATGTGGCAAACAACCGCAATATGGCATACGTGCTGGTCACGGCACCAGATTGTAACAGTCAAAAGGTGACCTACCTACCCTAGCCTATACTCTACCATAAGCACCCCATATATTTAACAACCCAAGAACCCATTAAGCTTAAGAACTACCCCTAAATTTAATCCCAATTTATTTTGTTTGTTTTGTTCTGCATTTAAAACGATTGGCCATAAGAAAAATAATAAAATGTGATCGTTTAGTAAAGGTAGGACGCCTAAGTTGTACGAAGTAACCACAAATCCTTTTCTCAAGTGTAGGAAGTTTCAACACACTAGATATTCCCCTAACATTTAGAAATTCTACCTCCTAGGTAATAATAGTTTCCGCTATTCTGATATTCCCTATAGATGAGTACCGATACATAATTTATTTTATAGAGCAATTACAACCAACATATTCTTTCAATTCTCATAGTCAAATATACACTTTGTGAAGTAGAAAGAAATAAAATACAATAATTAAGGTGAAAAATTCAATTTATTTGTCAAATTTTTAGGAATTTTATTTTTAAAGGTGTTTTATCCCCAACGCGTCTTAGTATGAATTACAATACATAGTCGGTAATACATACGAACTCTGACCATCAACGTAGAGCTATTTGCCAGTTCAATTCTTTCTTTGAATCGAATATGAAATTGGAACTCTATTTCTATTATTTCTATTTTAAATTATCAGTGAGAATCAGCGAAAATGAGAATACAACTTCACTGTTAAAACTATTCAAAGATAATTAAAGGAAAACTCTCAGCAATTCAAGAATTCCAAGAACCCCTTGTTTTATTTTGTATTTAGGGCTTTATTTAGGCAAATACCTCCTGGTTTGCGCATGAGGTAAGGTCGCCTATTCTGTCATCTAAAATGCCAGGCCTTGGATCCTTTCTTAGAATCATCTTTTCTGGAATGTGAACCTATCAACCGGTTCTCTTAAAAATTTTGAACTTTATAAACCATAGAACCCCAGACTCTCCTCCAACATATCGACAAATGAAGACTACAATTACTATATTTGAACAAGACAATTCCATTTAATGGCCATCATTGTATGTGGTAAGCTCGTACGCATTGCTATACAAGACTTGCCTCAACTGTCACGTTACGCTTAGCTGATATACTCAAGCCTGGACCTCCTGCCCAAACAAGCATCATAACTCCAATGCCAAGTAGCAAGAGAAAAGACCTGAGTCTCTTTAATTTATCAAAAACAAATCCGAAATAAAAATACTTAATTCAAACTGGCATTCCCGACAGAACCTAGTCCCTAAGCTTCTCAAAACCCAGCTATCCCATATACTTCAGCAATTAAACCTCCAAAGATATAGTCCCCATTAGCAGCTCATTCTACAGATATAATAAATAATAAAAATATAATATCACGTATAAAGAAATAAAAATAATCTTTTATTTCTGAAGAATAAATAAAATATAATTGGCTTCAGCATTTTCTGAAGTTGATTAAGAACCTTAGTTCATTTAAAAGCAAAAGCTTGTACAGAATAACCATATAATTAACACATAAAATATCATTTAGTTTGCTTCAGAACTCCTTGGACTTAAAGTAAGACCCTTGGATCTCAAACACAAAAACATGCAGTTAAGCATTGTTTTTCTGAAGTTGTTTAGAACCTTAGTTCACTTAAAAGCAAAAGCTTGTATAAATAACCATATAATTAACATTGTAATAAGTTCTCATATAAAATAATTTAGTTTGCTTCAGCATTCATTGGAATTAATGGAAGACCCTTGGATCTCATACACAGAAAATATGCAATAAGCATTGTAATAAAATTATAATATAATATGCTCCAGAATTTCAGAGAATTATTTAAAATCTATAGATTATTCAAAGTGTATAATAAAAACCCTTAATAAATCAGTTATGTTTCAAAGTACCACAAAATAGTCATATAACAAAGCACAATAGAACATCATATTGAAATCACAAAGAAAAACAGTGATAAATATTAAAGAACTCACATGACTCCTTCTTATCTTTGGAGAGATCTCCCCGTGGCTGCCTTGACCCGCGACTCGTTCCTGAATGTTCCCCCTGCGCCCCGTGTACTGGCTTATATAGCCCGCTCGGGTGACGGCCCCGCCCGAACCTGCCACGCTAGCGTCCCCCGGAGCCCCGACGGCCCTGCTCGCTTGTATTACCATATATGGGCATCCGACGCGCACCCTCCAGCGCCGACGCGCTCATCTCGATCGTGATTGGCTGCGCACCATCGCCTGACGCCAAGTCGAGTTTCGACCTGTTTCCTAGAACTTTTGCTACCGATGTTTTGAATGATGTTTCTATTTGGAATGAAAATAATATTATATTTATGCATGCATAGGTTTGTACGAAACGAGATTATCGGATCGTCACAGGTTAGATGGCAGTCGCTTTCTTAAAAACTAGTGCCTATCCCAAATCTTGCGATTAGTTGTCAAAGCGGACCCCAGGCTCCCATGAGCCGTGGCAAATGCCGGGATAACGCAAGGAGGATGATGATTTAACTAAAATTCCCAAATTGAAAGGGGGGTTCCTTTCCACTTTAGCATTTTCGCTTCCATAGACTCTTAAGTCTAGTCTAATATACCAATAATAGTTGCGTACGCGCATAGGTTACAAGGACGTTGGCGACGCGATTCGCGAACTAGCAAGGTAATGGGCCTGTAATGATACGCTCTCATGCAGAGGGGACTACCTGGCTAAATTCGACGCTTCCTCTCGCGTTTTTGCTTTCCAACTGCAATCGTAGTGTTTTTATACAGACTTTCTCAAAGACGAGAGTGGGATGAGACGTAAAAATGCATCACAATAAGTCTTGAATTCGGTCGTAGTGTAAGTAAAGCAGATCTGATTGAACATTTTTGTTTTAAGTAAATAGAAAATTGCGATTATTATGATGTTTCTCGCATAAAAATCATGTTGCGCGCAATGAATCGATTCCTAACACAACTACTTCCTAGCAAACCCCAGTCAGTCTCGACTCCGACAAAAAACCAGGGTTTTGGTACAATTTATTTATTCGTATGGCGCATTTACATAAACTTTCAAATAATATGTAGCTAGAATTATAAGTCCACATTCAGGGTCCCAAGCCTCGAGATTACGTCAGGTGTTAATTTAAAGAGGTCTTCCGGAGGGCCTGGGAGAGCATGCAGAGGGCAGCGCTGTATAATGTGCTCAATGGTTTGAGCCTCTTCACCACACTCAAGCGTTATCGTATATAGCTCTCATTATTGTTCTTCCGTATTGGTGTAATTGTTACTCCTGCTTAGGGTTGTAAATAGAAAAAAACCAAATGTTTTTTTTCAGAATTGTGAAAAAAAAACATGAAAAAAAACCGAGCACCTTGGTTTTTTTTCTAAAAATGGTTTTTTTTTTCAGATGAACAAATAATACAACAATAACGGTTTTTCGTGAGTTGTAACGTGTTTCAATAACAATAACGTAAATTTTAATTCAATTAACATTCAGTATACAAACGTTTGTTGGGGAATCCCCGATGCTGCGTGTAGCGTGGGGAGGCGGTGGTGTTGCCAACAGTAAAAAGTGATAACTACCAACTACAGATTTCGTAAATGTTACTTTTATAAGACCAGAAATTAAAGTTATTCGATTAAATTCGTTTAATAGTTAACATTAAGTCTAAAAAACCGTATAAAAGTATTAACTACTTTCAAATTTTGAGATTTCGTACTTTAGAAAAAAAACATACTCCAGAAAAAAAATTGTTTTTTTTTCACGGTTTTTTTTCTTGTTTTTTTTTCAAGCCAGAAAAAAAACCGTTTTTTTGCAACCCTACTCCTGCTAGGCCAGCTAGGAATCAATTTGCTTTTTCAAACCCCAGTTGTACCGATAGATTTATCAAGAAAGTATATTAAAATCATTTGTTTACATTAATAAATTTACATACACGTGTAAGAAATTAAGACAGCATACAATTTTAATATCGTCACTACTTTGAAAAAATCTCGTATCTCACGCTGCTCCTCAAAGTTAAAACGCAGTAAGTCTATATGTATTCCATACATACTTACTACAATTTTCTTTTCATTGACAGACGAAAATACAAGTTTCTTTAAAAGTAGTGACGATATGGTAGCTAGCTAATGTTAATTTTAAAGGTTGTTAGAAAGTTTAGGTAGCATAATATCAGCTAATCTACAACATCTCTCTGAACCATTCTAATTTGTTCCACAGCATAAAATACTCGTAGTAGATAGATAACAGACCTACATCCACTAGATAGACATATATGCTGCAACCTCTACTCTATTAACGTATCTCAACGGTGTGTCACATGGTGGGTGGGGCGATCATTGGTATATGACCCTGTCACTATTATACCGCTTATTAGTCCTATTCATTGCGGCCTTGACACTGCAGTTAGAACTTTACTGCTGGTTATTGGACTATTATGTGAATAGTTACTCTAATTTCTTCGGAGAGATTTGTTCAAGGATATTGTCACTTTTCAGGACTTTAGAAGGACAATTTCTCATAACAGGATGAGTTTGGGCCGCTATAAAAAAGTACGTGTCTGTTAATTTAGACTACTCTATAACATACCTAATAAAAATCAATCAAATTGGAGGGGAACCGTAGTGTACTTTTCCTTGTGGGTAGTCAGACGATATGCAAAAATTACAAATACAAAAAACATTCAAGACTCAGAAACAAATCTGTCCTCATAACACGAATAAATGTCTTTACCGGGATTTGAACCAAGTGCCGCGGCTTAAGCAGGCAGGGTCACTACTGGCTAGGCCAGACAGGTCGTCAAAATTTTAATTCTAATGATTGCCACTGCAAAATTATAAAAACACCACCTAAAACCGGAACGAAAATAAAACTAAAACGCTAAATGAAAGCCATAAAACGAATACAGGAAACGGTTAAACTCAATTAGATAAATACGGTCCTTCCTGTGCGCTAAACGCTATTTCATAGGAAATTGAGATGAGAACGTTTAACGCGTTTATGGCATTTTTGGTGTGGATGGTAAATTAAAATGGCGTTAAACGTGGAGAATTTATCACGGACTTTTTTTGAAGTGAAACTTCTATTGCGACTTCCAGCTGATAGCGTTAAACGTTTAACGCTCAGTGTTGCTAACTCGAGTTTTGAAAACACGTTACGAAGTTTCACTTCCTCCGCGCGGCATTTTATTTTTAATTTTAAATATAATGCAGTGACATGTAAATACACCTGTGACATACAATAAATAAATATTAAAGGACTTGCTCGACTATCAAAATTAGCAGAGGGCATTTAGACAAAAACTTTGCGGCTTTTAAAACAAACAACTTTTTTTTGAAATAGGAGGATGATTGGCGATAAGAAGCTAACGGCTAAGCTACAGTCTTTGGCTCATCGGCGGAAAGTCGCCAGTCTATCGGTGTTTGCAAATTGCACTTCGGGGAGTGTGCTCAAGAGGCTACACGAGCTTATTCCACCGTCTCCATTCTACCATCGGACTCTTAGACGCACGGCCGGACTCCATCCTTACTTGGTAGATATTCGCACGAAGCGCTTTGCTTCTTCTTTTCTTATGCGCACTGCCAAGGAGTGGAATTCCTTGCCGGCGGCTATATTTCCGAGCTCACATAAACCGTCAACCTTCAAATCAAGGGTAAACAGGCATCTTCTGGGCGAGCTCACTCTATCGTAGGCCACATCTTTGCCTTTGGCTAGTCTGTGGTCAAGAGTAAGCCCATTTATAATTTAAAAAAAGGCAGCAAACGAGCAGACGAGCCGCCCGATGGGAAGCAGTCGTCGCTGCCCATGAATATAAGCAACATCGGGGGAGCCACTTATACGTTGCCGACCTTTTAGTATTTAGCAGTGTTTCCAAATAATATGAATTAAAAAAGTGTTCGGCACTCAAATAGCTACACCCCTGTAGCTATTTGATTATGAATATTATCTGCGTTCAAAATACCTTCATAACATCTTCCCATTGATCTAAATAGCACAATAAAATACCATCTACATACCACTGAACAATAAAAACCTCATTATCTACCCGTAGAAAAACAAACATTAATTACATCGCTCATAACACAGCAGGCGGCAGTCGTCCCCGATGACAATGGGATAAATATTGTATTGGATTAATAAAGAAAAGGTCATCCATCATTATATTAGGGTGAGTCTGGGTATTATTATTGATCTCTCATTCTTGTTGATAAATTTGTCAATGTACGAGTATAATCTCTAAAAATAGAAATAGCCACAAATTAAAAAGTTTGAAAAGTGAAAAAACCCCCGACCGAGACATAGTAGACCGATTTTCATGAAACATGGCTAAGAACACTCCCGACTAACTCAAATTTCAGACAAAAATAAATAAAATAAATAAATAAATAAATATTGGGGACACCTTACACAGACCAACTTAGCCCCAAACTAAGCAAAGCTTGTGGGTGCTAAGCGACGATATATATACTTAAATAGATAAAATACATACTTATATACATAGAAAACATCCATGACTCAGGAACAAATATCTGTGCCCATCACACAAATAAATGTCCTTACCGGGATTCGAACCCAGGACCGCGGCTTAGCAGGTAGGGTCACTACCGACTGAGCCAGACCGGTCGTCCGAAAAAAACTAAATCTAAATCGTTTATCCGTTCGGGAGCTACCATGCCACAGACAAACACACACACAGGCAGACAGACAGAGAGACAGACATACAGACAGACAGACACGTCAAACACCCCGTCGTTTTTGCGTCGGGGTTTAAAAACTGAAAAGGGACAAAATTCTTCCGCATCTTCTGTGATTGAGCAAACTTAAGCCGAGTTTAGAACTATGTTATGAAATTAAACGAGAGATTTAAAAAAAAAATAATTTGTTTGGCCAATCTATGAATAACAAACTAGTATATTAATAACCGCGTTAAAACCGCTGTGTGACACTGACATGGTGCGCGTTTTAATTGCGCGGGCGCCGGCTTATATGATTAGTTCCGAGAAGTGTAGTTTCAAAGGGATTCAAGTATGATTGGCAGTGTGACATGTTGTATATAGCTGAATAGAATACAGAAATAATTAAAGTTCTTACAGTGTTTTGCAATATTAAAAATTTTGTTTAAGTTTATGAAAACAAGAAATGAATAAAATTCGTGCCATCCACAATTTGGTCTAAACCATTTAAATAACCTATGAGATGGAAAATATCCACTAAATCAAGGTTTTTTTCTAGTTCTGGGAAATATAGAAATTGTGATTGTGTGTGATGGAACATCTTTTAGTGCTCAGTGCCAAGTGACTCTTTTTGTTGATTTTATAATAGGAGCTGTATGCTTGATTGATATCGACTTATTCTAAAAAACCGGCCAAGAGCGTGTCGGGCCACGCTCAGTGTAGGGTTCCGTAGTTTTCCGTATTTTTCTCAAAAACTACTGAACCTATCAAGTTCAAAACAATTTTCCTAGAAAGTCTTTATAAAGTTCTACTTTTGTGATTTTTTTCATATTTTTTAAACATATGGTTCAAAAGTTAGAGGGGGGGGAAGCACTTTTTTTTCCTTTAAGAGCGATTATTTCCGAAAATATTAATATTATCAAAAAACGATCTTAGCAAACCCTTATTAATTTTTAAATACCTATCCAACAATATATCACACGTTGGGGTTGGAATTAAAAAAAATATCAGCCCCCACTTTACATGTAGGGGGGGTACCCTAATAAAACATTTTTTTCCATTTTTTATTTTTGCACTTTGTTGGTGTGATTGATATACATATTGGTACCAAATTTCAGCTTTCTAGTGCTAATGGTTACTGAGATTATCCGCGGACGGACGGACGGACGGACGGACAGACAGACATGGCGAAACTATAAGGGTTCCTAGTTGACTACGGAACCCTAAAAAGGTTGTCATTTTTAAAGGCCGACATACATCCATATCAGTGTTTCCTAACAACCTAGCCGAATAACAACCGTTGTCGCTAGACGCCGATCCAAACGCAGTTTACAGTTTACATACGGAAGAGCTATATAGGTAGATATATCTACTACTTACTTACATGGCTGGCGCGATAACCCAAAATGAGTTTTGGCCTCCAACACAAGAGCAGCAAAGCACACCACTTTGCTCGGTCTTGAGCGGTATCGCGCCAGCTTTCGCCGACGCCGAGCTCACGGAGGTCTACCTCCACACTCTATCCGCCCAACGATATTTTGGGTGACCAGCAGGACGGCGTCCATTCGGTCCCAAGTAGGCTCTTTTGACTGCCCGATCTTCACTCATCCTTTCAAGGTGACCTAGCCAACGGAGACGATGCGCTTTGGTTTAACCTATTATATCGTATACCTACAATAGTTTCTTTTATCTGTGACCTAGTAAAATGTGTATAGTGTTAGTGTTTAATGTATATGTAGTATAGCATATAAATATGTTGCCACGCCCTAATAGGGTTCATGAGCACGTATACCTACTTTGTAAAATCTTATAACACCATGGATGCAATAAATAATAGTTATTTGTTATACAAGGGGGCAAAGTTGTATTTTAACGCCGAGTGTGGAATTGAAAAACGAGCAAGTGAAAGGATTCTATAGTTGAACCACGAGCGAAGCGAGTGGTTCGAGAATAGAATCCTGAACTTGCGAGTTTTTTAACACACGAGAAGTAAAATACATTTGCACCCGAGTGTAACACAAAACTTTTCCCCTCACTACAGCGAGGAAACTACAACGCAAAAAATGCGTTTATCACAGCTTCCAGTCGTTCCACAGGTGGTAAATCATCTTTATTACTAGATTCACCTACTTTTATCAATTTTAAAGCAATTAATTTGACTTTATTCAAGGTCAAATTACTTTACCCACTAGTGGATTAAATGCGTTTTTACCCGCTGGTATTGAAGGACAAAACACGTGTTTCCGAGCTAGTGAGGGGAAAAATACATTTGCACCCGAGTGTAACACAAAACTTTTCCCCTCACTATAGCGAGGAAACTACAACGCAAAAAATGCGTTTATCACAGCTTCCAGTCGTTCCACAGGTGGTAAATCATCTTTATTACTAGATTCACCTACTTTTATCAATTTTAAAGCAATTAATTTGACTTTATTCAAGGTCAAATTACTTTACCCACTAGTGGATTAAATGCGTTTTTACCCGCTGGTATTGAAGGACAAAACACGTGTTTCCGAGCTAGTGAGGGGAAAAATACATTTGCACCCGAGTGTAACACAAAACTTTTCCCCTCACTATAGCGAGGAAACTACAACGCAAAAAATGCGTTTATCACTGCTTCCAGTAGTTCCACAGGTGGTAAATCATCTTTATTACTAGATTCACCTACTTTTATCAATTTTAAAGCAGTTAATTTGACTTTATTCAAGGTCAAATTACTTTACCCACTAGTGGATAAAATGCGTTTTTACCCGCTGGTATTAAAGGACAAAACACGTGTTTCCGAGGTAGTGAGGGGAAAATATGATTTTTCTACTTGTCGACTGTAATCTGTCAATTAGGCCACCACAGACTAAACTATAAGTGCTAACTTTTCAGTGTTGGATACTCTATGGCAGTTCCGACTCAATTATAATAAGCACATTATAGTTGACTTTAGTTAACTGTAATAATTTCAAAAATAGAACTTCATACAATTTCTATACTAGTTTGCGATACCTGGAAAATTTTCCTGCATCTGAAACACATTTTTTTTTATCTGTCGCGTTATCGGCCAATCAGAGACGGTTATTACAAACAATTGGTTGCTAGGTAATTCGATGTTGATACAACGGTGAACGACGCTATTAACATTAATTTTAACTTGCATGAATGATGATATTTCCGTCCATTGATGATGAAGATGATGACTCGTAGAAAAAGTATTGTATACAATAGTGATATAATTAAGCTTTTCACTCTCGTACCGTACTATTAGGCCACTCAGCAAGCTTCGTGGCCTAAACATAGTACTCGACTGAAAAGCTTTGTATTATATCACGATTGTATAAAATACTATTTGAATATTTGGCTCGGCTACTAGTTCCTCAATTTCGATATATCTACTAAAGCTATATTATCATAAGCGTTTGTGCATTTTGGTTACTTGCCCTGAAAAGGATAAAATTCAACAAAGTTAGTACGGTCCAATTATTATTTATACCACATTTGTCAAGAACCAAACATCAGAAAGTCACAGCGCGTATAATTGACCGCATATACTTTGTTACTCTTTGAAGCGGTTCTCGGGAAATATTTAAATAGACGGCGCCACCGGAATTAGATGGCATGTGTCATGGCGGTTTGCATTCAATTCTAGTTGAGTCATTTGTGAGTTTTGTGACATGTATTTTTATAACTCGTGGATTCCATAACGTCCGATGTGAACTTGCGACCAAATTACTACACCTACGGGAGTATGAGGTTATTGGTGCTTGGTGTTGCTCGTGACCAGTTACTTGAAGTTTCGTGGTAAAATACTGTCGTCTAATTCGACAATTTGTAGAAAAATTATTTTGTAAACAGTTTTGATTGGGGCATTAGAAAAAGGATATTCAATTTTAATACAGCCTAGTACCTATTAATTGACTGACTCATATCGAATTTTGCACAAGAAATTACTGTTTTTCTGTAGTATTTGACATAAGAAACCAATGTTTATAGATTTTGGGTATGAAAAGTATATGTTGACTACGTATTTTCGATTAAAAATGTGTGTAATATTTTTTTTTTAACTTTGGCCACCGAAAACGCTGTCAGCCATGTAGTGACGTCATAGAACCTAACTTAATTTTATGTTGAGTCAATCACTGACATAATGAACTTTATGCCTCATACTTAAATGTCAGAAAATTTTGTGTTCAATTCGATTTCCGTCATGCACAGACAATCTATAGATTAACATGGCTAGTTTTTGCCTGATTAAGCGAAAGTATATTTCAAAAAATAAATGTTTTTTGCAGTTTTCAAGTCGTAATAAATTTTTAATATATTTTTTCGGTTAATTGAACAGTAATTAATAATATGAGATAAACTTTAAAAAAGGGTTAAGAAGCCTATTAGTCGCTGGTTAGACATGCATTTATATCAATTTATTATACAACATAACGTTCGATGTGAACATCCGCCCAAATTACTTGTTAAACATAGTTTAAATTGTGCAAGAGATACCGTAGCTGTCTAATGGTAGCATCATAACTAAATTCAATTCTAGTTGAGTCATTTTTTTAAACATGTATGTTTATAACTCTTAGATTCCTTAGCGTTCGGTGTAAACTATTATTATAAAACGGTCAGTTATTTAATTCATTTGTCAGGAGGTTGAATGTAACGAATGCGATGACTGAAGACCTATTATATCAGGTCGGCATATTATTTATTTATTTATTTAATCAAAAAAGTAACACAGCATTACAGTTTACACTAAGGCACTGTGAAACTACAAAATATAAAACAAGACATAAACGATAGATATTACAAAAAAGAATACAAATTAAACATTAGATTTGGGCGACGACGTAACAGCGTGGCTCCGTTATGTGGGTTTATATTATGTGGGTTTTGTTGGTGTCACTGGCTAAACATGTACTTATATTTGTTTATCGAATTCCATAACGTCCGATGTGAACATCCGACCAAATTTTCTTTTTGAATACCTTGGATTTGCTTCAGGCAAAAGAAACTGTAGGTCCAAGGAAATTGAGTTTTACTTGAGTCATTGGTTTGACTTGTATTTTTATACCTCTTGGATTCCATAATGTCATATGTGAACATCCGACCAAAATTATATTTAAAACACGCTTGACGAGGAGAGTGGTGACGATATGTATGACAGTTTATTTTTGTAGGGAGTGTCAGTGTCAAATGTGATTTGAAATGTTTTTGGAACCTAATTCAGAAATTGAAATATGAACTATTTATTTTTCATGGCTAATAAGTAATTACATAGATACCATTCGCCGCGAAAAGTAGTAATAGTAGTAGGAAGAAATCGCTCTTTAGCGATAAGACCGCCTGTTGTTTACCTTTGTTCGTGTTGCTTCCTTGTTTTGTATTGTTGTATTTTCTCAAGGTGTGCAATAAAGAGTATTTGTATTGTATTGTACTGTAGTATTTTATTTTAGCAGTACGCTATCTTATCCGAGTATCTACAACGGAAAAAATCTCAATTTAATGGGAAATTCGGTCACCGTAAAAGCAAATACATGTTTTTTTTCTTTTTTTTTAACAGAGCAACCTAGCCCCAACCCACAGACCAACCCCTATAGACATCTATTACAAGACGACTCGCAGTGGCCAGCCTTCCTAGTATTTGCACTGATATAAGCGCGGGCGCTCGCCGTGCCCGATCAGTATCGACCAAGTAACAGACTCGAAAGCAGCGCGTGTTTTTCGCACAAAAAAATTGGAAAAGGGTATTTTGATGCCTTAAAGATGTCCACCTGTAGTGTGAAATGGTGTGGAAAGGTAACAAGAAGCTCAAATTTAAAAACAGACGGCATTACATTCCACAAATAAGTCATATTTATAATTTATTCAGAGCCGGCATAGGTCAACTTACATTGGCCACTTACGCGTCAGTAGAGGGACAGTCATACTTCTGTCCCTTTTCATCTGGCGCGACTGCCCGCCGTCCTTGAAACGGCCAATCACAGCGCGCTTAACACATTCCCCGCCCGCTCCTCGCACCCCAAACACTGGCGACTCGTATCGCGCACAAAATATACAAGATTTCTACTCTATAGGAGGTTCTCTGTGCCCCAACCTAAGCAAAGCTTGTACTATGGGTACTAGGCGACGATATACTTACTTATATAAATAAATACATACTTATATATTTACATGGAAAACATCCATGACTCAGGAACATATATTTGTGCTCATCACACAAATAAATGCCTTTACCGGAATTCGAACCCGGGACCGCGGCTTAGCAGGCAGGGTCACTACGCGCTAGGCCAGACCGGTCGTCACTTTGTATTTAGGTTACAATAATACTTATGAATTGCTTGTGAATCATACTAAAAGTGACATTTAGTGCTCATTTTGTACTTTGTATTAGCGATCAATAAATATCTGCCGTCAAAAATAGATTTTACGTCCCTCTCACACTTTACCGTATTGAAAGAGACAAATGCACCCCCTGATCTTTCTGAGAATTAAAATAGATGACACTAATTATACTGGACATGAAAAGTTCACTTTAAGCTTTAACAACTAAGGGATAAAGTTCTGATTGTGATTATATTAGGTTTATTTAATTTTGCTTATTTTTAACTGAATTTATTTGAGTATTTAAAACTAAGCTTCAGTTGAAAACTTCTTTCAAGTCAAAACAAGTTAGTGAATGTCAAATTAAAAGTAAACAGGCCATTTATTTCAATAGAAGTTGTTTTTTACTCTGAAACTTTTAAGAAGAAACGAAATTAGTTAAGAATTATTATACAATCCATACTTACTAATAATATACAAGAAAGTCTGTCTGTTTGTTTGTCCGTCTTTCAAGGCAAAACGGAGCGGCGAATTGACGTGATTTTTTAACTGGAAATACATAGTTGAAGGGATGGTGGCACAGAACTTAATTTAGATAGAAGAAACAAATTCATATATTTGTATAGGGGCCGAGCGTGTCAATTTTTGTACTAAAGTTGATTCTTGCCTGTAATTTTAAATATGTCTCAGGCTCTTGATTGTTCATAATTTTTGTGTTGTTGCAATTGAATATCACGTAACGAGGCATTTTTTATGTTTTGGTTGACTTCAACTTACAAAAATTGACGCCCGAAAGCTGCAAGCTGCGAGTAAAGACGGACAACTCAGTGGATTTCACTGAGTTCATTTGACACGCTAAGTAGATACGTTTGCTTGATCTATGGTATATATGACATCTGTGGATGGTGGAGTGACATCTGCTACTTTTTTTCTCTTTCTAACCCCCACTTCCCTAAAATATGGGGTGGAAGTTTGTACGGAACATTACGCAATCGTCGAATTTTATGCGAGCGTAGCCGCGGGCAAAAACTAGTGTTTTCAGCTAGGATGTCTAGTAAAGTTAGCCCTTCTGTTTTTCTTAATAAGCTAATTTTTCACTAACCTACCTAAAACACCAACATAATATTGCACTTTTTAGTCATTTCATTTCATTTATTCAATATTGCATTGTGTCATGTACATAATAGGTGTAACATTATCAATAATAAATCTAATACCGACCGATAGACGACCGGTCTGGCTCAGTCGGTAGTGACCCTGCCTGCTAAGCCGCGGTCCTGGGTTCGAATACCCGGTAAGGGCATTTATTTGTGTGATGAACACAGGTATTTGTTCCTGAGTCATGGATGTTTTCTATGTATATATTAGGGTGGTCCAAAAAAAAATTTTTTTATTGTTTGAGCTCCACATGGTTATTTCTACACGAAAACTTATTAAAATCATGTCAACCAATTTTGAGAACAATCAGACTTTATTTAGAGGTCGCTCAAAATAAAGCAATAATGCCATACTGGAATGTATGAAATGAACTTGACTAAAGAAAAAATCTTACATGGAGGTATTTTAATGGTTTAATTATATTTTTCCCTATTTCATTAGAGCTAAATAAAACATGAACCGGGCAGTTTGCAATGTTTTAATTATTTAGGTTTTTATTTTATTATAGGAGATATCCAATTTTAAATGTATCTTGAGCGACCTGTAAATAATGAGCAAATGGGTTAAAATTTGGTACATAAACTACTAATTCATAATAGAACAAAGGGAACCATGTGGAGAAAGGATTAGTCATATTTATTTTTCTTCCATACAAATGTGGACCACCCTAGTATATATGTATGTATTTATCTATATAAATATGTATATCTTCGCTTAGCACCCATATTACAAGCTTTGCTTAGTTTGGGGCTGGGTTGATTTGTGTAAGGTGTACCCCAATATTTATTTATTTATTTATTTACTACTTATTCCCGACCCCATGGTCCCGAGAACTGGAAAAGACTACTTATTCCATATGTTAGGTATACATAATCATATTAATAATACAGTATTTATAACTAATTTATGTACTTTTAAGATATTTTTAACATTTTTTTTTACACATAAATGGTTATTATCAATCGTAAAAATATTACAATATATAATTCAATTTCAATTATATATATTATTAGTAGTTGTAATTATATGTGTCGACCGGTCTGGCGCAGTCGGTAGTGACCCTGCCTGCTGCGCCGCGGTCCCGGGTTCGAATCCCGGTAAGGGCAGTTATTTGTGTGATGAGCACAGATATTTGTTCCTGAGTCATGGATGTTTTCTATGTATATAAGTATTTATATATTACATATATCGTTGTCTGAGTACCCACAACACAAGCCTTCTTGAGCTTACCGTGGGCCTCAGTCAATCTGTGTAAGAATGTCCTATAATATATTTATTTATTTATATTTATTTATGTATGTCATTATTAGTCTCAGAAATACAAATCAATATGGCAGCAAAACTAAAAAAAACTTGTTCGTGCCTAGTTGCGCCCTGAGTTATTCCTCGTACATCAACCGCACAAATTCTAAAATACATACCACAAAATTTATTTCAGGCCATAACCATCCATCATAACACTCTTCACCCTTGTCATTCCTCACTCCTGTTTCACCATTAGTTTTACTTCAATAGTTTTTATAATTAGTAAAACCATTCCAACAATATGAGTCAAATCATACGCGGCAGGGGAAAGTGCTACCGACCGGACCGAATCATCTTTGGTTTACGAAATGTCAGTTAGATCAAAGAAGTTTCCTTCAAACGCCATTATAGCAACCTACAATGTTATATTTGCTTCCATATTTGCCTTATCTTCATCGACATTGAGTTTCTCTTGGTCTGTTTCATCTGTAGATACTTTAATCTTGAGCAATTTTAGAAATTCTTCAGCAGGGATTCTTTTGGCTTTTACTTTAAGGTTGATATTTGTATAGTTTATATGGAGTATTAATTTGGTGTACTGGGTGTTGAGATTTATGGCAGCTTTTTTTAACACGATGACAAACTTAGAATGTTCGAATGTTTTCTCTAACGACGCGTTGTTCAGGCCCCTGACGGTTGTGATTTCTTTTATATTTTAGCCCCTAAATTCCTTTCTGTGACAATTGTTTGTTCCTTGCCCCTTGTATCGTCATTTCCTTCTAGAGTTCTTTTGTTATATGATCTTTGCGGATCAAGGATTTTTCTTGACTTTGTGCGTGGATTATTTTTTTCAGTACCTACGTATCTACGAGAATGACAATCATAGTTTTTTTTGAAGTAATAACCTAACCACAAAATTATAATTTTGGAAAAACCCCATCCGCGACATAGTAGACCAATTTTCATAAAACTAACTCAGCTTTCAAACAAAAAAAACTAAATCTAAATCGGTACATCCGTTCGGGAGCTACGATGCCACAGACAGACACACACACACACAAACAGACAGACAGACAGACACGTCAGACTTATAACACCCCGTCGTTTTTGCGTCGGGGGTTAGAAAGAAATTAAAGAATTCAAATGAACCCAACTGGCGAGTCGTATTATTAAAGTACTTTTTTTATT
This sequence comes from Leguminivora glycinivorella, assembly GCF_023078275.1. Classification (NCBI taxonomy): domain Eukaryota; kingdom Metazoa; phylum Arthropoda; class Insecta; order Lepidoptera; family Tortricidae; genus Leguminivora; species Leguminivora glycinivorella. The sequence continues at coordinate 1,503,412 of NC_062983.1, forward strand.
AGCCTATATGGTGTCCCACTGCTGGGCAAAGGTCTCCCCTTTCTTTCTCCAGTCTTCACGGTTTGATGCCCGCTCAGTCGTCCCCTAAAGTACTAGTTTACTTAATGTAACTACGAGTTACCTACACTACCTAACTAGGTACGATATCTATCTCTGTCATATTTTGATTGAATGCTATTATTTTCACAATAAGTCGAGGCCTATTATTGCTTAAATCAGTGTCTAACGAACGGTTAAGTAACGTAACGTATCTGTCAAGCTACTCAAGCTAATAAGGTAGTACAGTCAGCAAAACATTATTTTGTTTTGGTTTCAAATTGAAACAACCGTAGTCACTAGTTTTTTCTTGGCCACGAGTTAGTAATCAATATGATTATTTAGGTACCTAATTCTTGGACTACTCATAAAAAAAAAATTGCTAAATGCGCCAATTTTTGTACACATTACCTACTGGTAATATTTTTTTTTAATCAAAGTTCACTGCTCAATGTGTCAGTGTTCTCTAATTTTTAAACATATTAAAAGCACAATTTTGAAAAAAAAAATCCTTTATGAAGTTGACACATTTTTTAGTTCTTTAGAAAAATGAATGCTTTACGAGTTTTTAAAAATATTTTATAGGGCATGTTTTTAAATTCTTTGGCCGTTCTCCATAGTCACACCCGTGGGAGCCTGGGGTACTAACCCCAAGATTTAGCGTAGGCACTAGTTTTACGAAAGTGATTGGAAATACAATCTGACCTTCCAACCTGAAGGGTAACTAGGCCTTATTGGGATTGTTTTTCCTTCACCGAAAAGCGACTGGCAAATATCAAATGACATTTTCCACATAAGTTCCGAAAAACTCATTGGTACGAGCCGGGGTTCGAACCCGCGACCTAAAGTCGCACGCTCTTACCGCTAGGCCACCAGCGCTTCCAGCTTGCCTAGTACTAGAAAGCTATTTAAATACTTCAACTCTTTGATAGTATTTCAATGCCAACTGTACCTGAGTACTCATTCCATGCCTAGTCATTTAACCGTCGCGACAACCATTGTTATCACTCGGGCATATTTTTCAAAAGCCGTATAGTCACCAACCAAGTTAATACAGACAAAGAGCCAAAATTATGTACACACACCTTAATGTTCACGCAATAAAGTTCTGTATACGTATGTTTGGCACTTTGGCTGTATAGCGTTTTTACGCTGTACCAAAATACTTGGTGTCGAGACTCCCTTTCAAATGCTAATTTCTTTGGCAATTGTGAGACAAAATCAGGTCAAGTCTTGTTGAGGATATTTTTGCTTGTAAATAAGATATTTATAAAAGAACTGAAGGGTTTTAAATGAAATGTTGTAATGCCTTTGTTTGTGGTTTACTCGAAAATTTTCGCTGTCTGTTCTGACCTTTGTTTTTTGTGAATGCTGTGTCTTTTGAAATGCCTATAAGTAGATAATTTTAATAGTATTTTATGCAACTGGTGGTTAAAAGAGGTCAAAAAAGGTGAGTGGCGTGGGTAACAATTTGAGGCGAAGACGCCACGAGCATTTTTTGACTCAATTAAACACCGTTGCATACAATACTTTTTCTACGACCAAGCACTTATTTTGAAAGAAAATTATAAATCAACAAATACCTACTTTCAGTCATCTTAGTTATCTAGTGGACCGCCTACCATTTTGAATATGCAGTTTGAGTGCAAACATGAAAATAAAACTGTCTATGGTATGGTTCTTTGAAGCCTGGCCACTAAGACGAATCGAGCCGAGTTGAATCGAGTTCTCATACATTTGAATGCGATTCGACGTGTCGCCAATGAACGCAGCAGAAAACGAAGGAGTCTCGACTCTGCGAATTGGTTTGTTAAGTTGGTAGCAATGTATTTACTGAACTGTAACAGCTATATCGTGCTACTTCTACTAAATGTTTTCAGGGTATAGACTAGATAGACTTGTCCTGACATCTTTTATGTAGGGTTTTTAAGTTCTATGCACGACCTTGTAACTCACGAATAACAGTACGGGAGTAGAAAAAGTTCTTTTATTTGTGGAAGAGAGGCATATTTATCATTTCAAATTGAAAAAAGAAAAGTGGGTTTATTATTGTTAATTTCAAAAGTCTAGACAAGACTTTTTAACAGACAGTTAGTGTGGATTTGATCTTTAGATCAATGTTGCTATTCGAAAACGGATAGCAAAATTGCATTTTATCCACAAGAGTGCAAAGTAATTTCATACAAATTCTAACTTGATGCCTTGAGCTGGCTGGTAAAATTTACCTACAAATAATTATTTTGAATCTTAAATATTGAATAGATTGCTGGATTTGATTTAGTTTGATGTTTTATAGTCAGTATTTTGTTCGTGTTGGTGTGGTGAAAAAGTTTGTGTTTCACTCGGTGGCAAAGTTTGTTTAACCTACGTGCCTTGAAACCCTCGCAACGCTCAAGTATCCAGTTGGAATCTTTCGCTTCCAATATTGGAATCTTTCGCTTGCTCGGGTATCAATATTGGCACGTGCGGTTAAACAACAACTTTGCTCCCTTGTAAAACAAATAACTAATAATTACAATTATACTTAAATGTAATAACTATTTAATATAATTATGTTTTGTAGGAAGCTTATTTTCATCAACAGTTATTCCAAAATATTCATCTAAAGAGGATCCAAAGTTGTACCTTAAATTATTCTAAGTGTCAAACAACGAAAATTCATGATTTCAACTAAAGATGACGATGCCATTGATGACGTAATATTATATTTATTTTTATTGTAAAAGCAAATTTTTCAATTTAGTACACAGGTTGGTGACTGGTACCTACAGTCCGACAAGAAACAGTAGAAATAATAAAATGAAATCTTTGTAGTGTCATCCCGTTTTCTCATATGTGTTGATTTGATTGGAAAAGGACGACATTATACTATTGCGACTTTTTCTAAAAAATGTTGCCATACTGTCGCCAACTTTTGGTACTAAATCATCCATTTTTAGAATAGAAAGAATAAAAAAAATAAAAAATAAATAATTTATTCGGCAAATAGGCCACAGGGGCACTTTTACACGTCACATGTACATATTTAGACAATATTTAAAATTGAATTGCAATTACAATTGATACTATACTAATGCTAATATAAATAGAATAGAATAAATAGAATAGAATAGAAAATATTTATTTGGCATACAGATACATAATAAAAACAAGTAATACTTAATAACAGCGAATACCGTGTCTAATAGACGCGGCACTGGTTTTCAGGGCACACTTTACTTTTCTTGTATTAATTCATAATGATACTTAACCAGTTAACCCTAAGGGCCGGTTTTTCAATCGCCAGATAAATATATCTATCAGATAAAGTTATCACTATCCTTTTCATCACACGTATAAATGACAATGACAGCTAACATTTATCTGACAGATATTATTTATCTGGCGATTGAAAAACCAGCCCTTAATTAAATATCTACCAAACAAATGCCGCCACTGTTATTCCTAACTAGACTAATAACAGTTTAAAATACTAGGAAAGATAACAACAGACAAACAATAACTTTAACTGTCTGGAATCCAAACTGCATGCCGTTCAATTTACTATCCCTATAACAAATTAAGGTCTTAAGCCATAAGATAGATAAAACAATTCGTAGAAGGATTTTAATCAGGCAAACAAGTAGATGAATAGCCTAATTGTAAAGGATAGACTGCTGCTCATAGACACCCGAAACATCGGAAGGATGCGTTTTTAATTTTATTTAATTTTCATTAATTGGGTTAAATTGTGGCGTAGGCGAGAGGCTGGCAACCTGTCACTGCAATGTCACAGTTTCGTTTTCTTTCAACCCCTTATTTGCCAAGAGTGGCACTGAAGCTTTAGTAGTTTCATGTGTTCTGCTTACCCCTTTATGGGATACAGGCGTGATTGTATGTATTGTATGTATGTATGTATGTTAATTTTAATTTTTAAGACGGGAGTACGCTCTTTTCTGGAATGTATAAAGATCATATCGCACATCATCTTAGAGATGCACTCGCCTATTTCCTCCCTGGTTTTCGAAGACAGCAGAGTACTAATTTTTTCAACAAAGATGTCTTTCCCATCACGGTCTTACACATTTTAGTCCGATTTTCCTGTTGAAGATATTGTTAAGAGATGTCGAACATGAGCTTGAAGTACGACAGGTAAGGTTTGTAAGTGTCAAATTAAGTGCCATTTTTGTATACTTTGACAGTACACTGAGAGAAAATACAACCAGTTTTCATGTTCATTCAACAAGTTTTTTGGTTAAAATAGCGCCTACGTGCTCTTTGGTTCAAACAACAAGCTACTTGTCATTTGAATCGGCAATATATTTGAATCAATAAGTCGATTTTATAAAAACAACCTGACACATATTGTTTTAAACATACGTTTGGCTGATTCAAACGGATAAACCGCAACAAGTCGAACTTGTTAAATTCACAATGCAAATTTCTCTCAGTGTAACAGATCGGTACAAGAGTCAAGACAATAATAACCATTACGACCGTATGTGATACCTACAAACAAAACCTAGAAAATAACAGGCACTACACAAAAATAAACGTAAACCTAAAGCGAGGTACTCAACATCAAAGCTAGAAAACGATCATATATATTTATGAATCTACTTGCTTTACCAGTATAAAATTAACATTTTTAACACTTTTATAGCGTATTCTAGAAGTTCTAGGACACATTCTTTACATCGGCATAGCGTTGAAAGGGTTAATTGCCCATAATCCTCAGTTATGCGAGATGATTGTCCATAATTGGTGCAATGCTTATCATGCTGTCCTCCGTTTGTGGATAGCTGATATAAATCATGGTTAGACAAATTGAGATGGGCACGCGACGTTCTCAGTAATAAAAGATGATTTATTTTATTGATTATGGGCTGATTTACACGGTATGTGATCTCGTATGGGTGTTTACAGTTTAATTACATTGAGGCGTTTGATCAGCAGGCGGAATCGGAAGCAACGTCAAAATCCGCAATGTAACTGAAATCGTATGCGCTTTAGTAGGTATGTATTCATTCCATCCATTCAAACGCCTATTGAGAGATTTTTTGTTGGATAGACCGTTTTATTCTGTTAATGAATATATGAATAGTTATTTTGACGATCTACAGGAGATAATATATTGAAATTAATACATTTTGAATACCATGTTCTGAATTAGGTTGTTATTATAAATCGATATTTACGTTATTGTAATTTCTTGTAATTTGACTTATATTTGTGTAATTTGACGATCCGCTACAGGAGATAATACTTAAACATTAATTAGATATTGTTAAATCGTTTAGTTTGAGAACTAGGTATTATGAAATTATTTATATTATTGTATTTGACGATCGTAATATGAATTCTTGTAGATTGACATGCAATTTATACTGTAATTTGTATTATGAAATAAATGAATCTGAATCTGAATCTGAATCTGTAAATCGTATGTAATTTTCATTTCATTTTATTTCATTTCATTTTATTTCATTTCATTTTATTTCATTTCATTTTATTTCATTTCATTTTATTTCATTTTATTTCATTTCATTTTATTTCATTTCATTTCATTTCATTTAGCGCGCAGTGCAATTGGTCTTAAGGGAATAATTATTAAAAGTGACGTTCTCAAGTCAAACGTACCAAAAACTAGCATACTATAAGGACGAAATATCGTATAAAAATGCTGATTAGAGCGTCCTTATACGAAAGAGACTATGTGGGACTTTTTGACGCAGGATTCAAGATTTAAATGTGGGGTCTAGGGCAGTTCTGCAACCTGCAAGTAGATGTGTGTGACAGGATTCTCTGCCTTAGACACATTCAAAGTGGAGTAACATTCTAAAAGTCTACATCTACATTTACAGTCCAAATGTTCAAAGAAGATTTACGTTATTAAAAACTTTAAAAAGAGATTAAAATAATAATAAAGAAACGTCTATTTCGGTAAGTCATACCAGACAATAGGTACTGGATATTGCATTCAGCAGCAGTAATTCGAAACAGTGAATTCGCCGGCAATCAAACTATTGAAGTACATTACTGACCTACTGCAGTGAGTGAGCAACAATACGTTGCTTGTTGGCGTTTTAGAGAACAAAACCTTGTCGAATGGGACACGTAACAAAAGGCAATATAATTAGCCATGTTACATGTTGGGGGTACACTGTGAGGTTTATTAAAATGTCAATACACTTTCAATCGCGGGTTCGAACCCCAGCTCGTACCAATGAGATTTTCGGAACTTACGTGCGAAATGTCATTTGATATTTGCCAGTCGCTTTTCGGTGAAGGAAAACATCGTGAGAAAACCGGACTAATTCCAATGCTTAGTTACCCTTTGGTTTGGAAGGTCAGATGGCAGTCGCCTTCGTAAAACTAGTGCCTACGTCAAATCTTGGGATTCGTTGTCACAGTGGACCCCAGGCTCAATGAGCCGTGGCAAATGCCGGGATAACGCAAGAACGATGATGACTTTTGAGTAATGACGTTCGGATGTAAAATGTTCGGGAGTAGGGTAGACCGGGGCTAGTTGATTATAGGGATAGGTTGACTAAATATTAAAAAATTGAGCCAAAAATCAAACGCCAACCAGTGATACGATATGAGGTACGAGAGGCTCACCGGTGACTGAGCGGGGGGAGGTGACGGACTTTCGTACCTCACTGGTTGGCTCAAGTTTGATTTTTGGCTCAATTTTTTAATATTTAGTCAACCTATCCCTATAATCAACTAGCCCCGGTCTCTGCTAACGGGAGAAGGAAACCAAGGAAAAGCTAGATGGACTGTGTGTCAGAAATGATATGAAACGAAAGCAAGTTTATGAGATGACGAACGATAAGGTCATCATTCATCATTTCAGCCATTAATCGCCGACTGCTGAACATAGGCCTCCCTTCGTGTACGCCACTTATCCCGGTCCTAGGCTAATCTCATCCAAAAGTGCCGCCCAGTTTTTCGAATGTCGTCCACCCAACTAGCCGATAAGGTATATGGAAGATACATGAGGCACCGACCCCAAGTGCCTGGGATAAGGGTAAGCAAATTAATATTTCTACTGATTGCGGTGACGAATTTTTAGTTATTCGCAAACACACAATAACAAATAATTATAAAAAGAAAAACAGGAAAACAGAAGGTGCCACGAAATGGTTTAATCTCAACATTTGGTTCGACTTACAGCGCTGATTTTCCGATTTAACCACCATTATGGGCAGGTTTCGGATATTTCGTAGCCTGGTAAGACGTTAGAGAACCATGGAGTAGATTTTAACATAAAAGTCAACTCATACTCATACTCACATACTCATTCCAAATGTTGATTATAAACGAAATAAATATAATTTGGAATTGAATAAAACTATAATTATTTTAAATGAAAAAAAGACTGCCACACCATGCTACGTATGCTATAACTACGTAAAAAAACACGCAAACAAAAAATTAACAGTTAACATTCAGTCACACAGTTTTAATAATTCATGGTTTAAGACGAAATTAAAAGCATTTTATGACAAATTATATTCATGAGGATGAGTATGAGTATAAATTAAATTTGATGTTAATATCGACTCCATGGTTCTCTAACGTCTTACCATTCTACGAGATATCCGAACTCTGATTATGAGTATTCGGTTAATAGTTTTTTTTAGCTCTAGTGTGTCTATTTCAAAATAAAAATCCAAATAGATATTTTCCTTGCAAATAATTTGATTTGTTCCTAATAGTATTTTATACAATCGTGATAATACAAAGCTTTTCAGTCGAGTACCAGCTGAGTGGCTTATAGTACGGTACGAGAGTGAAAAGCTTAATTATATCACTATTGTATACAATAATTTTTCTACGAGTCATCATCTTCATCATCAATGGACGGAAATATCACCATTCATGCAAGTTAAAATTAATGTTAATAGAGTCGTTCACCGTTGTATCAACATCGAATTACCTAGCAACCAATTGTTTGTAATAACCGTCTCTGATTGGCCGATAACGCGACAGATAAAAAAAATGTGTTTCAGATGCAGGAAAATTTGCCAGGTATCCCAAATTAGTATAGAAATTGTATGAAGTTCTATTTTTGAAATTATTACAGTTAACTAAAGTCAACTATAATGAGCTTATTATAATTGAGTCGGAACTGCCATAGAGTATCCAACACTGAAAAGTTAGCACTTAAATATGGTTTAGTCTGTGGTGGCCTAATTGACAGATTACAGTCGACAAGTAGAAAAAATATGTTTATACTGCTTGCTGCGTAATAAATAGACACATTTCTCCCATCAGTGCACCCCCAACCTTTCTCCACACTCGCTGTTTTTAATTAACTCGGGAACAAATGAATAATCTTGAAGTATGACGCCATTTTCTGTTCCGTCTGCGGCCGTCATAAGCGTGCATGAACATGCATTCTGTTGGCGGATCACGGATAACTTATTACTAGATACGCTTTATTTTATTTTTAACCCCCGACGCAAAAACGACTGGGTGTTATAAGTTTGTCTGTGTGTGTGTCTGTCTGTGGCGTCGTAGCTCCCGAACGGACGAATCGATTTCGATTTAGTTTTTTTTTGTTTGAAAGCTGAGTTAGTCGGGAGTGTTCTTAGCCGTTTCATGAAAATCGGTCAACTATGTCGCGGTCGGGGTTTTTTTTTTCAAAATTTTAATTTTGTGGTTAGGTTATCAAGAGTGTCGACCTACTGATCCATCAATTGCTAAGAAGAGTGTCGACCTACTGATCCATCAATTGCTAAAACGGTGGTAAATCTACGTGGTTCAAACCTTGAGGCCTGAGTTCACGCCCATATTGGCGAGCAGCGGAGCGGGGCGTGCGGCGTTCATGTCAAACAATTGAAGCTCATACAAGTGTCCTGAGTCGACGTTGCAAAGGACGCACTCCCGCTGCATGCCCCGCCACACTCACGGCTCAGCCACGACATTGGTCTAAGCGCGAAAGCGGTGAGCGGCGGCCATACGAGCGAGACACAGCGATGGGACTTTTCATTCGCACGTATGGCTGCCGCTCACCGCTGTCGCGCTTAGACCAATGTCGTGGCTGGGCCGTCAGACCTTACAATCAGAGTATTTGCCTCAGAGAACATACTGATCCACTAATCGGCAAGGCGGAACAGAATCAGCATGGTTCAAAACAGTGGAATGTTTTAAGGCATTCAATCTCTTGTATCTTCGATTTGATCCTTTTGTATTTCTTCTACTGAATCGGTCACGTGGACTAGGCTCGAAGGAGCTTGAATAAGTCGCCCAGCCAGCGTATCATGCTTCCAATTTTATCACTTATCTATGTGGATAAAGCATCCGTCACGTTCTGGCAAGTATGTCAGTGTGAGCGTGACAGATGTCTTATCCACGTGGATGTGATAAAATTGGAAACATAATACCTCTGCAGGATCGTGAAAAGTGGAAGATTCTTTTGAGATCCCTATGCCCCTAATGTTGTTGTGGTCCTAAGGCACCCCAGAGGTGTAAGGGCCTTCACAAGCTCGCGCCACGCCTTCCTATCTTCAGCGACCCTCGTGGCCTCGCTCCAGCTCATACCAGCCGCTCGTAGCTCATTTTCGACGGACCGTTTGACCTTGACAGGGCGTCTGGAGCCACGGCTTGCATTTTGCGGTTTCCAGCCGAAAGCAAACCCCCTTTTGACCCTTTTTGCCTCTAATAAGGGAATAATCACATCATCATCACCAAATTTTGTAACAAAAGGTTCTTCCACGACACCTATGGTCGTGTGTGTCATCCTCGTAGCTTGACGGTTGCTAATTGGTTGAAATCTAAGCGCTGCTGTTTGTCGAGAGAATGTTGACACAAAAGAACAACAATGTTACAACAGAATATAAAAATTCAGCAGAACCACTACCTTAATTTTTAGAGTTTTTTTCTTTTTAATGAACGTCATGGAAAATTAGACTTATATTGACCGGGATTCTGAGCAATTTGCCCCCACAGATATAGTGGGGTATTTCACCACAATGATTGACATTGACACTGACAATTCTGTCACAGATTATTAATAAATAACTTACTAACGTAACACATCCTTCACTTGGCCGCAAAACGACTGATACTTTATTTAAGTAATACTAACAAGTTACTACGTAAAACTCAGAATAATAGTAATACACTTTTTATGAAAGAAAATTGGCATCAAAGGTCTATTCATTATAATACAGATCTTGTTAATTTTGCGATGCTTGACTTACCTTAAATTTCTTTTATCCGAAATTTCCAAAAAAATTATAAAAGAAACGTAATAAAAGCTTTCTTGATATTAAATAAGCATCTAGCATCTTTGAATTTTTTAATTTTGTTGTAATTCCAAATTAATTTCTTACCAACCGAATTACATCAAAGACATTCTTATCATAATTAGGAAATATTGATTTCGACTGATTTTGGAATAGGGTGTGTGTGAAAGTTTCTAATAGGGTGGCAACGCGCTTGTGACACTGTTTGAGTTGCAGGCGTCCATAGGTTACGGTGACCGCTTTACATCAGGCGGGCCGTATGCTTGTTTGCCACCGACGTAGTATTTAAAAAAAAAAATTCAGTATTAAACAATACAATATCAATTTTATGCTAATCAAATCGTTCTAATTAATAAAACGTTTGATAATTATATAATATTTTCTTCGGTTAGCGCGTTACTCATTAAATAAAACTATGGAAACGGATTATATCGCGTATACTGAATTGAATGCTGTAAAGTGTTCGAAACGTCGGGATGATTTGTAAATTCATTATACGCTATATAATCCGTGTCCATATAGTTTTATTTCGTGTCCATATAGTTTTATTTCGTTTGATTTAATTTATTATAATGATATTAATAGTTATGATTCGATCGTGGAATGATTCGAATATAAATGATTGAATGAATGATCGTGAATTCACTCTAGCTCCATGATGGGGTCCCAGCGCGAACAAGTTGTTCACTGAAATCGCGATGCGCGATGTCGCTCTCTAGTATTATTATGCTCTGAGGTATGTAGTGAATGTTGTACCCAAATTAGCAAGTAAATCATTCCAAAGTTGGCAGCAATTTTGACAGCCCTTAATTTAAACGTCAAACTTCTATTAAACTCGGTACCAACGTAATTTATACGAGATACGAGTATAAAATACGAGTATCTTCAGTGGTCTATTTCTCAATAAAGACGATTGTCGCCCGACAGTGACACTTTACCGTTCATTTGCTGTTCAACAAGGAAATATTGACGGTGCGGATCAATGTTACTTGTCAATCCAGAAATTCCATACCATTCTACCATCGGACTCTTAGGGACCGGCCACACTTAAGAGACGCATGTCCTGAGGTGCGGAACGGACGTCCGCGCCACGCCGCCGCCACGCCACCTGGGGTGCGTCTTACGTCCTTCCTATACAAAATGTACTGAGGAGACGTTTTTAGGGTTCCGTAGTCAACTAGGAACCCTTATAGTTTCGCCATGTCTGTCTGTCCGTCCGTCCGTCCGTCCGTCCGTCCGTCCGTCCGTCCGTCCGTCCGTCCGTCCGTCCGTCCGTCCGTCCGTCCGTCCGCGGATAATCTCAGTAACCGTTAGCACTAGAAAGCTGAAATTTGGTACCAATATGTATATCAATCACGCCAACAAAGTGCAAAAATAAAAAATGGAAAAAAATGTTTTATTAGGGTACCCCCCTACATGAAAAGTGGGGGCTGATATTTTTTTTATTCCAACCCCAACGTGTGATATATTGTTGGATAGGTATTTAAAAATGAATAAGGGTTTACTAAGATCGTTTTTTGGTAATATTAATATTTTCGGAAATAATCGCTCCTAAAGGGAAAAAAGTGCGTCCCCCCCCTCTAACTTTTGAACCATATTATTATGTTTAAAAAATATAAAAAAAATCACAAAAGTAGAACTTTATAAAGACTTTCTAGGAAAATTGTTTTGAACTTGATAGGTTAAGTAGTTTTTGAGAAAAATAAGGAAAACTACGGAACCCTACACTGAGCGTGGCCCGACACGCTCTTGGCCGGTTTTTTGAATTGCATTCAGGCGGCGTGGCGGAGACGTCCGTTGTGCGCTGCGAGACATGCGTCTTATGACTTATGAGTGGTGGTTGGTAGCTTAGACGCACGGCCAATTTCCATCCTTACTTGGTAGATAGATATTCCATTAATTCGCACGAATCGCTTTGCTTCTTATTCTCTTATGCGTACTACCAAGGAGTGGAATTCCTATATTCCCGGCGGCGGCGGCTATATTTCCGAGCTCATATAACCCGGAAACCTTCAAATCAAAAGTGAACATGCATCTTCTTTGCGAGCTTGCACTCCATCGTAAGCCACGTCTTTGCCTTTGGCTAGTCTGTGGCCAATTAAATAGCAAGTCCATTTATACTCGTAATATGTATATTATACATTGTATAAATAGACACAGAATGGTCAGTGTCATGTCACTGTGCTGAAATAGCCCAAATCTTCCGATCCAGTGGGTGGTTAATTGAATTTGAAAAGCCAATATCAATTAAAATTAAATCGACAAGTCCTCATTAACAGGGTCATTAGAGCAAACATCCTCTTGAATCTTAATTACGGTAATTAGATATTAGAATGCCCAATCGGACTTTCACTCCAATGATCTTTTAATTAAATGCTTGTTTCATGGCCTTTTTAATTTTATTTAAAACCTATTGCGAAAGGCGTGAAAATTATAACGAGAGTTTTCGTTTCATCTGTAGTCAATTCGAGCGTGCGCTCATGATGTGAATGATATTTGATGTTATTTCGTTGCGTATAGTTAAGAATATACAATAAATAAAAGAAAACAAAACATGTGAAAAATAAAAATACAAAATTAAAACATGACGATAATCACAATAGAGGTATAGAAAATGTAATAAAGGATAGTCATAAAATAAAAGAAATCAAAACTAATGATATTAAAAGCACAAAAAAATCTAACAAAATGTCGAGAAGAAATATCACATTGATCGTATTAATATTACCATTATAGTTTATATTACATTTATAATCAAATTATCGGGCCTAATAAATGCCTTGTCAATTAAAAAGTCTGTTCGCTTTTTAACCAGCAGCTCATAAGAAGCCGCTTCTTTAATGTCATGACTCAAGCTAAAAAAAAAGAGATCGAAATAGATTTTTTTTTAATCTAACTCGTCAGTCTTGGTCATGTCAGTCTGTGCTGTAAGGATTAAAACTGAAACAAAATCAGCGCATTCCAAATATTTTTAAGAATAAGCCACCTAGATATAAAAACTGGCGGCCGGGTGGCCTAGTGGTTGAGACGTCAGCCGCGTAAACTGAAGGCCACCGGTAGACTTGAGTATCTTTTTCTTTCGTGTAATGGCATCTCTTTCGTTTTATAAAGTAGATATCAACTCGTTTAGAAAGGTCCACCCAAAACTTGGTAAAGGGCATAACTGAATTAAATAATTAGTGGCACAAAGGAAGTACATCCGTGGGGTCCTATTATTAGGATTATTAGGATGAGTGACGCATGCATGGCATGAGGAATTGTGAGCGAGTTTTAACTAAGCCATCATTTTGCATGGAAAATGTTCATAATATTTAGATATTTAAAAATACTTTAAGCGGGTTACTCACGTATTAAGTCGATATAGCGTTCGACATGTTTCGGTTCAATTTCGAGAACCTTTCTCAAGAGTAGCGACACCCCGCCTTTACATGTCGAGAGCGCGACGCATGAACCGAAATTGAACCGAAACATGTCGAACGCTATATCGACTTAATACGTGAGTAACCCGCTTAAAATATTTTTAAATATGTATGAGTCTCACGGGAGTTTTATAGTTAAAATATTTAGATATGATAAGGATACTCATAAAAATATGAACGTCAAATGAAGCAAGTTTATTCATGAATGAAAAGTTGGTAGAAGAGACTTTACCGGTAAGGCTGTCTTTGATCTACTTTTGTCTCTTGTTTTGTGCAAAGATACATTTAAATTTGGTACAATATAAAAAAAAATTGGCGCAAGAGTCGCAAGTTTTCATTACTAAGTATTGCTAGAACATATTTTTACTTAAATTAAAACATTTTTTTACGACTTGTTTTTGTTTTAAATAACTGGGCCATTTTTTTTTTTCAAAGTTGTCTACCTCACTTTTTTTGTAACATAGGTATTTTTTTACACTATTAATACTCAGATCGCGAGCTCTTTTGATCCTGATAGGAGAAAAAAAATGTCCCAAGATTTCCAGACATTTTTTCGAACCTTCCATTCCGTAACTGCCATACAAAATGTATGAAAAAATGGTAACGGAATGGGAAAAAACCTTGGGACTATTAGAATTTAAAGAGATCGCGATTCTGAGTGGAAATCACATAAACATTTTCAAATCCAAAAAAAGTGGGGTGGACAACTTTGAAAAAATGGTCCAACTACCCATTAACGATTTAAAACTATACCATGTAGTGTATGTAAATACCTACTCCAGTGAGGTACTTATTTATACAATACACATGTTTGTTACCTGACAATGTTCATCTAAGTGACTTCAATTAAAATTCCATATCTCGAGGCCTCCCCAAACTTTGGAGACAGTTCCCATTAAGAACGCAGCGTTCCCTAATAAGGCTCTCAATCAATCAACACCTCGTTCACTCTCATAGGGTGTATCAAGTGTCACGAGCTATAAATATTTAGTTTCATGTGACACTTATATGTATGTTTGTTTGTACATTCTCATCATCACCCCCTTAATTAGTTCATATGACACCCTAGTTGATAGATATTTAAGACTAAGCAACATTTCTAATATCTTAAGGCTCTGTACCAAAAAAAAAAAAACCGGCCAAGAGCGTGTCGGGCCACGCTCAGTGTAGGGTTCCGTAGTTTTCCGTATTTTTCTCAAAAACTACTAAACCTATCAAGTTCAAAACAATTTTCCTAGAACGTCTTTATAAAGTTCTACTTTTGTGATTATTTCATATTTTTTAAACAAATGGTTCAAAAGTTAGAGGGGGCCGGGGGATGAATTTTTTTTCCTTTAGGAGCGATTATTTCCGAAAATATTAATATTATCAAAAAATGATCTGAATAAAACCTTATTAATTTTTAAATACCTATCTAACAATATATCACACGTTGGGGTTGGAATGAAAAAAAAAATCAGCCCCCATTTTACATGTAGGGAGACTGTACTCTAATAAAACATTTTTTTCCATTTTTTATTTTTGCACTTTGTTTGCGTGATTGATATACATATTGGTAGCAAATTTCAGCTTTCTAGTGCTAACGGTTACTGAGATTATCCGCAGACGGACGGACAGACAGATATGGCGAAACTATAAGGGTTCCTAGTTGACTACGGAACCCTAAAAATGATTCCTAATTTTGTAATTCTTTTATAATGTTGATAGGTAGGTACTCTTACTATTACTACCTGCACGTGTACATCAAATCCCTGGTAATACGTAACTCTTATGTCTAATACGCCAAACTCTATGTTTATTCAATTGTACTATATTGCGACAAGTAGACCCCTCGTCTAGCTGTCAACAGTTATCACTTAGCATGTGGCCCCCCACCGTGTGAGAATGTATCGGATAGGGGCTGAGGAATTGACAGTTTCGAGAGATGGTGACACTAACGCCGTGTCTTGCGTGGGCGACGGTCGCGCGACCGTCACGCGTCTCATACTTCCATATCGATAACGCTTGATTTCGTATGCGTCGCATCGCCGTCGCGCGACCATCGCGCGACCGTCGTCCACGCAAGCCACGGCGTAAATAGTTGGATGAGTTCTAACAAAGTTTGTATGATACTTTCGCACATACTCGCTCACAGTACGAGGGCACTTTCATAGCTTCAAAATTGTCTTACATTGCTGGATGTAGTAAAAAACTGGTTAAGAGTATATTGAGCCTAAGGGCCGGTTTCATCAAACCGTCTGTCACCGTTAAAGCGTTCGTTAAATTTTATTGTATGGGAAGTTCCATAGACGTCTGCTGTGTGACGATGATGTGCCTGTCAAATGTGGTTGATGCAACTGGCCCTAAGTGTGGGGTTACGTAGAAGACATCCCATTAGTAGTAGTAGTAGTAAAACACTTCATTGTACCAGAAAATAATACAACACACAAGAAAAAGAGCTTATCACTAGTACAAAGGCGAACTTATCCCTTTAAGGGATCTCTTCCAGTTACCCTCCAGGTCCAGGTGTGATCGTGGTTAAACGTCTACCTATTCATACTAAAAAAAATCTTCCTCATTAGCCATTCATACCTAACGGAATTTTCTTCATCGGTATTTTTTTCTACTGTAATAAGTAATTTCACAATTTCCTGGACGTTATTTATAGTCGTAAAATTAGAAGACATTTTTTCGAAATTAAATAAAAAACGAATATTTTTACTAAAGATACTTAATTCCCTTTAAAAAAATCATAAAATAACATTCAAGATAGGTATATATTGCAAAAAGATTTCGCAACCGTGTCTTCAATTTCTCTAAAGTGATTTTGTCACGCAACTCAGTACAATTCAGGTCGAATTAAAATCAAATCAAATAGCAGAACTAGACTGACGGCTCTATTAAGACTGTGAAATTGCTTAATTGAGCTTTTAGGAGAGCATTGTGTGTTCTATAGGGTTTTATAGTCACTATTGATATTTCGTATTGAGATGTATCACAGAATATATAGTATAAGTAGGACAAGTACAGAAGACCCACTGCTTTGATGTTCACGAAATGCTGCCTTTTTAAATACCTACATAATTCTTACAAAGAAACGGCTGACGATATTAGGGTTGCCTCTGGATTAAAACGAATTAATACTGAGATAAAAATGGGTACTCAGACAACGATATATATATAATATATAAATACATAGAAAACATCCCTGACTCAGGAACAAATACCTGTGCT
Organism: Leguminivora glycinivorella; assembly: GCF_023078275.1. Lineage (NCBI taxonomy): Eukaryota > Metazoa > Arthropoda > Insecta > Lepidoptera > Tortricidae > Leguminivora > Leguminivora glycinivorella. The sequence goes on from NC_062983.1 coordinate 1,520,318, forward strand.
CATCACACAAATAAATGCCCTTACCGGGATTCGAACCCGGGACTGCGGCGTAGCAGGCAGGGTCACTACCGACTGTGCCAGACCGGTCGTCAAATATATACAGTATTTACATATTTTTGTTTAATTTCCAACATCACAAGCCTTATTGAACTTTTCCGAGTGAATTAATCAAATTAAGATCTGTGTAAGAATGTCCTATGGTATTTATTTTATTCATAATATCTATTTAACTGAGCATTATTTAGCCATTCCACATGCGGACATCGCATATGAACCTTAGAAAAAACTCGCGACGTAAAGTAACAATAGAAAGTGCGAACGTGCGTTCCATGAGAACGCGCGCAACCCCTGATTAGGCCGCGAATTCGCCGGCCGCCGGCATGTACTTGTAGCGCGGCGATAGAATCGCGGAGTGAGCCGCCCCTGGATGTATAATTAATAGGTAGAAGTCGCTGTACACCACCCTAAGACATTTAGTAATTGAGGAAAGGAAAGTGCCCGAGATGTGCATTTTCCATTTTTACTTTAATTTAATAAATATAATTCGTATTTTCAACTTTGTAGCTTGTTTCAGGTGCATTTGTATTAGACTTATAAATTTATTTGGACTTTCATATTTTACTTGTCAACAAATGTGACACTGACAAGTTAATATGTTACCGGAATAACCTAACCACAAAATTAAAATTTGGAAAGACCCCCGACCGCGACATAGTAGACCGATTTTAATGAGACATGGCTAAGAACACTCCCGACTTACTCAGCTTTCAGACAAAAGAAACTAAATCCAAATCGGTTCATCCCTTCGGGAGCTACGATGCCACAGACAAACACACATACAGACAGACAGACAAACAGACAGACAGACAGACAAACAGACAGACAAACAGACAGACAGACAGACAGACAGACAGACAGACTGACGGACAGACAGACAGACACGTTAAACTTATAACACCCCGTTGTTTTTGCGTCGGGGGTTAATAAAATCAAATTCGAAAATATCTATCTGTTGATACGGAAGTATGGAAATTGATTTAATCAAATTTTCTTAGAAGAAATTAATTTATCCTCATAGAAAATAATTGTATTTTTTTAGTAGACACACTACTATTTTAACCATAAACTGAAATCAAATTCTATTATTTTAACAAACATTTTTGATTTGTGTTTTTTTAAGTAGTCACACTATATAAATTAAAAATCGAAACAAGATGTCAATGATGTCATATATTATTAAAAAAATAACGGACAAAAATGATATCCCGGATTGCTAAAGACGCCGGTTCGAAACCGGCCTTCGCCACTGGAGGTGTCCATCATTTTTTCTTGCCATCTTATTTCGATTTTAGTATGTTCATCAACATACACAAATTACTTAAACATATTTTTTCTACTCCCGAACTGTTATTCGTTATTTCTAGGGTCGTGCATAGATATTTAAAACCCTACATAAAAGTCTATTCCCCAAAGCCAGCGTCCGCCGGCTTTCCGCGCATGCGCGCAGTATCGAAAAAATTGAAAACGCATTGATTGGCTCTGTAACCATGGCAACGCATTGTTATAACTATACTGCGCGCGTGCGCGGGAAGGCTTTGGGCAGCTGAGCTGACAGTGCAACCCTTTGCGTCTAAATACAGGAAACAGTGTGAATTTCACGAAAGTTATTCAAGAAAACTTTTAAAAACTAAGTGCATGGTACTACGACCATGCACTTAGTTTTGAAAGTATTGTATGCAACGGTGTTTAACTGAGTCAAAAAATACTCGTGGCGTCTTAATAACAATTTTCGGCTTCGCCTCAAATTGTTACCCACGCCGCTCGTCTTTTTTGACCTCCTTTAAACGCCTGTTGCATAAAATACTATAAAAATTTACCTGTACAATTTATAAATAATAACTAATGCGGTTAAAACTTAAAACACGAAGAAAATAGTAAAGAATTAGTAGTAGTAGTTACATAACAACAATGATTTAGAAGGTGCAAGTGCCAAGTATGTTCACGTTACAAAAGTGCCAAGAATACTAACATTACAAAAGTGCCAAATGGCGGCCATTAATCTTACGGTCATTGCACTAAAGCTGGATACACATGATTTTATGTTTATATCAAGATTTCAATATCTGTCCTTCATCGAATCTGTTATACAAATTGATCTGAAAGTATTTTTACATAGCAAACAAAACACACAAAACAAACACACACATAAAAAGAAAATTATAGCTAGTTTCATATTTAATAGCTGAAAATTACCAACTTAGAAAGATTCCCGTGCCGATATAAAAATCCTAATTACATTGTTAATGTTAATCACGAACTTTTTCATAATAATTTTAATTAAATAAATTCTTTACTGTTCTTTTATTCCAGCTTCATTCATAATTTATTAATAATCTATGAACTTATACAAGTTTTCCAATTTAAAACAGAAAATTTCAAGACGCTTACGGTTTTGCTGAAGTCTATTATAACACATTTATTAATATCTTTTTTTTTTTATTTACAGGCTCCAATATTTGCTTACCAACAAACAAACAAAAAACCTTCTTGCTAGCGATGATTATTTCAAACAGACTCAAGCCACATCTCGGACACTGGCGATCAAATATATGAAAGAGGCGCGTTCCTAGCACACATTCTAAGCTCGTGTAGGTGAACGCGTACCATGCTTGTATGAGTGAGATATGACAGGTCGATTGTTCGCGTTTTTGACAGGCGGTAACTGTCAGGTAACTGAGAGGGGGTGGGCGTCACTTTCAGCGGGGAGCGGGAGTGGCCATACCGTACGATAGTACTCTTTATTATACTGTGCTCAAGCTATAATTCTCATTCAGATATTTTCTTTTAAAAATTCCGTTCACAATGCCCCTCTTCTTTCTCTTAAGAGTATTTCTAAAATTACGTGCAAACTGAAGTGTTTACATCATTAAGAATATAATTTCTGTTCCAGATTCATATCCGGCTGTCCACAGAAATGGGCGAAAGAAATCCTTGGAACAGTTCCAAGAACTACGAGCGATGGGACAAAAATAAATCCATATTTTTGGTGCAACGAAGATAAACCAATTTTTTGTGAAATTTTAATAGAAGTTCTATGATGGAATGTTGTCGGTTGAAAAGTGTTCTTATTTTGAAAATAGAAATTCATTTCGAAAATCGAATTATCTCTTTTCTAATGAAAAATAATAACGATAAAATATGTCGATTTTTTATAAAACATTTTGTTGTAGTATGAAGAAAATAGTGATGGGAAAAAGTTGAACGCTAAAGTGCCGATATAATTGTACACTTTTTCGTTTTGCGGAAAAAAGTTGAACATCGAAGAGCGTCAAAAATAGTTTTTTTTTTTTTTTTTTTTTGCGTTTTAGTGAATTGTATTTAAAGATTCGATGTGTTCAGTGAGTGTTTCGGAAAATGGTACGGACTTGAATGCGTGGCGATGGCTAAGGACCGGGATCTGTGTTTTGTGGTAGTAGCGTTACTGGCTGTGGTGCAGAAGAGCTTGGAGGTCGCGGATGCTGGTAAGTTACCTTTTTTATCTTTCATAATGGTGTTTTTCTCCTCTTGACAGATTACCTGTTTGCTGAACGTTATCGGGCGATCAGTTATTCAGCTTTATCACCTTTTGAAAATACATAACTGACAGGGCGATATCTTCTGGTGAAATGGTAATGTGTGGACCCCTATAAAATTTAAATATTCGCGCAATATACAGTTTCCGCTGGTGTATCTACAGTCACATACGCGCATAGGCTACGGTGATTGATTAATATCATGGGGATCGTTTTCATTTGGGTACTGACGTGAAATAACCTAACCACAAATTTAAAATTTTGAATAAACCCCCGACCGCGACATAGTGGACCGATTTTCATGAAACATGGCTAAGAACACTACCGACTAACTCAGCCTTCAGACAAAAAAAATCTAAATCGGTTCATCCGTTCGGGAGCTACGATGCCACAGACAGACACACACACAGACAGACAGACAGACAGACACGTCAAACTTATAACACCCCGTCGTTTTTGCGTCGGGGGTTAATAAAAAAGGGAGTTTAAGAAAAAATAAAAAATAAAATCTTCAGTTTTGAGAATTAAACAGGCCTTTCTTACCAGTTTTTGAGAAATAGGCACTGGTCCCATCGCGAGCTAGTAAGCTATGAGCTATTGGCTATAAAAACGAACAAAAGATAAGCACTCCCGTGCAAATAAAAGAGACACGGCGATTTTGATAGCTCACCGCTGGGCGAGTAACTATAAACATCGCCGTGTCTCTTTTATTTACACGGGCGTGATTATCTTTTGTTCGTTTTTATAGCCGATAGCTCATAGCTTACTAGCTCGCGGTGGGACCAGTGCCATAAGCAAGCTTCATAAGCTAAGCAATTGGTAAGCTAAAAATATGAGTAACAGAGGGCCGATTAACACGTTCACTGCGTTACGGGGGTTTTTTGAACCCCTTACGCTGTCATCACTCAGTGCGGGTGAGAAAAATCGTGTTCACTCCGTACGCTGGTGCGGAAAAAATCTGTACTCCGCTTTGGTCATTTTTACAACTACGAAAATGACAAATATACATTTGGATTTCTGTTCAAAAGTATTATTTATTCATATATTAATTATATACGGGGTCTCAGGAACCCCGTACCGACCAGGGGACAAAAATTACCTTCTAGTGCGATACGGGTCTCCGTGAGCCCCGTAAAAGAATTTGCTGGCCCGTACGGGGTTGTGGGCACAGTATCGCTAGTGCAGTGCTTACTGAAATACTTGTTATCGGCAAATTAAAAATGAAGCGCTTGAACCACACGTTAGAACTACTATATTCCAAAAACAAAGGTTATCCCACACAATAAACGTCAAAATCACCACAAATTGACATCTAATTGCAGGCAGGTAATTAAATATATGTTTTTAATATGTAAAAACGGTGGTGGTTTATCTTATTTTATTTATCTTTGTTACTTAATTATATTAACTACTTTCACAAAAATACAAGAGTGCGAAGTATCATATTTTTGATGTGTAATTTTTTATTAAAACAGCATATACATCGATTTTTTTATTTCCCATCACTACTAATTTATCGACCTTAATACATTACATGCGTTACGGGGTGTACTAAACCCCGTATTTTTTCAATTTTAGTGCGATACGGGGATAAAATAACCCCGTATTTTCTTTTCTTTATAATTTTCTGAGTGTTTATCGTATCCACGTGCGGGGATAATGAGACGTAGGAAATTTCATACTCTTACAGTTAGTCGAAAAAAATATTGGAAAATCCAATATTTCAGGAACTTACAGCACTTTTAACAGACTTAGGCGTACGGGGCACTTTTATACCCGTAACGCACTACGATGTAAACTATTACGGGGCGGATTGGGCCTCGTAACGCACTAGATTTTGGGTTAAGGTTTTGGCTTGCCGCAGCGAACGTGTTAAACTATCTATTCCCTTAACCCGATTTTCATGAAACATGGCTAAAAACACTCCCGACTTACTCAGCTTTCGGACAAAAAAAAAACTAAATCCAAATCGGTTCATCCGTTCGGGAGCTACGATGCCACAGACAGACACACACACAGACAGACAGACAAACAGACAGACACACACACAAACAGACACGTCAAACTTATATCTCCCAGTCCTCAATTTTAACAGTAGCCAGCATATTCATAACTCCAACAAATATTTTAGCACCTGCCAACTACATACGTCACAGCGTAGTTCGTCCACCCTGAGAAAATAGATCGCAGTTGACAAACTACTGCAAATTAGCTCCGGCCCCTGAACCTGCGGAGAAATAGCCACGTGTTTCTAGCAAACATGGCTGCGAAGCCAGGCAGGCAATCATGGTCGCGCGATATATAAAAATGGCTGTGACAGACGGACAGACAGACACACGAGTGATCCTATAAGGGTTCCGTTTTTCCTTTTTGAGGTACGGAACCCCTAATACTAGCTTTTTCACGCGGCTTCGCCCGCGTACTAATACTAATAGTACAAATCTAATCTTGTTTTCTCATACAAAGTTTGAACCCCGTTTCACCCACTTAAGAGGTGAATTTTGAAAAATCCTTTCTTAGTGCTCCTCTACACCTCATAAGCAACCTACAGGGTGTAACAAAAATGGTGGTGATCCGTTTAAGGGCGTATTCAGTATCGTATTCTCATCAGGAAAAAGTAGGATAAAAATTTTTTTTCGCAAAAAAATTTTTTATCTTTGTATGGAGATTCGACCGATTCGTGCGGCCCGGCTCATACAAAGTGAAAATTTTTTTAGCGAAAAAAAAATTTTCTTCTACTTTTTCCTGATAAGAATACGATACTGAGTAGTTGAGTACGCCCTTAAACGGATCACCACCATTTTTGTTACACTCTGTATGTGCCAAATTTGGAATATCTAGGACCAGTGGTTTCGGCTGTGCGTTGATATGTCAGTTAGTCAGTTTCTTCTTTTATATATTTACGAGTAAATAACATCAGGCCACTCCTTTCGCAATACATATTTGTAAGTGCAATAGGGACGGCCGGATGTTTTATCAGGTAAAGATAGGTATATTTACTAGCCTACAAATCTGAATAGAAATTAAAAAAAAAAATAACCCCACGTGCTAGTTACCGCTTGACTTGCTATTCATCAATGTACATAAAAGTTGTCAAGCTGATAAATATCGTTTGTCCCTTTCTATTGGTATTGGTGGGCCAATATGTCGGAAAGGGACAAACGAATTTTATCGGCTTGATAACTTTAGTGTACGTTTATGAATAAGGGGGTAAAACTGCAAAATAAGGAAGGAGATGGTTATTTAGAGCTTTTCGAGTATTCTAAACAGAGGATCAATCAAGAGTTATCGACGTTTATCCATACTTAATATTATAAATGGGAAAGTGTGTATGTTTGACGACCGGTTTGGCCTAGTCGGTAGTGACCCTGCCTGCTACGCCGCGGTCCCGGGTTCGAATCCCGGTAAGGGCATTTATTTGTGTGATGAGCACAGATATTTGTTCCTGAATCATGGATGTTTTCTATGTATTTAAGTATTTGTATATGTATATTATATATATCGTTGTCTGAGTACCCATAAAACAAGCTTTCTTGAGCTTACCGTGGGACTCAATCAATCTGTGTAAGAATGTTCTATAATATTTATTTATTTATTTTGTCCGTTCTTCACGGCAAAACGGAGCGACGAATTGTCGTGATTTTTTAGGTGGAGATAGTTGAAGGGATGGAGAGTGACATAGGCTACTTTTTGTCTCTTTCTGACCCCCCACTTCTTTAAAATAGGAGGTGGATGTTTGTAGGGAGCATTCCTCAATTTTCGAATTTAACGCGAGCGAAGCCGCGAGCAAAAGATAGTAAGTAATACAGTACAGTCTCGATAATCCGGCATAGGGTTGCAAAAAAACGGTTTTTTTCTGGCTTGAAAAAAAAAATCATGAAAAAAACCGTGAAAAAAAACAGTTTTTTTTCTGGAGTATGTTTTTTTTTCTAAAGTACGAAATCTCAAAATTTGCAAAGTAGTTAATAGTTTTATACGGTTTTTTAGACTTAATGTTAACTATTAAACGAATTCAATCAAATAACTTTAATTTTTGGTCTTATAAAAGTAACATTTACGAAATCTGTAGTTGGTAGTTATCTTTATTTACTGTTGGCAACACCACCGCCTCTCCACGCTGCACGACGCATCGGGGATTCCCCAAAAACGTTTGTATACTGAATGTTAATCGAATTGAAATGAACGTTATTGTTATTGAAGCACGTCATTGTCGAATTGTACATCTGAAAAAAAAAACAATGGTGCTCGTTTTTTTATGTTTTTTTTTTCATAATTCGAAAAAAAAAACATTTGGTTTTTTTTTTCTATTTGCAACCCTAAACCGGCACTTCGGTGGTCGGAAACGTACAGTAATCTGCACGGGAAGCATGGTCGCGCGATAGACGATAAGATATCAGCACGGGAAGCATGGTCACGCGATAGACGATAAAATATCAGACCGTCCCTATCGCACTTACAAATAGTGCGATAGGGACGGCCTGCTATTTTATCACTTATCGCGCGACCATAATTGCCTGCCTGGCCTGCTATTTTATCACTTATCGCGCGACCATAATTTCCTGCCTGGCCCTAAAATAGCAAGTGATAATTTCAAGTACAAGTTTATTTATTTATTTAAACTTTATTGCACAGAAGAACAACTTAATGCACAAAAGGCGAACTTAATGCCATGAGGCATTCTCTACCAGTCAACCTTTGGGCGAAGCAAAGATTGAAGGCGGTGTATTAAGAGACCAATTTTGTAACATCAATCAAAACCTTAGACATAATATGCATTAAGTTACATACATACCTAAAACAAGTTAATGATGAGATGACGAGTGACAGAGATGTATGGAAGAGAAAGACATGCTGCGCCGACCCCAAGTGACTGGGATAAGGGCAAGAGAATGATGACATACAGTTAAACATACTATTTTTACCATTATTACCATCTATGCGTAAATTATCGGTCTTACTTGACTTTAAAAGTGGCTAAAACCGGACAATGATCGAATGCAACTAGGGAACAAATCAAATTATTTTATTGCATATTAGCCGCGTAAGCTGAAGACCCGGGTTCGATTCCCGGCTCGGCCACCAGTGGGCCCTGTCGTTTTTTCTTTCGTGTATGATATCTATTTAAATTTATAATGATCGAATGTTTTCTGAACTTATTATTTTAGCACAGTCTTTTAGAATTTTTGAGAATGGCTCTAATTTCCAGTAATCCGAATTTTCCACTAATCCGGCACCTCCGTGTCAGCCACAGTGCCGCATTATCGAGATTGTACTGTATTTCGATTAAAATGAACCTAATACTATTCATAGCGTCTACCAATTATCATATATTTCGTCACTAATGCATTGAACTTTCGGGGGGCTATTTCAGACATAGATGTAGAAAGTGTCGCATCGACCTGGTTCCCCTGGCCCGGGGCCAAATTGGACGGATCTGCACTCATATGTGATGTCAATAACAGATGGAAAAACGGACAAGTGCGAGTCGGACTCGCGTGCTGAGGGTTCCATACCGTAACTTCATGAAGATTTTTACCATATAAACATACATATAACTGGGTACTTGATTCCCTCGCACGTCGGATCGCCTCTCGGCAAAATAATTAAATTAACCATATTATAATGCCTTTTAAGGCCCTTGAAAGCTCTATGCTAGAGCTGAGACAAACACTAAACTCAGTGACAAATCGTTTAAGTGCACTAGAAATGAAAATAAGCGAGCAAAATGACATAATTCTGAAGCAAACAGAAACAATAAATAGCCAGAAATCGAGTTTGGAGGGTATCTCAGCGAAAAACCGTAAGTCTATCACCGCCTATACTACTCCACCAGCCCCGGCAGCGCTGCAGCGCCAGCGTCCAATGCGTCAAGCACGTTTGAAAGCTGGTACCACTGCGCACAGCAAAAGCGCCACGACAAAATCAAGCGCTAAAACTGCTAGCGGATTACGTACACCAAAAGCCGCGAAGACGCCCGAGGTGAGCCGACCTTCAAGTATTATTCCAGACCCAACGACATCGAGCGGCGCAAGCGCAGACGAAATACCAATACCAATGCATGACGTCACAACTCCCGAGGCCGAGGCTAGCCGAACGGCAGGTATTAATCTGGACCCAAACATTTTCTCAACCGCTGCGCTCAGCGGAGTTGGAATTGAATCAAGCGCTGCAAGCGCAAATGGATTACTAACGCACGTCATGACTCCCGAGGCGAGCCGAACGGCAGGTTTTAATCCAGACACTAGTATTAATCCGGACCCAAATATTAGCTCAACTGCGGCGCTCAGCGGAGGTAGAGTTAAATCAAGCGCTACCAGCGAAAACAGATCACGAGAGCCTGACGTCTCAACCCTCGAGAGCAACAATACAGAGACAAACGATGAATTTCGGACTGTTCTATATAAAAATGGTCGTATGACACAGAAACCGAAACGGATCACCGTCACAGGAACTGGCCCTATGGACGTAGAAGTACAAACAACTGAACGCGTTAAAAAAATACATGCCTGTTTTTTTAAGACCAGCACAACACCGGATGCTATTCGTTCCTACATTGCTCGCAAAACCGGTTATACTAGTAGCACAGTTAACAAACTACATCTGAAACACGATCACTACGCATCGTTTGCAATAACTGTGTCCTGTAGCAAGTTTGACGAAATCATGTCCCCAGATATCTGGCCGACTGGAACAGTGGTAAGTGAGTGCGCCCCCTCCCACCAGCAACACCAGCACCGCTCGCCTAGCGGTCCCCGTAGACACCAACGTAAAGGCAAACAGGCTGCAACCAGTACCACCAGGAACAACGAGCAGCAACAGCCACGCTTTGATAAAGAATAACCCCAATTGTACTAGACCTCACATAATAACTGTATGTCACCAAAATATAGCAGCTCTCCAGAATAAAACATTACGCCTGGAAGTGTTATTGCAAAGCGACCTGAAGTGCGACATCTTGGGGGTCACCGAACACTGGCTTACGTTACCGAAACTAAGTTGTGTACATTTAGAAGGTTACAAATTAATATCATGTTATTGTAGGACGAATGTATTACACGGTGGGTCGTGTTTATATGCACGCGAAGGTGTTAAATGCGTTGAAAATTCCGACTTGACTCAATTATCCATAGAGCAGTTTTGCGAAATTTCGGCTTTGGATCTTATTGATTATGGCATAACGGTAATCTGCATTTATAGAACTAATCTTGTGAGCATAACTGACTTTCTTGTGGTGTTCGAGCGGGTTCTAGACAAAATAAATGACCTAGAGCTACATTGCATATTTATAGGCGATTTTAATATAAATTGCCTAGGCGAGAACAATATGAATCTTAAAAAATGGTCTGACTTGCTCTGTACGCATGGATTCGTAAATGAAGTAAATTTTTATACACGCATAACTAGTAATACCGCAACTTGTTTAGACCATTTATATTCAAACTTATCGACAGGCTCAGTAAATGCTAGTGCAGTAGTAACTAATTTAAGTGATCACCTCGCAATCAAAGCTGAGCTGCGATTACGAAGCACAAAAATGGTAAATGAATTTCATACATATTGTAGACATTTCTCTGTATGCAACCAGGCACGCTTTGCTGAAGCCATTAACAGTGTCGATTGGATGGAAATTGTTACAAAAAACGTTAACGCCGATAGACTGACGACAGCTATTCTAAATATTATAGTGAATAAATATGAAATTTGTTTCCCCCTTAAAAAACGAATAATTAAGAACAAGGTAGAGCAAACGTGGATTACAGCCGAAGTGAAACAGTACAAATCATTATTATTTGATATCATAGCATTAAGAAATAGGCAGCCCAATGGTGAGCTTCTTGATGGCATTATATCGAACATGCAACTACACTATAGTAGTTTAATGAAAAACTGCAAATCAAGTCACTACAATAAAATAATCAAATCAAGTGATAATGTATCGAAAGCCTTGTGGTCAGTAATAAACAAGGAACGCGGTAAAAATAACAGCCCCGTATTGGATGTCGCTGATGTTATTTTAGATGATAACGGGGTAGCATTTCCTAGCAAAAAACACGCCATGAATGCGATTAACTGTAGGTTTCTGAGTGCTGCAATGGCGTGCGGGGCTCCGCGTGCGGATGTTGCTCGTGCGATACGCGAACTGCGTGCTGCTCGGCCTGCTACGAAAGAGACCCTAGTTCTTCAGCCATTTATTGCAGATGAGGTTCATCGTCTTATATCCTCAAAAATACCACCAAAAGCCTCGACTGATGTGTTTGGCATAAGCATGAAGCTTTTACGACTAGCCCCAATACCGCTCGCGTTTGCTATGTCGGAACTCTTCAACCGCTGCATAGAGGAAGGCGTTATGCCCTCCTTGTTAAAAACCAGCAAAGTTGCTCCGATCTTTAAGGGTAAAGGAAAGAGAGCGGACATAGATGGATACCGGCCTATTTCTATCATCCCTGCAGTATCAAAAGTTCTCGAGAGTGGCCTGAGTAGCCGTCTCTCCAACTTCTTGGTCGATACGAGTGCGCTGTCTGAACGACAATATGCGTACCGCCCTGGACACTCGACGACTTCTCTAACTCGAGAACTAATCCGGCGTATCATGGTCGCCAAGGAGAGTCAACTGCAAGTAGCAATTGTGTGCTGTGACCTCTCCAAGGCCTTCGATGCGGCCGACCATGCTCTACTAGAAGCGAAGCTGCAGCACTACGGCATTAGTGGCTCATCGCTGGCTCTGTTTACTAGCCTACTCAAAGAAAGGTCCCAAATAACAGTTAGTGACGGTGGGAAAATAAGATCGGATCCCTTAGAAGTAACAATGGGTGTCGCGCAAGGCTCGTCCGTATCTAATATTCTCTTTTCCCTACTTCTCAATGACCTACCAGAGTCAATTCATGCAGCCGAAATTCTAATGTACGCTGATGACATAGCTGCTATTGTTACAGCGCCTACTCTTGATGGTATAGAGTGCGAACTGAACACAACGGTAGCACAGCTATCGCGGTGGTTTGTTTGTAACGGGCTTGCCCTGAATTTAAAAAAGACTCACTTCTTGCACTTCAATTTGACTGGCAGAATTATGAGGCCACTTAGAGTCCAGATTGATGTAAATATACTCCAACAAACAACCTGCACCACCTTTCTAGGATTCCAAATTGATCAGGGCTTAAAATGGGACCTGCACGTCGACAGGTTATGTAGCAAGTTGGGAAGTGCTTGCTTTGCCTTAGCTCGTGTCGCGAAAACAGTAACTCCAGAGGTAGCCCGGTCCTGTTATTTTGCCACGGTACACGCGTTGATACAGTATGGCGTGGAGCTTTGGGGGCGCTGTGCACAATGGGAAAGAGTATTTAGAATGCAGAAACGCGCCGTCAGAATCATTGCGCGAGTGCCTACCGATACCCCGGCAAAAGACCTCTTCAAAAAACTCAATATCCTTACACTGCCGGCAATTATTATCATGCAAGTAGCTATATACGTAAGAGGAAACTTAGACTCTTATAAAACTAAAGGGTCAGGTTCTAGTTATAATACACGTAACGCCACAAAACTTGTAGGTATTAGTAGGAAATTAAAAAAATCAAATAAACTGACGCATATAATGGGACCTACCGTATACAATAGCCTCCCAACAAATATAACAGAAGCGCCAAGTTTGTGCAACTTTAAGTACCGATTAAAAAAGTGGCTTGTCGAACACCCGGTCTACACCTACGGGGAATTCCTGGTGCTTACAAAGTCAGTGTCTGTTTAATGTGGCATGTAAAAAATGTAAAAAAAATCTAATTAATAACTTAATGAATATATGTTGTACTTAATTAACTAACTTTATTTAAACAAGGTACATGGAACTGTAAGTTTTGTTTCTAATTTTAAGTTTATATTATAATGTTGACATGTAAATTGGCTTTATGAATAAATAAGTATGAAGTATGAAGTATAATAACGCCTGTATCCCGTAAAGGGGTAGACAGAGCACATGAACTACTAAATTTGAGTGCCACTCTTGGCAAAAAGGGGTTGAAAGAAATCTAAATTGTGACATTGCAGTGACAGGTTGCCAGCCTCTCGCCTACGCCACAATTTAACTCATATCCCACAGGTAACTTCTACAACACACACGGGAAGAAAGTACTGGTACTGGTAACCGTTAGCTCATTGGGTGGACGACATTCAAAAAACTGCGGGGGACCTCTGGATGAAAATTAGCCCAGTAGGCCTAGCAGATGATGGCCGCGAGAGTAAGCCGCCGCGAGATAGATGACACGTCTTCTTCTAACTGTATCAATGACGAAAGGATAGGTAGTCTATCTCGCGGCGACATACTGTCGCGGCAATCATGTGCTAACCCTGCAGGCGCTTCTTACATTCGAAAGCGGCCACTATTCTGCCATTTTGATTCACCTACCATCACTTTGCCTGGCATCATGTCCCGCCCAATTCCATTTGAGTTTGGAAATGACGTCACCCACGTCCCACACCTTGGTGCAGTCAGTTAAAATGAATAATGAAAATGAAATATTTATTTCTCAAGTAGGCATATTACAATGCGCATATGAACGTCAAATAAACCTGCGCCGGCGCTTACCCTACGCCTCAGCCTTGAGAAGATTTCAGTTACGATACGTCAGTTTTTTTTTTATAACACGGTGGCAAACAGGTATACGGTCCGCCTGATGGAAAGCGGTCACCGTAATCTATGGACGCCTGCAACTCAAGGGGTGTCACATGCGAGTTGCCGACCCATTAGAAACTTGTACACTCCTTTTTTGAAGAACCCTATGTAATGTTCTTCAATAAAACAATTGATGAGGTCTTCAACGATGTGTTTATTAATTGGAAAACTAACTTATTTTAATTATAATTAATACATTTCGTGAGGAGTGACATGTTATCTGTATGACGGTCTAGATCCAAGAGGCGGGGTAAGATGTCATGATTGACAGCTAGAGATTCTTAAGGGCGCGTTACACACCACGTCTTAAGGCGGATACACACTCTGCTACACCTTCCCCTTTTAAATTGAAATTTCTTTATCTTACAATGAAACAGAATGATTACTTATAATTCGTTATACAAAATTGCTGTTATACTTTCTAAATGAATAAAGTTAGTTCTATCTTATTAATACTACAGTTAAACATCTCTACACAAATCAGTCTTCAAACAATTAAACAGAATTACTTTATTTCTATATATTTGTACTTTCACTATTTTCAGTCTCTATGGTAATATTTATAAATTGTTTCACAACATTGTAATATACTTTCTAAAATTAATAACGTTAACTATATTTTCTTAATACTACTAGTACATATGAATCACTTTTCTCCCCCTTTTACATTAAAAATAAAAATAACCATGAATGTTGCGCCTTCAGCCAACAGTACAGACTCCGGTGGAACACAAAGCTGCGCTACGCGACACGAGGTCGAATATGAAATGATGTTCGTGTGTATTCCACATTGTTCATATCTAAAATATTGTAAGACCTAAAGCCGTTACATTTACAAATCTTCCCTTTTAACCATATATTAGTATTAGGATCTTTTTTAAACCACACATCTTGTCCCATATAAAAACTCTTTTTAAATTTACTCGTACTATTGTAATACTTAATGTTTCTATTAAGTGACTTTTGGAATTGATAATCTACATTACTATTCAGCGTTGGCTCTAAATATTTATGATTAACAATAGCTTTAGTTTTAATATTCCTATTCATCATCAGCTGACTCGGGGAGAAACTTGTTCCCGAGACGGGTGATGCCCTGTACTGTAACAACGCTAACCTAAAGTCAGACTTATCTTCGTGACATTTTAATAACATTCTCTTGGCAATCTGTACCCCCATCTCTGCGAACCCGTTTGACTGAGCGTATCTAGGGCTAGAATATGTGAATGTGAAGCCCCACTCTCGAGCAAATTGCAGGCATTCTCTGGAGTCAAATGGCACATGGTCTGACACTACTTCGCTAGGGATGCCCCAATTACAAAAAACATCTGTCAGGCTATTGATTATACATTTGGCACTTTTATTCGATAATAATTTAATATCTAACCATTTAGAATAGTAATCATAAATTATTAAATAACTTTTACTCTTGAATTCCATTATATCAGTAGCTATTTTTTTAAAGGGTAATTTAGGTACTTCATGAGGCAATAAGGGCTCTTTCACATTATTTTTTTGATATGTCTGACATATAAAGCATCTTCTTACAAATGTATCCAAGTGTTCATCAATTTTTGGCCAATAGTACATATTCCTGGCAATTTGTTTCATTTTAGTTGTGCCGAGGTGCCCTTCATGTAATATTTTCATAAATTTTAAACGCAATGTGTTAGGTATTATTATTCTATGATTTAAAAACACTATGCCTTCGTCTACTGTTATTTCAGATCTTAATTTAAAGTAATATTGCAAATTATCTGACACATGCTTTTTGTCGGGCCATCCATTCTTAGTATATTCAATTAATTTGGATAATTCAATATCATTATTCGTTTCAGTAATTAATTCTTGTTTTTGCTCCGTAGTACACTGCAAGTGACTCGCGAGCCCTACGCAGTGAACCATTTCATTAATATATGGATCGTCTGAGTTATCACACTTAATATATGCACGAGATAATAAATCTGCTATGTACATGTATTTACCTTTCAAATATTTATATTCTATGTTGTATCTTAGTAATCTTAACTTCATTCGTTGGAGCCTAGGGGACGGTACTTCATGAATATGTTTTTTAAGCAAGGACTCTAGTGGTTTATGGTCATTTAATATTGTACATTTTTGTCCATATATGTAGTAGTGATATTTTTGAGTGGACCAGCACACACTAAGCAATTCTTTTTCGATTTGAGAAAAATTTTGTTCAGACGGAGTTAAGCTCCTTGATGCATAAGCCACTGGCTTTCCCTCTTGCATAAGGCAACATCCCAAACCATCCTTAGACGCATCACACTGTATTACTATAGGTATTTTATGATTAAAATTTTGTAAAGTAGGAGCTTCTGTTAATTTATTTTTAATATTTTTGAAAACATCTTCATGAATGTCCGTCCATAACCAGGTCACATCTTTTTTTAACAATAACTGGAGCGGTGATGCAATACTAGCCAAATTCGAAATAAACTTTCTTAGATAATTAACCATTCCGAGGAATATTTGCAACTCTTTTTTATTGGAGGGGCTCTTCATATTAGTAATGGCAAGAATCCTTTCCGGATCAATTTTCATGCCTTCCTCGGAAAAAATGTGTCCAAAGTATCTTACTTCTTTTAATTTGTACTGAAATTTCTTTTTATTGAAACGAACATTGTGTTCCTTGGCCCTTTCAAACACTTTGTTCAGTATTGCATCATGCTCTTCCTCTGTGACACCACATATTAATAAATCGTCACAGTACACAATTACACCTGGGATGTCACCAAAGGCAGTTTCACTGTACCTTTGAAAGACCTCCGGGGCTACCGAGATGCCAAAAGGACACCTTAGAAATTTATAACAACCAAATGGGCTGTTAAAAGTGCACAAATCGCTGGAATTTTCAGATAATTTAATATTATAGAACCCATCTGATAAGTCTAAAACTGAAAAGTATTTTTTGTTACACAATTTTGAAACTATTTCATCTAATGTTGGTATCAAGCGATGTTCTCTTATTAAAACTTTATTTAGATCTTTGGGGTCGAGACAAATCCTAAGCGAGCCATCTTTCTTTTCAACAATAACAAGGTTGCTTACGAAACTCCTAGGGTGTGCGACTTCAGCTATTACTTTGTGTTCCACCAGCGTCTTCAGTTTCTCAGCAAGGCGGCCCATCAATGCCTGCGGCACTCGTCGCGGGGGCCGAACTACTGGCTGGACTCCTGGCTGAATTCGCAACTCCAATGGCTCCTTAAACTCCCCGACACCCTGGAATAATTCACCATTCAAATTAACAATATTATCTTTGTTTGAGCACACGGCTCCATTCGTCACAGTATTAATTTCTTGTATTTTTAATAATCCTACTGTTACCAGGGACTTGAAACCCAAGATAGGACGGAAATTTTCTTTAATAATTACAAATTCAACATCAAAACTTTTTTCATCATTTTTAGAATATGTCTTTAAAGTAATGGTGCCCAGTGGGAAGATTTTGCCACCATTGTAGACCTCAATAACTGACCTTGTCTCAGACAACCTGTTTTGAATATCATCATTGACAATTAATTTGAGATCCCTTAATGACAGGACATTAATGCCTGCACCTGTATCACATTTAAATGATACCCTTTTATTTTCAACTCTTAATTTCTCCGTCCACTCATTCTTGGAAAAATCAATGGAATATACTAGTCATAATTCATGTATTTTATTATTAGTATTTGTGTCATTTGTGTTCATTTCATGAACTTGTTTGTTAGGCATATGGCACCCTACACTGAAATGATTAAATTTCTTACATTTTGAGCACATTTTTCCGAAAGCTGGGCAATTCCTAGGTCCATGCTCAGTCTTACATTTTCTACATAGGTAAAAATTTTTGCTGTACTGATTAGTATTATTGAAAGTCCTATTATTGTTAGTATCAGAATACTTATCTTTGTTATCCGAAGACCGGTGCACTGTGTACTTCGCCTGTACTGCATGCACCTCCGGGTTCTTCAGTGTCTTCATGTGTTCTCTGGAGAGTTCAGCAGAGCGGCATATGTCTACCGCCTTTTCCATGGTCAGTTCTTTTACTTCGAGCAGCTTCTGCTGAGTCCGTTGGTCCCTGATTCCGATGACTATTCTGTCTCGCAGCATCCTGTCCTTTTCTTTGTAGTTACAATTTTCAGCAATTTTCCTGATGGCTGTGTAAAATGCATCAAACGTTTCTCCGTCTTCTTGGTCCCGTTTGTTGAAATTGTAGCTATTAATAACTTCGTTTTGTTTTGGCTTAAAATGTTCGTCAAATAATAGTATTATTTCTTCTAGCTTCGTTTTCTCTTCTGTTTGCAATACATTAAAATACAGTTCTTGCGCTTGTTGCCCGATGCAATTGAGGAGTATAGCCGCTTTTCTCGTTTCTGTCAGTCTTTCGAAGCCCGCAGCGAGTAGAAATATGCGGAAAGATTGTTTAAACCTTAACCATTGTGGCCAACAATTGCTGATGTCATCGAGGTTAAGGCCCTGCGGCATTTTATATTCCACCGCGCATGTCATGCTGTCTACCTCGGCTGCGTCCATTTTCGTAGTTTTCTTTTCGTTATCTTCGTCGTCTGACATTTTTAGTTTCGTACCTTAATATTTTCGTATTCGTACAGGACGGTGTCCGCCATGTGACTTCGATCTTAATCGAATTTAATCTTCGTAATTGTTCTTCTCCGACTGCGCCATGTAATGTTCTTCAATAAAACAATTGATGAGGTCTTCAACGATGTGTTTATTAATTGGAAAACTAACTTATTTTAATTATAATTAATACATTTCGTGAGGAGTGACATGTTATCTGTATGACGGTCTAGATCCAAGAGGCGGGGTAAGATGTCATGATTGACAGCTAGAGATTCTTAAGGGCGCGTTACACACCACGTCTTAAGGCGGATACACACTCTGCTACACCCTATACTGGTAGTTCATCGGGAATACCTCGGCAGGGAGCTCATTCCACAGCCGGAGCGTCCGTGGGAGGAAATTCCTCTAAAACCGCGCGGTACGCGACCATTTAGGTTGCAAGGCGTGTGGATGAGCGCCCTGTCGATGGCGAGCGGTGCGATGATGAAAAGTGGCCGTTGGCATCATGTCAAACAGTTCCTCACAACACAACCCGTTGTACAGGCGATAGAACACACATAAGGAGGCGAAGTTTCTCCGTAGGCGAAGTTACTACGTAGAGTTTTTTAGTCCTTTAGTACACGGAACCCTAAAAAAGCACTGACAGGTCAACAATTGTTTGATTGAGCGAGGATTTACCGAAATTGTTAGTTAGTGGTAGGCTTCGGTTGTTTTTGCTCGTATTGTACGGAAAAACCGATTTCAGCTCTATTGGACAGGAGCGAGAGAGGTTCACATTTTTATTAGTTTTTCTGTGGTTCCAGGCTGATTGTAAAGGTACTTATTTTTAGGGTTCTGTAGTCAACTAGGAACCCTTATAGTTTCGCCATGTCTGTCTGTCCGTCCGTCAGTCCGTCCGTGCGTTCGTCCGCGGATAATCTCAGTGACCGTTAGCACTAGAAAGCTGAAATTTGATACCAATATGTATATCAATCACGCCGACCAAGAAGTGTTAAAATAAAAAGTGAACAAAAAATGTTTTGTTAGGGTACCCCCCCTACATGTAAAGTGGGGACTGGTTTTTTTTTTTTCATTCCAACCCCAACGTGGCATATATTGTTGGATAGGTATTTAAAAATGAATAAGGGTTTACTAAACAACGGAAATAATCGCTTCTAAAGAAAAAGAAAGTGTCCCCCCCCCCCTCTAACTTTTTGCACCATATTATGTTTAAAAAATATGAACAAAAATGACAAAAATAGAACTTTATACAGACTTTCTAAGAAAATTGTTTTGAACTTGATAGGTTCAGTAGTTTTTGAGAAAAATACGGAAAACTACGGAACCCTACACTGATCGTGGCCCGACACGCTCTTGGCCGGTTTTTATTATGATGTAATGTTACTTTCTACCTCAGTTGGCATAGGAACTACTTTAACCCCCGACGCAAAAACGATATAAGTTTGACGTGTCTGTCTGCCTGTTTGTGTGTGTGTGTGTGTCTGTCTGTGGCATCGTAGCTCCCAAACGGACGAACCGATTTAGATTTAGTTTTTTTTTTGTTTGAAAGCTTAAGTTATTTGGAAGTATTTCATGAAAATCGGTCGGGTTTTTTTCAAAAGTTTCATTTTGGGGTAAGGGTACAACTCAAAGAGTAAACTGGCCCTATAGATAAAGACAAACAACATATCAATATTACTTATTCTTACTTAAATATTAACTTATTCAAATTATTTAATCGGAACACCCACAAAACCCGCATCACAGGAAGTGTGCTTATCTTAAATTATCATTTATTCCCGGAAATGAACAATGTTCTGTAAAATTAAGACAAATTGAAATGTAAATAATAATTCACCGTTTAAATTACTGACTGGCCTATTCCAATAATGCTTATAAGTGACCGGCCACATCAGAGCGCCAAGCAGCGCGGCGCGCGCCACGCCGCCGCCACGCCACCTGGGGTGCGTCTTACGTCCTTCCTATACAAAATGTACTGAGGAGACGTTTTTTGAATTACACTCAGGTGGCGTGGCGCGGACGTCCGTTGCGCGCCGCGAGACACGCGACGCTCTGATGTGGCCGGTACCTAAGATATCTCAACGATACGATTCCGATCTGTCTGTGTCAAAAACGACTTTTCCAGAACCAAGCCTTGTTATTTATGTTTGTCACTTAAATATTTAAACCTCTTTGCTATTAATACTGATCAAAAATAGAATCCTAAGCATTCCGATTATTTTATATTTATTTATTTATCGACAAACACCATTTACAAGACTACATCTAATTAATGTATCATGAAACTTAGACTCACATAGCATGAACAATCTTCTTATCTATACTTTATACTAATATTATAAATGGGAAAGTGTGTGTGTCTGTTTGTTTGTCCGCCTTTCGCATCAAAATGGAGCGACGAATTGACGTGATTTTTTAAGTGGAGATAGTTGAAGGGATGGAGAGTGACATACGCTACTTTTGTCTCTTTCTAATCCGAGCGAAGCTGCGGGCAAAAACAAGTAAATATATGAAAGAAGAAACTGACTGACTGACTGACTGACATATCAACGCACAGCCGAAACTGCTGCTCCTAGAGATTCCAAATTTGGTAGAGGTGTAGAGGAGCAATAAGGAAGTATTTTCCAAAATTCACATCCTTAGGGGGTGAAATGGGAGTATTTGCCTTTGGCTAGTCTGTGGTCAAAAGTAAGCCCATTCATAATAATATAAAAAAAGTTCAACGTTTGAATAAGATTACTTTTATTACGCGGGCGAAGCCACGGAAAAAAGCTAGTACTAATAAACATATACTAATTTACACTAATAAAAATAGGTACACCTAACAAACATTTTATGTAGAACAGTTAAATATATATCGCCTTACAAAATCTCAAGCACTATATTGCCACCCATACATAAATATACCCATGAAATAATGGTGCCTTAAAGTTCGGCCACACATGCGCGTTTTGAGAGTGTAGGCGGAGCGTTAGCGGAGCGCAATGATAGCGGTGCGCCGGACGAACGCTGGCTTTGCGCCCAGCGGACGCCGGCGGGAACTAACGAGTGCGGATTGCGAGCGGAATGCTCGTGGATTGCGAGCGGAACGCCAGCGTTCGACCGGCGCACCGCTATCATTGCGCTCCGCTAACGCTACGCTATCAAAACGCTTTATGTGTGGCGGAGGCTTTAGATTAAAATGAATCAGTGTTGAATACACATACACAATCCTAATGTTTTTGGCAACAACATTAGTTCATAACGGAACTAGATGAAAGAAGACGATAAATCAGCCTATGTTGTTGTTGAATCCAGAGCAAAGCAAGGGCTTTAGAGCGTGTACATCAAACAGTTGGTTACTGTAATAAGTATTTAGAATTTTAGAGATTCGCTTCTTCCTAATAGGTTTGTTGTATAGCACCGAATATCAAGTAAGTAGGTACAGGGGGTTTTTGAATCTCAGCCATTCGATTTCGTGAAATTCGTTCAATAATATCTCCACTACTAGAGATTTAAATTCTACTAACAGAATCGAAAACGATTGGTCATTACCACTAGTTTTAAAATTACTAGCCGTCCTTTTTCAAAAATAGCATTACGTCGTTTTCCACAGACTTTCGAACGGCGAATTTGTGCGTTCGGAATTCAAAAGTCGATCCCCTGTCAAACTAAAATACCAATCATCATCAAATACAAGGATTTAATACAATAAACCACGAGAACTGTGGGATATGGGTGAAAATTGTGGCGTAGGCGAGAGGCTGGCAACCTGTCACTGCAATGTCACAATTTTAGTTTTTCTTTCGCCCTCTTTTTGCCAAGAGTGGCACTGAAACTTGAGTAGTTCATGTGCTCTGCCTAGCCCTTTATGGGATACAGGCGTGATTGTATGTTGTATGTATGTAAACCACGAGAAGCTGACACAACTTGGGAAACGCGCAAAAGTCGGGCGATGCTCTTCTGTCAAATCCACTAGAGGTGCGACCATGACCATTTGCTATACCAATCGTAGGGTTGTCAGTGTAGGGTTATCAGTACTTACTTTCTAATGCCGTTTTAAATATATATTCCTTTAAATGAAATTAATTGAAAAGTTAAAGTTTTTAGACATACATAATGGCTCGGCACAAATTTAAAATTAGGTTAAGTTTTTTTTTAATTTAATGTGTAATTTTAAGCGTGTACTTTTTTTTTATATGTTTATTGCAAATGTAATTATACCTATGTGATTTTATGAATAAATGGATTATATGTATGTTTAAAAAAATAAATAAAATAATATAGGTACATATACACATATTACACCCTGTTCTTATTAAATTCCGTTAACTTTTTAGATCAAATACAATTAATTTCTCTAAGAAACTAGCGTCTTAACTCTTACGGTTATCGAGTTAGTAAAAAAATAAAAATAATTACTGAAGACGTGTGTGACAGCTTTTACCACTTCCCAATGTTATTTGTTTTGACATGTGCCGTGAATCACTTGACACTAACTTGAATATTTTTCTTAAGGGTCTCTCACACTAATTAATTCATTTATTATGTATGAAAGCGATGAATTTTTTTTTTGCGAATTTAACTAAAAGTGTTAAACAGGATCTGATAATGAACCTAACGACATGTCGAATTTAACGGAAAACAAAAAAAAAACACGCTGTATAAGCTTTCGCCTGTTTCCAAACGGGGAAGGCAGAACACACCAAACTGATCAAGTTTTAGTGCCACCCTTAGCACTGACAGCCAGCCCATCGTCCACACCACAATGGAACCCATATCCCACAGTTGACTTCGACGACACCCACGAGAGGGGAGGAAAATGGTGAAAAACATTGGGTATATCCAGGGTAGCTGAAAAATTATAAACTACCTCTTCTTTTCTTATGCGCACACTGCCAAGAATGGAATTCCTTGCCGGCGGCTATATTTCCGAGCTCATATAATCCAGCAACCTTCCAATCAAAAGTGAACAGGCATCTTCTGGGCGATCTCACTCCATCGTAGGCTACGTCTTTGCCTTCGGCTAGTCTGTGGCCAAGAGTAAGGCCATTTATAATTTAAAAAAAATCATTCACTTTTTGCCTTTAATACACGATGTACTAGTAAAGTATATCCTTCTTCTTTGTTGTATCCTCATGGCTGAGGGACCTGACGAATGTGGATGCTCTTCACCAGTTGTCTCCACGCCACTCGATCCTGGGCCCAGTGCATGCTATCCTGCAAAGTGGTCTTTGTCACAGACATTATTCTGTCTGCCCAGCGCGTGTCTGCGCGTGCGAGTAAAGTATATACCTGTATGTATTAAGTCTTAAGTATGTTAAAGATTATGATAATAATATAATCATAATATCATAAAATAAGCTTTACAGTGACGACAAACGTTAAGAAACGGATTTGATCCCAACAAATCTAAACACTTTTCTTTAAAACATTTTCGTTGTTGGTAAATACAATTGATGAACTTCAAGCGGCTTACATTTTTATCCTTTTCCTATAGGCCGAAACACGTTTTGTCGCCCTACGATGGGTTTTTAAGACGCTACGGGAGCGAAAATGCTAAAATGGAAAGGAGTCCCCCTTTCAACTTTGGGAATTTCAGTTAAATATACTAGTGTTATTAACTAGATTTATCGAAAACAAATTTCCATTAAGAACAACTCAGTTAAAAGATATTGTGAAAAAATCTTTAAAATCGAGGTTCCGCTCTCGACTGTTTCCTTATTCAAAACTTAATCAATCGTAGCGAAATTTGAGACTCTGAATAGCAATGAAATAATTTGTATCGGACCGTTTAGATTTTTAATTAATTGTTACCGATCACCTTTTTTGAGCCATATTGAAAAAGGCCGTTTTTAGAAATTTTTGATTGGCTCTAGCGTCTTTTAAAATGAAAGTAGCAAAAAAATCAAAACGGTCCGACACAGGTAAAAATAATAATAATCTGTGTTGAAAAAATCATTGCTCTATCTTCAAAAACCTGGGAGGAAATAGTCGAGAGCGTTTGTATGGAGAATTGACCTGTATCGTATCGTCTTAACCTTTTTTAAAATTCATCCCGACGTTTCGAACACTTTACAGCGTTCGTGGTCAACGGGTGACTGAGGAAAAATTACAATGTGCAAAAGCTACCCACATACAAATATTATTGAACCATAAATAATAGATTTTTAAGGCTGGTTCACACACTGTTAATAAAGCTAGTTATACAATATTAAAAAAAAATACATGTACTATGTTAAAAACCAATTAGTTTATCTGAACTTAAATATGTGCGAAATGTCATTTGATATTTACCAGTTGCTTTTCGGTGAATAAGGCCTAGTTACTCTTCAGGTTGGAAGGTCAGATGGCAGTCGCTTTCGTAAAAACTAGTGCCTACGCCAAATCTTGGGATTAGTTGTCAAAAAATCACGTCAATTCGTAGCTCCGTTTTGCCGTGAAAGACGGACAAACAAACAGACACACACACTTTCCCATTTATAATATTAGTATGGATGTTACCCGGTAGCGCAATCGTCATGGAAAATGTATGTTTTTTTTTTAAATAATAAAATTTGGCCACAGGCTAGCCAAAGGCATGGCCTATGATGGATTGAGCTCGCCCAGAAGATGCCTGTCCATAGTGTCCACTTCCGTGATGTTACAGTTCTAACGTTACCTACGTACACAATATAAAGTAAGAAATATAAGTGAAATTTCTGTACTTTCTTAGACAATAAAGTTTCCTTAAACCGACATAATAAAAACTGAAACTCGTGGTAGGAGCTTTGATCTTACACGTGCTGGTTAAAAATCATAAATACAAGCATTTAAGTTAAGAGGATAAACATCGATCGATTGTCCATACGAAGGTCTTCATTTTCCTCCTTTATTATTGACTTTATGAAAAATATTTTTTCACCACACCAACTGGTAAAAGCTTTCTTTGCTATTCGAAAACAGATAGCAAAATTGCATTTTATCCACAAGAGTGCAAAGTAATTTCATACAAATGTTAACTTGATGTCTTAAGCTGGCTGGTACAATTTACCTGTCAATGATGATTTTGAATCATAAATATTGAATACATTGATTGATTTGATTTAGTTTGTATTTTGTACGTGTTGGTGTAGAGAAAAATGTTGTGTTTCACTCGGTGGCAAAGTTTGTTTAACCTTTGTGCCTTGACACCCTCGCAACGCTCAAGATTCCACTTTTTAAACCACTCGCTATGCTCACGGTTCAATTTTGAAATCTTTCGTTTGCTCGGGTATTAATATTGGCACGTGCGGTTAAACTACAACTTTGCCCCCTTGTAAAACAAATAACTATTAATTTTTATCGAGACAATGAACCAAAAGGATGAATGATATAAATATGTACAGAACATCATATGTGGTAAAATTTCCAATAATTTCAATATCCATAGAGTAAAACGAGGATAACTTTTGTATGGAATTCCGGATTCGAGTAGTCCCTTCGTGTTTACGGGAAAAATTATGGCACACGAGAAAAATATTAAGGATTATCGATATGTCTTCTGAATCTGTACCCGGGTGTCCTTAAATAAGTCCAAAAGGCATTGTGAAATCAATTCGTATTTTATGGTAGGGTACAGCGCAGCGGATACCATTCTAAATGCACGCTCATATTGGGCGTGGAGCGGGGCGGGGCGTGTGGCGTGCATATCAAACAACTGAAGCTCATACAAGTGTCCTGAGTCGATGCTGCATAGGGTGGACGCACGCTCGTCCGCTCCACGCTTCGAGCGACTCTCTCCTCGTCGCTGCACGCCCAGTATGAGCGTTTGAGCGTGCACTCAAACCGGATGTATATCTAGATTCCTAAAGTTTTTTCTTCGATTTTTAGATCGCCTAATATTTTTTGGCATAATGATCATTTGGCCTAATTTAAATGTCCTAATATTGTTTCGCCTAACGCCGTTAAAACCCACTTTTTTAGAAGCGATTCGGATTTGTGTGAGGTCACGGTTCTAACCTAACCTAAACCTACCTTTCTAACAGCGAATCGGTTCTGGGTAATGTCATTTTTGGGGCAAAATTTAAATTATGCCAAATGATCGTTAGGCCAAAAGAGCGTTAGGCATTTCATAATTCGGCCAAATGATTTAGGCCAAGTGATATTCGAACAAACGTCATTAGGAATGTAGAGGTAGTCCCACTCAAACCATAGTGCGTTTTCACATTATCCAATCCGATACCGGATATCGGAAGGATTTCAAAGGCAAAAATCAAAGATGGCGGGTTAAATGTATGGGATATTGGTCCCACAGCCGATATCGGATCGGATTATATGAAAGCACAGTACACGAAGCAGTTCATTACCAGCAGTTTAGTATTCAAAAAATCTGTGAATTGAGCTCCGTCAGATTTTTTTGACAAGATTCTTGTCAGTGATAAATACGAACGTGTTTACATCAGCGTTTTAGACACTAATGAAAAAGTGTCACCACTTAAATCACCTATAAACTTGAGAAGCACCTCAACCACTATAAACACCCATAAAAATAAATTAACATCAGTGTTTGTATCCAAACAGTTCTAAAAATACGTCTCCTAACTGTCCCCAATACTGTGCATCGCGACATCAGGGTACCCGTACCCAATGTCACGACGTACATTTCGTAAGCATATCGTAGCTAGCTATCTCTATCACTTCTGTAGTGGCTCGACAGAGCCAGCCTGCTTTTCAATCGCCACGTATCCTTAAAAATTGTCACTCTGGCTAGGCCGGTAGATATTTAGGGACCCGATTGGCAAGCAGCCAAGAATCAAACAAAATTAGTTCTGGTCTTAGGCGCCACGTGGAAGGTTATGCAATTCTGCAGTTTTGACACTTGGCCTGTATTTTACAATGTTAGGTGCAGACTTTGTATCGGTCATAAAAAGGTACGAGTTAGGTTATACAGGGAGCAAAAGTAGATAGTCGGGTAACAAATTCTAAACGTGAAATTCATGATGCTTATTGCTACGCCCATGACAACACCTGGCTTCAAGGCTTAGCCGTAAAGCGTGCAAAAAGACACAACCGCGATACTGTCTCCTCGGCGATTGGATCTCAATTTAAATGTCAGAAATGCGGACGTTCATGTCGCTCCCGGATAGGTCTTTATAGTCATGAGAGGAGTTGTCTCTCACATTCAGACGCTGTTTAAATCACCTGTCAAGATGTACGAGGCTTTATGATGATTGCTACGCGTATACAACATGGCGGGGGATTATGTTGCGATGAGCTCAAAAATTAATTAACGGATTTTCATGCAGTTTCACCTTTAAAATAGAGTGATTCTTGGAGAAGGTTTTAATGTACAAGATTTCGGCTATTCCGGCTGGTCTAGTGAGTATTATTCTTTGGACTGAACTGTTATGTAGGCAAGTACCTGTGACCGCCAAGAGCTGTGACGTAGTACTTAAACACCTTTATTAATTTAATTTTAAGATTAATACCTTTAGTGAATAAAAATACCTACAATGTAAACGAGCGACAAAGGCGGCAGATAAACCGTTAGCGGTTGTCGCTCGCTGTTTAAATGTAAAAAAAATAGTGTATATAAGTGTTTTTAGATAAATAAATTAAAAAAAAAACCTTTAGTCATTAAACTACAATCTCTATTGGTGGCAGTAAAGATGTGAATTAGGGCCTCCCCAAACGTATCGACGCCGATTCGGCTACCGCCGACTAAAAATCGCTAGTTAGTATGAACGTGCGTACGGGCTGTACGGCGGCGTTCAGCGGCGATGTCTCATAAGCGACTTCAATACTAACGAGCGATTTTTGGCCGGCTAGCGTTGATTCTGCGTCGATGTTTGGAGAAACCCTTAAGACGCTGCAGGAGCGAAAATGCTAAAATGGAAAGGAAAAATTTCAGAATTTTAGTTAAATATACTAGTGTTGTTGTTAACTAGATTTATCAAAAAAAAAAAATCCATTCAGAACAACTCAGTTAAAAGACATAGCGAAATATCTTTAAAATCGAGGTTCCGCTCTCGACTGTTTGAAGGAGGAATCAAAACTTAATCAATTTGAGAATCTGAATAACAATGACATAATCTATGTCGGACCGTTTAGTTTTTTGGCTAATTGTTACCAGTTTTGAATACCACACCTTTTGTTGCGCCATAATCAATTAGGCCATTTTTGTACATTTTTGATGGGATTTTTTGATATTATTATTTTTACATACATACATACAATCACGCCTGTGTCCCATGAAGGGGTAGGCAGAGCACATGAAACTACTCAGGTTTCAGTGCCACTCTTGGCAAATAAGGGGTTGAATGAAAACGAAACTGTGACATTGCAGTGACAGGTTGCCAGCCTCTCGCCTACGCCACAATTTAACCCATATCCCACAGTCGCCTTCTACGACACCCACGGGAAGAAAGGGGGTGGTGAAATTCTTAATCCGTCACCACACGGGCAACTAACTAATTTTTAAATAACGACAAAGTCCAAAATAACATATCCATTTAATACCACTGCATTTTAACACACAGTTACACAAATATACAGGTTACAAGAACGAGAGCGTCAAAATTCAACAAATGCTCCTGCATACTCGCAGGTGGCAAATTGCTGCGCAAACCGACGGAACCTGTGTAGTTCTAATCGCTTCCTGAATGTAAGCAAGATATGTTCTAACCCAGTTTAGGAAACTTTTGAAGACTAACCTAACCACAAAGTAAAAATTTTGAAAAAACCCCTGACCACGACATAGTAGACCGATTTTCATGAAACATGGCTAAGAACACTCCCGACTAACTCAGCTTTCAGACAAAAAAAAACTAAATCTAAATCGGTTCATCCGTTCGGGAGCTACGATGCCACAGACAGACACACACACAGACAGACAGACAAACAGACAGACAGACAGAAAAACAGACAGACACGTCAAACTTATAACACCCCGTCGTTTTTGCGTCGGGGGATAAAAACAGAAATCATCAATCATAATAGTGACGGAAAAATTCTGCCCATGCCGACCGGCGACCTGGTGGCCTAGCGGTTTGCAGGCATCTATCGCGATGATAGGGTACGCAGGTCCGATTTCAGCTTGGGCCTTGACCACTTATTGTTTCACGTAATTTATTCCATATTTGATTAACAAAAGAATTATCAGTTTTATGAAAGAGATCTGACCAATAATTTGATTTTATGGCAGCTACATATAATGCTGAAAACCTGAGACTCACCTATCCAAAATGGCCCTCACCTGGAATATACCCGGAAAGCGCAAACCATGCCGCCCTAAATCGACCTGGCGTCGTTCGGTTCAGCAGGAGCTCAGGGTGCTAGGCACTCCACCCCGTGCCTAGCACCCTGAGCTCCTGCTGATCCGAACGACGCCAGGTCGATTTAGGGCGGCATGGAAAGCGGAGGAAAAGGAGGTTACCCAAACTACCCAAGACCGGAGTAAATGGAGAAATATGATTCGAGCCCTACACCCCAGCAGAGGGTAACAGGATACAAAGAAGAGAAGAAGAGACATACAATGCTATCAAATACAATGCAAAGTGTCATCGAGCATCAATTTCAGGTTTGACCTTTTTGGTAGTAATATTGCGCTTCACAAGTTCTGCATTGGACTGAATTTGTCTGGCCTGTTGCAGGGTCTTTTACCACCATTGCTTGATAAACAGCAAGTTGGTATTCTTGCTGTAGGAATAGCAAAGACACGGGAACTCGGGTTCAGTGGGGCGATAATACGTCTTGTGTGGTATAACTTATAACCCTGGGTTTGCTTGCTTCTCACCGTTTCGTCTTGGACATTTTGTAATGTCGTTGTCTGTTATTTTAATGATATACATACCTGTACCGATTTCCGTTTATGATGGAACCCGTTTATACCTATCTTAATCAGAGGTATAGACGGGTTCCATCATAAATGGAGTTTGACCATGAAAAAATACATTTGTTACAAAATACATTTGAAAAAATACATCAGGGAGGTATTCACATAGCTACGATACGCTCACGAGTCACGAAGCATAAGTGAGAATTCCATCCCCAGCCACAGTACATTTCTCAAGATATACGTTTATATTTAGATATATATTTTATACGTAGTATAAAAAAAATATCAATCTCTAATTTTTAAGAGTTCTGAATGGTTAATTTCATTAGACTTATATTGACCGGGATATAGACCGTGAAAGATTACCTTTTTGACTTTAATTTTGTCGAATTCTCGATATTTCAACGCAGTTGCATGAATCATGAGTTTTCTGTGATCATGATGCATGCAACTGCGTCGAAATATCGGGAGCTC
The DNA here is from genome assembly GCF_023078275.1 of Leguminivora glycinivorella. NCBI lineage: Eukaryota > Metazoa > Arthropoda > Insecta > Lepidoptera > Tortricidae > Leguminivora > Leguminivora glycinivorella. The sequence goes on from NC_062983.1 coordinate 1,551,396, forward strand.
GACAAAAATCAAAAAGGTAATCACGGTCTATATCCCGGTCAATATAAGTCTAATCTCAAATTTTTTTATACATTTTACCGGCGTTTTTTTTTCTCTCACGACCATAAACAGAAATGTAACTAAATTCGAATCAACCAATTTGTACCATCTAAATGTGGCTTAATACAAGACATCCATCAGGATAGTCTATCCTGATGGATATCTTTGCACCACCCAAGACGCAACGGATAGACAGACAGTTATCACACACATACTCGTACTCATTCATTTCAAGTGCCGTCTAATCTTATGCAGAGAATATTTGCGGATCTATTCTCAAGATGGCGTATGAAAGGAACCTGTCTTAACACATTTGATTATATTAAGACAGCTTTGAAAGATATTAGAAAATAAACTACTACGTAATGAAAGTAATAAAATAAAGGATTGAAAAATCAAACTTGCGGCAAAATTGATCCTTTCTGACAACTTGCCATAAAGAAAATAGTTAATGGTTCGTTCGATTCTACGACCGGTCTGGCCTAGCGCGTAGTGACCCTGCCTGCTAAGCAGCGGTCCCGGGTTCGAATCCCGGTAAGGGCATTTATTTGTGTGATGAGCATAGATATTTGTTCCTGAGTCATGGATGTTTTCTATGTTTGTAAGTATTTGTATATTATATATATCGTTGTTCGAGTACCCACAACACAAGCCTTCTTGGGCTTACCGTGGGACTCAGTCAATCTGTGTAATAATGTCCTATAATATTTATTTATTATTTATTTAATGGTCCATCTTTTTTTTAAGTATTCGCATTTTCGTGTAGCTATGAATATGTAGTTGTTTCTGTTATAGTAGACTTAGGCTTCAAGTTAAAAAGAGGCTTATTTTAACCCTTGTTTCGCAAAATATATGAACTTATATAATTTTAGTTATAGACATGGCACGTGTAGGTTTTAAAAGTTAAATTCGTAGGCGTCAATTGTTTGAATATTTATTACTTTCTGATAAACTGGTTTAGAATTATCAGAAAATAACTTTCGCCCATAGCTTTGACCAAAATCAGTAATTTCGATAACGCCTGCTTAAATAGTAAAGGCAATAATTTAATAAGGGTAAAATGCTCACATCCATTACCAGGCAATTTCATAATAATTCCACTTTCGGGATCGAACTGAAACATTTTTGGCTACTTAAATGGAAGGGGAAAAGGGAGGGAGAGTTTTTCCAAGAATTCTTCTCGGGGATTCTGTTTCTGAAACATTCAACTAAATCGGTGCAGTGGTTTAAGCATAAAGAGTTATTTAATACACACACAAACTTACGCATTTTGAAATAAAACCATGGGAACGGATTATATCGCGTATAATGAATTCACAGTTCATCCCGACGTTTCGATAAATCATAAATCATCATTTATTAATAATATAAAATTACATGTCAATTGGTACTACAATATGTAGGTATATAGAATGTTACTTAGCTTATATTATTCACATTCTATGACATATCATTATCACTAAAAAGCTCCTTGTGGTCATAGAACGTCTGCTCGATAAGCCATTTTTTAAGTTTGGTTCTAAATATTGATAAACTTTTCGCGTCAATAATATCTTTCGGAAGGTTGTTTACAACTCTTCGACCCATTACATGGCTTAGTTTTTTTGTTTTTGCGAGTTTGTGCGAAGTAAGGGGCAGCTTACCAGCCAGCACGCTGCGTGTTGCGTACCTGCGCGGGACCTCCATGATCGGATTTTTTTCAAGTTCCTCGCGAGTGTTTGTTGCCACTTGCAATATTAGCAGCGAGGGTAGCGTGAGTATACCTAAGGACTTGAAAAGTGGCCGAGCGGATTGACATTGAGGGACGCGAGCGATCGCGCGGACGGCACGTTTTTGTAGTCGAAAGACCCTCTCCCAATCGGCAGCAGACGCCCACAGTTCGACTCCGTACTGCAATAGTGCATGGATAGAGGCGAAGTAGCAAGCTCGGACCGCTTCGAAAGGAAGAACACGGGCCAGCCGTTTCAACGCAAAACATGCCGTTGCGAGTTTTTTGCACATTTGATCTATGTGGCCACCCCAGGTAAGGCAACTGTCTAGCTCAAAGCCAAGGAATTTTGAGTTCATGACTTGGCTAATGATTGTGCCATTCGTTATTACTGAGAGCTGCCCAACCTGTCGGCCTGACAGATCGAAACCAATGTAATGTGTTTTGCTCGTATTGAGGATGAGGCCGTTAATGCTAAACCAATTAGAAAGTGATGCAGCGATCCGGTTTAGTTTTTGTTCAAGCTCGTCATACGTGGGGGCAGACACAACAACGGCCACGTCGTCGGCGTACATAAAGGTCTCTCCATCGGTGACGGACTCTGGTAGGTCATTTAAGAGTAGAGAAAAGAGAATATTTGACACCGAGGAGCCCTGTGCAACGCCCATGCTTGTGGTTGCAGCATCCGATCGGACCATACCGCCCTCGGAGACCACAACTTGAGTTCTGTTGCGTAGAAGGTCAGCTAGCAATGTCAGTGCAGACCCTTCCAGGCCATAGTGACGTAGTTTGCTGATTAGAACCTCGTGATCAGCAACGTCGAAAGCTTTTGACAAGTCGCAGCATAACACTGCGACTTGGTTCTTATACTCACGGGCTTCGACAATCTGCCGTATTACGGTTCGGGCCAACGATGTTGTTGAACGACCTTTCCGGTAGGCATACTGTCGGTTAGTGAGGGAATTATTCGAATTCAGAAACTCCGTCAACCTGCAGCTTAACCCGAACTCAAATATCTTGGCGATCACAGGTATTATCGCTATGGGCCTGTACGCGTCGATATCCTCTTTCCTTCCTTTTCCCTTATATACCGGAGAGATTCGGCTTTCTTTGAGTGGGTTCGGAAAGATACCTTCGCGTAGACATCTATTATAGATTAAGGCGAGTATGGGTGCTAGCTCCGCGGCGACGGAGTAGATTAAGCTGACAGAGATATCGTATATGTCTTTAGTTGTTTTTTTAGCTAAACCTGTAGTGATAATGCGGAATACTTCGTCCGGCGTGAAAGGTTTGAGCCTGATGCAGACGTCGGCGGGCGGGCGGGCCGCCCTCAGCACGGCGAGCGCGCGGGGCGGGTCGGCGGGCGCCGCGCCGCAGGCCGCGGCCGCTCCGGCAAACCGTTTGTTTATAGCGTCGGAAGCAGCTTTTTTTGTTTTGAACTTGTTTCCATCCACGTCAGTAATTATCTCTGTAAAGTCGAGTTTGTTGTGGCATGTTTTACCTCTTTCCCTATTTAATACCGCCCACATGCACTTCACTGTGTTCGAATTGTTATTAATTTTTTTGGCGTAGAACTCGGATTTTTTTGAGTTTAGGAGACTGATGTATTTCGTGTTCATACTTGAAATAATGTGATTTAGTTTATCGTTATTAGGGAAGCTTCTTCCTAGATCTATGATTTCAAAAAGTAAGTTTTTTAGGTTGTGAATTTCGTTAGTCACCCATGATTCGTTTTTCCTATTATTGACGGTTTTTATAGGGAAGCAGATATTAAATTTGTTTATAATTATATGTATAACAGATGATGTTAGATTTGTGACGGAACTGTTATTTTTATGAATCACATCATGCCAGTCAACGCTCTGTAGCGCGGCTCGGAACTCGTTGTAGTTTCGTGCAGAGTAAATCCTCGCGCGGCGAGTGAGGGGCGCGGGCGCGCGCGGGGCGCGCGGGCGCAGCAGCTCGACGCGCACGGCGAGGTGGTCGCTGAGGTGCGTGGTGACGGGAGTGGCGCTCAGCGCTGCGCGAACCCCATTCCAGTAGACGTGGTCAAGATTTGTAGATGTAGTATCAGTCACCCTTGTAGGAAAGTTCACTACATTACTAAAATCATGGGCCCTTAATAGGTCGTATAATCTTCTGAGGTCTGGCTTCACGTTACTTACTTACCGTGTCGTCTATATTCGTGTCCCCTAAAATAATGCATTCCCTATCGAATGTACTTAATTTATCGAGCAGACGTTCTAGGTATACCAGGAAGTCCTTACTACTAATTTGACAGTTCGATCTGTAAATACAAACTACTGTTATATTATAATCTAATAGGTCTATCGCTGATATTTCGCAATATCGTTCTTCTGCTAGTCCTGTCAACTCTAGGTTTTCGATGGCTCGTATGCTTTTACGCACATAGATACACGACCCACCGTGTTCATAACTAGAGCGGCAAAAACACGAAACTAAATAATAGTCGTCAAAGTATATGCATTTTAATTTTTCACTACTCAACCAATGCTCGGTCATGACTAGGACGTCACATTGCAATTCATTCTGCAGTAATATTTCCAAGCGCTGTGTTTTGTTATCGAGCGCGCGTATGTTTTGGTTACATATTATTAACTTGCGGGGCGCTTCGGACTCATTATTTTTGCTTAATGCGGGTGGAGATTTAGCTCTGCTGCGGCACCGCGTTGGTATCGGCCGGTAGCGCTGCGCCGGAGTGACGTCGTCGATAGCCCCGCGCGGCGCGGGGGCGCCCGTGAAACCACTCGGTGAATCTTACGCGCGGGGGCCACACAGTAGGCGAGTTAAATGTATCGAATAACTTCTCTGGCATGCCGATTAAAAACGACGCGTGTCTATTAGTTTTTATCTCTCTTTTTTCAACTACGTAGTCGTCGGAAGACACCGTGTCTTTTAGAAAGCTTAGTATGTTGTCTGTAGTCGTTTCGGGTCTGAAAGACCAGGCTTGAATATACTTTAAGTGTTCTACAGCTTTAATACTATCGTGGTTCGAGCCCGTCCCGACCACTATATTGTTCCGCCATTTTTTATTACGCTTTTTTGGGCCAGCTGTTTCCCATTTATCGCCGTCAGTATCAGCCGTAGTTGACATCGTGTGTTCGTCCGGTTTTACCGCGGATTTCGTGGCCACACCTGATAGCGCGTTTGGCGTAGGCTCGGGGTCCTTCGGCTGCGGATTCGGAATAGGTGCAGCTACCAGTTTACTCGTAGGTGTGACGGTGACGGGTGCAGCGGTCGCAGGCGGCGGGGCCGGCGGGTGCGAGAGAGACTTACGCGTTGCTTGGGTTTGTACGTGCAGATTCCTCGCATTCGCACGCGCGCTGCGCGCTGATGTTGTCGTCGCGGCTGACGCGGCTGGTGACGTACCTGGCGGTCGGCTTCGCGCTGTCTTCGGGGCCACATCGTTTATCTTCGGGACCTGCTGTGCTTGTTCTTGTTCGGCAGCTTTGTCGCCATCTTTGCCGTTCGTCAGTTTGGATGTAGAAATTTCTGTGTTTAATTTTGCTAAAACCGCTTCGAGTTTAAGGTTTAATTCTGATATTTTTGCTTCAATGGGTGCTACGGCTTTTTCGATGAGTTTTTCTATAGCTAGTAGCGTCACTTTCGCCATGTTAACTCGATAATTAAAATAAATTAACGAGAGCTCTTTTTAGACGACCGTTCGCGGTAGAGGCGCGGGGGGGAGAGTATTAATAATATAGATGTCTAAGACACAATCTTAATAAAGCTAGTTAAACAATAAGTTACAGTAACTATCGTGGTAACCGAAGACAATATTATACGCATTTTGTTTTTAATAAGTATGGAATATGAATATGCATCTACATAATTATAAGCGCATAATAAACAAACACTCTTAGACGCACGGCCGGTCTCCATCCTTACTTGGTAGATATTCCACGAATCCGCACGAAGCGCTCGGCTTTGCTTCTTATTTTTTTCTTATGCGCACTGCCAAGGAGTGGAATTCCTTGCTGGCGGCTATATTATCCGAGCTCATATAACCCGGCAAACTTCAAATAAATCAAGAGTGAACAGGCATCTTCTGGGCGAGCTCACTCCATTGTAGGCCACGTCTTTGCCTTTGGCTAGTCTGTGACAAAGAGTAAGCCCATTTATTATTAAAAAAAAAAAACAAACAAAGAAACTTTTGTGTACATAGGAAAGTCTATGGGAATAATTATAGTATTGAATTCTATTTTATTATTTTTCTCAATCTGAGCTAAAGTAGGTTAATATAAATCATATGTGGATTGTGCGGCTCATGTGTTTTGTTTTTAAACATAAACAAAAGGGCTTAAGTCACTATACACCGTGCACTGATTTTACAATAGATTAATATAATATAAATCGTTTTCTTAAATATTCTTATATGTATGTATAAAGACTAAATTATTTTTTGTCGTTCATGTATAATAGTGGTGCTGAAGTTCAAAAACGTATTTAACAGATAATATTATGATATTTATTCGGATAGTTTTTTTTTTGAGGAATTTGTTTATTTCAAATAAATATACAATCAATCAAATATTTACTGAGTAGCGACTGTTGTGTTTAATTAATAGTTCAATTCTTTTTTTCTAAAATCTGTAATTTTTTTTAACAGAAATATTTACAATTCTGAAATAATACTAGATATAAATAATGTAAATAACTTAGATTAGCAATACATGTGAACAGTTATTTTGGGTATAAACACTATTCAATTCCAAAAGTGGAGTTTTAAAAAACTTGTAGCGCATTTTTTTAGATTTCAATACGTCTATAAAATAGGTACCAAATTGTCAGTTATTTGTCAATGGACAGCCACGATTTGAATCTCACGCTTATAATACATATTCCACATTGAATTAGCTCAGATTTGAAGCGATACCACGTTTTGTTTACCGCAGTTGACTGACGATTATCGCTACCACATTCGGTAAACATTGAGAATTTGTGCGTACATTACGTTTAATTAACGTTTAAAGTAGGTCGCGTGACGTAATGTAGATGATGAATACACCGTGTTTCCGGTATCACTCAAAACCTCAGACACCCCAACTGATTTTTATTTTTTTAAACGTATCTAGAATATTCATTTTTTAATTTGATGATTATTATTTTTTTAAATTGAATATTTAATTTTCTGTGCAGCTCTACTCGACTTTTAACTCTACACTCAATAAACTAATTGCTAGCTACCATCGTAAACCTTAAAACTGATTAATTGTGTACGTTACTGCAACGACATAAGGTTTACCAATAGACAGCTATGTCACTGTAAAGCATGTTAAACTGTGTCACAGTAAACTTCAAATTGGACAGGTGACGCAGTAAGCAAATTTAAACCTAATTAACGTTCAAAATGACAAGGTTGTAATTAGGTAAGAGTTCAATTTGTTATGACTTATGATAAACTTTAAAATTAAAGTGACGCACAACGTCAAACTCGTAGCGGAAAAAATAATCGTCCAAGTAACCAGCCAGTATTAATACCCCTAAATACTGAAAAAGGTATACAACCTCTAGAAATATGATATGCACAATGTTGTATTACGAATTTGAAGAATGGGCACGTAAACAATAACTAATAATACAAATTAAAACAAAAAATATTACTCCCATCAAGATATAGCTCAATCGATTCTACTCTCGATTCTGAACAAACGGTTTTCAGGTTTTTAGTGTTAAGTGAAACACGGTGTATATCATTTACATTAGAGATATTTTACATTGCATTCAGTCTTATTTATTTAGTTATTTCAGAGTCTTACTTATTTATTTATTTTGACGACCGGTCTGGCGCAGTCGGTAGCCTGCTACGCCGCGGTCCCGGGTTCGAATCCCGGTAAGGGCATTTATTTGTGTGATGAGCACAGATATTTGTTCCTGAGTCATGGATGTCTTCTATGTATATAAGTATTTATATATTATATATATCGTTGTTTGAGTACCCATAACACAAGCCTTCTTGAGCTTACCGTGGGCCTCCGTCAATCTGTGTAAGAATGTCCTTATAATATTTATTATATTAAGGGCCTATTTTAGACATTAGCTAGCTTTAGCTTAGCTTTAGCTAGCTAAGTTTAGTCTTAGTTTCTTATTTAATTATGTATATGTCACCGTAAAATTGTAAAAACCGTTAGTTTATAATTTCACTAGCGAGATTATGAACTAACGAAATATTGTGAACCGTAACGTACAGTTCACAATTTGACGGATTATTTTTACGTTAACATTTTTATATTAAAGGAAAAAATGGAAAAATTTACGCTTCCGGCGGGACTTGAACCCGCATCATTTGCAATCCGTGCAAGGCTCTTAACCAATTAAGCTACGGAAGCCACGCCGGATATCGCAAATCTTTCCATGCCTTTCCTTATGTACACACGTCTTGGACTCCAGTGCCGTTACAAGATGTAATAGTCTGTCGGTAGATGGCGCTAGACGTCACCCCAAGACGTGTGTACATAAGGAAAGGCATGGAAAGATTTGCGATGTCCGGCGTGGCTTCCGTAGCTTAATTGGTTAAGAGCCTTGCACGGATTGCAAATGATGCGGGTTCAAGTCCCGCCGGAAGCGTAAATTTTTCCATTTTTTCCTTTAATATAAAAATGTTTAGAATCGTTAGCAGACGTTTCTGCTTGTTAAAAATATATTTTTACGTTAGGTTATAATCTAACGAAGCGAAACCGTCAAATTGTAAACTGTCATGGCGTCGGAATGAAACTAGCGCTCTGATTGGTCGGTTTTATAGTAGATCGTTTTATGCCCATAGAGTGATACAAATAGATACTGTAATCACAGATGTCAATCAAAAACCTTTATTAAACTTTTATCATCAAAATTCGATATATTGTTTAAGGAAATGGTCGAACTCGCCAAATAAATAAAATTGTCAGTTACTTTGCTTGTTATATGGCGGCTTAATTGGTATATTTCTTGTGATTAAATATTCAGTTTTCGAAGAAAAAACCGTTAGTTTATAATCTTACTAGTGAGAAAGGACTGACGAGTTATGGTTAACCGTAACGTTCACAATTTAACGGATTATTTTTCATTAGATTATAATCTAACGGAGAGAAGCCGTCAAATTGTAAACTGTCAATATGCGTCAGGAGCTAGCGCTCTGAATGGTCAGTTTTTTGTTAGATCGTTCTGTGCCCATAGAGTACCTAAATAGTCACTACAATCACAGATGTCAATTAATGTATTAAAATAGTACATTATACGATACAAGTGCGTAAAAAAGGAAGTTAGAAACGAGTGGCGATACATTAATGTTTTAAACCGACATGCCACTATACGAGTTTTAGCAGCCAGGCGATTTTAACAGCCACCACACTAACTGGCGATACAAAAACGATGACGCCAACGGTATTGCTCTTGCTCAGTGGGCTGAGGGCAATAACCTACATCTAGTATTTGACGCCAAAGATAAAGGCTCCTTCTACTCAGCACGATGGAAAAAAGATTATAACCCGGACCTGACTTTTGTTACTCGGGATGGAAATGGTCAGCCCCTACCAACCACCAGAAACATCCTACTCGACTTTCCAAACAGCCAACACCGCCCCATACTCTCGGAAGTTGGTATCAAAATTCCTGTAGTCAACTCCATGCCACTCCCGAGATGGAACTTCAACAAGGCAGACTGGCATGCTTACAAGAACAAAATAGATTCCTCCATCCGCTTCATCCCTGCAACCGCTCATAACTACGAACGTTTCGTGGGCCTAATGCTAAAAACTGCCAAGTCTTATGTAAAGCGTGGTTATAGGAAGGAGTACATTCCCGGATGGAATAGAGATAGCGAACGCCTGTACGAGAATTTCACTGAGACGGGCGACTGTGATATCGGAGCCGAGCTACTTCAGTCACTAGATCATCACCGCAGGGAAAAATGGAAGGACACTGTCTCCAAATTAGACTTTAGACACTCTAGCAGGAAAGCCTGGCGGACATTAAATAAGCTCGCTGGAAAAGGTACACCGTCTACACCTCCTAGTTTAGAAATCCATCCTAACCAGATCGCCAACAGGATAGTGGAAACATCCAGAGCAAAAAGCTTAAAATCAGACTCTAGGATGATCCAAAACCAGTTTCGAGCTTTAAAACAAAACCTCACGTCGGACACAAGTCTAGCCGCTCCTTTTTCCAGAGAGGAAGTTTCGGAGGCAATTAAAAACCTGAATCCGGGAAAGGCGGCTGGTACGGACGGAGTATACAACGAATTCCTACTCAACCTAGGCCCAAATGCATGTCGATGGCTAGCTGCGTTCTTCTCGGACATATTGTCGACGAATTCCCTCCCAAAAGCATTTAAAAATACCAAAATTATAGCTCTCCTCAAACCGGGAAAACTTCCAAGTGACGCTTCGAGCTACCGACCCATAGCTCTCCTGAGCAGCTGCTACAAACTCCTAGAAAAGCTGCTGCTTAAGCGCATAGGACTGCTAATAGAAAAAGTATTACCACCCGAGCAGGCTGGTTTCAGGACGGGCAGAAACTGCACTGACCAGGTGCTTGCGCTTACGTCCCATATTGAGTCGGGCTTTCAGAAGGGACTTAAAACGGGCGTCGCATTCATTGACCTTACAGCCGCCTACGACACTGTCTGGCGGGAAGGGTTACTTTTTAAGCTTCTATCCGTGGTCCCGAACATGAAGATCATGAAACTCATCTCGAACATGCTAGCGCAGAGGCTTTTTACCGTCCACCTTGGCAACAAATCAAGCCGGCCACGAAAGTTAAACAACGGCCTTCCCCAGGGATCGGTGCTAGCTCCTGCCCTCTTTAATTTATACACCCATGATCTTCCCTCCACCACTGCTAGAAAGTTCATCTATGCGGACGACATAGCCCTGTCCACTCAAGCTAAAGACTTTGCTTCCCTCGAGTTGGTCCTGTCCGAGGACCTGGAGAGATTATCCTCCTTCTTCCGAATATGGCGTCTCACTCCTAGTCCCACAAAGACCGAGGTTGCTTGCTTCCATCTCCACAACAAGCTGGCAAAACATGAGTTAAATGTCCTGTGGCAGGGAAGAAGACTGTCACACAGCTTCTCTCCCAAGTACTTGGGAGTCACTATAGACCGGTCACTCACATTTAAAGAACACCTCACTAAACTTGGTAGAAAGCTGCAAACTCGGAACAACATAATCAATAAACTTGCTGGTACTACGTGGGGAGCTAGCGCGGACTGCCTACGAACTTCAGCTCTGGCCCTCGTATACTCCACTGCCGATTACTGCTCACCAGTGTGGCTGGAGAGTGCGCACACAGATCGAGTCGATGTGGAACTCAACAAATCGATGAGATGCATCTCGGGCACTATTCTTCCCACACCAACTCATTGGCTCCCGGTCTTAAGCAACATCGCACCCCCCCGACTGAGAAGGGAAGAGGCTCTTATCAGAGAAACCCACAAACTATTAGCCAGAGTGGATCTCCCCGGGCGCCAAGATTTCCTTAACCAAGGTTACCACCGACTCAAATCTCGTCACCCACCTTTTAAGCTGGCTAGGGCTCTAATAGAATCCAGTCGTAGTATTAACGAAAAATGGGTTTCTGACTGGCAGTTAAAGACGAACGGTTCTGTGAGTAGCCTTGTCTCACCCGGTGCAAAATTGAAGGGGTTTAATCTCCCGCGTCATGAATGGTGCAAACTAAACAGAATGCGGACAGGGTTCGGCCGTACTGCCCATTTCAAACACCTTTGTGGCTGGATTGATTCGCCTAGATGTGACTGTGGCGCCGAATCGCAAACTGTTCAACACATAGTTCAGGAGTGCCCCCTCAGAGCCTACCCAGGAAGTCCCGACGACCTGATCTCACTTACTCCTGACGCAGCTCAATGGCTGAGAACCTTGGACATCAATTTGTGACATACTTTTCATGATATAAAATACTGTATACCTGTGAACCTATTTATGCCATACGATTAAATAACTATACGAGTTACGAATTTCCTTTTCGCACGTGTATCGTACGACGTTTTTAAGTACAGATGGCACTCCGAAGTTTCGTTCTGACATATAATGAACCACTTCTCGCACTAGTGCGTAAAAAAGCACCATCTGTACTGAAAAGTATATTTCAGTACACATAGTGCAGTTTTATGGCACTAGTGCGAACTGTGGTCAATTATGTGCCTATATCGAAACTTTAAAGGGCCATATGTATGGACTGAAAATCGTCGAACGATACAAGTGCGAAAAAGAGGAAGTTTGAAACGAGTGTCGATAAATCAAAACACGACTGAAAGAAGAGTAATGTACTAATTGACATCTGTGATTGTAGTGTCTATTTATGTTAGGTACTCTATGGGCCCAGAACGATCTAACAAAAACTGACCATTCAGAGCACTAGCTTCTGGCGCATATGACGAATTACAATTTATCGGTTTCTCTCCGTTAGATTATAATCTAACGAAAAATAAGCCGTTAAATTTTGAACGTTACGGTTCACCATAACTCGTCAGTCCTTTCACTAGTAAGATTATAAGCTAATGGTTTTTTTTTTCGAAAACTGAATATTTAATCACAAGAAATATACCAATTAAGCCGCCATATAACAAGCAAAGTAACTGACAATTTTGTTTATTTGGCGAGTTCGACCATTTCCTTAAACAATATATCGAATTTTGATGATAAAAGTTTAATAAAGGTTTTTTATTGACATCTGTGATTGCAGTGTCTATTTGTGTCAGTCACTCTATGGCCACAGAACGATCTACTATAAAACCAACCAATCAGAGCGCTAGCTTCGTTCCGACGCCATGACAGATTACAATTTGACGGTTTCGCTTCGTTAGATTATAATCTAACGTAAAAATAATCCTTCAAATTGTGAACTGTACGTTACGGTTCACAATATTTCGTTAGTTCATAATCTCTCTAGTGAAATTATAAACTAACGGTTTTTACAATTTTACGGTGACATATATTATGTTCATGTAAATAAAGAATTATAAATAAGTTCGTCAAAAAAAATATTTATAATATTTATTCATATTTATTTACATACATTTCTGCCCACAGTTTAGTTTATTAATATAATAATACCAACGATCGACAAATATTTTAATAATTTGTAGCTTCGTTACTTTGAAATATCATGTTTAGATGGTCGAACATCCAAACCGATGCCTAGACAATAATCCAGTAAACAGATACTCGTTCAATTCCTGATCTAGACTGGATACCTTCATCATGTTTTCATTCGTATGTGTAATCTTTTTTTCTTTCAATTTACAGTTAAAATGGTTATTAGTAGATTTTGTACATTTTGTATAGTATAAAAACGACTCAATATCGTTTGTTAATTCGTTCTGAGAAAAATAGATTTTCAACTTGAAATAAAATGTTAACTTTATGTTTAAACTTAACAGACAGAATGTTTACAGTAATTAATACTTTTTTTTTCACACTTTACTTATATGTATAATATATACAATTATGAACATGTTTTGCAATACTAAATATTAGACTGATGTTACTTGAACATTATACCAGTTAAGAATATCAGAGCGCGTAATATAACTGTCAACAGAAATGACAAATTAGACCAGTAGCTGTTAATATACTCGTAATATCTTGCCATTGATGAAGGAAACATATGGACATGGATGGACTCGTGTTTCGTAATATTGTCTATGGTTGTTACTTATGAGTTTTAAATTATAAAATGAAACTATGAAAACTGATTACCAATAGGTGTTTGTATAAATTGTATAATGAATATAATTATCATACATTCTGACTATTTGAACTCTTTATAGCGTTCGTGGTCAATGGGTGACTGAGGAAAAATTACAATGTGCGAAAATTACTGACAATTATTTATATAAGAAAACTAATTGAATCATAAAATAGTCATCGATTTTTAAGACTGGTTTATACAATTATATCACATATCACTATAGTTATTTTTGAATTATTCACACTAGGCTAGTTTTTAGGGCTCATATTGAACTTGACTTGTCTAACCTATAATTGGAATTTTGATAGTCATTATAAAGAGATTTAGTTTCTAACACTGATTCAAATGATGATTTGTATTATATTTGTGACTGGATAGGTTTATTAAATTCCAGTACTACAGCAACACGTTCTTATTAATGTAAAAAAATATAAATTATACAGTACATAATTATATAATAATTATACTACTGGCCTTAGCGTCTATTTCAGACGATTTATGGTGCTATGTCCGAGAGACATCGCTTTTGATGACTAAAGAGACCTATGCAAGAGCGACACATTTTGCCACAACATAGCTGACAAGGGAAGCTTGCAACCGATTGCGACGTTTCGCTATGGTGTCTTCTTTCCCTTTTGTCAGCAAGTGCCGCAAACCAGGTCTCATCGACGAACTTGCGACCATCTCCAACGCACTTTACGCACAGTACATATATTACACAATACTATTTTGGTAACATTGTCCTATTATTATTAACTTCTACGCTAATTAATAGTCAGCAATAACAGATATTTTAGTAAAAGTAAACATTAAGTTTTGGGACAGCCACATTGAATGGTTCTTCTTGAAGTAGGTACTTTGTTTATATAAATATGTTCCAAGTCTATACGTTAGACGTCGTTGACTCTCATAAAGCTCCCAACCATAAAAAATGTGGTTTTAAAACTATTAATAGCATCGGCTGGATAGACACCTTCTTAATTCAAAAAGGGCGTATCTTCATAGAAATGAAATGGATAACATTCTTTTTGGCATTAAAACTTGTGAAATGAATATAACTCATAGTTTTAACAAGTTGATGACGTAATTTTTTGCTTGGAATTAGTACTTACTCATCGAATTGAAAAGCAGTATTTTTTTATTGATTTGTTTATAACTAATTATTAACGGTTTTAAGAGTTCGTTTTAACACGTAGAGATAACACTAATGACATATTTCATTATCTAATTATAAAGTTTTTTTTTTAAGTCTTTTTTAGTTTTTTGTTGGGTTAAATTGTGGTGTAGGCGAGAGGCTGGCAACCTGTCACTGCAATGTCACAGTTTCGTTTCCTCCCTTATTTGCCAAGATCCGAGTGGCACTGAAACTTGAGTAGTTTCATGTGCTCTGCCTACCCCTTCATGGGATACAGCCGTGATTGTTTGTATGTATGTAAAGTTTTTTTTCTAAGTGTGCTCAAGCTTTAGTTTGTAACATTTTTTACGCTAATAACCTAACCACAAAATTCAAATTTTGAAAAAAAAAACCCTGACATAGTGGACCGATTTTCATGAAACAAGGCTAAGAACACTCCCGACTAATTCAGCTTTCAAAGAAAAAAAAAACTAAATCTAAATTGGTTTATCCGTTCTGGAGCTACGATGCCACACACAAAAAAACACGTCAAACTTATAACACCCTGTCGTATTTGCGTCGGGAGTTAAAAAAGTATCACAAATTAAGATGTTTTGTCATAAATAAAACTTAACATATTGTTTTCGTTAACCCAACGAAAAACCGCTATTTTAACCAGAAAAAGATAGAATAGAATAGAATAGAATAGAATAAACGTTTATTCGTGAACACAGGTAAGACAAAATACTGTCCATTTCCACTTTTAAATATGAAAAAACTGCAAACTCAACCCTCATATAAATAAGAAGATATTGGAATCACGTCCACATTTACGCTCGCGATAAAATCTCAAGTTCATAAAGCAATCGTTGATGACATCTGGCGCGATATTGCATCGCAAGTAGCCCCTTATGATCTGAGTGGCCGCGGACATATACGTGGATAGACAGGATACAATCTCAAGTTCATAAAGCAATCGTTGATGACATCTGGCGCGATATTGCATCGCAAGTAGCCCCTTATGATCTGAGTGGCCGCGGACGTATACGTGGATAGACAGGACACAATCTCAAGTTCATAAAGCAATCGTTGATGACATCTGGCGCGATATTGCATCGCAAGTAGCCCCTTATGATCTGAGTGGCCGCGGACGTATACGTGGATAGACAGGACACAATCTCAAGTTCATAAAGCAATCGTTGATGACATCTGGCGCGATATTGCATCGCAAGTAGCCCCTTATGATCTGAGTGGCCGCGGACGTATACGTGGATAGACAGCATAGAATCTCAAGTTCATAAAGCAATCGTTGATGACATGTGGCGCGATATTGCATCGCAAGAAGCCCCTTATGATCTGAGTGGCCGCGGACATATACGTGGATAGACAGGATACAATCTCAAATTCATAAAGCAATCGTTGATGACATCTGGCGCGATATTGCATCGCAAGAAGCCCCTTATGATCTGAGTGGCCGCGGACATACCTATGCGTGGATAGACAGGATACAATCTCAAGTTCATAAAGTAATCGTTGATGACATCTGGCGCGATATTGCATCGCAAGTAGGCCCTTATGATCTGAGTGACCCCGGACATATACGTGGATAGACAGGATACAATCTCAAGTTCATTAAGCAATCGTTGATGACATCTGGCGCGATATTGCATCGCAAGTAGCCCCTTGTGATCTGAGTGGCCGCGGACATATACGTGGATAGACAGGATACAATCTCAAGTTCATAAAGCAATCGTTGATGACATCTGGCGCGATATTGCATCGCAAGAAGCCCCTTATGATTTTAGATAGATATATATGAAAATAGACGCCGCGTGGTAGAGGGCACAGTAGAGATCATTCTAAACAGTTATAAACCTAAAAGAGAGCCCATTTAGAGAAGTAGGTAGATAGATAGATAGATAGATAGATACATTTATTGGTACTAATCATACACCGTCAAACATTGTTACAATTATGTAAAAAATAAAAAAATAAAAATACAATCTTTCAAATAAAATTCCAATAAAATGATGTCTAATTTGATCTAAGGAACTTGATGCCATTTTGTACATTAAAAAATAAATAATAATAGTAATGATCAGAAAAGTGATATCAATACAATAATTACAACACAATTCGAAAATCAATGAAATTACAATTAAAAATAATAATAATAAATAAGAATTCGTAAATACAATTTTATTATGGCATTTTAGGTCATGTTTAATTTTTAGCTAAATTTTCATTCATCAAAGAACTCATTTATTGTGTAATAGGCCTTCATTAGGCAATACATTTTCAACTACTAGGTACCCTTTCAGGTACTAGGTACCCCTACCCGGTACCGGGTACCCAGTCCTATTGCCTAGTTAACAAATAACAAAATGAATCCGTACCGTTACCGTGTGGTGACTGGTGACGAGTTAAGAATTTAACCACCCCCTTTTTTCCCGTGGGTGTCGTAGAAGGCGACTGTGGGATATGGGTTAAATTGGGGCGTAGGCGAGAGGCTGGCAACCTGTCACTGCAATGCCACAGTTTCGTTTTCTTTCAACCCCTTATTTGCCAAGAGTGGTACTGAAACTTGAGTAGTTTCATATGCTCTGCCTACCCCTTCGTGGGTTACAGGCGTGATTGTATGTAAAATGAATCTAAAATCCGTGTTGTGTTCCTGCCACTGTACAAGTGTGCCAAAACGTGCTAATAACAGTCTGGAATTACAGGCTTTCTTCAGAAAGCCTACTAAAACTATCGATCTTACATTATTTTGACGTTTTTCTTGAAAGTACCCTGAAATCTCTGTGAACATAGGCATATGTACGAGTATATTCTCCAGGTTATAATCTATTACATTTAAAATTGATCCCATGTCTGTAAATTTCCTTTTCAGTACAGATGGTGTTTTTTTACGCATTAGTCGCACTTGTATCGTAATGTACTATTTCCTTGGTTCTGATAGCCGAAAAACATAAAATTAAACTTGAAATAGTTTTTTTTTTAATTATAAATGGGCTTACTCTTGGCCACAGACTAGCCAAAGGCAAAGACGTGGTCTACGATAGAGTGAGCTCGCCCAGAAGATGTACGAAATTTTCCAAGGTTGTTGATGACACGCGATGAATATTTGAGTAATCTAAATGTATACATCCGCGGCCCCTTATCCGCTTCGCATGCAGACGGAGTTTGCAGTCGTAGGGGTATGATATCGGAACTAACTCCGCACTCGTACGTACGGCACGAATTATGCAGGTGTCGGAGTTACCTCCAACTTATAGGTATCGTATGTTTCGGGGAAGTTATTGCCAGTGGGATACTTGGAAAGTAACTCTTCGTTAGTAAATCTAAGAAACAGGATGTTGTTTTTTTTATACTACGTCGGTGGCAAACAAGCATACGGTCCGCCTGATGGAAAGCGGTCACCGTAACCTATGGACGCCTGCAACTCAAAGAGTGTCAGATGCGCGTTGCCACCCCATTAGAAACTTGTAGATTCCCTTTTGCTGTGTTAAGTACACAGCAAAAAGGAGTGTTTAGTGATCCAATAGGGAACTTTACTGTTCTTATAATAAAATATATTATAACATGCACGAAATAAAGCATCAGATAATTATGAGAAACACATGGACAGAAGTTGTTTTTAAATCAAATTTATATTTAATAAGTCAGGTAGAAATATATAAAGTAACTGAATTGACCGTGACGTCACTCAATTCGATTTCATATTAATTCCATATTAGCAAGTCGTTCAAATTAGTTTTGACAGTTTTTAAAAAGAAGCTGATTCGACTAGGAGGTAAGTAGCCTATTTACGAGGCAAACCGCTTCGGCCGCGTACGAAACCAGTTGCGATCGAAGACTATACCCGAATTCTTCGTAACCAGTTGCGATCACAGCCTAAATCCTTTTCTTCTTTGTACGTAACCTCTCAGCTGTTAAGTCCGTCCGTCAAGTCAGAAACAGTATTCTATGTTAACAGTTGTATTAGAGGGGTCGAGACATGCGAGTGGCGTGGGTAACAATTTAAGCCGAAGGCGAAAATTGTTATGGAAAACGTCACGAACATGTTTTGACCTGTTCACATTTTATAGGTCCTATAATGATAATAAATTTTAGAAGTCCACGGACGTGAACTACTAGTATGGGACTCCAAAATTAAATATCGTGAAATTGAATCTAGAAATGTCAAAGTTAGACAACCAAATGAAACAGAGACTTTTTAATAAGATTTCTGGGTTAGATAGATAGATAGATAAGTCATTTATTTGGCAGACTGCAAACACACACAATACAATACACAATTTAAAACACACAAATTAGGCGCAACATAAAAAAGAGACAGAACAGTAAAATACAATTGAGACAGTAAAAAAAAACAACAATAACAAAAAAGAGAAAAGAAAATACAAACTGTGTGCGTTGCAGCAGGACAAAAGGGTCGCGGCTCAGTGATACGCTTCGCTCTTTCGACTGAAGCACTGATTTTCTGCCGGAACCCAGGTCACAATCACAATAGATAAATAATTACTTATATAATAACGGGTTGTTATGGATTACAAATTGTAACCTACCATTGACGACCAATCTGGCCTAATCAGTAGTTCAAATCCCGGTAAGGGCATTTATTTGAGTGATGAACACAGATATTTGCTCCTGAGTCGTGGATGTTTTCTATATATATAGACTGTCCCACGGCTCTGCTTTCGCCGTAAATATTTAATTTTGCTCTCATCATCATTCGTTTGTGATCCCAATTACTTGGGGTCGGCGCAGCATGTCTTTTTCTTCCATACATCTCTAACGGACGTTCTCATCAGTCATTTGCATTCGTTCCATATTCGTCCATCCCTTTCTTCGGCTTTCCTCTCCCGCTTCCTCCGTCCACACCATCCGTAATACTTGTTTCGTAACATGACTTTCATCCCTCCGCATCACATGACCGTACCATTTTGCTCTCATATGACACAATTTACTATTTACTATGTATGGAAGCGTTGGTAGCCCAGCGGTAAGTGCGTGCGACTTTCGTTCCGGAGGTCGCAAGTTCGAACCCCGGCTCGCACCAATGAGTTTTTCGGAACTTATGTGCTAAATGTCATTTGATATTGGCCAGTCGCTTTTCGGTGAAGGAAAACATCGTGAGGAAACCGGACTAATCCCAATCAGGTTTATTTACCCTTCGGGTTGGAAGGTCAGATGGCAGGCGCTTTCGTAAAACTAGTGCCTACGCCAAATCTTGAGATTAGTTGTCAAAGCGGACCCCAGGCTCCCATGAGCCTAGCGCCTAGCCTAACGGGGGGCTAATGCCGGAATAACGCAAGGAGGATGACGATAATGACACAATTTACTATAGGTAGGTACTATTTTCATTCAACATAGGCAACTAGTTCTTTGCCGTGACTTACTTATTCCTTTCCTTTTGTTAAACAGTGACATTTCTCTTTGACTGCGTCCCTGTTACCTAGTTAGTAAAAATGGGTGCGCTAACATTGCTGGACGCAAATAGAATGCGAAACTTAGAAGCGTCCAACAATCGTATCGGACTCGAGGTACTTCCACGTAGAGTTCACAATGCTAAGAAGGATACTGATTTTAAATTTCACGATTTTTAATTCATACAAAAAAAAAACCGACGTACTGGACCGATTTCCAACAAACATGGCTAAGAACACTCCTGACTAAATTCAGCTTTCAAACTATTTAGTTCCAGTATTCTGGTTCGGATTAAAATGAACTCACCAAAGAGTGTGTCTGTCTGTGGCATCGTAGCTTTCGAACGGATATAATCGATTTAGATGTCCTTTTTAACCCCCGACGCAAAAACGAAGGGGTGTTATAAGTTTGACGTGTCTGTCTGTCTGTCTGTCTGTGTGTGTGTCTGTCTGTGGCATCGTAGCTCCCGAACGGATGAATCGATTTAGATTTAGTTTTTTTCGTCTGAAAGCTGAGTTAGTCGGGAGTGTTCTTAGCCATGTTTCATGAAAATCGGTCTACTGTGTCGCAGTCGGGGGTTTTTTTCAAAATTTTAATTTTGTGGTTAGGTTATTTCTTGTTTGAAAGCTAAAGTAGTCAGGAGTGTTCTTAGCCGTGCTTGATGAAATTCATTTTATGTAGGTACTATGTCGAATGTTTTATCAAAATTTTAATTTATATATCGTGGTTACTCTTGACGACCACTACCGGCCTGGGTGTTGACCCTGCCTGCTAAGTCGCGGTCCTGGGTTTGAATCCCGGTAAGGACGTTCCA
The DNA here is from genome assembly GCF_023078275.1 of Leguminivora glycinivorella. Taxonomy (NCBI): domain Eukaryota; kingdom Metazoa; phylum Arthropoda; class Insecta; order Lepidoptera; family Tortricidae; genus Leguminivora; species Leguminivora glycinivorella. The sequence goes on from NC_062983.1 coordinate 1,572,210, forward strand.
TGACAGGAACAACAATCTATGTATGTAAGTATGTGTATATTGTATAATATTATTGTCCGAGTACCCACAGCCACAAGCCTTCTCCAGCTTACCGTGGGACTCTGTGTAAGAATGCCCTATAATAAATAATCATCCTCCTTGCGTTATCCCGGAATTTGCCACGGCTCATGGGAGCCTGGGGTCCGCTTTGACAACTAATCCCAAGATTTGGCGTAGGCGCTAATTTTACGAAAGCGACTGCCATCTGACCTTCCAACCCGAAGGGTAAACTAGACCTTATAGGAATTAGTCCGGTTTCCTCACGATGGTTGATCAAATGACATTTGACATTTCGCACATAAGTTCTGAAAAACTCATTAATGCGAGCCGGGGTTCGAACCCGCGACCTCCGGAACTAAAGTCGTACGCACTTACCGCTAGGCTACCAGCGCTTCCTAGGCTACCAGCGCTTCAAGGCCCTTTTCCCTATAATAAATAAATAAAATATGTTTAGCCTCCATTATAGAAATTCTAGTAGATTCCAAGCTCTGCGCGCACAAAGGCTGAATGCTATCAGTAAATGAACGTTCTCGTTCCGACGTCCGTTCACGAGCTACATGCTTTTGTTATTTCACGGACTTTCGACTGTCACCTATATTATGTATGACTTCTTTACTATTCTCTAGTAGACCTTTATTAAATGAGCAGTTCCCGGCAACTTTGTACAAAGCCAAGTCAGCAAATTTTAATTGACCCTATTTTGTTACCAATATTTAGTAATATAAGTCGACTTTCGTAAGACATATACAGGTTAATTGTTATAATTAAGAAAATATAGATAATAGAGAACCTTAATGACGAAATAAAACAATAAAATCTCAATTCATCAACAAAATCTAGGTAACAAAATAGGAATTATTAAAAACAAATTTAACTTTTTCCTTAATTTTTGAACAAACTTTTCGAGAACTGCTGAAATATGGATTTTTGAAGTGAAAGTTCAAATGCGACTTCCAACTGACAGCGTGTAACACTCAGACAGTATTACGTTGCGTGAATTGCCGCTCACAGAGTATTTGTCATTTTGCGGCCAACTGAAGGATCTGTTACGTTAGTAACTAATAATCTGTGCCTATAGACACTGCATTTGAAGGCGAATATCAATCAACAACGCTATAGGTATATAATTATAATATCAAATGCAAATTACATTAAATCGGAGGTTTCCGGGAACAGTTGTCTGTTGCAATTTAGTAATTAAGCTGTCTAGTGAATATTGGTGAGGAAAATCGGAAATGCATTTAGGGTACACTGGGGTTATTTTGATCCTTGCCTGGGGTATTTTGGGCACATCACATGCAAGTGTCACGATAGTTTTTAGTTATTTCTTTTAGATTTAGTTTTTGGTTTTTAGTTCAATTATTCCCTTTTGTTATATTTCTGCCAATGAATTGTATCATCCTCTTTCAAAAAATCCCAATAATCAGAAGAAGTGAACACCGGTTTATAACAGTATACTAACCGAAGCGACACAACTAGACCTTAAACTTTTTAGTTTAAGTTAAGATACTATTTATTTTTTTGTAAAAAAAAACATAGGGAATAGTAAACGTGCTTTTTAAGGGAATTTTCAGAATTTAGGACCCCCCAGTTAGCGTAAGTTGTTAACAAAAGTTAACTCAGTTGACAGTTAAGCATAAAATCTGTCTAAAAATTTACTTCTTTACATTTTGATTGTAGATTATCGCTTAAAGTTTATGTAGTTAACACAAAATCAATATTGTTATTCAAATTTCATGCTTAAAATTATCGTTGCAAAACTGACAGTGAGTTAATTTTTTTTAACAACTTAGGTACTCTAATTGGGTGTCCAAATTCTGAAAATGTTCTTAGATACCATATTTAAAAACTATAAACCATTTGTCTTTTATATTTATACCGATAAATGCCTAATGTTTGAAATATCCATCGTGATCGGATTATTTTACTGACCAAAAACAACCAAAACCAACCAACCAAAAACAGTCTTGTCTTTACAAGTGTCATCATCCTCCTTGCGTCATCCCGGCATTTGCCCCGGCTCATGGGAGCCTGGGGTCCGCTGTGACAACTAATCCCAAGATTTGGCGTAGGCACTAGTTTTTACGAAAGCGACTGCCACCTGACCTTCCAACCCTTGTCGTTACTAGTGTATTGGCGTTTATTTTAATGTTATGTTCATTTTTGATACACGTGTGGTTTTAGTACTCACGTGTATCATTTGTAAGTACAGTCAACCAATTTGAATCCAAAGCCAATGTAGAACTTTATCACAGTCAACGTCAAAAGTTAATTCTATGGCGAATAATGTCATCCTCCTTGCGTTATCCCGGCATTTTCCACGGCTCATGGGAGCCTGGGGTCCGCTTTGACAACTACTCCCAAGATTTGGCGTAGGCACTAGTTTTTACGAAAGCTACTGCCACTTGACCTTCCAACCCGAAGGGTAAACTAGACCTTATTGGAACTAGTCCGGTTTCCTCACGATGTTTTCCTTCACCGAAAAGCGACTGGCAAAATATTAAATGACATTTCGCACACAAATTCCGAAAAATTCATTGGTGCGAGCCGGGGTTCGAACCCGCGACCTCCGGAACTAAAATAACGGTGTCAAGAGTGGTCTAAGATTCAATCAGGAATTGTAGGTATAGGTTTCATATTTTGTGGTCAAAAAATCCAATTTGCCCCCACCCACCCTAATCAAAACAGAATTGTAGTCATTTTCGCCGTCAATGAATACTGGTTTAGATTAACAATTACAGACACTTTAAACCTAGATTTACTGCAAATTGACGGTATTTTGAATAATATTACATACTTATAAATAGAGTCATGAATGTTAAAAATGTTAATATAACCTTGTAGAGCCCACAATTTAATGCGACTTGTCACTGTCATAAAACACTCAGTTTTGCCGTGAAAGACGGACAAACAAACAAACGCACACACGTTACTATTTTTTAGTAAGTCAGTAGTATTTATTAGTAAAGTCAGTTACAAATAAGTTTATTTCGATGAAAAAACGATTCAGAATACCCTCACTTTTGCCTTGCTTCTTCTTTTTAACCGTCGCCTCATATCTCAAGAAGGACGGTTATCAAGTCGTCTGTATGTTTTTTTTTTTTTTTTTTTTTTTTTTATGTTTGTTCCTCGATATCTCCGTCGTTACTTGACCGATTTTGAAAATTTTTTTTTTATTGAATTTATATGCATACAGATTGGTCCCATTTTTCTCAGAACCCAGTTCTGATGATGGGATCCTGGAGAAATCGAGGGAACTCCTCGAATCTGAAAGGCATACATATGGTGATTTTTGTGTTTTTAAAGGAACAGCATGCATTTAGGTACGGAACAGTGACATTTGGTGCAGTGGAACTGCTGATGATGGCCAGAACGGAACTCTTCAAATCTGAACGGCACGCTTACAGTGACTTTGGTATTTTTATACGAACAGCATGCACTTTCGTCCAGAACAGTGACATTTGGTGCAGTGGAATTTCTGATGATGGTCAGAACCGAACTCCTCAAATCTGAACGGCACGCTTATAGTGACTTTGGTATTTTTATAAGAACAGCATGCACTTTCGTCCAGAACAGTGACATTTGGTGCAGTGGAACTGCTGATGATGGCCAGAACCAAACTCCTCAAATCTGAACGGCACGCTTATAGTGACTTTGGTATTTTTATAAGAACAGCATGCACTTTCGTCCAGAACAGTGACATTTGGTGCAGTGGAACTGCTGATGATGGCCAGAACCAAACTCCTCAAACCTGAACGGCACACTCATAGTGACTTTGGTATTTTTGTAAGAAAAGCATGCATTTAAGTTCAGAACAGTGACATTTATTTAGTTATGTTTGTTAAGCATAAGTCTTGAAGTCAAAGTTTGTCAAGCTTCGATTTCTTATAATATAATCGGATTCATGAGGAATTGAGGAAACTCCTCAAACCTTAACGTTATACGTATATTCATTTGTGTTGCCATCTAATAATGAAAGCATTAAAAGCAGTTTTAAAAAATACTTACACATTTCTACATAATCCAACATTCGCAAGTAGCTTTTACCAGAACCCAAAAGGCGACGGTTTTTTTTTTCTTAAAAATTATCTTATGAGCACTGCCAAGGAGTGGAATTCCTTGCCGGCGGCTATATTTCCGAGCTCATATAACCCAGCAACCTTCAAATCAAGGGTGAACAGGCATCTCCTGGGCGAACTCACTCCATCGTAGGCCACGTTTTTGCCTTTGGCTAGAGTGTGGCTAAAGATTGAGCCCATTTATAGTAATAATAAAAAAAAAATGAAAAACCCCCGACCACGACATAGTGGACCGATTTTCATGAAAAATGGCTAAGAACACTCCCGACTAACTCAGCAAAAACTCAATAAAACAGCAGACAAAAGAAACTAAGTCTAAATCGGTTCATCCGTTCGGGAGCTACGATGCCACAGACAGACACACACACAGACTGACAGACTGACAGACTGACAGACTGACAGACTGACAGACTGACAGACTGACAGACTGACAGACTGACAGACTGACAGACAGACAGACAGACAGACAGACAGACACATAGACAGACACGTCAAACTTATAACACCCCGTCGTTTTTGCGTCGGGGGTTAAAAATGATCCCAGTGCAAGTTTTAATCAAATTCGAGTCGTCTGAAAGTACTCGTAATTAGAACCTTCGGTATTCAGTTTATTTCTGTCTTCCAAAAACGTCTCCGGTCAAAATTCCCAAAAACGAAATATCTCCTTCCTAAAATCTTCATAAAGGAATAATTCCGAGTTAATAAGGCCCCGTGCTGCACAATTTCCGCCGTGGCTGCTGCGAATTTCGCGCTCTAAATGGATTTTAATAAGTGACAGAAATATAACTAGATTCCCCCTAAATTTAATTAAGTTATCTCTTGCGAGTTTTGGTATTTTGGTGGTGACAGGCAGAAATTTATTTTATTTATTTATAACCTTACCTACCTTAAAAATTTGAAAAAAAAAACTCCTGACATAGTGGACCGATTTTCATGAAACATGGCTAAGAACACACCCGACTAACTCAGCTTTCAAACAAAAAAAAAAACTAACCCGTTTAGTTCCATCCGTTCGGGAGCCACGATGCCACAGACAGACAGACACACACACAGACAGACAGACAGACAGACACGTCAAACTTATAACACCCCGTCGTTTTTGCGTCGTTTCATTTTTATACTTACTACGTTCGTTACACAAATACCTAACCTATGTAATTTTCACATTCTTTCTAAAAAATATTTACAGAAACATAAACACCCATTGCTTATTCACATGCTTGTTACTGCATAAACCATCCAATTCGCGCCGCTCCCTTAGGGAGTATGTGCACCATGTATAAGATTGGAAGCACTGATGCAAGAATAGAACCAGCTGTGCCAGCTTCGGGCGGAAATTGCCAGACAACTGCATTCCCACCTAGCTGAGTGTGGATCTACAACTTACTTCCAAAAGAACCTATCTACACTCGCCCACGTTTCAGAATAAACTTAAGCTGAAGGAGAATAATGTCGAACAATTAATGAGGAGTTTATTTTATAAGAGAGTTTGAAAGTTATGAGGGTAGATGTACAATTGAGAGGTTAGGAAATTGTAGTTGATGGAATAGGATGCGTTGGGTGAGATTAGGTGACATAATTACGCAACATAATGTAGTTAGTACATATAATTAATAATAATTAGTAACTAGTACACTGAGAAGTGACGGGTAATTTCAAAACCCCCTTTCTTCCCGTGGGTGTCGTAGAAGTCGACTGTGGGATATGGGTTCAATTGTGGCGTAGGCGAGAGGCTGGCAACCTGTCACTGCAATGTCACAATTTGGATTTTTTTCAACCCCTTTTTGCCAAAAGTGGCACTGAAACTTAGAAGTTCATGTGCTCTGCCTACCCCTTTATGGGATACAGGCGTGATTATATGTATGTATGTATGTATGTAGTACACTGAGAATTTCAAGAGATTTACAGTTAAATAAAATACTCATAGTTGAGCAAGCAAATTACGTCGAATTTAAACTAAGGACACACCCTTGCCACGTCATGTTTCGATAGATAGACGACAGAGCATTTCAAGACGTCGTGCTTTCAAAACTTAATAGTGGTCTAGATTCTTCTTTGTAAACCACTGCCTGATAGTTACGAGTAGCATATATATTATTGAGATTGATCTTTGATTTTTACAGCTGTAGGTAGTGAAAGTAGTGAAGGTAGCCCTTATAATATGTACCTACCTACTAACTTTTTTTAATGCAAAATCAATTACCTAATTGTTTTTTTATCAATTAAATTAACGGCAATTCAGTGACCAAGTGATTAAAAACTTTATACAACTGCGCTCTTTTCTAAAACAAAATATTATACAAATTCTAAACGTCATTTCAATAATCCGAAATTAAACTTGAAATTGATTCGAATTCAGTAAAAACCGATATTCCGGACAAAGGGAACGGAAGTTCCGGTCCGGACGGTGATTAATCTAAAATAATTGGCGCTTTTAATCAATCCGGAATTCAGTTCCGGTACTTTTCCGGTGGATTAATTATGTCGTTGGATACGGAGCTTATTATTAGAGAATTCGATTTGAAATGAGGTTAGTAACTGTCAAAGGTTTGCATAGATGTTTCGATAAATTCTAAGAAAAACGTAACTCGGAACCATAAAAAAATATGCTCTTTTAGATGACTAGTTGATGCTCGGTTTTAACGTTTTGTCTAGAGATAAAGTCCACGCAGCATACTACATATTTTACTTTGAATAAACCCATTATATTTGGTTCTACATTTGTGCATATTAATAGGTTACACTTGTGAGTCTCTTGTGAGTCTCTTAACTTATTTCTTATATTAACAAAAAAACTCTTCTAAGAAGCTTGTTACGACATTGAGAACTATTCGTTGTGCTCTTATTAGTACCTAACAAGTATTCATATTTAAAAAACTTGTGTCTATTCTCTTAACTCATTTCATTTAACTCCCAAAAAACATTATTAAGAAAACGTCTTTTCTACCTTGTCTGGAAATTACGAGTTTAACAACATGCCATTCGGTCTCAAACGCGCTCCAACTGAAACTCGCTAATCCTCACGTTCAATACTCTCCCACAAAAACTCAATAACTCCTAAACACACGTTATCCCATCCGTACATTTATCCCGAAGACGGACAAGCTAATTACCGCGTCTGGGACAGGGAAATCCCTCGTAATTTTCTACTTGACGAACTAGCCGGCGAAACTAAATGGCTCCAAGATAGACAACGGTTGGACACGTTGTTTGTGTTTAATTTATGTCTGTCTTTCGAGTTGGTGTATTATAATTAAGAGATATATCGTACCCTTGCCCTGAGCTGTTATTAACTTGGTATAGTTTGTTTTCTTTGTGTGTTGTTCTTGGTAGTTTTCACGGTAATTTCTAGCCCGTAGTAAGATGTTGGTGAAAAGTTTTATATTATCTTTAAATATAAAATAAAGTTCTTTTAGTCGGCATTTTAAATGTTTTCGGCAAACTGAATCGAATCGTATCACCGTTTTACAATATTGTTGTCCTGCACAAACGCAAATCTTCAGAAAGTTGTTTGGCATAAGAATATGTTTATATTGTGCAGAATTATGCACAAAAAGCAGCATTATATATTCTAAGCCTATTGATGTTTTAGTCTACAACCAGGTACTTAATCAAAAGTTCCATCCACAATGAAATTTTGATTTCTACTATATATATATTGTTTTCTATTCTATCCAGGCCTTCCGTGCCGCTCATGCATATTCAGCGCACGGCACAATTAGACCGGTCCATAGTTTTGAGCCGCCAATTATACTCCACAATCGGCTTTTTGTACCATTTGGAGTTCAATAGAATTTAGTAGTTTTTATTTCAAAATTTGTTTGTTTATATATTAAATTAACACACAATACAGTCACTGTATATAGTTTTTCTACGCCAGTTGCTAGTAAAATATGCATGTTAAGTTGTCTTCCTTGTCATCATCATCCTCCTTGCGTTATCCCGGCATTTGCCACGGCTCATGGGAGCCTGGGGTCCGCTTTGACAACTAATCCCAAGATTTGGCATAGGCACTAGTTTTTACGAAAGCGACTGCCATCTGACCTTCCAACACGAAGGGTAAACTAGACCTTATTGGAATTAGTCCGGTTTCCTCACGATGTTTTCCTTCACCGAAGTTGTCTTCCTTGTATAAACCAAAAAAGGGGGTAATAGAAGGGGGAATACAAAACTGCAAAATTCAGTTTCAGTGCCACTTTTAGCAACTAAGGGGTTGAAAGAAAATGAAATTGTGAGATTGCAATGACACGTTACTAGCCCTTCCGCCCACACGACAATTGAACCCATATCTCACAGTCGAAGTATTAAGTTAGGGGCTTAAGAGGTCTGGGGTTCTCGGGTTCGAACCCCTCCTAGTACTAATATTTTTTCCTGAACTTATAAATTATGTGCGAAATGTCATTTGATATTTGTCAGTCGCTTTTCGGTGAAGGAAAACATCGTGAAACCGGACTAATCCGAATAAGGCCTGGTTGCCCTTCGGGTTGGAAAGTCAGATGGTAGTGGCTTTCAGTAAAACTAGTGCCTAGGTATGTACGCCAAATTTTGAGATCAGTTGACAATGCCGGGATAACGCAAGGAGGATGATGATGATCTCTCAGCAAAAACCAAATAGGTAGTTTGAAACTCGTGGATATATTTAGGCATGAGTACCTATAACAGGACTCTTTTGTTTTTCAAAAAATAAAGCAAATAGTTTGAAAACCACAAAACCTCATATAATTCTATTCGCAACCCCAGCCTCGTTTAGCCAGCTTTTGGCTACTATCGCCTAGATTTTTTTTACAAATCGAAACTGGACTTTTTCATTCTGCCGTTATTTCATTTGCTGGGAGTTTGGGCTCAACTCGGCTCAGTACGACCGCGCTATTGCAGGTGCGTTTACTTAGGGATAGTTTTTAGACGAGTGGGAGCATTTACCTTGAGTGAGTTTGAGACGTTTTGTTGTTGTTATTGGAGTAGTTCTAAGGCACACGTGTATGAAAATGTGTCATGTACGCAGAAAAATATACGCCCTTCGGCTGCTGGACTTATTTGTCTTTGAGATTTGTCAATTTTTCAGTCAGAGTTATTTAAAGTTCTATTCAGTTCATCTATTCAGTAAAACTTTATTTACTTACCGAAAAAAATCAAACACAGTATATTTGGTATACCATCGAAACTGGATCAGGCGATTACACAAATATCATTAACATCAATCAAGTCCTATTACTGAGATATAATTCTATCTCAATCAATTAAGGGAACAATTGTGCCAAAACATTAGCTGGTAGATTGGGCTATCTAAATTACCCTTCGAGTGCCATTGCCGAGGCTAACCGAGCGAGGGCGAATCTAAAGGTTGAAGGACCAGAGATCATAGAAAAGATGACAAAAGAAGGATGAAAAATAATTCGAAAAACTTAGCTAGAAAATGTTGATGCCAACTTTAGCCAGTCTGCTCCGAGACCACGGGGACAACAACGCCGTCCTTGAAACGTAGCAGGTTGGTTTAAAAATATAGTTTTACGCGATCTCATTTTTAATTTTGAGTATGTGAAAAATACTAATCATAACTTAAATAATGTATGAAAATAGTCACGTTCTTATGTCTCTATCATAACTCTTTTCTTTCTCGTTGTTATCATAATGACGGTGTGAAGGACTTCTCGAGCGCGAATGTCGTGATTTTTCTTACTTTGTAAATTAATATTTCGTGTATTATAGTTGTGATAAAACTGTTTCTTCGTCTTCGTCAGCTCCTCATTGTACACTAACGCTTTTCATTCCGAGCGGCTTTCTGCAATTCAGTACTTACGTTCCCTCACAAAGATAGGCTACATTTATATCTTCGAGTCAAAGTAGACGCCATAGCCGAAATCGATTAAACTCAATCATAGTCAATAATGTTAAAAATAGTTTTCTTGTTCGTTATAGTTTCTTCATTAGATTAATGCTACACTTCTAAAGCAATAATATCAAACTTCACAAGGTCACATTTCCCAACACTCGGTGAGTCACAAGAACAGTCTGGTTACCAAAGATTGGATATCTCGTCTAATATATTAGACTAAGTGTTTTATTGGTCTGAGATCTAGATCAGTTAATTTAATTCTTGATAATATTTCATTGAATTTATTTAAGAGCGTATTGCTGAATAATTAAGCTAATGATTCGCTTTTCTTTCATAGAGAGGACATTAAAAGTACAAAATAGTACATTACGATACAAGTGCGTAAAAAAGGAAGTTCGAAACGAGTGGCGATAAATTAAAACACGACCGAAGGGAGTGTTTTAAATCGACACGAGTCCGAATTGTACATAGGTATCCGGATATTTTCTTCTACTACAAGTCACAAACTCTCAACAGATTACTACTACTTACCCATACTCATTACATTTTCTATGTTTAAGCTCACCTCGGACACTGGCGATCAAATATATGAAAGAGGCGCGTTCGGAACGCACACAGTCTAAGCTCGTGTAGGTGAACGCGTACCGTGCTTGTATGAGTGAGATGACAGGTCGACTGGTTGCGTTCTTGAAAGACGGTAACTGTGAGGTAACCAGAAGCGGGTGGACGGCACTTTCAGCGGAAAGTAGGGAGTGACCATACTATACGATAGTACTCTTTATTATACTGTGGTATTAGTGCTTGCTCTTGCCCTAGGCTGTGCAAGTAACTCACCCACACAAACGCACCAACGTTGTATACAGAAAATCCTCACACGAATTTACATACAACCTGCGTTCGTAATCCAGGAATCGTTTACTGGTCCAAAGAGAACAAAAGGATGAAATTAAAAGTGTTTGCCCAAACAGTTTAGAATGAGATAAAATTGAAAACGAAATGGTTATGTTCGAAAGAATTTCAGTTTATACTGGTCTTCCAAAATTTTCAATAAATAGGTTTTTTGTGATAAAGAGACACGTTCAGAACACACGTATACAGTAGACACTGCAAATAAAACACTTAGCATGCCCACCGATGACACATACACAGAGTGCAACTTTACCAAACTGTACACGGTGGAAATACCTCCTCGAGACAAATGGACTAACGACCAAATGTACGTCGAAGAGGGAAGCCACATATGGTACACGGATGGTTCCAAAAAAGGAAATGATGTAGGATGTGGGATCTATGGTGAGAGACCCAAGCTCAGGGCCAGCGTCAGCATGGGCAGACAGGCCTCAATCTTCCAGGCAGAAGTCTTCGCCATTAACAGATGTGTGGAGATTAACCTGGATAGAAACCTAAGACACCAACATATCTACATCAACTCAGACAGCCAAGCTGCTCTGCTGGCACTAGATTCTCTAGAGTCCAACTCAAAGCTAGTCCAGAACTGTAAAACAAACCTAAACGCACTGGCCAACTCCAACAAAGTCACACTTAGATGGGTACCAGGGCACTCCGACATTACCGGAAACGACGAAGCAGACGAACTTGCTAGAAAGGGCGCAGACACACCCCTGATCGGCCCCGAACCGTTTTGTGGAATCACAAAACGAGAAGCATATTCTCTGCTAAATAACCTGGAAAAAAGAAGGGCAATCGATGGGTGGAAGTTCGTGAGAGGACAAGAACACTCGAAAGCCCTAATAAAACCGTTCAACAGCAGATATGCTAAAGAGCTCATAGGGCTCAAAAGACACAAAATCTGCGCGGTATCCAGAATATTGACTGGACACTGCAAGCTGAACAAACACATGTTCCAATTGGGGTTGAAACAAGAGGCGACATGCAGGTTCTGCCAGGAAACGGAGGAGACTGCAATGCACATCCTTTGTTCCTGCGGTCCACTAATGTCAAAGAGAAGTATCTACTTAGGGCGGCAGGTACTGCAACCCTATGAGGTACAAGACCTTACAGCCCAAAGAATCTGGAATTTCCTGGATTCAACGGGCATAAGTAAGGATATCTAACCACAAAGGGCCGTCACAATAGATCTCTCTTGGTCGACGTGACACACAAAGGCCCACTATAACAAACAATAATAATAATAATACAGTAGACACACACGTACGAGGGTCATTTTTATTTTTTTTTCAAAGTTGTTCCCCCAATTTTTATTTGCATTTGGAAATTTTTATGTAGTTTCCACTCAGAATCGCGAGCTCTTTGAATCCTCATAGGAGAAAAAAAGTGTCCCAAGGTTTTTTCCCGTTTCGTTACCATTTTTCATACATTTTGTATGGCGGTAACGGAATGGAAGGTATGGAAATCTTGGGACATTTTTTTTTCTTCTATCAGGATCGAATGAGCCCGTAATTCTATGTATGAATCGCGTAAAAAATACCCAAGTTACAAAGTGAGGTAGGTGGACAACTTTGAAAAAAAAAAATCCCACGAGTGTAAAATGAGAGTAAGCTCTTCTTATATGACTAAATGCCAGCTTTTGAATATAGTCTTAATAGATTGCGAAACAGCGCCATCTAGTTTTTAAGCCTAAAAGGCCCATACATTTCAGGTGTACGCTTTTTTGTATGAGCTTTACCTGTCCCAGTATTATATGGTCCTTGAAGCTAATGTGTCACTTGGCAATTAAGGGGTAGAAATAAAAAAAAACCGGCCAAGTGCGAGTCGGACTCGCGCACCGAGGGTTCCGTACAAACCTGCATTTGATATGAATTTCAACTTGATAGCTCTACGCGTTCATGAGGAAAAAAGTAATAAGTTTATATTTATTAAAAAATATATATTTTGTAATGTAACTAAAAATTTAAGGTTTTCGGAATTTTTCCTTTATGTGTGCTATAAAACGTTGCTTCATGCCAAATTTCAAGATTCTAGGTCGACTGGAAGTACCCTTTAGGTTTTGATTCCCTTGCGAGTACTTGCGAGTTTCAAAATATGCAGCTTAAATTGCTGTTTCTTTTGATTGCGTTGACATAGAAGTTTGATTTTGTTACAGCTTAAAGGTATTATAGACCTGAGTATTTGGTATGAATTTCAATTTAATACCTCTACGCGTTTATGAGGAAATGGGTAGTAAGGTTAAAATTATTAAAAAAAATATATAAACTGAAATAGATACCATACACTAAAGAAAAAGCGATCAAGCCCACTGGTGGCGAAGCCGGGAATCGAACCCGGGTCTCCAGCTAACGCGGCTCACGTGTTCGACCGCTGCACCACCCCGACCGCCGAGGTACCCGTCGAAATTTCTCTAGTGTATGTTATCTCTGAAGGCTAGGCGCCTTTGACCAACTCTAAGGGCGAGCAATTAGTGCTTGCACCTCCTATATGAATCCTTTTTGCAGGATTACGATATAGCGAGAGAGATGGTGCTGCCATCTATCGATGTAGGGAACAAATCAAATTATTTTATGAAATATTTTTTTGATTTGATTTTTTAAGTAGTAACACTACTATATATAAATTATAAACTGAAATAGATACCATACACTAAAGAAAAAGCGATCAAGCCCACTGGTGGCGAAGCCGGGAATCGAACCCGGGTCTCCAGCTAACGCGGCTGACGTGTTCGACCGCTACACCACCCCGACCGCCGAGGTACCCGTCGAAATTTCTCTAGTGTATGTTATCTCTGAAGGCTAGGCGCCTTTGACCAACTCTAAGGGCGAGCAATTAGTGCTTGCACCTCCTATATGAATCCTTTTTGCAGGATTACGATATAGCGAGAGAGATGGTGCTGCCATCTATCGATGTAGGGAACAAATCAAATTATTTTATGAAATATTTTTTTGATTTGTTTTTTTTTTTAAGTAGTAACACTACTATATATAAATTATAAACTGAAATAGATACCATACACTAAAGAAAAAGCGATCAAGCCCACTGGTGGCGAAGCCGGGAATCAAACCCGGGTCTCCAGCTAACGCGGCTGACGTGTTCGACCGCTACACCACCCCGACCGCCGAGGTACCCGTCGAAATTTCTCTAGTGTATGTTATCTCTGAAGGCTAGGCGCCTTTGACCAACTCTAAGGGCGAGCAATTAGTGCTTGCACCTCCTATATGAATCCTTTTTGCAGGATTACGATATAGCGAGAGAGATGGTGCTGCCATCTATCGATGTAGGGAACAAATCAAATTATTTTATGAAATATTTTTTTGATTTGTTTTTTTTTAAGTAGTAACACTACTATATATAAATTATAAACTGAAATAGATACCATACACTAAAGAAAAAGCGATCAAGCCCACTGGTGGCGAAGCCGGGAATCGAACCCGGGTCTCCAGCTAACGCGGCTGACGTGTTCGACCGCTACACCACCCCGACCGCCGAGGTACCCGTCGAAATTCATAAAAAAAAAAAGCAAAAAGGATTCATATAGGAGGTGCAAGCACTAATTGCTCGCCCTTAGAGTTGGTCAAAGGCGCCTAGCCTTCAGAGATAACATACACTAGAGAAATTTCGACGGGTACCTCGGCGGTCGGGGTGGTGTAGCGGTCGAACACGTCAGCCGCGTTAGCTGGAGACCCGGGTTCGATTCCCGGCTTCGCCACCAGTGGGCTTGATCGCTTTTTCTTTAGTGTATGGTATCTATTTCAGTTTATAATTTATATATAGTAGTGTTACTACTTAAAAAAAACAAATCAAAAAAATATTTCATAAAATAATTTGATTTGTTCCCTACATCGATAGATGGCAGCACCATCTCTCTCGCTATATCGTAATCCTGCAAAAAGGATTCATATAGGAGGTGCAAGCACTAATTGCTCGTCCTTAGAGTTGGTCAAAGGCGCCTAGCCTTCAGAGATAACATACACTAGAGAAATTTCGACGGGTACCTCGGCGGTCGGGGTGGTGTAGCGGTCGAACACGTCAGCCGCGTTAGCTGGAGACCCGGGTTCGATTCCCGGCTTCGCCACCAGTGGGCTTGATCGCTTTTTCTTTAGTGTATGGTATCTATTTCAGTTTATAATTTATATATACTCGTAGTAGTGTTACTACTTAAAAAAACAAATCAAAAAAATATTTCATAAAATAATTTGATTTGTTCCCTACATCGAAAAAAAAAATATATTATGTGATGTAACTAAAAATTTATGATTTCGTAATTTTTCCTTTATCTATGCTATAAGACGTTGCTTCGTACCAAATTTCAAGATTCTGAGTTCACGGGAAGCACCCTGTAGGTTTTGATTCCCTTGCAAGTGTCGAAAATTTGCGGCATAAACGGCTGAATCTTTTGATTGCGTTGGCTTAGAAGTTTGATTTTTTCACAGCTTCAAGGGACAGTAGACCTGAGTAATTGATATAAATTTCAGCTTCATACCTCCACGCGTTCCTGAGAAAAAGGGTCTTGACAGACGGACGGACGGACAGACGGACAACAAAGTGATCCTATAAGGGTTCCGTTTTTTCCTTTTGAGGTACGGAACCCTAAAAACTAAATTATAACATTGCAGTGACAGGTTTCCAGCCTCTCGTCTACGCCACAATTTAACCCATAACCCATAGTCAACTTCTACGACACCCACGGGAAGAAAGGGGGTGGTGAAATTTTTAATCCGTCACACGGGACATTTATAAAAATCTCCTTTATTAATTTATGAGTTTGACACTGTCATATTTCTATGCCATGAGTCTATATTTTTTATACATCTAAATCTTTTATACTATGTCAGCGGTAAACAAGCATACGGTCCGCCTGATGGAAAGCGGCCACCGTAGCCTATGGACGCCTGCAACTCAAGGGGTGTCAGTGTCACATACGCGTAGGCTCCCCTTTGATGTGTTAAGTACACAGCAAAAAGGAGTGCACAAGTTCTAAGGAGGGTTCGGGTTGCCGACGACTCAAAGGACAATAGACAGAAATTAGTTCCGTAGGTCCTTCCGCCGCCGGCACAACGCACCCTCGTTGAGCTCTGGCAGCTTTACTCACCTAAAGATATAAGTAAAAGAAGAAATTGACTTTCTGAATGACTGACATATCAACGCACAGATGAAACCGCTAGTCCTAGAGATTTCAAATTTGGCACGTAGGTTCCTTATAGGGTGTAGAGGAGCACTTAGAAATAATTTTTCAAAATAAACCTCCTAATGCGGTGAAATGAGGGTCCAACGTTTGAATTATTTTAGTACGCGGGCGTAGCCGCGGGAAAAAAGCTAGTTTTAAGAGTTTTGAATGATTCACGGTTATTTTCATTAGACTTATATTGACCGGGATATAGACTGTGATTACACTGATTACCTTTTTGATTTTTGTCGAGCTCCCGATATTTCGACGCAGTTGCATGCATCATGATCATGGAAAACTGACGAAGGAGGGTGGATGTTAAAGTTGCATAGACATCGCGAAGGAGGGTAGATTGCGCGCTGTTTATGCAACTTTAACATCCACCCGCCTTCGTCAGTTTTCCGTGATCATGATGCATGCAACTGCGTCGAAATATCGGGAGCTCGACAAAAATCAAAAAGGTAATCACGGTCTATATCCCAGTCAATATAAGTCTAAGTTTTACTCATACTTACACACAATTCGCACTAAACATTTTCATTTTTAACTTTCTTTTCAGAAGTCACCTATTCATATTATGTTATGCATTATTTTCCATAGTTTCAATTTGGCAGGAACAAGCAACTTCGGCGTATTTTTAAACTAATTACAGGCAGGCTTCCGGTCTGGAGCTAGAATAACCGTTATTAGTCTAGACCGCAGATTAATTAATATTAGGAAATATTACACACGAGATGTAGCCACGAAATACCGTGGAACTAAAATGTGCCGAAAGAGGTAAATATACTGAAATTGCTAATTACATACTTAAATGCGTAGAAAACCGCCATGACTCAGAAAAAAAATCCTTTGTTCCTCGAAGATAACCAAGTTTGATTACTTTTTTTTTAATACCACGTCGGTGGCAAACAGGTATACGGCCCGCCTGATTGAAAGCGGTCACCGTAACCTATGGACGCCTGCAACTCAAGGGGTGTCACGTGCGCGTTGCCGACCCATTAGAAACTTGTACACTCCTTTTTTGAAGAACCCCATACTGTAGTTCATCGGGAATACCTCGACAGGGAATAACTGGTTTTGTATGAGGAAAAATCATTCTTCCTAGCTAACTGGATTATGAAATAGGATTTTTTTTTCTTTGTCATTATATTTTGCAGTTTTCTACGAAGAATTTTTCTTCTTCTTTGCTTACCCGGTTATGAAATGGGATTTTTTTTTCCTCGTAGAAAACCTTTATTTTTTGCAATTTTCTATAAAGATTTTTTTTTTCTTCTTGGCGTACCCGGTTTTGAAATGGGATTTTTTTTCCTCAAAGAAAACCATTATTTTATGTAGTTTTCTACGAAGATTTGTTTTCCTCTGAGCTTAAAATAGAAACCTGCAAAACATTCTACGAGGAAAAAAAAATATTATACCTAGTAATAGGAGGGTAGGTGCAGTTCACATGCCTTATGACCGCAGAGACACGCTATTTGTGGTCGCGATCCTCAGCATTGTGGGGACGAGGAAGAAGAAGAAGAATAGGCACTTAAAAATAGGTTACAGTGGCATATCTCTGGTGTTGTATAATCTGTGGCAAGCATGGAGTATCGGCATAATTTCATAGCTTCAGTAATAGCACCATGTTTGTAGTGTGGTGTAAATATTTGTAGCATCGCCCCGTTCGTGTACAGTTCACGACAAAATATATGATTACTTGTGTACTTGACTGCTCTGTAATTAGGGCAATCATTTTAGAAAATCAGATCGATAGATTTAGATATTTATTCACATTTATTCACATTAGAAGCGCTGGTACCCTAGCGGTAAGAGCGTGCGACTTTCGATCCGGAGGTCGCACCCCGGCTGGTACCAATGAATTTTCCGGAACTTATGTGCGAAATGTCATTTGATATTTGCCAGCCGCTTTTCGGTGAAGGAAAACATCGTGCGGAAACCGGACTAATTCCAACAAGGCCTAGTTACCCTTCGCGTTGGAAGGTCAGATGGCAGTCGCTTTCGTAAAACTAGTGCCTACGCCAAAACTTGGGATTAGTTGTCAAAGCCTGGGGTCGGCTGATGCCCATGAGCCGTGGCAAATGCCAGGATAACGCAAGGAAGATATAATCACATTAATAAATTGAAAGACGGGAGAAGGCAATGCGACAAAGCCTGGTTTAATGATTTAGATAGCATAAGGTGTCGCAGAAAGCAAAGAGACTGAAACATTTTTGCCACATTTTTGGCAGAGAAAACTCATGCCATCGGAGGCCGGAGTTTTCTCTGCCGAAATGTGGCAGGTCGTGGCGCTCGCCAGGAGAAGGGAAAGCAACGGCGAGTCCCACACAGCGTGCCCAACAGCATTCCCACTCCGTGAAAGAAAAAAAAAAAGGTCGTGGCGCTCGCGAATCGGCCTCCACAGTCACCAAACCCATTCTCTAAACAATATACGCAAAGACCAGTGATGATGATGAAATTTAAAGTTTAAAAAATACCGGCTTGGGTGGCACTTGAACATAATGTCCACTAAAAACAAAGTCTGCAGACGTTTTTGCTCGATCTGATACAAATGAGGATTTCTCCATACCAACGGGTAAATTCTTCGAAAACGGATGCGAAAGTTTTATTTGTATTTTATCCACAAGCGTGCAAGGTTTCCATACAATATTTAAATTGACCCTTAAATGATGATTTTCAATCATAACAACTTAATAAATGTATAGATTTTATTTAGTTTGATGGTTTACAGTTAATATTTTTCTTGATATTGCATGGGGAAAAATTTTGTGTGTTACTCGGTGGAATGTCACAAACGTGCCTTGAAACCGTCGCAACTCTCAAGATTCCACAACCACATATATGAGCCATGCTCGAGGTTCAATGTTGTAATATTTCTCTTGCTCCAGTGTCAATATTAGCACGACCAGTTAAACAACAACTTTTCCCCTTATAAAATAAATAACTATTGTCGTTAACTGTACTTTACAGGGGTGTATGAGCGCATCGATATTTTACAAGTGTCTGGTTCTACGTTTGTTTCAATATGGCTTTATACTCTGGGGCTTAAAGTACGTACAAACACTTGCATAATTATTACCGTATTCGGCTGCATAAAGTTTGAAATAACCGAGTATTAGCGAGGATATCCGTTTCATCTTTACCAAACATGTTTTAGTAAGTACCGTATGTTTTCTTTCTAACATGTCGCAAATATTAGGTACTAGATTTTGCCCGCGGCTTCGCTCGCGTTAGAAAGAGACAAAAAGTAGCCCATGTCACTCGCCGTCCCTTCAACTATGTGCCCTTAAAAAATCACGTCAATTCGTCGCTCCGTTTCGCCGTGAAAGACGGACAAACAAACAGACACACACACTTTCCCAATTATAATAATATTAGTATAAGTGTACAGTGAAGTGAAAAATTGCTTGTTGAAATTATGAATTTATTAATTTATGAATTCACCGTTCACTTTTGCAGCTCGTGAATGGTGTGAATGAATTGACATTTCGATTCTTAAATAAGTTTTTTTTTTCTGTCATGTTCACCAGCGCTATTTGTCATATTGAATGAAAATTAAAATCTAGGGTAAACTCGCCTCATTCGGTGACACGCCTAATTCGGTGATCCAAGCTTTGAAGCACTATTCCGAAAGACGATTTTTGATTGTTTCACCGAATTAGGCGTGTCACCGCGTAGGCGAGTTTACCCTACGATAGCAGAATAAGGCCATTCTAAAATACGCGTACATTCGAATTATCTTGCAAGTCTCTGAAAGAATTAAGCCTAAATTAAGCTTGAAGTATTTAAGATAGTTAAGATAAACGGCACATTTTTCATCTCATTCTTGTGGTGTTTATTAAGATTTAATTGCTTGTGGTTAATCATCTCGGTTTAAATTGAAATGATGTGTGAATCATTTTTACTCTTGAACAGAACATACCTAATTAATCCTTTTAGTATCTTGGCGCCACACATATTGAGATCATGATTTTCACGTTTCAATGCTCAGTAATTTTGTTTTGTGGAAGAGCTTAGGCTAACTATTCTCGACCAACTCGGGGAAATATTGCAAAAAGGCCAAGCCCCGTAACCAAATCTGTCTGTCTGTTTGTTGGTCTGCCTGTGTGTGTCTGTCTGTGGCATCGTACCTCCCGAACGGATGAACCGATTTGGATTTTTTTTTGTCTGAAAGCTGAGTTAGTTGGGAGTGTTCTTAGCCATGTTTCATGAAAATCGGTCCACTATGTCGCGGTCGGGGGTTTTTTCAAAATTTTAACTTTGTGGTTTTTTAACTTAATTCTAACGTCGTCCAATGAATGATAATTCTGATGTAGAATGAGTAGAATCTGTTAGTTCTACCACATCTCGGTCACTGGCGTTCAAATATATGAAAGAGGCGCGTTCCTAGCACACATTCTAAGCTCGTGTAGGTGAACGCGTACCATGCTTGTGTGAGTGAGATATGACAGGTCGACTGTTCGCGTTTTTGACACGCGATAACTGTGAGATAACCGAGAGGGGGCGGGCGGGACTTTCAGCGGGGAGCGGGAGTGGCCATACTGTACGATAGTACTCTTTATTATACTGTGGTTCTACTTTCATCATAATATCTCTTAAACGAATCATGACATGTGTAATGTAGATATACGCAAAGTACAAATATCTCGTATTTCCGCTTCCCTAACTATTACCCTATAAGGAATAGAGTTCCATTTGTATAAGCCGCGTATACAATGACATACATACATACATACAATGCATTGTGGAATAAATGGCGGCAATTCTAAATAATTGTATGAACCTTCATCACGCACGGACCGACATTACATACGCGAGACGCTTGTTGTATTAGCTTATGGGGGAAACAAGTTATAGGCGGCAGCGAGAAGTACTTTTTTTAGTAAGAAATACTTTTTCTTCAGTCTAACGGATGAGATGTAAAAATGAAATACCTACTAGGTCAGACCGATTGATAAAATATTGGAAATGAAGTCAGAAGATAAATATTGCCACAGCATATATAGACCTTTGAACCTATAAAATACTAATAATAAAGCTAATAGTGACTGGAGCATCAATATTGTTCAATCATCAATTTCCATAAGCAAGACATTTTTAACAAATAAGAAAATATAAGCTATTTACACTAGTAGAAGGCCATGCATTTTTATTGTTGACTAGCCTTTGCCCGCGACTTCGCTCGCGTTAGAAAGAGACAATAAAATAAATAATTAAAAAATTAAAAAACACGACTGCAGTTCTAAAGCGAACTGCAACTGCTGGTCAGTCAACTTGATTAATATAAATTAGAATAATAAAATATCCAGGTTCGGTCACAATATCCTCCATGAGAATAAACTTTTGCTTTAGCTATTTTTGAACCTGCCTAAACACTCATTATTTTAATTTATATAAATCAAGTTGACTGACCAGCATATCTAAAGATTATTTTTATCTTTTCATAATTAATATTGTAATACGCTTTATGTAATAGGTTGGACTTTTGCAAAAGTGTAATGATAATATCTCTGTTGTTGAGAGCACTCTATGATCTGTCCCAACTAAGTTAACGATACAGGTCGTAATGTCCTTGGATATCTTAAAAGTCCCATAAAATTTCAAGGAACTCAAGAAGCAGATATTTCTTTTACACTTAACAGTAATGATGAATATGCTCTTATTGGAAAGTATTTAAAGAAAAATAATTTTCCCCTCACCAGCTCAGAAACACGACGTGTTTTGTCCTTAATAAAGATAATTTACCACCTGTAGAACTACTGGAAGCAGTGATAAACGCATTTTTTGCGTTGTAGTTTCCTCGCTCTAGTAAGGGGAAAAGTTCTGTGTTACACTCGGGTGCAAATGTATTTTACTTCTCGTGTGTTAAAAAACTCGCAAGTTCAGGATTCTATTTTCGAATATTTCGCTCGTGGTTCAGCTATAGAATCCTTTCACTTGCTCGTTTTTCAATTCCACACTCGGCGTTAAAATACAACTTTGTCCCCTTGTAAAACAAATAACTATTATCTCTCATCTCTTATAACTTGGACCACTTGAGCAGCCATTGGCAATTTGCGTTAACACCACTAATGGCGGGCGGAACTCTTATTCCACTTCATCTGTCTTCGCTACCAGATGTTCGCGGCTTCGTGTAAACGTGTGTTATGTATCCTAGGCCTTAGTCCACAAACTTAATGTTTCTTAAGGGGCTCCACACTCTCTCCATCGATTATTGACATGATTTGGGATTAAAAACTATTACTCAAAAAGAAAAAATGTTCACTTACAATGAGCTTAAGATATAAACAATTTTCTTAATATTTATAGTTTTATCCAGCTAGTCTTTGTTACTTAATACACTTTGTCACTCATATATTTTTTCAACTTGGCTTTAAACAATTTCAATGATTTGCTGTCTCTCACTTCACTGGGTAAGTTATTGTACGTCTAGACTCCCTCGAACATGATTACCGTAACCTGTTCTCTGTGCTTAATAAGTTTAATTTTGTCTGTATTTCTCAATGTACATAGTTCTTTCGTGTATGATATCCATTTCAGCTTATAATTTATATATAGTAGTGTGACTACTTGAAAACAACAAATCAAAAAATATTTAATAAAATAATTTGATTTGTTCCCTAGTTGAATTGAAATCCTTTTGAGAATTTACGCAGTTCGTCTGGTTCATGTTTAATCTACCTCGGCCTCTAGTAATTTCTGTTGCCTATTCGGTTACAATCGGTCCCTTTTAAGACGCTACGGAAGCGAAAAAACTAAAAATGGAAAGGAGCCCCCCTTTCAATTTGGGAATTTCAGTTAAATATACTAGTGTTATTAAGAACAACTCAGTTAAAAGATATTGCGAAAAATCTTTAAAATAGAGGTTCCGCTCTTGACGGTTTCCTCATTCGAAACTTATTTAAACGGAACGAAATTTGAGAATCTGAATAACAATGAAAAATTCTGTGTCGGATCATTTAAATTTTTTGGCTAATTGTTACCGATCTTGAGTGTCACAACTTTTTTTGACCCATATTGAAAACGGCCGTTTCTAGAAATTTTTGATTCTTTTAAAATAAAAATAGCAAAAAAAAATCAAAACAAAAAATAATAATAATCTATGTTGAAAAAATCATTGCTCTATCTTTAAAAACCGGGAGGAAATAGTCGAGAGCTTTTGTATGGAGAATTGATCTGTATCGTATCGTCTAAAATAATATTTTATTTAACCTTAATTACATCTCTCCATGATTGCACCGCTAAAGATATCAGTTTTCTATCCATCTCCGAAACCCCAAAATTACGCTCTAATGATATTAAGGTGTTCCTTCTATACAAAATATCTATCATAATAGTTACTGGTAGACATTCAAAAATGCATAATAATTTTACCTAGATAAATTCCATAATGAAACTAGCTAACCCATGGTTCTTACGTCATTGTAATATAGAACGCGATTCTCTGCTTCAATACGAATGAGCTGTAACAGCCAATAGAAAACTTACTCAATTATGTAATCTACTACTGTGTGTTAAAGTCTAAATTATTAATAGTTTTTGAATGGCTGTTAGGTCTGTTAAATTTACAGGTGTTTCTCACCTTTGATGTTGGGGACAACAGGCGATAGTAATGATCAAACATGTTTGAGTATAACTAGACAAGTATTTTGACGCCGTAAAGGTAACACCGTTTTGAACGCGTTCAAATTGGAACACAATCATTATAGATCGCAGTGATTTGAACTTTTAGTACAGTTAGAATCAGAAATAGAGTATCAAGTACATATATTAACGTTCCAGAAGTAACTAAATACCATTTCTGTAAACGTTAAACAAAAACAGATCTTATGCTTAGAACCAATATTGAAACTTAAGCATTTGCACAGTAAGTATTATTTATCTATATTTAGAAAAAAATATTCAGGATATCAGATACTTTTGGTGAGTTGTTACATCCGCTACGCTAGGTTCAAAGAAAGTCAGTAGCACTAGATCAAGCAAACGCATCTACTTAAATCAAATGAACTCAGTAAAATCCACTGAGTTGTCACCGACCAGTCGACCGTCACATCTCACTCATACAAGCATGGTACGCGTTCACCTACACGAGCTTAGACTGTGTGCTAGGAACGCGCCTCTTTCATATATTTGATCGCCAGTGCCCGAGATGTGCCTGTACATAGTACTTAGAACAATAGAATTTGTTAGATTTAAAAAAATAAGATGCAATAAAAACATTAAAGGTTCAACATAGAGGCAATTGAAATTCTATTACATCAATTTTAATTTATACAGGTTTATTTCACAAAATCAGTATGGCTTCCGGAAGCACATCTCCACTACAGATGCTATAAATCACGTTGTTGCTCTAATATCCCGTAAACTAGACTCTAATACTAAATGCTTGGGAGTCTTCTTAGACTTAGCCAAAGCATTTGATACTGTCCATATCCCAACACTTCTAAACAAAATGGAACATCTTGGTGTCAGAGGAATTCCTTTACGATTATTTAATAGTTACCTCAGCGGAAGAACACAGACTGTCAGGGTGGGTGAATATATGAGTGATGTGCAACCTCTAACTTTTGGAGTGCCGCAAGGAAGCGTGCTAGGTCCTACCCTCTTTCTTATCTTTATCGACGGGTTGTGCCAACTACAATTACACAATGCGGACATTATCACTTTTGCCGATGACACTGTTCTAATCTTTCATGGATCTTCATGGGACGAGGTTAAAATCAATACAGAATTAGGCTTAGCTAAAGTGATGGAGTGGCTCAAATTCAATACTCTATCCCTGAACCTTGATAAAACTAAATATATTACTTTTAGTATAAGGAATTCCACTCAACCAGATAATACTTTCGGTATCAAGGCGCACTCGTGTGCTTACCCTTTCACATCGCCTTGTGGTTGCTATAGATTAGAGTCAGCAAGTGAAACAAAGTACCTAGGACTTCTTATTGATCAAAACCTAAATTGGATATCTCAGATCAACTTACTCTCAACACGAGTAATAAAACTAATATACATTTTTAAAAATATTAAGCACCTAGGAGAACCGTTGGTAAAAAGTGTTTATTTCGCTTTGTGTCAATCCATACTTACATATGGCATTGAAGCGTGGGGTGCAGCCAAGAAATCTCATCTGATAAAAGTTGAGCGCGCCCAGCGTGCGATTATCAAGGTTTCCACTTCTAAAAAAGAAGTTATCCTACAGCCCTTATTTATAAGGAATTTAATGCACTTACTGTCAGACAGCTATTCATTGCGGCGCTGGTTTGTAGACAGCACAGGGATATTTCTGGTGTAAGAACTCTCCAAAGACGACGAGATCGAGTTTTTAGTATTCCACCTTGTAAAACGAAGTTCGGACACAACTTTCAATTCTTCTTGGGGCCCTTCTTGTATAACCGCTTAGCTAAACATATTGACCTGCAGAAGTACACCAGCAGAGGTTGCAAAAATGCTGTAACTACGTATCTCAAACAACTGAATTATGATGATACTGAATTATTACTCCAGATTTTATCATGACTTCATGACTGGCAACGCTTAATTGAACAAAAAACCGACTGTTAATTAGCTGGTGAAGTTTGTTCCTGTTGTGCACTGTTTTATACTGTTAACTGTTTATGCTTTTTCTTACTGTTTATTCTGTCGACTGTCGGGATTTCCATGTGCTTTTATACATATACACTCTCTCTCACACACACACACACGCGCGCACGCGCGCACGCACGCACGCACGGACACACACACACACACACACACACACACAAAAACACACACACACACACACACACACACCAACACACACACACACACACACACACACACACACACACACACACACACACACACACACACACACACACACACACACACACACACACACACACACACACACACACACACACACACACACACACACACACACGCGCGCACTTTTTTTTATTTTTTGCAAGTAAAACTATTTTTGTTTTTCCTTTTAATAACTATGCAGCTAGCCTGCTTTCATTCCTTATAAGGGTTTTGGTACTGTATAAAATCAATTTCTTACACGAAGTCACTAAAACTGACATAATGGACCGCGGACAGAAAGGGAGGAGGTACCTTGCCGTAATACAGTATTATACTAGTACGGAGGGTAGCTTGCTTTCGCTATACTTTCTACGTCCATTCATAGAAATAAGTAGTTATATCTATATAAATAGCGATGTAATATACCAATTTTCATGTCATACGTTATACTTTTATGTAAAAGTAAGCAATAAAGATATTGATTGATTGATTGAAAAATTTTAATTTATCATTTTACTCGATAGTTGAAATAAAATGACAATTTATTTGTTATCAGAACGTGATTTATTCGTTTTGTGATTTCACTTTCGTGTCTGTGACAGTTATTGATATATTAGTGTAAAATATGCGTATTGGAAATTGCGATATGGTAAAATGAATATGTCATATTTTTATTTAAATATAATGATAGAAATTCAATTCTCTAATAGGCGTAGGTATGCCAGGTTCTTCAAAGACACCGTGTTTCTATTAAAATTCCGTTAACTTCGGCAAATAGTTAGGTCCATTATAGGAAACAAAATGGCATTGTTAGTTTTCTTTTTTTTTTTTCAACATACCATACACCAGCGATAGATGTTAACTTCAATTTCTGTTGAGAAACGGGCTTTACAATTAATTCACACTAAGTAAGTGTTAAAACTGGCTGGACGTCGTGACAGCCGACATGGAAGAGAACAATCTCTCACCTCAGGATGCCGAAGACCGGGCAAAGTGAAGAAGGCTGAGCAGGAAAGCGGACTCTGGCGCTAGGCCGGGAAAACGCTAGGTTGAAGAAGAAGAAGAAGTAAGTGTTAAAACTATTACACCTCAATCGCATATCGAACACACAAAGCCTGTTTCTTAACAGCAATTGATGTAACATCTATAGCAGATGTATGGGGTTTTCCAGAAAAAAGTTACAAATAAAAAAAAACTAACCACGCTATTCTGTTTCCTATAATAGACCTAACTACCTATATGCCGAAGTCAACGGAATTCAATAAAAACCCGGTGTATAAAGAAAATACTGAAATAAAATACTTACAAAGCAAGTGTTTGACTACGTTTGATCTATGACAATATTTCACGAAAATAATATATCAAAAATACATAGCAGGTATAACAATACGATTTATTCATAAACTAGTTTTTGAAAATTGCGGATTGCTCCATACAAACATGAAAGTGGTGGTTTAGTAAACAAATATCTCACCTGCCATCCCTTCGACTATCTCCACTTAAAAAAACACTTCAATTCGTCGCTCCGTTTTGCCGTGAAAGACGGACAAAGAAACAGACATTTTTTTTCCTTTATAATACCTCTCTTTATAATTCCTTTACATTGAAACTAGCTTTTGCCCGCGGCTTTGTTCGCGTTAGAAAGAGACAAAAAGTAGCCTATGTCACTCTCCATCTCTTCAACTATCTCCACTTAAAACATCACGTCAATTCGTCGCTCCATTTTACCGTGAAAGACGGATAAACAAACAGATAGACACTTTCCCATTTATAATATTAGTAAGGATATAAGTATGAAGTATGGATATTCCCAATGCACTAAAGGGTAGGTACTAATACTTGTTCGTAATGTTTGTCAGATAATATAAGGCTGTCGGCAAAACGAACTATGCCCAACAACTTACCGATATCATCCGAGAAACTAATAGTCACCGGGCTCCTTAAACAAGGATGGCCAGCTTCAACCCCAACTTCTGTTGTTTCTGGTGTCCATGATCAGCAGTAATTGCCATCAGGCGACCTGTCAGCTCGTTTGCCTTCTATTGCAAAGAAATTTAAAGACTTCCTTGTTCCAGGTATCATCCAGGTCTGGTCCGCACCAGGCGGTGTAACCAGACTGCCTTGCAACCTGGCGGCTCCATCGAGGGACGTGGCCATGATGCTTTGGTTCAAGGATGGGGACAGGATGCCTATATACACGTAAGTTTTATTTACATTCATACATACATACAATCACGCCTGTATCCCATGAAGGGGTAGGCAGAGCACATGAAACTACTCAAGTTTCAGTGCCACTCTTGGCAAATAAGGGGTTGACAGAAAACGGAACTGTGACATTGCAGTGACAGGTTGCCAGCCTCTCGCCGACGCCACAATTTAACCCATATCCCACAGTCGCCTTCTACGACACCCACGGGAAGAATGGGGGTGGTGAAATTCTTAACCCGTCACTACACGGGGAAGTTTTATTTAATGTTTCTTAAATTACTTCTTTCGTCTCTGCAATTGTCATCTGTAAAGATTTTGAAGCCAATGATGAGTTTGAAGTGTCTGACGATGGCAATCGAATATCGGTAAAAGCCAAATTAAAAGCATGAAAGTTGCGTTGGTATGTAGTATGTACTTAATGGGATGGGACGTAGACGTAAGTGGGTATCTCAAATATAATAGTATATAGTGGGTATTAGGCTTGTGTCGTTCACGAACTATGAACTGTTAGGAATAAAATCCCATCAATGACCGAAATGAACTGAATCATTCTGTGCTCTGAGAATCGGTCTTTGCTCAATATCTAGTTCAGTATAGGATCGGCGAGCGCGAGCGGTTTGAATCGAGAACGAGCGTGTGACTGCGTCGACCGAGAGCGAGAGCTACAAAAAAACGTCAAGTTTTCATATTAAACTTCGGTTACTTACAACCTTTCGATCCGGAATGTTACTATTTGTGGACTATTCGTATCATTTTGACACTATTCGAAGTATTCGATCCCATTCGTTCTGATCTTTCCGACAGCAGTGGTCGCTGGTCTGGCTGAACTAAATGAGCAAAAGACCTAAAAGAGCGAACTAGTTCATGGGAGCGATTGAACGAGATCGGAGCGCTCCGATCAACGAACGAAACGGCACAAGCCTAGTGGGTATCTTTAGTGTCAACTATGTAACCGATGGTGAGAGTTTCAATTGCCTAGCCTAGAAGGTAATCGAGAATCGGCAAATATCAAATAAAAAGCAAGAAAGTTGGTCTAGTCTGCACTTAATTGGATTAGGAATAAATAAAATATAAATAAATATTATAGGACATTCTTACCCAGATTGACTGAGGCCCACGGTAAGCTCAAGAAGGCTTGTGTTGTGGGTACTCAGACAACGATATATTTAATATATAAATACTTATATACATAGAAAACATCCATGACTCAGGAACAAATATCTGTAGGAAACCTTGCTGTATTGTTATGGTAGGTACAAAAATGGCGATCAGATACCCATTTAGTCCCATTTACCTACCCGTAAAATGACATAATTAGCAAGTGTCCTGATTTGTAGTCTAGTCTAAAATTCCTTTAATTACTCAAAGAATGACAAAACGTTACGTATTTACTGTGTTCCTCAAATTCATCAAAGTTACGCTAGCAGTAACAAAATCGATACAAGAAAAACAATATCAGGTACCTTAAAACCCTTCCTGAAAAGGGGTAGCCCCCCAATCTTAACTCACGTATAATACACTCACGATTCATCTCTGCCAGCACTTGGCAGTTATTAATTAAACGGTTTAAGCGCAAAACTGTGACATCCGACCTCGCTCGATGATGGGCCGCCGAGTGGCAAAGGTTTCAACTTGAGGTCTGAGATTTTATTTTTAAAAGTTTGTATAAAATCAAAATTTTGCACTAGAATTGACACATTTTTGTAATTAAATGCAAAATGTACATCATATTTGTTTTTATAAGAGCCAATTGAATCCATAACAAAAATGCTAGTATCTTATAATTACACATAGGTAACTCGTGGCATTTAGGTGGCACTTGACAGAATAGTCATGTGACAAGTTATGCAAAAATATTAATTGCTTATCACGAATGTCATATTTATATTAAATGATTAACATTCCTTGTTTTATTGGTTATTATTTCCCGACTCGTAGGTACAGGAAAAACATTGTCACATCACTTAACTAGTCTGTTAACAACTGTCAAGTGCCACCAAAATTATTATTGTTTAAGAATTGTATACTTGATAACTAGAAGCGCTGGTAGCGTAGCGGTAAGGGCATGCGACTTTCGTTCCGGAGGTCGCGAGTTCGGACCCCGGCTCGTACCAATGAGTTTTTCGGAACTTATATGCGAAATAGCATTTGATATTTGCCAGTCGTTTTTCGGTGAAGGAAAACATCGTGAGGAAACAGGACTAATTCCAATAAGGTCTAGTTTACCTTTCGGGTTGGAAGGTCAGATGGCAGTCGCTTTCATAAAACTAGTGCCTACGCCAAATCTCGGGATTAGTGTTCAAAGCGTACCCCAGGCTCCCATGAGCTGTGGCAAATGCCGGGATAACGCAAGGAGGACGATGAACCGAGATAGTGCTTATATGGAAAATACCTGACTAAAATTTTACTGATTTGGCCTTACACCCTTTTGCCTGTTAGCGGCAGTATCCCGATGACACGAGAGTTGATGGATGACGCTGATCGTGTGTTCGATGGGGACGAATCGGTTAGCGAACTATCGCGGCTGTGAGTAATTACACTACAATATGTACTGCTGATTCAATGATTAATAGAATAATAGAGAACGATTTTGTAAAGCGGATGCCTGGGGAATTATCTACATACATACATACAATCACGCCTGTATCCCATAAAGGGGTAAGCAGAGCACATGAAACTACTAAAGCTTCAGTGCCACTCTTGGCAAATAAGGGGTTGAAAGAAAACGACACTGTGACATTGCAGTGACAGGTTGCCAGCCTCTCGCCTACGCCACAATTTAACCCATATCCCACACAGCCTGGAATTATCTTCACAGGAATTGGCATTACAAAATTCACAAGCAAGTAAAAGTACTAAAGATCATCCTCCTCCTTGCGTTATCCCGGCATTCGCCACGGCTCATG
The DNA here is from genome assembly GCF_023078275.1 of Leguminivora glycinivorella. Classification (NCBI taxonomy): domain Eukaryota; kingdom Metazoa; phylum Arthropoda; class Insecta; order Lepidoptera; family Tortricidae; genus Leguminivora; species Leguminivora glycinivorella. Next base: position 1,603,137 of record NC_062983.1, read on the forward strand.
GGAGCCTGGGGTCCGCATTAACAAGTAATCCCAAGATTTGGCGTAGACACTAGTTTTACGAAAGCGACTGCTATTTGACCTTCCAATCCGAAGGGTAACTAGGCCTTATAGGAATTAGTCCGGTTTCCCCACGATTTTTTCCTTCAACGAAAAACTACTGGCGAATATCAAATAACATTTCGCACATAAGTTATTAGAAACTCATTGGTACGAGCCGTGTGGGGCTCGAACCCGCAACCTCCGGATTGGAATTCGCACGCTCTTACCGCTAGGTCACCAGCGCTTCAGCGTACTTAGAGTCACAAAAGAAATAAAAAAAACACAACAGATAATTTCATCACCATTCCGATTTACAAATGTTGCCACGGTTGGTTAAAATTTTGAAGAATGTAAAATTAATCATTTGAGAATCTAACTTCCATTTCAGAGGTTTTTTTGCAATAATTTTGACCTGAGTTGCCTTAACTGCAATACTTGTTTTCAATAATCTCGATTATGCATATTTAACTAATATTTTATAATTCAAAAAAAAAGCTCCTTACTTTTAAAATTTAGATCGTTTTGCGTCTTACCAAACACATAATTATGTAACTCCGTATAGACAGATAAATTCTAAGAAAAAACGTACCTCAGAACTATAGAGAAAAGTTACGGCGGCCTAGATGGCGTTACACCTTTGGGGGATGCTCGGCTAGATGGCGCTAATATTATCATTTGACATGTTAACACATATCAAGCTAAGAATATGGGCCAAATTGTCAAAATTGAGGTTCGAAAGTTTTAAGCCTGTGTCGAGAGATGGCAGTCTATGCAATGTGATTACACATTTTACTTTGACTGTAACTCTCTACAATACTCAATCCTCTTTGGTCTTACATACCTACTATCAATTCTGCGGTTATATTGCCATAGACATTTGCCTTACAGGACATATAGACACGGTTCCTTTGTACCAATAATCCGCTTACCACGATACCGGTGTAACACTATTGTCTATGAGTTAGTCAATGGTGCAATCAGTGCATATGGAGCAAGGATGCAGTCTTGTCAAACCTTTAGTGTTCGTAAATGCATGGTATGTTGCTAACATGCTGGGTGAGTGGGTAATTTAATGATTTGAGTCAATTTTGAGATAAAACTATGGAAACGGATTAAATCGCGTATAATGAATTCGAAACGTCGGGATGAATTTTAAATTCATTATACGCGATTTAATCCGTTTCCATAGTTTTATTTCATGAGTAACTATCGCGGTAACCGAAGACAATATTTCAATTTTGAGAGTTTTTCAAGTCATCTTTAAACTTTGGGTCCAAAGATTTAAAGATAAAAGCTACGGCAAGAAAGGCTTTCAAACAAAATCTCAAAACTTCAACTTCAAAACTGTGAACAAACTTAGTATAAAGGAACCAAAAGATGACTAGATGAGTATAATATTAATATTAACCGCTTCCTTTTGCCCAAGTACGATTGTTCGAGAAAAATCGATAAAACTCTTGCAATTATTCCATTTGATGTAGATGTAGATGTAGATGTAGTGTAGGGACGCCCGGCCGGATACAGGCGGGCTGTCGATCGCTGATGCGTTCATTCAGCCCAGTTCCCTGGAGTTGGAGCTGCAGGTTACTGTCCCGGCTGCCCTCCCACACTTCTCTCCACAAATCTTCTTGTTTTCCTGCAGAACAGAAGGACATCTTTAAGTTCGACATCCTTGAGTTCATCTTCTCTCAAACTGTCTCTACCGAATGTATCATATCGCGGTGCCGCATACATGGTACATTCTGCTAGTAAGTGCAAGCTAGTCTCCTCCTTACCACAGTGTGGACAGGATTCGTCACTACTGATACCTATTATCTTCATATGTCTATTCCATTTGATACAAAAGGTTTAAAATATTTATTCAAGAGTATCGTAAACCATTTGATAAACCACATACGTTTCTTATGACCCGCTTATTTGCTGTCGGTAGCTACAATCTGAACATTAAATATCATAAATCTTTAAAAAACACTGTCTTTAACAATTGTACTTATAACACAAAAACCAGTAAGCGCCCTACTAGACGATAGTGTTTACTCGTGCTTAGGTCTCTTCGAAGCTCAATAGTCTACGCACGTACATAAAGGTATTGCATTGCGATTTTTATACAACTCGCTTACTAGACACAGTAAATATGTAAAATCAGTATGCGTTCACCTTTCCAATAACTGATATCATATAGAAGGGACTATAATTGCAGAGAACAATAATGTTGTCTGTAACGTAAGACCCACCTTCTTCATCAAATTAAGACTAGCGAAAATTAGGTATAAATTAATAAATATAAGTAGTACAATTTGTCCTTACTTCCAAAGAACACACAAAAATATTTAAGATTCATCACTGACCTTCAAGTTTTTAACAGACTATTCAAGCAGTGTCCGGTGGGGCGATAACGACTTTCGTGGCTGTGTAAGCCAATACGGGAGCGGCAAACACGACCACAACTCTGGCAGGTGTAGTGTGCCGTTTGGCACCTTCACTCTTACGCCGTGGCTTGCGTGGGCGACGGTCGCGCGATGGTCGCGCGACGGCGATGCGACGCATACGAAATCAAACCTTATCGATATGGAAGTATGAGACGCGACGGCGACCGTCGCCCACGCAAGACACGGCGTTACCACAATTTTTCGCGTCTTTTACACGACTGCCAATATTTATTTTGTATCTTCGTGGTCTCTACCTTTTATTTCCTTACTGATAACCAACCGGCCACTGTGTTACTCCTCGGAACATGATCCAACGAGCACTGCAAGGTTTCCGGGACTCCTAATTGAATCCACAGAGAACAGAAACAGCTTACGATGTCTACAAGTATGGATTTTATTGGTCATTGGTTATAACCAATTGAAAAAGCCGCTAGTGGTCTAGCGGTAAGAGCGTGCGACTTTTAATCCGATCGCGGGTTCGAACCCCGGTTCGTACCAATGAGTTATTTGGAAATTATGTCCGAAATCTCATTTGATACTTGCCAATCGCTTTTCGCTGAAGGAAAACATCATGAGGAAACCGGACCTAATTCCAATAAGGCCTAGTTACCCTTCGGGTTGGAAGGTCAGACGGCAGTCGCTTTCGTAAAACTATTGTCTACGCCAAATCATGGGATTAGTTGTCAAAGCGGACCGCAGGCTCCCATGAGGTTTGGCGGATGATGATAATGGATATTACCGATTGGTAGGTTTGGTTGTGATCAAAATTCTCCACTGGTTACCACGATCAGCTTGCTAGAGCTCAACGAGGGTGCAAAATGTTAGGATGCCTTTCCACTAGAGATGGTGTTTGACATCCACAAATCGTGTTCATTGTTCTACAACCATAGCATATTATCCCTTTCGGATGAAAAGCCTCTGCGGCACTATTGTTGCCCACGCCACCGTCGACCACTTCACCTATACTAACAAGTTCTATGGATTTTTAATTGGTCCGAAATAAACAATTTTTATTTTATTTATTTATAGCGCTTGTGCTAGGGTTCGACTAAGCTGATTGGTGGGTATCAGACTCACCCATAGCAACGTAGCGTAGCTCTGGTGGAAAGGCACCCTTGGGATTGGCAATGCTCATGTAACAACTCTGGAGTTGAAGGCGAATTTCCTTTTTCCTTGGGATGTAATAGTGCAACCAAAAGGGCTGGACATTCCATGCGTTTCCTTAATTCTGGCCTCAGTGAGGTGAAGTATAAATTGTCTCTAATAAATGCAAAGGCCAATGAGGACTCAACATTGCTACCAACTATACCCTTTGTCGCAACAATAAAAAAATCACAGTCCCAGTAAGTGATGTGCAAGTAGCGGAAACTTTCCAAAAAAATCTTAAATTTCATGAAAAAATCACGAAACTTTCACGAAAAATAAAGGAAATATAAATTTATGAAATGGAAAGTTTCCATCCATACGATTGTCCATACAAAGTATGGAAAGTTTCTCGAAGTTTTCCTATGTGAAAATTTCAGAATTTTGGAAACTTTCCGTCGGCACATCAGTAGTCGCAGTTTTCGATGTAGCCGAGACGCGAAAGACTACAAAATGTATGTATTTTTGGTTCTAATGTCTTCAGCATTTACCTCACTGCAGTAACGGGTTAACTTTAACCCTCCTCTGCCAGCACCTGGCGCGTTGCCAACCGCGCGATGTTAACTTGCAAGATTTATGACCATGTCATTTTAGTTTTTCGACTGTTCTATGAATTTTATTAATTAGTACGGTTTTGTAGTTGACAATACTAATTTCGTTTTTTCGTTTCGACTTTGTTTTCATGGAACTCACTACGTATATAAGGTCTGACTAAAAGTGTAGGTAAGGGTTTTTTTTTTAATTTACAAATGGGCTTACTCTTGGCCACAAATTAGCCAAACGCAGAGACGTTGCCTACAATGGAGCAAGCTCACCCAGAAGATGCATGTTCACCCTTGATTTGTCGGAAATATAGCCGCTGGCAAGGAATTCCACTCCTTGGCAGTGCGCATAAGAAAAGAAGGCAAAGCGCTTTGTGCGAATTTGCGTAAATAACATGTAATAGTGACTTTAAAACAGCTTATGAAACTCACGATACCCCATGGCATGCCGTGTCGTATATCGTGAGCGGTGTCCATAGGTAAATAGACAGTCTAAGCGTACAAGTTGAATAATCACGGTCAAGTGTTGGAAATTCCGGACAGGAAGATGATGATTCAGATTGTCACATTTCCTTGCTAGTCAGCTTGAGGACCACAAACATCGCGTCATATTCAAAACGTTAGGCTTTTCGTTTTATCAATAGGCACAGAAATTTAGTTCATATTGCCATAAATATTCTGAAAACAATTGAAATCTTTCTGACTGCTCCTCACTCGCAGTTAGCATTGTAATATTTTGTTTGACACAGTTACACACAGTTTATTGAACCTTTAGTTAGATTGCCAATAGTCATGGTACGCTGGACAATTACTAAGGCACGGGTAGTACGTCTAAACTTAATAAAACATTGCCATTTTGCCGAATGCAGTCTCGTTGCCACTACTATTGTCCCTTCTACGGCTTTACAATTAAATCTTAATGAAATTGAACTAAAGGGCCGTAAGGCCGATCTTCACGCAGGGCCCAAGCTTGGAGCAAGCTTCTTCATCATCATCATATCATCATGTCAGCCCTTTATCGCCCACTGCTGAGCATAGGTCTCTCTTCTAGTACGCCATGTATCCTGGTCTTGAGCTAGTGTCATCCAGTTGTCACCGGCTTAAACTTCTTGTAAGTTTATAAGTTTATTTTTGACCAAAGAGCGGAAGAGTCCAACACATGCTTCTTGTAACTTCAAAAGTATGTAAGTTGTATTTAATGGGCCAAAGGCCAATTTCTCTGAAATTATTAAATGTAAGTGTGAAGGCTGAAGGCCGATTTTAAAACTGACCTTATTCAGCTAGCAGCACCGACTCATAAATTGAATTTTTTTCAAGAGTGTGACTAGTTCCAAATGTTTCGCTGTGAAATGTTCACAATTGTTGTTGACTCATTAAATTATTTCTTACAAAAATATACCTTCTCCAAATATCTAATCATGGGTGTTGGTTGGGTCAACCACTTGGTAAACAATTATTAATATTTAGGATACTTGCACCATGGCTACTCGACTTTCGTAAGATATACAGGATTATCATTATAATTAATAAAATATAGATACTAGAGAACCTTAATGACGAAATAAAACTTACTAAAATCTCAATTCATCAAAAAAATCTTAGTAACAAAATAGGAATAAAAAAACAAATTCAACTTTTTCCTTAATTTTTGTACAAACTTTTTAAGAACTGCTGTTATGGCAATTTCCGCATTCTACAACAATTCATACACTGGACCTACAGAAAATTTTAGGAATCTTATTACAAAAATTATGAGGATCGGTTGAGAATTTCGACCTGTAGAGGAGAACATCCGGACATACGTCAGACAATTGAGCTACGCTGTCGCTGCAGTCAATGATTTTACTCACACAAATTGATGTGTTAAAAGTGATTAAAGGTAGTAGTAGTATTAAAACACTTTATTGTACCAGAAAATAATACAACACACAAAAAAGAGCTTATCACTAGAACTTAAGGGATCTCTTCCAGTTAACCTTTGAGTAAAGGTGCTATTCTTTCAGGTAACACCTTGGGTTCGCTGCAGTCTATATACGAATGTTACAGACCAATAGTAGGGACCCTGGCCCCGGTCCAAAAAACTTGCGCCGCACCGCACCAATCCAGATGATAGCGCTTTTGCCGAAATGAATCCGTATCGTAATTATAGTTGCATATCGCCCGCTTAATGCCCGGCATTCGTCTTGCTTATTTTAATTGCTGTTGCTTGTATAATTTAGTGAGCAGATTTTGCTGGTCTTTTATTAAGTTAGAGGGTTTGTTTCCAAATCGCTTACAATTTTTAACATTTTGAGAGTACCTAGTTTACATCTGCTTCGATTTTGATTTGGGATGAGACTTGCTTGTCGCTTGTTTAATTTATTGAGTAGATTTTGCTGGTCTTTATTAACTTGTTAGAGGATTTGTTTCCAAATCGGCTACAATTTTTAACATTCTGAGTGTTCCCTTCTGCTGACGATTTCGATTTACGACATTTGAGGTTACATTACGATTGCTATCATAACATATCATAACGGTCGATACAATATTAAGCTCTGCGATGAAAGAAGTGAGTTAAAAGGTGCTATTCTAATTCATCTTGGGTTAGCTACAGAATACAGTCTATTATACGAATGTCACTTTAACATTAATAGCGAAAGTACTGTCCAATTATCCAAAGCCCTTAAACACACCCCGCTTAACACAGTCATTATGTCAGAAAATCATATGCCAGAGAGAACTGGCGTAAAATCGTTCGGCATTCAACGTGACCACGATCCAAATTTTTTTTTATGCGATAGGCCTTCATTGTTCATTTTTTCACTAATGCAAAGATTAAACCAAAAGCGTTCCTGTAACAGTCAAATTATGAAAATCTTAACGTCTATTTTTAACCGTCGCCTCATATCTCAAGAAGGACGGTTATCAAGTCGTCTGTATGTTTTTTTTTTTTTTTTTTTTTTTTTTATGTTTGTTCCTCGATATCTCCGTCGTTCCTGGACCGATTTTGAAATTTTTTTTTTATTTAATGTATATGCATACAGATTGGTCCCATTTTTCTCAGAACCCAGTTCTGATGATGGGATCCTGGAGAAATCGAGGGAACTCCTCAAATCTGAAAGGCATACATATGGTGATTTTTGTGTTTTTAAAGGAACAGCATGCATTTAGGTACGGAACAGTGACATTTGGTGCAGTGGAACTGCTGATGATGGCCAGAACGGAACTCTTCAAATCTGAACGGCACGCTTATAGTGACTTTGGTATTTTTATACGAACAGCATGCACTTTCGTCCAGAACAGTGACATTTGGTGCAGTGGAATTTCTGATGATGGTCAGAACCGAACTCCTCAAATCTGAACGGCACGCTTATAGTGACTTTGGTATTTTTATAAGAACAGCATGCACTTTCGTCCAGAACAGTGACATTTGGTGCAGTGGAACTGCTGATGATGGCCAGAACCAAACTCCTCAAATCTGAACGGCACGCTTATAGTGACTTTGCCATTTTTATAAGAACAGCATGCACTTTCGTCCAGAACAGTGACATTTGGTGCAGTGGAATTTCTGATGATGGTCAGAACCGAACTCCTCAAATCTGAACGGCACGCTTATAGTGACTTTGGTATTTTTATAAGAACAGTATGCACTTTCGTCCAGAACAGTGACATTTGGTGCAGTGGAACTGCTGATGATGGCCAGAACCAAACTCCTCAAACCTGAACGGCACACTCATAGTGACTTTGGTATTTTTGTAAGAAAAGCATGCATTTAAGTTCAGAACAGTGACATTTATTTAGTTATGTTTGTTAAGCATATGTTTTGAAGTCAAAGTTTGTCAAGCTTCGATTTCTTATAATATAATCGGATTCATGAGGAATTGAGGAAACTCCTCAAACCTTAACGTTATACGTATATTCATTTGTGTTGCCATCTAATAATTAAAGCATTAAAAGCAGTTTTAAAAAATACTTACACATTTCTACATAAACCAACATTCGCAAGTAGCTTTCACCAGAACCCGAAAGGCGACGGTTTTTTTTTCTTAAAAATTATGACTTACAATCAATATGTTTCTATATAATGAATCAGTCGTGTAATAACTGTTGTTCCATATTGTTCATTTAATTCCGGTCATTCGTCTTGCTTATTTTAATCGCTTGTTGTTGGGACTGTAGTTGGAATTAAGTCGTTCATAATGTAGTGAACAGATTTTACTATGTTTTCTGTTTCAAGTAAATTTTAATCCTCGCTGTTGCAGTATTTCTGATTATTAGATTAAAAAGGCGGTTATTTTGAATCTACATTAAATTTGTAGGGTTCCGTACCAAAAAGGTACAAAAAGGAATCCTTATGTTTTAATACGGCAAGTAGGTTTTAGTCTGGGTAGGAAAGAATTATAAATGTCTTATATACTACCATATTATCCAATCATTTTGCGGAGCAGGACTACACACCTACTACTATGCGTACTGACGTGACAGGTCGGATGGCAGTCAATCTTCTAAACTAATGCTTTAATAAAAAAGTTGGGATATGGTAACCCCCCTAACCCTCCTATCCCCAAGAGCGGAGACTATTAACAATGACAGAAACATGACTGTAAAATTTCAACGTTTTATTAATCGTGTTTTCCACCAAAGTGGTTTTAAAAAATCCCTCTCATCCAATTAGTGAATCGAACACATGTACTGAAATAAGCGCCAATAATAAATTTTTTACTCGAATTGTAAACGCCAGTGAGCAACTGAAAATAAAACATTCGGTAATACACGACCACCATGGTATGATCCCATAACACTATACAGGATATACCAATGCATAGTCCAACTGATTTTGGCTAGATTATAATGCTGACGCTTCAATTTACGTCATATTTGTGAGATGAAACTGAATGTTTTGTTTGAAATCGGTATCGGCATCAAAGTGAGAATGTTGACGCTTTTTATTTAAATATTCAGTGGGTTATATCTTTACATTGACATTTTTTATTTGTCTATGACAAAATAAAATGTTATGCTTTCATATACCTAAATGTATTAAGGGCGTTCCCTGCGCCAATGTCCTTGGATTTGAATCCATTGATATTATTACCTATGATAGTTCCTAAAGCCTATCATATTAACAGCATTGTCTTTAATCAACATAGTATCTCATAATTACTTCACAGCTCATTATTTCTGTGATACTTGGCATCAAAGTTGAACAATTATATGGTCAAAAATTGTTTTTTTTTTGTCATAACTTATGTTTTAATTACTGTAAAATGAAAATTTCTCTTGAATTTTTAGAAAAGTCAAAGGTAAATCCAAACATGTCATTTCAACATCCTTCACTAAAATCAAATTTCGATATAAGTGCTTTTAGACCATGTTTAAAAAATTCATAAAAAAGATCCGTTGATCGTTGGTCTTATATAATTCTATCTGTAGTGCAAATTTAGGAGTTTCAACTCAAAACTTGACGAATATCGATGAAAACCGTGTGAAGCACCTAAAAAGGTTGTAATATAAAAACAACGAACAAAAATATTTGTAGAACTAAATAAAACTACATACATACAATCACGCCTGTATCCCATAAAGGGGTAGGCAGAACACATAAAACTACTACAGCTTCAGTGCCACTCTTGGCAAATAAGGGGTTGAAAGAAAACGAAACTGTGACATTGCAGTGACAGGTTGCCAGCCTCTAAATAAAACTACGATATTTTATATTACAGATTTTAAATAAATATAAATTTTTACAACTTATTTACTATCGTAAAAGCGATAACGAAACAAAATGCCTACTAAAAACAGACGGCAATGTTTCATTGACGACAACGACAACTCATAAACATGACTGTATGCAAATATGTAGTTTTAGTAACCAATTATATTACGTGTTGATCCAATATTTATTTATTATACAAGGGTGAAAAGTTGTATTAACGCCGAGTGTGGAATTCAAAAACTAGCAAGTGAAAGGATTATATATTTGACCCACGAGTGAAGCGAGTGGTTCGAGAATAGAACTTCGAACTTGGTGAATTTTTCAACACACGGGAAGTAAAATACATTTGCACCCGCGTGTAAAACAAAACTTTTCTCCTCACTACTTCCAGTAGTTCCACAGGAGGTAAATCATCTTCATAATAAAATTCACCCACTTTTATCAATTTTAAAGCAGAAATTTTCACTTTATTCAAGATCAAATTACTTTGTTTTTTCTTTTTTTTTACTGTGTATATTTTTACATGTAAAATGCTAAAATGGTGCAAAAAAGAATATTTACTTACTTACTTTATCCACTAGTGGATAAAGTGCCTATTTACCCGCTGGCATGACAGGACAAAACACGTGTTTCCGAGCTAGTGAGGGAAAAAAAATATTATCCCGTTATCCCATTACCCGAGTCATAGTTAAATTCTCAAAGTGTGAAACAATTGACGCGCCTGATAGTCAGCTCCCTTAGGATTAGGTAATGGCCGCTAAGTCAGCTGGCTTGGTGCCAAGCGGCTTCACATGCCAGAAGAATTTGATGCCTTCGTTAGGGCGATAGATTTATCAAGTTAAGAGTTCATTTACTTATGCGATAACCATTTTATTTTGCATAATTATGTCACTATACAAGTATACACTATACTGTATTACGGCACAAGAGCTATTATGTCAAACATTAAAATGGCCACATTATGTACTTCGTTTCATTTAGCATTAGAGAGACCTGTCAAAAACGAGATATAAGGTTTTTTATCGGGCGCATTCTGCGGATCGAACAGTGAACACGAGTTAATAAATATCTCTTATTTATTATCATGTTTTAATACATTACTCATCAGCGTTGTGAATAGATAAGAAACATAATAAAATATTAGTTAGTTTTTATTCTAAGATGAAAAGCTAAGAATTTTAATAAATTGTGTTTGCAATTTTTCATGGAAAGGTTGTACATTAAAAAACCTAAAGAGGCAGAGTTCTCACACAATGCTCTATTTTTAAACGTCACTGTCACTATCTACACTATGCACATTTATGTTCCGAGGAATTCAGTGGTATCAGCCGAAATCGAAGAAGGAAGGTTTACGACCACTGCTTCTTTGCTTACCCTTTTGACAGATAATTCTAATCTTAAATGAAACGAAGTATAGGTACTACTGTAAAACGCGGTGCGATAAATGTGCTTCGACTCCCGACGCAAAATAGACAGGGTGTTATAAGTTAGACGTATCTGTCTGCGTGTTTGTGACATCAGAGCTTTAGAACGGATGAACCGCTTTTGATTTCGCTTTTTTAAAGCTGATTTAGACTATTTCTGTTTTTTTTTTTATTTTATTTTTGTGGTTAGGTTATTATGATGAGGAGTGGAGAAAAAATAAGTAGATAGTTTGATAGTAAGCAATAGCGAACACTTTATTGATATTCGTCAACGTAACATCAAAATTACACTGCGCTATAGCGTTAGTTTTCATTTTCTCTCAACTCCTTAATTGCCACCAACTGTGTGTGTGTTCTGCCTGTGCGTTCATTTTACCTCTGCCACACACTCGACGAGCGGCATGGGAAGTAGCGAGGGAAGCAGGCAGAGGCATAGTGTGGCCGCGCTACTCGTCATGCCGCTCGTCATGTTTGTCTGTCTGTGGCATCGTAGCTCGTGTGTCTGTCTGTGTGTCTGTCTGTGGCATCGTAGCTCCCGAACGGATGAATCGATTTAGATTTAGTTTTTTTTGTCTGAAAGCTGAGTTAATCGGGAGTGTTCTTAGCCATGTTTCATGAAAATCGGTCTACTATGTCGCGGTCGGGGGTTTTTTCAAAATTTTAATTTTGTGGTTAGGTTATTTAAGTGGAGATAGTTGAAGGGATGGAGAGTGACAAAGGCTACTTTTTGTCTCTTTCTAACGCGAGGGAAGCCGCGGGCAAAAGCTAGTGAATTCATAAAAATCGACAAATCAACACACTATTGTGAACGGAAAGGGAGTAGATACGCTCTTTTCTTGAAGGTTTAAAGGTCGTGGTGGTTCGAAATCAGTTTGCAGGCGGCAGATGATTTTGATTCAAGCTTCTTTGCCTTGTTTTAAGAATGGAATGAAAAATGTTTGATCTTTAGCCCGTCAAACAAGTACTACAAAAGACGAAGAATTTTCTTAGGGCAATAACCTTTCACGCGTTTATTGTTAAAAGTTGGCTACAAATTCTACTGACGGGAATAGCTGACAAATATTGAGAAGCGTTTGATGGTATTTGGTGTACTACACTGAGAGAAAATACAACCAGTTTTCATGTTCGTTCAACAAGTTTTTTGGTTAAAATAGCGCCTACGTGCTCTTTGGTTCAAACAACAAGCTACTCTTGTCATTTGAATCGGCAACATATTTGAATCAACAAGTCGATTTTATAAAAACAACCTGACACATATTGTTTTAAACATACGTTTGGCTGATTCAAACGGATAAACCGCAACAAGTTGAACTTGTTAAATTCACAATGCAAATTTCTCTCAGTGTACAGTTAGGGTATTCATAATTTGTGAAAATTATGGGACATGTTTTAATAGTATAATTTCTTTTTAGCCTGCGTTAGTGTCCCACTGCTGGGCAAAGGCCTCCTCTCTCTTCCTCCACTCTACCCTATCACTCGCATTTCCCCACTAGTTGGGATAAAAAATTTCCAGGTCGTCGCACCATCTCGTTTTTTTTTTCTCCTTTTAAGTATAATTAGAATAGAAAAAGAGCTGAAGAATCGCTAAACGGTAAGCGATTGCCTATGGAGTCCATAGGCAATCGCTTACCGTTAAGCGATCCTTCAGCTCTTTTCCATAGTCCATAGTATGGACGATTGCAAGATTTTAAGTGCATTGCTGGTCAGGCTCTCATCATCATTGATCTGAAGGACTTTTTTTTTAATAGCCTATAGTGTGTCCCACTGCTGGGCAAAGGCCTCCCCTGTTTTCCGCCACTCGTCACGGCTCTGTGCATGCTCTCGCCAGCCGCCACAAAATGAGTCCAGATGATGATCTGAAGGATTATCGATCTAAAAATCAAACATCCGAAAAGATTTTTATCGCGTGTACTGAACATATACGAGATCCTGACGTTCCAAACCCGGTAAACCCGATAAACGGGTAACTGAGTAAAAACATTATACCCAATAAAATCCGTTTGCATAGTTATATTTCACGAGTAACTATCGCGCTAACCGAACTCAATAATATGTTTGCAGAAATTCTGAGTACCTAATACCTATTCCACATAACTTCAGAGTATTCTACAGGATGTAACATTAATGCTGGTGATCCATTTAAGAGCATAACCGGTATCGAATAGCGGTTAATACGAATACCACTTCCTTTTTTTTAAATAAACACCATGAAAATTAACACTTTCGAAACCGGGCTCTACGCGGCGCTACGACATTTTCGCTACATACGGGGAAACCCATGTAATCGGCTACGCTTCTACGAGCGGTGTGCCCGACAGTCGGGTTCTTGGTAGCGAAAGTGTTAAAGGTACTATAGAAGGTAATGAATAAGCCGTAGAATTTATCTTCGGCAATTATGTTACATAGTGTATATTATCGTAGAAATACTTATAACTCATTGTAAAGTTTCAAGTAGTAAGCTTGCTGGCGTTCTCCAAACTACTATTTTGAACAACGCGATTTTCCTCTGATACAGAAGCGCAACAATTTCCAATATATTTGTGGTGTTCCGTACCTAAAAGGTCCTTATTCTATGACCGTAAAGACCCTTTTGCTATGGAAAAACAGGTTTAAGTAAGTACATTGTTAGTGAAAGACAGGACATGACCTTCAAAACTAAGAGGTTTAAATATACATTGGCTCAAAATATAATTGATAATCTTACACCACAATCCTCCGCCACATTTACATGTGATCTGAGCACAGAATGTAATGTTCATATAAACCATATATCAAGCAAACATATTCCATACATCAGTAAATGCGGGTTATTTCTATAGGCATAGTTATGTGACATCTGGCGACAATCCCGCGTCAATCACGCGTCAACTAGCGTAAATGATCAGTACTGCTACTTGTCAATAGATGTCGCGACAAACGAAGAGTCTAATGCTTACCAATTTTTAGCTAATATTACAATAGTATTAATCAGTATTCTGTTTTCAATTCCTTCTGCTTATAATATAAGTTGTAAACTGTTCTAATATTATTTATTGGCAGACAAGACAATGTTGCCACCTAGTATCGAGTAGTGGTACTGATAATTCACGATATTAAACGCGTGATTGTCGCTAGATGTCACTTAACTATGCCTATACATTTACTGATGTGTAGAGTTACAACTCTTCCCATACTTATTCATCTATGGTACAATCGACTGTTGTCCGTCTTTAATCGCAGCTTGTAGCTTTCGGGCGCCAATTTTTGTAAGTTGAAGTCAACAAAAATACTTCATTACGTGATAATTAATCGCAACAACACAAAATTTATGAACACTCAAGAGCTTGAGACATATTTAAAATCACAGGCAAGTAACAACTTCAGTACAAAATCTGACACGCTCGGCCCCTATACTTAGATGAACTTGTTTCTTGTCTGATCTTAAGCAATTCTTACTTAACTGTCTTAGCTACATAGCAATAGGCTAGTTTCCTACTAGTCAAATCAGTTTCTTTTTAAGAACTGTCGAAACGATTTGCTAATATGGAATTACTATGTAATACAATAGGCCTAGCACATGATGGCTGCGAGAGTATGTCGCCGCGAGATAGACTACCCGTCCTTATGTCATTAAAACAGTTAGAAGAAAACGTGTCATCTATCTCGCGGCGATATGCTCTCGCGGCCATCATGTGCTGGGTCTACTGAGGGGTGACGTCACGGTCAATACTTTATATCTTTCTCTTTAACTTATTAAATATAAATTACGTTTAAACATAATTACTGTCCATATTTTTCTTCTAATTATGTGGTGCTTTATTTCGTGCACTGCATAAAATATTTTATTTTAAGTATAGGAAACTAGCCTATACTAAACTAGTCCATGGCAATTCAAATATGTTGTCAGAATTAGGACATTAAATTGTATAAAACAGTACTCTCAAATGAAGTGGATGCATGTCTAACAAGCTTTCATTGAAGACAACATGACCTAATTCTATTATGTTGTAAACTAATCCCATCTTGCTAGATACTTGACAAAGTATCTGAGAACAAGGTACGTAGCCAAACGCTTACAAAAATATCGTTATCGTAGCTGGCTATCTCTATCGCTCTTCTGTAGTCGCACGGTGTAAAGGCGCACCAGAGAGTGGAACCAGCTGCACTCTCTTTCTTGAAATTGTCTGTTCCAGAACATGCACGCACAGTTGCTGTGGCCGAAATCGGCCATGACAGCATCTTCATCATCAGTGGCGCGATAGAACCAGACTCCGTTTCGATCGGCGTCTAGCTTCAGCGATTGTCATTTCGGCTATTCCGGCAGGGTACATAGAAATAGATAACGCTCACGACGACTAGACAATCTGTCGCTCTTATTGGCGCGATAGAACTAGATTGCGTTTCTATTGCCATGTTTAAAAGATTGACACTTTGACTAGGCCGGCAGGAGTGAGCGGCAGTGATCGCTTACTGTCAGGTGACCTGTCTGCTCGTTTACCTCCTATCGCATAAATAACCTAACCACAAAATTAAAATTTTGAAAAAACCCCCAACAGCGACATAGTAGACCGATTTTCATGAAACATGGCTAAGAACACTCCCGATTAACTCAGCTTTCAGACAAAAAAAAACTGAATCTAAATCGGTTCATCCGTTCAGGAGCTACGATGCCACAGACAGACACACACACAGACAGACAGACAAACATACAGACAGACCCACACACAGTCCCTGTCGCTTTTGCGTCGGGGGTTAAAAATAAAACTACTTATAGTGTTCTGTAAGTAACTTATAGGTTAGTCTAACGATTTTGACAGGTTCGCCGATGAAACTGTTATTTCAATCTAAACGTCAAACTTCGAAATTATGATGTTTACTTAACTGTTGCCTGCCTCTTCCTCTGCTGACAAATCTTGGCCTGATTAATCATTTATGTTATTTCAGTTAAAAGAACATTTTTTAAAATCGGCAGTTTGTAGGTACTTTACACCTACTCCATTACACCTAATAACATTCTCATATTCACAACTTAGAAAAAAATATAGGTATGTATCAATTTTTGTCATTTTGGTTAAAAGGTTTTACTTAGTAAAATAAAATAATATTTTCCAACAGCGCTTCATCGAAAATCAACAGTAATAGGTAACACTTCAGACTTACACGATCACTCATAATAATAATAACATTCACAAATCAGTAAAATTTCGATTGTTTTTTGTACTTTACCTACCGAACATTTTTGCTACTTACAGTATAATATACTAGTGGCTCTAGCAGCTGTAGAGCTTCGCGACCTGCTGAGAAAACGCAAAAGTGAAAAATACTTATAATTATTTCTTAAAGTCATTATTACAGTCGAGTCACGATAGTCTTAAGTAACATACACTATATTGACACTAAGTGTCAAACTTTTTTAATAAATGCCCAAAAACTGGATCGACAAAAAAATTGGTCAATCGTAGAATCTGGTTACAAAAATTCATGAGAATCGGTTGAGAATTGCGACCTGCAGAGGAGAACCTCCGGAAATACAAAAACAAAGCAAATTTAAACCTACGCCGTCGCTGCGGTAAAAAAACGGGGTAAGGTCTATTTACTCAACTAGTAATCAAATTTATCATCTCTGTATTATCAAATCTAACCACCTGAAAAATTAACCACGCAAAAATGTTAGAATTAAATATTTTTACTCAAAAAGCGTAGTTTTGGAAGCAATTTCAGCTACTTTGTACTAGGACGTCATTGCCTTTGAGGTCAAGTTAGTCATAATTAAATGTCAGTCAAACCCTTTCAAAGGCCTGGATCGTAAAAAAACAACAATGTGCCTATTGAAGCTTTAAAATAATGTCAAAGCCAGTGAGACTACTAATATAAAAAAAATCTTTTATACTGCTTGGCTTTTGAAGGCTTGCCACAAAAGGCAATATTAAAAATATTCACTTTACATGTTTTTACAATCGTTAAAATGTTCTCTTTAGCTTTAAATAATCCTTTAACGTAATAATAAATCTCAAAAATATCGCAGACTCATTGAATATTTTCTAAAGAATTCTTAAAAAATGTTGTCCTAAAATTTCCATCAAAATTTTACGCCTCATGCAAGTCATATTTCGCTATTTATGCAAAATGTAGATGAAGGATTCAAGAATTTATGGTCACCCTAACATTCGCAGGACTGTCCCAAAATTTATCTCCTTCTTTATGGAAACTGTAACGAGTGCATTGAAAAATCCTGTTGTTTTAGTACGAGTTGTATCCTGGAGACTTTAAGGTATATTTCCGTTTGTTTTGTTCCTTTTATGAAGTTTTGCAGGGAAGGCATTCAGATAAATTAATTCAAAGTGCAAGGTATATGTACTGTGTAATTGTATTGGAGTGAATTGTCGAAATTCTTTACTTGTGTTAACATTGTAGGAAATATTTAAATTCTTTTACTTTGTTTGGAAAAAACTAGAATAGATACAGTCTGGTTGAGGTTCGTTTCGACCTCATGAGACATCAAGGTCGATTTCCGTTTGCAATAATAGTAAGTCAGTGACAATTGCTCTGTCTACATATGATTCTAGCTTTTGCCCGCGGCTTCGCTCGCGTTAAACAGAGATTAAAGTAGCCCATGTCACTCTACATCCCTTCAACTATCTCCACTTAAAGAATTACGTCACTTCGTCACTCCGTTTTGCCGTGAAAGACGGATAACAGAAATACGTACAGACATACACACTTTACACACAGAAACTTTTGTCATAACTGGTTGACCACTATCTTGGCCCACTGTACTAGCCCCACGTTGGGCACCACTTTACTAGCCCGACGTTGGGCGCCACTCCAATAGCCCCTTTGTGGACGTACCCTAAAAGATTCCCTTAAGTTAGAAGCCCATTAGAGGGACATTCCCGAATCACGGTGGGGGTCACTTGACAAGAAATAAGGTAATCACCCCGATGATGGACCAGCCAGATAGGGGACACTCGGTGACCCCCGCTAATAATTTTTGACACAAAACTGACAGCGAGTTAATTTTTGTTAACAACTTACAATAATTGGGGGGTACCAAGTTCTGAAAATGCCCTAATATTTTGTATTTGGTACCAGTTATATACCTAGCAATATCTTTAGCTGCAATAACGGTAAACATGTATTTCTACGTTTACGTTTACCAACGAAGATTGAGCACTGTTTGTTAATCCACTAAGTGGCTGTTGTTTAATCCTGAGTCGGGAGAAAAAATATGGGATGCGAATTGTGCATATTAGGAAAAAGCATTTATTTTTCGATGTTTGACTTATAAAGGGTTTTAGAGTGTTTAAAAATCATCTAGCATAGTATGGGCATGTAAAGCGAAAGTATGAAAGTCATTTGACGAGAAAGGTATCACGAAAAAGTGATTATTGAAGGGAGCAACGGGAGAGGAAAACCGAAGAAAAGAGTTTTGAATGATTCACGGTTATTTTCATTAGACTTATATTGACCGGGACGTAGTGACACTGTGAGTGTAGTGTATTTGGACAGACCATCGAGTGTGACTGTGACCAGTGGTAACGCTGAAAGTGAACGCAGTCGACGCGCGCGAAGGAGGGTAGATCGCGCGCTATCTACGCAACTTTGACATCCAACCGCCTTCGTCAGTTTTCCGTGATCATGATGCATGCAACTGCGTCGAAATATCGGGAGCTCGACAAAAATCAAAAAGGTAATCACGGTCTATATCCTGGTCAATAAGTCTAACCGAGGAAAAGGTGGATGGACTGTGTGAAAGATGATATCAAAAGGAAACAAGTGAATGATGAGATGGCGGGTGATAGAGAGGTATGGAAGAGAAGAACAAGCTGCGCCGACCCCAAATAACTGGGATAAGGGCAGGCGAATGATGAGCGTTTTTGAAAATAATTATAGCAAATACTATAATTTATATTATATAGGTACCGTATTATATTTATTTCTCGTTACAAATATGTTGTGTTCTCACTCTAATTTATCAATGCCTCTATCTACGATGTCTATCTTGCCTACTGGAACGATCCTCTCTACTACAAGATTAGCTGGAAGAGATCCCTTATAGGGATAAGCTCGCCTTTGTATCTCTATTCCTATAGTTTGTATATCTTCTTCTTCCTGTCGGGGTCGGGCCTCCTTGTACATGGGCGCCAGGACCGTCTGTCCTGGGTTGTCGTGTATGCGATGTTCAGGGCTTTTAGATCCTTCTCGATTCTAGTCCACCAGGTAGAAAGTGAACTGTTTTTGCCACGGAGTTTTGTTGGGATATTTAAGGCTGTCTTCACAGAGTAGTCATCGCCTCTTCTGTTTATATGGCCGAACCAGCGGAGTCGGTTCTCTTTGGGCTTCTCTGCAACCGAAGCTACTTTAAAGGATCCCCTGACAAACTATATATTGTATATAAACTGTTGTACACAATAAAGTGATTAACTACTACCTGGTACTACTAATCTTATCACATGTATAAATAAATAGTACTTAGGTACAGTATTTTCCTACCATATTAATAATTTTGAGAAAACAGATAAAATCCCAGACTGCACTGCTTCAAGTGAAATTTACATACAAATGTTTTCTTTAAGACCGACTGACATTTAAAGTAATAACTTTACCTCGTATCTGACTTCATTGAACATCTTAAAATAACCTTTATTCTAAAACAGATAAGCTTCTTTTCACAAATTTACTACTTTCTTTAAAATTATTCCAAAATGTTAAATGTAGGAGTAGAGAGATCCAAAATACTTGGCGTTGCCAAAAAATCTGCGCAAGCAATATCATCCAGTCTAGACATTGCATTTTCGAAATACAGCAGCTAAAGTTTCTAGTGTTAACTTGGGACTTAGGTTATTTCCTAAAATACAAGTAGAACTCTCTGAAGTCCGAAGCGTAGGTATTGAATTGTTTTATTTGGACTAAAAAATCGACCGGTTGACGTCTGGTCTGGCCTAACGGGTGACCTGCCTGCTATGCCGCAGTTCTGGGATCGAATCCTAATTAGGGTATTTTATTTGTGTGAAGAGCACTTAACTATGTAGTCTTGGTAACTCCGATGACAAGAGTGCTGTAGTATTGATCCAGAGGTCGTGAGTTCAAGTTTCAAAGCCGCAATTTTCCAATTTTAAATGGCTACTTTGACGAGGAATGCCAAGTTTAAAATTAAAATTACAATTTATATCCAAAACGATGTCTAGACTTGTCTACTTTGAAATACATTTATGCATATCTAAACCTCTTCTTCAAGTATTGGCGAATTGCCAGCGTATTCTCAATGTTTTAGCCAATTATTCAGTGTAGTGTTTGATGCAATTGTATTTAAATATTTTGAATGTATAATGTTTATTAGATGTAAAACATCGCGAAGCGTCTGGTTGAGGTAACTGGTGACCGAAGAGCTGGCGACTTCCTCACACAACGTATCAGCATTGCGATGTAGTGTGTGTACTACACCTTACCCACACACGTGTATTCGTCTACTATATAAGATGTCACTTATGTTATTCTACACATTATAGACCTATACTCCAAGTCTGTTGTATCATTCAACGTCCCACATCACATGGCGATCCTGCCAGTGCGGCCTTGTGCTGCACTGGCGGCGCGCCGCGCCGCGCCATTGCAACCAAGGCCAAGGATATAATTAAAAAATATATGTTGAAGGACACTTTATGGATTATAATATTTATAATACTTCAGTGTGGACTATTGAAATTTATATTTTCGGTGAATTTAATTGGTGAAACTTTCTCATTAAAAAAAAAAAAAAAAGTGTAAATTCAGTGTTCAATTCCGGACGAGAAATGAAGTTCGTAGACTTCGTTAAGAGGTGATGTTAACAAAACTTTTTTGATGATAAGTACGAACTTATCATACGAATGTGAACGTAAGTGATATAAACTGGCTCAATTTAAACACAGTGAAATAAGGGATAAAAGGATGGTATGCAGCAGGGGGTTGTTGGTGTCGTGATGTCGCTGGACGCAGATGCTGGCACAGCCAGTATATTCCGGCATTGCCAGCACAGGATGGATTGATCATGGCCTTATCTCAGGTCCTGGGCAGGCGAGTAGCGAGGACAATACAACGTTAATGTGGAAAAGTGTGTAATAAAAGTAAAATAGTGAACAATTTGTGTCTTATATGTAAAGGACATCGAATTATGTCTAATATTTTGTGTTTGTTTTAAGTACTAAGGTTTTGTTAGGTAAGGATATAATCAAGAATAGTTACAAAAAATGTACGAATTAGGCAACGGATTCAGATTTTTTTTTTAAGTGACCCATATAAAATTCCGTTTTATAACGAAATTAATGTAATGTGTGTGTTAAAAGAAAACTTTTTAAATTTGTTGATTTGATATACAAGAACAATTATAGGGACATACTTTCATTCTTTATGCATTATGGCGCATGACGGCGGCGCGTGTACTCCTTTTATGGATCGGCAGGCGCCGTCTGTTATTTCAGCTCACATTACATAGTTGTCAGGTCATAGATTGGTTAAAGTATATTAGTAATACAATTAAATGTTAAAGTAATCGATAGGTACATTTCAGATTTAAACATATTGAAGTAGGTCAAAATAATAAAGTTACTTAAAATAAATAAGTTAATGTTATTTTTACGTGTTTTTTACGAATAAGCAAGTTGTTTTTGTATCGGACTAGACTTTTTTTTTACACGGTTCTGACAAAATATAAAAAAAAAATATGAATAAATATTGAGCTTATTGACAACACTTTTATATAAAAGCGAGATATTGTAAAGGTCGGAATTTTTTTGTGAGAAGTACAGGTAAGTGCTAAAGAGTTAACGTTGGTTTTAAATGAATGATTTTGAAAGGTTTGGAAAGTGAAATAATGATTCGTTTGGTCTTAAAATGGAATGGAAAACAAAAATATTTAAGTTTTTCTAAGGACACCTGGCCTGATCAACTAGGAGTTGCGGAAAATCTTATATGTTGATGTTTTCGTGGTGTAGAATTGCGTGATTGGGGTTTGAACGTTTTGATTTTGTAAGAATGAAATGTGAAAGAAATTGCGTAAAATAAAATATACCTATCGCAACAACAATGACCCGAGAGGCGGTGTTGTGCGACTAGGTTAACAAGGGTACGCCAGGGTACAAGGCAGGCTAGGGAATCCTTGGAGATCTGATCATGATTCGGTCGAGTACCAATCGTGAAGACTCCTTGGACACATGGAAGGTTATTATGTAAGGAAGTGTTAAAAGAACTGCCTGTATGAGAAATATATTGTATGTGTGCGCGCTAAAAAAAAAAAATATCCTTGTACCCTGAGCAAATAAATATGTTGTTATTGATAGGTCGGCCGACCACGAATCCAAGCGTTGCGACGAATATCGCTCCTTGAAAAACATAGTGTCATTAAATGAAAAACGTCTTTTTTGGGTACAATGGTTTAAAGTTTTGAAATTTTTGAATTGTCAAAAATTGCCATTTTTACAACAAACTTGTAATTTTTTGGCAGATCTTGTTAGTTTTGTGACTAAACCTGATAGGTATAATAGTAAATTGTATTTTTTTTTTTTGTTTCTAAGATAATTAAGCTTAAACAAAATGGTAGTGACACTTTTCCATTTATTTTTGTTTAGGGACACATGACAATTTTATATCTTCGTTTTACTTTGTGGAAAAATGACACTATAGCCATTTTTTTATGAAATTTACCTATTATTTCAATGAATAATTAGCAATCAAACCACCTTTTATGTATATACATTAAAATTTACTGAATTAAATGACATTCGGTCTCAAACCCTGTATCTATTTAGCATTACTGCCCTTAAAAACTAGTGTAAACACTCCTGGCTTGCCCTCTTAAACAATAAAATATAACTAAAAAAATATTAGAAACAAAAATCACTTTCAGTCTTGACATTTGCGTTAGTAATACAACATTTATTTTAATATCCATAAAATTCATGACATTTTATACAAAAAATTAAAATTGTCAGGAAAAAGTAACCAAAGTGCATTCAGGTTAAAATTTAAAAAAATCAAACGCAATAAAATCAACAAATATCGAAAAAAATTACTTAAAATTAACCTTAAAACCCAGTGTTCCTCCCTCTGGCCCTTCCTGTAGCTTCCATGCGATCAGTTATGGACGATCAGTGTTACGATCAGTTTTTGAGGAATATTTTCCCATTCCTCAATAACTACGGCTTCCAGCTCGTTGACGGTGGCTGGAGCAGGATCCCGTGACCAAACAAGCCGTTTTAACTCATCCCAGAGATGTTCGATGGGGTTCAGGTCGGGGCTCGTTGCTGCCACTCCATTACGGTGCATTCCGACCTCATGCATCAGGGAGTCCCGCACTATCAAGGCAGTATGGCAACGGGCGTAGACGTGCATGAATTGGAAATCAGGTCCAAAAAACTCAGCGTACGAGACCATACGTTCTTCTAAGATCTCCATAATGTAACTGCCTGCAGTTAAGGATCCGTTTTGCCGTCGATGGAAATGCCGCCCCAGAACATGCACGAGCCGCTCCCGTAACTGACTGTTTCTTCGGTGAAGACTGGTGTAACCTGCTCTCCTTGACTCCTGTACACCCTTTTGCGTTATAGTTGGTGTAAATGATCTCCTTCGTCTCGTTGGGGAACAAAACTTTCCTCTATTGCTGCAACGTCCAATCCTTAAGCCTTATAGCAATTCGATTGGGGTATTGGCTCTGGCTTCAATTGGTAGCCTCTGTCAGCTCTTCGGGGTAACATTTTCTTCTCCCTCAATCTTCTTCTGATCATGGAGACACTCACTACAGTCCTTCGAGCTGCTCTAAGCAGTATCTGCAGCTCAGGAGCGATAAGAAAGCGGTTCCGCAAAGAGGCCGATACAATGTACCGGTCGTCTCTAGCGGTGGTGCAGCGTCTTCTCTCAGATCCTGGCCTCCTGATGTAGCTACTGGTCTCCAGAAACCGCAACAAGACTCGTCGCACCCGGAAACGGATTATGCTTAGGCGTTCAGCAACTTGCTATTGCCGTAGTCCGTTTAGGAGCAGTACCACCACTTGAGCTGCTTTTTCTGGTGTTTTACCCCTATTGCCTCGGTGACTTTTGGAGTGCAAAAGATCCACATGACACCTTTACAGCTCCTTCTAAAACCGTCTGGGGTAGCACACCTAGAGTCCCATTAAAATCGCATCAATACCTTTTTTTTAAACCACGGCAGATTGGCGATTATTGTTTTTAAGAAAGTTGTACACCTTTTCTCTTAAAGGGCTTTAATTGTACTTTGAAATGATACAAATATTGATAGATTACAGTCAATAAGATTAGAGATATTTTTGCTTGAAACGATTTTGCGCGAGGTGCGATTTTTTTTTGACGACGTGGTATACCCTAACTTATGCGAAGTTTAGTCGGCCGCTTGAAATGTGCATGCTCGTGGCGATGTAGCAAATAGGTGATCTGTAGATGCTGGTGTGTTTATACTATTGATGATTGCTTTGAATTTTTGAGCCTTGAATATCGTTGAGCCATTTTTTACTGTAACAAACAAATATACTTATTTATGGCTAATAATTTAGTTATATTAATGCACAAGAAATTTATCCACTAGCAATCATAGTTTTTAAATTGTATCTTAAATTAGTAATTGTGTCTTGTAGATCACAAAAATAGCAATTACTTCGTAAAAAATAATTATACAAAAAATAACTTTCATTTTTATTAGCGCTGTTTATAGGTATTTTACAAAAAAATAGAGTAAAATGTCTTTTTCATAGAATTTTATCAAAATTGTGTAGGTTTATGTGCTAAACTTAAATGGAACAATGGTATTAAACGTAATATGTCTAGAAGGTAATTAATCATTAACTGTTTTGTAATTTTAATTACCGCAAAGCATGACATAAAACTTAAAGTGACAATAATCAGTCAACGCGCTTAAAGCTACCATTACCAGTTAAAGAGGCTTTAAACTCATAACAGCGGTATTCCATTGCTTTGCAAGCGTAATTATGGTAATACATACAATCAAAAATGACTCTAAACAGATAATGACGATTCATTCATGCAAATTCTTTTAAGCGAGTTAAGACCATAACGTCATTTTAAGTAAAAGTACAGTACAACTTTATTTTTAACCTGCATTAAGCCTAATAGTTTAAAGCCAAACCGTCATTACGTGCACAGTGTCACTATACCTATCTCAAAACGTTTAGAATTGTTAAAGTACTAGTGTCATTATAGCAAAAATGACACTGTTACTTTAAAATGAAACTCAATATTGAATAGTTATTACAAGTTCAAAGTGACACTTTAAGGATTGATACAATGTTCCATAAGAAAATTGTCATACTTACCATTCAATCTCGCGGAACACCGTCACTAAACACAAAATGACAACTTTCGTCTTACAGTTCACTACATTTTGATCGGCGTCCAGGTCATTAATGCAAACATGACATTGTTCCCGTCCCCCACGCGTCTATTCCCACTATTCGCCATAGTGACATTAGCGCCCCCTGTCGCTTGTAAGCGAGCTAATTCGATAGGTGTTTTTGCTTTGCATTGCGTTCGTTATGAACGCGCGACCTAGATGGCGTTGTTAACTAAAAACCTATGTTTTTTGGATAGTGTCACTATGTTTTTCAAGGAGCGATATTGCGACTTAGAGTTTCTTATAGGTGGCGGTAAATTATTCCAACACTTCGATGCGGCATAACGGAAGCTACCACGAAAAGCGGACGTTCTGTGTTGCGTACCAATAAGTCTGAGGGCACCACGTACAAGAACTTTTAAAAAGTTGAGTTTTTAAATAGATAAGACGGTTGTTTATCACGACTTACTCCAAAACGCATTGGCCAATGATGCAAAATCATTGGCCATTCGTCTGGAAGTCATGATTAATAAATTGTTACGGTTCAAAAAAGGTGTAATGTGGGAACGAGACGGGACAATGAAACAAAAACGGGCACAAGCATTTCGAATGCGCTGAATTAATGCTGAGGTACGCGCTAGCATACAACCACCGAAGACTGCATCAGCGTAACTTAATTTGGACAGAATAAGCGTGTCACAGAGATTTATGCGCAAGTCGACGTTAATAAAGTCGCGGATACTATACAGAGTGGGGCCTGTAACAAAGGCGAAGAATTGAACGCTAGGCTATTCTCCTTATACTGATCAACATTTGTTCGGCGACTTTTAAAAATAACTTGTATTTCGATTTTTATCACCCTTGAAAGTTTTTTCTAAGAGGTAATGTATTGCGAATTCTGTTAAGTCTAAAGTGTGACAGACAACGTCAATGACAACAATAATGGCGTACATTGAAGCTAATATTTATTTTGTATGAAAAATTTAAAATTTATAGACTTCATAATTTTTAAAAGTCACTTAACAAATGTTGATCAGTATAAGGGGAATAGCCTACAGTTCAATTTTTCGCCTTTGTTACAGGCCCCACTCTGTATAATACTTTGAGTCTATAAAAGCAGTTTTTAATGAGTTCGAGCGCATGTTCTTCAAAGCGTAACTTGCTATCCATAAGCAAACCTAAATTTCGAGCTATAGAAATGCGCTTTAAGACATCGCCGAGGAAATGTCGCCATTATCCTTGGTACAATGCCTCAAGGGCTTATTTTAGACATTAGATAGCTTTTAAGTTTAGTCTTAGTTTCTTATATCGATACCTCTGGGTTCAATTGGCGTAAAGGACATTTTGGCGAAAATGAGTTATATATACAGTTTTGTTCAGAATTTCAAGCGCTATCGATCTGTGTAGTTAAAATTTCGATATCTCTTAAAAAGTTGCCTTTACGACCAAGATTTTCTACTATGGACTTGCAAAAATAGCTTTTCTGAAGGGGCGTAAATATCAAGTCATTAATTATAAATTATTATTTGTGTCGTAAAGGAAATCTACAAATAAAAATATAGTCGTAAGTCACCTTGATATATATTGTTGCCCTTTAAGCCCTTACTTTTTAAGGATCACTTTCTATATAGTGTGGTAAAGTTGGGCGTAAAGGACAAGTTTTTTGTTCTTCGTCCTTTACGACCAGCACTAAAAATATTTTATCCGCAACTGTAATCGATATCTTTGGGTTCAATTGTCGTAAAGGACATATAATGCAGGTTTCCAAGAGAAAGATAAACCCACTTTTTTTGTTTTTTTGACCTATATTTGTGACGTGTATAAGAAAAATATGCAGATTACGAGTATCTTTAACCTAGTGTAGCAACCGTAGTGATAAACTAAACGATTTAGAAGATAGATGGTTGTAAAGGACACGTCAAAATGCTATAACGTCCTTTACACCCATGATTTGATAGGGTCGTAAATGACAGTCTTAGATGATTTTTATACAAAGTCGGGGTGTAATTGTAACCGAAATGGTACTACAAATGTTGTGCTAAGTTTACAATTAAAAACTGGAAAAATGTATCAAAACGTACTTAATATGGCATAGAATAGCTACATTATTATATAGCACTAAGCATTCGGTGTTTTTAGTCTAATATTCTTAGTTTGTAAGGAAGACATTGCATGTACGCAATTAATATTCACATACATAGCTTTGACATGTAGTGAACATGGAAATTTTCACATGCCCTGTGGCAGAGCATATTAAGGATCTCCAATGTAAGTTTACTTTATAACATCTACTGTAACGCACCATATGTTCTTGTGAATAAACTTTCATTCATTCATTCATTCATTAGTTTAATGCAGTGTATTATTTATCTAAGCTATCTTAGCAACAAAAAAGAACAAGACTGTTTTATATCCAGTTTTGTAATAAAGAAACAATATTTGCTTAATAACTATCTAATACTTTGGCAACAAATTCAAAGTTATTTTTTTAGTATTCGCCGCTGTCTGAATAGTCAGTAGGTTACGCATTCAGCCTTTAATTCTAGCAGGGAAACGCTTTCGTAGTATAATTATACTACGGCGAGATGTAGGTAATAAAAAAAAACACTATGGTAATCAGGGTACGTACCCGAATGCACAAACGCTCACGATAATATCTATTTCGTAGCTATATATCTTTATCGCTTTTGTGTATTGCACCAGACTGCATTTTTGTCGGCGTCTGGCGTCGACGATTGCCATTCAGCTACGCCGGCAGTAAGCTTTAACAGTAGACTATACTAACATTTAGTGCGACAATAACAGGTGCGTTTCGCTAGCGAATGAGCGTTAGCGTTTGGTGACTTGGCTATGTACCCAGGTACTTAAAGCATTGACTATAATATTTCTAGGATTGAACTCATAATTAAGATTATTCTTATTTAACAGGTTTTAGACTAAATAACAATCTTCTGTTTTAAAATTATCAAAAATATGAATCAACATAGTAGGTAGTCTTGACTGCAGTTACTATTATTTATTAGTTGGTCACAGTTTGTATACGTGTCCTAACTTGCGTTTATAAATAGGTACTTAACTCTTTAGTTATTATTAGAACTTCTTTCTACTTTAGACTTAAAATTACTGTCGTATTAATATAGTCTACTGTTCACAGTTGCTGATTAAAGTTTACGTGATTACCATTAGTGTTTTTATATTTACTTAAACTACGAAAGCGTTTCCCTGCTAGAATTAAATACTGAATGCGTAACTTATCGAGACAGCGGCGAGTACTAAAATAATAACTTTCCAAAATATTAGATAGTTTTTAAGCAAATGTTGTTTCTTTATTGCAAAACTGGATATAAAATAGTCTTGTTCTTTGTCTTTGCTAAATATTTAGATAAATATACACTGTAACACTATTGTGGCTATTCTATGCCATATTAACTACGTTTTGATACATTTTTCAAGTTTCTCAATTGTAAACTAAGCTAAAAACAGTTGCCATTTGTACCATTCCGGTTACATTTACGCCCCGAATTTGTATAAAAATCATCTAAGACCGTCATTTACGACCCTATCAACTCTAATTGTTCAAAAAAATCGTGGGTGTTAAGGACGTTCATAGCATTTTGACGTGTCCTTTACAACCATCTAACTTCTAAACCGTTTAGATTATCACTACGGTTGCTACACTAGGTTAAGGATACTAAAAATCTACATATTTTTCTATATACGTCACAAATATAGGTCAAAAAACAAAAAAGATATAAACATTTTTCTAAAAAAAAAGTTGTTTTTTGCTTCTCCTGAAAACCTGCATTTTGTCCTTTACGCCAATTGAACCCAAAGGTATCGATATAATTATGTAAATAATTATGTTCATGTAAATAAAGAATAAACATTATGTGTACAATTACAAAAAAAAAAAACATTTGATACTAAGAAGTTTGAGTTTGTTTTGCTATGCTTTTGTAGTCAGTGGGTATTGCACAAAAATGGCTTTATCATTCCTCAAAATGGTTTCTAAGTGATATCTGATCTTTACTGACGATTCAACCTCTAATTTACACCTGACATTAACTCTAGATACGATATGAATGGGATAAAAAGCGCTGGTGGCCTAAGGGTAAGAGATCCTGAGGTCACGGGTTCGAAATTTCAATCGTACCAATGAGTTTTTCGGTTTTTTAGGGTTCCGTAGTCAACTAGGAACCCTTATAGTTTCGCCATGTCTGTCTGTCCGTCCGCCCGTCCGTCCGTCCGTCCGTCCGTCCGTCCGTCCGCGGATAATCTCAGTAACCGTTAGCACTAGAAAGCTGAAATTAGGTACCAATATGTATATCAATCACGCCGACAAAGTGCAAAAATAAAAAATGGAAAAAAATGTTTTATTAGGGTACCCCCCCTACATGTAAAGTGGAGGCTGATATTTTTTTTCATTCCAACCCCAACGTGTGTTATATTGTTGGATAGGTATTTAAAAATGGATAAGGGTTTGCTAAGATCGTTTTTTGATAATATTTATATTTTCGGAAATAATCGCTCCTAAAGGAAAAAAAAGTGCGTCCCCCCCCCCTCTAACTTTTGAATCATATGTTTAAAAAATATGAAAAAAATCACAAAAGTAGAACTTTATAAAGACTTTCTAGGAAAATTGTTTTGAACTTGATAGGTTCAGTAGTTTTTGAGAAAAGTACGGAAAACTACGGAACCCTACACTGAGCGTGGCCCGACACGCTCTTGGCCGGTTTTTTTTATGAGGAACAGGTAAACTATTTGACCACAATCTCACTATCTATCTCTCTCAATCTCTATAAATGTGCAAATGTCATTTGATATTTGCCAGTCGCTTTTCGGTGAAGGAAAACATCGTTAGGAAACCGGACTAATTCCAATAAGGCCTAGTTACCCTTCGAGTTGGAAGGTCAGATAGCAGTCGCTTTCTTAAAACTAGTGCCTACGCCAAATCTTGGGATCAGTTGTCAAAGCGGACCCCGGGCTCCCATGAGCCGTGGCAAATGCCGGGATAACGCAAGGAGGATGATGATAATATGAATTGGATATAATTACTTCAGGTAGAAATGCCATTCAAAAATTACTTTTAAGGCTTTAAATAACTTTTTTCACTGACATAAAATGATTCTTTAACTTCAATTTATTTAATTTCAAATTTTTATTCAAATAGGCTTAATTAAATAAGCACTTTTGACATGTCATACAAAATATTAACAATTACAGCTTAAGAATTACAGATAAGTTATTACAATAATAATTATGTTACAGTTATTACGAAATAATACTTCGAGCTCATATCTCATCACCCTGACACACATGCCTTTTATTTAGAGTTTGTTGGTGTAGTTAGGCCTATGATGCTTGCAATTTTATCACTTATAAATGTGGATAAAGAATCCTTCACGTTCTGGCAGCTATAACAATGTGAGAGTGACAGGATGTCTTATCCACGTTGAGAACTGATAAAATTGTAAGCATAATAGTCCTGCAGGATTGTCATCCTGGCCAACCCCAATCGTCATAATTGACGTAACAACAGCAGGCGTTCGTTAAAACGCAGCGCGATTCGTATGCGGCGCGCCAGACAGCTACGTGCCAAAAGCGGCTCGGATATGCGGGTAAACAGTCTAATAAAAGATAGCAGTAAGAAAATTGGTAAGGAAAAAGCTATGGACAAGATAGAAGCTGATGGAGAGACCATTTAGAAATTTCATTGAAGGAGTCACCAATTTGACTGGCGCGATGAACCAAAAGTAGTCTTGGCCATCATGCCTGTTTGTTCTGAGAAGTCCCCGGTAATGAAGACATGATGAAATAGAAAGAGACTATTATTTTGGTAGCATAAACGGGTTGTAACATGATATTGCTTCCATTGCTGCTGATGCAAATGTGAAAAAATGTGTGTGCAAAAATAAAGTAAAAGTGAATTGTAAGAGCGACAAAAGCTAATAAGCCTAAGCCCTCATAAGGGAGGGTCTTCTTGAGTTTAACAGCGTTGACGTAGTAGTAACTAATAGTCAATGAACCTCTATACTTCCTCAACATTCCTCGAACTCACCCAAATGCAACCTTGTTCAAATGGAAAGCATCCCAGTCTTACTGTTTTCAAACATTTCCTGTGCACTATATAACCTCATAGTGAGTCCGTAAGTCACACATTTTAAAACAAGTCGTACATCCTAAAGGAAGGAAGCAATACAGTGAAGGAATCCTTCCGTCTTGGATGGCCTCCAGCGGGCCAGTGAATCAAAAGAAAAATATTTGTTTAGAGGCCCAGTGAGGGGCAAACTCGATATCGATATCGAATAGATACTCTATAACAAACCATATTGTTGCACCTCAGGGATGGACAGGAGGGCGTTACGAGTACAAGCCTTCGAAAAATTGCCACAGTTAAGTAGGTATACTTGCAATTTTCGATCCTTGACCAGATAGCCGTTTAAATAGATATATCCGTCCAGTAAACTGACAACGCTGGTTTGAGTCCAATTCTTGACATTTGGAGGCCTTGATTCTTTGTATATGATTTGCAAATGATCTCGAGTTTTAAATTTTATGCGAAATATAGGTACTCTGTGAATAAGATCATTGTTAAAGAAGTGATCATTGTTAAGGATATCCATTTATAAAAAAATAAATTCTATTTTAATCTCTTCCCACCTACTGAGAAACAATTTTTATATTAAATGACAAGTAAAAAAAAACACTGCCTCCATTACAAATCGTCCGCAAACGTTTCTATACTTGATAAAAATTCTATTGAGGTATTTTGAAGAATTTTACAGCACAAACATTTTCAGCTCCATCAAGAAATATATTGTCATGAAATAAATGATGCTATCGACATCTCTCAATCTGTCCCATCCCTAGCAGCGTAGAAAGCAGAGCTGTTTTGCCGAACCGAATCAATAAGTCGAGGTATTTGCTTGAAAGCAAAGATATTAGGAACAGATGAGATGGAGACCTGTATTTCTATGCTCTTTGATTTCTATTAAGTTATTAAGAAGCTTTGAGTTACTCTAGCTTGAAGATATGCATCTACAGTTTTAATACTGTTAATTAAAGATCAACTTTTCGTTAGTACTACTGTAAAAGAAGTGTAGAAGATATTTTTAAGTTTATTAGTCATTATGTTCTCAAAAAGAACAATAAAAATATTTAATTTAATCAGCTACGATGCCCAGCAGTATTTCATTATCCTCGTATCTCTATTGGCATAGCATAGAATACTAATCCAGTGTCACAAGTTCCAATTTCAACCATAAGAGTGGTTTTGCACTACAATCCGTGAATCCATTAAAATAAGATTCTGTCATATCCGTAGAACTATTTGTATGGCACTTTACGCAATCCATCCAAATCTCGTCACCATACAAATAGTAGTTCTACGGCTATAACGAATCTTTTTTCAGGGATTCTGATTTAATTCGGATGGGACGTAGTGCGAAACCGCTCCAATAGTGTTCTTTTCTATTCTTATTATATTCCTTTAAGCAGTTACAAGCATTCTTCGGTAGACACTGGATGACAAATGTTCTATATGTACCAAAGGTTTTTCGAAAATTTCTAAAAACTCTTTTATCTTCATTTGTTTCAGGGTGGACTTCAGAAACGGCCCGCCAGAGCACTGGGCCGTCGCCGGGGAGTTCGGAGCACGAACTCACTTCGTCCTCAACGAGTCTGATACATCATCAGCTCATCTGGCTGTTGAAAAGGTGGCCCATCGTGATGAAGGGGTTTACAGGTGTCGGATCGACTATGTGGACTCGCCTACTAGGAATTATAGGGTCAACCTTACTGTAATAGGTAAGCTTTTAAATGAAATAATGCATTTCTATTGAAGCAACAAAGAATGTGTTGAAAAAAAAACCGCTGTCAATTTCAGTTCACACACAAGCTCTGTGCGTTCTCGAGTTAAGGAAGCCCCACACACTGAACTAAACATAAATAATGTCAGAGACATACATACTCTTATAATAGTATTTGGATATAATGTGCAGATTAATTTATCTTATTTTCCTTAATCTTCTGGCGCAGACTGTACGCTGCTTGTTTCCTACCGATGTACAGATTACTCGTAGCACCAATGTAAGATTTCACAATTAATTATTATGAAATTTTCTTCCACAGTTCCTCCAGAATCTCCAAGAATATACGACTCCGAGGGTCGTGAGATTCTTGGCACAGTGGCGGGAACGTTCAGGGAAGGACAAGATCTTTTGCTATCTTGCCAAGCTTCTGGTGGTAAGTTTACTTGCTAATACAATTTGAATGATAAGTAATATAATAAAGATGAAAAGATTTATCAAAGTTTGTTGTTCCCGTGATTGTAAGCTTCTTCCGACTATCTGGTGCGGTCCTACTCAGGTCAAAGAAACCCCGCACACGTTGGGTGCAAATAATGGAGAGTCTCGTTTTGATGCCGAGTTGCCAATAATAATAATAGATAGACACGAAGCATTTCTTACCCACCATGGAGATAACAATGATAACATTATTAACCTATATGATGAGATTGTAAAAATAGTTGTGCTTATTTAAGTTTTTGTACTTATAATTTAATGTCACTAATTAGACCTAATTCTCCAGGTAAACCGCCACCAGATGTCTCCTGGTACAGAGGAGAAGAACGCCTAGCCTTCACGAAGGAAGGTTCAGTCTGTCAATTGCATCTGCCAGAACTGACGAGGGAGATGGCTGGCACGAGGTTCCAGTGTCGAGTGGAGCCACCGTTGCTGAAAGCAGTTTATAGAGATGTTACGCTTAAGTTATTTTGTAAGTATTTCTATATTTTTCATATTTTTATTCTTATTATTATCAACATCATTGTTTTTTTCACTGACTGATCTTATTTATAAAATGTTCATCGTTGACGTTTATGATCTTAATATCATATGTTGATGTTACTGTTAGCTGTCACTGTGTTGGTTGATGCTTTTTCATCACAACAGTTATCGAGACATGTTATTATTGTGAAGAAACTGTCCCTTTTGTTTGATTTTTGGTGTTTAAACGCACACCAAATGGTGGGCTTACGTGTAAAGTATCATTGAAATTAACATCATTAATCATTATCAATTTCATCTCTCACGAATTACATTCAACCTATTAGGTTTCAAACGCATTTTAATCTAGTCCTATAATAACCCATGTAAACTGTATCAAAGTGTACAAAATCCTAATTGTCGAGCTCGGCTACTTGTCCATTGTTCTTCTTGCATCAAAAACCTTGCTATTGGCTGCATTTGCATGCATTATTGTGCCGGGTGCGATATTCACAATCAAGTTCACATTACCATAATCTTCAATTTTATGGTAAGCATGCAAATTGTAATTAATCTTTGCCTGCTTGCTTAACTTCTATTTCATCATCATTTTATATATCAAGCTGAGTAGCTGAATCAGTATTATCTCTGTTTATTTCATCATCATCATCATCCGTATTATTATTTGTATTACAGTAAAGCCACAATTCGTCAGGGTGACGGGAAATGGTATCAGCAGAGCTGGACATGACCGAGCGTTTGTCTGTACAACGAGAGGGTCGAAGCCAGCTCCCAATATTGACTGGTTTATTAACTCACAGAAGATTGATTCCACGTTAACAGAGGTAAGGGACACTCATATATAATGTACCAGGTTGCCAGCTTATCGGTATTTTACAGGATACATTTCGTAAAGTGCGCTGAGAAACTGTACAACCTTGTTCCTCCGTCCCCATTTCACCATAGGACCACCAGACAATCGGCAATGCGGCATCGTGCATCGCTTCACGGTTAGTATTCCAAAAATACGCACTAAGCGTTTTGCTTCAACATTTCTTTTGCGAACCGCCAAGGAGTGGAATGCCCTGCCTGAGTCTGTTTCCGCATGAGTACAATCCAGGTCTCTTTAAAGCAAGAGTAAATAGGTATCTCTTAGGTAAGCGTGCTCCACCGTAGACCGCATCATCACTTACCATCAGGTGTGATCGTGGTCAAACGTCTACCTATTCACACCTATTAAAAAACCTATAGAAGTGAAAATTATAATAGAATTTGCTTTAGAATATCAGAATCTAAGCCAAAAAAACACACACAAGTATCCAACACTTGTTTTTGTATTGACGACCGTTTTGAGCTTCATAATATTTTCTATAGAGAAATAATCATAGCAGCAGGTCATACAACAATCCTCATAGACATTTCTTTAGTAATAGAGTGGTAAAAGCTTGGAATCAGCTCCCGGAGGATGTAATATCGGCCCAAAGTGTAAACGAATTCAAGAATAAGTTAGACAAGCACAGTGCTAATTCCACATAACACCTGAAACCTCTACCGACAACTGGATACAGGCTTTATCAGTTACTACAACTGCCTGCCTGCTTTACAAATAATAATAATAATAATAATAAGCCCGCGGGGGCAGCTTGTGGCGAGCTGACGGTGAGTGGCGACACCGCGGACCCCTATTCCAGAGGGCACTTCCATCTAGCCCTCGCCTCTGCGCTTGCCTTAACCGGCCGGCCAGAGTGGATTCGCAAGAGCGGGACCTATGCTCCAGGTTGGAAGTGTAAAATGTCATAACGCCGGCGGCCTGCTGAATGAAACACCAGGAACCAAGCTACCGCAGACTCACCTCTCGACAACCTTTTAGCCACTCTCAAGTGTTGCTCTGTTGTCGCACCGTGCGTGCGGCCGTTTTGCAGGGCCCACTCAATGAGTTGGCGAGTCACCGCCTGCCTTTTACAATTGTGAGACTAATTGTCACGGCAGGTGTCCGATAGTCTCCTCCCATAGCCCTTTAACCAGTTCATCCAACTTTCAAAACAATAACCCATGACCTTAGCTCCCATCGCAGCACAAAAGTGCTGCACTGCAATAGTCTTTGCACCTGGCGGGGACCATCTCCGATTGTATGATATTGTGCGCTCGGGGATGGTATCCGCCACGTGTATCCCTTGCCTTTAGATTAAAATGTCTAAAAGGGCCTCTGTGCTGTTGGCTTCCGCCCCACGCATGCCTCCCAAAGGTCCGGGACCCCATGGTCCCGAGATATGGAAAAGACAAACAAATAATAATAATAGGCGTAGGGATGTGACGACCCCATCGCCCATTGGTTTTACCAGTGCAGTCAGTCAACGCAGGGCAGCTTGTGGCGAGCTGTTGGGGAACAGCGACCCCACGTACCCGAGTGCTCCTGGGGAGTCCTGTTACCCGTAAGGCGGGTGGGTGGGACAGTACTCTCTACCTCTGGCTTGCCTTGGCTGGCCGTCCAGAGTGGAGTCGTTAGGGCTACATGCCCCAGGGGTGGAAGTGAAAATTTGCATAAGACGCGAGTTGGTACAGTGGCTGTTAAGTGGCTGTGGCAGAAAGCGGTGTACACCTCTCGACACCCTTGAGTTCTCACACCGGTGTTGCCCTTGAGCCATCTTGGATGTCGCTTTTTGTGGGGGCCCATCTTGTGGGGACGAGTCACCGTCTGCCGGAAATAAAATTGGATACCGTTTTATTAGGCAGGCGTCCGGTTTTTTATCCATAGCCCAGTATTTAGTCCATCACTTTCATCAAAATAGACCAGTTCATTTTAGATTCCATTAACTCTCAAATAGTCCTTACACCCTGGCGGGTGTTGCCTCTGCGTGTGTCCCATGATACGGGCAAGGGCAACATCCGCTCGGTGTACCCCTTACATTTCATTAAAGTGTCGAAAGGGCCTCTACGCGTTGGCTTCGGCCCCGCGCACGCCTCCCAAAGGTCCGGAATACCATTGTTCCGTGATGGGAAAGACATACAAATAATAATAATAATTGTCAATCGCAAAGCGTATTTCTTGAATATGGTATAAATTGATTTATATTAATATTTACCATCAGGTGGATGTTGATGGCGAGGTGACAAGAAGTGTCCTAACCTGGAGGGTAAGAAGAGAAGACAGCGGAAGACAGCTGGTCTGCCGAGTCTCCAACCCTTGGTTCCCGGCGTACACGATGGAAGACTCAGTGATCTTGGATGTTATGTGTAAGTTGATGAATTGCTTTACTGGTTTTTATTTATTTGAGTGCTTTTGGAAATAAAACCGTGTTACAGGAACCCATCTTTTAAGTCATAGCCATTGAAACCTATGTTGGACAAATAAATGATTCCGTATTCTGTATTCTGAAAGTTCCTTATATGGTACATAGAATCTGTATAAGTAGCCCAACAATTTCAAACGAAAAGAAGCCCAAAAGTAAAATACTAAGGACAAATCGTAATTTAGAAATTGAAACTTATTTCTCCATCATGATCATTTAAATAGTACCTAATTATGATGATTAGATTGACTGATTGAGTATTTTTGCGAGAGAAAACAATCGGTTTTTGGAATTAAATGTACTTAATTTGTATTTTTATTACAAATATTGGATTTCAAAGCAAAACAGTATTTTGTAGATTATTTGCATTATCAAAGGGTAATTTATGCATAAATCTACATAACATAACATAATCACGCCTGTATCCCATATAGGGGTAGGCAGAGCACATGAACTACTAAGTTTCAGTGCCACTCTTGGCAAAAAGGGGTTGAAAAAATCCAAATTGTGACGTTGCCCTGACAGGTCGCCAGCCTCTCGCCTACGCCACAATTTAACCCATATCCCACAGTCGACTTCTACGACACCCACGGGAAGAAATGGGGTGGTGAAATTCTTAACCCGGCACCACGCGGGGGGGGGGGATAAATCTACTGCATTGAAATTAAATTTGCCACCAGCAGCTATCGCAATTAAAAGGAACCTTATGTATGCGTAGCCAAATTAACATCTTTTCAGTGTAAATATGTAACTTTCACAGTTCCTCATATTACTGCTGCAGCTAAATTAAACCTATATTTGTCTTCAACTCCCAGATCTGAAACAAGTACTGAACAAGTGTAGGTACTCTTTACGTGGTGTTTAAACTGTGTAAAATTGTATTTAAACGTCGTGTTTGCGATGTAGATGTGCAGTTTTGTAACTATGCTCATTAGTTGGAGCCATTTTAAGGCAAAATATTATGATGTATGTGTGGTGTAGTGTATGCGCGTTCATACCTTGGATGTCTGATGTGAAAACCTTATAACACCATAGATTAAAATATGAGAAGATCATACCATCCCATACATTAAAATGCGACCGCCTAAGAACGCGCATACACTACACCACACATAGATGGCGCCACAAAAATTGCCTTGTTGCCATCGATTATTTGTAGATTGGCGTTGTCACTTTCAAGCCATAAATCTATGTCAAAAGTGACAACGCCATCTACAAGTATAATCGAAAGCTACAAGACATGTTTTTGTGGCAACATCTATGTGTGGTGTAGTGTATGCGCGTTCTTAGGCGGTCGCATTTTAATGTATGGGATGGTATGATCTTCTCATATTTTAATCTATGATAACCACTCAATTGCTCTAAAATTTTCAATGGCCTCTATTGACAAGTAAAATAAAGGTGACAGCTGGTAACTAGAGCTACCAAAAGAACTGAGTGGTTAGCACATACATACAATCACGCCTGTTTCCCAGAGGGATAGGCAGAGATCACGGGTGTCCATTTTCTACGATCCTGACAAACCACTTTCGCTTCATGCACTTTCATAACGTTCCTCGTCGGTTTCGAGTATTTCTGACCGAATGGCACAAACGCTCGTAGATATCTATTTCTATCGCTCTTGCGTAATGGCGCGACAGAACCAGACTACCTTTCGCGGCGTTTCGTTTTCGTTTCGCGTCGTAGAAATGCCATCCGGCTACGGGGCCTGGCCTTTTTGGAATATTTCTCCGACTTGATCGAGAAAAGTTCCTTAATACCATTAACCTTATATTTTTTTTAAAGACTACGAAATTTTGACATTGCAGTGACAGGTTGCAGGCCTCTCGCTGCAATGTCTCTCGCCTACGCCACAATTTAACCCATATTCCACAGTCGACTTCTACAACATCACGGGAAGAAAGGGGTGGTGATATTATAACCCGTCACCGACTAAATATACATACATACATACAACATACAATCACGCCTGTATCCCATAAAGGGGTAGGCAGAACACATGAAACTACTAAAGCTTCAGTGCCACTCTTGGCAAATAAGGGGTTGAAAGAAAACGAAACTGTGACATTGCAGTGACTAAATATCGATACCTTTGGGTTCAATTGGCGTAAAGGACAAAATGCAGGTTTTCAGGAGAAGCAAAAAACAACTTTTTTTTTAGAAAAATGTTTATATCTTTTTTGTTTTTTGACCTATATTTGTGACGTATATAGAAAAATATGTAGATTTTTAGTATTCTTCACCTAGTGTAGCAACCGTAGTGATAACCTAAACGGTTTAGAAGTTAGAGGGTTGTAAAGGACACGTCAAAATGCTATGGACGTCCTTTACACCCACGATTTTTTTGAACAATTAGAGTTGATAGGGTCGTAAATGACGGTCTTAGATGATTTTTATACAAATTCGGGGCGTAAATGTAACCGGAATAGTACAAATGGCAACTGTTTTTAGCTTAGTTTACAATTGAGAAACTTGAAAAATGTATCAAAACGTAGTTAATATGGCATAGAATAGCCACATTAGTGTTACAGTGTATATTTATCTAAATATTTAGCAGAAACAAAGAACAAGACTATTTTATATCCAGTTTTGCAATAAAGAAACAACATTTGCTTAAAAACTATCTAATATTTTGGAAAGTTATTATTTTAGTACTCGGCGCTCGGCTGTCTCAATAAGTTACGCATTCAGTATTTAATTCTAGCAGGGAAACGCTTTCGTAGTTTAAGTAAATATAAAAACACTAATGGTAATCACGTAAACTTTAATCAGCAACTGTGAATAGTAGACTATATTAATACGACAGTAATTTTAAGTCTAAAGTAGAAAGAATTTTTAAGAATAACAGAACTAAGAGTTAAGTACTTATTTATAAACGCAAGTTAGGACGCGTATACAAACTGTAGTCAAGACTACCTACTATGTTGATTCATATTTTTGATAATTTTAAAACAGAAGATTGTTATTTAGTCTTAAACCTGTTAAATAAGAATAATCTTAATTATGAGTTCAATCCTAAAAATATTATAGTCAATGCTTTAAGTATCTGGGTACATAGCCAAGTCACCAAACGCTAACGCTCATTCGCTAGCGAAACGCACCTGTTATTGTCGCACTAAATGTTAGTATAGTCTACTGTTAAAGTTTACTGCCGGCGTAGCTGAATGGCAATCGTCGACGCCAGACGCCGACAAAAATGCAGTCTGGTGCAATACGCAAGAGCGATAAAGATATATAGCTATGAAATAGATATTATCGTGAGCGTTTGTGCATTTGGATACGTACCCTGATTACCATAATGTTTTTTTTTTAATTACCTACATCTCGCCGCAGTATAATAATACTACGAAAGCGTTTCCCTGCTAGAATTAAAGACTGAATAAGTAACCTACTGACTATTCAGACAGCGGCGAATACTAAAAAAATAACTTTGAATTTGTTGCCAAACTATTAGATAGTTTTTAAGCAAATATTGTTTCTTTATTACAAAACTGGATATAAAATATTAGTCTTGTTCGTTTTTGTTGCTAAGATAGCTTAGATAAATAATACACTGCATTAAACTGATGTAGAGCTACTCGTATTCTATGCCATATTAATAAGTACGTTTTGATACATTTTTCCAGTTTTTAATTGTAAACTTAGGACAACATTTGTACCATTTCGGTTACAATTACGCCCCGACTTTGTATAAAAATCATCTAAGACCGTCATTTACGACCCTATCAAATCATGGGTGTAAAGGACGTTATAACATTTTGACGTGTCCTTTACAACCATCTATCTTCTAAATCGTTTAGTTTATCACTACGGTTGCTACACTAGGTTAAAGATACTCGTAATCTGGATATTTTTCTTATACACGTCACAAATATAGGTAAAAACAAAAAAGTGGGTTTATCTTTCTCTTGGAAACCTGAATTATATGTCCTTTACGACAATTGAACCCAAAGATATCGATTACAGTTGCGGATAAAATATTTTTAGTGCTGGTCGTAAAGGACGAAGAACAAAAAAACTTGTCCTTTACGCCCAACTTTATCACACTACTATAGAAAGTGATCCTTAGAAAGTAAGAGCTTAAAGGGCAACAATATATATCAAGGTGACTTACGACTATATTTTTATTTGTAGATTTCCTTTGCGACACAAATAATAATTTATAATTAATGACTTGATATTTACGCCCCTTCAGAAAAGCTATTTTTGCAAGTCCATAGTAGAAAATCTTGGTCGTAAAGGCAACTTTTTAAGAGATATCGAAATTTTAACTACACAGATCGATAGCGCTTGAAATTCTGAACAAAACTGTATATATAACTCATTTTCGCCAAAATGTCCTTTACGCCAATTGAACCCAGAGGTATCGATATACAAGTTTTAAAATCTACGTGTTCCATTCTACATATAGAATTATATTGACCGGCATATAGGCCGTGATTATCTTTTTGATTTTTGTCGAGCTCCCGATAATTCGACGTTGCATGCATCATGATCACGGAAAACTGACGAAGGCGGGTGGATGTCAAAGTTGCATAGACAGCGCGCGATCTACCCTCCTTCGCGCGCGTCGGCTGCGTTAACTTTCAGCGTTACCACTGGTCGCATTCACACTCTAGTAAGTCTAATGAAAATAACCGTGAATCATTCAAAACTCGCATCGCTGCAAGCGCTGGTAGCCTATTTTCCCATGGAACCTTTTTAGAAATCAAAATATCTGACGGAACCCTTAAATTATATAAATACAAAAAATGTTTATTGCAATCTTTATTTTAATAAAAAAGGTTTTATATTTCTTAACAATTTGATAATTTTATGGAAGAGAGGTGAAGTTGCATATCAGGTAACCAAGATTCACCCGGAGCCCCCAGAGAGGCTTTGCGGAGCCCTAAAGTAAAATCCATAAACCTACGGACCAAATTGACAAGTAAGTGTGAACGAATGTTGCCACAGTTTGGCCAGTGTCGTTCTTATCGGTATTTAAATTATGATTACATCGTAGATTTAAGG
Organism: Leguminivora glycinivorella; assembly: GCF_023078275.1. Lineage (NCBI taxonomy): Eukaryota > Metazoa > Arthropoda > Insecta > Lepidoptera > Tortricidae > Leguminivora > Leguminivora glycinivorella. The sequence continues at coordinate 1,645,791 of NC_062983.1, forward strand.
TGTACCCAGACGGGACAATGAAATTGGCAATTTGATCGGCTAATCAATATACCAACTTTTTCTGTGATTTCGACAGATCAAAAGGTCTGTAGACCGCTAATTAGAGATATTTTTTTTATTTCGAAGCAGCAATAATATTATTCGAAAATTATATAGATATTTATGACATATTTGCCATAGCGTGACAGATAATTGATTATCGTCGGACATGGTATTTTACTTTTTACCTACAGGCTCGGAAACCTTTTTATGTTTTAAAACTAGTGGGTAAAAATGCGTGGCATCCATCCACTACCTCGAAGATACATAGAACAAACCAAAATGTGTACCTCTTATTTGAAACTAATATACTTATTCTTGATTTAAACTTGTCTGTTGTATGTACTTTACAACTTGTCGATATATTGTTATCGTCATATACCCTTCCCTATTTTAATTTTGCTGTTCCTGGTATCATTTTACCTGTCAGTCATTTGTCAATTTAGTCCGTAGGATTATGAATTTTACTTTAGGGATCCGCGGAGCACACTTTGAGTATGGCTGGCCTAGAGGTAAGTGCGTGCGACTCTCGTTCTGGAGGTCGCAGGTTCGAACCCCGGCTCGCACCAATGAGTTTTTCACTTATGTGCGAAATGTCATTTGATATTTGCCAGTCGCTTTTCGGTGAAGGAAAACATCGCGAGGAAACCGGACTAATTCCAATAAGGTCTAGTTGCCCTTCGGGTTGGAAGGTCAGATGCAGTCGCTGTCGTAAAACTAGTGCCTACGCCAAATCTTGGGATTAGTTGTCAAAGCGGACCCCAGGCTCGAATAAGCCGTGGCAAATGCCGGGATAACGCAAGGAGGATGATGATTCAAAACTCCCATTCCACATATTCCAAAAACCGGCCAAGAGCGTGTCAGTCCACGCTCAGTGTAGGGTTCCGTAGTTTCCGTATTTTTCTCAAAAACTACTGAACCTATCAAGTCCAAAACAATTTTCCTAGAAAGTCTTTATAAATTTCTACTTTTGTGATTTTTTTCATATTTTTTAAACATATGGTTCAAAAGTTAGAGGGGGGGACGCACTTTTTTTTCCTTTAGGAGCGATTATTTCCGAAAACATTAATCTTATCAAAAAACGATCTTAGTAAACCCTTATTCATTTTTAAATACCTATCCAACAATATATCACACGTTGGGGTTGGAATGAAAAAAATATCAGCCCCCACTTTACATGTAGGGAGGGTACCCTAATAAAACATTTTTTTCCATTTTTTATTTTTGCACTTTGTTGGCGTGATTGATATAAATATTGGTACCAAATTTCAGCTTTCTAGTGCTAACGGTTACTGAGATTATCCGCGGACGGACGGACGGACGGACGGACGGACGGACGGACGGACGGACGGACGGACGGACGGACGGACAGACAGACATGGCGAAACTATAAGGGTTCCTAGTTAACTACGGAACCCTAAAAATGACACATTTCACATATCCAAGTGAAACACAACTAGGAACACCACAAATACGGCAAGTTAAGAGATAAATCCAGTCGGTGCCAATTTGGACCGAGTTCAAATGCGTTGTATCAAATACGAGTCACTCAAGTTGAATAATACGTATGCTTTTAACCCACAAAGATAGGTAGTGATGTATGAACTTTAAAATGATTAATATTAAATCAACTTCGAATATAATTTATTTTTTTTATTATGATAAGAAATTTATTGGATACATAATTCTAAATAAAAACAATAAAACTAATCATAAACTAAACCTTGATATAAAAATAAATACTTAACTAAACTAAAAATACATATTAAAACCGGCCAAGAGCGTATCGGGCCACGCTCAGTGTAGGGTTCCGTAGTTTTCCGTATTTTTCTCAAAAACTACTGAACCTATCAAGTTCAAAACAATTTTCCTAGAAAGTCCTTATAAAGTTCTACTTTTGTGAATTTTTTCATATTTTTTAAACATATAGTTCAAAAGTTAGAGGGGGGGGGACGCACTTTTTTTTCCTTTAGGAGCGATTATTTCCGAAAATATAAATATTATCAAAAATCAATCTTAGTAAACCTTTATTCATTTTTAAATACCTATCCAACAAAATATCACACGTTGGGGTTGAAATGAAAAAAAATATCAGCCCCCCACTTTACATGTAGGGGGGGTACCCTAATAAAACATTTTTTTCCATTTTTTATTTTTGCACTTTGTTGGCGTGATTGATATACATCTTGGTACCAAATTTCAGCTTTCTAGTGCTAACGGTTACTGAGATTATCCGCGGACGGACGGACGGACGGACAGACAGACAGACATGGCGAAACTATAAGGGTTCCTAGTTGACTACGGAACCCTAAAAACTAGATAAACTCCTTAGGCATGGTGCCGTAGACGCTGGCAGCATTTCCTCGCTGTATCGCTAGGCTTATTCTTTGGGCAAGGAAGCTGCCAGCCCTACGGTCACCGCTGACCTCTGTCAGTTTTTGTTTTAAATATAATTATAATTAGACATTGATCAGTGGTTATTTTGTACTTAAACGAAAAATTCGAAATCGAATTTTCTCATTACGTCGTAGTTAAAATGTCTGTTAAAAATTGTGTAGCCAAAATCATATTCATAACTGTTTTATCTAACGCTGTGTTCCCTAAAAGCAAAACGCGTATTTTATAGTTTCCGATTTATACGTCGAGGACCCTTTTAAACTGTTGAAAATATCACAAATTGGAAATAGTTGCTCTGGCTAACCCGAAACAGAATCTTTTATCTAAAATTGCACAAACCAAATAAACCGATTCTGACCAAAATAACTTTTAAAATTATTTTTGATTTAAGATGTAGTCAGATGCCTATGGCATAATAAAAAAACGATGTCCAGGGTACGTAGCCGAATGGCACAAACGCTCACGAAACGAAACGCTCGTAGATATCTATCTCTATCGCTCTTGCGTATTGGCGCGACAGAGCCAGACCACCTTTCGGGGCGTTTCGTTTTTGTTTGGCGTCGGAGAAATGCCATTCGGCTACGGCGCCAGGATAGAAAAGGACGCATAGAACTGCTCTTTTGAGGTCATAATTAACAACTTTCATTATGAGACCAATGCAAAAATCGCGGAAAAAAATTGGCCGTCCCATACATTCCGACTGACGTATTAGCCTCTCATTTCTATGGAACTTAAAAGTCACTATGCAAGGTATGGCCGCTGGTACTATTAATTTTTAGCTGTATATTATTTAGGACGTATCAAAACCGTATTACAATTATAAATCAAAACCAGCTACAATTCAAACAAGCTACATTTTCTAATCATGAGTAGGGTGGCCAGAAAGTCCTGTTTGCGGACGGTCCGACCGCGGCCGCGCGTGTGGCCACCGCAGTTTACTGCGATAAAGAGGACATTTTAAATGTATGTATGTAGCTGCTGTTTGTTGAGTTACTTGGTACTAATGGGTTGGTAGAGTGTGGCTAATGAAATATTACCCCAACTTTTGGCGGGAAATTCAAAAAATCTAGGGCTGGTCACATTTGGTATAGTAGGAGATATAGTTTTGATACTAGAAAATATTTTTGTTTTCTGTGCACACTTATATTGAAAATCAATAGAAATTGCTAATATATGTACAGAAATTTGACAAAATCTGTTAGCATTTGACGTATTAACCTAAAAGTTTGACGATGGTTATTGGCATTTAAATATTAATAATTAACGTGTATTACAAGTATGGATGAAAAAATTAAAAGTGCCTGTTAGTATGTCTCACCACAGTTTAAATTAGACTACTATGCCAAATTTCAACTCCAACTTACAACATTTGCATTTGCTTGTTTGCTCACAGGCAAGACAGAGGCCGAAAGATGTGAAGTCTCCAACCCGCATTGGGCTAGCGTGGAGACTATATAGCCCGAGCCCTCTCAGACATGAGAGGAGGCCTGTGCCCAGTGGAACGTATATAGGCTAAATTATATTATTTATTTTATTTTTTATATTTTTATATCAAATTACTACTGACCAGTCACTTCACTGATTTCTTCTAAATATTGGTTTTTCGTAAGTAAGTCGTTACGTTCCAATACTTTTATTTTATTAATGCTTTCCAGAGCTTCGAGTTTCTCCTTGTCTTTACACTCTTTTCCTGTTTATGAGATTTAAGTTTTATTATATTCACATACTTAATCAAAGTTATAGGCAAATGTTAGAACTAGTACTTAAAGTATCAAAATATTAATAGAGCACCAACCTACTATATTGTTCACGACTTGTAAACATTGCAGTTTTTCATTATATGCCGCTTCACGTCGACTTCGCTCTTGGTTGTAATTATTTATTAGCTTAAACAGCAAATTGCGGACCTCGCTTGGTATCGTCATTGTTATAATATTTAAGATTTACCCTTAATAACCCGCGAACAATTTGAATAAGTGACATAAATTGACAGCAGACTTTTAGCCTTTTTTTTTAAACTATAGACAATTGGTGATACCACAAGGAAATATCTGTCAACAATATTTGGCTAGCCAGACTCTACATTGTTAAATTAGAAAAAAAAGTTTTGTAAATTTTTTGCAGTCAGCGACAAAGATACAGCCAAAATCCTAAAAATTATATGAATACAGGGCTTTATTGCCTTTACATAGTGTACGTGTAGATGCGCCACTTTTTTTCTTCAAAGTTGTCCCCCCCCTTTTTTTAATTTGGAATTTTTTATGCGGTGTCCACTCAAATCGCGAGCTTAGGATTGAACTAAGAGAAAACAAAAGTGTCTCAAGGTTTTTTTCCCATTCCGTTACCATTTTTTCATACATTTTGTTTGGCGGTAAAGGGCTGAGGGTTTGAAAAATGTATGGAAATCTTGGGACATTTTTTTCTCCTATCAGGATCGAAAGACCTCGCGATTCTGAGTATAAATAAATCGCGTAAAAAATACCCATGTTACAAAAAAAGTGGGGCGGAGAACTTTAAAAAAATGGCCCAGATATAGTTTTTGTACTTTGCTTAGTTTCAGTTTTTGTTATTTTTTTAAAGTATTATTTTGACTTAGCTGGGCTACGTATTTATTTTTTAATTTTTTCGTCACGTTGCATATATTTAATAGACTGTGGTTATTATATAATTGTATTTTACTAGTATTTTAATAAAAGGTGGAACAAATAGCTAGCTAAAATAACTCCTTTTATGTTTTAAATAATAACTATTTCAGTAAACTTTATTCGGAGTTGTGATTGAAGCAATGAAAAAAACTTTTATAAGTAAAATAATTTTAATTTTGAAATATATAGTAAAATAGTATATTTCGTTATAAGTGCGAGAAGTATGTCATTACTTCACGAGCCCCGAGACATTCTCGCACGTGTGACGAACGACGTTTTTTTAATACAGTTGCGAAAAAACACTACTACAACGAAATAAAACAATCCAAACTCTCAATTTTCGCATTGACATTGACGCATTATTTGACAATTTAAAGGCGTATTTTTGAAGCTTTTAAACTTGAGTGCATATTATCGATTTTGCTATTCATCCAACACAATTTATTTCATTGGGTGCCATAAAAACATAAACATTTACGATTTGGGACGATTGTTTAATGTATATTTTAATTAAATCGACCCATTTATGCCTCGGTATATTGCAAATAACATTAAATAATTATGACAAATCGCGTAACATATGAAGGTTTTTGAACGTGCTTGCATTAAGAGACAACTCTAATTTGACAGAAGACGCCTTTCGTTCCATTCTGTTCACATGACTCATTGTGACCTTTTTTTCACAATATAAACCATTTTATAAATTATATTTAATATTTTTAAATATTAATGCCTTAATTATAGTATGTTTAGTTTTATTCCGTCTTAGTAAACTGGACTAATATTAAAACAACTCGGTAAGTAGTCGTAAAATGGAACGCATACTTTTTACGCACTAGTGCGTAAAAACCAACTTTTCGCACGCTAAACAGCCAAAAAACGGGCACTTTTTGAGCAACTGTATTAAAAAATATTTTCTCTCAGAATAAACTGAAAGAGTGCCCTGTCCTCAGCCGCAGTCAAAGTGAAAGGGTCAAAATATAATAGGTATAACTTTCCAATTAAAATAAAAATGAGTCCGTTGTTCAAAGACTTCGCCTAAGGGCCTTTAGTGGAGTTAAAGCTAAGAGGTTTTAAATGTTATTAACCTGGTGGTATTTGATATCTATAAAAAAATACCCAGAATTTTAATGGAATTAGAATAACACGCGTTCACGTAACAAAATTGAATCATACTGGTTGAAATACTTAAAGTCATTCATAGTCAAGATACTCCTATAAATTCTTTGTAATTCCATTAATATTAAATGTATACAATAGGTGCATCGACCTATTGTATACATTCAAAAAGTAAACAAGCAACAAACATAAAAATGTATATTGAAGCGTTTCCTTTTTTTTCCCTTTTTTATTTTGATATTTTTAGCGAGTTTAGGTCAGTTCTACTTATAATTACGAGCACTTTGCAAAAAATGTCCCAGAATTTCCATACATTTTTGTTACCCTCCTCTTTTATTAGCCCACAAGCTATATATGAAAATAGTAACACAATAGGATAAAAATCGTATATGGGACAATTTTTTTTTATACTACGTCGGTTTGCCACCACCGCAAGCTTACGGCCCGCCTGATGTAAAGCGGTCACCGTAACCTATGGACGCCTGTAACTCAAACAGTGTCACAATATGCGCGTTGCCACCCCATTAGAAACTTGTACACTCCCTTTTGCTGTGTGGTAAGCTATTAAGATCGAAAAAGCTAGTAATTAGGGAAGAAATATCATAAAAATCAAAAATATTACAATTTAAAAACAAAACACTCTCTTTAGTCTTTTTCATACAAATAATGTTCTCCAAAAACCGTCCTTATTCCATCAGTTCCGTTGAAATCGATCTTCTTCCCGAAGTAATCTATCGTTATTACGCCACGACAAAAGAACTTTGTTATTTCATTAACGTAATTCGATCAGTATCACCATCGACTTGGTAAATAAGAGTTTCTGAGGACAAATTCAATTTGGTGTTAGAAAACTGGGGGATTCGCCAAGGAGGCGTAATGGGACCAGTTTATATTAGGCCTTTACAGATATTTCTGTAGCTCCTTTTAAAAGCAATGGCTCATAAAAAAATGTTATTACTGTATAAATGATTTTTTTAATGATATTTTCTAGGATTGAATAATTTTATGATGACATTGTAATTAGATTCTATTTATTAAGGTGAGTTTTAGTTTTGACTTGTTATATAAATTGGTATTATAATTATAGTGTTAATTGTGTGTATCGTCTTAAAATGTATGTATGTACGCCTGTAAAGGTAGAGTTTGGTGAGACTACTTGAGTAGCAAATATAACCTAATATGTAATTCATTCTCCACATGCATAAATCATTTCATTTCAAAGAGCACAAGTGTCACGAGCTCCTATGTGTAAAAGCTCATGTACGTTATGTGGAACTTTTACACGTGTAGATAGATATATAGATGAATAGACAGATAGATCCGTTTATTTGCTTTGTTTGTGCCAATATTGGTTTTACTTTAACTAAGCCCACAGATTTTATTGATTCTTGTGTCTCATTTTTGGACAAAATCCTCTCTTCTTTTTCCATTCCATCAGTATCTGTAGGTAAGTATGCTTTATCCAACATACTCGATAGTGCGAATATCACGAAAAATGTATGAAGTTTTTGGTTCTAGTAATTTTGGGGGCGGTATTCACTTTTTATAAACAGTTAAATGACGATCGGTGTGACTTAGTTGGTAGTGACAGTGCTAAGCCGCGGTCTCGGGTTCGAATCCCGGTAAGGGCATTTATTTGTGAGATGAGCACAGATATTTGTTATGGATGTTTCCCATGTAGTATGTATTTATCTATACATATAAGTAAGTATATGGGCTAGCACCCATAGCTTTGCTTAGTTTGGGGCTAGGTTGATCTATGTGAGGTGTCCCCCTATATTTAAATTATATTTATTTAAATATAGTAACTTATATCAAAACGTCAGCAACCCTCAGTAGACGTTCAGACGTGAATTAAATCAACTTGAATTTGATACTTGGGCAAAATTTAAGAACGTGTATAATGTTTTGTGAATGTAATAAAGCGTCGCGACTTCGGCACTTTTTTTTATTGAAAAAACCGGCCAAGAGCGTGTCGGGCCACGCTCAGTGTAGGGTTCCGTAGTTTTCCGTATTTTTCTCAAAAACTACTGAACTTATCAAGTTCAAAACAATTTTCCTAGAAAGTCTTTATAAAGTTCTACTTTTGTGATTTTTTTCATATTTTTTAAACATACGGTTCAAAAGTTAGAGGGGGGGGACGCACTTTTTTTTCCTTTAGGAGCGATTATTTCCGAAAATACTAATATTATCAAAAAACCATCTTAGTAAACCCTCATTCATTTTTAAATACCTATCCAACAATATATCACACGTTGGGGTTCGAATGAAAAAAAATATCAGCCCCCACTTTACATGTAGGGGGGGTACCCTAATAAAACATTTTTTTCCAGTTTTTATTTTTGTACTTTGTTGGCGTGATTAAAATACATATTGGTACCAAATTTCAGCTTTCTAGTGCTAACGGTTACTGAGATTATCCGCGGACGGACGGACGGACGGACGGACGGACGGACGGACGGACGGACGGACGGACAGACAGACATGGCGAAACTATAAGGGTTCCTAGTTGACTACGGAACCCTAAAAATGAGTTTTTTACAACGTCTGGGGATACTGGATCTTAACATTGGCGGTTATTAATATGTAATTTAATTTGTAAAAAAGTCTCTAAAGATCTTTTTACCATCAAGTAAAATATCTAAGCCATTGGCACTTTTTTAAAGTTAAAAATAAATACAAGAAAACGGGGAATTACATACATAAACTCAGGCGTATTCCCGAATGGAGTAACCAAAGCCCATGTTGATCAAGTTTTAGTGCTACTTTTAGCAATTAAAGGGTTGAAAGAAAACGTATTTGTAATATTACAATGACAAATTACCAAACCATTGCCCATACCACAATAGAACCCATATTCCACAGTCGACTTCTACGACAGTAGGTAAAGGGGTGGTGAAATTATTATTCACTAGCTTTTGCCCGCGGCTTCGCACGCTTTAGAAAGAAACAAAAAGTAGCTTATGTCACTCTCCATCCCTTCAACTATCTCCACTTAAAAAATCACGTCAATTCCTCGCTCCGTTTGGCCGTGAAAGACGGACAAACAAACAGACACACACACTTTCCCATTTATAATGTTAGTATAGATTAAGAATACCTTAACTAAAAATCACATATCTTCCAAGAAAATGACATGAAATTCTAATAATCTAAGTTCAATGCAAACGAAATTGATCCTTATTAAAATTCAATGCAGTAGTTATTAAAACGAAAAGAAAGTTTTTGATTAGATTTCTTTGCACCCGTCTGGGAAATTAAATGACATTTTTATTAGACGATGGCAGGCGCTAGTTGCAAAGAAAATGAACTTAGTTTAGAATAAATAAAATAAGTTAATAAATGAATATAATAGGAATATTCTTACACAGATTGACGGAGTCCCACGGTAATTTCAAGAAGGCTTGTGTTGCAGGTACTCAGACAAGGATATATACATAAATAAATAAATAAATAAATATTATAGGACATTCTTACACAGATTGACTGAGGCCCACGGTAAGCTCAAGAAGGCTTGTGTTGTGGGTACTCAGACAACGATATATATAATATATAAATACTTATATACCTACATAGAAAACATCCATGACTCAGGAACAAATATCTGTGCTCATCACACAAATAAATGCCCTTACCGGGATTCGAACCCGGGACCGCGGCGCAGCAGGCAGGGTCACTACCGACTGCTCCAGACCGGTCGTCACACATATAATATACAAATACTTTTATACATAGAAAACATTCATGACTCAGGAACAAAATCTGTGCTCACCACACAAATAAATGCCCTTACCCGGATTCGAATTCGGGATTTATATATTATGTATATGTGTTAGAAAATACTGTTAGGGATTTATATAACTACCTAAGTTTTCGTTGTAATTTTCTTTTGTGAATATGTGCACCTATGGACTAAAGTTGCCTGAATTAAATTATTTAATTTAATTAATAAACATAATTTTATGTGCATTTGTGTCGGCCGTAGCTTGAGAAATTAGGTTAAGTTAGAGTTACGGCCGGCGAAAATGGTCAGGAATTGATGATTATCATATCCTTACAGTCTTTTCTATTACATACATACATACATACATACATACATACATACATACATACATACATGGTCTAGCGCAGTCGGTAGTGACCCTGCCTGCTACGCCGCGGTCCCGGGTTCGAATCCCGGTAAGGGCATTCATTTGTGTGATGAGCACAGATATTTGTTCCTGAGTCATGGATGTCTTCTATGTATATAAGTATTTATATATTATATATATCGTTGTCTGAGTACCCACAACACAAGCCTTCTTGAGATTACCGTGGGACTCAGTCAATCTGTGTAAGAATGTCCTTATAATATTTATTTATTTATTTATTTATTTATACATATAATCACGACTGTATCCCATAAAGGCGTAGGCAGAGCACATGAACTACTAAGTTTCTGTGCCACTCTTGGCAAAAAGGCGTAGAAATAAATCCAAATTGCGACATCTTTTCTATTACATATTATGTAAAAATTAGCAATAAGAGTTTAAGGAAATTTAATGTTAAAAATAGTTATTTGTTATACAAGTCATGCCATGCTGTCATGTTTTTATTACTTTTTTCCTCTCAATTAGCTCAAAGGTTGACTGGAAGAGATCCCTTATAGGGATAAGTTCGCCTTTGTACACCATAACTATACTGTATTTCTATGTCCTAACTTGTCTTATGTACAATAAAGTGTTTACATACATACATACATACAAGGTGGCAAAGTTGTATTTTTAACGCCGAGTGTGGAATTAAAAAACGAGCAAGTGAAAGGATTCTATAGTTGAACCACGAGCGAAGCGAGTGGTTCGAGAATAGAATCCAGAACTTGCGAGTATTTTAACACACGGGAAGTAAAATACATTTGGACCCGAGTGTAATACAAAACTTTTCCCCTCACTGTAGCGAGGAAACTACAACGCAAAAAATGCGTTTATCTCTGTTTCCACAGGTGGTAAATCATCTTTATTACTAGATTCACCTACATTTATCAGTTTTAAAGCAGTTATTTTGACTTTATTCAAGGCCAAATTAGTTTACCCACTAGTGGATAAAATGCGTTTTTACCCACTGGTATTAAACGACGTGTTTCCGAGCTAGTGAGAGGAAAAGAAACTTTTAGCAAAAAAATGGCCGAAGTATTAGGTAAATAATATGAGGACATTAAACGTCTATACGAACTCTACATTATCCCAAAGTTTCATCCTTAAGCAAATGGGAAAGGTCTGACGGCTGTGGGCTCTTAGTCCATACTGAGACACGTTTTTTATGATACTAAATGAAAGTAGTTTGGTAGTAGTTAAATGTATTTAGTAAGTAATTTGTTTTAAAAGAATAAAAGGAAGTTAAATTCAAAAGCACACAAATTTCGCAGGGATCCAGGAGGATAGGTAGCGTCACTGTTTACTTTGAAATCTACCTAAAATCTAATATCTCACTTTGTTATTCTATTGTACAATTGAATCGTTTTATTAGTTAAAAATACTGCTTTCATTGAAACTGAACGTTCAGCTCAATGAAAACTGTTACACATTTCTCCTTTGATTAAAAGATATCAAGTTCCAATATGAGAAGATTTCAATTTAAACCAACTCCTACAATTTAGGTAAAAAAAGTTACATCTCAGATACCAATCTATGATTTGTATTAATTTCATTTCTTATGCTCATTTTTTAGGGTTCCGTACCTCAAAAAGGAAAAACGGAACCCTTATAGGATCACTCGTATGTCTGTATGTACGTCTGTCACAGCCAATTTTCTCCGAAACTATTGAAGCGATTTACTTGATATTTGGTACTCATATTATGTAAATCTGTGACCCGAGGACGGACATGTAATTTAAATAAAGGAAAAATAATAGGGACCAGCTTTTGGGGGGTGAAAGTGAAAATCTAAAATTGATGTTTTGGTTTAACTACAACAATGATAAAAATATTTTTTAACATTTTTAGCCTCCCCCCCCCCTTATCTTCTAAACTACTAAGCGTAAAATTTTCTAAAAAATACTCGTTATAACCCTCAATTTATAGATAACAGGAAAACCTATTATAAATCTACAGTCAAGCGTAAGTCGGACTTAAAAGAAAAATGTAATTACGATTTTCACTCACTGTCTCTCCACGGAGTTACCAAATCTATTGAAATTGTGTAAGTGAGCTTAAAATATTACACATATATACATTCATTTTTAGTTTTTTCGAAATTGACCAAAATATCGATTATTTGCGAAAATAAATGCCTTCTCAAACGTGCAGGTGCTTAAGACCTTTTGTAAGTCAGCTGTGATGACTCAAGAAAGAAAATAGATATTCGCTCCCGTTAAAAAAATTTTTGTGATCTTGTTATGTATGGAACCCTTGAAACGCGAGTCCAACTCGCACTTGGCCGGTTTTTTTATAATAAACACTATAAACATGGCTAGTTTCATTTGTCTAGTTGTTTAGTTCCATACGAGACTTACCCATAACCAAAGAGGATCGAGTTTTATAGAGACTTACTGTCAAAGTAAAACGTGTAATCACAGTGCAAAAACTGCCATCTCTCGACACAAGCTTAAAACTTTTGAACCCCAGTTTTGTCAATTTGGCCCATATTGTTAGCTTGATATACATGTTAAAATGTCAAAAATTAATATTAGAGCCATCTAGCTGAGCGTTCTCCAAAGGTGTAATGACATCTAGGCCACCGTATCTTTTTCTCTATGCCTTTGAGGTACGTTTTTTTCTTATACTTTATCCGTCTATACAGAGTTACATAAGTCTTTGCCCATAACAAAGGTGTATATATATTTTTTTGCCAAATTCTTCTTTCAGTTACAGTAACGTCCATGTCAGGTCAATGATTAGCATAATAAGTTTTGCAAAAAAATCGTTCTTGGCACAAGCTTTTATCGCTGACTGTACCTTTCTTTCAACTGCTCTTCGAAACGATTCTAAAAATCCCTTACTCAATGGGGATACGACGTTTAATAATAATAACTGAGTTCCTAAGGCCACCTTTCTGATTCATCATCAGATCAGCTCCATGATACCATAATATTGCATTGTCACGTGATTTACATAGGTGTACAAAATTTCAGCTCAATAGGAAACCGGGAAGTGGGACAAATTTAGCTTCTACGTTTTGACCCAAACTAACATGGCAAATTGAATAATAGCTTGTAAAAATCGCAGAAAGTATAGATAGAACTAAGTGGGCTGTTGCCGTCATGCCAAAATGGCCAAAACTTCATACTTACCTACTTACTTGGCTGGCGCGATAACTCAAAATGAGTTTTGACCTCCGACATAAGAGCACGCCATTTGACTCGGTCTTGAGCGGTATCGCGCCAATAAACTTCAAATAAAACTTCATAATGACAATAAATTAAATAGCCAAATCAACACAGACGTAATTAAATTGACCGCTTTCCACGTTTGTCCCGATATATCTTAACACAATTCCTAACTTAGCTCACGAAATACAATAATTCAACTTTGAAAATAAACAAACAACGTAATTGTACTGGTCTCTAGGCCCCGGTGCCAGGGAGAACAGCCAGTGTATTCTTTTAAGTTCTCTTGGTGAGCATTTTCTAAATGTCGGCTGTATAACTTCAAGTTTTTGGCCTTTCCCATTTCCCATCCTTACTAACATTATAAATGGGAAAGTGACATGGGTCCTTGAGTTGCAGGCGTCCATAGGTTACGGTGACCGCTTTCCATCAGGCGGACCGTGTGCTTGTTGGCCACCGACGTAAAAGTCACGTCAAACGTGAGTTTTTAGGTGGAGATGGTTGAAGGGATGAATATTGAATTTGACATTTGCTACCTTTTTGTCTCTCTCTAGCCCCTCACTCCTTCTTGGGGGGGGGGGGTACAATTTTCAAAATTTAACGCGAGTGAAGCTGCGGACAAAGTATCTTATAATTTTAATGAAAATTTTTATTATTATTATTTTAAATGCCAAAGGCAAAGACGTGGCCTACGATAGAGTGAGCTCGCCCGCAAGATGTCTGTTCAGTGTTCACCCTAGGTTTGAAGGTTGCCGGATTTGAGTTAAAGTTACTTTTTTACATATTACACTATATTAGTTCTACTCAGAATAATTTTGAATTCTTACAATTAAAAAGTCTCCTTTACGATTTTTTCTTATTGTGTTAATATTTTCCATTCATTTTGTATGGAGTAACGAAATAAGAAAGTAACAAAAATGTAAAGATTGGAACACTTTTTTCATCTTTTAAGATGGAAAGTGCTGGTGACTTTGAGTAGGTATTAACTGACCTGAAATTTAGTAAATTTAATAAAAAATGGACTAAAAAAGAAACCATCTAGTTCTTCTAAATGGAAATCCTATTTTTAAATATTAATTAAATGATAGCTACTTCTATATTTTGGGATTTTGTGTAGGTGGTGCTGCTATCTATTATTATCTTATATCTTTAAACGAGCAATTCTTGTATATTTATATATACCGACGATCTCGGAAACCGCTCCAACGATTTCGCTGGAAATTTGTTATGTGGGGCTTTCCGGGGGTGAAAAATCAATCTAGCTTAGTCTTAGGTCCCTGGAAACGTGAATTTTCGAGTTTTTAAACCCCGAGCGAAGCTCGGTCCCCAAGGTACTGTTATTAAAACGCAACTACAACGAGTATTTTTCTCATAAAATTTGTTGTTTGACGACCGGTCTAGAGGATAGTAACCCTGCCTGCTAAACTGCGGCCCCGGGTTCGAATCCCGGTAAGGGCATTTATTTGTGTGATGAGCACAGATATTTGTTCCTGAGTCATGGATATTTTCTATGTATATTATATATATCGTTGTCTGAGTACCCACAATACAAGCTTAAAGCTTACCGTGGGGCTCAGTCAATCTGTGTAAAAAAAATGACCTGTAAAAAAAAACTATAAAAAAAATTTTCAACACATCAGTAAAAGGTCTGTGATCTCTGTCCCCCGCCCATTGTGGTTCGGACTTTGTCAGGCGGCGTGCGGCGAATATACAATTTCTACCGTTGTCAAGCAACTGAAATATTCAGCCCGGGCTTTGTTAAAATGCGATTTGGTTATTTTGGCCCGATAACGACCAATGGTTTTAATGGTAAATACTATTTAGTTGTCTTAAGTGCAATGCAACCTTTGACGTAATCTTGAGTACATTACCTATAGAAAAATTTTAGAAAATTATGAATTTCACAAATTAACACTGCATGATCATTGTGACTGTTTCTGGAATAATCTAATTCTGGAATGACCTAGCTTTGTACTCATACCAAGAAACAAGCCAAATTAAAAAAATAACCGTAATGTTAACGAACTAAAATTGCCTTTTTCGAAATTAAAGCTAGTCACAAGTAGCCCACATTTTATGACTATGAAAATCTATAATCACCTCCGGAACTCTATAAAAAAACTGCAAAACGTAAATCAATTTAAAAAACATCTGAAACAGTTTTTAGTTAACGAATTTTTTTATAATGTTAACGAATATTTAGTCAGTAAGTGAAAATATTATTGTGCTTTATTTTTGTAAGGAAATAATGAAGACCAAATGATAATTATTGTACGTATGTTAGTATAACCACAGAATATATAATAGTACCTACAAGTACAGAAGGCTCACTCCTTTGATGTTCACAAAATGCCGCCATTCTAAATTCTTACCTACATTAACAAACGGACCGCACGCGAGCAGCCGACATTGAATTCTATTGCGCCGCGTGAAGGTCGTCACCAGTGAACGGGCCGCGAACTCGCGGCCGCCGGCATGTACTTGTAGCGCGGCGGTAGAGTCGTGGAGTGAGCCGCCCCTGGTATAACGAAATGTGTAAAATAATGTATATAATCATAATTTAATCTAAGTAATTACTAACTTGTAGCCCTCTATATTGCTCTGCCCTTAGTGTCACATGTATACCTCTAGGTTCCACTCCATCCATCCATGCTTGTAATGTGATTTGCAATAAATTATGCTATTCTATTCTATTTTATAATAAAAAAAATTAAGTAAGTAATACTTGATGATAGGAATGATGCTTACTGCCTAAAAAATTACGGTACCTACTCTTAGGTACAGAAGTAGAAATGTTCTAGAGATTTGCCAAGATGTACCTAACATGATCATGACTTAGCGTCGAACTAATCTCCCGCGATTTTTATATTCCCTGGCAAATAAGAGGCAACTAATGTCTGTCGCAATTGATAAGATGCAATAAGTGATTAGTAGTTTAGTGAGTGAGTGGTTTAGTTAGAGAGTAGTGGTCGTAAGTCAAGCGTTTATACTATATACGATAGTTCGGTTTTTTTTTTAATACTACGTCGGTGGCAAACAAGCATACGGCCCGCCTGATGTAAAGCGGCCACTGTAACCTATGGACGCCTGCAACTCAAACAGTTTCACAAGCGCGTTGCCACCCTATTAGAAACTTGTACACTCCCTTTTGCTGTGTTAAGTACACAGCAAAAAGGAATGTACAAGTTCTAAGGAGGGTTCGGGTTGCCGACGACTCAAAGGACAATAGACGGAACAAGTTAGTTCCGTAAGTCCTCCCGTCATCAGCACACCGCACCCTCGTTGAGGTCGGTTTAGTAACATCGAAAAGTCAAGACTTGTTGTTTAGGGAACCAATCGTGTAAAGTCTCAATGTAATGTAACATAATTAAAGTAACAAGTTGGGTTCTCTGCGCTTGCTCCTTCAATAAAGACTATAATTTATAATGCTGTTCATTGTTACAGATCCACCCGTAGCCCAAATATCACTACTAGAGCCAAGAGAAGCCCGTCTTCTCCGTGAGGATGAGAACGCTGAGCTGCTATGTTCTGCTGATGCTTCACCAGCCCCTGACAACTTCACCTTCTATAAAGAGGTATGGTTTATAAATGTCTTCAAGAATACACCTCTTACCCTAAGCTCGTGTAGGTGAACGCGTACTATGCTTGTATGAGTGAAATATGACATGTCGACTGTCCGCGTCTTTGACAAGCGGTAACTGTGAGGTAACCGAGAGGGTGTGGGCGTCACTTTCAGCGGGGAGCAGGAGTGGCCATACTGTACGATAGTACTCTTTATTATACTGTGTTTACACTAAACTTATCCTCAGCAAAGAGGACGATCATTGACGCTCCGTGGAATCTTCTTTAAATCATGTTACCATCTCCAGCCGGCGTATTATGCTTCCAATTAGGCTTGTGTAGGACATGTACTAATAGTACAAAAGACACGATTTCCTGCACTGTACTAGACCGAACGACTCCCAAATGATTCTGCTCTCTAGGACATTTAGTACACTCACACACGCGCAATAGAATGGGAACGAAAGGAGCAAAGAGCCGAGGAGTGACAATGACAGCAAAGCGATCCGTGTGATCCGACCGCAACCGAACTAAAACCGACTGACTCGGACCGAGAGCGCGCGAAAACGGCCGATCAGCTCTCGGCTAGTACGAGCGAGCGTTACTGTACGCCATATGCACAATTTGTCTCTTGCTCTCTCGGTGTACTACTGTACTAAATGTCCTAAAAGAACGAACTAGTACACTTCTGAGATCGTACTAGTTGGGAGCGATCTTTTCAGTGAACGAGCACAGGCCCCGTAGCCGAATGGCATTTCTCCGACGCCAAACGAAAGCGATACGCCGCTGGCTCTGTCGCGCCAATACGCAAGCGCGATAGAGATAGATATCTACTAGCGCTTCATTTCGTGAGCGTTTCGTGAGCGATTGTGCCATTCGGCTAGCCACCCTGAGCAGGCACAACTCTACTTCCAATTGTATTACTTCTCCGCGTGGATAAGACAATATAACACATCTGTCACTCTCACATTGACATTTATACTTGCCAAAGCGTGACAGATGCTTCATCCACGTATATAAGTGATAAAATTGGAAGCAATAGTGGGCCATTTTTTCAAAGTTGTCCATTGTAACATGGGTATTTTTTACGCGGTTCATACTCAGAATCGCGAGGTCTTTCGATCCTGATAGGAGAAAAAAAATGTCCTAAGATTTCCATACATTTTTCAGACCTTCTATTCCGTTACCGCCATACAAAATGTATGATAAAATGGTAACGGAATGGGAAAAAACCTTGGGACACTTCTTTTCACCTAATGCGATTGAAAGAGCTCGCGGTTCTGAGTGGGAACCACATAAAAAAATCCAAATCCAAAATAAAAGTGGGGTGGACAACTTTGAAAAAAAATAGCCCTAATACGCTGGCTGGTGTGTAAGACTCGAATCATATTACTCCATAGACTTGTCTTACTGTCTCCATAGACTTATCTCTATGAAAACGGATGAAAACCCCATGATCTCATGTGGCAAAAAGTGCAAAGATTTATGGCCATGATAGCGCTAAACAGATTTTAGGGCTGCTTATGATATAAAATAGATCATTCTGTTTATTTCCTTTATTTATTTACCTTCTTAAGTTAGGCTATTTTATAATATGGTTATAAAAGTAAACTACAAAACCACTTACAAAACAATACAAAATATATAAACACATTATAAAAAACCAAACCTAGGGTGCCGCCAGCAGCGGGGCAGGGCCCAAGCTGCCGGTGGTTAGGGCTGCAGAGAGAGGAACCGTCGGACTATACGCGCCGTGTCCAAGATCACCGCCTTCTGCATCTGGCCCTTGATCCAGCCACCTAGCGAGAGTCTCTTAAGATGTTGGTCGAGACTCTTCGCTATGAAACCGTTCGCTGAAACGACTATCGGAACAACGATCGTCGAATCAACATCTCACATGGCGTGTAACGTCTTACCCAGGGTAAACTCAAAGAAATAATAGAAAGTTACTTCAATAAAATTATTGACTCTACTCAAGCTCTAATACTTACCATGAATTCAATATTTGAAATTATAATAATGAGGGGAGTAATCTACGAGGGTGAAGTATAAAATAAACAAAGATTAGATACTAACAAACTTTGATTTATTGTATCCTTAATCATTTATATTTTTGTCAGAAAATAATTACTATAACTCTGTATTCAATTAAGTCTGATTAGGACCTATTTGAATACAC
Organism: Leguminivora glycinivorella; assembly: GCF_023078275.1. Classification (NCBI taxonomy): domain Eukaryota; kingdom Metazoa; phylum Arthropoda; class Insecta; order Lepidoptera; family Tortricidae; genus Leguminivora; species Leguminivora glycinivorella. The sequence goes on from NC_062983.1 coordinate 1,665,034, forward strand.
CGCCTTCATTACTAGGGCCAAGTCCCTACGTCAGGAAAAGTAGACGGGAACAAAAACCTGACTGCCCAAGTTTAACCTGTACACAAGCATAATAAAATATGTTACAGATAAAGAAATAACGCATATTAAAATATACAGACAGTATATGGCAAAATCATCTAGGGTAATATAGACTAACGTCATGACTAGTAGTAACCAAAGCTCCTGAGGTGTGAGACATGTTAGCGATACAACCAGTGATATGTTCCAATTCCAACAAGCATAATTCGTATCCTAAAGCGATCTAATTATTTATTAATTACAGACAAAGGTAGAATTAAATACTCCTAAATGTACGGCATAATCAATGCAGCTATAATCCTATAAAATTATATTGTGGTTTATAATTTATTATAAAACCACGATAACAATGAAAGTCATTAATGGTGTTTGGTTAAAATATTGGTTTATAAACACTGTTGAACGATAGTGAAATTTAGAGATAAATTGAGATATATGAAATATGTTTGTTGAGATTCAAGTTAAATAACATATTAATATGTTATAAGATCAATAAACCTGACAGGTAGATCTGGCTTATGACTAAATTAATATTCATTTATATCAATAAATAAAATAGCTGGTTGCAATCAACGTTAAGGCAAGCTTGAAATCTCATAAAATTATCATGCATAAGTCGTTATTATGGGTACTACAAATATGTCTAGCCGCAAGCCCCTACGTGAACGCATCAATACGCATGGTATTATAGTCACTTGGACCCGCATCGTCTGCAATACCATAGACCCGTCGTCTACATGGACTACGTCACGTAAGGTTCAGACTAAAGAGTACTGAAACCGGGACCAAATAAGTAAGTATATGACATGAGCACCCATAAACGATCATAAACAAGACAATGATATAAGCGTTGCCCTTGATATCATGAGATCAGCCATTTCATTATGCATAGATCTGTAACATCACGCAAAAGTAAAATAAAACTGTTTATTAAATTAAGCCAGTTGAATAAGACGTTATTACGGAATTTCATGATATTTCATGAAATTCGAGGACAAAAATAATAATATTATAAACCATTATTCCTGCTTATTAAATGCTATTGTGGGATTTTCAGTCTGGGTTTTTTTTTAACCATAAGATAAACAAGACCAGTATCTATAAACGTGATTTAGACATGATGTTTTTATTAACATCTATAGCACGCTTATATTGATCAAACAAAATATATCATGAAAAAATATATATATATTTTAGACTTGGTTGGTTGGGTAGGGATCTGGCTTTTGTAACTCCGACTATAATTGTATATTATGTATAAAGAATAGTTGTTTGCAATTCACTGAAAGGCCAGGCTGTGATTCTTATAAAATTACTATGCATACGTCACCTCTATAGACAACTATGTCAACCAAAGTCCTACATGAAGCACTCCACACGCTACCAGAAATATATTACATACAAATACAATCATTATGGGCCCTACCTAGCCCGGGTGTATGTTACATAGTAACTTGCATAATTTTGCAAACCCTTGGGTAATAATATCGATCATGCAACCATAATGAATTCGCCATTTACTCGACTGTCCGAGTATTTTTAGACGTGTAATTGGCTATAATACGTTTCAGTATGAACCCTAAACCCTTTTTTTTCATGAAAGTGCCTCATGTGAATACAGTAGCGAGTACAGTAGATAGTTAATCGACAAATAGTGTCCAAGAGAGACTATAAACACAGCAATAATATAAAACTGACCGACAACGTCCTAGAACCACCCATTCTTTATTTCCTTACAGATACAAAGTACTGCAAATCATTTAGGATTATTGAAATAATATAAATAAAAGCCAGTGGAAAAGGATTTGATTAAATTACCCATTACCACAAAAATGCCAAGCATTTTCAATACAGGCCTAATTCCAGGTTGAATCATACTAAATATCTTACTAACTAATTTTTGTCCTCATTACCGAGGTATGGCCAAACCAAGACTCAGTAATAATTGAGTTTCATTGAAGAGGTAAAGGGGTTAGCGCTCCTCCAATAGATTATATTATCGTTGGCCCCGATACAAGACTATCTCATCCATATAAAAATATATAGTTGTTTAATATATACAGGAGTCTTAGACGACTTGTACCAGTAAACGATGAATACAATTATCGTCAACCGGAGGTTAATAACTTATTATAAGGATCTAAACGGCTTTTGTGTGTGATATCCGGCCAGATTCCGATAATGAGCCATATAACAGTCCATGATCACACGCGTCTCTAATATAGTAGAGGGGAGGTTAGTAAACGTTTTGTATGAATCATAAGATTACTACAAACAAGATACTTAGCAGCTCCACTACACGTGTTACGCCACCGTAGCCCTCCTTTTCAAAGATTACTTTCAGTGGGTACGTGACCTAAGGAGAAGCCCTCTTCAAAGAAACAGAGACGGGGGCCCTATAATAAAACACATGGTTCGTATTTCCTCAACCTGGAATAGAACCATCGCTCAGCTTAATATTACATGAATATAAATTTGGGTAGTACCGAAACCTTTGTCATAGCTGGAATAAGTCAATATGAAGACAGTTCCAGATATAACTAAAATTACCTCATTGTCAAAACAGCCACATGTATAATAAAGCCACTGTGACCGGTTTCAACAACTACAAATTAGCAAATAAATATAATATTATTTCAAATGAACGTATCGGCCGCACGAATGACTTGATTCAAAATGACACGTGAATTGGGTACGTATAAAATTCGAATTATAGAATATCACACCCACAATAGCATTTCATGACTCCTGAATTTCATAGCATAATAGCTGTTTGCGAATCATGCTGACTCGAAATTGAATTTTACGTAAGACCATAAATATCTATGCCAATCTGTTTAATGAATGATGCGTTAATAATAAATATAACATTACACCTTAGCAATGTCATTGTAATGCACTGCAAATGATTCATGATTCGCAACCAGCCAAAGCTGAATTAACGTGTGCGAAATATAGATATATGGATAGCTTGAAGCTATGTATGTACTCGTGTGTATTTGAATATTGTTCTTATAGTGAAATAAATGTGAATTACTATATTAGAACTTGGATACGAAATATATTGGATAAACGCCTACATAACTATATGGTACCTAACATCTTACATCTAAAATGAATACGTTATCATGATCATTAAGTAGGTGTCAAATATTATTAATTATCAAACAGATGGCTTTACCAGATAATCAAAGGGTCTCGCAATATCAATAATAGAGTCAGGAATAACTTCATTTGTCATGAGAAACGTCTACTTTCACAGTCAATGACTAGACATGTAAATCAATAATTATCATTAATAAATACGTGTGTGGCTGAACCGCAATAATGGAAATATACAAATATGCTTAACACGTGTCTTAATCTTAAACAAATATGCCGCAATCAATCTAATCATTTAAGTAAATAAAACGTACCTAACGTCAAAACTACCCCGCCTAAAATCTCGGAACACGCGGTATAGTTACATTCTACGCAAGTAAATCATCTAGGTCGCCGCATAGACTATAGCGTCAGGGTTGACGAACGCTGTCCGAAGATCTCACGGTTCATGACGATGAAGACGGAGTGGCTCACGCGTAGCTCGTTGTAAAGAAACTTGCGTCTGACGCCCGTCGTGGCAGAGGAGGCCTATCGTAGCGCCGTAGTAAAGCTCTGCATGTCGCCGATGGCATCAGGCTCGCACCCGCAACCGCTCGTGAACCGGAAATAGAAATAAAATTGTGTTTATAACATATCTAAATATTTGTTCCTGAGTCAGGGATATTTTCTATGTATGTAAGTATTTATATTTTATATATAAGTCATTGTCTGAGTTCCCACAAGACAATCCTTCGACCTAGCAGGACTAATCTGTAAAAGTGTACCATAATATCTATTTATTTATTTTATTTTATTAGTTTAGTTTGATAGTTCCGATTAAAATAAAACGTGAAACCTATAAATACTGCACAATGTAATAAGATGGTTAAGAATATGGGCATTACCTTTACACCCTAGAGTGATCATCATTTCGATATTTAATTATAAATTATAATCATACCATAAATGGGACATCAATATTAAATTACTTCTCTTAATTAAATAAATAATAAATTACCGTTTACAGCACGATCCAGGCTTAGATTATGCTCAGTATGACGACCTAGGGGAGTATGTCAAATTTTACACAAAATATGAAATCAATCAATCATGATTAAGAGAAATATCAATTCAGAACCAACGCACCGTTTGTATTGTCTTCGGTAATACTCCATTTTGCATTTACACGTCCTAGTCACGGCGCCTTGGCTAGATGCCGACGGGGAGCACCTTGGCCTGATGTATTTTGTAGTCGGCCCAAGAGGACGATAACGTGACGCAGGCTGGAGCACCCAGGAACATCCATGTAGACTCGCATGTCCATGTAGAAGGGTCCTCAAGGCCTCTCGATACACTGGTAGAATGGAGAACTTGTAATCCGCTGACAGATGTGCTCGTCGATTCTCCTCGCCCATGGACCGAGAATTTGAGAAATAAACAATTTAAATAATATAGTAAATAAAGGATTGCAATTACCTACAACGTCCGTTTATTTCAAATCCTATAGGTACTATTTATTTACGTTTATTTATATTAGGTGATATTACGATTAAAGTAACTACTTGATAAATTTATGGACGTTTGAATGAAACAACTTAACGCTACCTAAAACTTTATCGGACACATCTACAATTTAAGTAAACCACCGAAAACCATACATACACTACTCAGTTCTATAATCAAATTGAATGTAATAATTATGTCGTAACCATTATAAAAATCACGCAGATAAACAAATCACTAGTAGCACCAGAAGGCTGCAAGCATACTGCCGCTATTTATAGACTATCTACTTCTACCATATCTGTACACGTAACTATATAGACACCTACTCTACAACATATTACCAAATATAACACACACATGATTGCAATTTACTTCTACAAACCCTGGTAAATATTACAAAATCACGCGGGTAATCATATCGCTAGTAATACTAAAAAGGTTGCAAATACATGACCGGTTTTTATGATAGTACTATTCCTCTACAGCTTCTACGCGTATAAGGGACAGATTACTATAAACATACATACTTTGAGACTTACTTCCGTGAAACCAGTGCCTACGCCAAATCTTGGGATTAGTTGTCAAAGCGGACCCCAAGCTCCCATGAGCCGTGGCAAATGCCGAGATAACGCAAAGAGGATAATGATGACGTTGAAACTTACTTCCGTGAAACTAGTGCCTACGCCAAATCTTGGGATTAGTTGTCAAAGCGGACCCCAAGCTCCCATGAGCCGTGGCAAATGCCGAGATAACGCAAGGAGGATAATGATGACTTTGAGACTTACTTTCAACTCCGATTGTACGCACTAACCCAATAATACGTTCACTCTTCATAATCGTTCCCGAACTCCGACCCACGTATATTATTTATAAATCGTCAAAACACAAACAAGTATCCGTTACACTGTTAAAAAATCAAACTAAACTGAGAATATTCACTTCGAACGTTATAGCATAGCTGGCAAACTAAAACAATCAACAAGATTTAATTTATTGCAAAATACAAGGTATAAGCTAACGTGACCTATGGAACTACCCGCCATTCATTCAAGACAAATATTACGTTCTGTTTTCACTACGCCCATTATGTTTTGTTTATGCTATGACGAACTATATCAAACCAAATACAATCCTACTAATAAATACGCGGTCACTATAACCTATGGATGTGCACAAAGTTGATTAACAACCAACAACTCAATATTTAAATTAACGTACCATGCCAGTGTTATCCAATGTCACGTCCACCTCGAAGTAGGTAGACTTACGTGGCTCCACTCGCCCACGTGAATGTAGAAGCCCCAACCATGTGCCGTCTATCTTTGACACAAGCTCTGTCCTAGTCTCCCTCACAAGGCGATAGCAATTAGATACTCGCGCCCATGTTAGGACTATATGACGTGTCTCGGTCAGCATGCCTTCAGGTTTAATAATACTGAATACTCACAGTAATCATGACGCTAATGATAAGTAGTCGTTGTGGAAGCTGCCTCGATAGCCACGCTGTCTTTGGAATTCCTCACGAAGATAATAGGTAGCACGTAGATATTTACGCCCATAGTTAACTATGTAACTTACATTTCAACCGACATGGCTGCAGACTATTCAACAGTGACCCAGATCTTACAGATGGTGTGCTGTAAAGGAAATAGATAAGGAACCTGAACACTCACAGTAACCCCGGCGGAACCAGTGAAACGTAGCTCTTTTGAAACCTCATGGCGGCATGATGCTGTCTTTCGCGCCAACGCTCAGTTTGCCACGACATGCCGCATGCAATGTCTCGCCCATCACAGCCGTTGGTTTTCTTCATCCTTTGAATCTTCTGATGGCGGATGCTAGACCTCGTATCTGTGAACAAGCTTATTACACGTTTTCCTTACAAACTAACACTCACAGAATTCCCTACTGTCTCGACGCTCTGCCGACGGAAAAAGCCCCTAACTCCCCCGTGTCATCCATCTTATCACCTCGGTTGCTCCCCGTAGTTCCTACCAATTCCTAATAGGTCCTATCAAAATACCGCGTCCTGATTGGTTAATATCTTCGACGCTAACATATGATTGGTGGTTATAGTTCCCGCGCATTTTAATCGATCTCCCGGCATAACTTTAATAAGAAGGTCGGTAAAACAGAAATGTCCAATATTTTCAGATCAGTAATTATTTTGTTGAACAAAGATTAGATTAAATAATTTATTTTAAATGTTTACGTAAATTCCGCAGGGTAGCAAATAATGAATCAAAACGAATCGACCTAATAGTTCCCTACACCATTCATAGATGGCGTTCAATTGAGCGTCACGTCTACAATCCCAAGATAACGCGCGAAATTCAATATTGACAAGTTAAATTATCTAACTGAATTAAAACGTTAAATTATTGACTGTAGAGGTCGGTCTGTTACAGGCGGTTATCTCGTGAGCCAAGTCTAGGTACTTACTGGACTTGTCCTTCTCGGCTTTCACGAGATTCTCATCAATTATAAAACCAATTAGACATTAATATTTTATTAAAAAATCTAAATAAAGTATCACTAACAAGCTTTTCATAAATTTAATTTTATTACGAGTAAATTGGATAAATACGATCCAAATTAACTTAAAACTTTCCCGTTTTTTACCAAAACAAGAAACATTATTACCAAGTTTCCAAGTTTCACAAAGCAAAAGTTTCTAAAGTTAATTACAATTTCGATTCAAATAGGTTTAAAAAAGTAATGAATACTTACTTCAAAATAAATCAGTAATGTCCAGAATAAGGGGTGCAATTATTTTGCTCGACGTTTAAAAGATTTAGCACAAAAAAGTAGTTTAACACGCCTTTCGACTCGTTTCATAAAACAACAATCGTACTTTAATGCCTGTCATTATATACCAGTCACATAAGTATAAAATAACACGAGTGTTTTAATGCCTAATTATGTACAGTTGCACACAACTTTATATTCACACATACATACAATTAGACAGATCTAAATTCAAGAAAAAAGTAATAACAACTAGTGATTGACTGTCAGTTGACTAAAAATGTTCGTTATTTGAAACGAAACAAATGACGATCGATGAATTTCATTATCGCAAATATATGATTCTTTCTTTGTTGTTTGTGTTTTAAGAGGTGAGTCATAGAACAACAATCGTGTTGTAATGCCTCTCAATATGCAACAGTCACATAAATAACTATTAACAGACGACCCGTCTGGCTTAGTCGGTAGTGACCCTGCCTGCTAAGCCGCGGTCCTGGGTTCGAATCCCGATAAGGGCATTTATTTGTGTGATGAGCACAGATATTTGTTCCTGAGTCATGGATGTTTTCTATGTATATAAGTGTGTATTTATCTATATATGTATGTATATCGTCGCTTAGCACCTATAGTACAAGCCATGCTTAGTTTGGGGCTAAGTTGATCTGTGTAAGGTGTTCCGAATATATATATTATAATTTCAAACTGCCTAAGCACCGTTCAGAAACATTAGAAAAATAATTAAGGTACAGCGGGGCAAATCTCGACTGGGGGAGCCATTGTAACTAATCCATTATTTCCATTATTACACTATGATGTTGAGTTCTACATGTATCCAACCGGTGGACACTCTATTTAATAATGCGAGGATTGTAAAACATGGAAAAAATGGACCAGTTAGATTTGCCCCGCTGTAGCTTACATTAAATATTTCAATCGGAATGGTCCACAAATTCATATGAAAGTAATAAACTAGGACTTCACGCTCTTTACGACTCTAGCTCTCAAATGCTGATAGTGTTGGGAAAAGTGTATCGAATAGTTGCACACAGAGTTCCGGAATTCCTTCGTTTTGCTATAAAAGATTCCGTACACCGCGTTTTTTTGTTTTCCGTTAAATTCGCCACATTTGTAAATTTCGAAAAAAAAAAACATTGTCTTTAACATAATTAAATGTCTTAAGCGAATATAAATTTATTTTTTAAATAACTCGATAACAGTAAGAGTTACTTAAGACACTAGTTTCTTAGGGAAATTAATTATATTAGACCTAAAATGCCTTCCCTTAACGTTAACGGAAATCAATAAAAACAGATTGTAAATCACTTTATATTTTAAACACGATTGAAAAAAAAAAAAAAAAAACAAGAAACAGTAACAGTAGTAGGTACAATCGCACAAAAATGTGAATTACTACCCTACGGTTGAGGTTCGTTTGAATGTCATGAGACAAGGTCTATTTCCCCTTGCAAAAATATTATTTCAGTGAAAATTGCTGTGTCTATATATGACATTTACGTCATGCCATGTGTCAAGTCGATCTTAGCGGTCATTAGAGCTCACAGAAACTTTTGTCAAAACTGGCAGACCACTTTCTTAGCCCACTGTACAGACCTACTAAAGGAAAAACCAAAAGCCGAAGTCATTGCTTGTTAGCTGGCTAGCGTTTGGGTAGTAAAACGCTTACCTATATTCCCGAAAGAAATGAAATGGTTCAAGTTTCAGTACTACACAAGCAGATTTTATTATTAAAGTAGATGTGGGTTTTATAGTTTATAACGACATGATTGAAGATCCGCAAACTCTGTAGTTGTGTTGTGTATTTTGGTCATATCATGCGAAACGAGAAGTATGAACTCCTTCAACTTATTATCCAGGGCAAGATTCAAGGGAAGCGATCATCTGGACGACGACTTAACTCCTGGCTCAAAAATCCACATGGTTTAATCCACAAATGTCATATATTACTATAGATCAAGCAAACGTATCTACTTATCGTGTTAAATGAACTCAGTAAAATCCAATTGTGTCTTAATTCGTAGCTTGTAGCTTTCGGGCGTCTATTTTTGTAAGTTAAAGTCAACAAAAATATTAAAATGCCTCGTTACCTGATATTTAATTGCAATAACACAAAAATTATGAACATTCAAGGGCTTGAGACATATTTAAAATCACAGGCAAGTAACAATTTCAGTACAAAATCTGACACGCTCGGCAAATAGATGAACTTGTTTCTTCTAAATCTAGTTCTGTGGTTTAATCAAAGCACTCGCTCATTATTCCGACGACCGGTCTGGCTCAGTCGGTAGTGATCCTGCCTGCTAAGCCGCTGTCCTGGGTTCGAATCCCGGTAAGGGCATTTATTTGTGTGATGAGCACAGATATTTGTTCCTGAGTCATGATGTTTTCTATGTATATAAATATGTATTTATTTAATTATGTACATCGTCGCTTACTTTTTGGCACTTTTTGGCAACTGGATATGAAAATGTAAGTTTGAGTCATTGTTTATAATACATATCTGACACACCCATAGTACAAGCTTTGCTTAGTTTGGGACTAAGTCGATCTGTGCAAGGTGTCCCCAATATTTATTTATTATTCCGCGCGGCTGTATAATACTTCTAAAGTTTAGTCCGTATATTCCTTATGGTAGCCAACCTCCGGTAGGAGATGGCACTGGAAGAAGAAGAAGAATTGAAGATCCGCTTCTTTTCATGTTGGTAACAGTTCTGTGTGCGTAGCCGAATGGCACAAACCCTCACGAAACGCTCATAGATATCTATCTCTGTCGCTCTTGCGTATTGGCGCGACAGTGCTACTCTTTCGCGGCGTTTCGTTTTCGTTTCGCGTCGCAGAAATGCCATTCGGCTACGGCACCTGTTGCTACACAAAAATTTAAGCTGCAGTTAACATCAAATTTCTCTTGTATCGAATTTTCCCACCCCTACTCATCGATATAATAGAATATTTGCAATAACATTATGTCAGTTTAGCGTTTTCGTATTCCTTTGAACGAAACTTTCCACTTAATGTGCATTTTGTGCGAATATACGAATAAAAGTTTAGTTTTGCATAGGAGGAGCATTTTGTCGAGTTTACAAGACTTTTGAATACGTATAAACTTTACGAAATATAAAAATAATATTCAGAGTATGTCCGGAAAGAAAGGAGTCGTGGAATGTATGTATGTATAAAATCTTTATTGTTACAAAACACAAAACATAAGTATGACACGTATGTGTATTTATATATTGTGTGACTCTTTTTTTCCGCACAGACTAAATCTTTAATAATGTTTAGGTAGTTCTAAACATATAATATGAGATTGTGATTATTATGAATACGTATAAACTTTACGAAATATAAAAATAATATTCAGAGTATGTCCGGAAAGAAAGGAGTCGTGGAATGTATGTATGTATAAAATCTTTATTATTACCAAACACAATACATAAGTATGACACGTATGATGGTGTGTATTTATATATTGTGTGACTCTTTTTTTCCGCACAGACTAAATCTATTAATGTTTAGGTAGATTGTTTTAAACATAGATGAGATTGTGATTATTATGTGAGAATGCTTTACTCGAAATCTGACTGCAAAATCCAAGAATGGTAACAAAATAGGACCGAATACTTATTTTGAACGTCCTAAATGAATGGTCGTATTTTTGTAAAACTTAATGCAGCAATTGACATAATGCTGTTGACAATTGACATAAGTTGGCAGAGCGCTGGAGTATCATTCGATCCAAAGGCCGTGAGTTCAAGTCTCACCCAAGGAAGACATTTTTCACTTTTAAATTTGTTCTAAGCCAGGCCACATTTGTTTGTTTTTTAGTTAAAATAATAATTATGTAGTTTGATATCAGTATTCAAAATATATCATTCCAAGGTCAGTTTACTTTTGAAATGACCTGGCCCCTGTTTCAAAAAGGCTACAATTGTCAGTGACATATGTCGAGCGACAATTGTCGATGACAGGTGACAAATTACAATTTTATAAAATATTTTCTATAGAATTGCTTACAAACATGACAGGCATTTTGCTACAATTGTATGTATTACAATTATGTTGTGAAACAATAATTATTATTTCTAGGCGACATATTTGTAGAATTGTCGGTGAATCTCGACAGGAGGATTAAGATGTGTCGAATTGTGTGACAATTGTAGTAATTTGTGGTTGACATACGCGTTGTTCAAAATGGCTGCCCATGCGAGTAGTATAATGACACTATTTATTAGTGATAGTGACAGTAATTCCTACTTAGGTTTTCGTACTTCGTTAGGAGTTCCTGTTACTTCGCCGTCGATATAAGTTTCAATAATGCTACGTAAATATGAAATTAAATTTGTAGCAAACTACGGATATCTCAATTTATTTTTATCATTGTACCATCGGCAGCAATGTTAGTACCTTATTACAAGGGCATAAAGCCTACCGATGATTAGTTAAGAGTGTTGCTGTTAGTAAACGCTATTGGCCCCTTCGTAACATTATTAGTACTTAGGTATATTTTTAAGATTTCTCTGCGTTATATGTATTATTATACTAAATTGTGTTTTTAAACTTATGTATCATAAAAAATACCACATACTATGTACCTAAATAGCTATCATTAATATTATTTTATACAAATACCCTCAAATTACTTTGAGCGTTTTTAAATGAACGAGTTACCTTCGTATTTATAGGTACACCGAATTCCAAATTCAAATATTTTTAGTTTAGTTAAGCATTTTAACTAAATTAGTTTAAAATAGCTTTAATTTGTTTTATTTGTTATTTGTATATTTTTATTGCAGTAATGGTCAATGTTTTTACTTTTTCTTCTTTTATTCACGTTTATAAGAAATAAATTTTATATATATCTTAATAATTAATAATTCAAACTTATTAAATACTTAGTATAGTGCCAAGTTAGGTATATATCTTAGATATTTCTATTTCTTTGCCATACACCCGTTTCAATCAAACGTTGAGCTATTCCTTTATATTTAAGTATTAACTTTCATTGCGGATGTTAATTTGTTATCAAATTTATCAAATAACACGAATTTGCGGTCGGAAATCAATTTTAAGATAGTCATCTTTCTTATTATATCCATACTGCAATATTGTTTTTGAAACAAAATACTAACACATAACCAATGCCTACTTAATACATACACATAAATAATGTTACCGAAGAAAATTATATAATGGTGGGAGAGGATTTAGGTAATGAATAGTTTTAAATAAGTTTTCCCCTCACTAGCTCGGAAACACGTGTTTTGTCCTTTAATACCAGCGGGTAAAAACGCATTTTATCCACTAGTGGGTAAAGCAATTTGACCTTGAATAAGATCAAATTAACTGCTTTAAAGTTGATAAAAGTAGGTGAATCTAGTAATAAAGATGGTTTACCATCTAGGGAACTACTGGAAGCAGTGATAAACGCATTTTTTGCGTTGTAGTTTCCTCGCTATAGTGAGGGGAAAAGTTTTGTGTTACACTCGGGTGCAAATGTATTTTACTTCTCGTGTGTTAAAAAACTCGCAAGTTCAGGATTCTATTCTCGAACCACTCGCTTCGCTCGTGGTTCAACTATAGAATCCTTTCACTTGCTCGTTTTTCAATTCCACACTCGGCGTTAAAATACAACTTTGCCCCCTTGTATAACAAATAACTATTTATCGAAGTTAACAAAGGCATTTATATTTATAGTCAGCCAATAAACATAAAAATATCCATTAAATAAATTTACTTATTGCCATTTGAGTCAACTACTATTAATAATTTGATACATTTATCCCTATGGTTAGTCGTGACAATTGTATTCTACAATTGTCGCACCTGTCAGCGTGGTGAAACCAATAATTCTACATATGTAATATTTAGTGACAATTGTCGCACCTGTCACCTATATGAAATTGGGGCGAGGTTATTACCCATAATTAAATATACACCCTCCACCGTTATATAAACTAATAGTTTCACACGATCCACAATTTTCTTCCAAATTGAATTCTTGAAGTATTAATTATAAACTCATTACCAACTGGCACACGCGATGTGGGATTTAAGAAAATACTAACTCAAAAAAAGACTTAAGTGCCTTTATTTTTATATAAAGTTATGATGTTTTAAGTAATTTTGATATTTTAGGTACGTGTTAGTGCTAAGTTTCCATTTGCGTGAATGTTGGGGCTATTAAAGTCTTATGAAGTAAGGTTTTTATGAAATAATTGTGAGTGTAAGTTATTAAAATACTGAAATGTACTTTTTGTGTACATAACTTTGATTACGGTTCGTTACAACCATCATCATCATTCCCGTGCCCTTTTCCCATTATTTGGGGTCGGCGCAGCAGATCATCTTCCTCCATTCCTCTCTATCAGCCGTCATTTCCATACTAATACCTTTCACTCTCATATCATTGTTCACACATTCCATCCATCTTTTCTTAGGTCTTCCACTACCATTGTATCCATCCACCTTCATATTTACTACTCGTTTTATAACATCGCTTTCATCCCTCCGCATTACATGCCCATACCATGCTAATCTACTTCCTCTCAACTTCTCTTCACTGGCGCTACTCTCAGGCTTCTTCTTATATACTCATTCCGAATTCTATCCAGTTTTGTCACACCACACATCCATCCCAACATTCGCATTTCATTCACATGCAGTCTTCTCTCATCATTCGTCTTGGTGGCCCAGCACTCACTTCCATACAGGATGACAGGTCGGATAACTGATTTATAAATTTTCCCCTTCAGCCTGAGAGGCATTCGGGGATCGCACGTTGTGCCTGTAACCTGTAGCCACTTCATCCATCCAGCGTTAATCCTGTGCTGAACTGCTCTGTCGATCTCGCCATCTCCCTGAATGAGGGACCCAGGTACTTGAAATCCGAGCAAGTAGGCAATATTACGCCATCTAGTGTCATGGCGACAGAGGTGGAAAGACCGCCGAAGTCGCAGTAAAGATACTCTGTTTTGAATCTACTGATCCTCAAGCCAACATTTTCCAGCCTCTGTTGCCACTTCACTAACCTGCCTTGTACCTCGAGTCCCTCTTCTCCGACAAGCACGATGTCTTCGGCAAAGAGCATGCACCAGGGTGCCTCTTCCTTCATGTCCGACGTCAAAGCGTCCATTATAAGCACGAAGAGGTATGGGCTCAATGCCGAGCCCTGGTGCAACCCCACAGCCACACCGATGCTGTCAGTAGTTCCAGCAGCGGATCGAACACACGTACAAGACGTTCTGTACATAGCACGAATTAGCTCTACAACTACATACTTCCCAGGCATACCTTTCTCTTTCAAGGCCCACCACAAAACCTCACGGGGAACCCGATCGTAAGCCTTTTCCAGGTCGACAAAAACTATTAAGTTCGTTACAACCATATTTTTATAATACCATGTTCTTAGGATGTCGTAATTTTGAAACGTATTAGTAGAAAAATGTCTAAAATAAAAAAAAATACCAATTTGCAGTACATTTGCCAAAATAACATTGGCCTATCACAATCAATATACGAAATGTATTAGTTTCATAATAACCAAAATTCAAAATGACACTTTCTCAGAATACCTAAAATGTTATTTACCGTGTAACAATGGAAATTCTACTTTATTCGGTTCATGAAAGATTCAAATTGGATTGCCACAACTATGTGCATTGTAATGTACATTGGGCCTTACGAGGTTAATGAACTTTAGTAGGTATTCATTTAGTTAATTAATGCTAACTATTTATGAAAAACTGTTAAAATACAGCTTTCATGGATAGGCATTTTGGGAAAGTGAAGTTTTGGTTTTACGTAATCCACGTAAGTATGTTTATAAGAATAGGTATTGCCTATTTTTGAAATAACCTCAAAGCACTTTATTTCGCGTCGTGTTTTACCAAAACATGTCACGATTTTAAATAATGGAAGACGCCTCAGAAGATTGTTTATATTTAATTTCTCGTTTCTACCTTATATTTACATTTCATTACTTAAGGTAAAAGTTGTTTTACTTATTTAAGGGAAGCTTTAAGAGATAAAAGTCCCAAATGTCGCTTTTTTGGACTACGGTAACTAATTTCACGAAGTTTTATGAAGAGAAATATCAAAGGAATATATTTGTACTTACAAATGTACCTATTATTTTGTGTAAACAATATTTCAAATGAGTAAAAATAACGATTTTCAGACGACGTTTTAGCAGCCTGCTGTCCGATTCAAATATTAGTTAAGGTACAGCGGGGTAAATCTCGGCTGGGGGACAATTGTAACTGATCCATTTTTTTCCATTATGACACTGAAAATTGGTATTTTTGTAATTGTACTGGTTAACTTTTATTTTTATAAATGTCATATACAAAGAAAAAGTGACCAAGGCCTCCAAGTGTCCCAAGCTGGAATCGAACCAGCGTCCTCCGTTTACAGGAACGATACCTAAACCGCATTTATTTCATGTTTATGTAATATGCACTTCCCAAATCCCGTCCTTCTTATTACCCAAACTGTTACCAGTATATATCCGATAGATCCGTCTACGATAGATAAGGCCAATGATTACGACGAATTGATCAAATGATATGATGATCAAAATTAAATATCCCTTTTGTTACAGGACCACATAATCCGGGATGATCCTATTGGTGGAATAGCAGTAGAAGGCAACAAGTTAATCCTCCGAGGACTTAGGAGGCATCACTCTGCTCGATATCGGTGTCGGGCGAGAAACTCAGAAGGCAGTGCTTTGAGTGAGCCTCTGACACTTAATGTTCTGTGTAAGTTCTCCATCTTCTTCTTTACCTTTAATTCCACAGCAGTACAAAAAGAAGATCCTTAGAATACAGGAGATGGTACTCCGCCCTATAGTTGTAGGCCAAAACCCTCAGAGGAAAGCTAAGCTAGATTACAGTTCATAACCCCGCCAGAAGCCTGTCGCAAATCCTATATTTTTAGTATGAATAGGTAGACGTTTGACCACGATCACAACTGATGGTAAGTGATGATGCAGTCTACGGTGGAGCACGCTTACCTATGAGATACCTGTTTACTCTTGCTTTAAAGAGACCTGGATTGTACTCATGTGGAAACACAGACTCAGGCAGGGCATTCCACTCCTTGGCGGTTCGCAAAATAAATGTTAAAGCGAAACGCTTAGTGCGTATTTTTGGAATACTAACCGTGAAGAGCGATGCCGCATTGCCGATGGTCTGGTGGTCCTAAGGTGAAATGGGGACGTAGGAACAAGGTTATACAGTTCCTCAGCGCACTCTCTGAAATGTATCCTGTAAAATACCGATAAGCTGGCAACCTTCCGACGATGCTCCAGGCCATGTAGTCGAGAATTGGTTAGCTCGTCGTCGTTGATGATTCTCTTGGCCCTCCTCTCGACTGACTCGAGCGCCGCAAGCAAATTTGAAAATAATGACACCCTTTTTTGCTCCTGAGCAAACTCTATACAATAAAATTCTACTCCGACTAACAGTAACAGTCAAGCAACAGAAAAAACAACGTCCACACCTCCAAAAAGAGGAGCTATGAATCCATCTATAGGTTTCCGTAGGACCAATTCAACTTCGCAACTGACTTATTTGATTTAGTTGTGGTTATTTTTCATGTTTTTGATTTATCTTCCAGCGAGACCTGAATGTTCAGCCGGCAGCGTGGTACAGCAACTAGCTGGAGCCCCAGGAGGCGAAGTCAGGGCTCGATGTTCGGTTACAGCGCCATCTATACACGACGCTGGGCCGCTGAGGTTCTACTGGACGTTTAACGGGACTAAGGATGTTTTACCAGTAAGTTCATTGCCAGATGTAACTAAGCTGATGAAAAAGTAGAATATATTAAATGTGTGTCATTTCTAAACGACCTAAAACTTTTATCACTGTAACGATTTTCAGATCTTCAAAAACAGAGCGTACTCTCACTATTTAGGCTAGCCACTTTATGTGTGTATTGGTATTACCTATAGCCGACAGTCATTGCTGACCATAAGCAATTTAATCCTCTCAGTAAAAAAATAATCCTGCTTCCAGATACCACCAGCAAACGTGACAGTCATGGGAGCTAGCAGCACGGTGGTTCACGGTCTACCAGCAGACACAGGCGAAGACCTTGGATGGTTGGCTTGTTGGGCGAGCAACGATGTAGGGAATCAGCGGGAGCCGTGTTTATTCAGGATACTGCCAGCTGGTATGTGTTCTATTCATCTTCTATACAGTCAGCAGTAACAGGTGGTTCACAGTCTAGCAGCAGACTCTAGTGAAGTCCTTGGATAGTTGGTTTATAGGGCAAATCAGCGGGAGCCTTTTATTTAGGATATTGCCTGCTGGTATGAGTTCTATGTTCATCTTCTATACAGTCAGCAGTAACAACAGTGATTCACAGTCTTCCAGCAGACACCGGCGAAGACCTTGGATGGTTGGCTCATACTGATACGTTTTAACTATTATTTTGATTTAAACTATTATTTTATCCGGAAGCTTTTAGAATTGAGAATAGTTTCTTTTTATTATAACGCCAACGATGTCCACAGCGCTCCCAGAGCCCCCAGTGAACTGCGAGCTCGACAACTCCCTGCTCCGCTGTGAGCCTGGTCACGACGGCGGGCTACCCCAGCGGTTCCTACTCGAGGTCCTCGAGGTACGGCCCTCGGCGCCCATCAGCAATGAGATCGCCACGATGAACGATCAGGTGAGCACGTGTGGCGTGCTTGTGAATGTGTGTAGGGCCTACCGCGAAGGTTCATAAATTGAGGGTTTACCTTTAACTGGTGGTATAGAAAATATGTCCGCTTTTGTAGATTCCGGTGTTCGCGGTAGGGCTTTTGGAGTCTATCAAATGATCATGTGCATTTTTAAGGATACATGTTTACTGTTCTCTTAACCTTGTTCCTTGTCGTTATAATCCAAAAATTATAAGCTTTAACACTTTGTTCTCTTCATCTACATGCTTTTTCAGAGAATACAATAATATGCTACTAATTTCTTGAAAGCAAAAACTGCTTTAAATTAAAATATTCTGCCTCTATTGGCAGTCTGCCTCTATTTATAATCATTTGTTTTGTCTCCACTGTATCTTTTGTCTGGTTCTTTTGCTGAGGTGTGCCAATTTAATTTAAATATCTTAGATGACATGCCATCACCCTAATCACCACCGTTTTCAACATACCATAAAAACAGAAAGACACCATGAACTTGTTACCTTTACCGACAATTTTATATTTTGTCATTTTTCAGGGTATTTCTGGCCGAGGGCTCTCAGAAGCGGTCTACCGAGCCACCAACGATGCTCCTCAGTTCGTCGTGGACGCCTTGTCCCCTGGACGCTATACATTCCTGGTCTACTCTGTGACGTCTAGAGGAAGGTCTCCCAGACCGGCAGCATTGCATAGCGTTGCAATCAACCCGGCTGATGACTTGGATAGGCCTGGTAAGAATTTAAGTTAAGAACTTGGTATGGGAATTTGAGATAAAAATCACTTATGATAAGGATAAGGATAAGCAATATAAGCATAAGGGTATTTCGTGTGAGTTGGTTATACTTCTAATGTGGACTAGAATCGACGTCAGAGTCCTCAAACAGTTTCTTGTGGATTTGGATCAGCAGAGGGTAATCATTTGACCCAACATTATTTTAAGAAACAGTTGATTAATTGAACTTCACGATAATGTTGCTGAATAATTATGTCAAAAAGCTTTAACTACACGACGTAGTGAAATATCAATTTTGTTACTTCTTCTGGACTTTCGGAGCAATATCTTTAGGAAGATTTTCGCTAAATTCACCAGGACCATCGGCTTCATATAATGTCACTATCACTACCCCCTAGGCTCGACAGATCGTCAGCTTATCATTTTCAAATCTTTCTTAATTTACCTGTATATTCTCAGGTTCTCTACAAACTATGACGCCAGCGCCCCCACCAATGACAGCTGGTGACAACGGCGTTGCTTTAGTAGTGGGCGCAGCACTGAGTCTGATCTTGCTGACCATTCTGACTACGTTGTGCGTTGCGCTGGTTGTAATGTGTAAGAAGAAGACGAGGCCTCCAAGAGATCCTGAGCAGAGGTAATTGTTGATGTTGTTTTTTTATGGCAAGCATAACCTACAGATCGATGTGGTCTAGAAAAACCTGCGTGACCTTCAAGTGAGTGGCATCAGATTGCACAGGTTAAGAGCGAATGTCGGAGTCTGGTGTCGGAAGCCAAGATCCCCTTCGGATCGCTTCGGACTTACTTACTTGTAAGTACATATAACCTACAGAAGATAGTATTCTTTACGATTGAGTTGCAAGGTAAACAATTTTAGTTTCCTTTTTGGTTACGAAATTTAGATTATAGGGTCATTCCATTGCTAAAGAATCCTTTTTAACAAAATTTCTCTTGGTAATATTTTAAATGAAAAGAACTACATTGCTCTTGAATCATAACCCACTAGAAATGGAAATCCGCATGCATATACCACATTAAAAAAACCGGCCAAGAGCGTGTCGGGCCACGCTCAGTGTAGGGTTCCGTAGTTTTCCGTATTTTTCTCAAAAACTACTGAACCTATCAAGTTCAAAACAATTTTCCTAGAAAGTCCTTATAAAGTTCTACTTTTGTGATTTTTTTCATATTTTTTAAACATATCAGGGTTCAGGGGGGGACGCACTTTTTTTTCCTTTAGGAGCGATTATTTCCAAAAATATTAATATTATCAAAAAACGATCTTAGTAAACCCTTATTCATTTTTAAATACCTATCCAACAATATATCACACGTTGGGGTTGGAATGAAAAAAATATCAGCCCCCACTTTACATGTTGGGGAGGTACCCTAATAAAACATTTTTTTCAATTTTTTATTTTTGCACTTTGTTGGCGTGATTGATTTACATATTGGTACCAAATTTCAGCTTTCTAGTGCTTACGGTTACTGAGATTATCCGCGGACGGACGGACGGACGGACGGACGGACGGACGGACGGACGGACAGACAGACATGGCGAAACTATTTAAGGGTTCCTAGTTGACTACGGAACCCTAAAAAACAAAACACTATAGTTAGAAGGAACCTTTCAAATCCTTATAAAGTGCTGTGGTGTATGTATAATACAACTTACTACTTGGTAAGCTTTCTAAAAGGTTTTTTCTGATTCCAGTACAATCCTCCGACGAAGCGTCGGAGTATCCATGTACGGAGGATCTTCAGTATCTCCAAGCGTCGTGCCAACTGTCGTTGTGAGAGGTCATCGTGGGTCAAGAGTCCTTGCTGCTAGATGGTCAGGAGTTTTAGATGATACACCTTTAGCTGTACTAGCTTTGGATACTAGAGCTCATGGTAAGTTAATAAAGACAGAAAATAAATTATTGGTTCATTTATTTATTTAATCGTATGGCATACACAAAAAACAGGCAGTTATATGAATGTCAGAGAATACACATTAAAATACAATTACAATTTAAACTAAATGTCAACATTCAGTGAGCTCAGCCACGCAATTGCGTCGGGTGTTAGGCGCAGCAGGTCTTCTGGTGGTCCCGAGTATGAGTGCAGAGGGCATCGCTGAATTATATGCTCCATAGTTTGGACTTCTTCGCCACACTCGCACATTGCAGAGTCTTTCCACCCCCATTTGTGCAGACAGTAATTGCAGCGGCCGTGACCCGTTCGTATTATTGGTTCAAGGTCACGGTAACAATGGTGGTGTACAATAAATGTGTAGTCATCATCATTAGCCACAGCATCTTGAACAGATGAATTTTACAGCGACTTTTACGAGATACGTGCGCTGAATCTGTTGATGATAAATGATAGTCCACAATATTTTAATTAAGTATGAATTGTGTGGGTAAATTATTAAATTTGAAATGTTTGTATTTTTCTTACTATTCTAATTTAAATATTATAATTAGTAACGTAGTGAAATGTATGATATGAAAATTGATACTATATGTATGTTCCTAGATTAGTTAAATCATATTTGCACGCTTTTTATAGGCAAAATAGTTGAACGAAATTGTACCTCTTGACCATCTTACTGTACACTATTTTATGCAAATAAATTACTTACTTACTTACTTACTTTCTGTGTGGTGCCAAATGTCGTTGTGAGAGGTCATCGAGAGTCAAAAAGTCCTTGCTGCTAGATGGTCAGGAGTTTTAGGTGATACACCTTTAGCTGTGCTAGCTTTGGATACTAGAGCGTATTTTATTGAATTCTTATTACATTGTATGACTTTTGGGTATATCTGATCCATAGGCTGCTAGCGTAAAAAGATGAACAGCATGCTTTTGTTTTTTTGTACTTTTCATGAGAATGTATGCTTTCTTTCAGATGATATAGACAGTCACAGCGAGGAACACCAGGAGACTGAATTCACGAAGAGTATGGACGATATGGAAACTCAAACTGATTCGTAGTTTAAATAAAATATTATACTTATGTACATTGAAATAAGTGCCTTAAATTGGTTTAACTGTATAAATTTTGTGAATGATTACTTCTTAAAAATATTTATTTCGAGTCTAGCCTCCTGAGTCGGATGCATTTCTTTTGTTTTCGAATTTGGAACCTTTAGTTACTCAATAAAAATTCAAAATAAATTTTGGAATATGTACAGTCAAAGAGGATCGAGTATTATAGAAAGTTACTCTCAAAGTAAAATGTGTAATCACAGAGCATAGACTGCCATCTCTCGACTCAAGCTTAAAACTTTTGACCTCAATTTTGATAATATTAGCGCCATCTAGCCGAGCATCCCCAAAGGTGTAACGCCATCTAGGCCACCGTACCTTTTTCTCTAGGGCTTTGAGGTACGTTTTTTTCTTAGACTTTATCCGTCTATACGGAGCTACAAATTATTTTTGGTACAGTCAACCAATTGGAACCCTAGGCCACTGTAGAACTATGTCATAGTGACGTTTATAAATCAAATTGTAAGAAATGTCTTACTGTACTGCTCAGCTTGTCATTTTGACATTTTAGAGTGGCTTTCCAATTGGTTGACTATACAGGACGACTGGAGGCTAGGTAATGCACAAAATTAATAAACTAGGAGTAGATGAAGTTAAGTCTATGTTTTTATCGGGAAGCAAGTACCTATGGTAGTAAAATTTGACAAAATATATACAAGAAGAATCCAAGTTTTAAGAATGAATCTTAAGTATAACGTGGAATGATAAAGTGCATGGTTCAGTATTATTTTATTAGAGATAGATAACTGTTTTAAAAATATGAAATAGAGTGTAGTTGTGTTTTGTATGCGTAGTGTTGTTAGTCATTTTGTTTAGGCTATCTATTATACGTAGTCTATTACACTGTTCATTTAGACATCTAAATGAACAGTGGCAGAAAATATTCTAATTATTTAAGTATTACTAAGTTAATAAAAAATTGGTGTCGTAAAAATAAAATATTTCCTTAAGAATTATAGAAATATTTACAGAAATCTTAACTGCCGAATAAGTTTTTACTTCCCAATTTAAAAACTGTGTTTTGTAAATAAAGTAATACGGGTAATATGTATATTAAATTTATAATATTTTAGATAAGTAGATACCTATATTTTTTCCTAGGTACTGTAAATGTACTAGTATTAGGCCGATTTGCTATGTAATGTCATTGGTTTGTTTTTCAGAATATACATAATTTATTTTAAAATTTAATAAGTGAAAACACCATTTTATGGAATTTGACAGATGACAGCCCACTAACCCTGAGTTAAGTGATTGCTCCAAGTGGGCCTTATGGTTCTTGTATCTGGCTATGGCTATACAATCAAATAAATAATAAATCCGTAATTCAAAATTTACATGTAAATTAACACTTATATACACAGTGTAATATGTGGAAACCGAAGGATTTTAACTGCGCCTTTCTGAGAGCAAAATAAAGATAAAATCGACGGTCCCAAGTAACACTGTCGGATCTACGAAATCGTCATTTTCATTTTATTGCATTAATGATCTTAAAACATCCAAATTTATAATATGACATTTTATAACCAAATTTATAACATTAAATGTTAAACAAATATTTTGGCGATATTTGTTTAACATTTAATGTTAAACAAATATCGCCAAAATATTTTTTTTGTGTATTTTTTTGTGTTTTTGTGTGTATTTTCAGATAAAAAGAAGATTTTATTCGTAGAACTGGCACTATAAAAAATTAATTTCCTTTTCTAAAAAAATACTTTTTTGCAATGAGTCACTAGTTACTTTTTGATATCTATTAACGAGAATCGTTAAATTATGTCCGATAAGGGCATCATCGCTATCAAAACAGCGCTTTGTTCAGAGAAATAATAAGTAATCATTATTTTTTTTAATGCTTATAGCTCTGAGAGTTGAAATCCAGAAAAGTTTATATGACATTTTATTCTTCTCATATGATGAGGAATACGCTCTTAAAATTATTCGGTTTCCTAATGGTACACCGTGTACATTAAAAAAAAAACAATTTATTTTCTGTTAATGAAAAGCGTAACGCTGTTCTGTTCTGGAAAAGAATATACAACTTAAGTCTAGGTAAAATAAATTTCTGTATATAATAAAATTAATAAGTAATTATTACAATAAAACTTTAAACATTAATTTAGAACCATCTCACCGATTATAATATACTATAAAAACTCAACGTTTTGTTACTGTCCAAATCAAATTAAAATTGCTTTAATATATATTCATTAAGTATAAATTTTAAAAGTAGATTATAAACGTAAAGTAAGAGGTGTTTCATACCACACGACTGTTGTTATTGTCGGCCGATGCGAAGCAGAGGCTAACAAACATGTGACCTAAGGCTTCCTTATTAACTGGCCAAGGTGTGTAGATTCAAAAAGCTGAAAAGCATTAACTTCGTTTAGCGCAGCGTCCTGAAATTTTACACTTTCCGGCCACGGAACAGAAAAGTTCTACCAAAGAATAAATTTTATTGTCTTTTAAAGTAGAATTCGTACATTTATAATGTTGTCATAAAATGCAAAACTAGGAAATGCCGAGCTCATAACATATAATGAAGTCATTTTACCTCCATATGAAATGGAATGGCACCATACTCGCCAGGAAATTATATTAAAACAAATGTTTATATACGGTATTTTGCGTTTTTGAATTTTGATATATTCAAAACTACCGCTATTGTTTTTTTATTTTAACTAAAATACAGTCTAAATAGACTTAGTCCTGTATTGGGGCATTTTCAGAATTTGGGTCCTCCCAATTAGCAAAAGTTGTGCTGTCAGTTTTGTGACGACAATTATTAAGCATACAATCTGTCTAAAAATTAACTTTTCTCACATTCTGAATGTAGATTATCGCTTAAAGTTCATGTAATTAACACAAAAATAATATTTTTATTGAAATTTAATGCTTAATTATCGTCACGAAACTGACAGTGAGTTAATTTTTTGTAACCTTAATAAATTTCCAAATATAAAGTGTTTTTCGTATTATTTTTTAATTAAAATCTAACATATACTTTAACAAAATAATCGTAGTAGCTGACCCAGAGCATAATAAATTAATTATAAAGTAATATTTATTTATTAACGATTAAAATTTACAATTTTAATTTGATTTGGACAAACACATTCGTTACTGACAGTTCCAATGTAATAGTTAACTTTAAGAATGAATGTTTTATACGACTTAGGACTACGCATAAATATTACGACGCCAAAGAATAGAACAATGAAAAAAAAAACAGATGTATACGTTTTAGTATGACATTGATTAGACATGGATGTTTGTATTGGAAATAAACTTTATATTTTATGAAGAAATTGTGTTTTTGTGTCAAAACCTTTCTTAGCAACTGCAACACCAGCGTGCAATTTCTACAAAAATTGCAGTCCGGCTTTATTTATCGAAAGGACTTTTTTTAATGGGATATGAGGCAAACGAGCAGACAGGTCGCCTGATGGTAAGCGATCACTGCTGCCCATGGACACCCGAAACACTAGAAGTATTGGAGGTGCGTTGCCGGCCTTTAAGATGGCTGTACGCTCTTTTCTTGAAAGTTCGAAGGTCGTATCGGTTCGGAAAAATACCGATGGCGACAATTCAATTACTTTATTATACTATGTACTTTTATTTATTTATTTATTTATTTAAACTTTATTGCACAAATTTACAAAAAAAGAGTACAAATGGCGGACTTAACGCCTTGAGGCACTTAAGAAACGTTTAGTTACAAAATTTGTTGGTTAACCATAACCAACCAAATAAAAACCGAACGGACATGCCACTTTACGAACGGGCATGTCTTTAACCTTCTTAATTATATCGTCCTGCAAAGTTTTAATTTACATCTTAGAAATCATTATACTCGTACATACATCATCTCGCTCGAATCTAGAGCAGAGCCCAACTGGGGAAGTACCGCCAACTTACAGAAGTACAGCCAAATAGCACTAGACCCTCATAGTGTTGTGTTACTGCCGGTGAGAGCTCAACGAGGGTGCGGTGTGCTGGTGGCGGAAGGTCCTACGGAACTAATTCACTATTTTTTGCTGTGTACTTACACTGTGTGCTCAGCAAAAAGGAGTTGGCAATGCGCACGTGACACTCCTTGGGACAGTTACGCGGTAGGAACGATTTTCATTTTGTCCTAAAATAACAAACCTTTATAAGATACTTCACTGTCTTATAATGTTGCTCACTCATACACAGAGGCACAATTCGATCCTCAAAGCCTTTATGACCATCTTAAACTTCCCGAAATGTAGTTCCAGCTCATCCACAGACTTAGTATACTAGATAGCGTATTTTACAAGGTACCTCTATCTCTTGCTTGTCATAAGTTGTCATCTCCTTACCTTAAATGGATACTTTTATCAATTTTAATGTTATTGTTACGTTTTTATCAAATAAAGAGTACTATTCAATCTACGAATATAAAAGAGACAACACGAGTATTTGAGTATTATTATTAATTACAATTATTAATTATTTAATGTACTTCACAACCCGCAATGAATTTGTATACCTAGCATTGGTAAAACATAGTGATACTAAGAAATTATTTTGTAACACCTATGTACTGTACCTATGTTTAACAAATAAAAATCATTGATTGATTGATTGCAACTAACTGCAAACTAAAGTACCATCTGCATGTGAAAATAAGTAAAAAAATAATAATATTGGGTTGGTAAGAAAGTAATGAGCGAGTCATAACCAATATTGTAATTTTTATTTAATTTGTTATTTTAATCATTTATCAAAAATATAACGGCCTTCGTTATCTACTACTTGTCTCCATCGTTCTGGTAAAGAATGAATAGCATCGGCGAAGAAGTTCTTAGGTTTAGATTCAAAAAACTCAGCTATGTACTGTCGTAGATGGGCTTGATCATCGAACTTTTTTTCATTCAAGGCATTGCTTAGCGATCTGAACAATGCGTAATCCGTAGGTGCCAAGTCTAGAGAGTACTGTAAGAGGTTTCGCATTCAGAATGAAACCTTTTACAGCAGTCATGGTCGCTGACTGGCAGTCCCTGATTTAAAATTGGAACAGTATAAGAACGTCAAGGAAAACAGACACTTCAATGGGGCATTCATATAGAAGCAGCGATTGAGAGTGAACGGTTGTACTTAGCTCCTAAAATATAAAAAAATATTGATTCAAAGCGTTGTTTAAATGTTTGGATGCTCTCCACTGATAGGCCGACTCTCTTACATGGTGGAGGCACTAACGTCTGAAAGTTTCCCCTAGTTTCGGTTTCAGAGTTTTCAGACAACGAACCCCGACCTCATAGCGCGAGGAAGCGCATGCCAAGCGATAAGCCAAACGCGCTTTAAGAAGAAGGAAAACAAAGTGACCATCGTCGCCAATACGAAGAGCTATCCCGGGTGATATACTTCTTATTATTTAATACTCATTATCACCCATTCCATAGTTAAAATATAGCTGTGCAGAATTGACGTAAAAATGGAATGCGAGACATTCAACAGAGCAACGGGCGATCAAGATTGTGTTGTTCAAGAAACTCTACGACTCCTCTTCGGTGACCATGGGCGTCGACGCAAATTGCGTGAACATCAGCTCCATCATACCTATATACTTAATCATACACATATGCAGTAAATCTTCCTAGATATGTAGGTTACATTAGATAGGCAATGTAAATTTAGTTTCAATCTTTTAATTAAACATTATATTGTAGAACTTACGGAATAATTGTGATTTGTGAACTAAAATGTACATTATTTCAAAGGAAAAACGACTTGTGTCAGAAAATGTCATTTGCCTATCCCTAATATTAAAAAGGATAATTATTTGTAAATAACCACATAGAACTAATTATTTTGGCGCAATATATAACATGTAGAATACTATACATATTATTTATGCAATGTTTATATTAGAATAAAAACTATTTGATAGGCTTATTTATTCCATAATGTTTTCCTATAGCTACCAATAAGGTTAAGTTATATGAAAATATGTAAACTGTGGAATAAAACACACCCCAAACTGTAAATATTTAATAAATAGATACAATCGTTTAAAGTTATAGTCATGACACAACACCCTTATAATTTCCTGACTACAAAGAACAATGTTCATACACATTTCTTTTACATGTATCAAGACAAGGCCGACTAGATGACCAGTTGATCCAGCTGTTCACGGTGTGGCGAGATGGCTGGCGGTCATATGCAACCCCCACTTCGTCGTCATCACCAACGTGCAGCGCACTGCAGCTGCAGCAATCTTCATGAGCCGTTCGGGCTCCACTTCACTTCGCAACCGGCGCGGCGGGAAGATTGGCGGCCATGAGAAGCCCCCACTTCAACGCCACCGCCAACAAGAATCGGCATCTTCAAAATTTATTATGTTTTTTCATGTGAAATAAACGTTTTGCCTTGTTTTTTTACTTGAAGTTAGGTGAATTTGCTAACAGCTGTCATGTCAATGTCATCTAGTCATGGCCACAGACAATTAGCTGTCAGAAAGTTCAAAATAAAAGGGTTTAGTCGATGGGCAGGGGTTAGGTTTTTGCCATTGGTTTTCCTAACCATAGTCCATATCTGACTAATTTGCGAGGACCTTGGCTATAGTCCAACTATCCAAATTATGGCGGTCTCAACCGTGGACTAGGCAACCACGCAAAGAGCGTTAGATGTTGGCTACCTTGAATGAGGCTGTCACTATTGGGTGTTAGGAGATTTTTTTTTTTTGTGTGTAGGGGGGCCTGGCTTAGGTAGGGCCAACCGGTAGTTAGGTAGAATAGGATAGGATAGGGTGTAGTATTGTGAACAATGGCTGCTTCTAACATAAGGGGGAGGGATATGTAAGAGGTTTCGCATTCAGAATGAAACCTTTTACAGCAGTCATGGTCGCTGACTGGCAGTCCCTGATTTAAAATTGGAACAGTATAAGAACGTCAAGGAAAACAGACACTTCAATGGGGCATTCATATAGAAGCAGCGATTGAGAGTGAACGGTTGTACTTAGCTCCTAAAATATAAAAAAATATTGATTCAAAGCGTTGTTTAAATGTTTGGATGCTCTCCACTGATAGGCCGACTCTCTTACAGTACGGTGGATGAGGTATCACTTTCCAACCTAGCTCCAATAGCTTTAGCCGAGTCACTTTTGCAATGTGTGGGCGAGCATTGTCGTGTAAGAAAAAAACTTTAGCATGCTGTGGACGATTCTGACAGATTTTTTGGTTTAAATTTTCAAGCTGATTACAGTATACTGATGCGGTAACAGTCATTCCACTTGGTAGGAGTTCCCAGTGAATAATACCATGAATATCCCACCAAACGGACAGCATAACTTTTTTCGGGTGAGGCTCTGGTTTTGGTGCCTCTATTCCTTTTTCGTTTGGAGCTAGCCACTGACATTTGCGTGTGCGATTTATATATAAGACCCATTTTTCGTCTCCAGTGATAAGATGGTCCAACCAGTTGAATGTGCGGCGAAAAGACAGAAGTTGTATGCAGATATCGGCACGGCGGTTTAGTTGATCTCTATCAAGTTCGTGCGGTATCCAAACACTGTATTTGTAGTTTTTTCCCAACTCGTGTAAATGTGTTTCTATGGTGACATGAGAGCAGCCTAACTCGGTAGCAAGAGTACGACTCGTTAGCCTCGGATCTCCTTCAATTAAGGTTTTTAATTTGGCTACATCAATATTCACCGGTCGACCAGACTTAGGTTGATCTGATAATGAAAAGTCGCCACTACGAAACCGCTGGAACCATCGTTTCGCCGTGGCCTCGAGACACAACTTCAGGAGCAACACGCTGACATATATTACGCACTGCTTCGGCGGCTGAATGGCCAGACTGAAATTCATATAGTAAGCAATGCCTTACATGCACTTTTAATTCGTCCATTTTCTTCCTTATATTAGCTCGGCGACAGCTAGTGAATGACTGACGAGAAACTGTGCGACTCGCCCTTTATATACTTTCGACCATAGAAGATTCTAGAACTCTCTCAAAAATTTTATGTGGAATTCAATCGATCGCTCATTACTTTCTTACCAACCCAATACATTTTGAAACATAGGACGTAAGTTAGGTATATTTTACAAACGAGAGGATGAATGGCAGCTGCTTGCACACAATGTTTTTCATCACAGTTTCAATAAAAAATATAAAGAGGCAAAAAAGTTAACTATGACGCAAGACGCTTATTATCTTGCCCGTGTGTGATGAAACCACAGATTGAAGAAATGAGTAGCAGTTTATGCTTTGAGGATGAAATAAATCACGACCAACATTGGACCGTCCAATTTTATAAAATATCGAAACTTTACAAAATTTAAATCTATTTCTATAACTTTACATCATTCGCCAGAAGACCAGTCTACAACGTCACTTCACGGAATCTATGTAAGGAAATCTATATCCACCAACGAACTAAAGTTAGGTTTCCCCGTCTACCCATTAAAAAGCAATTTAAACTAACAAGTACAGCAACAATAACTGTATATCTAGGATATAAGCTTAGACTATAATCTTGTGTTTAGGCTATATAACCTAACCGGTTCGGTCATAAAGTTGGAGCAACAATAAATCGGTCTTGTCAGAGACTAAAAAAAATATAGACTTTGAATAGCGCCTATAGCCAAACGGAACAACGATACAGGGAGAAACCTTTGAAACGATACGGAACGTCAACGTTTGCACACTTGTTAGGCACGTAGCCAAATACACAAACGCTTAAGATATTATCGTTAACGTAATATCTATTTCGCTTTTCCGTATTAGCGCAACAGAATCAGTGTGTTTCGTCTAGCGTCGATGATTGTCACTATATTATTCTTGGCTATAGGCCAGCAGGTAGCCAAAAGGAAGGTAACTAACATATGATACCAAAATTAAGTGTTGTGAAGCAAAAAGTAAAGGAAAATTAATTACGCTAATAAGAACACGGTTACGATTTTGATCACTTTGAGCATTTTTGATGTAGATCAATTTATGGAGATGACTTTTAAGTTCGCAACATCCAACATACAGTAACTCTACGCTACGCACTGACACCTACCTAGTAAACTTTTGCAATATTTATGAGGCATGATATAAAATATGAGGGAAATTGAGAGTATATATTAAATTTGTGCAAGCGTCATTAAAAGCGGGAACATAGTGGGTAGGTACAATAAGAGTTTTGAATGATTCATGGTTATTTTCATTATCAATCAATCAATCAATCAATCAAAACATTTATTCGTAATAAACTACACATTATGCATGAAATGGCTAAGAACTACAAAAGTATAAGGGATGGACAAGTTTATTACGAAATGGTCCCGTCTCAGCATGATGCCGACCCGGAGGACAGCGCTGATCTTCCGACGAGACCATTTGCGAGACACGAACGCAGCCGCGCGGTACGGCCCTACCGTAAGTTGAACGCGTCCTTACTGAAGGCGCCATTTTGTCTATTGTCTATTCTAGAGGTGTAAATTGACATTTGCACAGACTAATAAGTTTGCATTACTTACAATATGGCCATATCGCACAGCACAACAATAATAAATTATTACATTACGCTATGGCATAAATAGTTCAACAATAAATATTGGTGGTAAATCATTATAATATAAACAAGTGATTAAAAAACAGTACAATAAAAATTGGTATTAGAAAATATATGGTTTGTAAACAACACAACGTACCATGGAGACTTTATATGTACTTTGATAAATATGTACCTTGTGAAAGTTTAAGTAAGAAAATTAAGTGGTGATCATATCGAGTTTAAAATAATGCACACTACGGAAGGTATAAAGAGAACAAAACACAGCTTTGAAGACAATTACAGGATAGAAACATAACCTCAAATGTGGCACAGAAGACACAAACTAATCACAACTATGATAGCACACGAACATTTACATTACATTTGATAGTGAGGAAAGGACAGAAAAACAGGTATGCACTATTTAATATGTTAACATTTAACAGAAATCAGACATCAGACATAACTTGTGTCATGCCGTAATACTTCCTGTGACTGCTGGTGTTTGAATATAAGCACTTTAAATTTGGTTTTAAAACTTGTAACACTTTGTAGGTTCCTGAGGGGCGGAGGGATAATGTTCCAGCACTTGGTCGCATTGTACTTGAAGCAGCCACGAAAAGCAGCTGTTGCATGCCGAGGAGTTATCAGCTGTACGCTACAAGTGCGTACTCATTAGACTTATATTAACCGGGATATAGACCATGATTACCTTTTTGATTTGCGTCAAAGTTGCGTTGACAGCGCGCGATCTGCCAAACCCACTACATTCACAGTGTCACTACGTTTGTTCAATTCTGACTTCACCGGTTTTTTACACAAACAAATCACTGGATTCCATACATCTGATAGTTTGAAGCCATCCTCACGATTGAATTTTTTATATTTGTGAAGTGTCAGTTTTCCGTTATCATGACGCATGCAACTGCGTCGAAATATCGGAAGCTCGACAAAACTCAAAATATCAAAAAGGTAATCACGGTCTATATCCCGGTTAATAAAAGTCTAATAGTGGGTAAAATTTCAATCATAATTGAAATAATGAATTGAGGGTACCAGTCTGTGTTCCATGATAGTCTCTGGTATTAGCAACAATATATTATATCGGTGCAACTAAGGTGCGCTTCGCCAATAAAATGTCGGATGCGGAGCCTAAGCTTACTTTAACTTGCATTACTATCTTCTAGAAGTATCTAGAACCAAGATAGGTGTATATGTATGTAGGTTTATTTATTGTATTTGTGTATGTTTATTTTATAGTAGTAGGTATATAGACGTGTATTTAATCATTACAATCTCATACTGGCTTTAGAATCTTGTGCACCAAACTAACTACTTATCTCTGTTTTGCCCAATGGTTGTACTTTTTAGGGTTCCGTAGTCAACTAGGAACCCTTATAGTTTCGCCATGTCTGTCTGTCCGTCCGTCCGTCCGTCCGTCCGTCCGTCCGTCCGTCCGCGGATAATCTCAGTAACCGTTAGCACTAGAAGGCTGAAATTTGGTACCAATATGTATATCAATCACGCCAACAAAGTGCAAAAATAAGAAATGGAAAAAAATGTTTTGTTAGGGTGGGTACCCTAACAAAACATGTAAAGTGGGGGCTGATATTTTTTTTCATTCCAACCCCAACGTGTGATATATTTTTGGATAGGTATTTAAAAATTAATAAGGGTTTACTAAGATCGTTTTTTGATAATATTAATATTTTCGGAAATAATCGCTCCTAAAGGAAAAAAAAAGTGCGTCCTCCCCCCCTCTAACTTTTGAATCATATGTTTAAAAAATATGAAAAAAGTCACAAAAGTAGAACTTTATAAAGACTTTCTAGGAAATTTGTTTTGAACTTGATAGGTTCAGTCGTTTTTGAGAAAAATACGGAAAACTACGGAACCCTACACTGAGCGTGGCCCGACACGCTCTTGGCCGGTTTTTATTTTATTTTATTTCATAAGGTACATAAAACAGACAGTAATCGAAATAACATAAGAGATACAGGTTAGAAAAGCTTAAGAACTAGATTACAGTCCAAAATTATATGTACACAACATGACTATGAGTTATACTTATTATAATTTATAGCATGTTAATACAATTTTTATATGACAATAATAAAGAAATTTAAAGAAGAACAAGATACCAAAATTTTGAAATTAATTTAAATTAAAAGAAGACAGAAGGTAATTACAAACGCGCTTAACTATACAAATCTTAATCAAATATTTTTTGTGACCAAATAAACAGACTTTTTAAATTGAGATATCTTGGAAACATAAATATCAAAATCCTTACAGACTCGAACCATATCGTTAAACTCCCGACACATGCGAACTATTGGATTATTTTTATATACAGCCAAAGCAAACGTATTCGGAGATCGAAATCTGTAAGCTGTGTTGATATTCAGCAGCGACAATAGATATGGAGAATCAATATGAGAATGGACAATTTTGTACAAATGTAGAAGGTCCGATTGCTTACGTCTTACTTGAAGTGATGTGACATGAAACTTTGCCATACGTTGATTATATCCCGAGACAGACCGCCCATAATGGCATCGAAAACACAAGGTTCTAAGAAACTTCCTTTGTACGGCTTCGATTTTATTAGAGTGTACAGCATAGAAAGGTGACCATATAACAGACCCATATTCTAAAACACTGCGTACCAAACTATTATACAATAGCAGCATACTTTGAGGGTTTCTGAAGTTTTTAGTGATACGTATAATAAATCCCAGAAGACGGTTACTTTTATTAATTATGTACTCATAATGCTCATGAAAGGATAGCTTATTATCAAAAAGAACGCCCAAATCTTTAGCTACAGACTTCCTTTCCAATACATGGGACGATAATTTATAAGAATATTTTAAAGGGTTACATTTACGAGTAAACGATATTACAAAACATTTAGCAGAATTAAGGGACATTCGGTTTTTAAGACACCACTCATGAATCACATCTATATCGTTTTGCAATTTAATACAATCTTGAATATTTTCAACAGTTGAATATACTTTCAAATCATCAGCATATAGCAAGCTAGGACAAGACAGATGACTCACAAGGTCGTTTATAAACATTATGAAAAATAACGGCCCCAAATGAGATCCCTGTGGTACGCCAGATGTAATTTTCTGAAGGGATGACTTAAAACCTTTGAGAGTAATAAGTTGGCTACGATTATACAGATAAGAGCAAACCCAGCGAAACAATGACCCATGTATCCCATAAAGAGAGATTTTATGACATAACAGCGAATGATCAACTTTGTCGAAAGCTTTGGAAAAATCAGTGTAAATGGCGTCAACTTGGCCTCTAATAGCGAAAGCGTTGCACAGATAATTTTTATATGTAAGCAGATTACTTATGACAGATCTATTCCTGACAAATCCATGTTGGTTTTCTGATATAATTGGCTTGACATGGTTATACAAGTAATCATACACCAACGATTCAAACACTTTTGCAAAACAAGGAAGGATACTAATTGGCCTATAATTTTCACATCGAGATTTATCGCCAGACTTAAATATAGGTACAACATGTGCTGTTTTCCATGTCAAAGGGAATACACCACTAGTCAATGATTTGTTATAAATAATACAAAGGGGACCACAGAGTTCCCTCCAACAGGCTTTAATAAATGAAGCGGGAAAACCATCAGCACCAGCACCCTTTGAACCATCCAATTGTTTGATCGTATTAGCTACATCTTTTTCAACAAGCCTCACAGAGCACAGAGTAGAATCCCGAGGAGACATAGTACAATTATAATTGCTACTTACAGGCGAATTGTTCTCAAATACTGATCCAAAATATTCTGAAAAAAGTTCACATATTTCAGTACCGTCCGAACTTTTTTCCCATTGTATGTCATTGTCTCAGGAATGCTTGCGTGACCCTTTTTAGAACCAACAAATCGCCAAAATGCTTTAACATTTACTAGCAAAGAATCTTCTGTAGACTTTAACATTCTAGTGTAGCATTCGTCGATAAGTATCTTACTTCTAGAGCGCAAATGTGAAAAAACATCATAATCTCTGGGGTTACCGTACATTTTATATAGCTTATGGTATTTATTTTTTTCCTTCAAACATTTTTTAAGAGCATTATTGAACCAGTAAGGATACTTCTCGGATTTTTTGCTAGTCTTAGGTGTATATTTATCCACGATGCCATTCAAAATATCATAAAATTTCTCAACACATTCGTTAACATCAGTTGATGAGAGAACAAGTTCCCAATCAATATCTAGTAATTCAGATCGAATTTTATCCATGTTACACTTACTGAAATTGAGCTTTTTAAGATCATTATTTTTCAAAGACTTAGTAGTAAAACTAGTTTTTATATCGATGGAAATTGGGGGATGATGAGCGTCAATTTTGCTAAGAGGCTGTACACCGCTTACTTTTACCGAAGACAAGGTACACAAAACAAGGTCTAGACATCTGTTATTTTGATTAGGTAAATAATTAAATTGATTTAAATTGCATAATGATAATGTTTCTAATAACAGATCAGATTTACGATCTTGTGGATAATTGGGTACAGGTATAGTGGAATTGGAAGACAGGGTCCATGTTATATTAGGGGTGTTAAAATCGCCTACAATGATAAATTCGTTATTCCCTCTTTGATTTAAAATAATTTTCTGGCAATTTAAATAAAAAGATTCAAGTTCAGAAAGTGGCAAATCGGGTG
Source organism: Leguminivora glycinivorella (assembly GCF_023078275.1). Lineage (NCBI taxonomy): Eukaryota > Metazoa > Arthropoda > Insecta > Lepidoptera > Tortricidae > Leguminivora > Leguminivora glycinivorella. The sequence goes on from NC_062983.1 coordinate 1,701,112, forward strand.
GTAGATAACAGACACATAAGTTAAGTATAGGATCATTATGATTAATCGATTTAACACTAATCCAAATATCCTCCGATCGACTATCCCATGAGTACTGACGAATAACATTAAAATGCTTTTTTACGGCAATCAGCACCCCGCCGCCATCCTTTTTATGAGAGGACAAAAGGCATCTATCTCTACGAAACACATTGTACCGTAGATCAAATATCTCACTATCGAACACACTGTTATTTAAATTAGTTTCAGTTAAACATATAATATCATACTCGAACTTCAGAACGTTCAGGCTAAATTCATTTAGTTTTGTGCGAAACCTATTAACATTCTGATAATAGACCACAACCATAACTAGGTAAATGTGAAATAACCGGATATAGAGACTGAGTTAAGACCAAAAATATAATATTCTGTTAATCAGCTTAATTTTGCAAGCGTGTCCATGTTTTTGACGTGTAGCGCACTGGAACCGTCGTCTTTCCTCATGTAAACTCGATTGTATCGTACCCATACGTATTTAAAACCCAACTCCGTCGCCCGCTTCCTCGCGGCTGCGTGCAGTTGCTTGACTTCAGGGGAAAGGTGCTCCGACACGAATATCCTGCGCGTCTCACCCGTCAAGCCCAGGTGGCTCGAGTTCAGCAGGTCGTTCGGGTGTGATTTATTGTAGCGGTGCACGGCGGAGATCAGGTTGTCGCGTAAACGCGGCGAGGAGAGAGTCACCAGGATATTACGAGGCCGCTCCGACGATGTGTTGAATTTCGCAACTCTGCGACACGCATGGATGTCTGATTCCAAAATAGGGCTATTGATGACCTGACACAGAGACTTTAGTAGCAACAGGACATTTTCACTTCTGCTCTCAGGAACAGCCTGAATTTCGAGGTTGCGACTGCGTGAAATGTTCTCAACAGATGCAAGACGGCTACTAAGGACGGTTACCTGCGATACCAGGTTAACTTTCTCACTCTCAAGTTGCTTAATCTTTTTGTCTTGCTCGGCAATGCTCGCTTTTAAGTCATGTTGTTCAGCACCAAGAAAATCAGTTGTAGCTGTAAATTCATCTCTTAATGTTTGGGTAACATCTTTTACCTCAGCAGCTACCATCTGTTTAATATCTTCTTTTAGTACTCTCCTCAGGTTCGTCATGTAGGCAGAAGAAGGTGACAATTTTTGATCGAGTAGAGCACTGATTGTCTCGATAGTCAGTGGCTGCGATGATAAATTTACGTTGACAGGAGAAGCAGGTCCAGATGTATTCGCACTTTGTAATTCATCACGAAGGACGAATGACGGTCCGCGGCGAGTCGGTGTCTCATCAGTGTTTTTCCTGCGCTGGGTGATATTGGTGCAGGAGGGGCAACCAATGGAGGCTAGGTCTTTCTGACTAATTTTAGATAAATCGTTTAAATTTACACCCAAACATTGAAGGCAGTATATTGCCTTGCACATATTACAGTTCAAAAAGTCATTACGATCTGTCACTTGTAGACACCCGTGGCACCTCATATTTTCAATCTCACACCGAGTTATGCCGCACAGAGGATTGTACCTAATTGACCAGTCTCTATTTAACTAATCACCGCACGGGACAGCGATAAGACGACCGATGACGCGCGCGCCTCCGCGCACACGACTGTCACGGTTATCTACTTCACTTAACCGCGAGTTTCGCTTGCAGCTTCCGCGCAGTTAAAGTTAAACCCGTTTGATTACCGTGCATTTAAATTATATTTTGTCACTGTTTTCACTTATGTTGCACTGTTAAACGCATAGTTTTTGCATTCACTACAATAAAACAATGTTTTTCTACCAAATAGTTTAAGTTTTAACAAAAAACTAAAGCGAAATGTATTTTAATAGGTGTATTCTATTCCGAGCAAAGAATAACACAACTCACTGTAATGATCATAGACTAAGAATTGATAATTTGTGCAATTTAGTTAAAATAAATAAATAAGTAAGTTTTTACTTCTAATCGACTACTCAAAGACGACTACCTACATCTTATTACTACATAATATTCTACCTAAGCATGAACAATCAAAGTATAAAAAATAAATCAATACCTAAATAAATATAATACATAAGTGAATAAAAGTATACAGAAATAAAAGTTTGGGTTTAGTATATTGTTTGTTTAGTACATACACAATATGTATTCTCTAAAAGAGGTAGGCAGAGCACATACAACTTCTCGAGTTTCAGTGCCACTTAAACTTTAAAATTAATATATAACGAAATGAAAAATCTCTTTATTTACATGAACATCATCATATTATTTAAGAGCCAGGCTCTTGTCTGTGGAGTAATCGCCATTCCGTTCTTTTCTCTGCCGCTTTTTTGAGGTCCTGATACGTCACTACGTTGGTCTTCTCTTTAAGTTGGTCTAAAAACGTACGCCTCGGTCTTCCCCTGCCTCTTTTCTATACGCCCTTCGATTATTGATTTTATGTAAGTATCGTGCCGTATCAGGTGCCCCAACATGTTTCCCCTTCTATTTTCAATTATTGTTAGCAGAGATCTCTTCTCTCCGACTTGCTCCAATACTTGTTCATTTGTTTTTCTCTCTTTCCAGCTTATACCTTCCATTCTTCTCCACGTCCACATTTCAAAAGCCTTCAGTCTGTCTCTCTCGCGCTGAGTTAGTGTCCACGTCTCACTTCCATATAACGCTATACTCCAGACGTAGGTCTTCATAAATCTCTTTCTAATTTTTCGGGATATCTTTGCTTTCAATAGGTGTTTTTTTGCGTTGAAAGCTTTTTTATTTACATAATTATATAAGAAACTAAGACTAAACTTAAAAGCTAGCTAATGTCTAAAATAGGCCCTTGAGGTATTGTACCAAGGAAAATGTTATATTAACCTTCATTATTTTTTAAATTGTAAAATTAAAGCACTAAGTAAGTAGTAACATAACTGAAAAACAACTGTAAATTATTAAAAAACTGTCCCAATATTTTTTTATCGGACAATGCATGTTCCAAAGTTTTAGACAGGAAAAGCCAATTTTTAGTATTTTACGATATAATAAAGTAGTTTTAATCCAAACTCTGGTTAAAACGTTCGCTAAATGCACTATATTGTCCTTAAAGTCAAAAAATCGGGCACCAAATTCGATTTAGCAACGAAATTGTTGCAGCGAAAGTACTAAGTACTCTAAGTAGTAGTAATTTGTTATTAAATATCGCAATTTTTTTTAACAAGACAATTCCTCTTATTCACGCCAGAATTTTACACAAAATTTTGGACATAAAAAACATTTTTTAGTATTTTACGATATAATAAACTAGCTTTAATCCAAACCCCGGTTAAAACGTTCGCTAAATGCACTATATTGTCCTTTAAATCATAAAATCGGACACCAAATTCGCTCTAACTTGTGAGATGGGAAACGCTGCACTTTTCCAATTTTCTCTATTACGGGCGACCGCGTGAGCGGGATTGGAACTTTTATCGAAATAATACGTTTTATATTTATAGAAATACGTGAATTGTGGTATACACTGTAAGTAACAAATAGACAATTAAATTTAAACTACCTGTACACGACTTAATAAAATACTTTAATTTAAAAACGTTTTTTTGTATGTATATCTTCTGATTAAATATTTTCTTACATAATTTGGAGCTGGTTTTAAAATTAAAGATAATTTTTAAAATACCATCCTTAAACGTTATTTTATTGTGTTGTAAGCAGAAGCCAGCTATACTAATAGTTTATTTAATTTAACTATAAAACAACTGGATTTATGCTCTCTTTTGAAACCTTGTCATAACTATTAGATCACATTATAATTTATAAATATTTCCGAGCTCATATAACCCGGCAACCTTCAAATCAAGGGTGAACAGGCATCTTCTGGGCGAGCCTTTGGCTAGTCTGTGGCCAAGAGTAAGCCAATTTCTAATATTAAATAAAACATATAAAATCATTCTTTAGTTTATCTCAGCATGGTTTAAAATTCCTAAAAGTCTACTTTTTAACATTAGGTAACCTTAAATAAAAATACAGATAACATAATATATTCAGAGAGGAACGAGAGTATCATCTCCTTGCAATATGCAATATGACATGTGTGCCATTTTCTATTCAGCATCACGGTGTATACAAGTCTTCTACCCCACTATCCCCGATTATGCAAACACCCTTCACCGTGACTAAGTAAACAATCTTTAATAACCTCCCATACATAAGCTTTGCCATTCTTACCTCATAAAAAAGGGAGATTTCCCTACTAAACCGAGTCATAAACAGAAAGCGGCGACCAACTTACCCTTTCATCCCTTCCATCCTTTATTTTCCTAACCTAAAGGTTGTTTATCATATAAATGAGTGGTATAGTTGAGTTTGTAGTTTGTTTCATGTAATGCCCTCTAATTCTACTATAAAAGTACGGCACACTTCACTGTATTGCAATCTAAAGTTAATGCTCCAAAGTTTATGTGCTCCTTGTGTTATTACTGCGTACCTATATGGTAATGAATAATAAGGAAACGTGAGAGCAAAGGGCATAGTCTTATGTTGATTATTTCATATTAAGATATTTTTTTTTATTAGAGATGGATTGGACACACTCTTCGGAGAGGGGAAAGAAATAACGCTAGCATTGCTCTCGACTAGAAACCGCAGATTGCAAGTGGCTCCGGGCGCCCTGTCCACTCATGGAAGCGGTCCGTCGAAAATGAGCTACAGGCGGCTGGGTTGAGCTGGAGCGAGGCCACAAGGGTCGCTGAAGATAGGAAGGCGTGGCGCGAGCTCGTGAAGGCCCTTTGCACCTCTGGGGTGCCTTAGGACTACAACAACAAGATATTTTTGGTAATGTCAAGGATGATTTTATAGGATTCACAATCTTCATACTAAGAATCGTACCTAATCGTACCATTTATTAGCGCCACCCATCATAACTGCACTGATGATGCACTGCACTCATATCATGATATTAAAATAAAGAAGCATTTCATTTGTTCTCATATAAAATAAAAACACGCAAAAATATTTGCGGAAAATGTGATTTTGGCCACTTTCAAGCTGCGGAACAGCGCCATCTAGTTTTAAGCTTAAAAGGCCCCATACATTTCAGGGGTATTATGAGTATTTCCTCAATATATGACATATATTTCAAAAGGACAAAAACAAGATACCGTAAAAAGTAGCCCCATACTTTGCACCAAAATTTTCTCTAAACTTTTTATTTTTGAGAAAATTTTATATGCAGAAGTATATTTATTTATAATAATACTAGCTTTTGCCCGCGGCTTCGCTCGCGTTAGAAATAGACAAAAAGTAGCCTATGTCACTCTCCATTCTTTCAAATATCTTCACTTAAAAAATCACGTCAATTCGTTGCTCCGTTTTACCGTGAAAGACGGACAAACAAACAGACACACACACTTTCTCATTTATAATATTAGTATGGATTATGTATATACAAAAGACCTCCTCGAATTTCAACTGCCAATGTTTAAAATTGTGGTATGATATTAATATCTGTAATTACCTGTAATACTGTAATACTTATCTGTAATTCTTAAGTTGTAATTGTTAATATTTTGTATGACATGTCAAAAGTGCTTATTTAATTAAGCCTACTTGAATAAATATTTGAAATTGAATTGAATTGAAATTGTTACCCGGTGTCTGGGTAACATTCCCCCTGAACTGAATTTATAAAAAAGAATGTAGTTTAAAGTTTAGAAATCATGAAATAAAACTATGGAAACGGATTAAATCGCGTATAATGAATTTAAAAATTCATCCCGACGTTTCGAACTCTTTACAGCGTTCGTGGTCAACGGGTGACTGAGGAAAAATTAATCAAGAAGGAAGGAAGGAAGGAAGTAATTTTTTTAAATTCATTATATGCGATTTAATCCGTTTCCATAATTTTATTTCATGAGTAACTATCGCGGTAACCGAAGACAATATTATGTTTAGATATCAGTTCTACCCCCTGCTCATTCGAATAACGGCATCCGATAAATCATTGAACCAAAGAATCTTTAACATTTTAATTACGCACTAGCTCACTATACGTCAGACCAAATAAAAATACAGAAAACTATGTCTGGGTGCATCTATCGCTAGGTGATTCGATTGTTCCGTAATATTTTGTACTTAAATAGGTACCAGTATCTTTTGTAAGACGCCAGAAAACAAAAGAAAAGTTTTTTGCTTGTAGTGTAACTTTTTTATGTGACACTTTTTTGATATGTATATACTTAAGGGTGGATTTGAATAATTCATCTAATCAACCATACATTTTGATTTGTGAGGCAATCAAATCATATTTAAAGGTGGTGAAAAATTACCTATTGGGGAGTAAAGTAGCCCCGTTTTGCGGTACCACTTTACGGAAAATGAACACCGCAATCGCTTTGACCCCTATGACAGTTTTTCATAAAACAGCTAAAGAACTTCCAACTTCAAAGCTTACAAACTACGGACCAACTTAAACACCATTATCACTAGTCAACCGATCTTTAAAAGTAACAGCTTCAATTTTCTCAAAGTTCCCGGAAAAGTGGGAAAAATCAAGGACCCCTCGGGCACAAAGTTCGAAGGTGGGGTCGTTAGTGATTGAAAAAGTTTTGCGTTTAGTTGACGCAAAGTTTGGGCGTTGCAACAGCTCATGTTATATTAGAGACAAATTGGAATGAAGAAGCCCCATGCCGGACAAACTAACAAGGTATTTTTTTTTTGTCATTATATTCTTCTTCAGTCGTTCCCTCCATGCTGAGGATCGTGACATCATGTCACTCTGTTGAAGACTAGGTCTCTCCATAGGCGTCTGTTCCTCGCCAAGCGCATGGCCTCGTGCAGTTTTAATCGCATGGGTGCAGTAATTTGAGCACACCATCTAGTAGGGGGAGGTGCCTGAGGTCTCGTGCCTTCAACTTTGCCCGTCATAATTATTCTCTCCAGGCTATCTGGCGGGCGACGTGAAATGTGACCGAAATAACTAAGAGTATGGTCCTGGCATATTGTTGACAGTCGGCGCTTTATGCGTAGCTCCTCAAGAATGGACTGGTTAGTACGCATTGCCGTCCATGGAATCCGTAAAAGCCGGCGCCAGCACCACATCTCAAACGCATCGATACGTTTATTCATATTTGCTCGGATGGTCCATGTTTCCGAACCATACATAAAGACCGGGAACACCAGGGAACACACCAGTCTAACCTTGGTCTGTTGCAGTATAGCACGGTCCTTCCAGATCTTATCAAGCTGAGCCATGGCACCCTTTGCTATCTGGATCCTCCGAATAATATCCGCGTCACAGCTACCTACTACCTACTAATTGTCATTATATACTTATATAGGTACATTTTTCTATTTGTTTTTACCTACATGTGTAGTTATTGTAACAGATCAGACAACCAAATGGTAAAAAAATACTGGAAATTTTAAAAGCTCGGCCACACATGCGCGTTTTGAGAGCGTAGGCGGAGCGTTAGCGGAGCGCAATGATAGCGGTGCGCCGGACGAACGCTGGCGTTGCGCCCAGCGGACGCCGGCGGGAACTAACGAACGCGGATTGCGCGCGGAATGCGCGCGGATTGCGAGCGGAACGCCAGAATATGTGTGGCGGAGGCTTAACTGTATAGTTTAAACCATAATATTGTGTACACGGAATAAACACAATATATTTACAAAAAATGGTTATTTACTCAATCATGATAGGCAAGACGACTAAAAAATACTAATTAGTCCGTCCGTTAGATTATCAAAGAATTTTAGACACGTATTTTTTCTTTTTTCTCGTAAACGAAAAATGACGACGGTACAGTGCGTTGAAGTTTCGCGTGACGTCACGCCTAGGTACAATTTTACTTAGAAGTGACGTCACAAGCCACCACTCCGCAACTTTGATGCTCTATATCTTTGTATTTTTTCATTAGTTTGAAAAAGCGAAAAATATGTGTTCAGTGTTTTTGGTCGATCTAACCGACGGACTAAACAGAATGCTATTTTTTTATGTAGTCGTCATCCCTATTAGGATCACTCTTAAGAAAAATATAATATCTAGATAGATGGTACTTTAAATCTAAGTAAGCAGTAGTAGTTAGACCGACCGCTACTGGTGAATCCCACAAGTCCCACAACTTTAAATATTTAGATCAAACTGAAGTGAAATATGAAATTCATAACCCAAACCTATTCCAACTTAATGACCGTCCCCAAAATAAACCCATTCCAGCTCAAACACCACAAAATAAATTCCAACTAGCCATAAATTCGGCGACTTCGCGACGCAATGAAATTTCATCTGTCAAAAAACAATTTGGCCCAAGAAAGAGTTGGGGCGAAATATTTTGCGCTGCACGTCACGCGGCGGGATTTACGGCGGGCTGTATACCACGATCTATTGCTGTGGTGGGGCCGCAGGGCCGTGGGGGAAACAGTAGGTAGAAGTCAAATTAGTTTTGCCTTAGCATTATCCGCAAATCGGCAAGTTTTGAGCCTATTTAGCATAAAACGAGTGTCATTCCTCTGACTACTTCTGCGGGTCCATGGAACCTCACAGTATAAGTATTTTCTCGCATCCCACGTCCAGCCAAATTACTAATTTACATGAGAGATCTCGTGTCATTCGTGTACGACAGATAATGATGATGAATCAACTAAATAAGTTACAGAATCTATACTAAAAGATACTAAAGAGATTCATGTACATCGTATGATTTCACACCGCCTGCTGTGACAGAAATTAACTGCGCATGTTATGAACGCAGGGGGGTTACCATGACGTGCTAAAGCCGTTCAGTTTAGGTTGAGAGAGAGGGATGGAGCTATGTAACTGCTATAGCTGTGTCCCTTTCTCTCAACCTAAACTGAACATCTTTAGTACGTCATGGTAACCCCCCAGGTCTCGTTTTGCCGAGGTTCATCGCGCTTATTACGCTGATTTCATTTTATTAGAGCTAAAACAGCGGCATTTGTAATCAAACCTCTACTTAGTTGTTAAAACTAAACAAAAATTCAATTGCGCCAGATACATGGTTGCGCAAGTTATGAGCGCTGCCATGTTTAGCCTCAAAACAATTCACTCCTCAAACTCTTCTCTTTGATAAGAGTACTTTTAGTTGATAAAACTAAACAAAAAATAATGCATACTGACTTATATTGACCGGGATATAGACCGTGATTACCTTTTTGATTTTTGTCGAGCTCCCGATATTTAAAATAAAGATACTCGCAAGTTGGCTTGCAAATCATTGGATCGAGTTGCATAGTCCTAGGGTAATTTCGACGGAACGCCACTACATGTCGAGATTGGTAAGAGAAGCCATTGAGATTCACAAATATAAAAATTTAAATCGTGAGGATGGCTTCAAACTATCTAATGTATGGAATCCAGTGATTTGTTTGTGTAAAAAACCGGTGAACTCTGAATTGAACAAACGTAGTGACACTGTGAGTGTAGTGTGTTTGGATTGGACAGACCATCGAGTGTGAATGCGACCAGTGGTAACGCTGAAAGTGAACGCAGCCGAAGCGCGCGAAGGAGGGTAGATCGCGCGCTGTCTATGCAACTTTAACATCCACCCGCCTTCGTCAGTTTTCCGTGATCATGATGCATGCAACTGCGTCGAAATATCGGGAGCTCGACAAAAATCAAAAAGGTAATCACGGTCTATATCCCGGTCAATATAAGTCTAATGAAAATAACCGTGAATCATTCAAAACTCTTAATGCATACTGTTTCATCCATACTGACTGCGCCAGATGCATAGTTGTGCAAGTTATAAGCGCATCTTTGGCCGTAAGCCAGTGAACTTTTTAAGCCCATTTCTTCAATTAAAATACCTAATTGACTAAACTATACACAAAAAATTAAGTAATGCATACTGTTCCATCCATACTGACTGCGCCAGATACATGGTTGTGCAAGTTATGAGCGCAGCCGTGTTTGGCCGCGGGCCAGCGCGCTTGTCACGCTCATTTCATTTGATTAGCTTGCTCCGATGAGGCTTAATGCGCTTTTTAATTCAGAGAAAGCAGTGGCTCAATTAGTAAGCTAGGTTCAGCCAAATGATCGTATATCATTAGTTTAAACGTGAAATTATAAAACAAACATATTTGGGATAGTCTTTTGCATTAAAAGACCTAGTTTTGTCCGATTTTGTAAAAGTTTGGTTACTATATTCAGAAAAAGCCTAGGTGATCAATCAAAGGAAATCAAGGGTTGTAAGTAACCTTACTTACAACCCTTGATTTCTTTTGTGGGACAAATCTCGACTGGGGGCAAATGTAACTGGTCCATTTTTTCCATGTTTTACAATGTTTGCATTATTAAATAGACTGTCCACATCTGTATCATGTAGAACTCAACATCATAGTGTGATAATGGAAAAAATGGATCAGTTACAATTGCCCCCCAGTCGAGATTTGCCCCGATGCACCTTAACCAAGTTAAGTTTTCACTATTATGTGTGATATCAGTCTGTTCATCTGTCGAAGCCCACTTATCGTAATCTCAAAAGAAAATTACAACATCCATGGCTTATTATATTGAGCACACTATAGTGGAACATTTTTAACTACCAATTGTAATCAAATTCTTACGTTTAAAGTGATAACCTAACCACAAAATGGTGTAAAAACCCCCTACATAGTGGGCCGATTTTCATGAAACATGGCTAACAACAATCCCGGCTGATTCAGCTTTCAAACAAAAAAAATACTAAATCTAAATCGGTTCATCCGTTCACACACAGACAGACACGTCAAACTTATAACACCCCGTCGTTTTTGCGTCGGGGCTTAAAAAACAATCCACTTTAATAATACTAACAAGTAAGATGATCCGAATAAAACTGTTTCAAAGTCATTTATTCAGGGTTTAAAAAATGCAATAAAAAAAAGTCAAAGTCATAACCAAACCCAAAAACCATACAAACAAAAATAGTTTGTGATCAGCAGCGCACACTGAGAAAAATTACAACCAGTTTTCATGTTCGTTCAACAAGTTTTTTGGTTAAAATAGCGCCTACGTGCTCTTTGGTTCAAACAAGCTACTTGTCATTTGAATCGGCAATATATTTGAATCAACAAGTCGATTTTATAAAAACAACCTGACACATATTGTTTTAAACATACGTTTGGCTGATTCAAATGGATAAACCGCAACAAGTCGAACTTGTTAAATTCACAATGCAAATTTCTCTCAGTGCAGGGTTCGTCAAGTAGGCATAAAAACAAATCAGCTGTCACTCACATACATACAAATGACACTGGCCGCGTTACCTCGCGAGAAGAGTAAGATGATTCCTAAAGGAATTGTTCTACCTATACACAATACACAACTGATTAAGGAAGCTTACATTGTCCCTCCGGAAATTCCTATAAGAATCTCCACTTTCCCACTTTGTTCCCAGTCGTTAAGTCACAACTTTTCTTATAAACCGACCACCTTATTACGGGCTCCGTGTAGCTTGCCACAAACTGAACTAGTTTCGAGATCAATTTGGATTTTAAAATTACTTATTAAAGGATAAGTAAAGGAGTGGCATAGAAATTTGCAATGGGTGAAAAGTTGCAGTAGCTATGTAACTTTCAGTCGTTCAGGGTTTTTTTTTTATAAACTTGCTGACCAGAGGTGCAGACCTCTTCGTTTTTTTTTTGTTATATCCTTTACTTATAATTTCAGTTTTGGAGCTAGTTTATTATGTAGTTTATTCGCTATCTAGTTAGTAATATACAAAAAAAATATAAATATTGGGGGACACCTTACACATATCAGGCCTAGTCCAAAACTAAGCAAAGCTTGTGCTATGGGTACTACCTCTGCTGAAAGTCGTTTAAAAATCTATACTAATATATTATTATAAATGGGAAAGTGTGTGTGTGTCTGTTTGTTTGTCCGTCTTTCACGGCAAAACGGAGCGAGGAATTGACGTGATTTTTTTGGTGGAGATAGTTGAAGGGATGGAGAGTGACATAGGCTACTTTTTGTCTCTTTCTAACGCGAGCGAAGCCGCGGGCAAAAGCTAGGAAAAATAATTCAAAGACCCTGAAATAAAAAGCAAACATCTTATTCCTAGAGGGTGAAATACTTGCGGTACGGATAGATAAATAAGGTTGCCAATCAGACTAAGGGTGTCTGATCACGATATTGCCAAAGACCTGGTTTGGTCAAGTTGCGTTTAGTAGGTAATATTGTTTTTAGTTGATACGGCTACAATTGTAAGGTTTTGAGGATATAAATAAATTTACATTCTGATTCCGATAGTTTTTTTTAGCTACTTTCAAGTTCAAAGTAAAAAAATAAATAGCCTTCGACGCAAACAATTGTATTTAACAGTTTGAACTCATAATTTTATTAAAGGTAATAGTAAATGATGTGATGATGATGAGTCGACAATGCGGCATCGCTTCACGGTTAGTACTCCGAAAATACGCAAGGTGTGATCGTGGTCAAACGACTACCTATTCAAACTAAAAAAAAAGTTTTTTTTACTTTCAATCAGTAGGTAAACGTATTTGTAAAATGTCAGTTCATTCATTTGTCCGTTAACCGTCATGAAAAGTCTAAATAAGGAGGTGAGAATACAACTATAAATACTTACAATAACGCCTGTATCTCATAAAGGGGTAGGCGGAGCACATGAAACTGCTAAAGTTACAGTGCCACTCTTGGCAAATAAGAGGTTGAAAGAAACGAAACTGTGACATTGCAGTAACAGGTCAGCCTCTCGCCTACGCCACAATTCACCCCATATCCCACAGTCGCCTTCTACCACAGCCAGTGGGGGTGGTGAAATTCTTAACCCGTCACCAAACGTGCCAGAATACAACTATAATATAAATAATAGGCCTTTTTGACTATTTATGTCCATTGAGACTTCTCACAATACAAAATAGATACTAATATAATTACTTTTCCCCTCACTAGCTCGGAAACACGTGTTTTGTCCTTTAATACCAGCGGGTAAAAACGCATTTTATCCACTAGTGGGTAAAGTAATTTGACTTTGAATAAAGTCAAATTAACTGCTTTAAAATTGATAAAAGTAGGTGAATCTAGTAATAAAGATGATTTGCCACCTGCGGAACTACTGGAAACAGTGATAAACGCATTTTTTGAGTTGTAGTTTCCTCGCTATAGTGAGGGGAAAAGTTTTGTGTTACACTCGGGTGCAAATGTATTTTACTTCTCGTGTGTTAAAAAACTCGCAAGTTCAGGATTCTATTCTCGAACCACTCGCTACGCTCGTGGTTCAACTATAGAATCCTTTCACTTGCTCGTTTTTCAATTCCACACTCGGCGTTAAAATACAATTTTGCCCCCTTGTATAACAAATAACTATTTTCCCCTCACTAGCTCGGAAACACGTGTTTTGTCCTTTAATACCAGCGGGTAAAAACGCATTTTATCCACTAGTGGGTAATGTAATTTGACCTTGAATAAAGTCAAATTAACTGCTTTAAAATTGATAAAAGTAGGTGAATCTAGTAATAAAGATGATTTACCACCTGTGGAACTACTGGAAGCAGTGATAAACGCATTTTTTGCGTTGTAGTTTCCTCGGTATAGTGAGGGGAAAAGTTTTGTGTTACACTCGGGGGCAAATGTATTTTACTTCTCATGTGTTAAAAAACTCGCAAGTTCAGGATTCTATTCTCGAACCACTCGCTTCGCTCGTGGTTCAACTATAGAATCCTTTCACTTGCTCGTTTTTTAATTCCACACTCGGCGTTAAAATACAACTTTGCCCCCTTGTATAACAAATAACTATTTCTTATTCCAACATTGGAATTCCCTGTAAATAATCTATACTCTAGAGAGTATACAACCGTCTGCGACTGACCTACACAAGTCGGGTCTTTCCACTTTCTTATCGGTATTATGTAACCTTAAATATTATTGGAGTATAATTTAAATTTAATTTTTTTCTTGAGTATAATTTTGACGACCGGTCTGGACTAGCGGGTAGTGATTTTGTTCCTGAGTTATGGATGTTTTCTATGTATATAAGTGTGTATTTATCTATTTAAGTATGTATATCGTCGCTTAGGACCCATGGTACAAGCTTTGCTTAGTTTGGGGCTAAGTTGATTATTGAATAAATTTTACTATGGAATCAACCCCGAGTTCGCAAAAAATATTGGATACTTATTTGATTATTACTTTTCTGAAATTACTTACCAAATGGCGTAAATGTGATGTGTAAAAATATAGTAAACGAATCAATAAAATTTAATAGTAAGTTTACACAAGAAAATTAATTTTTTGGGTTGAAACAGGAATGTTTCGATAAACAACAGAGAAATAACGTTTACCCAGCTGCAGTGGTCGTCAATTGAAGCGAAAATAGTTATTTGTTATACAAGGGGGCAAAGTTGTATTTTAACGCCGAGTGTGGAATTGAAAAACGAGCAAGTGAAAGGATTCTATAGTTGAACCACGAGCGAAGCGAGTGGTTCGAGAATAGAATCCTGAACTTGCGAGTTTTTTAACACACGAGAAGTAAAATACATTTGCACCCGAGTGTAACACAAAACTTTTCCCCTCACTATAGCGAGGAAACTACAACGCAAAAAAATGCGTTTATCACTGCTTCCAGTAGTTCCACAGGTGGTAAATCATCTTAATTACTAGATTCACCTACTTTTATCAATTTTAAAGCAGTTAATTTGACTTTATTCAAGGTCAAATTACTTTACCCACTAGTGGATAAAATGCGTTTTTACCCGCTGGTATTAAAGGACAAAACGCGTGTTTCCGAGCTAGTGAAGGGAAAATGTATTTTTGTTTACGTACAAAGTACGTAAGATAAAGTTCGATAAAAAAAAACATTTTTTTTTGTATTTCTGCACTTAAACAATGTTTGATTTATTTTTGTAAAACTTTAAAATTCGCTTACGGATTTTATTTTGTCTATTCGATCTACAAATTCTCATACTTAAACATAAACGTATATCGACTTAATAGAAGGCGACTGTGAGATATCGGCACACCTCGGACACTGGCGATCAAATATATGAAAGAGGCGCGTTCCTAGCACACAGTCTAAGCTTGTGTAGGTGAACGCGTACCATGCTTGTATGAGTGAAATATTATGACAAGTCAACTGTTCGCCTTTTTGACAGGCGGTAACTGTGAGGTAATCGAGAGGGGGTAGGCGGAACTTTCAGCGGGGAGCGGGAGTGACCATACTGTACGGTAGTACTCTTTATTATACTGTGATATCGGTTAAATTGTGGCGTAGGCGAGAGGCTGGCAACCTGTCACTGCAATGTCACAGTTTCGTTTTCTTGCAACACCTTATTTTCCAAAAGTGGCACTGAAACGTGAGTAGTGGCATGTGCTCTGCCTACCATTTTGTGGGATACAGGCTTGAATGTATGTATGTATGTACATTTAATAGGAGACCAAACTTAGCCTGTACCTAAGTGCTTGTTGTGTTGTATTATTTATATATAAGAATGCTACAAACTACAAACATGGACCCTACAGTCCCTACACCAGGGTTGTAGGGCACATGTTTGTACCTACTATCTATTAAACACCTCTATAAAATATCATGGTTGCATTGAAGAAATGAATGAATTCATTGTCCGAGAAATATGCTTATGATACACTGCTAAAAGTATGATAACTCAGCTTTCAGACAAAAAAAAGTAAATCTAAATCGGTTCATCCGTTCGGGAGCTACGATGCCACAGACATACACACACACAGACAGACAGACAAACAGACAGACAGACAGACACGTCAAACTTATAATACCCCTTCGTTTTTGCGTCGGGGGTTAAAAAAGGGTTTTGTACGCTGTCCAAGTTTTATCGTAGTCTTCAAGATATAAGATCATGATACAGAAGTATATAAAACAAACAAACCTCCCAGATTTATCGGCCCATTCGTTACTACAACACTTGAATTTTATTGCACCGATATAAAATATAGTGTTGAGTTGCGGACATACAGTCTCAGTCTAAATATAGATGCGGACAATGCACCAAAATGATGTATCCACGTCCTTACCCCATAGAAATAAAACCGTGTATACATAGTTTTGACACTTGGTCCACATCTATAGAACCTTGAAGGTACTCGAGCGTCTTGAGATATTGTTTTCACTCAGTCTGGATAAATATAGCGAACGGATAGGCTGTGTTTCTAAGGAATTGTTTATTTTAAGTGAATAATAACATAATTATTATGTATGAGACTCGTGTATATAACTGTAAAACTTTAAGAGTATTATCATAACTTTACTTGTTTATTGATAAGGGTGAAAATCGTTTTTCAGAACACGAATTTTATGTTTTTTTTTTAATTTGTACGCGGTGAATATTGATATTAAAGTTTAAAACGTGCATGCTGTAAAAATTTAGTTTACTATTTTGTTTCTTGAAAAAATAAAATGTTATTACAAGCAAAATTGTCACGTAGTGAGTATCAGTGTTACTAACGTGGTATGTTTTTTTGTACTTTTATGATTTAATTTTTCTAATAAATAAAATAATATGTTCTAGTTAAATTAATAAAATTACATTCCTTTACTTTCAGTCTATTTTATAGTTTCAGCATAAAGGTTTTGTTCATCTAGTTTATTTAGGACTTTTTGGCTAGTTACCTCTATGGTGGGGAATTTGAATTTCTGATATTGGAAGAACAAAAGAAAATAATTGCCAGATCCAGTTTTACTTTCAGTTCTAGGTATAGCATTTAGAGTCACACATTTTACTGAATAATAATTTTTGTTTACAACAATTTGGTTGGTGGTGGTTTAATCTATATATTTTGGTTTATCTTAAAATAGGTTTGATCTATGGATGGTGTTACACATAGGATTTGTGTTTTTCATAGGTTTTACGATGGAACTGAACTTGATGTAAATAACAGTTTAACGAACCAAATCTTGATCTACCAAGTTACTGAGTTAGATTTTATTTAGGGTGTACATAATAAAGAATTTTGTATACAATACTGGTGTTAATTTATTCTTTCCCAAACCCTAGGTATTATGTCAACAGCCGGGCATATCTCTTAGATAGGGTGGTGACAAAATGTTCTAAATCTGTATACAGCGTAGTATCTGGTTTTCTCACACAGTCATATTGATCTAAAGAAACGACAGTACAATGTTGCCACTTTTTAATTTGTACTGTTTTTTAACCGCCGACGCAAAAACGACTGGGTGTTATAAGTTTAACGTGTGTGTGTGTGTGTCTGTCTGAGTAGTGTAATATTGGTGCACCTGGATCAAAGAAGATCCAGGTGCCACCAATATTACACATTAGAATACTAATTTGAATCGATCGATCATTCAAATACTCATTTTGCATCCATTCAAGATGTCACGTATTCAAGTAGTGAGGTATTATAATGCTAGTAGGTACATCTAGCTACCACCAATATTACATATTATAATAGGTACTAATTCGAATCGATCGATCATTAAAAAATTTTTCGTTCACTTAAGAAGTCTCATATTCAAGAAGTGAGGTAGCAGAATACTTGTAGATTACGTAAATGTAACTGCAATAAATATTACACGTTCGAATACTTTTCAAAGCAATCCAAGAAATCATCATTCAAATATTAATTTCGTCTCCATTCAAGAAGTCATGTATTCAATGGAACTAGCGAGATAGGAGAATGCTTGTACTAGGTACATCTAGTTGACTCGTTTTACCTACCTATTCAAATATGTGCTAATTTTACATCAATTAAGGAAGTCATGTATTTAAGAGGGGGATATTTAGAATATTAGTAGGTAATTAACACGGTATAACTATAATCGAGTTTTTGTATACATTGAGGTATGTAATCTGAAATCTCTAAATAGAAATGTCTACCCGATATGAGTAATGATTTTGATTTCGTACTGATGATTTAGGTACTGTTCTCTTAATAAGATATTATTTTATAGTTTTATGTACCTACTCTAGGTAATTAACATTGAGGTAAAAGTTGGATATAGTTAAATGAAATTACGTGTACTTTTATAATGTTTATTAACTTAAGAACTATGTTCATATTACACAATCACATTAAATTGTACCCTTATTCGATGGTGTACCCATGTGGCGTATCTGAGGACAAACCTTCGTCTATCTTGTCAATTACTCTACGCGTTAATTCGTAAACTTGGTCTAATAACGTATTTTTCACTACATATTGGGCACACAGCTCGGCATTACATTTACATATATGTTCAAAGTTCTCATTCAATTTGTTACTGTCGTAAATTTCTATTTTGATGACTTTTGTACCTCCATTCCGATGTGGTTTTTTGATAAACGAGTAAACGGGTGTTGCCTTCCTCTTGACCCCCAAGGACAGACGTCTCACCCCTGACTCCCGTTCACTCTGACTTTGAGTTTGGGATGATGCCAAAGGAACGAAGTTGAATAGGTGTTCTGATGTATCCTGTAATTAATAATTAAGTTATTAGTTTAATGTTAACTACGAGTATTAACTTTTAATTAAATGAAAACTTGAAATAAGTTACATTAATAATAAAATATTTTATTGCACACAAAAAAAAAAAAAACATAAGTTACAGAGAAATCCGATGAAATTAACGAAGTAGGTGACTACAGGTGGACTTAGCGCTAAGCAGACACATACATTAAAAATTGTATTTACTTAATTATTATTTTATATCAATTACGTATGAGTAATGTAACCATTATAATTTGAAATTATTTTATAATAATAATACAAACACTCACTCTAAAAAAAATACTTACCGACATATTTTCCGTAGAACTAATCGCGTTGAATATATAAGAGTAAATAATATTTTCACTTATTTTCGGGGGTTTATATCTGAAATTATTGTGTTATTAGAGTTCAAAATCAAACGTTTAAAAAAAATGACATCACATTGTATTGAGATACGATTGGATTTACGATGTTAGCAATAATGCACTAAAGCAAATAAAATATACTAGCTCCGATCGCGACATTGTCTGTTTTTCTAAGATTAAAACCATAAAATGAATTTAATGAATAAAAAAAATATATGGTAAGTACCTTCACGTATTTGTTTTATATTATACACGGTGATCTGATTTTGCTGCGTTGTGGGATTTGCAATCGATGATTGTTTCCACCGACTAAGTGCTGAGTTGCGTTTTTCAATCACGTTGACAAATTTCATATAGGTATTGCGTTAGCTCCACGTGAATTTTCACTACTTAAGCTCCTCAGATCGATCCTCTTGATTCATTCCGCTACACAGGAAGCAAGGAAAACCCACTGTTCTCTCTACTGAAGCTACAAGGACATCATCATCATACAATGTAAGTGTGAATAAATGTATATTGTAATGTTGCTTATATAATTTTGACGACTTATCTGACCTACTGGTTAGTGACTAGCTACTAAGCCAGGGGCTTCTGGGTCGAATCTCAGTAAGGGTTTGTGTGATGAACACATATATTTGTTCCCGAGTCATGGTTGTTTTCTATGTGTTATTATGCGAGTACTCGCAACGCAAACTTACTGTAGGACTTAGTAAGAATATCCTATATTATTTATTTATTTATATTCGCAAAGTAACAAACTCGTAAAAATAATTAATCATTATTCAAATAAAACAACGTTAGAGTAATGGAGAATTATAATTATAAATGAATTATTTTAATAGCACATTATTTATTTTATTTCCAGGTCAAAACCCTCGTCCCACGCTGAAGATTTATATCTCTCATCCTCCACGGAGGAAGATTCGTCGGCACCGCCGCCGCCACCGCCGAAGGTTGACGTGATCGACAAAAAGAAAAAATCCAAGCCGCCGACATCGACGAGCTCGAGCAAGAGGTAGGTGTATACATAAATATTAGATAGTTGTGTGTTCTCAAAACCATAAAATAGCCTTTACGTAGTATTCTAACGCAGATTATAAATTAATAATATTTTAATAGTAACTTATTTTTATTTCCAGGTCAAAACGTTCGTCCCATACCGATTCGTATCTCTCATCCTCCACTGAGGAAGATTTGCCAGCACCGCCACCGCTACCACCGAAGGCTGACGCGGTCGAAAAAAAGAAAAAATCCAAGCCATCGACATCGTCAGCAAGCTCGAGCAAGAGGGTCAGAATAGCTCCTGTGAAGCCGCGGCACGGCACTGCAGCGGAACTATTCGGTGCCGATAGCGATGACGAGGGATTAGAAGCGAACCAACCTGCAGGGGAGGGTAAATTATTATCGTACATTTCACGACGACTTGCGAACGGTTTTGCTCGTCAGACAAATCCTGATAAAAAGGGCACCCACTTTGTTGAGGTCAAAGTGTATAAATGCGATGATATTGAAAAGGTGACACCAGTAAATCGATGGCGTCATGCTGTAGTAAATATTAAAAACCGAACCGATGATAATACTGAAGCTTGGAGACACTTGGCTAATTTTATTCACGCAACGCGAAAGGAATACCGAACATGTGCGCCGTCATTTGTTAGCAATTATTATTGATCAATTTAAGCCCTCGTATATATCTCTTATTACCACACTTATTAGTGCATCTGTAATAAAATACGAGGATTATAAATAAATGACTAATAAATAACGAGCTGATATTTGTGGTATTCCTTTTACGTTCTGTGAATAATTTTAACTAAATGTTCAAACGTGTTAGAGTGAATTTATTTCTTTTTCGTACATAGAATTATTCCTTTTTGTAAAATATGGGACCAATTGCATAGATTGAACTATGCGTGGATCCAACTATCCTGAACACAACGTAAAAGTAATAGCACAGATGTGAGCCCTCATTTATTTGTTGACATCTATTAATAATGTTTTTTACCCATATTCATTTTGAATTACATTACCTATGTTATGAAATGGAATATAAGTATTATATAATACATACTTTAATTAATTATAAATGTATATCTATTGTAGTACTAATTTGGAATAAAATGATATCTATAAAGTGTGTTATTTTGTTTACAGTGGGATCACGTAACCGTCCGTTATCCAGAACTATTTTAATGAAATGTGACAAATGTCAAATTAAATTGCCTAAGAATGAATACAATGCCCATTTGAGAACTAATTTACATAAATCGAATTGCATATTGAAAACTGATTTGAATAATATTGAAATTATAGCAACAGCCTTTAAAAACAGAATAGTCACCTATCGTCTGAATGCAACACAAAATGAATACGTAACTCCTGAGACGTTTTTGTGTGATATCAAAAGTAACATTATGAAAGTTGTAGAAATGTCATTACGGGAACATAAAAGTATCAAAATAAACTATGAGCTTTTCGTTTACTTTACATTACCTCATTCAGGCAAACAACAGTTAAAGTCATTCAATACAAAATATGATGTTATTTATGAAAACACAAATATCAATGAACTGTTTGAAAATACGATTGAACATTTAAAAAATAAAGTTATAGAATTTGAGCACCGTGAATCAGGCTGGTCTTTTGTCGCAATAAGTCATTTAGAAGTTAACGTAAACAAGTATTGTCCGATGCGAGGAGGTACTTACATACCTTTACCCCCAAGTGTCAAAAATACTAAAAGCTGCATTAATATTCAAAACAACGATAATTGTTGCTTTTTATGGAGTATACTGGCTGGTCTATATCCTGCAAAGAATAATGTGTGTCGAACTAAATCATACCCGCACTATTCAGATGTTTTAAATATCGATGGAATGTCATTCCCATTATCAGTCAGCGATATACGGTTATTTGAAAAAAATAACCCTGATATAAGCATTTGTATATATGGATTGGATAATAAGTATGCAGTAACAGGTCCTCTATATAGATCCAAATCAAAGAAAAATAATCATTTTAATCTATTATATATTGAAGTCGTTGGTAAAGGACATTACTGTTTAATTAAAGACCTGGTACGATTAGTTAGAAGACAAGTAACTTTACATAGAGGCCACATGCATTTCTGTGACTCATGTTTGCAATTTTTTAAAAGCGATAATAAATTTAAAACACACCATTGTTCCGAAATTGTAACAGTTTTACCTAATGAAAATACTGTCATTCAATTTAAGAACTTCGAACGTAAACAAAAAATCAATTTTATTATATACGCTGATTTTGAAAGTATGTTAATTAACTGTAATTCAGACAGTAGTAAAAATACGCAAAACCTAAAAAAGCATGTCCCGACATGTTTCGGTTATTACATATGCTGCTCGCACGATGCAAGTTTGAATAAATATGTTTCTTACAGAGGTGAAGATTGTGTAAAAGTTTTTGTTGAATGGTTAATAAACGATATTCATGAAATTCACAACATACTAATTAAAAATAATCCTATGAATCCATTAACATATAAAGAAAAGTGTAATTATGAGAATGCTACACACTGTCATATTTGTAAGCAGTTTTTATTTGGTGACAAAGTCCGTGATCACGATCACATTACATCAGAGTACAGAGGTGCAGCTCATTCACTTTGCAATTTGAAATACAGAATCTGTTCCTTTATACCAGTTGTCTTACATAATTTGACGGGGTATGATAGTCATTTATTTATAGAAGAACTTGCAAAGTACCCCGGGTCTATCAAAATAATGCCACAGTCCAAGGAAAAATATTCAAGCATAACAAAAACTATATATTCTACTAACAAATCGAGCGCCAAACCAATTGAAATAAAGTTTATCGATTCTTTTCAATTTCTTAGTTCCAGTTTATTTGAGTTAACCAAAAGTTTGAATAAAGAGGATTTTGTTAACTTGTCTAAAGAATTTACTGATACCCACCACTTTCAGTTATTAACACGTAAAGGTGTTTATCCCTATGATTACATTGATTCCTGGTTGAAATATGAAGACAATAAACTACCGACAAAAGAAATGTTTTATAATACTCTAAAATCTAAACACATCTCAGATATTGATTATAATCATGCCGAAACTGTGTGGTCAGCTTTTAATATAATGACTTTAGGGGAATATACTGATTTATACTTAAAATGTGACGTCTTGTTGTTAAGCGATGTGTTTGAACATTTTAGAAATACAAGTTTGAAGCATTATAATCTAGACCCAGCCTATTATGTATCTGCACCTAATTTAAGTTGGGATGCTATGCTTTTGTTTACAGACGTAAAATTACAGTTAATACACGACTTAGAAGTATATCAGATGATAGAAAGAGGGATACGTGGTGGATTAGCCCAGTGTTCTCTTCGGAATTCAAAAGCAAACAATAAATACACCCCTGATTTTGATACTTCTAGACCCACCTCATATTTGATGTATCTGGATTGTAACAATCTCTATGGTTATGCTATGAGACAAAAAATTACCTGTATCAGACTTTGAGTTTTTAACTTTAGATCGGGTTAGAAATTTTGACATACTGACTATACCAGAAAACGGTGAACATGGATACATTTTAGAAGTTGACATGAGTTATCCTGATCATTTACACGATCTGCATGCCGATTTGCCTTTTGCACCTGAAAGGTTTGTTCCCCAGGTGGGAAGTCAGAAAAGTTAATTGCAAATTTATATGACAAATACAACTATATCATTCATTTCGTACATTTGAAGGAATGTTTAAAGAACGGGTTAGTGTTACAGAAAATACATCGCATTCTACGTTTTAGACAGTCTAACTTCTTACAAAAATATATTGATCTAAATACTCGATTACGACAAGAAGCTTCTACTTCATTTGAAAAAGACTTTTTTAAACTATTAAATAATGCTATATTTGGAAAAACAATTGAAAATAAGCGAAAACATTTACATGTTCAATTAGCAATAAAATGGAAAGACAATGACAATAAAACAAACAAACACTTAGGTGCAGAAAAAATATTATTAAAACCTAATGTAAAGAATGTATCCATATTTAATGAAAACTTTGTGGCTGTTCAATTAAGTCCTGAAAAAATTTGTTTAGACCGCCCGATTTATATTGGATTTACAGTTTTAGAATTGGCAAAAACACATTTATATCAATTTCATTATAATTTCATTAAAAAAACGTACAAAGAAAACGTGAAACTCTGTTATACTGATACTGATAGCCTTCTTTATAACATTATTACTGATGACTTTTACAATGATCTAAATAAAAACATATCAAAATATGATACTAGTAATTATGACCACAATAACCCTTATGGTATACCTAAACTAAATGCTAAAGTACCTGGTTTATTTAAAGATGAATTTGGTGGTACGGTAATTACTGAATTTATTGGATTAAGAGCAAAACTGTACTGTTTAAAAAATGTAAAGAAGACAATAACGAAAGCAAAAGGTGTCACAAAACCTATAACGAATAAATTAAGAATTAAACATTTTGACAAAGTTTTGCAAACAAAAAAAGTGTATACCCATAATATGAATATGATTCGATCAATCAAACATGTTTTATATTCACAGCAAGTTGATAAAGTAGTTTTAAACTGCAACGATGATAAAAGGCAGATATTGCCCACAATATACAAACATTACCATGGGGGCACTGTAAGACTATATTTTAAATTATATAATAATGTGATACTAAAATTTGTTTTTGTTTGTTTTTTTTTGTACCTATCTGTAATAATCTCCAGAAATTTAATAAATTTATTTACTCTGTTAATCAATTGTTTTATTTATGTTAAGACATATCCTATAAAAAGCGTTGAGATATCATATTTTTTTCATAATAACAATGAAATTCATTAAGCATACCCAAACTCTGGAAGTAAATAATATAATCGTTGAAAATGACGTGCATAAAAATACAAGACATAGTACATTATTACCTAATACAATCCGCTGTATAATATGTGGACCTTCAAACTGTGGTAAAACTAATGTAATATTAAATTTATTATTACATGAAAATGGTCTAAAGTTTAAAAATATCTATTTGTATTCAAAGACCGCTTTTCAGCCAAAATATCGCTACCTCCAACTAATTATGGAGAAAATTCCAGATGCTAACTTTTTAATATTTAATGACAATAAAGACGTTATCCATCCAAATGATGCTATGACCAATTCAATCATGATTTTCGATGATGTTGTATGTGAAAATCAAGTGAACATTAGGAATTACTTTGCTATGGGAAGACATCGACAAATTGATTGTTTTTATTTATCGCAAACTTACTCCAAAATTCCGAAGCAACTGTTAAGAGACAATGTGAATCTCTTAATTGTTTTTAAACAAGATGATACTAACTTAAAACATATATACAATGAACATGTAAACACCGATATGGATTGGATAAAATTTAAAGAACTTTGTTCAATTATATGGGATGATTGTTTTAGCTTTTTATTAATTAATAAAGATTGTACACTAGATAAAGGACGATATAGACAGGGGTTTGATACATTTATTTACTTTTAAATTTCCCATTATTTAATGTTTTAAATGTTGACGAAGGCTCACTTGAAACTGAGTGCTCGTATTAAAAGGTTGGTGTCAAGACTGCTGAAATGGATACACATTTAAAAGATCAACTTATCAAAGCAGTAGATAACATAAAAAACAAAATAAAGAAGATAAATAATGAAGAACATGAAAATAATATTAATTTAAAAAAAGTTTTTAAACCTATTACTGAACCATTAGAAAACCTCGTTATGCAAAGTTCTTTTGTTAAACCAGCTATTAACATGACTACAAGTACAGATACGAGTGACAAATCTCAGAATTTAAATGATTCTATAGGATACAAAAATTTCAAAGAGATAATTGCTCCTGATCAGCATTCAGAATATTATGAATACTCTAATGTTAGTAATAAAACTTCTCAAGAACAAAATAATGATACACTTCTATCTCTAAAAAAAGAAGACATGATTGATTTATATGAGGACATCAATATACCATTCGGGATTCGTAGCACGAATAAAAAGTTGATGATGGGTAATTCTGATGTATACTTGTCTTTGGTAAATAAGACTTCCGATACTGAAAAACAATATGTTATTACTATAGACAACAAAAAATTTGAATTAACCGCAGGGTTGAAAGAACTATTGATGCGAAACAAACCCAATCTCAGTCTTGTTACTGAAAAAGATAAAACTGAATACAAAGAAATGTTAACCCGTACAAACGCACATAAACGAGATTTTGATCCAAACGGAAAATTAAAAGGAGACAAAGGTATAAAATATTGCAGTATTATCAAACCTCTCTTTTCACAATTACTTGACACTAACATTAAAACAGGTGGTAACTTACCTGCATTAAAACATTATAAAAGTAACACAGATTATATTTATTGGGATGATCCAAATGAATTAATTGAAAGGCTTAAACTTTTGATTGCATCCAAAGACGCTGGAAACACCAACCATGATAATGAAATTATATCAATTATTGAAGAATTAAAGGAAGCCGGTATTGTAAAGCAATAAAATAAATTGAAATATTATGTTAATGCTCAGTGAATAAATAAACGTGTCTTAGACATGACAAATAACAATGATATTTATAATTGTAAAGCAGAATTTAATAAAGTATTAAGTATAAAGGAGGAAAATATATTATCTAATACAATAAATACAGAAATAATAAACAAAATCGATGCCTGTATGAAAAAGGTGATGAATATAGATAAAAACATTTCGGTTTTAATGAATCGAGTAACAAAAGTTGAAAAGAATATTTCTAACAAAGAATTTGAATATAATATTAATAAACATTATGAGCAAAGCGGACGTCGTAAATGAAATTCATAAAAATGCAAGGGTGAATTTTCCTCGAAGAAGCGTCATTTTAAGAGATATTGATGACCTCTGGCAAGCAGATTTAATAGATATGCAGACTTTTTCAAAACTGAATGCTGGTTATAAGTACATATTAGTGATTATTGACTGTTTCTCAAAATACGCTTGGGCATTTCCACTCAAACGTAAGACTAAAGAAACCGTATCCAAAATGTTTGAAACATTATTATCAAGAGGACGTAAACCAATCAATTTACAAACAGACAGGGGTAATGAATTTTATAATAGTAATTTCAGAAAAGTTGTTCAAAAATATAATATTAATCATTACTCTACATTTTCCACCAAAAAGGCATCAATAGTTGAAAGACTTATAAGAACTCTTAAAGCTAAGCTGTATAAGGAGTTTAGTCTGAAGGGTAATTATAAATGGGTCGATGGAACTCTTGACCAGAAAGTTTCAGAATATAATCATACTTTTCATAGGACGGTGGGAAGAGCGCCGATCACGATCAATCGTAGTAATAAAGGAGTTGTATTACAAAGATACATTAAGAATTTACTAACAAAGAAAAACCCGGTTTGCAAAAGGTTTCGTATTGGAGATTTTGTAAGAGTTAGCAAGTATAAAGGATGTTTCGAGAAACGATTTACCCCTAATTGGTCAACAGAAATATTTAAGATAACTAATGTTCGAAATACTAACCCCACTACATATTATCTAGAAGACGCCAAGCGTAGGCCTATTTTAGGAGCATTCTATGCGCAAGAAATTCAGAAAACTTTGCATCCTCAAGTTTATCTTGTTGAAAGAGTGTTAAAACGTAAAGGAAATAAAGTATATGTTAAGTGGCTCGGCCTTCCACCGAGTGAAAATAGTTGGATTGATAAGACAAATCGTTTGTAATCGGGTTTAAATTTACTTTCACTGTTTTGTACACTCATTTGTATTTCAAACTCTACACTATAGAGACCAGTACAGACATATCCAACATTTAAATCTATTTCATAAAAAATGAAACGCACGAGAAATAATTCTGAAAACGAAAATAAGAAGAAACTTAGCAATCAGAAATTTGGAGCTGGCTTAAAGAAAACTTTTAATAATCTTGTTTCACACACTAAAAGACATATCAGTAATCTAAAGCCAAAATGTAAGAACATGCTAATGGAATTAGCGTACGCTGCTGCTCAAGAATTAGCATCGGACTTGCCTATACAATTACCCAGAGTGATACCAGTACCTAAAACTGGCGGATTTCTACCATTGATTCCAATTTTAGCAGGATTATCGGCTACAGGAAGTTTAGCAGGAGGTGTTGCGGGAATAAGAAAAGCTATTAACCATTATAAATCAGCAAAACGACAACTAGCTAAATTAAAGAGACATAATATGAAAATGGAGGGTAAATGTATTGGAAAAGGAGTGCATCTTAAACCCTACAAGGGTGGACTAGGAATTTATGTTACAAATAAAAAAAACTAGATGGCAGGCTACCCAATAGAGCATTGAGTAATATCGATATAATAAAACATTCGAAAAGTATTCCTTACTTTCGTGGTGTATTCATGAGAGATGAATTACCACCAAAACCATTACCGATGGAATGTGGTGTTATTAATTTAGATTCATCTGAAAATAACGGTACTCACTGGGTAGCCTATGGAAAAAATAAAAATTATATTGAATATTTTGATAGTTACGGAAATTTAAAACCTCCAAAGGAATTCATAAAATATATGGGAGCTAATATACGCTATAATTACGATAATATACAAAAAAATCATTTATTTAACTGTGGGCATTTATGTTTAAAATTTCTGAATTCATTCTGGCAGAAATATTATTAAATAAGTAAACTTATGTGTTTAATAAGACCAAAAACATAATACAACAATATTATAATAAACGATATCTTCTACCGTATCACATTCAACCTCGAACAGTGTCTAGAATCGGGTGTTAAGCATACGTTTACATAATTTTACCTTACAAAATCAAGTGATACATTATGTATGTTTTCAATAAAAGCGGAATTACAAGAATACCATCGAATATTCAACTCCCAGTCTTCAAAGGAGCAAGTCGATTAAATTCTAGCAAGAGAATTACTAAGAGCAATAAGTTATTTCTTCGTTCTCTTGGGTTTAAAATAAAATAAAATACTTATAATAAGATGTTGCATATCACAGATATTCCACAACAAGATAATTCAATTGAAAGCTATACCATCCATTCATACAATCCCTACAATCATAGCTTTAAGGAAAATGACGAAATCAGGATACCTATAAATCAACAAGATGTGTATGTATTACCATCTGCAAGCTCCATTTACATTGAAGGGTATGCAAGTGTATGGCGAGTAGATGCTGC
This sequence comes from Leguminivora glycinivorella, assembly GCF_023078275.1. Lineage (NCBI taxonomy): Eukaryota > Metazoa > Arthropoda > Insecta > Lepidoptera > Tortricidae > Leguminivora > Leguminivora glycinivorella. The sequence goes on from NC_062983.1 coordinate 1,730,144, forward strand.
TGGGAAAAAAATAACAAAAGATGTAAATTTTACAAATAACCCCATATTATTTTTGTTCAAAGATATAAGTTACGAACTAAATGGGATTGAAATTGACCGGAATAAAAATTGCGGGATTACTACAACGATGAAATCTCTTATTTCAATGAATGAAGGAGAAAGTAAGAACGCTGCATTGTGGGGTTGGGATCTAAGCGGGAGTATTCTAAAGCAAGGTCATTTCTCCATTATAATACCTCTGAATAAAGTGCTTGGCTTCGCGGAAGATTATAATAAGATTTTAGTCAACTGTAGGCACGAACTTGTACTAAACAGAAGTAATTCAGTTTTAAATAGTGTTGTACTTGAAGAAAATGATCAAGTTCAAATTGATATCCATAAAATCCAATGGCGGGTACCACATGTTAGAGTTTCTGACCGTAATAGATTGCCACTACTAAAGTGCTTAGAGAAAGATCGATCTATACAACTAGCATTCCGGAATTGGGATTTGTATGAATATCCACTTTTACCTAAAACAACAAAACATGCATGGTCAGTAAAAACCGCTTCCCAGTTAGAAAAGCCTAGATATGTTATATTAGCATTACAGACTGATAGAAAACTAAACAAACTAAAAAATTCTACTATATTTGATCACTGCAATATAACTAACGTCAAATTATTTTTAAATTCACAGTACTTTCCATACGATCCTCTTAATTTAAAATTTAGCGAAGACAAATTTAGTATATTATACGAAATGTATGCCAACTTTCGTCAGTCGTATTATGGGGTCGGTGTCGATCCTCTGCTTAATCTGAACACATTAAAAAAAACTCCTTTATTTGTAATAGACTGCTCAAGGCAGAACGATTCATTAAAAACTGGCCCAGTTGACGTTCGAATAGAAATCGAGTCCTCAGAAGACATACCTGATAAAACGACAGCCTATTGTTTAATTATAAACGATCGGCTTGTCGAGTATAAACCTTTGAGTAATATAGTAAGGAAATTATCATGAATGTGATTTTGGATGTTCAAGGATTTAAAAATGAAAATAATCAATTTATACCAAAAGAAGTGGCGATTATTTCTCAAAAAAGTTTTCTTGTGTTTCTGATCAGCCCTCCCCATCCGTTCTATACCTTAACAAAGAAAGAACGTTCACAAGTCTCTTGGGTGGAAAAATACAAAGGAATATTATGGAATGAAGGCTATGTATCATATTTTAATTATAAGAATTTGATTGTTGATTACTGTAAAGATAAACACATTTATACAAAAGGTTATGAAAAAGTGCAGTGGGTGAAAGAAATAACAGACAGTGATAATGTTTATAATTTAGAACATTTTGACTGCCCAAATTTAAAGACTTTATGCGAAAAATATTCAAATAAATGTGATATTCAAAATTGTATATATCATGCTAATGTCTGCGCTTTTAAAAATGTATCATGCCTGAATAAGTGGTGTATAGAAAATAATGTTTTTTTTACAAAATAAAATATAATCATGAATACCTGTGTTATTATTTTAAAATTATGATGATCTATAAAACAAAATAATATAGGTAATAAGTAATTTTAGTACCATCATAAATATCAAACCTAAAGTCACTCGAACCAATTTGCAAATAAATAATCAATTAAAAATGGACAACAATGTGGAAGACATCGATGAAGTTCTTATTTATCAATGTCATATACCGACATGGACACCATATATTATACTGGTTTTCGAGTATTGGCATGAGTAATCAGAAAAGATAAATGGTTCGTATAGACTTGGTTACAAATTTGAATGTTTGAGTGTTACTTTTAGAATTGAATCTGATAAATCAGAACTTACTAACATCCTGCTACCTCGCTACTTGAAAAGGTGACTTCTTGAATGGACACAAAATGAGTAATTATTTGAATGATCGATCGATTAAAATTAGTATTCTAATGTGTAATATTGGTGGCACCTGGATCTTCTTTGATCCAGGTGCACCAATATTACACTACTTGTCTGTGTGTGTGTGTGTGTCTGTCTGTTTGTCTGTCTGTCTGTCTATCTGTCTGTCTGTCTCTCTGTCTGTCTGTCTCTCTGTCTGTCTGTCTGTTTGTCTTTTGTTTGAATTTGTTTTTTTGTTTGAAAGCTCAGTTAGTCGGGAGTGTTCTTAGCCATAGCCATGTTTCATGAAAATCCACTATTTTTTCAAAATTTTGATTTTGTGGTTAGGTTTTTGCCAGACTGTTAAATAAGCCTTTACCAGAAAAAAGAAAGAAACAATTTTTTTTCTTTTTTCTATAAATAACTACAGAATTAAAATTTTGGAAAAACCCCCGACTGCGACTGTCAGTGGACCAACTGTCATGAATCATGCACTAAGAACACTCCCGACTAACTCAGCTTTCAAACAAAAAAACAAAATCTAAATCGGTTCATCCGTTCGGGAGCTACGATGCCACAGACAGACAGACATGTCAAACTTATAACACCCCGTCGTTTTTGCGTCGGGATTTGAAAATAAAATTAGAAAATATTCTCAAACAGCACTCTCTCAGCTCTAATGCAATAAGGCACACAATTAATTCATGCATAGGTAGCATGTCACAGCGCTAGAATAATCAATTGAGTTACAACACAAGCTCACTCAATCGTCACCTCGTCGTATGCGAGGTCACAATAAAGATACAGTACTTGGCACAGAAGTGTCACTTAGTATAGATGGCAAAAATTCGTTACCGGTCCTTTAACTACCATTTCTTATCCATCCTTTGGGTACGCTTGTACGGGCCATTTTTTCAAAGTTGTCCACCTCACTTTTTTGTAACATAGGTATTTTTTACGCGCTTGATACGCAGAATCGCGAGATCTTTCGATCCAGATAGGAGAAAGAAAATGTCCCAAGATTTCTATACCTTTTTCAAACCTTCCATTCCGTTACCGCCATACAAAATGTATGAAAAAATTGTAACGGAATGGAAAAAAACCTTGGGATACCTTTTTTCTCGTATTAGGATTGAAAGAGCTCGCGATTCTGAGTGGAAACCACATAAAATTTTCCAAATCCAAAAAAAAGTTGGGTGGACAACTTTGAGAAAAAAATGGGCCCACGCGTCTTTGCTTTGGGTCTACGCTGAGCTCAGCCTTTGGACTTTGCATTACATACTTATAAAATCGTTGTGTCGTTAGGAACTTTACTGGTTCTGTATTGAAGCACTGTCCACTTAATATAATAAAACCAGGTTCCTCGCGTAAATAAAATCGGCGATTTCTCAACAATTATCTTACTCCATAGACAGAATAACGTCTGTGACTAAGACCACTTTGCAGGCTAGCATGCACCGGGCCCAGGGTCGAGTGGCGTGGAGACAACTGGTGAAGAGCGTCCACATTCGTCACGTCCCTCAGCCATGAGGATATGACAAAGAAGAATCTTACTCCATAACGAAGAGCACAGTTATTAAGTTGCACTTATATGATGAGTGACAAAGGGGCTGAGTCACGAACTACAAGTGTTTGTCAATAAGTCCCTCCGGTCGATCCTCCATACCTTCTGGCCGAAAACCATAAGAAATGAGGATCTGTGGAGTATGTGCCGACAACCTCCGATCGCCCAGGAAGTGGCTCTGCGGGAATGGAGATGGATCGGTCATACCCTAAGAGGAGCTACCAACAGCGCCAGTATCGCGCTTGAGTGGCGTCCTCAAGGAGGGAAGCGAGCCCGCAAACGCCCCGTACACACCTGGAGGCGGAGCGTTGAGAACGAGCTGAGGAAATATGGACTGAGCTGGAACGAGGCCAAGGCAGTGGCTCAAGATAGAAAGGCGTGGAAGGATCTTGTGGAGGTCTTGTGCACCTATGGGGTGCCTTAGGACATTCAAAAACAACAACAACTTGTATGATAACTGCATGCAGACTGCAACGTTAGCATGCAGTTCTGTATCGGTCCTTAATGGTGAATACAGCGATGGTGAATAGACTATGTGTAGAAACCTGTGAGCCAAACACGCCCGAACAATTGAGTGATATACCGTTAACGCCCTCATAACTCAATTCAGACTATCGGTATACTAGAGGTATACTGTATTATGCTGTGGATGTCTTAATGGGTAAACCACAGCCACTCTACCGTATGCTAACGCAGTATGTATATAGAACTATAATTATGTAAGTACACGTATGTTTAGATAATTATGTAAATTAAACACAATACACATACAATGTTCACATGGGTGATAATAAGTAATTAAATATCAATTATTTGGGTTAATCAACTTTTTCTTGCCTGTTATTGCCATGGTTACGGTCTCCTGATTCACGCTAGTTTTATGCAAAATTATGATACTTAAATTATGCAAACATGCATAACCCCTAGTTCTCTAGTTCTATCTTGTATTAAATCTAGTACAAGCTATTGAAGATTTAATTACTTGATAAGATTGAACGCAATAGCCACATCGGTCAACATAGCCGAAACCTCATTAATAGTGCTAATCACATAAAATGTTTGATGTCGTATTAAAACTAGATCAAAGCCATATAAATTAGGTCTTCAGGTTTAATCTACATGGGTCTCTTGTACTACTTCTAATATAAAGCCTCGTATTGAAGATTTCATTACTTGATAAGATTTAACGCAATAGCCACATCGGTCAACATCATAGTCGACATCTCGTTAATAATTATATCTATTACGTATTAAAGTAATATTAAAAACAATTTAAAACCATACAAATTATTAACTAACAATCTACATCATCTATTGTAGTCATATATTATATCTAGTACAAACTAACTATAGTAACTATTGAAGATTTCATTACTTGATAAGATTGAACGCAATAGCCACATCGGTCAACATAGCCGAGACTTCGTTAGTGTCCCGTTGAAATATAGACCGAGAGGCCACGTCTTAGATAACGATGTATCGAGGGCTTTATACGGGGTGTTGGGGCTATATATTAAAAAAAAAACTTTGTATTTAATTCAGATTTATGGTATCTAGTACTTTTTAAGTCCGCTGACTTAATAAGACGATTCGGTAGTGAAAATTGGGAAAAAAGTAAAATACAAACATACAATCGCGCCTGTTTTCCAGAGGGGTAGGCAGAGATCATGGTTATTACGTAGTGCGTTACCGCTATAAACGACTCGGAAAACGTATGCCATTTTTGGTTCTATTAGTAACTGTTCCCTTTCTCCATAAAATCTCATTTTCCATGACGTGTACGCTTGGGAATCTAAGGCCGACATGAGACCAGAGTGGCGCCGTGATCTTAAAGCGGGGGCAGGACAAACATGATGAGGATTGGTTAGAAAGCCTCAGGCAGAAAAAACTACGCGCTGCCAGACCCCCTCCCCTAAACTCTGATCATGTCTGCGATCGCTGTGGCAGAAGATGCCGCTCTGGTATAGGTCTCTTTAGCCACCGAAGACGTTGCTATCAATCAACCTTCCCACAACACATGATTTACTGGACGCTGCTACAATCATCTGCAATAGATTACGTGGCCAATGATGATGATGATGTACGCTGTAGTAACGTAATACCTCAAAAAAGTTATAGTAGCTCTTACATATAGTCAACCAATTGGAACCCTAGGCCACTCTACAACCATGTCAAAATGACAAGCAGTAAGAGATTTCTTACAATCGGATTTATAACGTCACTATGACATAGTTCTACAGTGGCCTAGGGTTCCAATTGGTTGACTGTACATTGAGGTTATGCGTATGTATAATCAGGTGACCTAATTCTGATACCTATTCCAAAGGGCGAGAATACATTGAATATTCTATTGAGGTTCTCTGTTTCTAGGAATATAGCCTCCACATGACCGTAGCAACAAAGAAATCCAGGGTTCAAAGCTTAGTACAAGTATTTAACTGTTTGCAACTGAAATACAAGCCTTACCCGATTTCATATACACCGTGTTTCTTTGTTTTCCGTTAAATTAGACACGTAGCTAGGTTCGTTATCAGAAGCCACCCAGTATATCACTTTTAATTCAATTGGCAAAAAAAAAATTGTGTGAGAGACCCTTAAGAATAACATTCAAATTAGTGTCAAGTGTTTGACGGGACATGTCAAAACAAAAAACATTAGGAATTGGTAAAGGCTGTCACACACGTTTTCAGTAATTATCTTTATTTTTTTAATAACTCAATAACCGTAAGAGTTAAGTTAAGACGCTAGTTTCTCAGAAAAATGAAATGAAATGAAATATTTATTTTCCAAGTAGGCATATTACAATGCGCTTATGAACGTCAAATAAAGCTACGCCGGCTCTAACCCTACGCCTCAGCCTCGAGAAGATTTCAGTATCCCCTCAGTTGGAGGGGGGAATCCACTATGGGACCGGCAAGAAACTCGGCAGGCCGCTTCTTTTCAAAACATTACATCTTATAATTAACATGCATTAAAAAACGAGATTGCGAGAAGAGTTGGGGCACGTTGCCGGCCTTTGAGATGGGTGTACGCTCTTTTATTGAAGGTTTGAATGTCGTATCACTAGTATCGATTCGGTTCGGACATACAGCAGGCGACAGTTTCATTCCACAATTTACCTGTACGAGGCAGGAAATAAATAAATAAATAAATATTGGGGGACACCTTACACACATCAACTTAGCCCCAAACTAAGCAAAGCTTGTATTATGATTGCTAAGCGACGATATAGGTACATACTTAAATAGATAAATACATACTTATATACATAGAAAACATCTATGACTCAGGAACAAATATCTGTGCTCATCACACAAATAAATGCCCTAAACATTAAATACGCTGGTTCGATTCCAGCTCGGAGCACTGGAGGCTTTGGTCACTTTTTCTTTGTATATGACATTTATTTAATGTTTAGAACATAATAGTAGTGTTACTACTTAAAAATAACAAGTTAAAATATTTTCTATGAAAGTAATTTAATTTGTTCTTAGAGTGAATAAATGCCCTTACCGGGATTCGAACGTCCGGGATTCCGGAGACACGCACAATTGAGGACTGCAAAATATGGCCTACTAGCGTTTGCCCGCGGCTTCGCTCGCGTTAGAAAGAGACAAAAAGTAGCCTATGTCACTCTCCATCTCTTCAACTATCCCCACTTAAAAAATCACGGCAATCCGTCGCTCCGTTTTGCCGTGAAGTACGGCCAAATAAACAGACACACACACTTTCCCATTTATAATTTATTGAGTATTAAGTATTAGCTTTTTCCCGCGGCTTCGCTCGCATTAGAAAGAGACAAAAAGTAGCCTATGTCACTCTCCACCCCTTCAACTATCTCCGCTTAAAAAATCACGTCAATTCGTCGCTCCGTTTTGCCGTGAAGTACGGCCAAATAAACAGACACACACACTTTCCCATTTATAATTTATTGAGTATTAAGTATTAGCTTTTGCCCGCGGCTTCGCTCGCATTAGAAAGAGACAAAAAGTAGCCTATGTATTAAGTATTAGCTTTTGCCCGCGGCTTCGCTCGCATTAGAAAGAGACAAAAAGTAGCCTATGTCACTCTCCATCCCTTCAACTACCCCCACTTAAAACATCAAGGCAATCCGTCGCTCCGTTTTGCCGTGAAAGACGGACAAACAAACAGACACGCAAACTTTCCCCTTTATAATATTAGTATGGATATTCGACTGCAATGCCTGCATTGTCCCCTTACTGCATAATCCTTCACTGCATGAATAAAGATTTGTTGAAATTGAAACTTTCATTTAGGCTTGTGCCGTTTCGTTCGTTGATCGGAGCGCTCCGATCTCGTTCAATCGCTCCCACGAACTAGTTCGCTCTTTTAGGTCTTTGCTCATTTAGTTCAGTCAGACCAGCGACCACTACGGTTGGAAAGATCAGAACGAATGGGACCGACTAGTGTCAAAATGATACGAATATTCCACAGACAATAACAATTCCGGGCCGAAAGGTTGTAAGTAACCGAAGCTTAATATGAAAACTTGACGTTTTTGTGTCGCTTTGCTACATACCTCGCTCCCGGTCGGCGCCGTCACACACTTTCTTGATCCAAACCGCTCGCGCTCGCCGATCCTATACTGAACTAAATGAGCAAAGACCGATTCACAGAGCACGGAAAGATTCAGTTCATTTCGGTCATTGATGGGATTTTATTCCTAACAGTTCATAGTTCGTGAACGACACAAGCCTACTTTCATTGTACCTAATAGACTTCAACATCATGTATTATAAATGGGAAAGTGTGTGTCTATTTGTTTGTCCGTCTTTCACAGCAAAACGAAGCGACGAAAGGACGTGATTATTTTAGGTGGAGATAGCTGAAGGGATGGAGAGTGACATAGGTTACTTTTTGTCTCTTTCTAACGCGATCGAAGCCGCCGGCAAAAGCTAGTCGGCCATAAATGGCTTCGTATGCAGTTAAAGGTTAACGAATTTCACCTCGGTTGTCATTCTTCAAATATTTACCTTGCCTGTCACTATATTTATAATAAGAATGTACCCTTCGGGTCACCTTAAACATTCAAACCATTAATAACATCGAATTATTTAAACAAAAACAATTAGCACCCACAATATTAATCGTCCAAGTAAATTATTAACAACATTGTTCTAATGATTCATGACTTACAAATATTTCAGGACAAAAAGGCTTTTATTGAGCTTGGCACATAGTTTGGATATCATTGGCCACAGTATACCTACGAAGTTGAAAGCAGTACCATGACTTCGGGCGTACACACAATTAGACGTTACGACGACGTAGCGTGGCACGTTGCGGCGTCGTGTAACGTTGCGACGTCGTGACGTGACAATCTACGGCGTGTAACGTGAAACATCACGTCACGGCGTCGTGCCGTGGCACGTTGCATGGCATGTCATGAGTGTCATGACGTTAATACTCACGTTATAATCCTGCGTCGGCGCCATTTGATATTTAACAGGTAAAGGAAAATGACGCATGACATTGATGTCGAAATTCTAATTTGATTGATGTCCACGCAACGTGCCACGTCACGTCGTCGTAACGTCTGATTGTATTTGTAGGCCCTTCTTTGATGAGCTTTTGGGTCTCCCCAAATCTGTGGACGCCGAATCGGCTTTCGCTTGTTACTATTTTTAACATGCGTACGGCTGCATTTAGCAACGGCGACACGTACAACGTCTTCTTACTAACGAGCGATTTTTGGTCGGCTATTAGCTGATTCTGCATCGATAGGTCTGAGGAGGGATGACGATTACATAAAAAAAATGGCATTCTGTGTAGTCCGTCAGTTAGATCGTCCAAAAATACTGAACACATATTTTTCGCTTTTTCTAATTAATGAAAAAATATAGAGCATCAAAGTTCCGGAGTGGGGGCTTGTGACGTTACTTCTAAGTAAAAATTGTACCTAGGCGTGACGTCACGCGAAACTTCAACGCACTGTACCGTCGTCATTTTTCGTTTACGAGAAAAAAGAAAAAGTAAGTAATATTCTTTGATAATCTAATTGACGGACTTACTAATTTTTTTAAAGTCGTCTCGCCTATTTGATTAAACAAGAGCCTCGTTGTAAAACTCTTGTTTTTAAAGTTTTGGAATTAAGTAAACATTAGGTGGTTCTAGTAAGTAACCATTTTCTGCAACATAATAAAGCGCCTAGTTTCACCAATGCGCCTATTTTCATCAATGAAAATATACTTTTCTTCAAATAATTATAATTTAATTACCTAAGGTACTTTTAACGAAAACATTGTAGCTCTGCTTAAAAGATTTTTAAGTGTATTAAGCAGTTAAACTACTGTATAGCACATTGTATGTATCAGCGAACGGGCATAGTTTGGCCCCTTGTTTCGAATAGTTTAGTATCGGATGACATTTCATAGACCGATACTAAGGGAATGAACTTTGAAATTCCATATTGCAAAGATTATTTATGATTCGTGTAGGTATCAAACGGATATTGTCACATTACTCAGTGGAACGTTGATATAAACTCAAGCTTTTATTTAACTAGGTACTAGCTTCTGCCGTGGCTTTGCTCGCGTCAAATCTTGCGGAATGCTGCATACAAAATTCCAGCCCCCTTTAAGGGAAATGGGAGGTTAGGAAGACACAAAAAGGGACCTATGTCACTTTCCATCCCTTCAACTATCGCCATTTAAAAAATCACGTCAATTCGTTACTCCGTTTTGCCGTGAAAGACGGACAAACAAACAGACACACAATTCCCATTTAGGTATATTAGTAAAAAAATGGATTAGGATAATTCGAACGAGAACTAATAGCGATATCAGGTGATGGCTGTTCAAGAGATATGGGCGTTTTGTTATTGTGCTCAACCATTGGATTTGATGGTGAATGACCCTCAAAAAGTATGAATTCATGTAATGAAACTTCTTATTGACAAATGTAGCTATACTTATCTACTAAAATAAAATCTGCTGTCAATAATATTAGCAAGCCCGCAAACGCCCCGTGCACACCTAAATATAAATATTATAGGACACTCTTACACAGATTGACTGAGGCCCACGGTAAGCTCAAGAAGGCTTGTGTTGTGGGTACTCAGACAACGATACATATAATATATAAATACTTATATACATAGAAAACATCCATGACTCAGGAACAAATATCTGTGCTCATCACACAAATAAATGCCCTTAACCGGGATTCGAACCCGGGACCGCGGCGCAGCCGGCAGGGTCACTACCGACTGCGCCAGACCGGCCGTCTGAAGCCTGGAGACGAAATGAAGAGAACGAGCTGCGGGAGTTCGGACTGAGCTGGAACGAGGCCAAGGCTGTGGCTCCAGGGGCCCGTTTCTCGAAAGGTACAAGCCTTGTATTACAAGTGCGCGAACTGTCAAATCGTATGGGTTGTCATGGAAATACACTTGTAATACAAGGCTTGTACCTTTCGAGAAACGGGCCCCAGATAGAAAGGCGTGGAAGGATCTTGTGGAGGCCCTATTAGTAATGTAGAAATTGCAAAACATTCCCAAAAAGCGGAAACATTCTTGAGAATGTTCGCAGAACATACCTGCAACATGAAATTTATTGTTTTAACGAGAGAATATACTTGAAATAAAGTTTAAATGGGCATAATATAAAATGTTATTATACATATAATATTGTCTATTACAGTTAGCTATTTTGTTGATAAGTTACCAATAAGTTGCCTAAATGCTCACTATACTTCAGGGAACATTTCGACTTTCAGACTTCACAGTTTTAGTCCTGACTTTTTTAAATTGGGTACCGAACTTTTATATTTCTTGATTGATCTTGATTTGGTCATGTCAAAATAAAAATAAAAAAAAATGATCGCTGTCAGGATCGAACCTGAGAACATAGGCATACGAAGCCAGCGCACTACCACGGGACTACGTCTTGACTTGCTGAGTCCGACGAAATCATGATATAAACTACGAAGTTACTAAGTATTCTGACAAATTCTCGTTCTCGAGAACATGTTACGCAAGCACCTGTTAGAAAAAATTCAATAGTTGTCCTCATGATGTTTCACAATGGATATTTTATTTTATATATGTATTTTATGTATATTTATTATATTTAGCATTATTTATGTATGTATATGTAGATATAACTAGTTAGGCAAATTTAGGTATATGTATATAATTCCTTGTTATTTCACTACTTAACTGTTTTATGACCCTGCACCAACACGATCTCTCGGTTTAGCCCATGGTTGACTGGTAGAGAATGCCTGCTAGCATTAAGTCCGCCACTTGTACTTTTTTTATTTGTGCAATAAAGTTTAAATAAAATAAAATAAAACATTCTCAGAAGTTACCGAAAATTCTCATGAGGGAAGTTCTGCAACTTTGGAAACTTCTCGTCCGTGCATTGCAAGGCCCTATGCACCTATGGGATGCCCTAGGTCAATCAACAACATATTTTGTAACAAAATATCAGTTCTGCCACTTCTGCCCACATAATCTTTGTGGTTAAATGCTAAAATTGTTGTGCTGAATATTTGAACTCAGCAATAGTTACCTACTGATGAAATAAATTGGCCGGCCATCAGTCCGAGTTTGACCGAACAAAGATTAATTAGTAATACTAGTACTAATAAGAGAGGTAGGTACCTAAGTACCTATACAGTACCTATACACGGTGTTTTTACTGAATTCCGTGCTTTATATATATATAGTCCTCCTCGCCGTGTCCGGCGACGGCGACTCCTTCAACGGTTATTGATCTGAAGCATGGAACGCTCTGATGTGGCTTGCGAAGCCAAACTTGGTTCCGTGGTTGGAATTCCGTGCTTTAAGGGAAGATTCTTTAGGTCAAATACAATTAATTTCTCTACTAGAAACTAGCGACTTAGCTCTTACTGTTATCGAATTATTAAAAAAAAAAACTAAACACGTGTGTGGCATCCCTACCACTTCCTGGTGTTATTTTTTTTCTTTTTGACGTTTGCCGTTAGACACAACACTGATTTCAATGTTGAGATTAAGGTCCTCTCACACTAATTAATTCATTTAAATATTACTCGTATGTATGGAAAAAATCGAATTAAACTAAAAGCGATGTACAGGATGGTGAACCTAATGCGTGTCGAATTTAACGAAAAAAAAAACAAGCTGTAGGTATCTTGAGGTCGTCTAAACTTCTGCTGAATTGCAGTGAAAATATACTGCTATAATAGTATCGAAACCAGTTACAAAATATCGGGATATCTAGAATATAAATATCACGATTTTTTTTAACTTACCAACTTCTGCCCGCGTGTCCACTCGCGCCAAATTCGAAAATTGCGGACTACTCTGTACAAACTTCCACCCCCCATCTTAGGTAAGTTGGGGGTTAGAAAGAGACAAAAATTAGCCTACGCCACTCTCCAACCTTTCAACTATCTCCTCTTAAACAATCACGTCAATTTGCTGTGAAAGATGGACAAACAAACAGACATACACACTTTCCCATTTATGATATTAGTATGGACTTCCTTTTACAGTCAAATATTTTATCTATGAATGATATTTCCTTGAACAGAAAGAATAGCAGGGCGGGTTCTATTTACATTTAAAATTAGGCAGTTGAAACATAGATTACATTGCTCAACAGATACAGTAGACAAAATTCTCCTACTTACATAACTATATTTGAAGAGAAGAAATATAGTATATTTATCTATTTGTGTAGTTAAGATGCCGAACTTGTCGTATTTCGTTATGATATTGAAAGTTACATGCCTGTGATAGGAAATTTATTTATCTGGCCCTAGAGTTACAATTAAATATCTAAAGTAAAGTACCTAGTCAAAGAAATATAATTATTGAAGTGGGTATATAGGCATAAAAATTCGTCTTTTGTATGTACGCGTGTATCCTAATAATGATTAAATCTTGTTGGGACGAGTCACCGTCTGCCGGAAATAAAATTGGATACCGTTTGATTAGGCAGGCGTCCGGTTTTTTATCCATAGCCCAGTATTTAGTCCATCACTTTCATCAAAATAGCCCAGTTCATTTTAGATTCCATTAACTCTCAAATAGTCCTTACACCCTGGCGGGTGCTGCCTCTGCGTGTGTCCCATGATACGGGCAAGGGCAACATCCGCTCGGTGTACCCCTTACATTTCATCCTCTACGCGTTGGCTTCGGCCCACGTACGCCTCCCAAAGGTCCAGAACACCATTGTTCCGTGATGGGAAAGACATACAAAAATTAAATTAATAAAAAGAAAACATGCATAAACACGACGTGAAAAAGTCTTTGCTTCACAGAATAGAGTCTGAAGGTACAAGTAGCATATCTGCTGTATTATATAATCCATGTTCCGGGTGGATAAGAAAATAAAATATTTATGTTTTCGCGTTCCCACCGGCTGTAACGTGTTGTCACAGCCTGATTGGCTCACTTGTTTAATCTGTGGTCGTCTCAGGATTCCTTGTCTGAAGACTCAATCAAATTAATTGTTAGACCTGTTTTGCATATACTACGCCCCTACTTTGCCCCCTTGTAAAACAAAAAACTATTTCTCTTTTCGATCGGCATTTGTCACGATTGTCAACTTGACTCGGCACCCTCTAACCCTAAGATGAGAGGATAAGCTTTGCCTTTTTGTCTGGAATAGGCAGCATTTTTGTTTTAAAACTTGGCACCTAAACTGCCTCGCGAAATTACGAGTCAGTCCTACACAATATTGTTGGCACTTCTTTGTGTGTGGTTCAGGCGACGAACTTATTAGTGATATCTATTATTGTAGTTTTTAAAACCAGTATCAAGTCATTTATCAAGTAATAGTGATTTTTTTACATTATCCGATCCGATATCGGATTTAGGACCTATATCTTACCTATATTACAGACGCCATCTTTGACATTTCCTTTTGACATCCGTTCTACATCTGATATCGGTTCGGTTAATGTGAAAACGCTCTTGATATGTCATCATTGGTGGAGGTAACTGGGATAAAGAGCAATGACAGGTAAACGCATCTTACTTTCTTAAGAAGAGGTAATGGACTGTGTAAAGTTTCTGATTACTTATTTACTGCGATGGCTCAGCGACCCGAAGTGGAGTGGCCTCCGACACTCCGCCATTCGCTCCTATCCTGTGCGATCTGATACCACTCGGTCACTTGAAGGTCACACAGGTCTTTCTGTACCTCATCGATCTAGCGGTACCTGGGCCTTCCAACCGGCCGTTTTTCAGTAGATCGCCACAGGTGAGCTCTTTTGATCACACGGTCCTCTCCCATCCTCTCCACATGTCCGAGCCATCGCAGAAAGAAAGACCTATCAGAAAAATCCGAAGAAAGTCTGATAGGTGGCGGGAAATTATTCCAACACTTTGTTGCGGCATATCGGAAACTGCTACGTAAAGCGAACTGACTGTGTTGTTTATCGTTATTATACATAAGTACCTTCGAAAACTTGAGCTGTTGTTGCAAGATAGTCTAAAATGTGGTGTGGTGTGGTAAATTCTAGACATTAATAGTTTTGTACTCCTGTCTGTTAGTAAATTTGCCAAAGATTACGTGGGATTTGTGGCAACAGCGCATTTTCGGGCGTACATAGGCTACTGTGACTGCTTACCACCAGCCGGACTTGTATGTAACTTGTCCATTTTTTCCATGTTTTACAATGTTCGCATTATTAAATAGAGCGTCCACCGGTTATATATGGTAAGCGTGTTCAGTGGATACATGTAGAACTCAACATCGTAGTGTAATGGTGTAGTGGAAAAAATGGGTTAGTTACAATTGCCCCCCCCCCCCCTTTACCTTACATAAAGTTGGTAAAACTAACTTTATAAGCTCTAAATAGTTTAACCGTCTATCACTTAGACCTCCGTAAGTGTACCTAGCTACAGCCTTTTGCTAAGACGCTTCTGTCTCATCTAAGCCGACTTGATTACTCCCGGCTTTCTTATGTAGACTTTGCAGTTGAGCGCTAGGCGCTCATTAGGTACTAATAATACTAACTGGTACTGGTACTAGGTACTAACTGTTCATCTCTTGTCTAAAGCCTTACCAGTTTAATGACTATTGTCAAGAGGGCGCTGTTATTCTATGAGATATTTGTGTCGCTTAACTTCAAACCTGGGTAAATCCATTTTGCTTTAAGGTTTAATATATAAAAAAATATAATATGATCTGAAAAATAATCAACCTTATAGCAGAATGGATTTACCCAGTTTTGAAGTTAAGCGACACATTTAATCATAGTGACACATTGACATTTGACTTGACGACGTTTTTATTGACTAAAACATAGCTAAAACATACTCTATTTGTGCCACTATGTCCCTAATCTACTAATTTGTAAGAGCACTGTCAAGTTTAACAAATTACACCGAAATCAGTCGCTAGCCCGGGACACATAGTAAATTTGTCTTTACTCGATGAGTTTAGCTAATATATTATTTTTACAAAATTTGATATGGTAACTAAGTAATACCTTATACGTGAATTTCTATAACAACTGCGATCAACAACTCCATCTTGAGTTATGATTTTTTGTTCTGCCAATTCTGGGTGCGGGACACGCCCACCGAAGGTAATTTTTCGCATTTAATATTGTATTACTTATATTAGACAAATAATAAATAAATAATTTTATAGCGTGCCAAATAGAACAGAGGCTAAAGGTTATGCCTGAATGAATTCAGATTTTTAGAACAGTCCGTTCTGACGTTTTTTGCCCCGGACACGTAAAAACGCGCCTCCTGAGAAATGCCCACGACCAGCCTGGCCTAGTGCGTAGTAACCCTGCCTATATTTTGTATTATTCTGCTTTTAAGCAACACGCTTGATGGTAAGCAGTACATCTTATAGACGCCTGCAGCTCCTGAAATCCTACATGCACATTACTGACTGTTCTCTGCATCCTCATTGAGCTCTGGCACACTAGCACTACAAAGGATTCGTATACACTGAGAGAAATTTGCGTTGTGAATTTAACAAATTCGACTTGTTGCGGTTTATCCGTTTGAATCAGCCAAACGTATGTTTAAAACAATATGTGTCAGGTTGTTTTTATAAAATCGACTTGTTGATTCAAATATATTGCCGATTCAAATGACAAGTAGCTTGTTGTTTGAACCAAAGAGCACTTAGGCGCTATTTTAACCAAAAAACTTGTTGAACGAACATGAAAACTGGTTGTATTTTCTCTCAGTGTAGGAGGTGCAAGCACTAATTGCTCGCCCTTAGAGTTGGTCAAAAGGCGCCTAGCCTTTTATCAGAGATAACATACACTAGAGAAATTTCGTCGGGTACCGCGGCGGGCGGGTGGTCTAGTGGTGAAGACGTTAGCCGCATAAGCTGAAGACCCGGGTTCGATTCCCGGCTCGGCCACCAGTGGGCCTTGTCGTTTTTTCTTTCGTGTATGATATCTATTTAAATTTATAATTTTCTGGCACACTACTTAAATTTAAGTTTGTAATGTTTAAATATTTCTTTTTGTGTAATGATTATTAGTAATTATTTATAATGTAAATTTTAGATTATGTAGCATATTAGCATCTTGGTTATTATTGCTGTAAGCTTGTGTGTTTATATGAATAAATATATATGAAATATGAGTAGAGTATAGTGAGTTTGACCAACTTATGTTGGCAGTGATTTTGATAGGCCCCTGCAAGGGTGAAGTAAACGTCAATTTTTTTTATAAAACAGCTTAGCTGAGTTACACTATCCGATGTTAAACTTAAGTTTGTCAAAGGGTAGAATTAAAACGCTACATTATTAAACAAAGATTTTTTTACTAATTTAGCGCTACTTACCTCTACCTCTAACCTCTACCAATATGGCATCCAAGTTATAATGTAATTACAATAGCAGCACACAAATGAGCCGAACAAGGAGAGCCGGAATTAGGGCGACGTATGGCGCGCAATACGATACGTGACTCTACCTGCTAGGGTGTCCACGCGGCTGGTTTTATACGGGACAGAAATGGGATAATTTCAACTTCTCAATTTAAGAAAAATTCAGTAGTACGATACGATACGCGGCTCTAACTGCTAGGGTATCCACGCGGCCTGCTTTATATGGGACAGAAATGGGAGAGTTTCAACTTCTTAATTCAAGAAAATGTCAGTATTACGATTAGTGACTCTGCCTGCTGGGGTGACCACGCTACCGGTTTTATACGGGACAGGAACGAGACCATCCATCCTCTTAATTTAACAAAATATGACATGACTAGCTTTTTCCCGCGGCTTCGCTCGCGTTAGAAAGAGACAAAAAGTAGCCTATGTCACTTTCCATCCCTTCAACTATCTCCACTTAAAAAATCACGTCAATTCGTTGCTCTGTTTTGCCGTGAAAGACAGAAAAACAAACAGACATACACACTTTTCCATTTATAATATTAGTATGGATAACGATAAGTGATTCTACCTATTGGGGTGGATATGGGGTTGAATTTATACGGGACTGGTGCGTAGAGGAACTAAACAGTTCCATTTTTGATATTCAGCAAATGTGTCGCTTAACTTCAAAACTGGGTAAATCCATTCTGCTATAAGGTTGATTATCTTTCAGATCATATTATATTTTTTATGTATTCAACCTTAAAGCAGAATGGTCTTACCCAGGTTTGAAGTTAAGCGACACAAATATGTTATCGATAAAATTAAATACGACCATATGAAATTTATTAATGTTGTACTTTCGTGGAAGTACAGTAAAACAACTCGTTCAGTAACTCACTTTACACTTTATTCCACTACCCTTGTAAATACACTTGTTCACAAATTCACAATTTAATGATTTCCCTCCAATAGTCAAGTACCGAATGTCCTGTCAGCCGACCGTTCGTTACCTCTTTTTCAAACCACCCGACCGGTCACGCCACCTCCAGCGTGCCCCGATGTTGCCAGTTGATAAATTTTATTTGCGAGTTCTATTAATGTTACCACAAAAATATCAAAATAATCGCGAAACCCAACAATCGTCCATCCTGATAACGTGCATGTCCCCATGCACGCATCATGTGAAAACCCAACAATCGGCTGCCAGGATATAAGTACAATGTTATCTATTCTCTAACAATTAGGACCAAAATACCAAATCACATGGAGTAAGTATATAAAAAAAAACAAATATTTCTTAATTATTATGTGAGCAAATCGTTCCTCACGGCTTATTTACTATTAATTAGCTTTATTATTGTGTTGGGAGATGAGCAAACCTGATCCCATCATACCCAGTACATTACATAATCAGTTATTAGTGAGCAAAACTGTTCCCACTTTCTCTATTTGTATCTAGTGAGCAAAACTGTTCTCACTTCCTTAAATTTTTAGTGAGCAAAACTGTTCTCACTTACTCAAAACACTATAGTGAGCAAAACTGTTCTCACTTTCTATCTGCTTCAGTGAGCAAAACTGTTCTCACTTTCTATCTGCTTCAGTGAGCAAAACTGTTCTCACTGTTGCAGATCGACTAGTAGTAGTAATAGTAGCAAAACACTTTATTGTAATATATTACTAAAATTCAACAACAACAAACACATTTTTATCATATTCATATCCGTAACATCCAAGATTCATTAGTAAATCATTGTATACTATATTTAAGGTTAATTTATTTCTTCTTCCTCTTTTTTTTTTTGACATAGTTTTTATAACTACTACTAATTATATCTTATAGTCTTAACTTATCTCAGATCAATCATTCATATATTCACAATTATCTCAACTCATAATTGTTATAACGTAGCTTTTATAACTACTATTAATTATATCTATTAGTATTAAATGATCTCTAATCTATAATTCATCAACGAGTATCAGGATCATCATCCGTATCAGTATCGTCATGGATTTCGAGCGCAGCAACGTGAACCCAGGGTTTCATACGGTCGGCGGCTACCGTGGACTTATACCCAGGTTTCATGTTGCTGAACCCCGGCACCGACGTAATTCTATATCGGTCGTTTCCTAGCACTTTTGATACCCGATATGGACCTACGTATGCAGGCAATAACTTTTTACTTTTACCGTCGTTGTTAAAGGATGTTTTTGTTATTTTAACGAGATCACCCTCATTGTAACAACGTGCAGGCCGTCTGCCTTGGTCATAGTAAGCCTTTTGTTTTATTTGCTCCCTATCAGTTTTGTCTTTAACCTCTTTTCTAATTGACTCTAACGTACTGTTTTCGCGCGTTGACTGGGATATTTCGTTAAGTGCGGGGTTAATATCACCGTTCATAAATGTACCGAACAATACTTCTGATGGCATCCTACCGGTTGTTTTATTTATTGTATTGTTCATGCCCCATTGTATTTTTCCTACTTCGTTATCCCAGTCTTTGTCGTTTTGGTTCAAATTTAACGCTGTTAAGGAATTTAAGATTGTGCGATTGTAGCGCTCCACTTGTCCGTTCGACTGTGGGCTTGCTACCGCATTCAATATGTGCTTAATTCCTTTCTCAGCGCAATACCTTTGGAAGGAATGCGAGGTAAAGCAACTACCCCGATCTGTGACTAAACGAACCGGAACTTTAAACGTATAGAATATATCATTTAGGCTCCTAATAACGTTCAATGTATTAGTATTCCGCACAGGACGTATGAACGTGAATTTCGTGAAGGCCTCAACGACTACTAATAGGTAAGAGTATCCCCTCTTTGATTTAACGAAGGGCCCAAGGTGGTCGGCGTGCAACGTGTGGAACGGTACTTCTATTTTTGTGATGGGGTGTAATAGGCCTTCTTGATTATTTTTGGTTTGCTTAGCGTATGCACACTCGATGCAAGCAGTAACATATTTTTTTATAAACCGCGACATTTTAGGAAACCAATACTGTTTCTTTATTTTTTTCAACGTTTTCTCTACCCCGAAATGACCGATGTCATCGTGGTTCATTTTGCACACCTGCCACCTTGCGCCCTTGGGAACCACCCATCGAAGGTCGTCTTTGTCCCCATTCAGGCACCTAAATAATTTGTTGTCCTTGACAACATAATTATCCCTAATATGTTGAAGATCTGTAGGGTCAATATCACTCATGAGACCATCACGGATTCTAGTGGTTTCAGAGTCCCCTAATTGAAGCGTAAGTAGCCAATCCTCATTAGTTATGTTCATAACAGCAGGAAAAGGCTCAAAATGTGAGATAGGACCAGGTGTTGGATTGCGGGAGAGTGCATCCACATGTGACATTTTAGTCCCAGCCCTGTATTCTATGGAACAATGGTACTCTTGTAGCATAAGCCACCAGCGAGCAATGCGCGGTATTAAATCTCGCTTTGAGAAGGTGGAACGCAACGCACTACAGTCTGTCATAATCTTAAAATCCTTTCCTAGCAGGTACACGCGAAACTTCTTCAGGGAACAGACAACTGCCAGAGTTTCCAGTTCGTATGAATGGAAACTCTTTTCCTCTGGAGAGGTTTGGCGGCTGTAGTAAGCTATAGGTTTTAAATCGTTAGTACCTGGGGTCCGTTGTAGCAAAATGCCTCCTATACCGTGCTTGCTGGCATCTGTGTGCAGTTCTAGCTCAGCTGTGTGGTCATATATAGCTAAAATGGGCCTGCTAATCAACCTAGTCTTGAGAGTCTCAAACGCTTCTTCCTGTGCACTCGTCCATTCCCAAACAGCTTCCTTCTTTAGAAGCTTTGTGAGGGGATACGCAATTTGAGCAAAACCTCCAATAAACTTTCTAAAAAACCCCACTAGACCTAAAAATTGCCTTACATTGTGAACGTCGTTTGGACGCGGGAAATTTTGAACGGACTGGACCTTCTTTTCGCCCGGTTTGACTCCCTCGGCGCTAATCTCATATCCTAAATAATCGATCTTTTCGCGAAGGAAACTGCACTTAGAAAGATTTAGGGTCAAGTTAGCTTCTTCTAACATCTGTAGAACCTCCTCTAATCTGTCTAAGCATTCGTCTGGAGTCCTTCCAAATATGAGCAAGTCATCGATATATACCGTTGCCTTGGTATAACGAGCAGAACCTAGGATGCGGTTCATCATCCGCTGGAAGACAGCGGGTGCATTGGCCAATCCGAACGGCATCCTATTGAATTCAAACTGACCGTCGGGGGTCACAAACGACGTTAGATGTTTGGATTGTTCTGCTATAGGAACTTGGTAGTATCCCGAAGCAAGGTCTAACGTTATAAAGTAAGCTTGACCAGATAAACGCGAAATCTCATCGTCAATGATCGGCATCGGATATCTCTCTTTTATTGTGGAAGAGTTTAGCTTTCGGTAGTCAATGCACATTCTTAGGCTACCATCAGGCTTCCGCACAAGAATGATGGGGCTGGCATATTCCGATACAGACTCTCGGATTATGCCAGCTGCCAGCATTTCATCAACCATTCTACGAACTTGCTCTCTTTCGTGGTGGGATAATCTATACGGTCGAGAAGCTATAGGACGTTGGTCATTAAGTTCGATAGTCATTTGAGTAACATTTGTGCATCCTAACTCTCCTAAGCTAGATGCGAAGCAGTGTTTATATTTGTTCAATAATTGTACAAGCCTATGTCTGTGCTCGTCTGCAACTTTGTCACCTATGCGAAGTTTGGACTCCGATATATCATTAGGCTGCACACATTCAACTACTGTAGGGGATTGCGCAGAAATTCGGTTTACTAAAGCTACCCTTTCAGAGCGACATAATGTGAAATTTTCCATCATCAAACACGGAGAGCAATAAGGTATTACTACCACATGTACTACACCATTCTTTACCGTATAAATTCCCCCAGTTAACAGAGACTGCTGAGCGGGTTTGCCTACTATGCTTTCCCTAACGACAATACTTCCACTAAACTTGTCTTCCGTGACAGCTTTGATGGACGCCGGACCGTATAGTTCAATATCATCAGCAATTAAAACTTTGACTACCGAAGAATGGGCTGGATCTGGCTGAGGCATTTCTTCTCCGATGTCTATGAACCGCAAGTTCTTACAATCTTTGACAACAATGATTTGAGGCAACTCGGTATACGTTTGTCCAACTAAAACAGGTCTGTCAAGAAGGTTGTCTTCCACTACTTTGCAAGGGACTCTAGCTTTAACACCATCTATATTAATATCGAGTTCTATTTCGCCCCAGGATGACACTAATCCATTTCCAAACCCTTTCATTATTGACTCTACTCGTTCGTACGCAATTCCCAAAGAAGAGACAAAAGATTGCCTAGCAAGGGTAAGCTCACTGCCGAAATCAATAAATACCTCCACTAATTCCCCGTTTACATGTGCATTTTTATAATATTTAGCGTTACCTTTTCCTGACGCACACAATGACCTGACCTCTGGGGCTTTAGTAGACTTGTTGTCAGACTTCTTACTAAAGCAGTCCTCGGGCTTATGACCGATTTTGTTACAATGATGGCATTTAAGGAGGGGTTTCGAGCACTGTGCGAAATGATGACCCTTCTCCTTACAATTAAAACAGAATGGGCCCTGTGTCTGTGCCCTGTTCTTCGGACCATGGTTATTGGTATTAGCGCTGTCAGACCAGTTTTTGCTTTTTACATTTACTCGATCCTGGTTACTCAATTCTTTGTTACTAATTAAGAATTGTAAAAGTTGGTCCGGATCAGAACATCGCACAGCCACAGCGCTCGACTTAGTGGTTTTGTCGGTTATGCCGTGAATTATGCAATCCACGGCCTTCTTGCCGCTAAGTCCACACTGGTGTAGAAGAGCCAATTTTTCATAATAATAAACCTCTATTGGTTCGTTAAATTTGCTCTTCCGCCTCAGCATTTCCTCCAAGATTTGGCCATAGTTTTCATCACACGGGAAAGCCTTTACCAACTTCTCTTGCCATTCAGGCCATGAGTACAATATCGTATCTAAACTTTCGAACCACACTTTGGCCAAACCTTGGAGCTTTTGCATAGCAAAATGTATCGTGGTCTTATCATCCCATCCGTATACAGCCGCACACTCATTGACCTTCTTTAACCATACTACAATACGTTGGTTTTTTGAGGATGGGTCAAAATTCGGGAGAATGTTTTTATGGTCTATACCTTTGTTTAGCGTATGCGGATGAGACGATAAGTTATTTTTAATAGAATTTACTATTTGTGCTACATCGTCTGTAGAGAAGTTGCGGCTCCTTGACCTACGTTGCTGTTGTCCGCCTTCACGACGGTTATGAGGGGTCACGTTATCTTCACGCATGCTGTTAACACGACTTCGTGATCTGCTATATGAGCGCCGTCTCCCCAGAGGAAGACGTGAGCGTGCCCTACTCTCGCGGTCCTTGTGAAACTCGCGCTGTAAGGTGTCCAACTGCGCGCGTAAGGCGAGCAGTTCTCGTTCGCGACCGTTAGAAGTACTATTTCGGGTACGTACTGTGGCGCTTCGACGACGGGAACGACTGCGGCCTCTCTGTACTCGTACATGGCTGTAGCTGCGTTCTCGCCGTGGAGATTGCCTTGTTGACGTTCGACGGGAAGAAGCGTTAGGCGTCTTCAATCGCTTTTTGCGACTGGGTTCTCCATCGTCAATGTCACTCATGGTTCACCTCAAAAAGAACAATACAAAAATATTAGATAAGTAAAAAATCATCATCATCATCATCATCATCATCATCATCATCATCATCATCATCATCATCATCATCATCATCATCATCATCATCATCATCATCATCATCATCATCATCATCATCATCATCATCATCATCATCATCATCATCATCATCATCATCATCATCATCATCATCATCATCATCATCATCATCATCATCATCATCATCATCATCATCATCATCATCATCATCATCATCATCATCATCATCATCATCATCATCATCATCATCATCATCATCATCATCATCATCATCATCATCATCATCATCATCATCATCATCATCATCATCATCATCATCATCATCATCATCATCATCATCATCATCATCATCATCATCATCATCATCATCATCATCATCATCATCATCATCATCATCATCATCATCATCATCATCATCATCATCATCATCATCATAGACAGCAGCCAAATATTTGAAAGCAATAGGCACCACACTATCATACATCTCATCAACGTAAGGAAAAGATCATATTTCTATGATAGTGTAATATCGGCCCATGGCCAACTTGGCAACTGTCTAATCAGCTATCCCAACCGAATTGACAATCGCTGACATATGGAAGACCGATACACAATAGTTACCATAACGAAAAACATGACAACATATTATAATCATCAGCGTTTGTGAATTCGGCCAGGTAGGTAATTTTAATTTCTGCCATTCCATACCCATATTTTATTTACTTATGCTATCACTATCACCTTTGCTACGTCAATTACTTAACAACGCATTTAACCGTACCTGCATCGGGTCTGCGTCGGGTCGAACAGATCCGATACCGGAACTAAAATGATATTTTTAGCTACATATATATATTTAACTGATCAATTTCTTTATTACTTTCACTGTGGAATGGATAACGGAATGGCAAAATGCTTTCATCAGCTTACTTCTAAAGAAAATACATATATGGGCGTGTACTTACGCAATTGAGCGTCGCTTTGGTTATCCCAATTTCTGATATGTTGTACTTTCGTGGAAGTACAGTAAAACAACTCGTTCAGTAACTCACTTTACACTTTATTCCACTACCCTTGTAAATACACTTGTTCACAAATTCACAATTTAATGATTTCCCTCCAATAGTCAAGTACCGAATGTCCTGTCAGCCGACCGTTCGTTACCTCTTTTTCAAACCACCCGACCGGTCACGCCACCTCCAGCGTGCCCCGATGTTGCCAGTTGATAAATTTTATTTGCGAGTTCTATTAATGTTACCACAAAAATATCAAAATAATCGCGAAACCCAACATTAATAACACTTTATGCAGGACAGGAATGGGACAGAAACGGGACAGGTATGCTATACAGCTTCAAGTATGTAATTTATGTTTTGTTATTATGTGGGGCTTTCATGCATTTCAAAACAGTGAATAGATTCGGCAAGAACCCACCGGGTAGGACGCGACACCTCTGCAGTTGTGAAAGCTGCTTGTTGTAATTTTTTTTAGTAAAAATAATTCTAAAATTTGATATGAACCATTTTCTAGTAGAAACGTAGCACTCGTATCAGTACCGAGATTTGTTAGTGTTCTTAACTTGTAATAAGAAAGAAAGAATGAAAAAAAAAATATTTCTAAAAAAACATACGTAATACGTAGGTACATAAAAACAAACCAAGAAATTATAACCCACTTTTCTAAAAATTTGTCATTGTATCGCCCTCAAATATAAGTAACAAATAGAACAAAAATATTGATAATACATAATATGTAGGGATGTGACGACCCCATCGCCCATTGGTTTTACCAGTGCAATCAGTCAACGCAGGGCAGCTTGTGGCGAGCTGTTGGGGAACAGCGACCCCACGTACCCGAGTGCTCCTGGGGAGTTCTGTTACCCGTAAGGCGGGTGGGTGGGACAGTACTCTCTACCTCTGGCTTGCCTTGGCTGGCCGTCCAGAGTGGAGTCGTTAGGGCTATATGCCCCAGGGGTGGAAGTGAAAATTTGCATAAGACGCGAGTTGGTGCAGTGGCTTAACAGCCACTGGGCAGAAAGCGGTGTACACCTCTCGACACCCTTGAGTTCTCACACCGGTGTTGCCCTTGAGCCATCTTGGATGTCGCTTTTTGTGGGGGCCCATCTTGTGGGGACGAGTCACCGTCTGCCGGAAATAAAATTGGATACCGTTTTATTAGGCAGGCGTCCGGTTTTTTATCCATAGCCCAGTATTTAGTCCATCACTTTCATCAAAATAGACCAGTTCATTTTAGATTCCATTAACTCTCAAATAGTCCTTACACCCTGGCGGGTGTTGCCTCTGCGTGTGTCCCATGATACGGGCAAGGGCAACATCCGCTCGGTGTACCCCTTACATTTCATTAAAGTGTCGAAAGGGCCTCTACGTGTTGGCTTCGGCCCCGCGCACGCCTCCCAAAGGTCCGGAATACCATTGTTCCGTGATGGGAAAGACATACATAATATAATTATCCTATTTTTTATTTGTTTATATATGTTTTTTCTATGTTTTTATATTGGTTTGTATGTTTTTTTTTTTTGTATTTTACTTTCATATTCATATTATATTTATTAAACAACCTACCTGAAGACGAAATATGAATTAAGTAAATAATTATCCTAATATTCCCAGAAACTTGGCCACCCTAGCAGATGACGTGACGGATCCGTTTGAATTTGGAATTTACATTTAAATAACCGCTTAGACGCTCTCCATTTGCAACTTTGATTCTAAAATATTTGTTTTGACGGTTATAGTGCTTGTGTTGTGTTGGTTTGTTTTTTAACCACCGACGCAAAAACGACGGGGTGTTATAAGTTTGACGTGTCTGTCTGTCTGTCTGTCTGTCTGTTTGTCTGTCTGTCTGTCTGTCTGTCTGTCTGTCTGTGGCATCGTAGCTCCCGAACGGATGAACCGATTTAGATTTAGTTTTTTTTGTGTTAAAGCTGAGTTAATCGGGAGTGTTCTTAGCCATGTTTCATGAAAATCGGTCTACTACGTCGCGGTCGGGGGTTTTTTCAAAATTTTAATTTTGTGATTATAATGATGAATAGTCGTTGACTCATTGGCATCATACAGTGTGTCACCACTATGCGGGCATTTATTAAACCCGATAATAATATGATAAGTTAGCAACTGTTCCGATCAGAAAATCGTAGTTATTTCAAATAACTGCAAAATTTTCCGAAATCCGCACATTCAATTTACTGCGCGCACTTCGTGATTGTCATTAGCATCATCCTCCTTACGTTATTCTGGCATTTGCCACGGCTTATGGGAGCCTGGGGTTCGCTTTGACAACTAATCCCAAGATTTGGCGTAAGCACTAGTTTTACGGAAGCGACTGCCCTAACACGAAGGGTAACTAGGCCTTATTGGGCCATTTGTTTAACCCCCGACGCAAAAACGACGGTGTGTGTGTGTGTGTGTGTCTGTCTGTCTGTCTGTCTGTATGTGTGTCTGTCTGTGGCATCGTAGCTCCCGAACGGATGAACCGATTTAGATTTAGTTTTTTTTTTGTTTGAAAGCTGAGTAAGTCAGGAGTGATCTTAACCACGTTTCATGAAAATCGGACCACTATGTCGCGGTCGGGGGTGTTCAAAATTTTAATTTCGAAAACGCCTGTGTGGTGACGGGTTAAGAATTTCACCACCCCCTTTCTTTCCGTGGGTGTCGTAGAAGGCGACTATGGGATATGGGTTAAATTGTGGCGTAGGCGAGAGGCTGGCAACCTGTCACTGCAATGTCACAGTTTCGTTTTCTTTCAACCCCTTATTTGCCAAGAGTGGCACTGAAGCTTTAGTAGTTTCATGTGTTCTGCCTACCCCTTTATGAGATACAGGCGTGATTGTATGTAATTTTGTGGTTAGGTTATCCATACTATACTATAATAATATATAAATGGGAAACTGTGTGTCTGTTTGTTTGTCCGTCTTTCACGGCAAAACGGAGCGACGAATCGACGTGATTTTTAAGTGGAGATAGTTGAAGGGATGGATAGTGATATAGGCTACTTTTTGTCTCTTTCTAACGCGAGCGAAGCCGCGGGCAAAAGCTAGTATATTATAAGTACTGTTTGTTTTACTAATTCTCATATTATGTTCCAGCTAATTTATATTCTGTCAAACCTAATCCACAATGCATTTTCTATCAAAAAGCATTAGCAAAATAATATATAAGTTTCACGTTGTTAAAAGCTTCATTTATAAAAGGACCTAAGTAACCAAGGTTGTTGTATGGATGTATGACGTTTTGACTTATCATAGATGGATGTAGCTTCTGAAATGCGATTCCCACGTATTTCTGAGAGCAGGCGAGAATTGGCCTCAATAATCATACATACATAATATATTATAATCACGACTATATCCCAAAAGGGGTAGGCAGAGCACATGAACTACTCAAGTTTCAGTGCGACTTTTGGCAAAAAGGGGTTGAAAGAAATCAAAATTGTGACATTGCAGTGACAGG
Source organism: Leguminivora glycinivorella (assembly GCF_023078275.1). Taxonomy (NCBI): domain Eukaryota; kingdom Metazoa; phylum Arthropoda; class Insecta; order Lepidoptera; family Tortricidae; genus Leguminivora; species Leguminivora glycinivorella. The sequence goes on from NC_062983.1 coordinate 1,758,580, forward strand.
TTGCCAGCCTCTTGCCTGGGCCATTTTTTTCAAAGTTGTCCACCCCATTTTTTTGTAACATGGGTATTTTTACGCGATTAATACTCAGAATCGCGATGTCCCATGATTTCCATACATTTTTTCGAACCTTCCATTCCGTTACCGCCATACAAAATGTATGAAAAAATGGTAACGGAATGGGAAAAAAACCTTGGGACACTTTTTTTTCTTAGGATTGAAAGAGCTTGCGATTCTGATTGGAAACCACATAAATATTTCCAAATCCAAAAAAAAGTGGGGTGGACAACTTTGAAAAAACGGGCCCGCCTACGCCACAATTTAACCCATATCCCACAGTCGTCTTCTACAACACCCATTGTAAGAAAATGGGTGGTGAAATTCTTAACCCGTCGTATTAATTATAATAATATAATACTATACTATAATAATTCATACTATAAAGTATGAATTATTTATTTTATTTGAAATAAAGCCTCTTTAAGCGAATATAACAACAGCTCCCCCGGATTTGAGCCCCACCGCCGATCACGTAGTATATTGGCTGAATGCGATCTCACCTCCGAATGAATGGCCATTTTTGAGCTTATACGCCAAATGTATGAAATATTGTTCGCTAACGCTAGTGATCGGGCTTGGCAAATAGAATGCCTTTGAAACGTAATAGTAGATTACATTCCGAGGAGAAATTGTTAATAAAGAGGCCATGATTATTTTTGACTCAGTTCATCTATGATTTAACTGAGTCAATAAAAATAACAATTAGGTAGGTAGGTATATTTACCAAAACTAATTATTCAGTTCATCACAATAAAACTAACCTAACCACAAAATTAAAATTTTGAAAAAACCCCCGACCGTGACATAGTGGACCGATTTTCATGAAACATGGCTAAGAACACTCCCGACTAACTCAGCTTTCGGACAAAAAAAACTAAATCAAAATCGGTTCATCCGTTCGGGAGCTACGATGCCACAGACAGACACACACACAGACAGACAAACAGACAGACAGACAGACAGACAGACAGACAGACAGACAGACAGACAGACAGACAGACAGACAGACACGTCAAACTTATAACACCCCTTCGTTTTTGCGTCGGGGGTTAAAAATAAGCGCGTCAGAAAACACGGAGAAACTAAAAAGCAAAAAAATAATATGATGATTACATTTCCTACCTAGAATAACTTTCGTGAAATACACAGTTTTCTGGATTTTGGCACAAAGTTTGAAAGCTTGAAAACATATTGTGTATGGTTCCACATAATATTTCTTTTCTGGTAATTGTTAAGTTGCCAGCAATGTAACTCAATGCGTTAAAATCAAAAACATACTGATACAAAGCCTACGAATGCGTTTTTTGCGAATAGAGTATAGACTTGTTTACACCATTTATGTAGGGTTCTTAAGATCTATTCTATGCCTTGTAAATTACGAATAAGAATCTTTCGGGAGTAGTTAAAAGTATTTCTGCACGGGAAGCATGGTCGCGCGATAGACGATAAAATATCAGGCCGTCCCTATCGCACTTACAAATTAGTGCGATAGGGACGGCCTGCTATTTTATCGTCTATCGCGCGACCATGCTTCCCGTGCTGGTGTTGGTATTTGCCTTCCAATTATCTAACATTATCTTTTCGTGAAATGACTGAGTGATATTGCTATTTATTTTCTGTAGGCGTTATTTAGTAAAGACTCGAACAATTGCACGAAATATTTTTACATAAAATTATACAGAGTGGGGCCTGTAACAAAGGCGAAGAATTGAACTCTAGGCTATTCTCCTTATACTGATCAACATTTGTTCGGCGACTTTTAAAAATAACTTGTATTTTGATTTTTATCACCCTTGAAAGTTTTTTCTAAGAGGTAATGTATTGCGAATTCTGTTAAGTCTAAAGTGTGACAGACAACGTCAATGACAACAATAATAGCGTACATTGAAGCTAATATTTATTTTGTATGAAAAATTAAAATTTTAAAGACTTCATAATTTTTAAAAGTCACTGAACAAATGTTGATCAGTATAAGGAGAATAGCCTACAGTTTAATTCTTCGCCTTTGTTACAGGCCCCACTCTGTATATTAGTTTAAAATAATACAACACAATTTTATTACACAAGTCTCTTTACTATATACCTACCTATCTACATGCATGCGGTACAAATTTAATTGTAAATTAATAATAAATACGCACAAATATCACAATTTATTTTCAACCACTTAAAATAATAAAATTAATAAATAATAAATATTATAGGGCATTCTTACACAGATCGACTGAGTCCCACGGTAAGCTCAAGAAGGCTTGTGGGTAAATCCATTCTGCTTTAAGGTTGAATGTATAAAAAAATAATATGATCTGAAAGATAATCAACCTACAGTACGCAAATCCTAGCAGTACGGATTTACCCAGTTTTGAAGTTAAGCGACAAACGTCACGATATCGAGGAACGTATTCTAAATCTATATACTCATGGTAGAGCCTCTGAATGTTTTCATTCACAACTCGATCTAACAATTTAATTAAATTCGGAACTAACTGGAACTTACTCAATATCTCTAAAAGGTCGTAAGTGACTATATTTCCCTTTGAACATGTACCGTTTTGAACAAACGAGTCTAATAATTAATTATCTATCATCCCGCCTTCTTGACCGTAACTTTGTTTTGGGGAAATTGTACTGGATAACCAGTATCTGTAGGGTATTTAATTAACAAGTCACACGATGTCAATCAAATTGAAAGTTTACAGGTTACACTTCGGGGAGTGTGTTCAAGAGCTACAAGCTTATTCCACCGTCCCTATTCTACCATCGGAATCCGTCCGTCACACGATGTCAATCAAATGGATAAAGTTTTAACTTCGGTGAGTGTGCTCAAGAGCTACAAGCTTATTCCACCGTCACCATTCTACCATCGGAATCCGTCTGTCACACGATGTCAATCAAATGGATAAAGTTTTACAGGTTACACTTCGGTGAGTGTGCTCAAGAGCTACATGAGCTTATTCCATCGTCCCCATTCTACCATCGGACTCTCTCACATGATGTCAATCAAATGGATAAAGTTTACAGCTTACACTTCGGGGAGTATGCTCAAGAGCTACATGAGCTTATTCCACCGGCCCCATTCTACCATCGGACTCTCTCACACGATGTCAATCAAATGGATAAAGTTTACAGGTTACACTTCGGTGAGTGTGCTCAAGAGCTACATGAGCTTATTCCACCGGCCCCATTCTACCAACAGACTCTTAGGGCCAATTGCTTCAAACCGTCTGGTACCGTTAAAGCACTCGTTAAATTTTATTGTATGGGAAGTTCCATAGACGTCTGCTGCGTGACGATGATGTGTCTGTCAAATGCGGTTGATGCAACTGGCCCTTAAACGCACGGCCGGTTTCCATCCTTACTTGGTAAGTAGATATTTCGCGAATTCGCATGAAGCGTTCTGCTTCATCTTTTCTTATGCGCACTGCAGTGGAATTCCTTGCCGGCGACTATATTTCCGAGCTCATATAACCCGCGGCAACCTCGAAATCAAGGGTGAACAGGCATCTTCTGGGTCAGCTTAATCCATTGTAGGCCACGTCTTTGCCTTTGGCTAGTCTGTGGCCAAGAGTAAGCCCATTAATAATTTAAAAAAAAATTAAAAGCTAAATTTTTGCGAGACAATCAAAAAGAGAAATTCATCTTAAAGATCATTTTAACAGAGATGAATTCATTCCGCCATCTTGGATTGGCGGTAATTTTGTTTAGCAACCATTTTGAGATGCCAATGATGGTTTTTTAACTTAATAAACCTGCTTAACTGGTGTAAACGGAAAGTAACACCCTAAATTATACCATTTTGCAAAATTGGCCACATTTTTTTATACAAAACAAATTTTCCACCAAGGTTACGAGCAAAACACTAATACTTAACTACCTAAATACGTAAATTATCAGTTCTTAATTTTCATTATACAGTTTGTAGTGTCTAAGAAAAATTCTATGTCAGGCTTTTAAGAGCACACCCATCTTAAAGGCCATAAAAGCATCTCTAACACTTCTGGAGTTTCAGGTGTCCATGGGCGGCAGTGATCGCTTACCATCAGGCGACCTGTCTGCTCGTTTGCCTCCTATCCCATAAAAAAGGCTTTTATCATAAAAATTGACTCTGTGGTTTCATCCTTCGCTTCTATGGGTTGATCTTCCTCTATCAAAGCTGCAATTTAAGTACAATTTTTTGTTAATAGTGACAGAGTGAACGAGGTCATATTCCAGTCGATCTTTGAGACTCGGCAACTTTTGTTATCCATAAACATGGTTTACTCCCACTCTAACGATTACTCGTTAACTGTATTTTCTGTGATGGACTTAATAACAAGACCAGCGCTGTGGCATTATATGCTGGAGCATATGCTGAGTGGAGTCCTTTTGTGGCCTCTATATGCAGAATCCGCACATTTTGTTGCACGCTAATAATAAGCAACATAGTTTTAAGTATCAAGTTCATAATATCGACGGTGGAAAGGAAGAACCACTTAAGCGACATTTTGGTCAAAAATGAGTTATATATATCATTGGAATCAGCGTTTTTTTCTGCGTCGTTTGAATTGGGTTTCACGGCGATCCGATGACTTATATGTCGCTTAAAGTAATTCACGAATGAGGTCTGAATTTGAAAAACCACCCCTTATGCGACACACAATTTGAATAAAATATGATCTGTGTCACTTAAAACCTACTCCAATATTACCACAGTCGTATAAACTATTTTTAAAAAGAGTTCGTTTCCGATGTAATGTCCCTTAATTGATTATTCCGGGCACATATATCTTGAATTCTGTACTTAAGTGGTTCTTCAAAACTGCTTAATAAAACGATTGTCGGTTAAATGAATGTTACGAAAAATTACGTTGTTATTTAATTGCTTTAAGCGACACTCCTTACCGCAGCCGAACCTGTCGCTTAAAGTATACTTTATAAATGCGATACGTCGGTTAAGTGGAGATTGAAAATGGTATGATAGCGGTTAAAGTGTTGCTCTAATCTATTTGATGTCGGTACAGTGAACAATTTTTGGCGCGAATTTCACGCGAATGGTGCTTCACTTATACAATGGAATGCAGTGGGTCGCTACAGTCAGCGACAAACACCGGAGTGCGGCGGTTGTGTCGCCGATCGCTACCTGATTCGACTAGGTATGTACACTATGTACGACAACTAACGTAAAATTTGTTTTATTATTAAGTTTTAGCTGTGTTTTAATTATCGTAGTGATTATATGAGACTAGAGTTCCATTATGTATCAAAAAAGTGCCTGAGTACTTAATTATTAACAAGCTAAGTGTAACTATTAAAACATTGCGATAATTGTAATTTGTATATTTATACACTTACCAAAAAGTAAATAAGTAAGCTAGCTACTTATTCTTAATAATGTATAAACTCAAAATGATTGTGGTCTCAAAAAAGTGCATACTTAATTAAGAGTTATTTGTTAGAAGTAGATTTATTTTATTAAAATAAAAATACACGTTAATTTCGTATAAGTATTTTATTTTTCTCCTTAAAAAACGCACAATATAGCGTTTTTTAACCGCAAATATATTCTAAATTTTTCAATAATATGAAATAGTTTAAAAAAATATAAATGCTAGCGTTATAATTCACAAAAATGTGTCGATATAGTTTCAAATTTCTGGTATACCACTTCAAATTGGCACGTAATAACTGCCCATACGACTGTTGCTTAATTGAATATCTTAGAGACAAGTTAAAAAAGGTAAGTGGCTTCAGTGAGTTTTATAGTACTATGATGATGTCGCTTAAATGTTTCTTCCGGGAATATTTTGAGGACCTTTTCAATTAAGCGACAACATTTTCAGGATCCTGTAAGATTTTGGTGTAAATGTTTATTTCATAAAATAGAGAAAAATTAAATAAGATTATCGTCTTAAGAACTCATTTACCTATTTCAAATAGGAAAAAAGTTATGATTTTTTTTTTTCAAAAAGAAAACTTTGAAACACTCTCCTGTACAATTCACTAAATGTCGCTTAAGGGGTTCTTCCTTTCCACCGTCGATATATCTTTTTTCTTCTTTCAAATGTATGTGGTGCTGTATGATGGTTTCTGCAATAAACGTTTTTCTTAATGACGTTTGTCCATTACACTGGGAAACGGATTTTGTCTTATATCTACACTCATCGAATTCTGGTTCCTTATCACATCATCTGTCATCAGAGAAATCTCTTTACTATTCTCTCTCAATATACTTTCATATTCATGCACTGAACACAAAGGAGTATCTATTTCTTCAGTCACACCTAATTTAGAAAAATCTACATTATACCTTTTCTTTTCATAATTGAAATCAATCATTGGCACAAATCTATGACCCCACAAAATCTCATTTGAAGTATAACTTGACTTTGCTTGCAATGGTTGACCTGTTGATTCAATTATACCTTCGAAAACTACTAAAATTTCTAATCTACCACTAAGTAAGTCTGGTGCAGAGATATTGTAAAAAGGACTAGTTTCATCTATAACGTGAATAACTGAAATAGGCCATAGGAAGAAAGTTGATTCGCATCCATCTAGTTCCACGTTTAGAGCGATTTGCTCAAATTCATCAAAACTATCATTACGATCCATTCTTATTATATACATCAAAGCTTTGATATTGAGTATTCTTGACTTTCTCATATCACCTACTCTGAAGACTATACACATTTTTCCATCTTTAGCATAAATCACTGCATTTTTGCTAAATAGAATTGTCTGTGTTCTATTTTTAGGTCTAGTTAGTTTAGCAAACAGTATTCCAATCATAAACGCTTGGAAAATCATGCTAACAATACATTGCATGCACATTGTAAAAATAGCATCAGGGCATTCTAAAGTAATCTTTCTATGTCCATAAGCGACAGTTGTGTGAACTTCGATACTGAAGAGAAAAGCAGATGTAAAATTGTAAATTTCTCTTATGCAGGGAGTCCATTCTGTTCCATTAATGGTTTCGTTGTTATTAAAATCGCCATGGCCCATAGCAATGAGCCAGTAGAGGCATCCAAAGAATAACCAGATACTAATGAAGGCCGTGACGAAGTTTAAGAGAGTCCATCGCCATCTTGCTCTGACCATAGTGACGAACCAGGTGGTAAAGAATCGATGTTTCTTGTTAGAATTGAACTTTTCGATGTTGAATTCGCCATTTTTGAAGACGGCTCGTTTGAAGATGCTCTTGTATTTATAGGGTTTGTGATGATGATGATTGGATTCTGAAAAACAAAAAAATACATTATGTAGGAATAACCTAAAATAAATTTTCGGGTCTTGATCAGATATAATTATCTCTTTATCTATTTTGTACGTTTCCCTTTCTTTTTTAATTGACAACAAAAAGAAATGCGACTGTGGGATATGGGTTAAATTGTGACGTAGGCGAGAGGCTGGCAACCTGTCACTGCTATGTCACAGTTTCGTTTTCTGTTGACCCCTTATTTGCCAAGAGTGGCACTGAAACTTGAGTAGTTCATGTGCTCTGCCTACCCCTTCATGGGATACAGGCGTGATTGTATGTTTGATTGTATGTAACAAAAAGAACCAGGCTTTTCTTAAAAATGCCATAGCTGCTAGGTATGAAACAAAGGCAAAATTTGACTACAAAAAGTCAAACAGCATAAAAGTCTGTAATTTTTTTGTCCTAAAATACACATCAAATACGTTATCAAATTATGAAATGATAACATTAACTTAGCCAGGAGGCCAGAATATTTTGAAAATGTTTATCATTTCGTTCACGCGAATGTACGACAAGGTGCGAACCCAAGACTCGATTAAATATATCATTTAGAAATCAAAATGCAAGTTCGAATAGGCTTCACAGATCACTGGCCCCGTAGCCGAATGGCATTTCTCCGACGCCAAACGAAAGCGATACGCCGCTGGCTCTGTCGCGCCAATACGCAAGCGCGATAGAGATAGATATCTACTAGCGCTTCGTTTCGTGAGCGTTTCGTGAGCGATTGTGCCATTCGGCTAGCCACCCTGTTCACTGAGTTGGCTGGATTCAGAGTGGTGTTCGATAGCTCCACTGGTGAAATCGTTAGCAGTTAGTACCACACTCGAATTAAGTGCTCGGTTTCAAACATTTTTATGAGAGCTATGAACGTTTATAAAATATTTTTTACAGCAACTGAATTTTTCACAATTTCGAATACAACCAGTTTTTATTGATTTCCTTTAAGGGAAGGTTCTTAAGGTCAATTATTTTATTTAAGAAACTATTGTTTTACTTCATAAACGTTCACTTAAGTTATCTAGCCGTTAAAAATCGTTTGTCACTTTCCGACGTATTGGTGTGGACAAACGATTGTTATCGGCTTGTTAACTTTAGTGAACGTTTATTAGGGTTACTCCTCCTACTGTTGTCGAGTTATTCAAAAATTAAAGTTAAAAGGTTATCTGGAAGAGATCCCTTAAAAAAGTAAGTTCGCCTTTGTACACATTTATTATATTCTCTGGTAGGTACTTTATGTAATTTGTTTTGTGCAACGAAGTGTTTTACTACTACTACTACAAGAGTCCAACAATCTTTATTTAATTGCCAATGTTATTTACTTTTAGTTTAGTTATATTTTTAAAATATTTTATACATAATAAGAAAATGTAATGAAAGAAATCTCGCACATACCACAACCGCCATAACGCACCATATTTTCCAAACTGTAAAAACACAGCTCTGTACAACATACACTGGCCAAAAACTTTTCCTTACTGACTTGTAGATCAAACTTGGTAGCTTAACCTTACAATTTACATTGTTTAATGATAAGATAATTATCTCGGAAATAGTGCCCTAGAGACGTCACATGTGTTATTCATATAATTCATAGTAAAACAAAACAATAGCAGTAAACATCATAGTAGTTTCTAATAATATTAGGCATCTTCTGGGCGAGTTCACTCCATCGTAGGCCACGTCTTTGCCATTGGCTAGTCTGTGGCCAAGAGTAAGCCTATTTATAATTAAAAAACCGGCCAAGAGCGTGTCGGGTCACGCTCAGTGGTAGGGTTCCGTAGTTTTCCGTATTTTTCCCAAAAACTACTAAACTTATCAAGTTCAAAACAATTTTCCTAGAAAGTCTTTATAAAGTTCTACTTTTGTGATTTTTTTCATATTTTTTAAACGCATGGTTCAAAAGTTAGAGGGGGGGGGGACACTTATTTTCCTTTATGAGCGATTATTTCAGAAAATATTAATATTATCAAAAAACGGTTTTAGTAAACCCTTATTCATTTTTAAATACCTATCCAACAATATATCACACGTTGGGGTTGGAATGACAAAAAAAATCACTCCCCACTTTACGAGTAGGGGGGGGTGCCCTAAGAAAACATTTTTTCTCACTTTTTATTTCACCACTTTTTTGGTACCAAATTTCAGCTTTCTAGTGCTAACGGTAACTGAGATTATCCGCGGACGGACGGACGGACGGACGGACGGACAGACAGACATGGCGAAACTATAAGGGTTCCTAGTTGACTACGGAACCCTAAAAAAGGTTGTGAAATTATAAGCCAAGTTGACTTTCCAAACTCAATTCGTCAATTCACTAATATGGTTTAGGGATTTTATCTAAGCACTAAGCAAGTGTAATGAAATGACATTGAAAGTTGACTGTTTAGGTCGACTTTGTCATTTCACTAAACCAACCCATTTCAATCGAGCGTTAGATTTTTGATAATGATAAAATGGATTTGACATTCCTTTTTCATTCTTCCGCGACCACGGCCTGTGCAATCTGGGGCTCATTTCTCGAAGTTACAAGTAACAATTTACAAGTGGGAGTCACTGACAAGTTGAAAAGAGACTTCCGCTTGTAGGTACTTTTGAGAAATGGGCCCCTGTCTGAAACGTTGGAAAAAAATGGAAATAATGTTAATTAATCGCGTTCGACCTGTGTGTGACTTTAAATATGTGTACAAAGCGCGTTAAAGAGTTACATTCCTTTAGAGGGTCAACATTTCTGTTTTTGTCATTTCCCTTCGTCTATTAGTCTTTAATGGGCCTATTTTGTACGCAAACGGCGGCGGCTGCTTGCCGCGCTGCCTCAAGAGCCGCATTATTGCTGGCTTAGCTGAAGCTACGTGACGTTGACAATCGCAGTCTGGCTCTGTCGCACCACTACAGAACGATGAACTAGCTACAATACGCTTACGAGTCGTAACTAAGCAATAGGCTAGTTTCCTACTAGTCCAATCAGCTACTTTTTAAGAACTGTCAAAACGATTTGCTAATATGGAACACTATGAAATACTGAGGATGCAATGATAGAACTACGGTAAGTGCGTGCGATTTTCGTTCCGGAGGTCGCGGCTCGCACCAATGAGTTTTTCGGAATTTATGTGAGAAATGTCATTTGATATTTGCCAGTCGCTTTTCGGTGAAGGAAAACATCGCGAGGAAACCGGAATAATTCCAATAAGGTCTAGTTACCCTTCGGGTTGGAAGGTCAGATGGCAGTCGCTTTCGTAAAACTAGTGCCTACGCCAAATATTGGGATTAGTTGTAAAAGCGGACCTCAGGCTCCCATGAGCCGTGGCAAATGCCGGGATAACGCATGGAGGATGATGACTGAAGAGTGACGTCACGGTCAATTAATTTACTATATATCTTTCTTTCTGACTTATTAAATAGAAATTATGTTTAAACATAACTACTGTCCATATTTTTCTTCTAATTATATGGTGCTTTATTTCGTGCACTGCATAAAATATTTTATTTTACGTACCTATAGGAAACTAGCCTATTATGACGTTGGCAAGGTACCGTGGTCCGTTGGCTAGCCTCATCTAGAAGTATAGTGTCCCACGATTTTTCAGCGAGCATTGATATAGCAAGCATAGGTATTTTAAATTAACATAATTTTGAACATTAAATAAATGTCATATACAAAGAAAAAGTGACTAAAGCCTCCAGTGCTCCGAGCTGGAAACGAACCAGCGTACTCCGCTTACCGGGCGAAGTAATTTAATTTGTTCTTAGAACATAATTTTGTTTTTTTTGGTTTTATTATCTTAAAAGGTTTCATTATAGACTTTGATCTAATCCCGCAGCAGCTGTGTATCCACACTGTAAGTTGATTACCAAGTTCCGACGTCAGCCCATTTCGGCAACGCGGTAACTTAAATACGGGAAGCGGATGTTTTTGGCTAATCTAAGCCTGTACCATGAGTTTTCCATGTATTAGAAAGTTTATTTATTGTTTGGTTAGTAATTTTAATAATAAAACTACCGTGAGACACTGACATATTAAACATGTAAAATCGGGTAACTCACGTAACATTGTCGAAGGTCGCTCATTGAGCACGCGCGATGTCGGTGGTATCCCGACGGAGACTGCGGGCCACAGCTCGCTGTGACCGTTGACTCGGCGCGGCGCGGGGGTCGGCAGCGGCAGGGGCGGTGCGAAACTACCCTCACTTTCGAGCGACCTTCGACAATTTTACGTGTTACCCGATTTTACATGTTTAATAAATTTGGTTAGTACCTTTTTGAATACCGATTTGAGAAAGTTCTGAATTTACAAAACCGTAAAACGACCTATCCTCACATACGAATGTGAAGCCTGGACACTAACGGCAAAGGAAGAGAGCAAGCTTCTGGTGGCTGAGCGAAGGATTCTCCGCAAAATTCTCGGACCGCCACGAAGACCCGACGGCAGCTGGAGAATCCTGATAAACGTGGAAATGAAGAACTAGTTGCCGAACCAAACATTATTGGTGTGACAAAGGCACATAGAATTCGGTGGCTCGGTCACTTGGAGCGGATGGGAAGCGATTGTGCGGTGAAGAGAGCCTTCCAGGGAATGCAGGCAAAACGCCGCCCGGCCGGTCTATTATAGATACCGTCGGGAGGATGCTTTGGGGGCGGACCTGGGCCATTTTTTTTAAAGTTGTCCACCTCACTTTTTTTTGGATTTGGAAATTTTTATGTGGTTTCCACTCAGAATCGCGAGATGTTTCAATCCTAATAGGAGAAAAAAAGTGTCCCAAGGTTTTTTCGTTACCATTTTTTCATACATTTTGTTTGGCGGTAACGGAATGGAAGGTTAAATTTGAAAAATGTATGGAAATCTTGGAACATTTTTTTTTCTCCTATCAGGATCGAAAGACCTCGCGATTCTGAGTATGAATAGCGTTATGAATACCCATGTTACAAAAAAGTGGATAACTTTGAAAAATGTGCCCACCTACTCGAACTCCAGGTTGAGAACTGGAGAGAAACGCGGAGGATCGGGGCCAGTAGGCTTGTGCCGTTTCGTTCGTTGATCGGAGCGCTCCGATCTCGTTCAATCGCTCCCACGAACTAGTTCGCTCTTTTAGGTCTTTTGCTCATTTAGTTCAGCCAGACCAGCGACCACTGTGTCAATGAATAGTGTCAAAATGATACGAATAGTCTACAGATAGAAACTTTCCGGGCCGAAAGGTTGTAAGTAACCGTAGTTTAATATGAAAACTTGACTTTTTTTTGTTGCTCTGCTAAGTAGCTCTCGCTCTCGGTCGGCGCAGTCACACACTCGTTCTCGATCCAAACCGCTCGCGCTCGCCGATTCTATACTGAACTAAATGAGCAAAGACCGATTCTCAGACCACGGAAAGATTCAGTTCATTTCGGTCATTGATGGGATTTTATTCCTAACAGTTCATAGTTCGTGAACGACACAAGCCTAGAGGCCAGTGTTGGAGGCCATCGGGCCGATTTTTGAGTCTCACGCGTTCGAATTCAAAAAATTGTCACTGAAAATAATAAGCAAGTCACCGTTTTCAACCGGTATTTTAGTGACAAAATCCCGTATGCGAGATTCGAAAATCGCCCCCATGACACACTTTGGGCCGCTGCACCAGGTGGCGGTGGTGGTAAGTTACTGAAGGTGTCTGGCCACCCATGTTGGATATTGGCTTCGTGCGAAGTGCATGGAGGGGGTAAGCAAAGCGATCGCAGTGCTTGCGGTGGTCAAAATCGACACTGATTGTGGTTGTCATCTATCAAAACTCATAAAATATAATACAATGTGTAATGTTTGATATGGGGCATTAATGTTGTTTCGTGGTTAATTGTAGAAATAATGGCATAAATAGTCGTTGCAGGTTCTATGCGTTTCTTAGAGCACACTGGAAATTGGATCAAAGAACTAAATGGATAGCTACGGTGAAAAGAAAACGTAAGTGACATGTCAAAACAAAACATTATAATAAATTATATTTAAGCATTGTTTACCTAATATTGTTCAATACGCTGTTAGTATTTTTCCTACCGTATAAAAATATGCTTAAAGATTCAGGCCTAGCCTGGGAATAGGCCCGTGTCGGATATTTCTGCGGCCGCGGACATGACTAGGTACTTACGTTTAGATTTGTTTTATATGGCATTAACGGGACGGAGGTTTAGCGAATACTATATTACTAGCTTGAAGAACTTGTACCATTACTCCTATGTTCTTCAAGATTCCTTATATGCCCTGCCAGCACCAATTTATTGACTCTTTCTGTAGTCTGGGGTTGGAAGTTTATACCGTGAGTAATGGCTTTGGAAACTGATTTTTGGTATTATATCCATGTCTTTATAATCTATCTACCTAAATTACACTTGAAATAGTAGCTCTTGTTATTCGATTTATTTAAAATTAACGAAAAATCGTTAAAATATAATGTTTGTTTACATGTCATTTTTTGACATTTTCCACTTCAAGTTCACATGGTAGTGGGCGTAATAAAATTGTCGTGCACGTAGCCAATATTATAATATCATCAATTATTCAGCTATTGTGTTTTGTTCAATTGTGTACAGAAATATATTAAGAAAATACCTTGTCATGTCACATAAATAAATAAATATTGGGGGACACCTTACACAGATCAACCTAGCCCCAAACTAAGCAAAGCTTGTACTATGTGGGTGCTAGGCGACGATATACATACTTATATAGATAAACACATACTTATACATATACATAGAAAACATCCATGACTCAGGAACAAATATCTGTGTTCATCACACAAATAAATGCCCTTACCGGGTTTCGAACCCGGAACCGCGCGTTAGCAGGCAGGGTCACTACCAACTACGCCAGACCGGTCGCCAACATATTTTGTTACAAAGGAAATAAATCAAAGCATAATAAGACATTCGATGAAATATAATACTTACTATTTCGAAAATGGTAGATGCCTGGTTTCACCAATGGTTCTACGTCAGTGTCTTCTAATTCTTGATTATTCGGCATTATGGAGCTATAAAAATATTACAGGCTCAAATATAACAATGAAATTAAAAGTGTCGAGGGTTAAGTACGAAAGCCTATGTAGTGACGAATATGTATGTATAATCATCAGTTACTGAAGATGAAGTCACCCTGTGCGTTTATCACGATTGGCACTGGTCCCACCGCGAGCTAGTTAAGTAAGCTATGAGCTATCGGCTATAAAAGGAACAAAAGATAAGCACTCCCGTGCTAATAAAAGAGACACGGCGGCGATGTTTATAGTTGCTCGCTCAGCGGTGAGCTATCAATAAAGATCGTTGTCAAGGTGCACTTTTTGTGGCAAATGGTGCGGTTGAAAAGAAAAATACATTTAAATACAATATTTACTAGTGGATATGCCGGAGGACGTCAACAAAAATTGCGTGCAGTATGTTAAAGAGTTAAATTACTTTCCTGTAACTTCTGTCAATGTAGAAAGGTCATTTCGTTATTTAAAATGGATTTTTTCTAATCGACGTGAACGACAGTGACTGACATCCAAATCTGTTGAAGAAATTTTAGTTATTTATTCGATGTAATTTGGATAAGCAACTATAAATATGTATGTATTTCATGTTTTGTTATGTATATAATGTTTTAAATATTTGTGTATTTGTATTTTTGCCAACCATACTCTGTCACCAATACAGCACGCTGATAACGATCTTTAATCATCAGTTACTGAAGATGAAGTCACCCTGTGCGTTTATCACGATATGGCACTGGTCCCACCGCTAGCTAGTAAACTATGAGCTATCGGCTATAAAAACGAACAAAAGATAATCACTCCCATGTAAATAAAAGAGACACGGCGATGTTTATAGTTAGTTAGTTACTCGCCCAGAGGTGAGCTATCAAAATCGCCGTGTCTCTTGTATTTGCACGGGAGTGCTTATCTTTTGTTCGTTTTTATAGCCGATAGCTCATAGCTTACTAGCTCGCGCTGGGACCAGTGCCTAAAGACGGATTATTTTTTCTCTGCAGGCAGACAAGCACGGTCTCGCAATAAATTATATAAGGTCCTAATTTATTAGTTGCAGATATTTTAACACATGATATTTTACATTAAAATAATTAACTTTAAACATAAATTAAGAAATCTTTTCATGTAACTTTTTTGATTTCATTTTCCTAACAAAAAACATAATTATAATTTCGTCAAAAAAAAATCATCATGTGCATTATCACATGTCACAATAACACTGTCTGTCATGTCAACAATTGTTTGTTGTAAATGTCGTAAAGGTTCGGCGGGAAAACTGCACAAGTCATTGAAGTGGCCAGTTACAGTTAAGTGGTACGTAAAAGAGGTACTAGAATCTGTTCAATGAGTTTTCATTTAATAATAACATAAACAGGGTGTTTTTACGTAGCAAATTTGTTTTTCCGTTTTCTCCAAAAAAACATCGTAAAAGCTATAATGTTTCACGGTTTAATATACTCCAGAGACCGAGTACTATCAGCTGTAAAAATATCTGCATCTAATAAATTAGGACCTTATAGAGGTATAACATCAGGCCGTCCCTTTCACACTATTTGTAAGTGCGATAGAAATAAATATATTATCATGCTATCGGTGCAAATCATGAATATCAGTGGAAATTCGAATCGTTCATGTCCAATGTATACCTTATGAGCTACGCTGAAATAATTACTCTAGAAGTCGGTACAAAATTGTCTTAAATGAACTTTATAAGAGTCTTATCCCAGGTAAAGAAAATTAAGTTAATAAGCAAAGGTCTATATTTTAAAAATGGGTAGGTAGAACACACGAAAAGGATCCAGTTCAGTGCCACTAAAATTTGAAAGAACATAAATCGTGATGTTACAGTAAGTACCATACAAATCATACATTCATCCATATATAATGATATATATTTATTTATATTATAAATGGGAAAGTGTGTGTCTGTTTCTTTGTCCGTCTTTCACAGCAAAACGGAGCGATGAATTGACGTGATTTTTTAATTCATAATTCATATAATTCATAATTCTTTATTCGCATTTAAAAAGTGTTAACATGATAGGTCTTACATAAATTGTGTGTACCAACTTTTTAGGTGTTTTGGCAGCATTCAAATTATACAATAACTAAAACTACATGTTAAGTGGAGATAGTTGAAGGGATGGAGAGTGACATAGGCTACTTTTTGTCTCTTTCTAAAGCTAGTAGATACATAAACGCACAGCTGTATTCCCAAAAGGGATAAGCAGAGCACATGGAACTGCTCAACTTTCAGTAAGAACCACTCTTCCACACTTAAGGTGACCCCCTTTCTTCGCGTGGGTGTCGTAGAAGGCGACTGTGGGATATGGGTTAAATTGTGGCTTAGGCGAGAGGCTGGCAACCTGTCACTGCAATGTCACAGTTTCGTTTTCTTTCAACCCCTTATTTGCCAAGAGTGGCACTGAAGCTTTAGTAGTTTCATGTGTTCTGCCTACCCCTGTATGGGATACAGGCGTGATTGTATGTATGTAAGATAATACAGTAACAAAGAAATACCTGTAATCCAAATCCACTGTCACTGAACTGCCGAATAATTAATATCACAAGTAAAAGTAATTACGTATAACGTAATCATTTGTATCATGTTTAACTTGAAAGCAGGCGAGACACAATCCTCCGCTTATGTAGTAGTTTAGGTGTTTATAGATAAGAATGATAAGATAGGAGTACAGGCAGGGCGAAAATCATTAACTCGTTCGTAGCTCAGTCAGTAAAGGGGTGGACTAATGTATGGAACGGCACATACGAGGTCGGGAGTTCGAATTCCAGAATTTTTGCTTGGTTGTTTAGTGGGTAGACTGGGTTTCAAGGAGTCCCACATAACCACTCGGGTGCATACCCGTACTCGAGTGGTAAGCGGGAGGGAAAAGGGAGATTATCATTATTCACGTTTACAGATGTAGAACTAAATGTTACTCCTTCATATTTTCACGGAAACCCAAAAACACGTAATTTTAGTCAGTCTCAGTACAAAAAGTAAACATAATGGGAGAACAGACATCTTCTGGGCGAGCTCACTCCATCGTAGGCCACGACTTTGCCTTTGGCTACTCCGTGGCCAAGAGTAAGCCCATTAATAATAATAAAAAAAGTACTAGCGTTTAACCGGACTAGCATGACATGTTCGTCAGTTTCCGTGAAAAAAAAAAACGAAGGAAAAACATTTCGCATCTGTAATAGATTACTTTCCTTCAAGTCAAATCAATTTCTTTTTAAGCACTGTCAAAACAAAATTGAATGATTTGCTAATAATATGGAGTTAATATGAAATCGTTTGAGCGAGATTTTCTTTTGATTTTGTTAAAATTCTAATCCTTTTCATGCTACGTCTACATATTTCCGATGTTACACGTCAAGTATGTCGCCTTTAAAAAATATTTCCCAAGGAAAACGCGCAAGAAGTAATTATAAATATTAATTAAATTTTAAATTTTAATGACACCATATTCCATATTATGGGTTCTAGAGGCGTGGTGTATAATTTAATGTAAATATCGAAAAAGATTTAATAATTTTAATTTTTGTGTTTTTTGACTTTTATTATGTTATTTTAATGTCTGAATTTTTACTTTTAATACTTTTTAATTTTTATTGACGATTTTTTATGTTTAAATTCTGTGCTTTTATGTTTATTGTAATGTATACTATGGGTCATTTGCCTGAAATAAAATTTTTGAATTGAATTGAATTGAATTAGGTAATTAATAAATAAAAATAAAAACGAATCTAAATTAAACTTTAAATCTTAGAACTAACAAAATAATATAACTTAAATATATTGTAAATAAGATTTATGTTGCTTATTGTACGTCATCAAATATTTAACAGTAGCTGCTACAAAAACAGAATCATGTAGATTTAAAGCAAACAAATCATAAAAAATGTTTCTAAATTAAGACAGAAAGTATTTTTAATCCTTTCTTTTTCTGTGTTAAGATACTTTTAAATATTGCATTAAATGTGGCAAAAAAACGTGATATCTAGTGCATTAAGCGATCACTGCCGCTCATGGACACCTGAAACACCAGAAGGGTTTAAGGTGCGTTGCTAGCCTTTAATATAGGCACAGTATAATAAAGAGTACTATCGTACGGATGTACGCTCTTTTCCAGAAGGTTTGTAAGTCGTATCGGTCCGGATATGCCGCAGGCTAACATTCCACAGATTTAGTTTTTCCAAAGTCTAGTTTAACCCTTTCGCTGACAGTGCTCCGCCTGTCGACATAATGTCACTGAGAAGAGAATACATAATAGGGATGACGACTACATTTAAAAAAAATGGCATTCTGTTTAGCCCGTCAGTTAGATCGTCCAAAAATACTGAACACATATTCTTCACTTTATCTAATTAGTGAAAAAATACAAAGATATAGAGCATCAGAGTGCCGGAGTGGGGGCTTGTGACGTCACTTTTAAGTAAAAATTGTATCTAGGCGTGACGTCACGGCGTGGCGGGTTTGTTTTTTTTTCTGTGGCAGTGGTTCGGCTATCGACGACGACGAAAGTAAAACCTGTTTGTTATTTAATGAGATTACCTTATTATAAAGTACAGTGACCACGATTCATGACCGCATCCAAATTCCAAATACAAATTAAATTATGGTGAGAAATTATACGACCACAATTAAATTAATTAAAATTGTATTTACCCAAATCAAATTAGTTTAATAAAATAAGTGTATTAAGTAATCATAGTAGCTTTTTAAAAAGAGGTAAAACTTCAAAATCTTGACACTCGGGTAAGGACAAAAAAAATTAGGTACTCCATAAACAAACTAAGATTAAAATTATAAATCGTTCTTACCGAGTCCCACGGTAAGCTCAAGAAGGCTTGTGTTGTGAGTACGCAGACAACAATATATATAATACATACACAAATACTTATATACATAGAAAACATCCATGACTCAGGAACAAATCTACAGATACTCATCACACAAATAAATGCCATTACCGGGATTCGAACCCGGGACCGCGGCTTAGCAGGTAGGGTCACTTACACGCCAGGCCAGACCGATCGTCAGATAACTTGAATCATTATTTTTTGCAGTTAGAAGTACCTATAGATTGTATCTATCATGCTTACCTATCCTCCGTACCTATTATTTACAAATTATAAAATGTAAAAAAATCTTAAAATTAGGTAAGAGCCTAAATAAAGTAAAATCCCTTTCAATTTAACAGTAGCAATTAAGTTCAAACGCTATCTCAATAGAATTAACTCTTAAGAGGAAACGGGACGCCCGCTCGAAAACCAGTTTTCATACAAATGTGGTCCTCATTTTCCTCCTCGGGTATTTTCAATTTTTTTTTCTAGCCTATTTTGTGTCCCAGTGCTGGGCAGGCCTTCCCTTTCTTCTGCCACTTATCACGGTTTGCCGCCTGTCAAGGTCATCCTGCCATATTTTCTTTCGTTTGCCTCGGCTTATCAGTGGTCTCCAGTCAGGAACCAATTTGGCCCACTGATCTGTGGGCGTAGCACACTGTGTGATAAATAAAAATAAAAATAAATAAATAAATATTTTAGGACATTCTTACACAGATTGACTGAGGCCCACGGTAAGCTCAAGAAGGCTTGTGTTGTGGGTACTCAGACAACGATATATATATATATATATATATATATTGTCCTCCTTTCGGCCGTTGTTGATCAGGCTAAAAAATATATATATATATATATATATATATATATATAATGATAAACTTTATCGCATCGGTGCGTCCCTATCGCATTTACAAATAGTGAGAAAAGGACAGCCTGACGTTATAATTATATTGTTAAGCGATCGTGCATTCGGCAGACATTATACATAATTATGTCCTGTCCAATCCCACTTGCTTGAGTGTTGCGGACAACCCTGTCTTTTTGGACATTATAGAAAATGTTTTACAATTACACCCATTTAAATCAGCGCTCTGTCCGCTTTGCCCCTAAAGCTAACTTAATAAATATTTTTTTAAGAAAATTAAACTGAAATCATAATTTTTCACGATGCCAACAAGCGCAGGCTCTCTTGATATTTCAGAAACGAATGAAAAATTGCATTTAATCCACGATATCCAATGAAAAGTAAGTGTCCCTATAAGTACTTCAACGACAACATTTGTATGATTATCAATATACTGGGAGGAAAATATATTATGGACTACCTTTCTATGGACAGTTGGACACTCGTTCCCTTCTCCTCTCAACCCTAAAAGATAAGATAAGAAAGGGAATGATTAGCATAAGAATTTAATCAGAAACCATAATGGCCACTCTATATTTCAAGCACTACTTTTGTGCCGAGGAATTTCATATCCGGGATAACTGAGATACTAGACGTAGATTAATAATTCTATGCCATAGTTACTATGAGTTTTTGAAAAGTTACTCGATGTCGTTAAACGTCACGGTAGTAATTTTTGGTTTTAGCATAGAGTCCCCATTGATAGTTATACAGTGTGTTGCCACCATGCGGGCATTTATTTAAAAATTGATCAATTAGCAATCGTTTGCGTTTATCAGCAAATCATAATTATTTACCTAAATTAACTGTAAAATTAATTTTCCGAAATTCACACGTTGAATGTACTGCATCCAATTCGTAATTATTGTCATTACTTACGTCACTAATACTCCTGAGCCGTCATTGCCCTTATTTGACAAGTGTCTGCGTTGTACATTGCTGGCAAAAAAACCTTAGAAAGTTTGTAACTTTTTTTTTCTAATAATTAAACTAAGGGCACGGTTAAGTTAAATAACAAAATAAGATGACTCCTTTAAAATAAGTCGGGTCTGTATAACTTTATTAAAAAAAAAATAGTATGCCACGTCTTTGCCTTTGGCTAGTCTGTGGCCAAGAGTAAACCCATTTATAATATTAATTAAAAAAAACATAATTATTATAAAGCGTCCAAACTCATGGTTCAGATAAATCCTATTCTGTTACTATTTTGTCACTACATATATAGGTACATTATATCCTTTCCTTACTACCAATCGTATCACTTTCGTGAACATACATACTTACATAGTCGTACAACAAACAAACAAATACGAAATCGTAGTACGAAACACGATACACGAAATAAGATATACGTACGTTTCTGTACAAATCCGCATCGATTTCGTATCCTAATTCATTACACCGTTTACACTTGAGGCGGGATGGTAAAGTGTGGTAAGACTGAAATTTGAAAAACTTCAAGATGACATCGATTTACATTGTCAGTGAGGGTTTTTTTTGTTTTTCATAGGTACTTAATATAAATTCATATTATTTATCAAAAAGAAAAACATGTATCGTTATTAATTCGATAATTATATTTATGCGTTGTTCTAATTTTCTATATTTACCTAAAATTTTCATTATGATTTTAGAATAATAAAGTATAAATTATGTTTATTCTAAATTGGTTTGTAGCGTATTTTTAATTGATAAAATTTAAATTCATACCTTTAGAACAAAAACCGTCATATTTCACGTCGTATTAATAAATTCTGCTACAAAGAATAATTGAACATCTCATATTTCTAAAATACAGTCTTTCATCACTTTATCGTTTACACACCTGCTCTGCTGACTGATGGCACGCCATCCTTCAATCGATGGTTGTTAGCTCAGAAAACGTCTACACATTGTCGATGTTGGAATATAGTGATAAAAATACGGTAAAGCTTACTGTCGTGAAGACAGGCTACAAAAATAATAACTAGCAACTGTATTGTATTGGCTTATGGATAAAAAATAATTATTTTATTTTCAGCAATATACCACTAGTACAAATACACTATGATATAAATTAACAATTTCAATATAAGCTAAAAAATACCATGTTATAATAAAACTAAATTGGCTTATATACTGACGCGATTTAGACACAGTAAAATGCGAAAGTAAGAATGAAACGTGTATGATTTGACTGGTTTTATTTTTTAAATTAAAAATAATATTATGAGCAATTAATGTCAGATTTTCGTCTTATTAAGAAAAATAGTGAAACAGCATTCATCTCAGAAATATTAACCGGCAATGTTATCTATATAAATAATTAAACAATATCAATATGTTGTTCAGTTGTTGACTTACCACACTACCAATTTGCCCCGACCGAGGCAGCTGACAGATGACACGCCATCCCTCTGTTGTTTGTTCTATTACCTCGGAAACCATCTTCAGTATCGACATACTAAAGACCTTAGTATGTTTATACAAAATAACAATGATTGTAAGTCGCTATATTTTTATTGTTTAATAACACTCGATAAAAAGATATATTACAAAAATATTTTTTTTTTATATTAAAGGAAAAAATGGAAAAATTTACGCTTCCGGCGGGACTTGAACCCGCACCATTTTTGCAATCCGTGCAATGCTCTTACCAATTGAGCTACGGAAGCCACGCCGGACTTCGCAAATCTTTCCATGCCTTTCCTTTTGTACACACGTCTTGGGGTGACGTCTAGCGCCATCTACCGACAGACTATTACATCTTGTAACGGCACTGGAGTCTCAAGTTATATTGAGAATTCACCAGTAACAATGTGCTAACCCATACTAAATTACTACTAAATTACTATTAATACTAAATTAATTGTTGGTAGATGGCGCTAGACGTCACCCCAAGACGTGTGTACAAAAGGAAAGGCATGGAAAGATTTGCGAAGTCCGGCGTGGCTTCCGTACTGCCGTGTCATTCCTATGTCATGTAACTTGAGTTACATGATATACGCGTAACAAGTTTAATTCGTGTTTTTATGAAAGTCTTTACCTACCAAGTGAAAAAAAAAATCATAAATCTCTTACCAATTCCTCATACGAGCTTGTCACTAAACTCGTGTAACTCCGTTTTTGCCCTAGTGAGCTGTGGCTATCTCCCGTAACTAACAGTTACAGTAGATAGCCACGACACGCCTTTTACGCATCGAGCAATTTGGAACTCAGTTACAGTACTTAGGCACGACAGACTTAGTCTTATATTATAGGCAGTCATAGAAGACTTTGCCTTATATTATAGGCAGACATAGAAGTTTTTGTGGCAAAATAAAGTGATTGAAAAAATTAAATATTGACAAATATATTATCGATATGATAAGAAGCTAGCTACCGTAAACGGCACGCGGTCTTAGTCTCAGTGTAGTTAAATAATCTAACCACAAAATTAAAATTTTGAAAAACCCCCGACCGCGACCTAGTGGACCGATTTTCATGAAACATGGCTAAGAACACTCCCGACTAACTCAGCTTTCAGACAAAAAAAAACTAAATCAAAATCGGTTCATCCGTTCGAGCGCTACGATGCCACAGACAGACACACACACAGACAAACAGACAGACAGACAGACAGACAGCCATACATTAGTTTTTGCGTCGGGGGTTAAAAAGCAACTATCATGATAGTAATAAGGTTCAAATCCATAAAAAGTCATTTCGGAGATAACACGTTTTGTCATCATCTTCGAAAAAAGTTACCTGCATACTGCGAACTGTTCCATAAATTTGAACCTTATTGCTATACGGTAGTTGTTTTTTAACTACACTGAGACTTTAGCGCCTGCCGTTTAAAAGGGACTTAGCCACGTGAATAATAGAAACAAAGGCTTTTGTTTAACAGATTACGGCAAAAACCAAAACAACATCTCAAAAAAAATCATACTATACCAGAACATGCAAACAAAAACTGGAACAGGACAAAAAACGCAACAGCTTACAAGTCATTGCTCCTTTCTTTATTATCTATCCATCTATCCATCCCATTGTATTGTTGAATGTGGGTTACTAGGCCTGGGTGGCTAGCCGAATGGCACAATCGCTCACGAAACGCTCACGAAACGAAGCGCTAGTAGATATCTACTAGCGCTTCGTTTCGTGAGCGTTTCGTGAGCGATTGTGCCATTCGGCTAGCCACCCAGTAGTAATAAGGAGGTCACTGACCCATATTTCACTAAACAATAGTACGGATAGATAACAAAAGATTTGGGTCAACCTGCTAACAAAAAAGGTGCATTGTTTATCTACAATTTAGGTCAGTAGTATAATCCCTTGTTAAGTTTATGCCGTAATTTATAAGAACGTAATAAATATAAATTTAACATCATATTAAGGCTAGATCTAGATGTGATCTAGATTACATACCTATATAGTTATCTGATCAAACATTCAAATACTATATACAACGTGCTTTTATTGAATTCCGACAACTTTAAGGGAAGGTTTGTTTATTAGGTCAAATACATTTTTTAAGAAACTGCTGTGTTAAACTCTTATTAAAAAAAAATTAAATTACTGAACACACGTGGTTCAACATTTACCACTTTCTAATGTTATTTGTTTTGACATGTGCCGTCAGACAATTAACACGAATTAATTAATTTATTATGTATGAAAACGAAAAAGAATTTATTTTTTATATACTGCGTGTTTTCTGTTAATGGGCCTAACTATGTGTTGAATTTAACGGGAAACGAAAAAAACACGATGTATAATTATTAATTGATTGAATTACAACATTACTACAACAATAAACTTGTATCTAAGCCAACTGAGAAAAATATTTTAGTTAACGTGTCGTGCCCAACTACTGTAACTTGAGTTACAAGACGTCGCAAAACAGACTTTGTATGGGGAGCCTGTCGTGCCTAACTACTATATAGCCTATAATTTTAAATATATCCAAAAAATATGTTTTTTTTGTGCATCTACATCAGCATTACACTTACTACAATGTAACTGTGTAGTTTTTTCTTTATATTTCCACACCAGTATTGAATGCAGATCGAATTACCAAAAAAAACTTTAAACTGATTTTACTCAAAACTATGTTTTTCGAGTTACATGAGATAGGCGTGACACGGCAGCGTAGCTCAATTGGTAAGAGCATTGCACGGATTGCAAAAATGGTGCGGGTTCAAGTCCCGCCGGAAGCGTAAATTTTTTCATTTTTTCCTTTAATATAAAAATGTTTAGAATCGTTAGCAGACGTTTCTGCTTAATAAAAATTTATTTTATTACAAAAATGCTGAAAATTGGACTTACTACATTTTGCTTTGCGCGAGGCAGCAGACAGATGACAGGCCATCCCTCCGTTGTTTGTTCTATTAGCTCGGAAAACATCTTCAGTATCGACTTTCGGGAATAAATGATTAGAGTGTTTCTTGTGTTAATGTATTAAGCAGGTTTTGTTTTACAGGAAACATACTTAATATGTAAGAAGATTTGACGTCAGAATATATACAGTGTGTAATTTTAATACGGGCGAATCTCTTAGCGGTGGTAAAATTGTATCCATAGAAAATAATTCGGCCTGCAATGTAATGCAAACACACTCGCGTTGAACGCTCGTTAACAGCTGTCATTGACTGTCATCGCGACCATGTTTACAGTACAGTCAACCAATTAGAACCACTGGTACAACTATGTCATAGTGATGTTATAAATCAGATTGTAAGAAATCTCTTACTGCTTGTCATTTTGACATGGTTGTAGTGTCAGTGGCCTAGAGTTCAAATTGGTTGACTGTACATTGCTAGAGAGAATTTTTCAAAAATTAGTTATGAAAATCGAAAGTAGCTAGGTAACTTGAAAGGCATCCTAATTAATGAAAGCACTAATGAATTCTATGTCTGGTTTAGTTTATCGCCTGTATAAGGATTACACACTGTATACGGATGCACTCACGTTAATATATCGCGATTGGCGCCATGCTTCGAAGCATAATTTTGGAGACCCTTCATCAGGCATGAGTGTTCGCGGTGGCTACACTCCGTGCCCTCGTTTTAGGGCCATATTTTTCAAAGTCCACACTACTTTTTTTGGATTTCGAAATTTTTAAGTGGGTTCCATCCTTCGCTTTCAATCCTAATAGGAAAAAAAAGTGTCCCAGGGTTTTTTCCCATTCTGTTACCATTTTTTCATACATTTTGTATAGCGGCACAGAATATATAATAGTATAGCGGTAACGGAATGGAAGGTTTGAAACATGTATGGAAATCTTGGGACATGTTTTTCTTCTATCAGGATCGAGAGACCTCTCGATTCTGAGTATGATTCGCTTAAAAAATATCCATGTTACAAATAAAGTGGGGTGGACAAATTAAAAAAAAATGGCCCTTTAGTATTTTGGACCTCATGAGTTTAACAATTGCTTTTTAGGTTTGACATTTACAAGACTGTTTACAGAGTGTAACAAAAATGGTGGTGATCCGTTTAAGGGCGTATTCAGTATCGTATTCTGATCAGGAAAAAGTAGAAGAAAAATTTTTTTTCGCGAAAAAAAATTTCATTTTTGTATGGGCCGGGCCGCGAGAATCGGCCGAACCGCCATACAAAGGTAAAAATTTTTTTCGCGAAAAAAAAAATTTCTTCTACTTTTTCCTGATGAGAATACGATACTGAATACGCCCTTAAAGGGATCACCACTATTTTTGTTACACCCTGTATAGATCAAACGTAGAGCTACTAGTTAGGGGCGGTAAATTTAAGACGGACCGAGTAATTTCGCCTATCTGTATTACCTTTACTGCCAATTCGTAGCAGGTTAGTGCTGACAGTGTAGTAAAACAACCGTTACAGCCGTTTCAATATTAATGTCTTGTACAACGAATTGTAGGTACAGTCATAATTATAGATTTACTTACCTACTTATACCAATAGGCTATACTAGACTCATAATCTAATATGGCACAAGAAATAATTGTCTTCTGTAATATTTGACATAAGAAACAAATATTTAATGATTTTGGGGTACCTATTAAATGTGTACAATGACTAAGTATTTTGAATTTAAAAATGCGAGTAATGTTTTTTTTATTATTTTGGCCACCGAAAACGCTGTCGGCCGCGTAGTGACGTCATAGAATTCATGTCAAATCAATCACTGACATAATTACCTTTCCCCCTTTTACTTAAAGTGTCACAAAGTGTTGTTTTCGCACTGAATGACTTTATTCACAGAAAATCTATAGATAACATGGCTGATGTTGTTTCTGCCTGATTACGTAATAGTCTTCTTTAAAAATATTACTTGCGGTTTTTAAGTCGCAAGACTCGTCCATCGATAGGGACGGCCTGATGTTTTATCGTTTATTGCGCGACCATAATTGAGCATTTCTTTTTTTTTGCCATTTTTAGGGTTCCGTAGTCAACTAGGAACCCTTATAGTTTCGCCATGTCTGTCTGTCCGTCCGTCCGTCCGTCCGTCCGTCCGTCCGTCCGTCCGTCCGTCCGTCCGGGGATAATCGCAGTAACCGTTAGCACTAGAAAGCTGAAATTTGGTACCAATATGTATGTGAATTACGCCGACAAAGTGCAAAAATAAAAAATGAAAAAAAATGTTTTATTAGGGTACCCCCCCTACATGTAAAGTGGGGGCTGATATTTTTTTTCATTCCAACCCCAACATGTGATATATTGTTGGATAGGTATTTAAAAATGAATAAGGGTTTAC
This sequence comes from Leguminivora glycinivorella, assembly GCF_023078275.1. Lineage (NCBI taxonomy): Eukaryota > Metazoa > Arthropoda > Insecta > Lepidoptera > Tortricidae > Leguminivora > Leguminivora glycinivorella. The sequence goes on from NC_062983.1 coordinate 1,786,317, forward strand.
TAACATCGTTTTTTGATAATATTCATATTTTCGGAAATAATCGCTCCTAAAGGAAAAAAAGTGTGTCCCCCCTCTAACTTTTGAACCATATATTTAAAAAATATGAAAAAATCACAAAAGTAGAACTTTATAAATACTTTCTAGGAAAATTGTTTTGAACTTGATAGGTTCAGTAGTTTTTGAGAAAAATACGGAAAACTACGGAACCCTTCACTGAGCGTGGCCCGAGCCCGACACGCTCTTGGCCGGTTTTTATTTATTTTGATTTTTTTAGGGAATATTAGGTCAATTGTACTCAGAATCACGAGTACTTTCAATCTCACCGGGAGACAAAAAGTGTCCCAGAAATCATCATCATTCCCTTGCCCTTTTCCCATTACTTGGGGTCGGCGCAGCAGATCATCTTCCTCCATTTCTCTCTATCAGCCGTCATTTCCATACTAATACCTTTCACTCTCATATCGTTGTTCACACATTCCATCCATCTTTTCTTAGGCCTTCCACTACCATTGTATCCATCCACTTTCATATTTACCACTCGTTTTATAACATTGCTTTCATCCCTCCGCATTACATGCCCATACCATGCTAATCTACTTCCTCTCAATTTCTCTGTCACTGGCGCTACTTTCAGGCTTCCTCTTATATACTCATTCCGAATCCTATCCAGTCTTGTCACACCACACATCCATCGCAACATTCTCATTTCATTCACATGCAGTCTTCTCTCATCATTCGTCTTGGTGGCCCAGCACTCACTTCCATCACACATTTTTGTTACTTTCCTCTTTTGTTACCCCACACAACATGTACGGAAAATGGTAACAAAATAATAAGAAAAAATCGTATGGGACAATTTTTTTTAACTTCTAGGATTGGAAAAGCTACTGATTCTGAGTAGAAAAAGCATATTTTTTTTCAAAAATATCACATTTCATAACAGTGGCGAAAAAAAAAGAAACGCTCAATTACCTGCCTGGTCACGGTAGGAAGGTCAGAATGTCTCAAGTATACATATAACCAGGTATGGTAATTTGTTACAGACTTGGGGTACAAGTATACGATTATAATTCCCACTTGCACCAACCACTTAACTCAGGGTTAGTGGGCTGTCATCTGTCAGATTTCATATAAAATCGTGGGGTTAACCCGCGAGTTAACCCTCCATTTTCGTTGGCGCAATCGGCCCTAACAGTATCTGTAAGGTAGAATACTATGATCCGAATCATACATTTCAAAATTTTCATACTAATTCTAAAAAGTAAATGAAAAAAAAAATATCTTGCTACAACTACTGGTAGTATTATACATGCTGTTACATTTGTTATCTCAGGTAATAGTCCAAATAACCTAGACTGTAATGACTTTATCGTAGAAATAACTTGTCAGTTTGTTCAAGTCTTGACTTTAAGTACCTAGGACTTTGTTAAGTTGGACAGGTTTTAATTAAACCAATAACTCTTACTTAAGTGACTTAGAAATTTTAAGGGCATTAACTCATTTAGAAAGAGTATGAAATAAACTTGATTGTCCTTTTTTTTAAACACTATTTTTACAGCGTATATATTATAATATTCTGAAAAATAAAAAACCGGCCAAGAGCGTGTCGGGCCACGCTCAGTGTAGGGTTCCGTAGTTTTCCGTATTTCTTTCAAAAACTACTGAACCTATTAAGTTCAAAACAATTTTCCTAGAAAGTCTTTATAAAGTTATACTTTTGTGATTTTTTTCATATTTTTTAAACATATGGTTCAAAAGTTAGAGGGGGGGGGACGCACTTTTTTTTCCTTTAGGAGCGATTATTTCCGAAAATATTAATATTATCAAAAAATGATCTTAGTAAACCCTTATTCATTTTTAAATACCTATCCAACAATATATCACACGTTGGGGTTAGAATGAAAAAAATATCAGCCCCCACTTTACATGTAGGAGGGGTACCCTAATAAAACATTTTTTTCCATTTTTTATTTTTGCACTTTGTTGGCGTGATTGATATACATATTGGTACCAAATTTCAGCTTTCTAGTGCTAACGGTTACTGAGATTATCCGCGGACGGACGGACGGACGGACGGACGGACGGACGGACGGACGGACGGACGGACGGACGGACGGACAGACAGACATGGCGAAACTATAAGGGTTCCTAGTTGACTACGGAACCCTAAAAACAGGTCATTCATAATGTCACCAAATGTAATAGTATTTTATGCAACTGGTGGTTAAAAGAGGTCAAAAAAGGTGAGTGGCGTGGGTAACAATTTGAGGCGAAGCCGAAAATTGTTAATAAAGACGCCACGAGCATTTTTTGACTCAGTTAAACACCGTTGCATACAATACTTTTTCTACGACCAAGCACTTATTTTGAAAGAAAATTATAAATCAACAAATACCTACTTTCAGTCATCTTAGTTATCTAGTGGACCGCCTACCATTTTGAATATGCAGTTTGAGTGCAAACATGAAAATAAAACTGTCTATGGTATGGTTCTTGACGACCGGTCTGGCGCAGTCGGTAGTGACCCTGCCTGCTACGCCGCGGTCCCGGGTTCGAATCCCGGTAAGGGCATTTATTTGTGTGATGAGCACAGATATTTGTTCCTGAGTCATGGATGTTTTCTATGTATATAAGTATTTATATATTATATATATCGTTGTCTGAGTACCCACAACACAAGCTTCTTGAGCGGGAGCCCTTTCTTTCCCATAAACTTTTTGGTCAGAATTTCGTTAGTCATAAGTTGTTATTCATATATTTTGTGGTCATAAACATCACTAGTCATAATTTTTGTTACGAATAATGCTTAATGGTACTAACATTAACAACCCATAATATTGGATGCCATAACCTTAAAAGTCATAAAGTTGATGAGTATAAAATTGAAAGGCATAACAATAATTATCCAGAAATATTACTAGGCATATTTTTTGAAGCCCTACTGATTGTTCTGCATACAGTTTTAAGGCATAAACCTCATAAGTCATAATCTTTGTTACGAATAACGTTTAATAGTTCTAACGTTAACAACCCATATTATAGAATTACTATAATCTTAGAATCAAGAAAGTTGATGAATATAACATTTAAAACGGATCCCTTTGTTAGCCAGATTATCATTAGTCATAATTCTGAAACGGTTTCATTAGGGTCACCTATAGATAGGTTAGGTTAGGTTTGTTTTATGGCAATCCTGAAAAGTTACGCGTTTTTGAGAAAAACCAAATTATGACTAACGAAAATGTGGACAATCGATACATTATACCTTATGACTTTATTGGTAGTCCGCATTTACCTCGCGTCCATTAGAACGGAAATAGGACCCCTGCCCCCCTTCTACTCGTTGACGAAGCCGAATACTACAAAAATCAGCATGCAAAGGAAGAAATGGCGGGAAAATCAGTGAGCTCATTGAGTATTTTAATCCTCATTTCTCAGCTAGGTTCGCTAGTTACCTTGTGTCATTACATACAGAGCAAAAATAGGAGCCCCGCATAGCGAGGCTCCGTCGAATCGCTGGCGGGGCCTAATACTTTTAAAAGCAACATGAAAAAATAAAACACAACATTTAAAAGACGAAATGGCGGGAAAATCAGTGAGCCCAACGAGAAAATTTTCATTTCTCGGGTAGGTTCGTTAGTTACCTTGTGTTCCTTATAATGAAAAATAATATAGATCCCATTGAATGTTATGATTAAAGTTAATGTGGACAGTAATCATTATTACTTGCGAAAATATACTTTACGACAATTATGACAAACATGTTTATTGCTTTCAACATTATGTCCATAATACAAAATGCAATTTGATTATTATGCCAAATAATGTTTATGACTAACAATAATGATGACTTGCAAAAATCTGACCTCCAATTTCTGACATTCAACTTTATGACTAATGATAATATGACTATTAAAAATTATGACTAACAACGTTATGGATTGTAAAAATCGGACTAAAAAAATTATGGGAACCAATAGAGACCCTTCTTGAGCTTACCGTGGGCCTCAGTCAATCTGTGTAAGAATGTCCTATAATATTTATTTATTTATTTATTTATTCTTTGAAGCCTGGCCACTAAGACGAATCGAGCCGAGTTGAATCGAGTTCTCATACATTTGAATGCGATTCGATGCGTCGCCAATGAACGCAGCAGAAAACGAAGGAGTCTCGACTCTGCGAATTGGTTTGTTAAGTTGGTAGCAATGTATTTACTGAACTGTAACAGCTATATCGTGCTACTTCTACTAAATGTTTTCAGGGTATAGACTAGATAGACTTGTCCTGACATCTTTTATGTAGGGTTTTTAAGTTCTATGCACGACCTTGTAACTCACGAATAACAGTACGGGAGTAGAAAAAATAATTAAACGTTTTGAAAGTTATTAAAATGAAAATATTTAGGCTAAATAGTAGTCCTAATTATGGATATTGAAACTGTCACAACGTTGTATTATGTAATTTATTGTTTTGGTTCATTATTTCAATTTTTGGTAATTACGTATTATGTATAAATAGTTGTACTATTTTAGATATTAGACATTTTTAGTTTTTTAACTGCGTATAAACGAGATTTCTGTGGGTATTATAAGTAAGTATGGACACTTTATTCATTTTTTTTGCCCAATATTATGTTATATTAGTAAAGCCTCGGCAAATGAACAACTTAATTTTCAAACTCTAAAAGAGTGCAATTTGCAATAAGCCAACGCGACCACTTAGTATTTAAACACCCGCCGCTAACTCGCTCGAAGGATATCAACTCCGAAAGACTAATCAAATTAAGAAACCCGACTCCGATCCTCTTTCGTTGCAGTATAGAAACTGGCGTATTCTGGAGTAGGTAGAAAAACCAAATATCTAACTCACTTCCCCATTCTACCATTCTACCATCGGACTCTTAGTCGCACGGCCGGTTTCCATTCTTACTTGGTAGATATTCCGCGAATTCGCACGAAGCGCTTTGCTTCTTCTTATCTTATGCGCACTGCTAAGGAGTGGAATTCCTTGCCGTCGGCTGTATTTCCGAGCTCATATAACCCGGCAACCTTCAAATCAAGAGTGAACAGGCATCTTCTGGGCGAGCTCACTCCATCGTAGGCCACGTCTTTCACAGACACATTATATCAGCATCGAATCGCATTTAGCTGGATGATTTTGGACACACTATACGCATCGGAAGTTAAAGTATGCTGTTACATGTGTCATCATTCTCTTGCCCTTATCCCAGTCACTTGGGGTCGGCGCAGCATGTCTTTCTCTTCCATACATCTCTGTCACTCGTCATCTCATCATTAACTTGTTTTAGTTCCATATCATGTCTCACACAGTCCATCCACCTCTTCTTCATGCTGTTACATGTGTACAGGTGCTAAAGGGAGCTAACGTGCGTTTTTAAAGCTGAAGTATCATACAGCATGCATTTCATCCGCTAAAGCATGCGATCGCATGCTATTGAATTGAATCCCATACATTTTACCCATGCATTTTCCTTCCTCTGATGATCACTATATATTGGTGAAGCCATGTCATAAAGGCAAGGATATTTGTGCACTAGCATAATCAATTTATCCTCGTCCATTTTCGCAAGTAAGTAATTATTGCAATGTAAACAAACTAGTGCACTTTGCTAGATGGACACGTAGTGATAATGACGCGGTCGTCCGCCCGCACTCTGTGCTGTGAATTTCATGCTTAAGCAGCCTTGTTCATTCGCATCCCTCCCTTAAGCCAGCCGTTATCAATCGCAAGTGTCATGACTCACGCGTAATCATCTTTTCTCATCCGCAAGCATCTAACCTCATGTCATAAGCAGCCGTTCTCATGCTTTATCTTGAATAAGCATTCTTCAGCATGAGAAGTGGATAGTTACACTTATACGCATTTAATGCTGAAGCTGAATCGATGCGGAAGGGTGAATTGATGCGGACGCATCTCCATACAATATTGCGTTTTTGTACTACAAAATGCGATTCGATGCTGATATATGTGTCTTCACCCTATATTTTCCAGCTCATCAACCTTCAACCTTAAAATCAAGGGTGAACAGGCATCTTCTAGGTGAGCTCACTCCATCGTAGGCCACGTCTTTACCTTTGGTTAGTCTGTGCATGACCAAGAGTAAGCCCATTTATAATAATAAAAAAAACTTTGTTGGCGCGATGATCTAAAATGATTATTGGCCTCCAACACAAGAGCACGCCACTTTCAGCGGTTCAGTGCGACATCACGCCAGCCCTCGTTGACGGGAGTTCACGGAGATCTGCCTCCACTCTATCCACCCGATATTTAAGATGGCCAGCAGGAAACGTTCAGTTGGACGGCTCAAATAGGAGGGTAGGCATAGCGAATAGCAATGTAGGAGGTAGGGCATAGCGAATGATATTCCGCTTTGTGTGGTAGGGCACAGCACAGCGGATATCATCTCACTCGAATCTAGAGCAGAGTCCAACTGGAGAAGTACCTCCGCCTTACAGAAGACCGCAGCCAAATATCACTAGACCCTACTCAATCTACTCATAGTGTTGTGTTCCTGTCGGGGAGTAAGGCTGCCTAAGCTCAACGAGGGTGCAGTGTGCTGGTGACGGAAGGACCTACGGAACTAAATTTGTTCCGTCTTTTGTCCTTGGAGTCGTTGGCAACCCGAACCCTCCTTGGAACTTGTACACTCCTTTTTGCTGTGTACCACAGACCAACCCCTATAGACATCCATTACAAGACGACTCGCGGTCGCCAGCCTTCCTAGTATTTGCACTGATATAAGCGCGGGCCCTCGCCGTGCCCGATCAGTAGCGACCAAGTAACAGACCCGAAAGCAGTGCGTGTTTTTCGCAATAAAAAATTGAAAAAGGGTATTTTGATGTCTTGAAGATGTCCACCTGTAGTGTGAAATGGTGTGGAAAGGTAACAAGAAGCTCAAATTTAAAAACAGACGTCATTACATTCCACATAAAAGTCATATTTATAATTTATTTAGAGCCGGCATAGGTCAACTTACATTGGCCAATTACGCGTCAGTAGAGGGACAGTCCCTTTCATCTGGCGCGACTGCCCGCCGTCCTTGAAACGGCCAATCACAGCGCGCTTAACACATTCCCCGCCCGCTCCTCGCACCCCTGGCACTGGTGACTCGTATCGCGAACAAAATATACAAGAATGCTACTCTATAGGAGGTTCTCTGTGTGTGTACTTAACACAGCAAAAGGGAGTGTACAAGTTTCTAATGGGTTAGCAACGCGCATGTGACACTTCTTGAGTTGCAGGCGTCCATAGGTTACGGTGACCGCTTTCCATCAGGCGGACCGTATGCTTGTTTGTCACCGACGTAGTATAAAAAAAAATAGGCACTTTATAGTGCCTGATCCTCACCCATCCAAGCCAGCAGAGACGAAGTGCCTTGGTCTCATCTATTATATTCGGTTCACATAATACGAGTAGATGTTTAATTTCTAAATTCTTTCGGATTATCCAAATATAAAATGTGGAATTTTGAAACACTTTAAAGTTTAAAGTTTACTGCAAATACATTATTGCTGTTTCATTAATTTAATTATTATCCTCCTTGCGTTATCCCGGCATCTGCCCCGGCTCATGTGAGCCTGGGGTCCGCATTGACAACTAATCCTAAGATTTGGCTTAGGCACGTTTTACAAAAGCGACTGCCATCTGACATTCCAACCCGAAGGGTAACTAGGCCTTATTGGAATTAGTCCGGTTTCCTCACGATGTTTTCCTTCACCGAAAAGCGACTGGCAAATAGCAAACGACATTTCGCACATAAGTTCAGAAAAACTCAGTGGTACAAGCTGGGCTGCGGATCGAAGGTCGCACGCTCTTACCGCTAGGCCACCAGCGCTTCGTTTCATTGATTTAATAGCCGATAATAATGATGGAGATGCATCAATTCAATACCTACTGTTGCAATATGAATCAGTTTCCTTGCCGGCGGCTATATTTCCGAGCTCATATAACCCGGCAACTTTCAAATCAAGAGTGAACAGGCATCTTCTGGGCAAGCTCACTCCATCGTAGGCCACGACTTTGCCTTTGGCTAGTCTGTGGCCAAGAGTAAGACCATTTATTATAATAAAAAAAAAAAGTTTTCTTACATTTCTACTCAACATTGTTTCCCCTCTCAGAATACCGCTGCGCCTAGTTTGAGAACATAGTTTTAGATTGGATTTGTCTTTAGATCCGGGAACCAAAACTGCCGAAACTGTGTTTGCCAGTGAGATCTTTTGGGAGGGATTCTTTTTTTAAATTCGTACTTTGCTTTAGGAACTGGGAGATCAGGGTTTTCATTGTTGAATGTGCTATTTTAAAGTGAGTTTTGTAAGTGATTACCTAAGGGCATGCTAATTATTCTCTAGACGCTCTTTCTGCTGTTATTAATATTTCTAGGTTCCTGTAGGAATGCTATAAGCCGCTTAGCACATTATTTCAAGAATTTATTATAATTTAAATATGTTTAGATAATAACAAAAGCAATAAGAATCTGATAGAAATTGGAAAGTTGGAAGGGCTTTTCATTCTCGTCAGAATAAAAAAAGCCACTTCTCGCACTAGTGCGTAAAAAAAAACACCATCTGTACTGAAAAATATATTTTAATAAATACTATAGGTATTTTATGGACTTTTTCTCCACTTTTACCTTTCTCATTTCTTGTCTATTTTCGGTGAAGTAAAATAGGAAACCGGCATGAAACACTTCACAACAGACAGACATCGATCGTGCCACGGTTACTGTAATTACTGCAATCTGGATAATAACTGCATTTCTGAAGCCGATTGTACTTGCATTGGTAAGATCGGCAAAAAAAAGTATTATGTTCGAAATGTGAAATAATTTGAGATTCCAACATTTTCTGGTAGAGATTATTTTGAATGGTGACCATATTGATTTAGATCAGCGTTTTTCAAAGGGGGCGCGCAGCTACATTATATTCCCTGAACTATATATTCTCATTTTTATCAATAGGGGGGCGTGCTTAAAAAAAGGTTGGGAACCCCTGGTCTGCAGTATCGCTGACCAAAAATAGGCTTGAATAAAATAAACCCAATTTATATATAGTACCTATGCAAGTATGCAACGATACGATAGACTGATAATGTGTTCAACTACGTCATGATTAGTTAAAAATACTGGTTAAATAACCATAATATTTATTAGCCTATTTGAATAACTTGTTGAAACAATTTGTCGCCAAAAAGCGCTGGTGGCCTAGCGGTAAGAGCGTGTGACTTTCAATCCGGAGGTCGCGGGTTCGAACCCCGGCTCGTATCAATTAGTTTTTCGGAACTTATGTGCGAAATGTCATTTGATATTTGCCAGTCGCTTTTCGGTGAAGGAAAACATCGGTGAGGAAAGCGGAATAGTAGTAGTAGTAGTAGTAGTAGTAGTAACTCTTTATTGTACAAAAACACATTAAAAATAATATACATTGAGATGTGAAGTACAAAGGCGAACTTATCCCATAGAGGGATTTCTTCCAGTTAACCTTTGAGTAAATGAGAGGAAAGAGTTAAAGAGGGTAACAAAATCTAGCAATTTGAATAATCCCTAGGCCTAGTTACCCTTCGGGTTGGAAAGCCAGATGGCAGTCGCTTTCGTAAAACTATTGCCCACGCCAAATCTTGGGATTAGTTGTCAAAGCGGACCCCAGGCTCCCATGAGCCGCGGCAAATGCCGGGATAACGCAAGGAGGACGATGAAACAATTTTTCCCCAGTCTGACAATGACGCATGGTCCCTTAGTCACGTTCGAAATGTCTGACTAAAATACTTAGATAAGGTGCATTAGAGTAATTCCGAAAGCCGTCTAATTACGAAAGTCGCATAATAATCACCATTATTTCCATCATATCAAGATTTTCCTTTCGGAATTACCAGAGCATTTCTGTCATTCGGAATTACCCTAATGCAAATTACTAAAATATGTACGTGGTTATTCCCTATGAAAATTTCATTACATTCTATTTCATTACACTCTATTCTGCTGGCCGTACATTTGAATGATCGAAAGTCAAGACTTTTCAGAGTATCGATCATTAACACTTTCGCTACCAAGAACCCGACTGTCGGGTACACCGCTCGTAGAAGCGTAGCCGATTACATGGGTTTCCCCGTATGTAGCGAAAATGTCGTAGCGCCGCGTAGAGCCCGGTTTCGAAAGTGTTAAGCCAAGTCTACCATAATTACAATCCTGAACACTAATTGTTTTAGACTGTATCGTTTTCATACCGTGTTTTGCTTTTATATTTCTAAGGCCCAGTTGCACCAACAACTTAACTCAGGGTAAGTGGGATGTCCTGTCAAATCTCATATAAAATGGTGGGTTTTTTTGGTGCAAGTAGCGTTTAAGGCCTGAGAGCTGGGTGGCTAGCCGAATGGCACAATCGCTCACGAAACGCTCACGAAACGAAGCGCTAGTAGATATCTATCTCTATCGCGCTTGCGTATTGGCGCGACAGAGCCAGCGGCGTATCGCTTTCGTTTGGCGTCGGAGAAATGCCATTCGGCTACGGGGCCAGGGTGGCTAGCCGAATGGCACAATGGCTCACGAAACGCTCACGAAACGAAGCGCTAGTAGATATCTATCTCTATCGCGCTTGCGTATTGGCGCGACAGAGCCAGCGGCGTATCGCTTTCGTTTGGCGTCGGAGAAATGCCATTCGGCTACGGGGCCAGGGCGGAGCGTGCGGCGAGCATGACAAACAATTGAAGCTCATACGAGTGTCCTAAGTCGACGCAACATAGGGTGGACGCACGTGTTAGTTATGGTAAAAATATAATAAAAATAAGCTATGAGTTATAAATTATTGAGATATGGTTAATTATAAATAAAAAGAAAAATGTATATTTATTGTGGTTTTATTGAAAATAAACATATGGGTATGTTTTTAAATTCGTATAACTGTATTTGTACCACCTTTGTACATAAAAACATTATCAATATTAACAACATGTCAAACATGTATACACCTGGTTCAACACAAATCAAAATAACGTAAACAAAGTAAATATATGAATATTCTTTAAAATTGTCTGATGGAAAGAGGATATAACAAAAACCAGGTTTATACACCTTAATTAATAAAATGTCTCAATAAGCAGAATTATATTAATACTAAGCAATATTTGAATATTATTATTTTCTTTACTAAGCAATAAACCAATATGTGAACAAATAGCAAAGCAATATCTACTATAAAAATAATTTCATTTCATTTAAATCACAGCAATATAGAAAACAATAAAATGAAGCATGATCGTACCTCGCATCGATCGTAGTTAAAAATCGCCATATACACAAATCTGCAATCGCCGAGCACTTGCTTACTGCGGAAACGAATCACTGGATTGAGCTACACAAACCCAAAGTTCTTTCCACCGAGCGACACTATTATCCCCGGATTGTGAGGGAGGCGATCGAAATTAAAAAATATCCTAAAAACTTTAACAGGGAAGACGGGTATAGATTATCGCCAACATGGGGACCAGTGATTCAAATGTTCAAACCAAAAGATCTATCTTCGGACCAGTGCGCGGATGTTGTGAGTGATGTGTGTCGTGCGGTGGGAAATAAACAATAACTAAAAGCGGGTAGATTATATTTATTTGTCTACCCCGAACATTTATATAAATTAATATCGGGTAGTTTTGTGTTGTTTACATCTCCGGTGACACTTTGCTGGGACGTCAGTCTTCCGCGACCACGGCCAGTGCAACCTGGCCGAAACGTTGGGAAAAAAGGTAAAAATAATGTTAATTAATCGCGTTCGACCTGTGTGTGACTTTAAATATGTGTACAAAGCGCGAGAACTTAAAGTGTTAAAATACAATTAAATTATAGATAGGAATAATAAACACTTAATTGAAACATCAACGTCCAAGTAACCAAATCGTGATACTAATAATTAGGGCTCTGGATATTCGGTACTACCCGCCGATCCGTGCGCCCGGCCCCTTAGCCCCGGCGGTGCTAAGCGTCCGAACTACCCGAACCCGCCGAAGTCCGTTCCCGTGTAGTGCCGTTCGCGCGTGTAGTGCCGAATGCGCGTTCGGGGCCGGACGGCCGGACGCACGGACTTCGGCACCGTTCGGGTATTGAACACACGAGGCGGCCGGCGGACCGATCGACTTATTGCCGTGCCGGTTTGTAATGTTTGTATTTAAAAAATAGGTGAAATTTAATAATTTAGCGAACGAATACGAATTGGTTTTATACATACTCGTTTTATTTGAATCAATAACGTGTTAACTATATTTTTTGCACTTGTTCCCGTTACGTTATAGGCTACTCGTACAGATTAGATAATAATTATGATTATATGTATTCAATACAAATATTACAAACGTATTCCATATAGGTCCATAATTCGCCAGGAACACTAGTCTACTGTTTTTTTTTTCAATAAAGTTGCTTAATACAATTGCGAAAAGTAGAGTTTAATGGACTTTATTTGTCTCTAGGTTAACTAATAGAAGTCTAAACAGGGTATTGGTTTGTGTGAAAAATACTATATTAGTTCTATTACTTACTTGATTGTTTTATGATATTCATGGTGCCTTACTAACTATATATAGGGACCATACCACCTATAGGTACTTACTACATATATGTACACATGTTGACAAATATACTTCAAAATATTGTCTTCGGTTACCGCGACAGTTACTCATGCAATTTATTATAGTTATATCTATGTCTCATAGTTTTAAAATAAATAAATAAATATTGGGGACATTACACAGATCGACTTAGCCCCAAACTAAGCGAAGCTTGTACTATGGGTGCTGCGCGACGATATACATACTTAAATAGATAAAATACATAACTATGGAAACGGATTATATCGCGTATACTAAATGAAATGTATTTGAACTATCGAGTTATTAGTTTTTATCTAAGAAGTTAGTAGAATTAACGTCGCATGAGAAGACAAAGGTAATAATGACTTGTGGGCGGCACAATAACCAATACTCGTGGTGATTTTTTTTTACTAATAATTATGACACCCGGCTTCCCTTTGACAAGGACAAACCTTTTGTTTGAAAAGTTCTAGATGTAGCCGCGCTGTTTTACAAATACCTAGTTAAGAATGGTATATTTTTTTTTGTTATTTTGAAGGGAACTACCTTGAAGTGAATATGTATCCATAGTCCTGGTTCTTAACTTGCGCTAGTCGGATAGGGTGTGACTAAAAGCATGAGACTTGACATGTATATAGGTAATTTACAAACACAACAGAAAAAAAAATAAAAGTACGCAGACGCCGAGGTGTCAATGTTTCCCCTCTTTTCCCTCATTTTTATATCACTATTTTCAGGTTTTTTATATTGTTATGAAAACCGTGAAAGCTATAATCACGATATTTAGGAAAAGTATAAATTTTTTACAATACTGTCTTTTTAACCCTCGACGCAAAAACGACGGGGTGTTATAAGTTTGACGAGTCTGTCTGTCTATCTGTCCGTCTGTCTGTCTGTCTGTCTGTCTGTCTGTCTGTCTGTTTGTCTGTCTGTGTGTGTGTCTGTCTGTGGCATCGTAGCTCCCGAACGGATGAACCGATTTAGATTTTTTTTTTTACACTAACACATAGTCGGGAGTGTTCTTAGACATGTTTCATGAAAATCGGTCCACTAGGTCGCGGTCGGGGGTTTTTTCAAAATTTTAATTTTGTGGTTATAAAGTAGGTGTCTTTTAAGGTGGGTAGGTAGGCTTTTAACTCATCATTTTCAAACTATGCTTAAGTCCCCCGCATAATATTTGTTTTTAACTACTAGTGGGATGAGTAGGGGTAGCACTATCGACTGTTAGTAATATACTTTAAATGGAAGTATTGTAGAGAATTTCATGGTACTTCTCCTAGACATCTTTCTGGTAAGTACCTACTCGTAATATTTACTTACCAAAACCTTTAGTAGTTTTCGTGAAAATTTAAAAACGCTAAAAATGGGAGATAATAGTGGGGGGAAGAGATTGACTCCTCGGCGTGTTTCTACTTCTATTTATTCTTATGAACGTCAAAGCTATGTGCATACCAAGTTTCATGCTTTTTGACATCATACTAATTTAGGCCACTAAAAACGCGTGCTCTATATAATAATGCCTAAAATGTAAAACATGGAAAAAATCGCGTAGTTAAAATTTGTCCCCCAGTCACAATTGCTCCGCTGTCCCTTTTTCATTTTAGTTATTAAGGTTTTATCATTTTTGGTTCTTTAAACTGACTTTAATATTCGCTTGAACCGAGAACGCGAACGATCGTCAAGCATCACTATACGTCGAGAACGGATCGGACCCGCGGGTTTTCAGAGTCCGTCGATCCGGACACACGGACTACACGGGTACCCGGACTTTAATTACACGGTCCCTAATTACCCGTTCCAAACGGGCCAGAAATCCGGATTCGTGTAACACGGGAACGGATACCCGGCAACGGGTACACGAAACACGGACGCGACCGGGAGCCCTACTAATAATGAGGGTAGTTTACAATTCTGAAATGTTACTATGACACAATCTTTAAACATAATGAGGTTTTTATAAATCTGTAAGTACAGTATTTGTTTGTATTGTATTGTATTATATTTGATAGAAAGCTGTTGCTAATATAATCTATCACACGCTCGTCCGCCCCGCTGCACGCCACGCCAAACGCTCCGCTCCGAGCGTTTACTCCGTGGGCTATTTCACAGAGACATTGACACTAAACTTGACACTGACAATTCTGTGGTATTCCTGAGTGTATAAGGCCCAACTTTTTTTTTTGTTTAGGGGGGGGGAATGCGTTCCGCAGGTTTACCACTCGGGTGCGAGGGGACCCGAGCGGTTATGTGGGACTCCCGTATTGGCTAATGAGGCCACGGTATACCCACTAAAAACCCCCCCACATACCACCTCGCCGCCTTATTGGCGGGGTTACCGGAACACTTGCGCTCACAACGGCGACCCCGCCGGCGGCAGCCGCCCACGTGCAGCTTCTCTGCGTATGCCCAACGGCCCTCCACAATGAGTGCGCCCGATAACAGGGCGCACCTTCCTCCTCGGACGCTTATAGGTACAGTGACGGACCCCCTCGAGTCCGCCACAAAGAGGCCATGGGCGCTAAAAGAGTTCCGGCGCCCGGCGGTGGTAATGGTCTTTGGTTCCACCGCTAACCAAGTCGGCCGCAAAGGATAGGGAGAACGGCGCACCGTAATACCGGCACTCCTCTTCCTTTGCGGCCCCACCAATGCCGCTATAGCGGAGCGGCCCCGCCAAGGTCGCAGGGGGTAGGGAGAGTGGCGCACCGCTATACCATCATGCCTCTCCCCCTGCGATCCCACCTCGGCTACCGAGGGAGGGCACAGAGCGGCATGAATAAGGCCCACCTTGCACCAACCGCTTAACTCAGGGTTAGTGGCCTGTCAACTGTCAAATTCCATATAAAATGATAGGTTAACCCTCGTGTTAACCCTCCATTTTTAACCCCCGACGCAAAAACGACGGGGTGTTATAAGTTTGACGTGTCTGTCTGTCTGTTTGGCTGTCCGTCTGTCTGTCTGTCTGTCTGTCTGTCTGTCTGTCTGTGGCATCGTAGCTCCCGAACGGATGAACCGATTTCAATTTAGTTTTTTTTGTTTGAAAGCTGAGTTAGTCGGGAGTGTTCTTAACCATATTTCATGAAAATCGGTCCACTATGTCGCGGTCGGGGGTTTTTCAAAATTTTAATTTTGTGGTTAGGTTATCTTTGGTGCAAGTGGCCCTAAGTAACATAGCTACACCACAGTATAATAAAGAGTACTAACGTACAGTATGGCCACTCCCGCTCCCCGCTGAAAGTGCCGCCCACCCCCTCTCGGTTACCTCACAGTTACAACTCATACAAGCGTAGTACGCGTTCACCTACACGAGCTTAGACTGTGTGCTAGGAACGCGCCTCTTTCATATATTTGACCGCCAGTGTCCGAAGTGTGGCTACTACACAGCGTCAATATTTCCTTGTTGGACAGGCAATGAATGGCGAAGTGTAAGAAGTGTCAGTGTCACACTAAGCGATTCTAACGTATGCCAAACACCCAGAGTGACTTCCGAATACGCAGACCTTCCGTGACCTAAGTATACCGAAATCCCTAATCCTAAACTAAACAGAATTAATTCAAACTAACCCCCACCTGCATATCCGGACAACACCTGTCCCGGATTCAATTAGCACCCGGCAGCCGGTGTGGTTAATACTGGAAATTTCCGGAAATTTCTACAAATTCTTGGGAACATCCACAAATTTCAGCGTGCTGGGTAATTTCATTTGCTGGGATATTACTGTCGAGTGCATGGGTATGAAAAAGTTTGTTTTGAGTTTTAAAGGCATGTAGGGTTGAAATTATATTTTTGGATAAGTATTTTGACCCATAAGGTTGTAAATTATACGTTTAACATTCTCATGTGCCTCAATTATTTTTCATGTGTTTCACTCGTACGCGGATCCGCGTTCTTTATACTAGTCAGTAAAGGAAAAAAACGATTCTATAAGTTTAGTTCTTTGTGACTGCTTTTTAGCCGACTACGGCAACGCAACAGAAGGATTATGATTTTGACCCGTATGTATTGTAAATTATGACATCGCTTAAGATAAAATTATTATTTTCCAAAATATTGTTTTGGCGAATTTTTGTGCTAAAACGAAACCATCTTCGCTTAGAAATCTTCATCTTTGCTCAATCCCTCCTAGCAGTGAAGATAAGTACCACTATGATCTGCAAAAAGGGGACGAAAACCTTTGTTATAATAGTTTATCACTACCTATCGCGCACGTGACACCCCTTGAGTTGCGGGCGTCCATAGGTTACGGTGACCGCTTTCCATCAGGCGGGCCGTATACCTGTTTGCCACCGACGTGGTATAAAAAAAAAAAAAAAACCTATTTTGCATTTTACGCTTAGGTCGCCACGCATAACGACATATCTCTCTCTCTCTTATATCTCCTTATTCAGCAAAAAAAAAAGTAGAAATTGACTATTTTTTTTATCAAAGTAACACTTAACTGTTCTCATTAAACTGTCAAAATACTTGTCATATGCAAAACGATTTACATAGAGAGTGGCGCCCATATTTTCTTTTTTTCGCGAGACTGTAAATCGAGACTGTAAACTAGGTTGTCTGGAAGAGATCGCTCTTTAGCGATAAGACCGCCTCTTGTTTTACCTCTTAAGTTGTTGTTTATACTTGCTATGTTGTTTCGTGTATTGAGGTGTGCAATAAAGAGTATTTCTATTGTATTGTATTGTAAATACAAAAATGTACGTAATTTTGCACGGCAGCCCAACCCACTATCTTACATGCCCAAAGTCTCACAAAGATTCCGTTCTGAATCTTAGGTACTTTACGGGATAACTTCTCGAGATTTTTCACGAGTTAGAAATTTAAGTCATTAAAGGCAGGCCAGCATTCCTGGGACTATAAAAGGCCTTATGTCCTTTATTAAGGCCTTATTCTTATGGCCTTTATAAAGGACGGAGGGGGGATAATTCCCGCACCGTTGGATATGGGGGTTTAAATAAATTATGGTGTGGAGGACATTTTTGTCGTTTTGCGTGCGTTATAGAATATAGAGAGGTTTCTTACAATGGAGGTACAGTTTCGTTCAGTTATATATCTACGTACTTTAACTAACTAAAATATTCGAACGCAGTAATGAATATGTGAATATTGTAGTTCCAATATGAACATGTTTCAATTCGTTTTCAGGTATTTTTTTGAAGTGAAGCTTATAATGCGATTTCCAACTGACAGCGCGTAACACTCAGTCATTGTTACATTTCGTGAAATGCTGCTCACTCAGCGTGTAACATTCTGTCAGTGCGCGTAACATTCGCTCAACGCGACTCACTCATTCCATTCATTCACTTATTCACTCAGTGACAGAACAGAATGTTCAGAATGGTGGAATGGTTGGTTGGAATGTGTGTGTTTTATATTTAGACAGACGTAACTAAACGCGAAAACGTGATGGTCACTTGACAAAATGGTTGAAATGTGCGACTTCTGGTTCGAGCGCGCCATGTGTGTGCGTGTGTTTTATATTTAGATCGAGTGCAAAATGATTACAGCAAATAGCAATGTAAAATATTTAAAACAGTAAAAGATGGACATCTTCTTCTTCTTCTTCTTTGCATCCTGTTACCCTCTGCTGGGGTGTAGGGCTCGAATCATATTTCTCCATTTACTCCGGTCTTGGGCAGTTTGGGTGACCTCCTCCCACCCCATGCCTAGCACCCTGAGCTCCTGCTGAACCGAACGACGCCAAGTCGATTTAGGGCGGCATGGTTTGCGCTTTCCGGATACATTCCAGGTGAGGGCCATTTTGGATAGGTGGGTATCAGGTTTTCTGAGGATGTGTCCAATCCAATGCCATTTCATTTCAAAAGATGGACATAGGTAACTAAACGCAAAAACGTGATGGTCACTTGACAAAATGTTTTTGAGGTAAATTATTTTGATTTTGATTTGATTTTGAGGTTATGTTAGGAAGTTTCACTTTTTCTGCGCGGAGACACTCCACCGCACTGTTTTTTTTATCTGAGTTCGTTTATAATTAGGTATGTGTACATTTCAGGACAACTTGCGATTTCTTCTTTCGCTTCGCTTCTTCACTACTAAAATAAGGAGCCCATTCAATGTTGTTCCAAAATAAGCCCAACTGTGCTATCTTAATCTTGATGAGAAAAATTATGACAAGTCCCTAGAATTCAAAATTCAGAGTATCGCAATACAGCGTGGAAATGCTTATGTTTTTATTTGTTTGCTTTTGTACTTTGCATCAATAAAAATCTCGCTTCAAAATCGCAGTCAAATCAATAAAATTTATTAAAATTTTAATTTAAGAAAATTACTGCATCTTACGCCATTTAAAAAGTAACATAAAATCATCTAAACGCGCTTATTGGAATAAATTTAGGGGTTCACAGTAAATTCACTTTAATTGCTCTTTTTAAGGCCCAAGAGGGTAAGTGTGTTTTATAAACACGATTACACCCTAACGTGTTTTGAACTACACCATTACACAATTTAAGGGTAGAAAATCATAGCCCTGGGGCGTTTTCCTTGCGTTTAAATTTGACAGTGCGTTTTAAGTTTAAATTTCCGTTGTTACATTGGTCAATGGTCATTAATCAGGGGTGCGCGAACTGTCAAATCGTATGGGTTGTCATGGAAACACACTTGTAATACAAGGCTTGTATTACAAGTGCGCGAACTGTCAAATCGTATGGGTTGTCATGGAAACACACTTGTAATACAAGGCTTGTACCTTTCGAGAAACAGGCCCCAGGTATTAATATAGCCTGTCTGTATATCCTTAGCAGTGTCAAAATGAAATATTTGTAACTTTCATACTTAGGAACCTACTTTCTATCTTTTTGCTCAGACTAATATGCCAGATGCAGGAAAGAATTTTGTTATAGACGCTCGCGTAGTTACATTTATTTATATATATTTATTTGGGTGTGTATTTGTACATATGTGTATTTGTATTTGTCAAATTTTGAACATTATCGGCTTAAGATAAGCTATTAAAAGAAAGTAATATCATAAAGTATATGCATAGTGATTTTGCACGGTTCTTTATAGTATGCGGCCCAACGTGCACTTGGACAGTTTTCTCCATGCTTGCATATCTAAATTTATTTTTAAAGTCTAGACATGGAAAAAAC
Source organism: Leguminivora glycinivorella (assembly GCF_023078275.1). Classification (NCBI taxonomy): domain Eukaryota; kingdom Metazoa; phylum Arthropoda; class Insecta; order Lepidoptera; family Tortricidae; genus Leguminivora; species Leguminivora glycinivorella. The sequence goes on from NC_062983.1 coordinate 1,806,012, forward strand.
CTTATTTACAGACTTTCATTGGCTCGAAACGAGAACGGCTATGGACTGTATAAATATTCATCTCAGGGAAATATTTACTCTGTCTCTTTGATACGATACCTAAGATAGTTTTCCATTATAAAAATACATTTTTTCTTTCGTGAGACAAATTCAAATATTTAAATATACGGATGTGCCTACATTTATTTATATACACCGTGTTTTTTTGTTTTCCGTTAAATTCGACACGTAACTAGGTTCATTATCAGGAACCAACCTTAGTTAAATTCGCAAAAAAAAATCATGTTCATACATAATAAGTAAATGAATTTATTAATGTGACCTTAAGAATAACATTCAAGTTGGCGTCAAGTGACTGACGGCACATGTCAAAACAAATAATATTAGGAATTGGTAAAGGCTGTCACACACGTGTTCAGTAATTATCTTTATTTTTTTAATAACTCGATAACCGTAAGAGTTAAGACGCTAGTTTCTTAGAGAAATTAATTGTATTTGATCTAAAGAATCTTCCCTTAAAGTTAACGGAATTCAATAAAAACACGGTGTATATCGCAACTGGCTCAAAGGCGGGCGGCGCGGGCAGTGCACGGACTTTAGCCGCCGCGAGCACTCATGCCTGATGACAGGTCTCCAAATGACTTTGACATCCGGTCTTGCCTAGCGCGTAGTGACCTAGTGCCTGCTAAGCCGCGGTCCGGGGTTCGAATCCCGATAAGGGCATTTATTTGTGTGATGAGCACAGATATTTGTCCCTGGATCAAAAAATTCACACTTTTAAAAGTTTTTAAAGATAATGTAGTTATAATTATTTGTGCCCCGTTTGGTGACAGGTTAAGAATTTCACCACCCCCTTTCTTCCCGTGGGTATCGTAGAAGTCGACTGTGGGATACGGTTAAATTGTGGCGTATGCGAGAGGCTGGCAACCTGTCACTGCAATGTCACAATTTGTATTTCTTTTAACCCCTTTTTGCCAAGAATGGCACTGAAACTTAGTAGTTCATGTGCTCTTTCTATTACCTCATGGGATACAGGCGTGATTATATGTATGTATGTATGTACGTATTTATATTATTTTCATGTATTACATTAACTTGATTAACGTAATTGTTTTTAACCCTTTTTGGGTTCATCAGCTATATTTTTTTTTAACACTTTCGAAACCGGGCTCTACGCGGCGCTACGACATTTTCGCTACATACGGGGAAACCCATGTAATCGGCTACGCTTCTACGAGCGGTGTGCCCGACAGTCGGGTTCTTGGTAGCGAAAGTGTTAATTTATTTAGAAAGCAAACAGCCATTTACAAGTGTACGGTTTACAAAAAGATATATAAATCTAGGCCTAGAGTTTCCTACATTACTAGATGATTAAATTTAAGTAAAAATAGTAAACAAAATTACACACGCAGTAGTTGAGTAAATTTTATGATTCAAATGACAAAAACGTTATTTGCAAAATATCCAAAGTCAGGTTAAAATTTACACATTTTAGCTATTAATCATATTTATGCGTTTTACTTAAAAGTTACTACTATTATAAATCTTTTACGTGGGCGATCACAATTTTACACAAAATACCCTCAGAATAATTACTTGTAATAAATTATATATTCAATTATTCTGAAACGTCCAAGATAACAGTTTACTGGTCACTTTGAGTGTTTTATCTGTGGGAATTTGACAGTAACTGTCAAAAGTAAACTTTGCTATCGTTTTCATCTGTGTAATTTAGGTGAGTGCTTAAGAGATACCATTAAATATGTAGGATGGATGTGTTTTAAATTGCGATGAATTTACGTGAAGATAGTTGAAGGGCTGAACAGTGACATAGGTTACTTTGTCTCGTCCTGAACCCCCATTTTTAGGGTTCCGTAGTCAACTAGGAACCCTTATAGTTTCGCCATGTCTGTCTGTCCGTCCGTCCGTCCGTCCGTCCGTCCGTCCGTCCGCGGATAATCTCAGTAACCGTAAGCACTAGAAAGCTGAAATTTGGTACCAATATGTATATCAATCACGCCAACAAAGTGCAAAAATAAAAAATGGAAAAAAATGTTTTATTAGGGTACCCCCCCTACATGTAAAGTGGGGGCTATTTTTTTTTTTCATTCCAACCCCAACGTGTGATATATTGTTGGATAGGTATTTAAAAATGAATAAGGGTTTACTGAAATCGTTCGATAATATTAATATTTTCGGAAATAATCGCTCCTAAAGGAAAAAAAAGTGCGTCCCCCCCCTCTAACTTTTGAACCATATGTTTAAAAAATATGAAAAAAATCACAAAAGTAGAACTTTATAAAGACTTTCTAGGAAAATTGTTTTGAACTTGATAGGTTTAGTAGTTTTTGAGAAAAATACGGAAAACTACGGAACCCTACACTGAGCGTGGCCCGACACGCTCTTGGCCGGTTTTTCTAAAATAGGGGGGGGGGGGGGTGTCATTTCGCAATTTTCGATTTTAACGCGAGCAAAGACGAGGGCAATATTTTTTATTAAAAATTATTTACACACTGACAGAAAAAACAACCCCTTTTCATGTAGGTACGTAGTTTTTTATAATATAGTTTTTATTTTTTTATTTCTTTTATTACTATAAGTACTATAACTATGTTTATTTTATTAATAATGCAGTTTTGTAATTGTAATTTAAATGAATTTGTATTTTGACTAATTATATTGTATAATTGAAATTCTTAAATGTTATTATTGTAAATGATTTACTTATGTATACCTATTAATTTTACTTTATTGTAAATTAATGAATAATTTATGACCTGTAAATTGGCTTTATAAAATAAATGACTATGACTATGACTATGTTAGTTCAACAAGTTTTTTGGTTAACATAGCGCCTAAATGCTCTTTGGTACATTCTACACGTTACTCGTTATTTGAATCAACAAGTCGATTTTATAAAAGCAACATGACACATATTGTTTTAAACATTATGTTTGGCTGATTTAATCAAATATCTTTTAACAAGTTTGACCTTGTTATTCGAACAAATTCGACTTGTATTGTTAGGATAAACCCGCATTAGGTCGAACTTATTAAATTCACAATGCAAATTTCTCTCAGCATAAACGAAAAATCGAAAACTAGATAACTAGTAACTAAACTTTCTTCATTTTCACACTCCACATACTGTAACTAAATACATCCACTTTAACAGGCACTAGATACCAATCGCAGTAGCATCTAGACACTTAACAGTAATGGCGGTGGTAAATGGTAATCGTCGAATACTCACGCGATGGTACTTATAAAGACGAGGGCAAAATACGAACTGTCAATACTAATAAATAAATACATTTTGGGGGATATTTTACCCCGTGGGTTGCGTGGTAGAGATGTGTCGTTCGCGAATGAGTGATTCAAGAGAACTTATCTTTTGACTGAACTCGCTGGCTCTTCAACTCAGTAGAGAACTCGCTCATTCCGTTCAGTAATTCATCTATAGCTCAGAGTTACTTACGCGCTCTTTCCTACTCATGATTCAAATGAGCGGGCTGAACCAAAAGACCGAAACGATGCAAACGTTCCGAATGACAGCTTCGGACCGATTCGGAAGGATTCGGTTTGGCAATATGGCGGTATCGATTCGACATCTTGCTCAAGATAGTCTGACAGATTCACTTAGCGAAATGAGCGGAATGTGCGAAATGAGTGATATATATCACCGCGAGCAAAAGAAATGAATCAATCTTTTCACCTCAGTGAACCGTATTGCGCATCTCTATGCGTGGACGACGATCGCGCGTCTGCCGCCGTTGTGTCCACCATACGCTCATTAATCAATGAAGAAAGTTACAATTTTGAAAAAACCCCCGACCGCGACATAGTAGACCGATTTTCAAGAAACATGGCTAAGAACGACTAGCTCAGCTTTCCGACAAAAAAAAACTAAATCTTAATCGATTCATCCGTTCGGGAGTTACGATGCCACAGAGACACACAAACACAGACAGACAGACAGACAGACACGTCAAACTTATAACACCCCGTCGTTTTTGCGTCGGGGGTTAAAAACCAGGTAGGTCGTCTTTATGCTTAAGAGACAATAATTATTTTAGATAAGTGATATAAACTCGGTGTCGGCGAGGGCTGGTGTGTCGCTCTGCCCGGCTATTATGCTCCAAATTTTATCACTCATCTACATGGATAAAGCATTACGTTTTGGCAAGTATGTCAGTGTGAGAGTGACAGATGTCTTATCCATGTTGATAAGTGATAAAATTGCAAGCAAAATATTGCAAAGCAAATTGCAAGCTGGACAGTAAAGTGGCTCTTGTGTTGGAGGCTAAGACTCATTTTGAATCATCGCGCCCAGAAAGTAAGTAAAACTTTTTTATTTGGCAAAAAAGAGAAGAAATGGAACTCTTTTTTAATGATAGTAACACGGGCTACACGAGCTTATTCAACCGTCCCCATTCTACCATCGCACTCTTCTACGCACGGCCAGTTTCCATCCTTCTTGGTAGCGCTTTGATTCTTATTTTTTTATGCGCACTGCGAGTGAATTCCTTGCCGGCGGCTATATTTCTGAGCTCATATAACCCGGCAACCTTCAAATCAAGACTGAACAGGCATCTTCTGGGCGAGCTCACTCCATTAGTAGGCCACGTCTTTGCCTAGTCTGTGGCTAAGAGTAAATCTCATTAAAAAAAAAACACTTTCCTCATACAGAAGTGCATGTCAAAATAGATGCTACATGCAAAGCGGTTTACATAGACTGTGGCGCCTCTATTATTTTCTACTATTTTTTGCCAACCTGTTAGTAAGATTGACAGTCCTTATAATTCTCTGGTCATTGTTTTTCCCTTTGTAATTGAAGAAAGCGATTGAAAAAGTACTGATTCGAAGAAGTTTTTATTGTTAAGGGCGAATAGGTTAGCTGATTGGTATTCTGACCTTGAACTATTGAATGAATTACAAATTCACTTTTTAATAGAATTCATTTATCAATGTAGGTCATTCATCAGGTGGGGGTTTTCTTTTATATACTTCATTTGTGGAAAACAAGCATTATTTGGTAGCACCGTAAACATAACATAACAAATTACACTAAACTCTAACGTTTCAAGAACGGTGTTCTACTTAAGATCTCGGAGAATTTAAAAAAAAACCGGCCAAGAGCGTGTCGGGCCACGCTCAGTGTAGGGTTCCGTAGTTTTCCGTATTTTTCTCAAAAACTACTGAACCTATCAAGTTAAAACAATTTTCCTAGAAAGTCTTTATAAAGTTTTACTTTTGTGATTTTTTTCATATTTTTTAAACATATGGTTCAAAAGTTAGAGGGGGGGACGCACTTTTTTTTCCTTTAGGAGCGATTATTTCCGAAAATATTGATATTATCAAAAAACGATCTTAGTAAACCCTTATTCATTTTTGAATACCTATCCAACAATATATCACACGTTGGGGTCGGAATGAAAAAAAAAATCAGCTCCACTTTACATGTAGGGGGGATACCCTAATAAAACATTTTTTTTTCATTTTTTATTTTTGCACTTTGTTGGCGTGATTGATATACATATTGGTACCAAATTTCAGCTTTCTAGTGCTTACGGTTACTGAGATTATCCGCGGACGGACGGACGGACGGACGGACGGACGGACGGACGGACAGACAGACATGGCGAAACTATAAGGGTTCCTAGTTGACTACGGAACCCTAAAAATCACATTTAAAATAATAATGTATAAAAGTATAAATTGCATTGATATCATGCTCGAAAGAAACAACGGCAAGGCCCACTGGTATGCAAGCACTAATTGCTCGCCCTTAGAATTGGTCAAAAGGCGCCTAGCCTTATCAGAGATAACATACACTAGAGAAATTTCGTCAGGTACTACGGCGGGCGGATGGTCTAGTGGTAAAGAAGTTAGCCGCGTAAGCTGAAGACCCGGGTTCGATTCCCAGCTCGGCCACCAGTGGGCCTGGTCGTTTATTTATTTGTTTATTTATTTATTTATTACAGTACATCCACATCATATGTATTACATCTTACACAATTGATTTAATTGCTTATAGTTCTCAGTTTGTTACAAAATGACAATTAAGGAGTACATAGCACTCTCCAAGTATGAATCTGGGAACGAGATCATAAAAAAATAGGTATATTAGAATCTAAAGCTAATAATGAACTAATAATACAACTAGTATGTACATGATTTACAATATTGCTTTTATCCTAAAAGTAAATACAAATTTAATTTATTACAGACCTAAAACTAGAATATAAGTAGTACTTATAACTAAAGACTAAAGTAAATAATATTTAGGTTTCGGTAATATTTTTGATTTAAATGCTGGCAGACTGTCATGAAAGATGTCAATGAAATTTTTGTGAGTGACAACACTGTTGTAGCTCGAGCATATTCGTACCACAGGGGCTTGCAGACCAAGGTTTGTTCTGGTAACTGGTATAGAAAAGGGTTTTGACATTTAGAATTTATTCTAGAGGTTTTTAGACTAGTATTTTTTTTTAATACAATTTAGATTGATATAATTTTATTAAATCAATGTAGTTTTAAAAGAATATTGTTTATTGCACCAATAAATTGCTCTGATATTGGGAATAAGATGAATATTGTACACTGTTGACAATTTAAAAGTGCTTATTGTAAGCCTATTTGAATAAAGAATATTTTGATTGATTGATTGATTCATTGATTTAGCTATAGGCCGTCGCGGGTAGTTGTGGGGAGTGGTGAAAGAGATTTTTTCAAGTAAATTGCTGCAGTTTACCTTTCCGTTTACTACTTTGTGTAGGAAACACAAGTCTAACATTTGACGCCGGTCCCGCAGGCTGTGTAATTTATATCTAACAAGCCGCTGGTCATAGGCATTTCTGTGTGAAAATCCAGGTGTATGAAAAGCAAGGTGTCTAGTAAATGCTCTCTGTATACTTTCAATACGCTGTTAGTGGACATGATAGTAGGGGCTCCATATAGTTGAGGCAGATTCTAGATGGCTGCGAACAAGGGTATTGTACAGAATGATTTTAGTTTCTTGATTCCTGAAGCCATTAGAATTTCTCCTTATAAAACCAAGCATTTTGTCGTTGCATCGTCGTGCATTGTCGTTTTTTCTTTCGGGTATGATATCTATTTCAATTTATAATTTATATATAGTAGTGTGACTACTTGAAAAAAGAACAAATCAAAAAATAATCAATAAAATAATTTGATTTGTTATAGTTGTAATGTGTAAATGTTTAAACCAGTAAATCAATTTAGTAATTCACTGAAAGCATCTTTTTGTAAGGTACAGAGGAACAATTTTGACTGAATTTTCCATGCTTTACACTATAAACTTGAGTTCATAGTATATATGTCCACTGATCACGTGCGCCATTTATGACCGGTGAACATTCCATTAAATAATATAAAAATTGTAAAACATGGATTACTTTTTTTGTCGTTGGTCACCAAAGGCCCCTCGGGCGCTAGCTTATTTTCTCCGCAACCAATCCTCGTTTATTCACTCCCATTTTATGCATTCAACATCTTGTTTACATTTATTTCTTTGAGCGTAAACATCGCAGTAAAAAAAGTAATTTGGAAACTTCCCACAGTCAACAGAAAGTGAATTTACTTTTAAAAAACGTTTATTTACTAGTAAACCCCCTGGACTACAAACAGCAGTAATAGAAAAGTTTCAATGTTATGTTTACTTAGTAAATTAAACTCAGATCCATTCGGTCCAAGTTATAAGATATTGCGTTTGGTAGTAAAGCATACAGCAAAGTAGGTATACTAAGGGCCTCTTGCACCACACGCTTAACTCAAGGTTGGTTAACCTCGGGTTAACCCTCCATTTTCGGTGATGCAAGTGACCCTAATTGTTACACAAATCTACGTGATCAATGGAATTCATCGATCAGTCATTTGTTTCGTTTCAAATATCGAACGTGAACTGACTAATAAACAGTGACAACAAATAGTTGATTTTACCTCTTCTGAATTTATAATAATATAATAGCTGTGTGCGTATAGCCTGCGTATATCTATCTCTATCACTCTTGCGTATTGGCGCGACAGAACCAAACTACATTTATGCGGCGTTTCAGTGGCGTTTCGCGTCGCAGAAATGCCATTCGTCTTCGCCTCCTGTACATATTGTAGAAAACGTATTATATATATGTAGATCCTTGTATGCACTCGTGTTTCTTGACTTTTCCGGGGCACAATTTAATGACAGGAACAGGAAACAGTAGCAAGAAGTCTGTGACATGATGCTTTGCATAATCTGGTGAACTTCTGATCGAAGGTTCAGGACTACTTACAGGTAGGTACTTTTACTTAATAGGCCAGCACGGGAAGCATGGTCGCGCGATAGACGATAAAATATCAGGCCGTCCCTATCGCACTTACAAATAGTGCGATAGGGTAGGCCTGTTATTTTATCGTCTATCGCGCGACCATGCTTCCCGTGCAGGTGACTGAATGACGTCGGATCGCACAAGTCAAGAACGAATGGCGAAGTCTAGTCTCGAAACCCTAGATCCACTTCAAGTCGCTAGCGAAATAAATGAGAACGGTTTTGACTGAACATACTTATTTTCTTTCATCTCTTATGACTTACACCGTGCCTCAGCGTCACCGGTGAAAGCAGATTGCCGGTCCCCGGGCGATCTATCAAAGTCTGAAAACAGCGTGTAATCGATAACGAAAATATCTCGAGTCAAGCCTACAGGGTATAGCCAAATGCACAAAAGTTTACGATAATATCTTTATCGTAGCTATTTCTATCTATAAGATATTTATAGTTCGTTAAAGGAGCCTGACGGTAGCTACTGGCAGCGCAACCATGAATTTGGAAGCTCTTAGTCAATCAAGAGAATATAGTCAGGTTTTGCAAATACCAGCTGCTGAGATGGGCAGCTCACCTTGAAAGATATGAGGGCTCCTAAAATTATGACCAGGTGGACACCACACGAAAAAAGGCTAAGGGCTAAACCTTGGAAAAGGTGGCTTGACTGTGTGGAAGAGGACCTTAGGAGAATGAGGAAATATACAAACTAGAGAAGGGTTGCCAGAGATGGCGACAACTGGAGGAAGATAGTGGAGGAGGCCAAGATCCACAAAGGGTTGTAGCACCATCGGAAGTAAAAGTGCTGTTACGCGGGAAACACAATTTCCAGCAATTCACATACCATTGCCGTGTTTGGGGCATTTTTTTTCAAAGTTGTCTACCCCACTTTTTTTGGATTTGGCAAGTTCACTCAGAATCGAGAGCTCTTTCAATCCTAATAGGAGAAAAAAAAGTCTCCCAAGGATTTTCCCATTCCGTTACCATTTTTTCATACATTTTGTGTGGTGGTAACGGAATGGAAGGTTCGAAAAAATGTATGGAAATCTTGAGAAATTTTTTTTCTCCTATCAGGATCGAAAGAGCTCTCGATTCTGAGTATGAATCGCCTAAAAAATACCCATGTTACAAAAAAAGTGGACAACTTTGAAAAAAAAAAAATGGCCGTTTGCTCCTTAGTTAGTTGGTGCGTATTGATCAAACGCGTCAAGGGTATGTGAATTGCTTGAATAAGTAAGTTTATCTTTATCACTCTTCCGTATTGGCGCGACTGAGCCACAATGCGTTTCGGTCAGCGTCGAGCGTCAATGATTGCATTTCGGCTAAGCCTACAGGAGTTACCGCCGATAATGCCCACAGACGGCGGGTTTTGGTGAATGTCTTTTCGGCTTTTCAGATCGAAAATAGACGAGAGAGGGCTCAGAAATGACCTTGGCCGAAATACTTACTATTTTATTTCTAACCCCCGATGCAGAAACGACGGGGTGTTATAAATTTGACGTTTCTGTCTGTGGCATCTTAGCCCCCGAACGGATGAACCGATTTCGATTTAGGTTTCTTTGTTTGAAAGCTGAGTTAGTCGGGAGTGTTCTTAGCCATGTTTCATGAAAATCGGTCCACTATGTCTTTTTTTTTTTTTCAAAATTTTAATTTTGTGGTTTAGGTTATTAACCCTCGATGCAAAAACGACGAGGTATTATAAGTTTGACGTGTCTGTCTGTGGCATCGTAGCTTTCGAACGGATGAGCCGATTCAGGTTTCGCTTTTTTTTGTCTAGAAAGAAGCCTAAAAAGTAGAAAGCTGAATTAGTCGGGAGTGTTCTTAGCCATGTTTGATAAAAACCTATGTACACCTTTTTTTTTTGCTTTCCGTTAAATTCGACACGTAGCTAGCTAGGTTCATTGTCAGGAATCACCCTGTATATCACTTCTAGTTAAATTCGCAAAAAAAGATTTTACATCATTTTCATACATCATAAATGAATTTATTAGTGTCATTCAAGTTAGTGTCAAGTGATTGACGGCACATGTCAAAACAAATAACATCAGGAATTGCTAAAGGTTGTCACAAACATGTTCAGTAATTATCTTTATTTTTTTAATAACTCGATAACCGTAAGACGCCCGTTTCTTAGAGAAATTAATTTTATTTGATCTAAAGAACCTTCCCTTAAAGTTAACGGAATTCAATAAATAAAAACAGGTTGTATATAAGTCGGGTTTTATTTTTCAAAATTTAAAATTTGAACTGTGGTTATATCTTGCTCTATTCTCAGTTTGCTGTGTAAAAACTTACCGTATTACGTATTCAGTCTGGCAAACTCAGTAAAATTAGGAAGCGGCGACAATGTAGTGTAGTGTAGTGTCCTCTTTCAATTCAATTTATGTGAGAAAACGAAATGTCACTTGTATCAACTGTCAGTACCTACTACAATGTTGCTTCTTTTCAATTATTACAAATTAGCTTTTGCCCACAGCTTCGCTCGCGTTAGAAAGAGACAAAAAGTAGCCTATGTCACTCTCCATCCCTTCAACTATATCCACTTAAAAAATCACGTCAATTATCGCTCCGTTTTGCCGTGAAAGAAGGACAACCAAACAAACACACACACTTTCCCATTTACAATATTAGTATGGATTTCTGAAAAAGTATACTGACTAGCTTGTTACTGCTAAAAGTAAATCCTTAATCTAAGAGCCTTCAGGGTTCAGCCTTTACTGATGGTAGTCTTGTCTTATTTTAAACCTTACGGATACGGATACGGATTCAGCTATTCAGGAGCTTCTCGACCATCTCCACCTATCGGATGATGAGGCTCATGCTGAAGTCCTTTGGTACCAGGTAGCCTGCTCCAAAGTACTTCATTCTTTGTCTGGCGAGGGCGTGCCATTCACACATTATTACTGATGGTAGTAGATACAATATTGATAGTGGGTAGACGCTCTGCCTCCTAAGCCAAACGTCCTTGGTTCTGTAAGGGTATTTATTAATGCTATGAGCATAATATCTTGTATTCTATTTCAATTTGTTTATTGCATTGCACTCTTAAACTAATTGCACTAATAACATTATTATACAGTTCTTGTCCAGTATTTGTTCCTGAGTCATGGTTGTTTTCGATGGATAAAATGTATATATTTATTTATTACTATGTGTGGACTCCTATTAGCCCCCCCAGTCACCATCATATATTTAAGAACTGGGCTCTTGTCGGTGAAGCAATCTCCAGCTATGTCTTTCCTGGGCTTTTTCTTTGACAGCTTGATACAACACGACATTCACTTTTTCTTTCACTTGGTCCATGTATGCCCTCCTTGGCTTTCCCCTCTTTCGTCTTCCTTCTATGATGATCTTGATGAATTCGTCGTGTCGTAACAGGTGTCCCAACATATTTCCTCTTCTGAATTCAACAGTTCTTAAAATACACTTCTTTTCTTTCACTCTGTTTAAGACTTCCTCGTTTGTGACTTTCTCTGTCAAACGTGTTTCTCCATCCGCCGCCAGCACCACATTTCAAAAGCTTCAAGGCGTTTTCAGCCCCCCAATAGTGTTTATTTATAAGACGTGATGTGTTTTGTCGGGGAATATCAAAAAGTGTAAGATATATATATAATATATTATATATTTTATAAATTTATTATTTATTATAGGCATATTATTGTTTATTCTCATATTTTAGCTCTTCTCTATAACATTCTTTTCAACCCCTCTACTCCTTCCTATCTTAAAGAGCGTTTTAATTATCTGTCCTCCGTCAGACCTTCACGGAAATATCAACTTGCTCCTCCTCCTTCCTCTACAAAGTTTTACAATGACTCCTTCACGTTTCGAGCGGTTCGGCGGTGGAACGGCCTGCCGCTAGAGATTAGGTGTGCTAAATCACTTGAAAGCTTCAAAACTTTACTGAAGAATCATGACTTATCTCTGCCTGTATGTGTAATTTTCCTATTCCTTTAATTATTTTTTGCACTACCATTTTCAAAATGTCTATTCTTTATTTCCTGCTACCCTGAGGTTGTTTGGTAGAGATTAGATCGCTTACAGCGATAAGACCACCTGTTGCCCTCTGCCCTACCTAGGGGATATAGGACTTTAAGTCAAGTAAGTCAAATCGTTTGCATAAAGATTTCAGCTAGTGTTATTAATCAAAAAATTAATAAGCTTCATATATTCGAGGATAAAATTAATTCAATAAATATCTTACCGAGAGTCAATTAACTAACGTGACGATGATAACAACTTCTAGGTATTTTAAAAGTTTTCAAAGTTTTTATATTTAACGGACTTTAAATTTAATAATGTCTGCAGACAAGTAAATTAAAATAGAAAATTGTGGTTCAAAGTTGAACGAAGTCTTTTAATAACTAAATGTAAAAACCGCTTTGAGTTCAGTCTAATATTTAACATTAAAATAAATCGTATGCATTTTTATCTAAAAACATAAATATTATACCAATATTTTGGCCGGTAATATATCACAATATTTTTAAATAAATGTACCTACTGTTACTACATTCGGACTACAAACATTACCGCTGTAGTAATTCGAGCAGTAACGTGGATTATTGCAATTTAATTTTGTAATAAAACGTTGTATTGCAATATTTGCAAAACTATATAGCTAGTAGTAACCCAAATATCAATATCAACGTGGCTGTCCTAATTACTGTCAGTCGCACAAATACGCCAATGCAATACTGAATCTTTTTTTTTTAATTAGCCTCTTTTGTGTCCCACTGCTGGGCAAAGGCCTCCCCTCGTTTTCTCCACTCGACTGTTGTCGGCATTTTCCCACCATTTTGGGTTTAATGCGTCCAGGTCGTCCCGCCATCTCCTTTTTGGTCTGCCTGAACCCCGGCCTGCTATGGTGTTTCGCGGGTACCAGTCTGTAATCATTTTGGCCCACCTTTCCGGGTGCGTGCGGCGTGAACTGAATCTAGTTTGAATTTTTACAATACTTCAACAGTGATTGGAGATATTTAAAAAAAATATTGACCATTTGATTCCGTTAAAAAACATTCTCGGAAATTTTCCAAAAATTACCATACGCAAACTCACAATGCAAATTAGAAATCTAAAACCGGCCAAGAGCGTGTCGGGCCACGCTCAGTGTAGGGTTCCGTAGTTTTCCGTATTTTTCTCAAAAACTACTGAACCTATCAAATTCAAAACAATTTTCCTAGAAAGTCTTTATAAAGTTCTACTTTTGTGATATTATCAAAAAACTATCTAAGTAAACCCTTATTCATTTTTAAATACCTATCCAACAATATAACAGATGTTGGGATTGGAATGAAAAAAAATATCAGCCCCCACTTTACATGTAGGGGGGGTACCCTAATAAAACATTTTTTTCCATTTTTTATTTTTGCACTTTGTTGGCGTGATTGATATACATATTGGTACCAAATTTCAGCTTTCTAGTGCTAACGGTTACTGAGATTATCCGCGGACGGACGGACGGACGGATGGACGGACGGACGGACAGACAGACATGGCGAAACTATAAGGGTTCCTAGTTGACTACGGAACCCTAAAAATTCAACGCACGAGCGTATCATTACAAAATCAACTGCCTATAAGAATCGGTCAACAGGCAAAAGTACGTATCCTCAAATATTGTGATAATACGGGCATTTGGGGTCAAGTGTTCTTTTCATTCTTTTTTTCGTCCAAATTGACGCGCGGCCACTTTACGGCCTAAATAAATATTTTTCTATAGAGAAAACAGGCCCATATTAGAATACATTTCGTTGGTTTGGTTATTTTCGTAATGGCTGGTGTTACGCAAGGTATACATTAAAAAAAAACATTTTTTTTTTTAGGTTGAACTGTGTCCATGTGAAGAAGGCTTTAATTTAAAGTTAGATGTGTTAAGGCAAACCGATAGCAATACAACATTTTCAAGTTGTTATTTGAGTAATAAGTACCTACGATTTTCAGAGAGAACATGAATGAAATTTTAAAAAGAAACAATATTCCTATTATATATTGCGTGCACCTATATATTTATTTACAATAATAAACCAAATTTCTATGTTTTGATTCAGTAAAATACCTAATAAAATTCTGTTGTTTTCCACAGGTTCTAGATTTTTTTTTTCATTTAAGTAATTATGTTAAAAAAAAATTACAAAAGCAAAAAAGCAAGTAATTTTTGAGTAAACATGTTTACGCAGGAAAGCATTGGATTAAGATTACTTCTTTGACCTCTTATTAGTTTTATCTTGACCGGTTTTGGTCACTCAATAACAAAATACCATTTAAAAAGCTTTTCCTGTAGAAAAAAGAAACATTTCATTCATTCTTTAGGAATGCACGATGGTGTTTGTTTACTTCTCCCATATTTGAAGATAAACATCACTTTTTTCTACCACTTCACATGGTCAACAACTCAACATTAAAAAACTCAAAATGGACAACCGCGTGAACAGCCCTTATCCAAGTTCTAACGCCCTAGACTGTGTGCGTGCATCGCGCAAGTGTGTGTGCCTCTGCAGGTATCGGACGGGAGGCTCCTCAGTTAGCTTCGGGCATCCGAGCTTGGAGCATGAACGCGTGATTCTGCGTCGCGTTTGAAAATCGAACGCGGTTCGAACGCACGACGATTCAAAAAATTCGAAATTCAAAAATTTTTGACGGTTGAGTGCGCGAATTGTGAAGTGAGTGACTTGGTACTACTTGGATGAGTGCGGATGAAAAATTTATGAGTGTTGCGTGATATTTAATTTTTGTGACAGTTTAGTGACAAGTATTGATGTGTTCCAAGTGATATTATGGATGGATGAAATTTTGTGCGGTGACACGGTAAAGGAATATCAGTGGAGGATATTGCTGTAAGTGCTTTTTAATTCATAAATAGGTTAACGGTAGGTAAATTACTCAAAATATAGGAACGAGACAGATTCTTATTGGAATCTGATTGTAAAAATTTTTTTTTTGTTTAATTATGATTAACATTAAAATTGTTAAGATTCAAATAATTATGCTAATAATACCTACATTGAAGGTGATAAATATAATAAACTTGTTTTTAAATAACATCAGCTCAAAATACTCTACTTGGAAGTTACGGTCATAATTATTATGTCATATTTTCATATAAATAATTACTATAATTTGTATTTATTTATTTTCTATTAATCCAGTATTTGAAGATTTTGAAGGTCTGCTTTTGTCCACATAAAAGCCACATCTGAAAATAAAACATTAGCCACAAATGCATGAATCCCAAATACCATTTATTTCTGTTATAGTATTATATTATATTTATTTCATAGAAATAATTATTTATTACGTAGATAATTTTGACCTTAGAGGGCTGGTGTTAAAACTAATGTAAATATTTATTTAGTTCAAATAAAAAAAATAGTTACAGTAGTTTTAACACCTAACATCTAACGTCAAAATATATAAGTAATAATAAATAAAAATTAGAATAAAATTTGTTCTCTTAAATAAACCAGTTTCATTTTTATTTTTTATTTATTTATTACGTAGAGAATTTGAACGTTGTTGTGTTAAAACTACTGTAAATATTTATTAAGTTCAAGTGTTTCAAAAAAAAATGTTTTGTTGTTGATATTAGAACACCTTAGTAATACAATAAAAGTTGAAGATAGATTTTGGATCGTGTGCAAAAAAAATACACAAGGACTGAGGAGGTTAAGGAAAACTTACTATATTATAGGTAGCAGTTTTTAAGCCTTACTGGGTGAGGGAGGTGAGGGAGAGGAGAGGTACTAGCACCTGTATAAAATCCTATTAAGCCTGATACCTAAATATAAAAAACCGGAAATTGTAACACTGGCAATATTATTCGCCTGCCGATCCATGAACGACCAAAATCGGGAAATGTCCATTTCTTGAGAGTTTAGCAATTTAAGGTATTTGACTCTGGAATCTCAGTCATTTCGAAATTGCCTAGAAAGATCTTCCTTGACTCAAATCCCTTTGTTAAATTAAATTGGTAGTTTGGAATTTAGCAATATTTGTCATTACGTTTAAGGCCGGCAACAGACAGTCTTAATTTTCATATTCTTAAAGAATCATAATCTTATAAAATCAGATAGACTGCCTTTCCAGACATATTCTTAAAATTCAAATTCATCTCAATCTGTCAGATTAATCTGAAAAAAAATCATAATATTAAAAAATAAGACTGTGTGTGGACAGTTGTGAAATTGTATGGAAATCTGTGCACTCGATCTGGGGGCCGATTTTTGAGTCTCACTGCCACTAAAATACCGGTTGAAAACGGTAAATTGCCTATTATTTTTAGTGACAATTTTCTGAATTCGAACGTCGTGAGACTCAAAAAAAAAAAAATAAAAAAAAAAATATTATAGGACATTCTTACACAGATTGACAGAGGCCCACGGTAAGCTCAAGAAGGCTTGTGTTGTGGGTACTCAGACAACGATATATATAATATATAAATACTTATATACGTAGAAAACATCCATGACTCAGGAACAAATATCTGTGCTCATCACACAAATAAATGCCCTTACCGGGATTCGAACCCGGGACCGCGGCATAGCAGGCAGGGTCACTACCGACTGCGCCAGACCGGTCGTCGAAAATCGGCCCCCTGATATCATGAGATTATGATTTTTTAAGATTATGAAAATTAAGACTCTGTTGCCGGCCTAACAAGTTTTATATTCCGAATAGTTTAACCTCTGGCTTGTAAAGTCAGATGGCAGTAGCTTTTGTAAAAAACTAGTGACTGCAGCCAAATCTCGGAATTATTAATACGAGGAAGATTTGGAATGATTGATTTCACCGTAAACGAGCTATTAGCGAAAATAGTAGTCTGAAATGTACTTCTCAATTACGAGCGTTTTTATTACAATTGTGTAATCAATTTATGAACCATATACAACCTTTTGGTTTATTGAATAAACCTTACTTAAAATTCATAATTATTTTCCACCCATAACTGCTGTGACAGAAGAAGAAAACTTTAAAAAATCTACAATGGCGCGCAAATAAGCACAAAAACGGTAGGTCACCCGTCATTAATAGAAATATTTTTAATCTTTTTTTTTTTCACACTAATGTTTCGTACAATACTACATTGCAGAGCATTCTTGAATTTTAACCATATTTATGTCTAAAAATACTTTCCTTCTATATTCCTCTCGTCCCCTATTTTTCCAAAAAGAATAGTGCCAAAGTGCAAAAACTCCGTGTTCGAGCAAAATGTTAAAAGTCGAAATAAAAAGCTGTGCACGTCACAAAGCTCGTTGCTTGCCGCGGAATGTCCATTTTCAGAGCAATAGTTGACGTATAGAGAATGCCAGGATTTTATAGATTTTGTACAGCTTGGCGAAAAAAAAGAGTAGGAACACTATTTTTTTTTCATAGCAACATTTAATTTTATCGTACAGAAGTGTCAAAATAGTTGGCACATGCAAAGCAGTTTACACAGACGGTGGCGCCGGCGGTGGCTGTACGATAGTTTGTATAAATAAATGCTGTATTTGAATTTATTGCGTTCTAGGCTCGGTTGCAGCTAATAAAAAAAAACACAAAAAAGGGTGAAAAAATGTGTGTGTTATATATATATGTTAGATACGCTGTCTAGTTAAGGGTTAAGTAGGTGAATCAAATTTTAATGTAGAAAATAACATGCACTAACACTAAGCACAATGATAATACTAAGAATCATTAGTACTAAGTAAGAATTTAAAAAAAAAAACTAAAATTGTGAGTTGTGCTCTTTTAGTGTTTTGCCAAATTTTTTTATTTATTTTTAAAACCGAAACTTCAATCAGACAGTACTTTTAGGATGCATGCCATACTTACAACCCCAAATCCTTAAAAAATAGTTCTTCTGTGAATAATCAATCTCATAAATAATAAATGACATAAACTTTAAACATTTATTTAAACGCTTATTAACTTACAAGTTTAAAATTACAATGTTAAAATATCTTAGGATAAAATATAAAAAAACGTCGAATAAAAATTGCTTTTTTTTTACTAGCCTACTAAAGTAACTCACTGCTGGGCAAAAGTCGCTTATGAATAAAAAACCGAACTTATTCGGGCCAACTGCTAATATTTTTTGTCAAAAACTTTTTAGAACTAAAATGTGGGAAAACTATCCACGCTATTCTCTAGGGTGCCCTTAGCTCAAAAAATGTTCGTAGAAATCCTCCTAAAAGTTTGCTATTGTTCAGAATTTAGAAATTTACGACTACAAAAAGTCATTCGTAAAAAAGTTACGAACTCTAATTCGACCAAAGAATTGGTGTAGTTTTTTTAAGTGCCTTTTATTTTGAAGAATTATTGTTAAATTTTACTTTACTCTTAACGTTTTTAATGGTTTTGACAAGTAATTTGTAACTGATATGGAAAAATCTGTAATTATAAAAAAAAATCCTTTAGATTGATTGAATTCAGTCTATTTTTGTCGTCTTTTTATATTTGCAATTGTTTTTGATATTTGGTAATTCACATACCCCTAGTTTCTTTATATTTTGTGTCATATACATAATTATATTATAGACACAATTAGGTCACTTGCATATTTTTTAACATACTTAATAGAATCATAATAATTGAGCCTAAATACGTCCCACTGCTGGGCAGTCCGGGCACAGCCCTCCCACGCCTGAGAGGGCTCAGGCTATATAGTCCACTAGCCCATTGCGGATTGGGGACTTCATATACATCTTTGAATATTTCATAAATATCTTTCATCAAATTTAATAAACCTCTATTTCAATAAACGTATGAGCATAAAATAAGATCACTAGTAGATATATTCTCTTTATTTAGGCCCTAATACTAATGGAGGTCACTTAAGTATTCTGAATAATAACGACATCGGGTATTACTAATAAAATACATCAAAGACTCAAAGACTACACATTGGTCATTTATTTTGATAGCATTATAGGTAAAACGGTTTATTCTCTCTATATGGGAGGTAATTTTTATATCGGCAAACATTATTTGCTTAACAACTAGGGAACAAATCAAATTATTTTATTGAATATTTTTTGATTTGTTCTTTTTTTCAGACAAGTAGTCACACTACTATATATAAATTATAAATTTACTTAGTTAAGTTTACCATTTTGACTGAGTAACGTATACTATTTTATAAAGAAATTACATAGGTACGTAGTAGAGAAAAATAATAATATGGAAACTGGTAATTTATATGGGTGTAATAATGAAAAATAAAAATGTTTAAAAGAAGTTTTATTTGTGAAGAAACTTTGGCGAACGAGCCATCAAACACTTGATCAGTTTTTTTTTTTCAAAAAATAAAAAGCACTAATCTTCATTCAGAACATTTTTTTTATGATAATAATAATATAGCTATTTATTTCCAATAGACATGATTTTAAAAGACATTGGATATTAATTACTAATTACATTTTGAATAAATATCTTAAACTAACATACTTATATCTATTATCTACAAATTATCATTTATATAATTAAAAAAAAAATAGATACAAGTTGTCAAATAATTACATAATGTCATTATCATTATATTCAAATTAATTATTATGTTATTAAAAATATTAAATTCTAAATTCTATTGGCTGTCCATTCGTGGACATAGGCCTCCTTATTTTTTTTAATGAGGCTTTTATTTTCATAACATTATAATATATCATATTGCCATGTACATGTCATGTTAAAACACCAAAACCTCAAATAATTATGAGAATTTATTCACTATAACTAACTATGACTAATTATGAGAATTTATTTATTTATTACGAAATACGACAATAATGGCTGCGACGATTCCGTACATTATTTTCTATCAGGAAATTAGTTTGTAGCCTTGACTTCGTTACATAATGGTAGATTATGATCTACGGCTGTTTTGAGTGGGACTACGTTAAGGTCGACGTAGATTACTATCTACGTGTCGTAATGTTCTTAAGGATTTTTCCGATTCTTATTAGTTTAATTGAATAGCCCGTTTCAAACTATTCAGAATTTATAAAGGTCCTTTAAAAATAAATTGAAAAAAAAAAAACTATTCAGAAAATCCAAAATTTGCTCTATAGCCGAGCAAAAAAGAGTAGAAATTGATAGGGGGGCGCCACTGTCTGTGTAAACCATTTCATATGTGGCAATAATTTATAAACAATCATCTATGTACATAATTGTATTCATAAGACAGTCAGTAAGAAATTATTTCTTCGAATCTATGCATTATGAACTAGTTGTTTTAGTTTCGCTTCCAAATCCAAATTGTAAGAACCTACGTAAAAAATACTTATACTTACACGAAATAAAATAAAATAGATATATAAATATTGGGGACACCTTACACAGATCAACTTAGCCCCAAACTAAGCAAAGCTTGTACTATGGGTGCTAAGCGACGATTTATGTACATACTTAAATAGATAAATACATACTTATGTACATAGAAAACATCCATGACTCAGGAACAAATATCTGTGTTCATCACACAAATAAATGCCCTTACCGGGATTCGAAACCAGGAGGCCAGGACCGCGGCTTAGCAGGCAAGGTCACTACCGACTGAGCCAGACCGGTCGTCAATTATGACAACATAACTGAAAAAACCCTGTATGACCCCGAATCACAGGGAAAACTCTCCAAAGAGGCATAAAATTTCTAAGTGTTCCCAAAAATAGCAAAAATCCTTTAAAAATCCACTCTTCATTTAATTGGCTATTAGGTTTTTATATACTAAACGTTTCTACGGCGTCTTTATACGCGGAAACATAATAAAATGGCAATTAGTCCGCCCTTGGGGTAAGCTTGGTAATATTTATTACTCAAATTAGCGGGTTTAAAACGGAGAGTCTCTCCTGTAGACTACGCAATTTGAAGCTTTTACAAATTCGCGGCCTCCAGTTTGGCCACAATATTTTAATCGCAGTCAATTATAAGACTGATCTTTATATGTTGGAGATTGGTCTTACGATTCGTGGCCTATTTCACAATAGTGACAATTTGTCGGCCGAAATTGACACTTCACCGTTCATTGCCTGTTTAACAAGGAAATATTGACGCTCAGAAACAATGTTGCGTATCTACCCAGAAATAGGCACAGAATTGTCAGTGTCAATTTTTTGTGTTATGTGATGTGTAAATAATTTCCATTGTCACTTGTCACGAATAAATGATTTCTATTTCTATATAATCTGACATATAAGTACCTACTTACTTAGGTACCTATATCGCAAAACACGATAACCTTTTTCTAGTTCCGTTGATCGACATAGTAACCTAACCTAACGAACCTTTTGCACCTATATCTATTGAGTTAATGTTACTACTTATACCACCAAAATAATACAGTGAAAACTTACAACCTAAAATTTGCAATAACTGCGAAAAAAAAAATTGTGTCATATATTAGAAAACACTTACTAATACAATTTACAGCAAAAAAATATAGACTTATTGCACGTAATATTGCGTAAAAAGTGTGATTGTAACTTAGATATAATATTAATTTACGTGTCTCAATTTTTTTATCACTGTTTTATTGTCATAATGTGTTGTTTGATCTAGTTAGTAAATGCTCTACGTTATGAAAATAATATACAGTGTTACGTTTTACACGGAGTTGGTTTTCATTAGCGTTTAGATGAAGAACACTGTATGAAATTGGAAGCTACTCGAATGGAATATACTTATATGAGTAGCTTGTAACATAATGGTATGTATATTGAATTTAGTAGTAGGTAATTTACCTGATACGCGTTTTACAGGTAACGAAAGTTATGTTGTTAAGTATGTTTAAAATTTCAAGGTCTCTAAATATCGATTTGTTCTCAAAAGTGTGCAAAAAGTGATACGTTGTTGAATTAAAAATTTTACTTTACAAATTTTTTTTTTTCGATTATCAATCTCTGGTTGTAAATGTATAGTTAATTATGCTATGCAATTTTTATTCTTAAATGTATTTCTGTATTTTATAAAAAAGTTTTTTATTTACATTAATTGTTGTAGAGAGTAATCGGGAATGAGGTAAGGTCAATACGGGTAAGTTTGGCATAAGGAGAAATGTGTCTGTCCTTCACATTTTGCACGTTTAAACCAATGATCAGTGTTTATTGAGAGTTTATATGTTTACCACTAATTGTGAATAGCAAAAGTATGAACTCGCAAAAAACACACGTGACACTGAGTAAAAGGGCCAAAATGTGAAGGCCAGACACACTCCACCTTATGACACACTTAGGCACTAGTCCCACCGAGAGCTAGTAAACTATGAGCTACTAGCTTTTGCCCGCGGCTTCGCTCGCGTTAGAAAGAGACAAAAAGTAGCCTATGTCACTCTCCATTCCTTCCACTATCTCCACTTAAAAAATCACGTCAATTCGACGTTCCGTTTTGCCGTGAAAGACTGTCAAACAAACAGACACACACACTTTCCCATTTATAATATTAGTATGGATAAAAACAAACGAGCAAAAGATAATCACTCCCGTGTAAATAAAAGAGACACGGAGATGTTTATAGTTACTCGCCCAGCGGTGAGCTATCAATATCGGCGTGTCTCTTTTATTTGCACGGGAGTGCTTATCTTTTGTTCGTTTTTATAGCCAATAGCTCATAGCTTACTAGCTCGCGGTGGGACCAGTGCCTTACCCGTATTGACTATATGATTTCATAAAGAAGCTATAGTCACACCTCGGACACTGGCGATCAAATATATGAAAGAGGCGCGTTCCTAGCACACAGTCTAAGCTCGTGTAGATGAACGCGTACTATGCTTGTATGAGTGAGATATGACAGGTCGACTGTTCGCATTTTTGACAGGCGGTAACTGTGAGGTAACCGAGAGGGGGTGGGCGGCACTTTCAGCGGGGAGCGGGAGTGGCCATACTGTACGATAGTACTCTTTATTATACTGTGCTATAGTTGTCCACTATCCACTTAAGGGCCTTAAATGAAAATTGTATGAGAATTGTACTAACAATTTCTAAGCCAAGGAAGTCACAGGCCAATTGCCAGTACTTCAACATGATCATTATTATATTCACGAAGTGTTATCTACAAGTGTATGCCATATCGTTCACATAAATATGTTACAAGTCATTTAAACTATGTAATTACGTAATTATGCTATGTGCTTGCCTCTCTGTTTCATACAATTGATGTCATATTTAGAATTGTTTTTATAGAAAATAAAAATACTGCTGGTTATACATATTATAGATAATTATGGGGTCTGGGTACGTAGCCGATTGGCACAAACGCTCACGAAACGAAACGCTCGTAGATATCTATCTCTATCGCTCTTGCGCATTGGCGCAACAGAGCCAGACTACCTTTCGCGGCGTTTCGTTTTCGTTTCGTGTCGCAGAAATGACGTTCGGCTACGGCACCTGATCTTTTCGGTGAAGGAAAACATCGTGAGGAAACCAGTCATCCCAATAAGACCTAGAATTACCTTACGGGTTGGAAGGTCAGATGGCAGTCACTTACATTAAACTGGTGCCTACGTCAAATCTTGGGATTAGTTGTCAAAGCGGGCTTGATGCCAGAATAATGCAAAGATGATAAACGTCAAAGGGCCATTTTTTTTAAAGACGTCCACCCCACTTTTTTTGGATTTGGGAATTTTTATGTGGTTTCCACTCAGATCGCGAAGTCATTCAATTCTAATAGGAGAAAAAAAGTCTCTCAATGTTTTTTTGCCATTCCGTTACTATTTTTTCATACATTTTGTATGGCGGTAACGGAATGGAAGGTTCGAAAAAATGTATGGAAATCTTGAGACATTTTTTTCTCCTGTCAGGATCGAAAGACCTCGCGATTCTGAGTATTAATCGCGTTAAAAATACCCATGTTACAAAAAAGTGGGGTGGACAACTTTGAAAAAAAAAATGGCCCAAATAGCAGAAGCTCCGTAAATAGCAGAAGTACTCGTATATAGCTCGGCAAGTATGAAATCGATGCCTTGACATTAACGTGACCGTTCATGATTGGTCATTATAATTGGATTCGTCTGTGTGATTTAAAATTGATTAGGCGGAGCTAAAAATAATTGTTTTATTGCGCTTATGGGCTTAAAAAAGTTAAGGTTGGTCTAGCAAATAAATGAGGTTTGTTTACATACTATATATATTATTTGTGTGATGAGCACAGATATTTGTTCCTGAGACATGGATGTTTTCTAACTATGTATATAAGTATGTTTTTATCTATTTAAGTATGTATATCGTCGCTTAGCACCCTTAGTACAAGATTTGCTTAGTTTTGGGCTAAGTTGATCTGTGTAAGGTGTACCCAATATTTATTTATTTATTTAATATGAGGAATGTAATTTCGAAAGAGCTCACATTATTTACCTTATCCTCCTTGCTCTCAGTATTTCATTCACCATGGCTCAAGGGAGTCTGGAGTCCGCTTTGACTACTAATCTCAAGATTTAGGCACTAGTTCTACGGCACTGCCATCTGACCTTCCAACCCAAAAGGTTATTGGGATTACTACAGTTTCCTCACGATGTTTTCCTTCACCGAAAAGCGACAAGCAAATATCAAATAACATTTCGCACATAAATACCTACGTTCCAATCACCGACGACCGACGGACGACCGTTCTAGGCCGACGCTCCAGGGGTGGAATACCGCTAAGGTGGGCTGAAACCGTGAAGGAAGCTTGTGGTTCCATGCAGATGGCAGTCCATATGGCCCTAGACCGCGTCAAGTGGAGAGAAATCACTGTTGGTCACGATCCTCAGCCATGAGGGAACGACTGAGAAGAGACGTTCCAAAAAACTCATTGGTACGAGCCGGGGTTCTAACCCGCACCGCGACCTTCGGATAGAATACCTACAATTATAAATTGCTATTAAAAATAGTAGATATAAAAGTCGTCAGTAGTTTTTTGTAAAGCATAGCCAATTCATCACGTAGTCGTACAGATATAACCTGCTCTGATTTGCATATGTAGCCTGACGAATTCTACCTAACAAATATATGACTATAATGGATTATATTTATGATTAAGTATGATGGAATAATTTATGTTTTTTTATGAATAACCGTTAACTAGCAGTATTTTTGTATGTGTCATTTTAGACACCCGTTAAGTAGCAGCAAAGACATAATATATGATTTCGTATAGATAGGTACAGTCTAAGAAAATAGTACCTCGGACCATCAAGAGAAAGATTATGTAGATTTATATTTTACAAACGCGTATTTTTATTATGTTTTCAAATATTGACGCACAAAGTGTTAAGAGGCCTCAAACACGTTGCATCATATCTTATCTAAGAAAGGTCATCAAAACACCAAATTCTTGTTTGCTTACAAATAATTGAGAAACCGATGCAATTTATCATAACAGTAAATATTTAAAAAAACTAGTATAAAGGTGAGTTCACACTTGTAAAATATATTAATATAATGCAATTTGTAATACAAATTCACTATATTAATACAACCTCAGAAATGAAACAACATAGGAACACACACATTACAATACATTTTATTATAGAGGTAAACAACAGGCGACCTTATCGCTAAAGAGCGATCTCTTCCAGGCAACCTTGTAGGTTGTGAAAAAATGATATTCATAACTTTAATTGAAGTAGGTATTTAAGTTTTTTTTTAATGGTAAAGCAGGCAAATCATCTGACGAATCGGTAAGCAAGAATCCTTGCCCAAGAATACATGCCACATTAACAGATTCGTTGAATGTGCGTTGCCGGTTTGACTATGGGAATATGAAAAAATTAAAAAAGTTTATTATATAAATTAACAATTACAGAAAATCGCGACCCTGTGTCCTGAGCTAGGAAACCCTGTGTTACAGGACGCAGTTTCGTCGCACTAGTACCTTAATCTATATTATAAAACTATACAATTTGTAGAGCGAGTTGCATAAGGAAGTACAAAAAGCTTACAAATAACATTTTATTTTTATTTTTTGTGTAACGTAGTATATTTAAATAATTGTGTTTGGCATTGCACACTGAGCTGCGTGTAGGTACGAGTATAAATAGTAGGTAGGAATAGTTAGTTAAGCTATTTAAAAAAGACACAGTTTTATCGTCTTTTAGAAGTATCTAGTTTTTTTTTTATATTTAAAAATATATTTTATAATTATTTTTAAATCGGGACTTAATCGCGTATGAATACATATTAAACTGACCTCCAACGTTTCAGGGACGGCGTTGTCCCCGTGGTTTCGGAGAACTCGGAGAGTCCGGAGAATCCGATTTAAGGGGCTACTAAAGGAGCGACTGACAGCTCATAGGCCACGCTTGTCAATTACCTCAGCCCCCGCAAGCACGCACACATAGAAGCGCCGAAATGCGTTCCGCGGAGCAATAGCCCAGCTAAAGCTCCATCTAGCTTCATAAATGTAAACTACAACTATCGGCAGTCAGCCAAAGAAAAATATTTCGGCAAAATGACATTGACAATTTCACGCTTCACAGATGGCGTTGTAACTAATATTGTATTCAATTCATTCGCCCAATGTCAAATAACAAAACGAATGGTTCTTAATGTTTATATCAAAGCTACTATACGTTACTATAGCTTATGGAGTTTTTTCTACACTCCATATTATGCGCCTTAGGAGATTTATAGAGACAGCTATAATATCTATATTAACGAATTATTCTTGGGTATAGGTTTAAGTAGTTTATTTAACCCCTCTTACAAATAACATTTCCTTGCTACCTAGGTATCTAAATCGCGTTGTATTTTTTTTATTGTTTTGCAATACTTACTTTACTTACCCTTTGGAATATACCATACGTTCTGCAACACTGCTAGCCCCGTGATGTAGGTAAGTGCGTTTTCACATTATCCTATCCGATATCACATGTAGGACCGATATCCCATATATTTACGCCGTCATCTTTAAATTTTTCCTTGTACTTCTTTCCTACATATATCCGATGTCAGATTGGATAATGTGAAAACGCACTACGTACCTACAGCGAGTCACTAGCCCCGCAATTCCCGTTTAGTTTGTACATTTGGATCACGTCTCTGATTTGGATAAAAATTGGTAGGCTGATAGTCCATGATGCTGAGCAAGATTCACTAGGTTTCCCAAAATGTCCTAGATTGACTGTATGAAACTTTCCTTTTTTGTTACCGAAAATGCATAGAAATCTGGTAACAACAAAGGAAGGTTCTTGCTCAGCATCATGGACTCTATCAGCCTACCAATTTTTATCCAAATCGGAGACGTGATCCAACTGTACAAACTTAATGGGAATTGCACAGCCGGCCTCTTCACCATTTTTTAGTTCTATTTTTCACACCCGTGGCGCAGCAGCTACCAGATCTTGCTATGCCACTATGCGAATACAGGTGGTGCTATACGGAAACGGTCTAAGGAAACCTCTAGATTTGAAATTAATGAAAATTGGCGTAATTTACAGATTTTGCAAGAAAAAAACACTTCATTTTAATAACTGTCAAAATTAATTTTCTGAACTTTTTGCTGATACGGAATTAATATGAAATTGAGTCTCACTCAATTGTTCTAAAATGATCAATGGACTCTATTGTCAAATTAAAGGTGACAGCTAGTAACTAGAGTTGCCAAAAGCAACTGAGTAGCTACTGACGCCACGGCCAACTCATTTATTTACTTTACATATTTTTATCAGACTTAATAAAATTTTAATTCAAAATGTTCATGTTTCTCGAACAGTTGTCCCTTATGTTTTATTTCTGAATGGTATATAGTACCTACATTACGATACAAGTGCAGAAACTCGTGTCGAATTTTTGACAGCTTGTTTAGGATTTCCTCTTCGCACGTGTATCGTACGATGTTTTTCAGTGCCTATATATGACCCTTTGAAATTTCGACCTGACAGAAATAGCCTGGTATGCGAACTTGTTCTGAAAAACACCATACATGTAAGAACTGAAATAGTAGGTACATTATTAACATTTGGAATTTTCGCGAGAATAATCACCAAAAATATTTTTTCTAAGGTAGGTAAAATTTATGGTTTTCCTACTCAGAATCACGAGCCCTTTCGATCTGGGGCAAAAAACAAGAAATAAAAAAATGGTCCCGAAATTTTCTATTATTTCGCATACTTTTCACTTTGTAACCGCAGTACCGTTACCATGGGCTGCCCAAGAGAGAGCCGTATTACTTTACTCAGAAAGTAAGTGAGTTTACGTTTGTTTACAATATATTGTGCCTAACTTCACGCCAAAGAAGCTGCTTCTATCCCTTTCTAAGTTTATCAATAAACGGAGAAAGAACTATAGGCGAATGCTACGCCTCTGGTGTTTACGCGATGGAACTAAAATCATATGTAAATGTAATTTACCTATCGAAATCTGTCAATATAGGGTCTACTGCAAATTTCGAAACATACGCACTGAGGATTCTTCCTCTTTCACTTTATACTGATAAGAGTAAAAGAGACTCATGTCCACATGTCGATAACTTCGGTATTCGGTAGTAGGCCTCAAACCATAGGCAAAGTCATTCTGACGTGACATTTCTGTCAAGTTATACAAAAATCACACGGAATTTTCACAATTATATTTGCAGTTTTAAATAAAATTATTTATTTATTTATGTTATGGAGAACCAACAGCTATAAAACTAGCAGTATACAACAAGATATGATTCAGAAAGCCAATTACAGGATCTCACAGATAGACTAACATATTGCATTAATTTATAATATTACGTGAAATTCAAGATTAGCTAAAATTGAATAAAAAGATAAACCAGTGAACAAATCAAATAAGGTAATGAGTTATTTTTGGCCATCATATTGTACTATTTACAATTGAGATGATTATAATGCTCAAAGCAGTTTTTGGTTTCAGAAAGATGACGGAAGCTAGCTATGATTGAAATCAATATTTCCGAACAAACCCGTATGGTATTCAGTCAACATGGAAGATGGTTCAATTGATATTAATACTGTGGCACTCTGGCAGTTAAGCTACTCAAAACCTTAGGGCAGCAGAGGGGAGCAGTACCAATTTATAGGTGTTTTTGTTCCGCGATGCACTTAATGGTATTATTGGCCATGATCATCACAGGTGTATGTATAGAAGTGCTCCAATAAAGGAAAAAACCTCAACTCCAAAAAATAATACTGTTACTAAAATAAAGTATTTCATTAATTGACTTTGTTTATTTGTGATGTTCTTGAGTAGTAAAGAAATAGAAATATTTTTTACAGAAAAAGGGTACATAGCATCTTATATAGAATTAGCTTTTGCCCGCGGTTTCGCTCGCGTACTAAAATAATTCTTATTCAAACATATACAAATAATAAAATTTTCATTTGGATCCGTAGGTTTCTATGCAGACGTTTGTCTGCGTTTTTTTCAATTACTCATATTACTATTGTTTTTAAAAAAGAAATGCTTGCAGTGGTTGTACAAATGTTACACAGCAACCACAGCATAGGTAGTAGGTACGAGTAGGTATGTATTCTATATACACTGGGGAAATTACATATTGTACAACAGAACTCACATAGCTCCGTATCTGGGCACTATTGTCGGTGGGTAAAATAAAAAGTAGTTTCTCGCATTATCGCTTACAATTACCGATTGCCGACCGATTACCCCTATCCCTATCCCTAACCCTACCCCTATCCCTATTTTTTTTTTTTTTTTAATACTACGTCGGTGGCAAACAAGTATACGGCCCGCCTGATGTAAAGCGGTCACCGTAACCTATGGACGCCTGCAACTCAAACAGTGTCACATGCGCGTTGCCACCCCATTAGAAACTTGTACATTCCCTTTTGCTGTGTTAAGTACACAGCAAAAAGGAGTGCACAAGCTCCAAGGAGGGTTCGGGTTGCCGACGACTCAAAGGACAATAAACGGAACAAGTTAGTTCCGTAAGTCCTCCCGTCATCAGCACACCGCACCCCCGTTGAGCTCTGGCAGCCTTACTCACCGACAGGAACACAACACTATGAGTAGGGTCTAGTGCTATTTGGCTGTGGTCTTCTGTAAGGCGGAGGTACAACCCCAGTTGGGCAAATATTAGGGTTTGTTGGGATTTTCCGCCAAGCAAAGAACCGGGAAATGAACTTGAAGGCTGTAGGCATAAACCCTATAATTTATGAATTTATTATGCACACTATTGGCGCTTTGTAAATAATTTTTAATTGTTCAAAAATACTTCTTTTCATTCATAAAACATTTAGCCTAGGAACCATCCGGTATTGCTACTACTGGGAAAATAACTTAATTCTATAACAGTACTTTTTATGTCACCAAAAATTAAGTTTGGTAATTTGAAATAGTTTTTTTAGTTAAGCCACCAAAATTTGTGACAAAAAACGTATAATAGAATAAAAAAAATATTATTTTAATTCACTAAAAATCAGGCGAAAATGGAATCAGGACTTTTGTTTTAAATTCGACTACTTTAATTTATGACCTTTATAACAAATTAAGAAACCACCTATTTTTGTGAATGATACTTCGTAGTAGCAAAAAGCGGACTAATTAAATCAGTTATGACACAAGCAATAAAAGGACAAGTGAAGTTATGGTTGTTTTGTATATACATTATGTGTTGAAACACTATGAAAACTGAAACCACCCCAAAAACAAGACGGATGTTCAATATTTTACTAGCTCGGAATAACATTCACGGCAAAAATTACATAAGCAAAAAAATTGGAACAGACTTTTCGTTAGGATCATAATAAAGAAGAATAAAAATTAATCCACCTTTAAATGCTCGCCAAGAAGCGCTAAAACCACATACGTACGTACTGAAATAAGTATTTTCATATTCTTCTTACCTACAAACTCTCTACCATTGACGATGTTGCATTATTTCAAAAGTGACTCATGTGTTCAACCGCATTTTCATTACATCATGGTATAAAAATATATTTCGTCGCCACTACTATCGCTTAAACAGCTGAGGTTGTACTAGCGAAACGTAAAATGACGGACGGTCCTGATGTCGTGGTTTCGATCCCCGGCAGTCGAAATGAACTGTTTTTGGTTTTTATTTTATTTTTCTTTTACCGCCTTTTTACCCCCTTTATTTAAAATATTGTTTTTTTTTGTTGTATATAACATTTTATTTAATGATGTGAGTAATTTAGGTACAGTCAAGATATTTTAAAATGTTATTAGACACATGTAATGCAATAAGGTCGAAAACTGTATTTCAGTATTAGTATTGATTGAAGGTAACCTAAGGTTCAACATCGTTCCTCCCTGCAACCGCAATACTCTATCTTAGCTAACCATCGCTAGACCTTATGCCCTTGTAATAAGGATTACAAATGTACAGTGACAGTTGTCCGGTATGACTCATAGATTTATATATTATTAAGCTATATTGAGTTGTTAGGCCAAAAAGTGTGTCCACATGAGAGGGTAAAGTTGGGGCTGGTGTCCCTCTCGCACTTATTGCCACTGTCAAAATTATTTGAATGACGTCATCACTGTCATTGTTTGGGGATACCAGTCAATATTCAAAGTTACTACCAAATCTACTAATACCGAATTAAAGGTTTTTTTTAATTGCGCAAATCTTTGGTTTTATGGCTTCATAATAATGACTTACCAATTCGCTACAAGGTATTAATATCCTTGCCTCGATATATCTTATACTTTTAAACGAGCAATTCTTGTATATTTATTTATTTATTTATTTACACTGACGATCTCGGAAACCGCTCTAACGATTTCGCAGAAATTTGTTATGTGGGGGTTTTTGGGGGTGAAAAATCGGTCTAACTTATCCTTAGGTCCCGGAAAATGCGAATTTTCGAGTTTTCATGCGTTTTTCTTCGCGCGCCATCTCGTGTGCAGTAGTTGTACTGTTAAGACAGAATTCTTTCGGTCGATGTAAGTACTATTTATTGCAAACACTAGATGGCGACACAGGTCAAGGCTAAAACGAATAGAAAAATACACTATTTGAGTTTTTGTGGCGAAATGCGCGCCATCTCGTGTGGAGTAGTTGTGTTGTTAAGGCTGAGAATTCTTTCGCTCGATGTAGGTACTATTCATTTTTGAACTAGATGGCGACACATGTCAAGGATACGAAACAGAACCGAGCGAAGCTCGGTTGCCCAGATATTAATACAAAAATCATTTAAGAAGTTTATTAACTTAGTTATCATACAGGTAAAAACACTACTACTATAGTAATCTCTTTAACACTGGTCACACGTGCGAGAGGGACACCAGCCCCAACTTTGACCCTCTCATGTGGATACACTTTTACTATCCTAATAAGAACGTTTTTCTGCACCGGTGATAAAGTTCAATTTATTATGGCAAAAAAAGTGTGAGCTCAGTCCCTATTGAAAGTCCATGGTATGACTCAATGAAAAATTGGCTAAATAGTAATCGGAAAACAAGCAAAAAGGGTAGAATATATTTCTATAAGTTATTTCGTTGGATTACATTACAAAATGAATGTATAATACATTATAATACTCGTTGTAATTGCATAGATTTAAATAAATAATTTTATTAGTTCAAATTAATGACCGTCAAGGAACAAAAACTAATTGAGTCGCTATTAGACCGTTTTCACATTATCCGATCCGATAACGGATGTCGGAAGGATATCAATAGATGAATCCAAGATTCCGCCTGTAATGTATGGGATATCGGTCCGACATCCGATATCGGATCGGATAATGCGAAAACGCACTTAGGTCTACATTTTACACTTTTGAAAACCAAGATTAATTAGAGTCAGTTGTATGGTCGGTATGTAGTGTAAATAAAAAGTCGAAAAGTAGTAGGTTCTTTCTATACTTTTTGCTATGTATTTCAATAGGCAGGCTTCTGTACCCATATTACAGTACTTTCAATATGTGCTATCCTATAATTAAATTCGGACACTCGCGTAGACACCTAATATTATTTGAATGGCATTACCAACATTAAATCTCCTTTTGAAAATAAATTTTAAAGAATATGTAGCATTAAGTTCGCCTTTTGTAACTGTATATTTTTACTGTGCAATAAAGTTTAAATAAATAAATAAATAATATCCCACTATCAGATCAGAGCCACTGGTATTTAATTTAAAACAAATGCCTATAATAAATAAATCCGATTAACCTTTGGGTTGTCTGCTGTCGAATTTAATTATTTTCATAGAAAATATTTTAATTTGTATCCTTTCAGCTCGAGATTCTTGGAAGCCCTGTAAATTTTTCTTTGTGACAACAAGATATGACATGTCAGGAAATTTACACATACATACATTACATACATTTATTGTAATAAACGTAGTACAAGTGACCAAGATAAAGATGATACAGTAGGGTATTTTTAAAGTTTATGTAATGAAGAAGTATAATTGCGGCCTTTTTTAGGTATTTCTATTTATGGAATAAATTGGAAATATCTAATACCTACATACTTATTATATACACGGTGTTTCCGGTATCACTCAAAACCTCAGACACCCCAACTGATTTTTATTTTTTTAAACTCATCTAGAGTATTCATCTTTTAATCTGATCGTTACTTTTTTTTTAATTGAATTTTTAATTTTCTGTACAGCTCTACTTGACTTTTAGCTCTACACTCAATAAAATAATTGCTAACTACCATCATAAACCATAAGACTATTTATTTGTGTACGTTACTGCAACGACATAAGGTTTACCAATAGACAGCTAAGATGTCACTGAAAAACACTTTAAAGCTTTGTCACAGTAAACTTCAAATTGGACAGGTAATCGCAGTAAGCAAATAAACTCAATATTCAAAATGACAAGGTTGTAATTAGGTACGAGTTCAATTTGTTATGACTTATGATAAACATTAAGATTAAACTGACAAACAACGTCAAACTAGTAGCGGAAAAAATAATCATCCAAGTAACCGGCCAGTATTAATAGCCCTAAATACTGAAAAAAGGTAAACAACCTCTAGCATTGCGATATACACAATGTTGTATTACGAGTACAATAGAATGGGCACGTAAAAAATAACTAATAATACTAATTTAAATAAAAATATTACCCCCATCAAGATATAGCTCAATCGATTCTACTCTCGATTCTGAACAAACTGTTTTCTGGTTTTTAGTGTTAAGTGAAACACGGTGTATTGGTAGCAGCTCCATTCGTTCAATATTCGTTCGAAATTCATTTTGACATTTAAGTCATTTGAGCATATTATGACAAAAGGTATTTTGATAAAGAGTTTTTAGTGTGTCGCAGTTCCATTTGCAATTTTGATACTTAGGTCTTTATACACTAAGTTGGTTATGGCATGAACGATTTTTTTCCTAAGCAGATAAGAAGTTAACGTTATTAGCATCAACAAGAATGTTATAAATGCAATTTAGACCCAGATTTTTAAAACATTTTTGTTATGAATTGTGCGTCCTTGTATTTAATTTCATTGCAGTAGCTTGTACTTATCAACTTATAATATAAATAAAACATAAAAAAAAATGAATAAAAAAAGCTGTAATATCTACGACCTACGTATGCGACGACTGAGATTTGAACCCGTGACCTGTGGCTTGTAAGTCTAACGATAATCGCCGGGGCTATACCTGCCCGTGACATATGGGTCGAAATTAGACTTTGCATAGCTTTCGCGTGTTTGTAACAAGCGTTGCTTCAACGATTCTGAAGAATGGAAGAATACATTTCACAAGATGACGGAGATCTGTCAAATGGTAGAAGAGAAAAACGTGAGATGGATGTATGTACTGACAAGTATATACTCTTTTCGACGACTGTCAAATCGCATGCCTAAAATAAATATGTAATTTTTTAAATTACTTTGGACTTTATTATCGGTGGGAAACGTCTGTTTTTAATCTACCTAAAATATTACTTATGTAGAAATACGCATGTAATGAGGAGGAACACTCAAAGGATACGACAGATGGCGCCACCCTATTAGTCCGTGAGACGTGAGAGCAAGAAGCTGATAATTATGTTTTTTTCTCTCTCTCTCACATATGAATGACAGTGACATGACTCTTGCATAGGCGCCGCCTGGCGGGGTAAAATGTCAGTGTACCTACTCATTTACGTTAATATGTAATAGAAGAACAGAATAAAAAGCATGCGACACGGCTCATCACCTACTCTCGGCCCAGCTCCACTGGCGTGGTGGTTTGCCATATGGATTCCTAAATGTAAGACACTAAGGTCCAAACCAAACCACGCAAAAAATGTAAATATATTATTAAATTAAAGTATTAAATAAAGGTCAAACTTATTGGGTGGATTATCATGCTGTTAATATTGTTAAATAGGGACAGTAAAAGTCAACCTCGTACTATTATCTGTTCCTAATTTGCCCGGTCAAATATTTAGATTTTTTTATTTCGATATAAATATATTGGTGGTTTTTATATGCTAAATATCTGAAATATTATGTGCTATTCATTTCTGCTTAAAAATATCTGTTGTTTTTTTTGCTCTAGAGCACGTTAGAAAAAATTCGAAAATTCTATATCATTAAAAAAAGTCTTATTTCCCGTCATATATTTAGGTGGCTTCGGGTTGTAAACCTTAAAACTGATTTTTTTTTACATGTGTCCACCATTAAATTACTGTGAGGTATTTTGCTGAAAGAAAACGCTTATTTTTTGGGCGTAGTTTTTTTTAATATCTTCCATTCCAAACTATTGGTGGATTCGAAAATATAGGTTTTTTAAATTGCGATTAAACGCTGTATATGAAAAAAAACTACTGTTGTAGACTTATTTTCAAAAATATCGCACCGTTCTTAGGCTAATTGTATTGTGTAGTTACTAAATAGTCATAAGTTTAGCATTTCAATATGTGCAATATTACTTTTATGATTAACAAAGTAATTGTTATTCCTGTAATTGTTTCTTCTGCTGTATGTTGTATAAGTTGTATTAAATATTATATGTTTGTGCTGATTGCCAAGTTGCCAATGCTCCCAATAAATTAAAAAAAAAAATTAGCTTTTCCCCTCACTAGCTCGGAAACACGTGTTTTGTCCTTTAATACCAGCGGGTAAAAACGCATTTTATCCACTAGTGGGTAAAGTAATTTGACCTTGAATAAAGACAAAATAACCGCTTTAAAATTGACAAAAGTAGGTGAATCTAGTAATAAAGATGTTTTACCACCTGTGGAGCTACTGGAAGCAGTGATAAACGCATTTTTTGCGTTGTAGTTTCCTCGCTATAGTGAGGGGAAAAGTTTTGTGTTACACTCGGGTGCAAATGTATTTTACTTCTCGTGTGTTAAAAAACTCGCAAGTTCAGGATTCTATTCTCGAACCACTCGCTTCGCTCGTGGTTCAACTATAGAATCCTTTCACTTGCTCGTTTTTCAATTCCACACTCGGCGTTAAAATACAACTTTGCCCCCTTGTATAACAAATAACTATTGTCAACTTTGACACTAGGACTTAGCTGAAATATCAATCGTTGACGCTGAACCATGGACTTTAAATCTATGCGCTAAACGCCGATCGAAATTCAGTCTAGCTCTGTCATGTCAATACGGAAAAGTGATAGAGATAGCTAAGCTACGATAACGATGTTAATCATAATCGTTTGTGCATTTGGCTACGTGCCCTGCCAAAAAATTAGATACAATTTTTACTTGTTTCAAAATGCTTTTTCTACTCACTTTTGTATCAAATTATAATCTTCATATACACCGCATAATGGCTTATCGCCTTCAAAAGTTCTATACCTTACCTTAGACTTTGTCGTTACCTATGTCGATATCGTTGTAATTGATGTTTAATATGTACGAAAACGCTGAATTTTAGGTTTTTAGTTTTCGTTTCACATCAATTTATTAAATACTTAGCCTGTTACTCAAGAATATTACAAAATAAACAAAGTCACAGAATGAGATACTTTATTTCAGTAATAGGATGATTTTTTTGAAGTTTTTTCCTTTGGTTCACTTCTAATATATACCCACGAGATATGGTGTTATGGTGACAACAGGTACAAGTATTGTGCATTGAGGAACTAACATGCCCATGAATTGGTACTGCCTGCTGCTGTAGGTAATCAGTTGATTCTTAACTGCCTCAATCATTATCAATTTGAACAATCTTCTACGTTGGGTTTGCTGAATACCATACGGCTGGCATGGAAATATTGTTTTCAATAATATCTTCTTTTTCTGAAAGCAACCAATATAATCATCTCAACTGTAGCTAAACAGTACAAAATGATGAATAAATATAACTCATTACCTTTGTAAAAGTATCAAACACTGGTTTCATCACTGGTTTATCTTTTTATCGAGCTACTGACTAACTGCTACATTTAAGCTGTTCTTGAATTTCACGTAATATTATAAATTAATACATATTAGTCATAATTGTATTTAAAATTGCAAATATAATCGAGAAAATGTTGTGGGATTGTTATATAATTTGACAGTAATGACACATCACAGTGAATTGGTGGTTTACTTTTACGCTAGTGACTGTCAATGATTACTCACGTAAAGTATTGAGTTTTCACTAGAGACTGTCAAATAGTTCTGGTTCTATTGACTTCATACAATCAGAAAGAGAGCGCCTTAGCTGTAAAGTTAGGAACGTATTGAAAACTCGGAGTAAACACGTTAATAACTTATGGTACCGATGAAAATTTTAGTACGTGAGCGTTTCCGCTTGGAGCGCTGTTCAGTTTTTCCATACATTTTCCGTAACTCTCACTGAAAACGTAACGTATTTTTTAACTCAAAAAAGTCATGGTAAGG
Source organism: Leguminivora glycinivorella (assembly GCF_023078275.1). Classification (NCBI taxonomy): domain Eukaryota; kingdom Metazoa; phylum Arthropoda; class Insecta; order Lepidoptera; family Tortricidae; genus Leguminivora; species Leguminivora glycinivorella. The sequence continues at coordinate 1,844,009 of NC_062983.1, forward strand.
CTACAGCACAAAGTGTTTGAAAAATGGTAACGAAGTGGGAAAAATTAAGTTTTTTTTGCAAATTCAACAAGCTGCAAATTCCACTTCATGCCAATTGAAATTTAAGAAAATTCATCTTTAGGTATGCAAATTCGTCTATTTAACACAACATGCTGCAAATACTTTTTTTTTTTTGCAAATGCAACATTTCAGAAATTCAACTTCTGGCTGGACACCACCTCAACTCACTGGCACCTCAGATACTACGCGAAGACCAATCAACATAGACTTACATTAGATTATAATTATATTGTCTTCGGTTAGGACGATAGTTATTTATTACTCATGAAATAAAACTAGCTTTTAATGTCGTCGTCGGAAAACATCAGGATATATTTATAAGTAAATTAATTATACGCGATTTAATCTCTTTTCATTCTTAGAAAGAACGTTGAGTTTGCGGTCCCTTCATTGTTACACGGATCCGAATTAGGGTCCATGTAATGAACGTCCGTGTACCCGTGTTACGTCGTATGTCCAAATTCATGGAATTTAATTTTGAAATGAATATTGCTAATCACAACAATAAATTGCTGTAATATTAAAAAAAAAGATGATAATTGCTTATTATTAACAATAAATATGGCAGGGATGGAACTTGGCAGGAAGAAGAAGTAATAGCTTGTATAATTAATTAATTATGCAATCATGCGCTTATTGTTATGATTTTTTAATGTAAGGTACAGCGGGGCAAATCTCGACTGGGGGCAAATGTAACTGGTCCATTTTTTTCATGTTTTACAATGCTTGAATTATTAATTAGAGTGTCCACTGGGGGCGATACGGGATTTTGTCACTAAAATACCGGTTGAAAATAAGAATTTTCTGAATTCGAACGCGTGAGACTCAAAAGCCGGCCCGCTTATATATGGTAGGCGTGTGCAGTGGATCTATGTAGAACTCATCATCATGTATGTAATAAATAAACGTTTCTTAGAAATAAACAGATTTTTTTATCATAATATAAAATGGATCAGTTACAATTTCCCCCAGTCAAGATTTGCCTCTCTGTACCTTACCTGGTACTATGATTATAACAGATATACCCATTTTAGACTAGCGGTCCCGTATGGTATCACTTAAATTCATTTGATTGAATTGATTGAAGTTTGTGTGTCTTGTAATTCGATAAAAGCTACTAACATTACGTACACTTTGTTTTATTGTAAATTATTAATTTTCTGTATTTACATTACAATTAGGGAACAAATCAAATTATTTTATTGAATATTTTTCGATTTGTTTTTTTTTTTTTTTTCAAGTAGTCACACTAGTTCACACTACTATATTAATTATAAATTTAAATAGATATCATACACGAAAGAAAAAACGACAGGGCCCACCAGGGGCCACTGGTGGCTGAGCCGGGAATCGAACCCGGATCTTCAGCTTATGCGGCTAACGTCCTTACCACTAGACCACTCGCCCGCCCCCGGGTGGCGCCCCCGGCTATATTTAAATTTTATTTAAATTTATAATTTCTTTATTTACATTAATTATCGCCTAGCCAACTTACTCCGAAGATGGGGTAAGTTAACTAAGAGTCTGGAGTTTAGAAAATCGAATAGATACGTGTTATAATTGCAAATAAATACTTGCGTCAAAAATAAAGGGTTTAGAGACCCGAATAGTTCTTCTATCTGTAACAACAATTATTTTCATTAAATTGATTCAAACATCAAAGATATATGAGCTGAAGCCAAAAGTTAGTCAACTATCCCCGGTCTCCCCTAACCCTTATAGTTTCGCCATGTCTGTCTGTCCGTCCGTCCGTCCGTCCGTCCGTCCGTCCGTCCGTCCGTCCGTCCGTCCGTCCATCCGTCCATCCGTCCGTCCGTCCGTCCGTCCGTCCGTCCGCGGATAATCTCAGTAACCGTTAGCACTAGAAAGTTGAAATTTGGTACCAATATGTATATCAATCACGCCAATAAAGTGCAAAAATAAAAAATGCCCCCCCTACATGTAAAGTGGGGGCTGATATTTTTTTTCATTCTAACCCCAACGTCTGATATATTGTTGGATAGGTATTTAAAAATAAATTAGGGTTTACTAAGATCGTTTTTTGATAATATTAATATTTTCGGAAATAATCGCTCCTAAAGGAAAAAAAAGTGCGTCCCCCCCCTCTAACTTTTGAACCATATGTTTAAAAAATATGAAAAAAATCACAAAAGTACAACTTTATAAAGACTTTCTAGGAAAATTATTTTGAACTTGATAGGTTCAGTAGTTTTTGAGAAAAATACGAAAAACTACGGAACCCTACACTGAGCGTGGCCCGACACGCTCTTGGCCGGTTTTTATTAAATGTAGTCTAACATGTCTACCTATTACATATTATTATGTTGAAAAGGTCTGTATGTTAATAAATACTTATAACAGATTTTTATAGTATTTTCTTACTTTTACCAGGGGCGGCTCACTCCGCGCTTTTATCGCCGCGCTACAAGTACATGTCGGCGGCCGCGAATTCGCGGCCCATTCAGTGGTGACGACTTTCGCGCCGCGCAATAAAATTCAATGTCGCCTGCTCGCGTGTGGTCCGTTTGTTAATGTAGGTAAAAAATTAGAATGGCGGCATTTTGTGGACATCAAAGGAGTGAGCCTTCTGTACTTGTACTATTATATATTCTGTGCTTTTACCTCTGTGCGAGGCTAGCGGTCTCATATGGTACCAGCAATCATTCCAAAAACCGAAGGTCACACATTTTTTTACTCAAATATTGTTACCTTTAGTCAAATAAACCATAGATATATTTAAAGAACTACAAACATTGGATTTAACAAAAAACACTCACTCAATGGGGCTAAGTATCTTGATTGTGTACACTTATGAGGACACCGTGAATCAATATACATTTTAAATAAAGAATAACGATTAAATGGCGGTATGGTCTCAGTCGTTGGAGGTATACATACAGTACCTGTACAAGATAAAATATACTACTGTGTATAATGTATAATACAAACTATGCCAAGCATAACCAAATAAGGATGTAATTCTGAAAATAAGTGATTGAAATAAACAATTTGGTAGTTATGTTGTTTTATTTTATATGTATTCAAGGAGATGAAGAATACAGGTATATTTTTAATTGCAAGAATCCATTTGACCTCAATGGTCTGGAATCCAATTAAAATCGTAGGCAAGCTCGGGTGCCAAGTAAATGATATTATAAGAGTAGGAATAATAGGAATGCATCCTTAAAATTAACGTAACTAAGAAAACACCGTGTAGAATATTCATATGTCTTGAGAGAATCTGTATCTCTCTCAGTTTTTCTCACTCAGAAGGTGGATCTTCAATACGTCTCGGGTAGTCCGGCGGTTCCTCTTTCTGCAGCCAAGATGAAAGCGAAACCTTGTCCTGATTGTTGACATTTAACTGAAAGTTTAAAGAAATTTAGTAGGTAGTAAAATCACGTTTTTAAAACAAAGATGTCAAATCAGGTAAACAGCTGAACATAAAAAAATCTCTTTAATCGAACTGAAAGAGAGAGAGGCTTTATAACAACAAAAATAGGGTGTGAAATTATTGAAGAATTCGATACGACTGGACGATAATTTCAAGAACAGAGAGGATTGAGGCCCAAATTAATAAGTAGCTATGACTTATGAATGCTAATTGTTACCAGAACTGGTTTCAGACAATACGTATGTTGTCCCATAAACATAGTAAAAAATCTAGGTATTAGGAACCCTTTTACTCAAAAACTATCCGTAGTTGAAGCTGTAGACAGATCCTTAGTCATTAACATATTATCTTCATCAATTTTCACAGCTAGGTAGTACCTATCTAGTACGTATAGAGTACCTATCTCTGCTGACATTAGAATCCCCTTAGTCAAAGTCCAATCCATCAGAAAGGTATTAATTTTGTTTATTATTTTAAGCCAAGCTCAGTTTAGTCAAGACTAATTTAAAACTGTAAATTAAACATAAACGCACTGGCTAGCTCAAATTAACGTACAAGGTAAATCAACTGATGATTATTTTATTTTACATTTTGTCAGAGTTTCGTTTCCTTTCAACCCCTTATTTGCCAAGTCTGGCATAGAAACATGAGTAGTTTCATGCGCTCTGCCTACCTCTTTATGGGATACAGGCTGATTGTATGTATATTTGTAAATATTATTTTATGTAAACTTTATTGCACAATTCATTAAAAAAGTACAAAATTCGAACTTATTTACTGACAAGTTTTATGTGATAGATCAGTAAAAAACCTGAAGCTGTAAAAACAACCTAACAAAACCATCATATTTAGAATAAAACTGATGTAATATAAAACAAAATTAAAGTTTTTGAAATATAGAACGTTAACTAAGGTTTTTTTAGCAAAGTTATTTTTTAATCTTTAGTATAGTATGATTTAGGGGAGTGTACAAGTTTGTAATGGGGTGGCAACGCGCATGTGACACTCTTTGAGTTGCAGGCGTCCATAGGTTACGGTAACCGCTTTCCATCAGGCGGATCGTATGCTTGTTTGCCACCGACATAGTATAAAAAAATAAATAAAAAAACCTAAATTATTTAGTTAAATTGATAACCAAGGTACACATTTTGTTTAGTTTTTTTTTATATTGTGAGATGTGTATCATAACCTAGAGGAACTACACTGTTCAGTTTTATAAATATTGGCTAAAAATTAGTGGAAATTAATATATGAAATAAAAGTTTATCATAATACAGACTTAGGTATATACCTACGCTTACTTTGTACCTTATGCTCGTTTAGCATGTCGTGTACTGGATATAATGAACTAATAAATATTATGCATTATTTGTATAAAATCCTTTAACTGATGGTATCTGAAATAAAAACTTAGGTACACAATAAATATAGACTAACTTAAAAATAACCAAATAATCCACCAAAATGAATTCCCACGGGAAGTACGAGTAATTAGTCAACTATGCCTATTACATCAATATTACTCGCTAAATTCTTTGGCCAAGGAATGGACCAAGCCTAGGGTTTCCTAGTACTATCGAAGAGGACCTTCTTTATATATTATCTGAAGTAACTCTCTAACTTCACCATACCCGTCCAGTCTACTACATATTAGTAATGATCAATCCTTCTAAGTAGTACTAGTACCTATCAAATACCAGAAGCGATGTTATGCCTTATCGTATACTCCTTATGCTAAGAAATGATGATGGTTACACGTCGTCCTGTAGAAACAAACCCATTCGTTGTTTGTGAAATTTCTTAAAAATATTTATTAACATGTAAATATTTGTCTCTTAACTATTTAAAAACGCACTATAGAATAAATAGCTTTTTGGTTTTTCACCGGGCAAGTTGCCCAGAGATTCCTTGTACTTACTTACTTACTTTTACAGACATGATTTATGTTTTAGTTATGAAGATGACGGTTAATGCAGTACAAGGATATTTTCCATACCATCTTCGATTCCTATTTCTATATACCTCTATATAGAAAAAAATGGAGTAGGTATATATAATTGGTCGCTTAACTACCTAACAAATAAATAAAAAGTGGTAACGGTTCGGGAATCAGCAGATATCACATACGTCAGTATACCACAGGTCGATATTCGAGTCTCTACACTTTTTATTGCATTTTTCTAAACACTCTCTCATCCGTCACTATCCGATGACATCACGGCGCTTTTTAGTGGCAAGGACGAACCTGTTTAGTCGGACCTGATTACAGTCTTCTAATCACATGTAAAAGCTACCACATAAGTACCATTCTTTAACACATGAGCTTCTTCTACTCCATGCTTTTAACATTGTGCTTAAAACTATAAACTTAAAACTATACATACATACACACAACATACATACAATCACGCCTGTATCCCATGAAGGGGTAGGCAGAGCACATAAAACTACTCAACTTCTCTACTTAAAACTATGTGTATATTAAAAGACGTAGTACCTTGAAGTTTCTGGGCCTTATAGTATTGTTCGAAAATAAATGAATATTCTATTTCGGAACACCTGAACCTTGCAAAAAAAAATTTACCGGATTATCAAATGAAAGTAAGAAAACTAATTAACGTTTGCCTCCTAGATAGTTATGATTACCAAGACCTGTTCTCTGTCAAAAGAAAAAGGTACCCGTTCTAAATGTCTGCTTGTGTATTCGTGTAGTCCCGGCAGTGCTAAGTTGCCGAGGTACCGAACCCGTCCTTTACAGAATGATTTACATTCCTCACTGTTATAAAATTAAAAACGCATCCATTCTACTGTACGTAGAAAGCAAACTGGACTGTACTTAGAATCCGTGAATCCGGACATATTAAACTTGGGTACCCGGACCTTGATAACACGGACCTAGCCACAAATCCGGATTTATATAACACTACATAAAAGCGAGCCAGGCACCTCATACACGAAACGCACATGCGACTGCAATCGATACTGAAGAAATAATAAACTTTAATGTTTAGAGACACATGAAATGATGACGACCGTCTGGCCTAGCGCGTAGTGACCCTGCTACGCCGCGGTCCCGGGTTCAAATCCCGATAAGGGCATTTATTTGTGTAATGAACACAGATATTTGTTCCTGAGTCATGGATGTTTTCTATGTAGGTATATATTTATATAATTAAGTATATCGTCGTCGCCTAGCACCCATAGTACAAGCTTTGCTTAGTTTGGGGCCAGGTTGATCTGTGTAAGGTATCCCCCAATATTTATTATTTATTTATTTATTTACATACACACAAACGCATAAATGAGCAAATCCCTAACATGAGCTATGTGTCACTGAAGGGCTCCTAATCGGATCATCATCAGCAGTTCTTTCATCAATCTCTTAACACGAGCTATGCGTTTTTGAGGAGTTCCGTTCTGATCATCATCAGTTCCACTTCGTCAAATGTAAGTCCTTGTCCTTATTCATAATCCAAAACATTAGAGAGACTTTGGTGATAATACAAAAGTCACTACAAGTGTGCCGTTCAAATTTGAGAAGTTCCCTTGATCTTTCATGGATTGGTATCCAAAGGAGATCACCAAAACTCCAGCATGATCGAAATCTGACTTGAAACCTCAAAGTGCTTAAAAAACTTAACTCGTTAAATTCGTCGTTGAAGAGTTCCGCTCTGATCATCATAAACTGTTCCACTTCACCATATGTGACTGTTTTGAATGGAAATGCATGATGTTCTAATAAAACACAAAAATCACTATATATTATGCGCCTTTCAGACTTTAGGAGTTTTCTCGATTTCTCCAGAATCCAATTATCAGAACTGGCTTTCAATAATATGTACATACACTAAAAAAAAAAATCGAAACCTGTCTACTTAGTAACAAACATCAAACATTACACACGAATTGATAAATGATAACCTCCTCGAAATTTGGAAGTTGGTTAAAAACACAAGTTTTTAAAATTGATAATTAAAACTAGGTACCTTATATTATTTAAATTACCTTTTACAATTTTTTTATACCACGTCGGCGGCAGGTAAGAGGAAAAGAGGTCACCGGAAACTTTCGACACCTGCAACTCAAGGGGTGTCACATGCGCGTTGCCGACCCATTAGAAACTAAGTACACTCCTTTTTTGAAGAATCCATACTGTAGTTCATCGGAAATACCAAAACTATGCTTTATTTCGTGCTACCCTAATAAGGAATTCTGGTAGTGATCGCATACATCGATAAGACCGCCTGTTGCTGCCTTTATTTTCAATGTAATTCTGTTATTAAATTTGTAAACCTGTTATCTTTGTGGGGCAATAAAAAAGATTAACTTATTTACTTACTTAAAAAGTAAAGTAGTGTGTAAGTGCGTTTTTACATTATCCGATCCGATATCGGATGTAGGAAAGATTTCAAAATAAAAAAATCAAAGATGGTGGCATAAATATACGGGACATGGGATGGGTCCGACATCCGATATCGGAACGGATGATGTGAAAACGCACTACTAAGAGAAACTATGTAAGAGACATAGAGTCATCGAGTATTTTGCCGAACACGCAGAAAATAGACGGGCCGAACCGCACCAGAAAGGTTCCTTTTGTGCCTATGTTTGGTATGAAACCCTAAAAAAGAGAAAGCCAATTCTTAGGTTTATTTTACAGTTCTGGATTAAGCTTGAGTTTAGCTATATATAAACAATAATAATAACATTTGTCGGACACTATCCCGGTGAGTCACTCGGGCACATTGCACAGACATGACCTCATAACTAGGATAATTCACCAGCAGTTAGTATTTTCCATACAATCTTGTGGACCGCGAAGTACCGTACTACAAGTAGGTACTTACTACTTACCTGCGCCAGTTCTCGAAAATGGACGAGATACTTGGTTGATTCGACGATCATCGTCGTTTCGGCGAACGATCTCATAGGCAAAAGTGAGCGACACTCGCTAGGGGTGAGATGCAGAAGGCGGTACTCCTGTACACGGCGCGTAGGTCGGTCACCTTGGGCCCTGCCTGCCCCGCTGCTGGATGTATTTAAAAAATAACCATGTACCTGGAGTCTGTCTTTTCCCTTTCTTATACCATTGTTTTTGTATCTTTTGTATTTTTAGCATAAGCTACAGAAAATATTTTGACATACCAACGTCAACGAGTTTTAATCACAGACAACCGCAGAACAGAAAGATCACTGCACAGACCATACAGGTTGTTTGATAGCGAAGTACGTACTAAGTAGAAAATATCAAAGAATTATAGCAGAGAACGACATAATTACTTATGTTTTAATAGCCAAGCCGAAACGGCAGATTTAACATTTTAAAATTGTACTGAAACACATCCAACTTATCAGTACGTATAAAACCATGAGTCGTTTATGTAAATGGCCTTGGAGATGATGAAATGAGAAAATGAGCCAAATAAATATCTGTAAGTACTCCTCACACTAATAAATACCCTTGGCGGGATTCGAACAAGGGACATCAGCTTTAGCAGGCCGGCAGGGCCAGTCCAATCCAATATGTACAAGGATTTCACTCCAGAGTTGTGGGTTCCAATCCCGTTGCGTGGCCAACCAACTTAAACATTGTAATTTTTTTTATTGCAATATCTATTCTTATTTCTCAATGAATGTATTTTTTTATTTTTGTTTTATTTTATTTCACTTATAATTGTGTAAATTATGTACAACACACAAAACAACATTGTAGGTATACATTAGGTTAGGCTCCCTCAGAAAAGGTTTTCTTCTTTTGAAGATGAATTAATATTAATTTCTTTATTTTATAATTTATTTGGTATAATAAGAAAGAAAAAAAAAACAAAAAGTAGAAATTTCGAAATAAAATGGAAAAAAATCACCTAGAAGTTAGCATATTTAGCTGATGGCTGGTACCTAGGGAATGCAATCCCGACTCGGGATTGAAAATTCGGGATCCCGCGGGATTAGAAATATCAATCCCGTGGGATCCCGGAATTTTCGGGATCCCGTCTAGTTTAAAAAAAAAATATATTCGGATGACTGAAGAAGCCAATAACTGCTTGCTTGTGATTTAGGTTAACTAAAATAACATATTACTTGAAAGAAAATAAAAATCTTTATTCTTTAATCTTACTAACTAAATAATTATCAACTTTTACGGAAATTAACATAAGTAAATTAGGTAATCTATACAATAAGCATATTTCAAGTTTCAAGAGAATTAATAAGTAGTTACCTACGAGTGATTTTGAAAATGACTCCTTAAAAAACAAAGGTTAGTAGACCCTGATGAAGTCGAAGGTAGTGATCTGTGATACATTATCCGGCCCAAGTGTACTTGTTGTTCTTCCGACTCCCGCATTCAATTTAGTGTCAATTTTATGGATTGACATCATATGGACGTGTAAACCTTTTGTAGACCCGGATGAGATTTTGAGCACAGCTTTACACAAGTTGCATTGATCAGTCAAATTATTAACTGTTTTCTTAAAATATCTCCATACCGGTAAACGGCTGCTGCACTCCACGTACGGTTGATCTGGATTATTTGTCGACATTTTAAGGTATTAACAAACTAACACTTATAAGAATCCAATATGTTTGTTTATTTAACTCACTTAAACAATAAAAATGCGTAATTTAAGAAAAAAGAATCACTACAACTGCACAACTAAAACAATCACGAACGTAAACAAACAAACAAATGGCTGCCTCCCCGCACGCATGTACTTCTTTCTCACTTACTCGACACAGTTCTATATTATCTGTCTCACTCGTCAAGTCTAAGTGGACGTGTGTAGCGTTGCTGACCACTGCCGCCCAATCCCGTCAATCCCGAACGGGATCTCGTCAAATTATGCGTCGGGATTGATCCCGAAAATTTACACGAGATCTCGCGAGATCGGGATCCCGCGGGATCGGGATTGCATTCCCTACTGGTACCACAGGGCCACGGACACATTATCGTTCCTGTCGAAATTTCATAGCATCTTGTAACTCAAATAGTATAGAGTTTGACGTAGCTTTGGCAATACGCACACATGCGTATATATAATAAATATACAAAATGAACGTAGTTTATGGAAAAGGATCTAACCCACAAACATTGCCAATAGAATTTAAACTTTCTGACAATAACAATAGTAATTCATTTCAATGGCAATTTTATGGAGATAAATCCTTTTCGCTAAACTACGTCCAAATTTTCGTAATAATAAATTGTCAAAAACGCTGCGCGATTTGACATAGGTCTTGCCTCCTCGAGGCCCGCCGGCCGTCTGACATTTTTGACAATAAGGACACATGTATACGATTGACGTATGAAAGAAAGAGAAACGAAACCGCATAAGATGGCCGTTTTCTGTTGAATTCATGATATCGTAAATGATGATAAATCTTTGTATATACGATAATAAAAAATATTTCCTTCTACGAGAGACTAGATAATTTGGAAACCTTCACTTTAAAGTAGGTTAGACTGATTAAAGTTGCATATTTTTTTCACAATGTTAGTTAAACGAAAAATTAAGGCCTTACTTTGGATTAAATTTCTATCGAGAAAATTGTAAGCATTCGTGTTTCGAGCTGTACAAAAATTTCAATCATATAGTCAAGATATACATATCCAAAAATCAGATCTCTAGGTTTCCGGGGCTAAGCACACCAGTGAATCTAAAATCCTAATATTTATCGATGCATGGCCTTAAAAATAAATTAGGTATGTGTAATAATCGTGAAAGTTTAAATAAATGTTATACTAACCTTATTTTTTGCTAAATATTTAAAAAATAAATAAGTGAGTTACTTAGTTTCGAAAAAACCTACCTAGAATTAAGTACCTAGAATTAAGCGATTAATATTATCACGTTCTTTTATCTTGTAGTTTTCAATTTTACTACAGTCCTATTCCAATTTTGAATAAAGTTATAGATATTGATGTTTGAATATTTCTCACGATGTAGTATGTTAATAAGTAGCCCTTAATGTTTATCTGTATTTTTTTACTACTTTTTTTATTAGGTGTTTTATCAGTGTTTTATCACCTAAAAACTACTTCATAAACTAAAAGGTGGGGTCAACTACTGGGCTAATATTTGTTTAAAAATACACATTTATTTTGTGTTTTTTTTTTCATAATCATCATTTGCCTGCCCTTTTACTATAGTCATTTGGTGTCAGCGCAACATGTCTTCCTCTTCTATACCTCTATCGCCCGTCATCTCATCATTCACTTGTTTCCGTTTCATATCATCCAGTCCATCCACCATTTCCTTGGTTTTCCTCTCCCGTTACTTCCTTCGACATTCGTAATACCTTTCTCGTCACATGACTTTCATCCCTTCGCATCACATGCCCATACCATATAATTTGTATTTATCATTTTGACGACGGGTCTGACCTAGCGCATAGTGACCATGCCTGCTAAGCCGCGGCCTATGGGTTCGAATCCCGGTAAGGGCATTTATTTGTGTGATGAGCACAGATATTTGTTCCTGAGTCATGGATGTTTTCTATGTAGGTATATAAGTATTTGTATATTATAATTTATATATTATCGTTGTCTGAGTACCCACAACACAAGCCTCCTTGAGCTTACCGTGGGACTCAGTTAATCTGTGTAAGAATATTCTATAAATTTATTATTTTTGTATTTATTCCGTAATGTTTATCATCTAAATGAGCTTTCATTTTATGCTCTCAGCTTATAGTAGTAGTATTAGTAGTAGTAGTAGTAATCACTTTATTGTGTACAGCAGTTTACATATACAATTACTACTACTTATCATAGTACTTCCACCATATAAACCCAGAAATAATATTAAAGGTATATTATTATTATAACACTTTGATCTAGTTGTGTTTTGAATTGAATTCCCACCTTATTAATTTACAATAAGATCATCATTTCATTGCAACAATATGTTCATTATAATGTACACTGGGCGGAACGAGGTACGGGAAACTCAAACACCGAACTATGGTATCGGTATCACATTCTAATCGATTAACAGACATCAATTATCTCTAACTTGATAATCTGAGCTTTGATATGATACGACAGGTTAAGTAATATGATGCTGTAATGTTAAGTCAGAGACTAGTTCGTAGTAAAGATTGGTAATTCGCTAATACTACAATTTTGAATTAATATGTATATTAGTTTCAAAAAGTGATAACTATTTGATGTATTGCAAGGACGGCATCACAATTTCATTTTTAACCCCCGACGCAAAAACCCCCGTCGTTTTATAAGTTTGACGTGTCTGTAGGTGTTTATGTCTGTCGGTCTGTCTGTCTGTCTGTCTGTGGCATCGTAGCTCTCGAACGGATGAACCGATTTTGATTTAGTTTTTTTTTCTGAAAGCTGAGTTAGTCGGGAGTGTTCTTAGCCATGTTTCATGAAAATCGGTCTTCTATGTCGCGGTCGGGGGTTTTTGCAAAATTGTATCTTTCAACCCCTTAAATGTGCGCATGTAACACATTTGGAGTTTCAGGCTACGAAAATAGCTTACCATCAAGTAGGATTATTTGACACCGACATAAAAAAAGTGACCCAGACAAAAGTAACCATGGCAACGAGTGACAAGAAAAACTTGACATGACCCTAAATCATTCCAGATTTAATCTCTTTATAAAATACACAATATCCATTTTACGCCTATTATACGCTTTAATTTTGTTTGCCGAAACGAACCAGCGCATTTCTATTAAGGTGATAAAATATATTTTAGCATAATTGCCTAGAAATGGTGGGAAAGGTTACCGGTTGATTATTATGTAAGATGCGAAACGTGTTATGCGAATCACATCTGGTGGTTTGATACTTTTTAATACGATTATGATAATATCATAATAATATCTTAGAGATGTCTAAACTTTTTCAAGTTCCATTAAACACTCGCTTTGGAAAGTTCATGACAAATGTGTAATATTTTGATGATTTTGAAAAAAACCCCGACAGCGACATAGTAGACCGATTTTCATGAAGCATGGCTAAGAACACTCCCGACTAACTCAGCATTCAGACAAAAAAAAATCTGAATCAGTTCATCCGTTCGGGAGCTACGATGCCACAGACAGACACACACACACAGACAGACAAACATACAGACAGACAAACAGACAGACACGTCAAACTTATAACAAAACCCCGCCGTTTTTGCGTCGGGGGTTAAAAAATATGCGTGACTTAATAACTGGAGTTTAGTCTAAATTAAAGATTTTTTTTTTAAGAAATGATTTTTGTTAATCACAATTATATACCGATACTTTATGATTTGCCGGAACATAAATATTATATATTATGAAGATATAAAAACATATATATAAGGACGTACAAAAGTGATATCAAAATTATTGTGGGTGATCAAAATTTCAGTGAACCTTTTCCTCTTACGGTTATGGTAAAAGTCGAGTGTAAGGATATGGCTTCAATTGGCTACTTGTCTCCTAGTCAAATCAGCTTCTTTTTAAGAACTGTCAAAACGAATTTGAACGACTTGCTAATATGGAATTTATATGAAATGAAATCGAATTGAGTGACGTCACGGTCAACGAATTACTTTGTATATTTCTACCTGACTTATTAAATACATATTAGATTTAAAATTAACTCCTGATGCTTTATTTCGTGAATGGTATAAAATAGTTTATTTTAACTACAGTCAGTATTGTGGTGTCAGGCGGTGGGCTAGCAACCTCTCACTGCGATATAACAATTCCGTTTTATTTCAACTTATTAATTGCTAAGAGTTGCACTGAAAACTTCAGCAGTTTCATGTCCTTTAGTTTGGGAATACAGCTAATGTAAAGCCTGACAAAATTGCGGAATTTCATTAGAACTATTTTACATACATACATACGTACATACATATAATCACACCTGTGTCCCATGAAGGGCTTCAGGCAGAGCACATGAAACTACTCAGTGCCACTCTTGGCAAATAAGGGGTTGAAAGAAACCGAAACTGTGACATTGCCAGCCTCTCGCCTACGCCACAATTTAACTATTTTCTTCATACTAAACTGAACTAAATATCACCGCAACCAATAGAATGACAGCGCCCTCATGACAATAGCCATATATTTCTAGCAAAGGGGATCGAGTATTATAGAGAGTTACTGTCAAAGTAAAATGTGTAATCACAGTGCGTAGACTGCCAGGCTTAAAACTTTGGAACCTCAGTTTTGACAATTTGGCCCATATTCTTAACTTGATATGTGTTAAAATGTCAAATATTAATTAGCGCCATCTAGCCGAGCGTCCTCCAAAGGTGTAACGCCATCTAGGCCACCATACCTTTTTCTTTATGGTTCTGATGTACGTTTATTTCTTACGCCGTGTCTTGCGTGGGCGACGGTCGCGCGACCGTCGCGCGACCGTCGCCGTCGCGTCTCATACTTCAATATCGATAAGGTTGCCGGTAGGTTGAGGTTATCGGTAAGGTTTTGTATGCGTCGCATCGCCGTCGCGCGACCATCGCGCGACCGTCGCCCACGTAAGCCACGGCGTTAGACTTTATCTGTCTATACGGAGTTATATATGTTTTTGATTTCTAGTTAGGCTTCGACGTATGTATTTAACTGTAGTATTTATTGTGAACTAATAATATAACTACATGAGAAACTTCCTGTAAGCTCAGTCAGCTGTCTATTACACGCTCTAGCAGGTCACGTTCCTATCAGACACTGAGTGTAGGCGAGTAGTTTCTATAACAATATATTATATTTATTTTCCTTCCATCTTGAAACTTATTAGACACCCTGTTTTTATTGAATTCCGTTAACTTTAAGGGAAGGTTCTTTAGGTCAAATACAATTAATTTCTCTAAGAAACTAGCGTCCTAACTCTTACGGTTATCGAATTATTTAAAAAAATAAATTAATTATTGAACACGTGTGTGGCGTCCCTTACCACTTCCTTATGTTATTTGTTTTGACATTTGCCGTCAAACACTTAACACTGATTTTAATGTTAAGAAAAAGGACCTCTAACTACTAATTAATTAATTTATTATGCATGGAAAGGAAAAAAAAATATTTCGAATTTAACGAAAGCGATATACAGGTTGGTTCCGGACGATGAACCTAACTGCGTGTCGAATTTAAAGGAAAACAATAAAAACACGGTGTATATATAATACTACAGAGCGGACCCATCACTGGCGGACGTGTCTCAGATGTTAGCTCATTGATCATACAGTTGTCGATGTGTGCGTGTATATTAACCCTGAGTAACAATTTTTACCTAATTTAATAGCACAACTTGCCTTGTCGCGTGCATCGAGTTGTGCTAAAGGGTCAGAAGCAGGCATAGTGTCAATGTCACTGTGGTGAAATAGACCAATGATAGTATTGAACACGGCGTTAGCTAAATAATGTGTTTACTTCCAATGACCCAATTCTAGAGGTATAATCCAATCACAGATCCGAAGAACTCAGAACCCAAAAACACTCAGAACTCAGGACCCGAAGAAGAATCACAGAGCCCGTGTGGTGACGGGTTAAGAATTTCACCACCCCCTTTCTTCCCGTGGGTGTCGTAGAAGGCGACTGTGGGATATGGGTTAAAGTGTGGCGTAGGCGAGAGGCTGGCAACCTGTCACTGCAATGTCACACTTTCGTTTTCTATCCACCCCTTATTTACCAAGAGTGGCACTGAAACTTGAGTAGTTTCATGTGCTCTGCCTACCCCTTCATGGGATACAGGCGTGATTGTATGTATGTTTGTATGTATAATCCAATCATCCGATCATTAAATTTGGCCACCTTTCCAAATTTAAAATGGTTCCTCCTCGACTCGCCTACCTAAATAACCGACACGGGAGCTCCTCAGGGATAGACCGCTTCATTGGCCGGGGAAGTTGCAAATGGCGTCGATTTTCCATGTTAAGAAGGGCGTAAGCGCCGGCGATTTTAAAAGTTATACGCCCTTTTGGATTTGGATAGCGTTTGGACGCGATTAGAACTATGCTGTCTGTTTTAGTCGAGCTAGATGTAAGTTATCGCGGAGATGAAGAGCGTGAAAGATAGAAACGTTTCTTAGCCTCTAATGTTTTTGATGTTTTAGAATAGAAATAAATCATTTTCATTTTCAGAATACTTTACTCAAACAAATAAAAGCTTTATCTTTAAAACAACCACCACCACCATCTACACATTCTACCATTAGACGCACGGCCGCTTTCCATTCTTACTTGGTAGATATTCCGCGAATTCGCACGAAGCGAAGCGCTTTGCTTCTTCTTTTCTTATGCGCACTGCCAAGGAGTGGAATTCCTGCCGGCGGCTATATTACCGAACTTATATAACCCGGTAACATTCAAATCAAGAATGAACAGGCATCTTCTGGGCGAACTCACTCCATCGTAGGCCACGTCTTTGCTTTTAGCTAGTCTGGCATAGCGTAAGCCCATTTATTTTTTATTTATTTTAAATATGCACGATAGACCTCCTTTTTAGATTTTATAAACACTTACACAGCAAAATATGTTAGCCAAGTGTAATTTATTTACTTTAAATGCCTATTATATACATGTTCTCATGATTTTAATTTGTTTAAATTAAATTGTGTTTTAAACTAAGACATTATCTCTTTGCCCGAGATACAGGATTCTATTCCTAGTTCGGGCGGACGTAACACTGCACGTAATATTAAGTAAACGCATAAATGTGACATTAGCAATAAGTTTTATTATTATTATTATGAGCCTATTGTGTCCCACTGCTGGGCAAAGGCCTCCCCCTTGTTTCTCCATTCTTCTCGATCTTGAGCTAAAACTGGCCAGTCTGTCAAAAAGGAGTCCAATTTATCCCGCCATCGCCGGCGAGGTCTGTCGGATCCTCTGTTCGACTCATGGGGCTCCCACTCCGTGGCTATCTTGGCCCACGAGTAATTATTATTGTCATTGTCAAGTCATTGTTATTCTTATTCTATTCTTTTTATAAAAATAATAAAACAAATAAATATAAGGTTAACATAAAACTAATCTCAGTAAAAACCTTCTGAAACTGGCTATTATTTTCATACATCCTGTCACTTAAGCTTCCCTCACACAATTAAAAAAAATATCAAAGTAATTCAAATTCAGAACAGAAAGAAAAATAAAAAAGCACGGGGCGGAGTTGAAAAGACAAATAGAGGACGAGACCAGTTACGACTGACATATATACGGAATTCTTGTGAGGGAGATGGGATGGGACACACTGATAATTTAAGTTATTTTTTTGTGTAAATTTGTTTTTATAAAAAAAACAGTGCGTGGAGTCCCTAAGCGCGGAAGAAGTGAAACTTCGTAACATAACCTCAAAAACATTTTGTCAAGTGACCATAACATTTTCGCGTTTAGTTACGTCCATCTTTTTACTTTTTTAGGGTTCCGTAGTCAACTAGGAACCCTTATAGTTTCGCCATGTCTGTCTGTCCGTCCGTCCGTCCGTCCGTCCGTCCGTCCGTCCGTCCGTCCGTCCGTCCGTCCGTCCGTCCGCGGATAATCTCAGTAACCGTAAGCACTAGAAAGCTGAAATTTGGTACCAATATGTATATCAATCACGTCAACAAAGTGCAAAAATAAAAAATGGAAAAAAATGTTTTATTAGGGTACCCCCTACATGTAAAGTGGGAGCTGATATTTTTTTCATTCCAACCCCAACGTGTGATATATTGTTGGATAGGTATTTAAAAATGAATAAGGGTTTACTAAGATCGTTTTTTGATAATATTAATATTTTCGGAAATAATCGCTCCTAAAGGAAAAAAAGTGCGCCCCCCCCTCTAACTTTTGAACCATATGTTTAAAAAATATGAAAAAATCACAAAAGTAGAACTTTATAAAGACTTTCTAGGAAAATTGTTTTGAACTTGATAGGTTCAGTAGTTTTTGAGAAAAATACGAAAAACTACGGAACCCTACACTGAGCGTGGCCCGACACGCTCTTGGCCGGTTTTTAAATATTTTACATTGCTCAAATTTTTGAAAAAACAAACATTAACTCGTATATTTTGCACTCGATCTAAATATTATAAAACACACACATTCCGACCAACCGTTTCACCATTCTAAACCATTCTGGGCATTCTGTTCTGTCACTGACTGAGTGAATAAGTGAAGGAATGGAATGAGTGAGTCGCGTTCAGCGCAACGACACTGACAGTGTGTTACGCGCTGAGTGAGCGGCATTTCACGCAACGTAACACTGACTGAGTGTTACGCGCTGTCAGTTGAAAGTCGCATTAAAAGTTTCTCCTCAAAAAACTCTTCACCTTCCATCAATTTATTAATCACTAAGGGAGAAATACTAAATTGCAGTCGGACAGCAGTCCATATTCGTAACTTACGCTTACTGAAAGTATGTATTTAACAATTCGCTTCCATTTCTTTTTGCAGTTATCGATTCCCGAAAATAAAATGCAAACTCTTGTCTATAACTATTCGAAATGGTCCATTTTCTATCTACTAATCTTAAAGGCCGGTGACGGGACGGGGCGTCGTTTTTGGTGTTGCTAGAATAAGCGTTTAGAATCTCCTTAATCCTCACTTGTGTCATACCTATTGTACTATTTTCTATATTTCCATCAAAACAAACTCAAATAAAAATAAGTACATCAAAATTAAATATAAAGGGCCTACTTGGGAACACCGATTGGACGCCTTCCTGCTGGACATCCAAAATACCGTTGGGCGGATAGAGTGTGGAGGTAGACCTTCGTGAGCCCGGCGTCGGCGAAAGCTGGCGCGATACCGCTCAAGACTGAGCAAAATGGCGTGCTCTTGTGTTGGAGGTTCCAAAACTCATTGTGGGGTATCGCGCCAGCTGCCAAGTAAGTAAGTAAAATTCAATATCCTAAAATCAAACGGATAGCAACGCACATCCTTAGCGGACCCGAAAATACAAAGCAAACTTGGAGATTGGCTCCTCCAAAAGTCAATATTGACGGATGACCCAGCGTTGCTTGGCTTACCCTTTTTCATGTCCTTGGGTGGAACGGAACTCTGGTTTGAAGATAAAAATGTATATTATATCAAAAAGTAATAATGTAAACTGGTATTTCACAGTTATACCTCATGTCAAATGTGGTAACTATGGGTTTATTAATACAATAATCTTGTCGCCCAATGAAAATTCATCGTTACTTCATTTGGGAGCGAAACACGACGTTACTTTTACTCTAAAATAGATGTGATTTTTGGTTCCAGCAAATAACATAAAATACACGTAGCCTTCGGTTATAGAAAACATTATTTATTTACACTAAGACCTTTAAAGTCTGTCAGGTTATTCTAACTTAAGGCATATTTTAATATCTTAGAGTGCAATATACTTAAAAAAAAATTTTGCTTCAAAATATCTAAGTTTTTACTAAACGCTATTAAGTAACATTGTAAATAATATAAAAGTCTTGAAAATACAAAACGGGCAGACAGCAAAACCTTTTTAAATATGTACAGCTCGCAAAATACCAGGCGCTCATGAATTCAAACAATAATTCCTTAAGGCTTAGTCGGGCCACTAAAACTGCTACCCCTTTCATGGGGCCCATTACCTTTTAATCACGCTTGACTAATTAATTAGGGTCAAAGGTGCGATATAAGCCGCTCAGTTTTACAATAATTTTAATGGGACTGGTTTTCAAGGCGGATTAAGATAACTATGGTATACAGGGTGGGACAGAAATGGGCGATTTCAGAAAAAAAGATATTCTGAAAAAGCTTCGTAGTTTTTTGTTCATTCTACTCAGATTGATAGAAGTCTCCATTTTACCATTAAAAAAAGACTAAAATGTTCGTTCCACGTCCAGAGGCGGCTCGCGGCTGTAATTTGTGGGTGTTCACCCAAATAATCATCGTAAGGACCAAGGTCCTACATGTATGTAGCCTACATTAACTGTGTATTTGTAATTCCTATTACAACGGCATAAAGTCTAGTGTTCCTGTTTGTACTTACTCAATGTGATTAAATTTAAATCATATTAAATTGGCTCAGAGATGCATTTTTTTCTTTCCTTCAATTTTCCAACAAATGCCTGAACTATAAGTTTAAATTTCAGTGAAAAATATTCTTTATTTAGTTTATATAGCTGCCCAGCTTCAGGGTTAATAACAGTAAAACATAAAAATGAATAGACGAAAACTGCAGTTCATTCAGTAAATTAATGCGGGATTGTGAATGTTTTTTTTTTATTTTCATCGAAAGATGTGATAAGTCACTAACGCCGGTATCGGTCCATGCAGACTCACCACCTCCGCCGTCCGCGCCCGCTCCAAATAAAAAACATGGAAAGCAAAACAGTTTGTCACTTTTTTCACATCCACATAACCACGGTGTTTTTTCATACTGTTCCGTTTTAAAAACACGTGTAAAATTTTGGTTTTTGAAAAATATATTTGCGTAAGTTTAAGGTCGGGCCGCGGTGGTCCTTTAGCTTTTAATAAATTCTAATCGCGTTGCAAAAGTTTTTTCACACTATTTTATAAATGTCACATTGTATCCATCCATTCTCACACACTTGCAATAAAAACAATTTAAACGGTTTCAAAATAAGGCAAAATTGTATTCCCGCGCGTGCCTTAAAATAAAACTTGTTTATCTATTGTTTACTACGTTTACTAACAATTAACAAAATAGCGCGCGAAATACGCAGGTCGCGGATGACCGCGACGCATTTCGCGCCTGCGCGATGCAACCGAGACGGTAATCAAGGACAAACCCACAGACCTATATCGAGATAGAAGGAAAAAGCTTGGCGGTTGACAGGGAGACCGATCGTGTAACATTTCGCATTTATTGGTGTTCTTATTATGATTGGATTATCCTATTTAATTATTACTGTAGTTTAGAATATTTATAATATAAGTTAGTTTAAGATTTTTGCATGAATGTATTTGTAATTTAATTTGTGTTGCATACTTTTTAATCTGTTGAATAAATAGATAAATACTTGATACCACAATTGTGAATTGACTCGACAGTTTGAATTCATGGCTTATTTTTACATCGCTCGTACTCTAAGAACAAATCAATTTATTTTCATTACAATCATTACATACACATTATTGTAGCATTTATTTCATATTTATAGCTCGTTTGTTTTGAACGCACGCCAAATCGAGCTCGTCAAATTAAAACCGCAATGGAAAACTAATTTTGACATCCAATCGTCGAGCAGACTGCCGTTCGCGGTACTAAATATGATACTTTTTCTTTCTATCTTGATATAGCTCTGTGGTCAAACGTCCCTAGGAGCGGCGCTCTAGATTTACCTAATATTTCATACATAATCTTCTGTCTCACGCGCGGAGCTATGACTAATCTTCTCTTTCGCTCTTACTGAATTTCGTATTAGAGAATGTACTGAATATTTCTCCATAGGAGCGCAATTCAAAGCGCTCCGTTGAGCGCGGTGCGTATGAAATTGTATAGGAAGGGAATTGGCGGATTAATATAGACTGTATAATGAACTTTTAAGAAATATAAGTAATTGTTTGATTGGACTTTTTTGCGATAGTTTTTATATAGTATAATACATTAATTTGAGGTACCATAATTGATGTATTACTATAGTTTAATTATGATTATTTTTGGGAGTGCACCGCACGAGCGCACTTTAGGGCAAGCCGCTACTGTCCACGTCACGTTTTAATGGAAGATTTATTTTGCTTGTAAGTGATATTTTTGTGTATTTTTGTTTGCATTTCTTAATTACAACGATTATTGTTAATTAAAATAATGTATACAAGTTGTTATGGAAAAGCGGGGTCTTCTGACACAGGTATTTTATACTTAATAGAAGACTCCAACCTATATAAATTGTTACCCCTACATTGTTTTATCAATAAAATATTTTTCAAATATTTTTAATTTCATTTTTTCAAGTGACGCAGTGGTGGTTTAAATTTTCTTACAACTTCATCTTCTTCTTTTCTTTATAATCAAGATTAAAATCTTCTTGTGATTCTGAGCTCATCAAAAAAAAAACTGGTTACTGAATTTAATACCTATTTATGTCAGATATTAAATGTATAAAAATATCACGGTACCTCAAATGTTGGTTTAATTGTTTTATATTTAAACGATTTAATTTGATCGGAAGTGATTGTATTTAATTAGACCTGTTTTAATTGTTGACGGTTAGAGACCAATTTTCCTTAATTAATTCGTTTCCTTTAAACCTTTCCGTTTCAGCAGACATTTGTTTTATAAATAAAGTGTCAATTATACACAAATTAGCCTAAATCTTAAAATAAATTGACCTCAATAATTGACAATTATTTTCTGACATGCTGTATTAAATGTTTAGCTAGTAAAATTTTAAGAGCTACTTTATTTTTTAATTGGGTATAATTTAAAAATATCTTTCGATAATGTATATTGTAACTAACCTGAGCCAAATTTTTTTTTACTTAGGACAACGAGGGGCCAGTTGTCATTGTCACAGTATTTTTTTGTATAGGTATATAAATTGTTACATCTAGCCTCTAAAACATATATATATATATATATATATATATATATCTTCTTTCATTTATACATTATGTTTCATTGTTTAAGGTGACTCGTCAATCACTCCGTATAATCCTATAAATATCTGATTTTAACGAGTACCAAAAGTGTATCACCCGCAAGTAGTAATTTTATCAATTATCAATTACAATAGTTTCACTTTCAATACCGCCCACGTTTTAAAGTGAGTTAAAGACATTACAAATTCAAAATTGGAACAATCGTTGTCGCTAGATGAAACGAAGTCTGTCGGGCCAATACAGAAGAGGCGATAGATATAAGGCGGACATATCGTTGCTATTAACTAAAGTGCGATCCGGCGGGCACACACACGCGCGGGCCGATCCGTTGGTTTTGAGCACGGGCAATGGACGGGTACCCGGCGGGCAAATCCGTGACTATTTCTCGCCACACACGGACGGATGGGCCCGCCGGGCAGATCCGTACGTGTAAGGCTAGCTATAGCTAAAGAACTACAATAAGGTACGTACATCGGAGCAAATCTCGACTGGGGGTCAATTGTAACTGATCCATTTTTTCCATTATTACACTATGATGTTGAGTTCTACATGTATCCACTGAACACGCCTACCATAAATATAACCGGTGGACACTCTATTTATTAATGCAAACACTGTAACATGGAAAAAATGTACCACTGTAGTACCTTACTGACATTAAAGCGTTTGTTCATTTGGCTACGTAGTTATAGTCTGTCCGACGGTTTAAGAGCTAAAAGCCATAAAACTTGTTACAATGGCATAGAATGGTTAACAATAGATGAATAATTAGCTTATCTTTATGGCTTTTGGCTCTTACACCGCCGGACGAACTATAACAACAAAGTTTTACAATCTTGTACCTTAATACTTAGTAATGTAAAAGTTATACACATATTTGACGTCAACAAATAATTCATTACATGTATTTATGCCACAAAAGATTGTATTGTTTATTTTATGTTCAAAATGGCTACGTAGTCAGTTGACGACAAATTTTTACAATTTTGTACCTTAATACTTAGTAATAATGTAAAAGCTATACACATATTTGACTTCAAGAAATAATTCATTACATATATTTATGCCACAAAAGTTTGTATTTTTTATTTTATTTGTATCGAAGTATATTCGTCAAAAAATTAAATGTTTCTGTCTTTCTTGGAATACTTATATTTTTTTTTTACTTGGAAATGACATATTTTGTTAACAACTGAGAACTTGGCCAGACACATAATTAATGTATGAAGGTTAGGTTAGAAGGTTAGAAGGTTATCCAAAGTGTTTTTATATCTTCAAAGTAAAAGTTTGGTTATTTTTGTTACGCCTGTAAAACGATCCGGTCACAGAGTAATGAAGAGCAGAGGGTCCTATGTAAACAAATTAACTCTTAATATTGACAGCGCGTCCGTCTCCTAACATAATAGGTATTTACGGAAATAAAAATAATTACATTTAAGAAAAAGAACTGAATTTTAAAACTGTCGAAATAAATAAAAAAAAAGCTCGCTGCTTTTAACAATCTTCACAATTTGTAGGTAAGGCTTTAAATAAAAGGCGCTAAATTCGTGAATAACATAAAGATTAGATCATGCATAGAATAAATGTGAAAGAGAAAAAAAAAACAGTATTGGATGAGACACTTGAACTCTTGAAACCAAGGATAACTATTCTAATGCTTTGATATCCTGATCAGGGACGGCGTTGTCTCCGTGCCCGTGGTCTCGGAGCAGACTGGCTTGAAATGACATCAACACCTGACAGCCGCGCGAGTTTTTCGAACGTGCACTTGGTCTTGATTATCAACTTGAATTGTTTGCGCACTTGTGATGTTAGGGATGTTGGAGGTCAGTTTAATATGTAAAAAAAATGCTTTAATTACACACTACAAAAATAAAGTATATGAATGAAAACAAATATAGAGTGGTAGGTAACAACAGGCGGTGTTATCGCTAAAAGTAGTTATATATAGGGTACTATTTTTATGGCAGCTAATGAAATAACATGTTACCAAAAAATGGGATGTATAATTTAAAACAATGATCTATGTTGATTTTTTAATTAAAAATGCATAAGACAATAGCTAACTCGGGTGTTAAAATTTTCATTTTAAGTGATTGTTCATACAAAGTCATAATTATGCGAAGTCCCGATTTAAAAATAATTATGTGTCATTAACGTGAAAGTTTAAATCAGTGTCTCACTGTGTAAAATTTGTTGAAATCTATTCTGAGCTCCAGTCTTCTAGAGTTACTGCTAAGTCCTGAAACTTCAGCTGTCGGGTTTCTTAAGCAAAACAAGTTTGGCTTTCGGTTAGAGGTGAACTTGATAACGTCTGCTTACGAAAGATACGTAATTCTGTTACAAAATGTTGGAACTTAAGTCTTTTTTAATTAAGCCAATTTTGGGTTCTTATTAAATTGTGTTGATCTTCAACTTTGTATGACCAATCATTTAATGTGAAAATGTTTACTCTCGAGTTACCTACTGTCTTCTGTATATTTAAACACGCATAAATCATTGTTTTATAGTATGCATCCTATTTTTTTGGTAGCGTGTTGCCATATCTATAGCCATATCACATAATTACTTAATAGCTGATTTAAAAATATTGCGCTTAAATTTTTAGTAGCCTATAATATATATGAATACCTTTAGCGGTAAGACTGCCTGTTGTTACCTACCACTCTGTATCTGTTTTCATTGATGTATTTTATTTTTGTAGTGTGCAAATAAAGCATTTTACTATTATTATTATTTGTATGTCTTTATCTCGGGACCATGGGGTCCCGGACATTTGGGAGGCGTGCGTGGGACTAAAGTCAACAGCACAGATGCCCTTTAAGATTATTTAATCTAAAAAGTTATGTTATTATTATTACTTTTAATAACGATAGGTATCCAGTTTTTAGGTGTGTTTCTCTGAGTTACAACTCTGAACGTTATGTCATTAAAATTGAAAAAGGCACAAATTTAATTTCAATACAAATTCTTTTAGTCCACCCTGTATTATTTTAACTAAACATTTTTCTTTCTTTCATTAAATCAGCGATAATTACCAAATAACACGTTTTATTTCCTCTTAATATGTTTACTTTAACAGTATCACTCAACATCACAAGATAATCTAAGTACTCTTATCTCGCAGAAGCGATAAAAGTGATCGTCAAATTAATATAACACTGAACGTTAACACATGTTTGATCCAATCATGACTCAGCAAGTGTTGTCACTTGTCAGCTGTCAATAGTCATTTTATGAACTTTCGACGCTTGCGGCATGACGTAATGTGGCACAGTAAAGGTGGGACAGTAGTGTGTGATTTTACTATACTCGTAAATACTATTTTCAGTACGAAGCGCTGGTGGCCTAGCGGTAATCAGGAGGTCACGGGTTCGAACCCCGGCTCGTACCAATGAGTTTTCGAAACTTATGTACGAAATGTCATTTTCATACTAAATTTTTGAACAATACATACTAAAAATTGCCTGTGTGGTGACAGGTTAAGAATTTCACCACCCCTTTTCTTCCCGTGGGTGTCGTAGAAGGCGACTATGGGATATGGGCTAAATTGTGGCGTAGGCGAGAGGCTGGCAACCTGTCACTGCAATGTCACAGTTTCGTTTCCTTTCGACCCCTTTTTTGCCAAGAGTGGCACTGAAGCTTTAGTAGTTTCATGTGCTCTGCCTACCCCTTTATGGGATACAGGCGTGATTGTATGTATGTTGTATGTATGTATGTACATACTAAAATCTTTTGTTTTTTTGAAGGCATCTTCTGGGCGACCTCACTCCATCGTAGGCTACGCCTTTTTTGGCCTTTGGCCAAGACTTAAGAGTGAGCCCATTTATATTTAATATTAAAAAAATTCAGAATTTGGGACCCCCCAATTAGTGTAAGTTATTAACAAAAATTAACTCACTGTCAGTTTTGTGACGATAATTAAGCATTAATTTAACTAAAAATATTGTTTTTGTGTTAATTAGATAAACATTAAGCGATAATCTACATTGAGAATGTGAAAAAGTAAATTTTTAGACAAACAACTTACGGTAATTGGGGGGTCCCAAATTCTGAAAATGCACATACCTCCTAAACTAAGAAGCAAAACCCAGATATGTGAGATCAGAATGTCAAGTGAAGCTAAAATTGTTTGAAATTCTTATGGAAGCTAAGTTGAAAAAGCTCCTCGGATATGCAGCGAAACATGTCGAGCATTATATCGAATTAATACGTGAGTAACCCGCTCAAAATATTTTAAATATTACTGAGTCTCACGGGAGTTTTATAGTTAGAACCTAAGTTTACCTAAATTTGTTTATGTTTAATTGTTTTTGCAACTGTAGCAGCGAGGGAACGGGAACGACTGATGATGATTATGAATACCAACAGCTATAAATAGGTGAAGTAGACATTTTGTAACTCGTTGTGGTTTGGTTCACAACTGACAACTCAATGGCGGATGTAATCACAATAATAACATTACAGTCATGGTGCGCTTACAATGCTCACCTAAACATTTCGATACTCGAGCATTTCTTTTTTTTGCCACTTTTATGAAGTGTGATATTTTTGAAAAAAATATGCTATTTACACTCAGAATTACTAGCCTTTTCAATCCTAGTAGTTAAAATTGTCCCATACGATTTCTTTTCTTATTTTGTTACCATTTTCCGTACATGTTGTATGGGGTAACAAAAGAGGAAAGTAACAAAAATGTATGGAAATTCTGGGACACTTTTTGTTTCCCAGTGAGATTGAAAGTACTCGTGATTCTGAGTACAATTGACCTAAAATTCCTTAAAACAATGAAAAAAAAGAAATGCTCGAGCTCAGTTTCATGCAAAGAACAACGACTCAGAACTCGACTCGACTCTACTCGACGCAACTCGTCGTGTTGTCGACTGAAAAGCTCAAAAACGTGAAAAAGACTGATACCTAAGTTGCTCGAGAAGCGATTATAAGTATTCCTTTGATAAAATAAAAATAATAAATAATAATCAATATTATAGGACATTCTTAGACATATTGACTGAGGTCCACGGTAAGCTCAAGAAGGCTTGTGTTGTGGGTACCCAGACAACGATATAAATGTAATATGTAAATACATAGAAAACATCCATGACTCAGGAATGCCAAATATCTGTGCTCATCACACAAATAAATGCCCTTACCGGGATTCCAGGATAATTAATGTTGAGCCTCTTGATCTTAAGAAATATAAAAATTTTAAAGAAAATATGTGTGTGTTTAGTAAAACGTCCCACTTTGTCGGTTGCCATTAAGGCGAGACTTATTTGTATTTTTATATGAAATGAATAAACTGACAAAGCGGCTTTATAGCAGTCGACAAAGTGGGGCGTTTTCCCGTGCACACTCACAAATGATCGCTAGTAGTCTACCTCATAATAAATTCAGAGAATCATAGTGCTGAAACACTTAAGATTGATCTAATTTATTAGGGACCTAAAAATTAATTGTTTCGTTGTAGGAGGATTTTTTAGCACGTACACACTTTTAGACGGACATGAATTTATTTTAGTGTCAATAAAAAACTATACTATGTATATGTTTTGATCTACATTTTTTTTTATTTAAGCTTGAGCCGGCGGTAAGCAGTGTAAGCTATCGCAAATCCGACGCGTCGACCCGCGACGTAACCTCGTCGTTTTTACGTCATTATCGTAATGACGGAAATTCGTCATTGGCGCTTTTCCGACTAAAACAAATTAAAAGATAATGCAGTTTCATTGTCGATTTTGTAAAAGGCAGGTCGATTTTGTAAATGGTATTATCAGTTCCTTTGTGCAGTTGCATTTGACTTTAATCTTGCATTATCAAGTTTAGTAAACATGTCATGTCTTGTTTTTATTGTTACGATCACATTTCACAATAATTATGTTATTGTTTTTATTATTATTTCACGTTTTTCACTATTGTTGCCATTTAACTGTTTGTCCAATGTTATTGTCTGTATTTTATTTTTCTTCTGTCTGTCACCTTGCGTGAATCATTCTCACTTGTCGAAAGATCAGCGCTGGAAGTCACCAGCAGCAATATGCTGAGATGAGGCCATTTCGTGGCACTTCATGCCTTTCTGTTTTTGTTGTAATGTGAAATTAAGCCATTTTTTTCAAACCCCACTTTTTTTTGGATTTGGAAATTTTTATGTGGTTTCCACTCAGAATCGCGAGCTCTTTCAATTCTAATAGGAGAAAAAAAGTGTCCCAAGATTTTTCGCCATTCCGTTACCATTTTTTCATACATTTTGTATGGCGGTAACGGAATGGAACACTGAGAGAAAATACAACCAGTTTTCATGTTCGTTCAACAAGTTTTTTGGTTAAAATAGCGCCTACGTGCTCTTTGGTTCAAACAACAAGCTACTTGTCATTTGAATCGGCAATATATTTGAATCAACAAGTCGATTTTATAAAAACAACCTGACACATATTGTTTTAAACATACGTTTGGCTGATTCAAACGGATAAACCGCAACAAGTCGAATTTGTTAAATTCACAATGCAAATTTCTCTCAGTGAAGGTTCGAAAAAACGTATGGAAATCTTGGGACATTTTTTTCTCCTATCAGGATCGAAAGAGCTCGCGATTCTGAGTATTAATCGCCTAAAAAATACCAATGTTACAAAAAAGTGGGGCGGACCACTTTGAAAAAAAATGGCCCAATTACTTAGTTACACGAATAAAATATGATATTCTATTAAATTATTTTCTATAATATTCTAAAACTTATGATACAGTCAACCAATTGGAACCCTAGGCCGTCTAAATGACAAGCAGTAAGAGATTTCTTACAATCTGATTTATAACGTTAGTATGAGATAGTTCTACAGTGGCCTAGGGTTCCAATTGGCTCCATCACATGAAAAGTCGCGTACAAAAATCCTGTATGAAATAAGATAGGTTCTGCCTTCAGTGCGTGAACTATTACGTTCCTTTGAAGATAACGACTATTAGGTAAAAGATGGACTTTGATATAGGAGCTAAAAGAAAAGCTAGGGATCTTGTTATTCCCACTAATATGATAGAAGTGTGTGTAGAACGTGTGCTAGTTTCAGTAAAGCAAAAATGGCATAATAGATTTTGGGTTGTACCAGGTTACGATTTCTAGCATGAGAATGTTATAACTGATTCCTTAAATTATTATAATTTTCTATAATACCTAAATTTAAAAGTAGAAAAATAACTACCAATGAAACTTCAACTCTTTGGATTGATTCTACGATGGATGCGAGTACAAGACTCACTCTAAGCAGTCACTTTTTAGGGTTCCGTAGTCAACTAGGAACCCTTATAGTTTCGCCATGTCTG
This sequence comes from Leguminivora glycinivorella, assembly GCF_023078275.1. NCBI lineage: Eukaryota > Metazoa > Arthropoda > Insecta > Lepidoptera > Tortricidae > Leguminivora > Leguminivora glycinivorella. The sequence goes on from NC_062983.1 coordinate 1,874,279, forward strand.
TCTGTCCGTCCGTCCGGCCGTCCGTCCGTCCGTCCGCGGATAATCTCAGTAACCGTTAGAACTAGAAAGCTGAAATTTGGTACCAATATGTATATCAATCACGCAAACAAAGTGCAAAAATAAAAAGTGGAAAAAAATGTTTTATTAGGGTACCCCCCCTACATGTAAAGTGGGGGCAGATTTTTTTTTTTCATTCCAACCCCAACGTGTGATATATTGTTGGATAGGTATTTAAAAATGAGTAAGGGTTTACTAAGATCGTTTTTTGATAATCTTAATATTTTCGGAAATAATCGCTCCTAAAGGGAAAAAAAGTGCGTCCCCCCCCTCTAACTTTTGAACCATATTATTATGTTTAAAAAATATGAAAAAAATCACAAAAGTAGAACTTTATAAAGACTTTCTAGGAAAATTGTTTTGAACTTTATAGGTTTAGTAGTTTTTGAGAAAAATACGGAAAACTACGGAACCCTACACTGAGCGTGGCCCGACACGCTCTTGGCCGGTTTTTTTCCTAAATTTAGACTGGGCTTAAAAGCGCCGATTGCTTTTTTTCAAAATGTCAATGTCCAAAAAAATAAAATAAACAAATAAATGATTTTATATCATAAACACAGTCATATTAAATCTGTCCCCCACACTATTTAGGCATAGCCTGTCCTGTGGTGGACATAAATAACATAAGTAATACAGTTTTTTTTAATTTTTACAATAGAAAACAATAAGTGTCACAAATCCTTACTTCTTAAGGGAAGAAACACCACAATCGTACATCTTTCCAAATCCAAATTCATTCAGTATAAATTACTCATTTAAGTAAACTTGTCCTTGATGGTAATCTGGTGAAAGAGCACTCAATTAATGACCCCTTGGTAATCCAACTGATAAAGGTTTCGGTTAGCTAACGAGCGGATTGAGATGTTTCCTGTACCACTACTAAGGGCTAGTTGCATCAAATCATCTGTCACCGTTAAAGCGTTCGTTAAATTTTATAGTATGGGAAGTTCGATAGACGTCTGCTGCGTGACGATGATGTGTCTGTCAAATGTGGTTGATGCAACTTGTCCTAAGAGGTTGACGTTTAAATACGTTACTCGATAGGATTTTTTGCTGTAGGTACAGTCACAGCTGTGGACAGAAAAAATGCCAAAAACATGTATAGAGGACTTTATTGCCTGTACATTAAGGTGTGTATACATATTTCTGGCACATTGTATTCACAGGTGTTGCTGACTGCACTAAAATTTAGTACTAACTATACACCTTTCAAACAATGTTGTGATAAAATTTTGTGCTTTGCAAAATAGAATCAATGATTCTCCCACAAAATGCAAACAAAATATCCGATTTTCTTATCATATTCAGAACAGGAAAGGTTAAAATTAAAAACCGGCCAAGAGCGTGTCGGGTCACGCTCAGTGTAGGGTTCCGTAGTTTTCCGTATTTTTCTCAAAAACTACTGAACCTATGAAGTTCAAAACAATTTTCCTAGAAAGTCTTTACAGAGTTCTACTTTTGTGATTTTTTTCATATTTTTTAACCATATGGTTCAAAAGTTAGAGGGGGGGGGACGCACTTTTTTTTCCTTTAGGAGCGATTATTTCCTAAAATATTAATATTATCAAAAAACGATCTTAGTAAACCCTTATTCATTTTAATTACCTATCCAACAATATATCACACGTTGGGGTTAGAATGAAAAAAAATATCAGCCCCCACTTTACATGTAGGTGGGGGTACCCTAATGAAACATTTTTTTCCATTTTTTATTTTTGCACTTTGTCGGCGTGATTGATATACATATTGATACCAAATTTCAGCTTTCTAGTGCTAACGGTTACTGAGATTATCCGCGGACGGACGGACGGACGGACGGACAGACAGACATGGCGAAACTATAAGGGTTCCTAGTGACTACGGAACCCTAAAAAGATGGGTTAGATAAACAAGATAAGCCACGCGATACACAAAATAAAAACAAACTCAACCTCGACGATGTTCTAGATAACAATATAAAATCGATCGAACAAAAACTTCATGCTTATAATTCAAAAGACATAAAAGGTCAAACAGAGATTAAACTATATATGGAAGCTATTGTGCGTATGAAAGAGCTTGCGGCAATCCGTTAGATGTTTGCTTAAGATTCTATTATTAAGATGTTAAGGAAATCAAAGGCGTCAGGTACAAATGCGAGCTGTAATCGTAAGTTGCTATCGAAAATTATTATTACGTCAGCTACAGCAAAACAAAACTGTTGCAACGATTTTGAATATTTAAGATTTAACATATGTACTATAACCTAACCACAAAATTAAAATTTTGAAAAAACCCCCGACCGCGACATAGAAGACCGATTTTCATGAAACATGGCTAAGAACACTCCCGAATTACTCAGCTTTCAGACAAAAAAACTAAATCCAAATCGGTTCATCCGTTCGGGAGCTATGATGTCACAGACAGACACACACAGACACGTCAAACTTATAACACCCCGTCGTTTTTGCGTCGGGAGTTAAAAACCCACGAAATGATGGAAGTACCACAGTCTTGGGCATAGTGAATAAGAATGCTAGGATAATATACCACTTTATCAACGTTTTTTGATTTATAAGAAATACCTATTACATCTTAGACAAATAACTTAAAATGATAAAAACTCAAAATTTTTAAATACGGAATATAACCTTACTTATATAATGTGACGTCAAAAGCATTAAACCATCTCTGCGAACTTTCAGGACCCCAAAAGTGTAGGTACAGCATTACTATTTTATTCAAAACGCCTGAAAACTTGCGATGTAGGCAAAACACTCTGGAAATTTGGACCCAGTCAAATTCGGAATAGTGATGTAACTCATAGGTCTGTGAAATACTTGTTATGTGATTTTAAAAACTAAAAATACCTGTGCCTTGTAAGTGGTATATTTTTATGGAGTTTTAAATTTTGGATAAAATTTCACTTCCAAAAAGTAGCATCACGTTTTATTTGAAGAATCTTCTGTTTGGCATAAAATAAATAAATATAAAACACAAAAATGGAGGTGTGTCAAAATCTAAATAGGTGAAAGTATGAAAGTTCCAGGTGACATAGTAGATCTGAAAAGGGTACTATGCCGTGATCAATATCACACACATTGCTTATTCATTGCTTATTCATATTGCTTATTCATACCACAATTAGGTATTTGATTACTGTAATCTTCTTCAGAAAGCTTCAGAATTATCGTCTGTTTAGTCTTACAGGTTGTAGGTACCTGTAAGACTAAACAGACGATAATTCTGGCCTGGATTTTGACGCCAAACACACATACAAATAGTTACCTTCACCAATATTTGCTGTCTTATCAAGAGAACTCACCACCACTGGAGTCCTAATTAGAGGTACCTGGTATTACCCTCTCTGATATTACCACCACAGGTCCTTTACCCTCGTTAAAATTAGTACGTCCTACATCGAAGCAACTTACCACATCACTACACCTTAGAACTTCCCAACCCTTTACCCAGGATTATGTTAATTCGCGCTCAAATATTTTGCTCATTCCAAATAATTTCCGTCTAGTTAAAATTTACGGTATAACAAGTTGAAATCTACTTAAGGGAAACATTCGTTATGTGTAATCCGCTTATTTACGTTTCGGCCGTGACAGCCGGTTTGAATCAAATGGGATTACAGGTCAGTTTTGCTGTGAAAATAATGGGATACAGCATCGGGCATATGGATGGTTAAATGTAATATTTAAAAGATTAATATTTGTCTGAAATTGATACTGGCAAATATTTAAATAAGGTATCGAAACTGATTGGCGATTTATTTTGAGTGATATGGAGACCCATAATCAGGGCATGAGTGCTCGCGGTGGCTATACTCCGTTCCGATACTGACAATCAAGACAGTCAAAAGTTGATAACTACACTGAGAGAAATTTGCATTGTGAATTTAACAAGTTCGACTTGTTGCGGTTTATCCGTTTGAATCAGCCAAACGTATGTTTAAAACAATATGTGTCAGGTTGTTTTTATAAAATCGACTTGTTGATTCAAATATATTGCCGATTCAACTGACAAGTAGCTTGTTGTTTGAACCAAAGAGCACGTAGGCGCTATTTTAACCAAAAAACTTGTTGAACGAACATGAAAACTGGTTGTATTTTCTCTCAGTGTAAAATTGTAGCACTGCTTTTCTAGCTTCTATCATGAGTTTCAGACGTTTTAGACTATGGTACCAGATAGGGTGTCCTGCCTGCCAGATAGATTAAACGTAACTATACTAAATGTTACAAACATTTGTGTTTCTTTTTTTTTTCATTTTATAACTAGTTTTAATACTATGCTGTTTCCTGTAATTGTACTTTGTAATATTATGCGCAGTAACATTTTGTCTAAGTGTACTCGTATTCTGAAATTCATAGTCAACAAAAACCATTGCATAAATTATGAAAGTACCAAGGTCGAAGCAACTGAATGGATATCGACACAACTCCCAAAATCACCAAGGTCACCAATTAGTCGCCTATTATCCTTCATTATTAAATAATTAGTAAGGTTGTATTTGGACGAATGACGAATCGGAAAAACAACATGTGAACTAAAAGGAAACTGGTACAAACAATAATACAGTAGCCAAGTTTTTACTGTATGCCATCATTGAAAACTTTGAATTGATAAAAAAATATGTTCTTCCACATATCAGGAGTGAGCTATGCTTCATAGTTCTTAGCAATGGCCATGTAAGTGGACTTAGCAAAGTTTCTAGTGGAGACATGGACAGATATAAAGTCAGACAACAGCCATAATAGCCCCATAGTCTTTGCAAGTCACCAAAAAGTGTGGTTCAAATACCGTGAAGCGTGAATGACTTACCAGTGGTGTTAATAGCATTTTGTATGGCCCCAGTCCTATACAAGTCTCTGTAGATTCTACAGAAGTTATGATTTCTGAAGGTACTGAGCGAGGATCAGCCTAACAGTGACTGAAGTAAGCACCGTGCAAGCCAACTTTTTTTGTGACTTTGCTAACCCAAAATTATCTATATGAGCAGTAAAGACAGCTCGGTCAAAAAGTAGAAGTGCGGACGCTACTTCTTTACTGGACTTTACACAAAGCCCGATATACTGACCTGTAATTCCTGTAAATATTGAGTTTTGTCAATAATTATGTCTTATATATTGTACCACTTTTATCAATAAATAGATGTATCTTGTATACGTTGTTGTTACCTTACAAATACCTTAAAGCCGGTTTGCTTCTTGATAAAAAGCGAATTCTCTTTATATGGCACGCAACCGACACGTTTGAACCAGAAATATAAAAAGTAAAACGTCAAAAATTCTCCCACAATAATATCACCAACACAGAATACCCTTGTCCGTATACCTAATAACTCGATGATGTAATTGTCGACGGATCGATTTTTGTCCAATTTATTCAGGGTGGTGTCTAATTCTCAATTTCCGGATTTCGGGGGTGGGTGTTGAGGCTTGTGTGTGAAAACATTGTATCCTGAACGTTATTTTTTGTTTATTGTCGTATACGACTAATGAAGTATTTACAAATTTGAATTTGTTTGTTTACTTCTTTGAGTAATGGCTTTCACAAAATTATATGATGTCATTTCTATTTCCAATTTTGCTTAAAAAGTAAGATTTTCGGTTGCTTGAGTTTACTATTAATGAATAAAAATATTAATGCTTTGTTCCGTTGTTTAAACATCCAGAAACTAATTCTTGCACATTACTACCACTTTTAAAAACAAAAACAATGTTGATATAATCCGTTTCCATAGTTTTATTTCATGAGGAACTATCGCGGTAACCGAAGACAATATTAACAACAATGTCTTTAAGTATACTTACATACTCTTGAATCTTGATTGTCATCATAAAATAATTGATGAATGCCATGTTTTAAAAAACAAAAATCTGTTCAGATTCAGAGGTTCCCCTTATTTAACACTACAGGAAGAACCAAAAACATGCAAATTCACCATTTCCATACCAAATCCAGTGGCTTTTGACTTTCAAATGATACACGAAACGGTTTTCCCCAACATCACATACACGGTTGTACCCTTCGAGCCCGGCATCGACTTTTAATTTGGATTTGATTGGGACGCCATAGCTCTCTATGTTTTATTTCGATATATTGGATGCCCTTTTGATGTTTGGCCTTTTGGCCTTTTCTGTGTCATATTTCATTTTAGGTATCGGATATAATGTAGTTTATGTAATACTGTTTCATCAACTTGCGTATTTGTTTTTATATTTCTTTTATCTTTATTATTATTTTGTATTTTTATATCAATATTTGATTCATTTAAAAATAATATTGTCGTAACTGGTATCATAACATGTCCTCTTTTCCTTCTCTTTTCTTTCGAAAATTATAACCATTATACTCTTCTTAAACTGTATTTAACTGCCTTATTCGAATAAAAGTTTTAAGATGATAAAAAGACACCAAAGCAATAATAATGCTATTGTCTAAAGTTAGGTTTGTTTGAAGAAAAGTCATATTTTGCACTAACATATCCATCCAATCTGTGTAGTATGTAGATTATTCTCTATCTTATCTATATCAAACCCTGAATCGTGTTGTAAGACTTTTTCGTTAATTACTTTTCCGTCAAACTCAAAACCAGTGGACAAAATGAAAGCCTTACAAAGTTTTTAAACCGCGATTCCAACAAGCCAGCTATGTTTCGGCCTGTCATTCGAAATTTATTGCAATCCTCGCGAGCGTGGAACTGATATCTGACAGTTGAAGCGAAACTAGTGATATGCTTTTATGATGTACGAAAAACGAACAGATTTATCAAAAATATATTTTGTTATTAAGCACATGGTGACCTAGCGGTAAGAGCGTGCGTCTTTGCGAGGTCGCGGGTTCGAACCCCGGCTCGTAGTAATGAGTTTTTCGGAACTTATGTGCGAAATGTCAATTGATATTTGCCAGTCGCCTTTCGGTGAAGTAAAATATCGCGAGGAAACCGGACTAATTCCAATAATTTTTAGTTACCCTTCGGGTTGGAAGGTCAGTATCTTTTGTAAAACTAGTGCCTACGCCATATCTCGTTAACTTTTTCCACATGTTTACGCGAACGAATAAAATGTTAATAACTCTTAGGGTCACTTGCACCACCAAAAATGGAAAGTTACCCGAGATTGACCCACAATTATATATGGAATTTGACAGTTGACAGCTGATCAGTGACTGGACCAGCATTTCAATGGTCGCAGGGCTTGAGTCCGGTCAGTGAATATTTTTTCAATGAATTTAAAAATTAAGAGCAAAGAGCAGATATATATTCATGTGCATTACCAAGTTTTAAGATAGATGTACGTTTGTAGAACGCTTTGAACGTTATATAAGTCAGGAAGTACAGCAGACGGCAGCTCATTTCATAGTTTTCTATGAAAGGAAGCTTCTGGAAAACGCACAATTGAAAACTAAGTTGTGACGTTTGCAGAGTGTTTCGTGGAACTTAAGAATGTTCTATGTTTTGAATAAAAACTGTGTGCAGGTTATCCTTTATTTGAACATGCTTTACTGAGAGAGAGAGAGTAAGTAAGTTGTAGTAGTAGACCAAATTAAAAATAAAGTCAACTTAGTGAATAGTGACATATAAGTTCAAAAGAGTGGCATAGAAAAGAACGGAATGGCTATTACTAAAGCAACTAGAGCCATGCTCTTAAGAATAATCATGACTTACACCCTTACTAACGGCCTAGCCGAAGAGGCGGTCGAAACGCAGTCTGGCTCTGTCACGACACTACAGAAGAGCTATATGAAGAGCTAGGCTACGATACCCTTACAAAGTGTAAGCAATTTAGACACTGGTAAGTTACCCTAATCGTATCAAACACAACACGGGTTTTACAATACTTTTCTGATCCTGACAAGAGTTTCCATTGAAACGAATTTCAACCGCGCGTTTAAAAAAACTAATCAAGTTATAGCTTAAGCAAAAACAATGCTTAAGCCTTATTTTTTAATTTAATTAAAAACCGATAACACGTAAACGCTCCGTGTTCGCTTAATTGAATCCATTGCTCTATTGATAGGCCCGTCACGTTGACTTTTGGGATGCGATCGGCGCTCGGTTTAAGGTAGCAAGTCTTGAGGTTTGAGCGGCTTACATAATATGCACAAATATTTTGTACCTACGCCGTCGTCCGACACGTTGGCATGGATTAGACCAATATGTTATTATATACTTACAGCCACAGTTCTCACGTACTACCCATAATTAATATAATTATGCAAAATCCAATCTGCAATGAAAACAGAAATTGTCAGACATCTGAGGCAAATTTTGCACAACTCGGTTTTATTTGTGTTCAGACAAGTCTCTCACGCGGTGTGTGTTTGCATGCTACTTTAGCACACTGGAAATGGAAAATGTGGCCGCCTTCAGCCTCTATTTACTGCTTGAATGTACCAAACCGTAAAATTGGTGTACCAAAATCTATATTTAGTTAGGAGACGTGCTTATGAGCCCGTGTGGTGACGGGTAAAGAATTTCACCACCCCCTTTCTTCCCGTGGGTGTCGTAGAAGGCGACTATGGGATATGGGTTAAATTGTGGCGTAGGCGAGAGGTTGGCAACCTGTCACTGCAATGTCACAGTTTCGTTTTCTGTCAACCCCTTATTTGCCAAGAGTGGCACTGATACTTTAGTAGTTTCATGTGCTCTGTCTACCCCTTCATGGGATACAGGTGTGATTGTATGTATGTATGTATGTATGTACGTGCTTAATAGTTAAACCGATATTTTTGAAACCAACAGAAAATGAGCTTAGCGCTTAGGAAACAAATTACACGTTATTTAAGTTAAAATTTTCTTATTGTTTTGTGCTTTGTTTTGTTATATATGGGAATTTTCGCGAGAAGAATAATTTTTTATTCCAAAAAAAAATTTTTTACGGTAGTTAAAATTTATGTTTTTCCTACTCAGAATCACGAGCCCTTTCGATCTAGGATAAAAAAACGAGAGACAAATAAATGGTCCCAATTTTTTTTATTATTTTGCATACTTTCCACTTTGTAACCGTTGTAAAGTGTTTAAAAAATAGTAACGAAGTGGAAAAAAAATATTTGGGACTCGGTTCTCTGGGTTCGTGATTCTGAGTAGGAAAAACATTAAATTTACCTATTTTGGAAAAAAAAGTTTTTGAATCTGAATATTTGAAGTTTGTCAAGTCAAATCACGTCAGCCGCGTTAGCTGGAGACCCGGGTTCGATTTCCGGCTTCGCCACCAGTGTTAGTCAAGACTAAAACTTGACAATAGACTAGAGAATAGATATGATTCTGATTATAAAACTCGCTGTCGCTATCGCTACCGCCACACTCTTGCCCCACACACCACACCGGGTTGGACGACTTGTGCATTTTTTATAGCTTATTAATTCTCTGCCCGGCTCAGGAGTGAAACGTTCACGTTTATTGTTTTCTTACGTTATCTGGGGGATAATGGCGATTCTGCTAATGGCTGGATTGTTTAAAGTTTGCGCTTGGGGAGTTGGTATGCGGCCTAGTATTCTACTTTTGCGATTTAATCAGAATTGCGAACACCCAGTATGTTTTCTCTTATAACAAGACCGTATCCAATGCAATTACGCACTTATCCCTAATTCTAATACTACATTATTTCACTTTTTGTACGCGCATACAGTTTCGATTATTTTCTGGGAACTATTTTAAAGAGAATAAATAATTTCCTCGTTATATCGCAATGGTTTGAGAGGGAGCCACCAGTTTAAAGGAAACCAGTCACTTGTCTTGCAGTTTTTTCACCACCCAAGGAAACTATTCCTTTGCACTTTGTAGTTTTTTCACTATCAATACGAGTTAGTCATCAATCTATAGAACACCGTCATCGTCCTCCTTGCGTTATTCCGGCATTTGTCACGGTTCATGGGAGCCTGGGGTCCGCTTTGACAACTAATCCCAAGTTTTGGCGTAGGCACTAGTTTTTACGAAAGCGACTGCCATCTGACCTTCCAACCCGACGGGTAACTAGGCCTTATTGGAATTAGTCGTCAAGGTTTGAGAAAAATTGCCAATTAGATGGAACGACCGTAAAAAAGAACCAAAACCCGTATTTCGTCAGCACAGTAAACGAATGCTGACGGAAATCAGTTTTACGGAAAGAATGGCGACATCAGTGACATATCACAGTGGCAGTGACTGACCACGACTACTCAATAGGTAAATATTGTAACGAACAAGAAGAAGTCTGTGGAAATTTTATTTGAAAGTGAATCAGCATTTAAATTGATTTAAATCCTTTTAACCAAACCCCACATCACCAGGCCTACAGAACCATTGTATTTGCGTCATTAACAGACGCAATTAGGACCCGGATGCCAGCGAATGGGACAACCGGTATCCCTATCCCACTCACACAGAAAGGGTCTAACACATTCTAAAGCCACTTGAGTTCCGCCTTTACGTTTCTGAACTCCTGGTATACGGCGCCCGAAATTATATATTACATAAGAAATTCCCTTTGCCGTAGTAATTTAAATGGTGTAGGGTTTATTTGTTTGGTTAGGGGAATAGTGGAAAGACCAATTTAATTGGAAATTTAATAGTTTCAATTACTACAAAAGCATTTCATAAGTACACCTAGCAACAACATGTTACACAAAAGGCCACAAGAATATCTTACAGGACCTTATTTGCGCCATAAGTAGGTATATTATTATTTTGCGGCATTTGGAGAGTAATATGGTATTGCAGATGACTGCACCAGAGACAGATGTTTCTTTTGTTTGTGATGATAAGATTATTGGATCCGGCTGCATTTGTTTATAATATGGAAAGTAAACTTAACAATAAAGCTAACGCTACTACTAAGAATTCAGAAGCATCTCTCGTTTCTAATGACTTGTAGAAATTATCAAGCAGATGAATCGATGATTTAAAATTTTTGAAATCACAGTTATCATCCGGTTTTAACCAATACACTTTTTTTTTCATCCAAAACAGCTTAATGTTCATCAGTTACTTAAACATCTAAATCGTTGTGTTTACTAGAATCTTTACAAACAGAAGGTAACGTGAGAACTGTGAGTACATCACTAATCTTTATCTTTAACAACGTCTTATATTCCTCATTCACTTCTTCAAAATACGTCTTTTTGTAAAATAAAACTCGTGTTTTAAGTAATGTATGCACGTAAAAACAAATATCTTCAATTCCATTAGGTTCTTTATCTTAGCCGGAACAAATATTTTAAATGTGAGGAAAAAACTGTCAAGTAAGCGGTAGCTGAGCAAAGAAAGCTAATATGACATGTGAGTTGGCTCTTGTCATATTTCATGTGAAAACGAAATTACTGCTTAGAATTTTTCGAAGATTTTAAGTCCCTTGTGAGTGAAGATGAATGTTTTATTTTGTTTTGGAGGCATTAAAAAGTTTTGATGATGATTGAATCAATAGCCGATTTTATTGACGTTGTGACAGGGATAAAACGAGGGGTGTAGAAACAGAAAATAGAAATAGAAATACAAATCATTCATTCGTATGCACGCTTATTATACAGAGTGGGGCCTGTAACCAAGGTGAAGAATTGAACTGTAGGCTATTCTCCTTATACTGATCAACATTTGTTCAGTGACTTTTAAAAATTATGAAGTCTTTAAATTTTTAATTTTTCTTACAAAATAAATATTAGCTTCAATGTACGCCATTATTGTTGTCATTGACGTTGTCTGTCACACTTTATACTTAACAGAATTCGCAATACATTACCTCTTAGAAAAAACTTTCAAGGGTAATAAAAATCAAAATACAAGTTATTTTTAAAAGTCGCCGAACAAATGTTGATCAATATAAGGAGAATAGCCTACAGTTCAATTCTTCACCTTGGTTACGGGCCCCACTCTGTATAAAATTAAGCACTAATTATGTAAGTAAAACGTTTAAGAAAAAGTATCTTCTATGGACGAATATTAAAGATACACTACAATGAAAGTATTTTTTTTAAAGTTGCACAATGAAACGTGTAGGTACAGCTCAATCAAACCTCTCCATACTACAATATTAGTTTGCGAGATTTGTGATCAAAATAAATAACCTATCAGCTATCGGTGAAAAGATAAAGCCAAAGAATTCACACGCAAAATCAACATAACAGATACAAACCCTTGTGAAGATATAAGGGACGCAGATACAGACTTTGTCCCATTCCCCCGATTTATGCCTCCAAAATGTGTTCGGGTTTTAGAGACTTTGCGATAGCTTAAGGGACATATCTGGTACTTTCTTAGCCTCACTAAACCTTCCCCTATTCTTTTCGATTTCCACTTTAGAGCACATGCAACATTGTTTATTTTAGAGTGATAGAATTGGAAGTGATAAGAGATTTTGAAAGTTGAATTGGTGGAGCGGGATCGGCGTAAACATTTTAAGTTACGGCGTTCGAGAAATGACTTTTGTATGAATCTTGAATTTGTAGTCATGACACACAGTATGTAGTTTAGTTTTTCTTGCGGCGAACTATACAACGATAGTAGAAACGCACTGAAAAATCGTTTCATTGAGATACAGTACAACCTTGTTATAGTTATTAAACATATGACGACCGGACTGGCTCAGTCGGTAGTGACTGCCTGCTAAGCCGCGGTCCTGAGTTCGAATCCCGGTAAGGGCATTTATTTGTGTAATGAGCACAGATATTTGTTCCTGAGTCATGGATGTTTATCGTCGCTTTAGCACCCGTAGTACAAGTTTTGCGTAGTTTGGGGCTAAATTGATCTGTGTAAGGTATCCCCAATATTTATTTATTTATTTATTTATGTCAATTGGAGTGAGCAACAATTCTAAAGGTAACTGATTATCCGGGGTTATATTTTCATCATCTCCATAATTCATATGTACTTTTAGTTATAGCATATATATATGTTAATAACCTACTTGACATGACAAAGATACTATATTTGACGAAGCCTGTGCTGTGGATTTTTTTTTTGTACTTATTATTTACTTTATTTGTTTATTTATTTATTGTTTAAACGAGAGAATATACTTGAAATAAAGTTTAAATGGGTTATAGCATACATCTCATGTAATAAGCTGACAATTTGAGAACTACATAAATCATTTTTCATTTTTGTAGAGAGTCAAAAAGCTGAGGTAACGTAAACATTTCGGTAACCTTAATTTTGTAAAAACATTAATTCGAAAACCAAACATAATTGTTTTAGAATGAATTTAAACTAATTAAATACTCGGTTTAAAACACGAGAACGTTTGGAGAATTCAAACTTCACTGCAGCCAAATAAACTTGTCACTTGGCTCCATGGCTTAATGAATAACAAATAATGATATGATAGTACATCTCAATGACTACTGGAAACATAAACTATGATAAATTTCGAAATTGAAAACGATAACTTTGAGTTGAAAAACAATTAATATGATTAAAAATGTAAATGAAGATGATACCGTGACTGAACTACCTGATTTACTTATAAATGTGGTAGCCATAGCATTTTAATTTGAATACACGTGATAATTTAAATTATGCATTTTAAATTAAATTATCAAAATTTGATAAAATGTCCAGAAAGTGGCCATTTTTGAGAGCGGAAATTCGATAACCGTTATACCACCTAGTGGGTCGTTGGTAATAATTAAGATATAGCATAATATTTCCTTAATGATCTTAGTAGTAGCTGGTTTCGGTTTTAACTTAACAACGAATTGTGGCCTGTTTCACAACAGTGGCAATTATCGCCCGTGAGTGGCACTTCATTGGCTGTTCAATAAAGAAATATTGACGCTGAGTAACAATGTTACTTATCAACCCAAGAAATAGGCACGGAATCGTCAGTAAACAGAGTTGTGATTTACTGTAAATGTAAATTGTAACCGTTTCAAATTTTTATTCATATAACAGTAATACATAATAATAAAAACAATAAAACTACAAACTAAAACTAAAATCTAAACTTAAAACACACTAAAACTATTAATAAAAGATTTGCCCCAAATCGCTGTCCACTGGCAACGTGCCCAGAAGGCTGGCAGCATTGCCACGTTGTATGGCAATGCTGATCCGCTGTGCCAGATATGACCCCTCCCCCTGGGGCCCTCTGGTCACGTGTCAATTCTATAAGCTTTCGGCTGCATTCTTTGAAGACCCTGTGGGCGCCTTCCTCCCAGGGCCCCAGGGTCTCAACCCCAAACGGCTCAAATATGCAACCACTTTTAATGGTTGCATACTTGCGCCGCTTGAGGAGTTTGGCCGAATTGGCCGCCGAGCCAGCATTTGATGCGGTGCGATGCAGATGGGACAGCGCCAGAGTATCAGCACAAGTGGCATCCCAAACTAAGGGCTGCCCCATCTTACTATAACTTACATGTTTGGTTTACCTGTTAGTGTAAGTTGGTTGACAATAAATGAAATGAAATGTCAAGTGTCAATTTACTGGGGTGAAATAAGCCGACTGTGTTACGGTCTGGGCAGGAAAGGACGTAATGTTGAACGAAACCCTAATAATTGCTATGTAGCGAGCGAACATTGCCGGAATCGACCCTTTGCCGGATTAGTGTAATTAGCAATGCGAGCGAACATTGCCGGAATCGCCCCTTTGCCGGATTAGTCTAATTAGCAATGCGAGTGAACTTTGCCGGAATCACCCCTTTACCGGATTAGTCTAATTAGCAATGCGAGCGAACATTGCCGGAATCGCTCCTTTACTGGATTAGTCTAATAGCAATGCGAGCGAACATTGCCGGAATCGCCCCTTTACCGGATTAGTCTAATTAGCAATGCGAGCGAACACTGTCGGAATTGTCCCTTTACCGGATTAGTCTAATTAGCAATAAATAAGTAAATAAATAAATATTATAGGACATTCTTACACAGATTGACTGACAATGCGAGCGAACATTGCCGGAATCGCCCGTTTGCCGGATTAGTGCGTTTTTACATTATGCGATCCGTTATCGGAACAATATCCCATGTATTTACGCCGCCATCTTTGATTTTTTCCTTTGAAATCCTTCCGACATCCGATATCGGTTTCCCCAAACCTGTCCACCGGGAATCGGCTCCAGCCGACCAAAAATCGCTCGTTAGTATGAAGACGCTTAACGGCTCAGCCACGACATTGGTCTAAGCGCAACAGCGGTGAGCGGCGGCCATACATTGGAGCGAGACACAGCGATGGGACTTTTCATTCGCACGTATGGCTGCCAAGTGTTTGTGAACAAATGCTTGAGGCAGATCTAGCCCCTCGAGCCCGAGATCGAGCCCTACACCCCAGCAGAGGGTAACAGGATGCAAAGAAGAAGAAGAAGACGTATGGCTGCCGCTCACCGCTGTCGCGCTTAAATAAAATAAATAAAGTTTTATTTCAGGCAACACGTACAGTTGTACACCCTTAGACCAATGTCGTGGCTGGGCCGTAAGTCGTCGTCGTCACTGAACGCATCCGTACGCATGCTCATTCTAACGAGCGAATTTTGGTCGTCGCAAACCGATTCCGCGTCGATATGTTTTGAGAGATTTTTCTCTAGTGTTTTGCTTCATTTTTTTTTTTTCTAGCCTGCGTTAGTGTCCCACTGCTGGGCAAAGGCCTCCCCTCTCTTCCTCCACTCGACCCTATCACTTTGAGTTTGGACTTTAACCTTGAGTTTGGACTTTAAAGCCTCCGTTAACGACCACGTTTGAGCACCATAGGTTAGGATAGGCAGGATACACATGTCAATGAGTTTGCGCTTGAGACACGTTTTGCTTCATAATGTTTTGAAAGTTGTATATTATGATTTTTAATACAGTTGCTCAAAAAGTGCCCGTTTTTTGGCTGTTTAGCGTGCGAGAAGTTGTATTTTACGAACTAGTGCTTAAAAAGAAGTATACGTTCCATTTTACGACTACTTACCGAGCTGTGTTCATATTAGTCTAGTTTACTAAGACAGAATAAAACTATAAACATACTATTAAGTTCCTAATATTTAAAACGTTAATTTTCATATGTAACTGTTTACTTTTAGTCATGCTAAACATAATTTATAAAATGGTTTATACTTTGAAAAATCGGTTATAATGAGTCGTGTAAACAGAACATGATTGGAATGAAACGCGTCTTCTACTGTCAGAGTAGAGGCGTCTACCATGTTTTAACTTAATGCACGTTCAAAAACCTCAATATGTTACGCGATTTGTCATAATTATTTTACGTTATTTGCAATACGTCGGGGCATAAATGGATCGATTAAATTAAAATGTAGTTGTACATTAAACAATCGTCCCAAATCGTAAATGTTTATGTTTTTATGGCACCCAATGAAGTAAATTATGTTAGATGAATAGCAAACTCGAAAATATGCACGCAAGTTTAAAAGCTTCAAAAATACGCCTTTGAATTGTCAAATAATCCGTCAATGTCCATGGGAAAATTGATAGTTCGGATTGTTTTATTTCGTTGTAGTAGTGTTTTTTCGCAACTGTATTAAAAAACTTCGTTCGTCACACGTGCGAGAATGTCATTCTTCACTCGTCCCGAGATTTGCCACTCGCGTGCCGCTCGTGGCAAAATGTCTCGGGACTCGTGAAGTAATGACATACTTCTCGCACTTATAACGAAATGTACTATTTCAATGCACATTTGCCATTACAAACGTGTATCTAGAAAAATTCCAATACTGTACAAGAATATTATCGTTTTTACATTATTTATTCTGCAGCCACATTCCCCACCTGACCTTAATTAACTTTTGCGAGCGGTTTCCGTGTAATCACATTTCTGCTGAAATGTGTCTGAGCTAATTTAAAACACCGTGAAAGATAAGTTATATTTTATTTCAACATAATTATATTTAACACAATATTTTATTTGTGGCCACCTAACGAAGCCTGCGTTGCGGATACATTTTCAAATGGGAATAACTAGTGTTAAGTACTTACTGTTTTTAATGTTGGAATTGTAATTTTTGTACATCGTTATTTGACCCTAATAAATTAAAGTTATCTTTTTCAACATACTTTAATCGGTAGTCGAGTATGTAATTTTAATGTAATTATTTAAACAGCTTAGCATTTTTTGCTTACTTCGGGCTTTTACCAACATTGATTTGGTAAAACTAAGGTCTTACGGCTGGCGGTAAATGTATCAAGCAGAAGTTTCGGGGAAGTTCTTTGAAAAACTTGTAATGCGATACCCGTGTAGGTTAAGAATTTCACCACCACCCCCTTTTTTGCCATGGGTGTCGTAGAAGTCGATTGTGGAATATGGGTTAAATTGTGGCGTAGGCGAGAGGATGGCAAGTGTGGCAACCTGTCGCTGCAATGTCACAATTTCCTTTTCTTTCAATCCGCCGAGAGTGGGTCTGAAACTTGAGTAGTTTCATGTGCTCTGTCTACCCTCTGATTAAATGTTTGTACCTGACTTACGTTCCTTTGGTTTTAAGAGACGAATCGCATATTCACGCATTATTAAAAAGTCTCCTTTCAATACAAATTTCATAGCGACTTACGTCCTTTTGATTTCTAGAAGAGAGCTATCGCACGTTTTCACGCAACACCAAAAAGTCACACTAATACTGATTTGACAAATACATACGTCCTTCTGGTTTCAAAAAGCATATCGCGTTTGCACAAAGAGTGTTCTATGACATTGTTCTCGAAAAATCTTTTTGTCTGCCCGCGTGCTGGTTAGCTTTGAGGGGGCTGGAAAAGCCATGGACGCCAATGAAAAAGGTTTTTGGTGAAAAAGTTAGGTTTGTAAACAAGGGTTTCTGGTAGAAGAGAATTTTGTTTGTGGAAAAAAGTACAAGCTGGAATACGTACTGTGTGTATGGTATTTGAACGATTTTTAAAACTACATCAGCGAAGTCCATAATTTCTATACCAAAATCTGTGAACTTTACTATGTAGTTCAAAGGAAGAAAATAGATCTTAAGGTACAATTTTTTTTTCTTTGATCTTTCTTTTTTTGCACCGTTTCAATCGTACTTTGGGTAGCCAGTAAACAAGGCTTTCGGTTACATTTTTAGAGCTACACAGTACATTAAAGCACTTTAGTTGTACTTACCCATCCTACTTACGTATTACCTACTCCTATGGACACAGAATATTTCTATCAGGGTGCCATATACCAACTACCTGTAATTAACATAGAATTGAACTTTTTTTTTTTATGAAATAGGCAGCAAACGAGCAGACGAGCCGCCTGATGGAAAGCAGTCATCGCCGCCCATGGACATAAGCAACATCAGGGGAGTCACCTATGCGTTGCCGACCTTTAAGAACCCTAAATACCTGCTTCTTGAAGAACCCCATGTCATAGCGCAAGGGGAACACCTCAGAAGGTAGCTCATTCCACAACTTGCATGTTCTGGGCAAAAATGAGCGAGAGGCCCGTTTGTTCTTGGTTTGCCACGTATCTAGAAAGTGAGGATGAACTTACTGGATAACGTATTTGTATTAGATTGTATTGGGGACTATTTGAAACCTTGACACTAACGGGATGGAGCGTGAGAATGCTAAGGACAACCTGTAACACGCAGCCCTTATATTTCACACAATCGCACATAAACATCGCATATTTATTTTATGGTCGCGGTACTAAACGCGACGTAAAATCTACAAACACTTAACAAAAATAAGAGGGAAGTCGAGTAAGTGCATAGGAAGATAGGGAAAAGGCTTCTTATGATAAAATAAAACCGGCCAAGAGCGTGTCGGGCCACGCTCAGTGTAGGGTTCCGTAGTTTTCCGTATTTTTCTCAAAAACTACTGAACCTATCAAGTTCAAAACAATTTTCCTAGAAAGTCTTTATAAAGTTCTACTTTTGTGACTTTTTTCATATTTTTTAAACATATGGCTCAAAAGTTAGAGGGGCGGGGGGACGCACTTTTTTAGGGTTCCGTAGTCAACTAGGAACCCTTATAGTTTCGCCATGTCTGTCTGTCCGTCCGTCCGTCCGTCCGTCCGTCCGTCCGTCCGTCCGTCCGTCCGTCCGTCCGTCCGCGGATAATCTCAGTAACCGTAAGCACTAGAAAGTTGAAATTTGGTACCAATATGTATATCAATCACGCCAACAAAGTGCAAAAATAAAAAATGGAAAAAAATGTTTTCTTAGGGTACCCCTCCTACATGTAAAGTGGGGGCTGATTTTTTTTTTCATTCCAACCCCAACGTGTGATATATTGTTGGATAGGTATTTAAAAATGAATAAGGGTTTACTAAGATCGTTTTTTGATAATATGAATATTTTCGGAAATAATCGCTCCTAAAGGAAAAAAAAGTGCGTCCCCCCCCTCTAACTTTTGAACCATAAGTTTAAAAAATATGAAAAAAATCACAAAAGTAGAACTTTATAAAGACTTTCTAGGAAAATTGTTTTGAACTTGATAGGTTCAGTAGTTTTTGAGAAAATTACGGAAAACTACGGAACCCTACACTGAGCGTGGCCCGACATGCTCTTGGCCGGTTTTTTTTTTCCTTTAGGAGCGATTATTTCCGAAAATATTAATATTATCTAAAAACGATCTTAGTAAACCCGTATTCGTTTTTAAATACCTATCCAACAATATATCACACGTTGGGGTTGGAATGAAAAAAAATATCAGCCCCCACTTTACATGTAGGGGGGGTGCCCTAATAAAACATTTTTTTCCATTTTTTATTTTTGCAATTTGTTGGCGTGATTGATATACATATTAGTACCAAATTTCAGCTTTCTAGTGCTAATGGTTACTGAGATTATCCGCAGACGGACGGACAGACAGACATGGCGAAACTATAAGGGTTCCTAGTTGACTACGGAACCCTAAAAATTGATTATACTTATTCTGTATTCTATTAAATGTTACAGTAAAGTCAGCGTGAAATCCTGGAGTCTTGCAGCCGATTTACCGACTTGAGCCGTCGGCTTAGTGCGATTAGGCTGACACACTGTTCATTTAGCTCTGATATTTTATTGGTAAAATCTTAAAATGTAAATATTTTTTCACCACAACAAGTGGTAAAGGCTTACTTTGCTATGCGAAAACATATATAAGGTCAAAAACTTAAGAAAGTCACCTGTTGTATGTGTGAGTGACGTGTTTGAATAGAGAACACATATTTAAAATTAGTAACACAAACAAAACAAACGTTATTCAAACACGTCACTCACACATACAACAGGTAACTTTCTTAAGTGTTTCACCTATAGCTAAATTTAATTTTAACCACAAGAGTGCAAAGTAATTTTATATAAATTTTGACTTGATATCTGGAGCTGATTGCTGGAATTTACTAGTGGTGTGGTGAAAAATTTAGTTCGTTTAACCTTCGCGCCTTGAAACCCTCGCAACGCTCAAGATTCGAGTTTTAGTAATATTGGAATCTTTTGCCCGTATGGTGACGGGATAAGAATTTCACAACCCCTTTTCTTCCCGTGGGTGTCGTAGAAGGCGACTGTGGGATATGGGGTAAATTGTGGCGTAGGCGAGAGGCTGGCAACCTGTCACTGCAATGTTACAGTTTAGTTTTCTTTCCACCCCTTATTTTGCCAAGATTGGCACTGTAACTTTAGCAGTTTCATGTGCTCTGCTCCCCCTTTATGGGAAACAGGCGTGATTGTATGTATGTATGTATGTGGAATCTTTCGCTTGCTTGGGTATCAATGTATCGCCGCGCTACAAGTACATGCTGGGGGCCGCGAGTTCGCGGCCTAATCAGGGGTGACGCGCGTTCTCACGGAATGCACGTTCGCACTTTCTGTTGTTACTTTACTTCGCGAGTTTTTTTAAGGTTCATATGCGATGTCCACGTGTGGAGTGGCTAATAATGCATATAGTTAAATAGACATCATGAATAAAATAGGACAATCTTACACAGATCTTATTGACTAAGTCCCACGGAAAAGTTCGATAAGGCTTGTGATGCAGAAGGCTTAAACAAAAATATATATATACTGTATATATACCTAGAAAGTACCCAAGACTTGAATATATAGTATAACATTTTATCTGAGAATTAATTCGTTTTAATTCATAGGCAACCCTAACATCCGACGCTGCGCACGTGCGGCTCGTTTCTTTGTTAGAATTTTGTAGGCATTTAATAAGGCGGCATTTCGTGAACATCAAAGCAGTGGGCCTTCTGTACTTGTACTATTATATATTCTGTGGTGAAACAACAACTTTGTCGCCTTGTAAAACAAATAACTATTATTTTATGTTTAATACATTTTAGTTATTGGAGTAAACTAGGAATAGTAATAACAGCGTGAAATCCAAGAATCTTGCAGTTGCGACTTGAGCCATCGGCTTAGTGCGGTTAGACTGACCCAGTTCTGTTCGTTTGTTCTGGTACAGTCAACCAATTGGAACCCTAGGCCACTCTACAACCATGTCAAAATGAAAAGCAGTAAGAGATTTCTCACAGTCTGATTTATAACGTCATTATGACATAGTTATACAGTGGCCTAGTTCCAATTGGTTGACTGTACCAATATAATGTCTGGGGTGGTATTTTTATTATTTTTGGATGAAGGTAAAGTATTTGACTACAATCTCACCTGATGAATAGTGCCGATGCAGTCTATGATGGAACATGTTTAAAAAAGTAACTCTTATTATTAAATTAAAATGGAACTTTTTTTTTTGAATTGGCCTTTTGAGCCGAGCCTCGTTTTCTTTTGAGGCTCTTTTGCTTAAGATCGAAGAATCGCTGCCGCCGCCAGAGGGCGGGCAGGAGAAAAATACAACCTAACTACACCTAAGTTAGGTCCTCACCAACCCGCGCAGGGGAGGTGAGTTGACAGGAGTCGGCGTAAGACGCCGCAGGAGTTAGTATAGAGCACGTAATCGCGTAACTTACGTTTATATTGAACCCGACGTTTCGGACATGACATTACGTCCGTGGTCACGGGTAGATTGGCTGGGAGTTGTATTATCATCTTCTAGCTGTACGAGTTTTTCGAACTACCCGCACTTGATTGTCATTAGTCACTTTTACGCTAGGGTTGCCATTGCCACTCTGCCTACATACAACACTCACGACATCCGATGGTGGTGGATGGTTGGATGGATGGTGGATGGTGGTTTTAATTTAATAATATTAGTAAAGATCGTGTTAGTTTAAATCCATGTATTACTCTTGATTTAAAAGATCCAAGTTATGAACACATTGGGAACCTTTTTTACGAATGATAATTTATTTATTTCGATTTTATTTATTTTGGCGACCGGTCTGGCTCAGTTGGTAGTGACCCTGCCTGCTAAGCCGCGGTCCCGGGTTCGAATCCCGGTAAGGGCATTTATTTGTGTGATGAACACAGATATTTGTTCCTGAGTCATGGATGTTTTTATTTAATTTAATGTAATTTATTTAATTTAATCAAAAAGTAACACAGCATTACAGTTTACACTAAGGCACTGTGAAACTACAAAATACAAAACAAGACATAAACGATAAATAATACAAATTAAACATTAGATTTGGGCGACGACGTAACAGCGTGGCTCCGTTGCGTCGTCTGACTCGGCGTAGGCGGTTTATAAGTATGTATTTATCTATATAAGTATGTATATCGTCGCCTAGCACCCATAGTACAAGCTTTGCTTAGTTTGGGGCTAGGTTGATCTGTGTAAGGTGTCCCCAATATATAATATAAATAGGCGTGAAATCTTAAAGTCTTGCAGCTGAGTAATTATCTTAATCCGGCTTTATGGTTATAAAGCTGACCCAGTTCTGTTCATTTATTTTTCCCCTCACTAGCTCGGAAACACGTGTTTTGTCCTTTAATACCAGCGGGTAAAAACGTATTTTATCCACTAGTGGGTAAAGTAATTTGACCTTGAATAAAGTCAAATTAACTGTTTTAAAATTGATAAAAGTAGGTAAATCTAGTAATAACGATGATTTACCACCTGTGGAACTACTGGAAGCAGTGATAAACGCATTTTTTGCGTTGTAGTTTCCTCGCTATAGTGAGGGGAAAAGTTTTGTGTTACACTCGGGTGCAAATTTATTAATTTATTTATTTATTTAAGTCGTGTGTTAAAAACTTCGCTCGTGGTTCAACTATAGAATCCTTTCACTTGCTCGTTTTTCAATTCCACACTCGGCGTTAAAATACAACTTTGCCCCCTTGTATAACAAATAACTATTTTATTTCTAAAGTTACCATTCTAACTTAAAATCTTAGTCTACTTATCTTTCTAGAATAACTAACAGATATTAAATAATATTGTCTTCGGTTACCGCGATAGTAACTCATGAAATAAAACTATGGAAACGGATTAAATCGCGTATAAATAATAATCATGTATGTATTACCAAATCCGATCAAATCGGCGAAATATTGCAAAAAGGCCAGGCCAGGAGTATTCCAAACCGACAAGCATGTATGAGGAACGTTATGAAAGTGCGTGAAGTAAAAGTGGTTTCTCTGGCTACCCCTCTAGGAAACAGGCGTGATTTTATGTATCTGAAGGACTATAAAAATAATTGGCCGAATCCATACTAATATTATAAATGGGAAAGTGTGTGTGTCTGTTTGTTTGTCCGTCTTTCACGGCAAAACAGAGCGACGAATTGACGTGATTTTTAAGTGGAGATAGTTGAAGGGATGGAGAGTGATATAGGCTACTTTTTATCTCTTTCTAACGCGAGCGAAGCCGCGGGTAAAAGCTAGTAATTAATAAAGTAGCAATCTAGCCAGCGTCAAATCCTGGATTCTTGAACCGTCAAGCTCGGCTTAGTGCGGTTAGGCTGACCCAGTTCCGTTGTTCTGCTGGCTTATTGATAAATTGTAGACGTTTTTGGAGTTACTATTTACCTTTAAGACGCTACAGGAGCGAAAACGCTAAAATGGAAAGGAGCTCCTCTTTTGAAAAAGTTGTTTTCATTACAGATAGTGTTTTAGCCCGCACTAGTGCACGAAATGGTTCATTACTTGACAGGTCGAAACTTCAGAGGGCCATCTCTACTGAAAAAGTTTAAAACTTGCTTTTATCCGCACGTGTATCGTAATGTAACAATACATTAAGATTAATAACAAAAAGTTTATGAACAGTAAAGTTAAGGTCACAAATTCAATAACAAAATTGGCAAAACTTTCTTTAATTTGGGAATACCTCCTCGTTTCCATTACCCCAAAAGCGTTTATTAAAAAACAAAACGTCAAGTCGAGTTACAATATTCATAATTCCCTAGTCCACATCGACTGAGAACTAGGGAGTTTCTAATTGAAGGTGACGGGTTCCGGGAAAAAGTACCGCGTGTACAAGTTAGGGAGAAGAGCCTACTCAGTCTTATTTTTTTTTAGAAGAAAATTAGTTTTAACTTAAAACTCCCGTGAGACTCAAACATATCTAAAAATATTTCAGCGGGTTACTCACGTGTTAAGTCGATATAACGTTCGACATGTTTCTCATCTTTCTCAAGAGGTAGCGACCCCGCCTTTACATGTCGAGAGCGCGACGCATACGCGGGGTCGCTACTCTTGAGAAAGATCCTTGAAAATGGATCGAAATATGTCGAACGTTATATCGACTTAACACGTGAGCTTAAATATTTTTAGAATATTAGTTTTGGCAGTAATTCAGTTCAGAAGAAATGACTAAAAACAAACTATTTTGGCTCTGTGATCTAAAGTGAATCATCAGTGATAGAAATTTGCATAGGTAGTGAATTAAACAAGTTTGACTTTCTTGCAGGTTTATCTGTTTGTGATTTTATTCCGTTTAATAAAATACTTTTGTTTCTATATTGATGATACAAGTCGAATTTGTTCGAACAACAAGGTGAAACTTGTTAAAAGGTATTTGATTGAATCAGCCAAACATATGCTTAAAACAATATGTGTCATGTTGCTTTTATAAAATCGACTTTTAAAAAAAACGACCTGTAAAACTTAGAAGAATAGTAGGTACGTGCACGCCTACACAGGCGGGAGTGTGGAGCCCCTCGGCCGCTGTTACCTCGAGGCAACTGCTACCAGGCCTACCAGGTACACTGAGAGAAATTTGCATTGTGAATTTAACAAGTTCGACTTGTTGCGGTTTATCCGTTTGAATCAGCCAAACGTATGTTTAAAACAATATGTGTCAGGTTGTTTTTATAAAATCGACTTGTTGATTCAAATACCGCGTGGAATTGGACGACGATCCTTTCGGGAAATGGGAGATAGTGTAGCCTTAGGACAACTTTTTCCCCCTAGAAACTATACAATTTAAGTGCTTCTGATATACTTAGTCACTTAGATTACAAACTTATCCCAATGTGGCTATCACGAAAAAGCACAAAATGACCAACAAATCAACCCGCGGGCCCTGCAGCTAGACTTGATGAAAAAATACTGCGGTATTGTCGCCGGAATCCAGGGAAACATTAATTACATACAATATTAAATATCATGTGCTACACCGTCACGGAACATCATGCATTTAGCTACGAAGATGGAAGAAAATTTGAACACCGTAGGATGTTAACGTGAATATAGTGTTAAAAATGGTTAAAAGTGTGTAATAAAGATTAATAATAACTATATTCCCGGGAAGGTACATGGTGCTAAACCACCCTGTATATTGCCGATTCAAATGACAAGTAGCTTGTTGTTTGAACCAAAGAGCATGTAGGCGCTATTTTAACCAAAAAACTTGTTGAACGAACATGAAAACTGGTTGTATTTTCTCTCAGTGTAGGTACTTAACGCGCGACCCCGAGCGAGTAACATAGGCCTACTATAGGATGCACTTAATGCTGAATTGATCCCGAATCCAATTATGAAATATGAAAATCACGCTGACACTGCAACCTCACTTACCATTTAACGCAAAAGACAGCTGACGTCGCGGAACCACCCTTTCAAAGTCAAATTAGTGTCCTGTCCATCAAATGAAGCGTGAACTCTCCAAATTCAAAATTGGAACGTCCCACTCCGTTACTGCACAGACTATAATAGACACTGCATTATTAGGTAGGGCATAGCGAATGATATTCCGCTTTGTGTGGTAGGGCACAGCTTAGCGGATATCGTCTCGCTCGAATCTAGAGCAGAGCCCAACTGGGGTAGTACCTCCGCCTTACAGAAGACCGCAGCCAAATAGCACTAGACCCTACTCATAGTGTTGTGTTCCTGTCGGTGAGCAAGGTTGCCAGAGCTCAACGAGGGTGCGGTGTGCTGATGACGGGAGGACTTACGGAACTAACTTGTTCCGTTTATTGTCCTTTGAGTCGTCGGCAACCCGAACCCTCCTTGGAACTTGTACACTCTTTATGCTGTGTACTTAAACACAGCAAAAGGGAATGTACAAGTTTCTAATGGGGTGGCAACGCGCATGTGACACTGTTTGAGTTGCAGGCGTCCATAGGTTACGGTGACCGCTTTACATCAGGCGGGCCGTATACTTGTTTGCCACCGACGTAGTATAAAAAAAAAAAACTAGCTTTTACCCTTCGCTCGCGTTACATTTCAAACTTGCGCAATGCTCCATACAAACTCCCCCTCCATTTTAGGGAAGTAGGGGGTTGAAAAGAGACAAAAAGTAGCCAAGTCACTCTCCATGCCTTCAACTGTCTCCAATAAAAAAATCACGTGAATTCGTTGCTCCGTTTTTTTTTTATAATTGGGCTTACTCTTGACCACAGACTAGCCAAAGGCAAAGACGTGGCCTACGATGGAGTGAGCTCGCCCAGAAGATGCCTGTTCATCCTTGATTTGAAGGTTGCCGGGTTATATCAGCTCGGAAATATAGCCGCCGGCAAGGAATTCCACTCCGTGGCAGTGCGCATAAGAAAGACGAAAAGACGGACAAACAAACAGACACACACTTTCCCATTTATAATATTAGTATAGATGAAGTGGTTACAAAGAGAGCGTGGTCACAGATTATTTCATTGTTATTCAGATTCTCAGAGGTTGCTTTCCCTTACCGTCATTTGGGGTGAATTGGAATAAAACTGAATTTCAAACATCGATTAAAAATATGTTTACATGTAGCACGACAGATTTTTAACAAAATAGATTTCCGACGGTAAGAATTTTAGTGACGCACATGACAGGGTTGAGTGGAAGAAGCGAGGGGAGGCCTTTGCCCACCAGCAGTGGGACACTACAGTAGGCTAATAAAAATAAAAAATAAAGAATTTTAGTTGGTCTTTAAATATATTATCTATCCTTTCAGTGCGTAGGTACTTTTTAAGATCGCAATGGAGTACGAAATCCCAGCTCAGTCCGAAGGTGTATAAAGAAATTTTGGGTTGAAACCCAACTTTACTCCTCCCGCTAACCCTACTCACCCCAACTTACGGTACTACCACAGTATAATAAAGAGTACTGTCGTACAGTATGGACACCCCGCTAAAAGCGCCGTCTAGCCACTCTCGGCTACCTCACAGCATAAATTAAATATAACAAGATCATACCATCCCATACATTAACACTTTCGAAACCGGGCTCTACGCGGCGCTACGACATTTTCGCTACATACGGGTTTCCCCATGTAATCGGCTACGCTTCTACGAGCGGTGTGCCCGACAGTCGGGTTCTTGGTAGCGAAAGTGTTAAAATGCGACTGCCTAAGACCGCGCTTACACTCGCTGCTAGATTTCGATTATACTTGTAGATGGCGTTAAGTGTCACTTTTGACATAGATTTACGGCTCGGAATTGACACTTAATACCAATCTACAAATAATCGGTGGCAACAAGGCATTTTTTTGTGGCGCCATCTATGTGTGGTGGAGTGTAAGCGCGTTCGTAGGCGGTCGTATTTTAATGTATGGGATGGTATGATCTTGTTATATTTAATTTATGCTCACAGTTACCGCCTGTCAAAAACGCGAACGGTCGACCTGTCATATCTCACTCATACAAGCATGGTACGCGTTCACCTACACGAGCTTAGACTGTGTGCTAGGAACGCGCCTCTTTTGATCGCCAGTGTCCGAGGTGTGGTACTTACATTACTACGAGAGAAAATAATGTATGGTGAATCTGAGTTGATTTAAATGCTCCATCTATGAGGTGGTTTGTCCGTTACCGGATAGTCCCATTCCGTTACTGACATCCGAAATCAGGCGATCACCATTATGCTAACTTGCTTCGTTGCAATCCCGTCCGTTGTTTGACTTTGCGCTTCTGAAATCAAGCTTTGATTGTTTGATTTTAGCTGAAGGAGAATGTGATGGTTTTGGGGACAATGCGTTAACTTGATAGGTTTTGGAAAGAGATTTAATTTGTGTACCAAAATATTAAGGTACCTACTACAAATGATTTGAAATCTGCTGATCCTACCATGACTGCGCCAATCAACTTATTTTTATGTATTTAAGAAAAAAAAACTAAAATGTATAAGTAAAGTATAATTTAATAAATATATGGCAGCAGTACAGTGCGTTGTCTAATATGAACCGGGTCACAAATCAAGGTAAAGCATACATGCATTAATAATCCACATTATGATCACTTACAAGATTATGCACTTACGGAGAGATGTTGTAAATTGCAAGGAAACATGTTCGATGTGCTTCAATCATGTATGAGATTTATTTTCTGGATTTCGAACAAGACTTATTTTCATTCAAATATATTTCAGACATTGCAAAAAGCTAGTATTTTTCATCCATTTTTTGTCGAATAAGGAAATATCTATAAATATATGATATATACATATTTCAATAAGTAAAAAAGATATTGAATAAATGAAATAATTTAAAAAATACATACGTTCAGAACTACAGCGCAGGCTTCGTCTTCGTCATTCGTATTTCAATTGTTTTTATTAGTATACAGCGCAAAGCATTTTCCGAGATTTTCCAGAGGGTCTTAAGTATGAAGTTCTTCAAAAAATGAGTGTACCTGTGCAATTCTCGTTAAGTTTGTACATTTGGATCACGTCTCCGATGTGGATAAAAATTGGTAGTCTGATAGAGTCCATGATGCTGATCAAGATCCACTAGGTTTCCCAAAATGTCCTATGT
Source organism: Leguminivora glycinivorella (assembly GCF_023078275.1). Classification (NCBI taxonomy): domain Eukaryota; kingdom Metazoa; phylum Arthropoda; class Insecta; order Lepidoptera; family Tortricidae; genus Leguminivora; species Leguminivora glycinivorella. The sequence goes on from NC_062983.1 coordinate 1,903,221, forward strand.
TGATTGTATGAAACTTTTCTTTTTTGGTAACAAAAAAGGAAGGTTTCATACAAACTACATAGGACATTTTTATTTTTTTTTAATTTTTCTATGTATATAAGTATTTTGTATATTATATATATCGTTGTCTGAGTACCCACAACACAAGCCTTCTTGAGCTTACCGTGGGCCTCAGTCAATCTGTGTAAGAATGTCCTATAATATTTATTTATTTATTTATTTATCATGGACTATCAGCCTACCAATTTTTATCAAAATCGGAGACGTGATCCAAATGTACAAACTTTTCGGGAATTGCACACCTACAGATTTCTAAAAGGGGCGGCAGCGCGCAAGTAACACCTCAGGAGTTGTAAGCGTCTATACTAGTGGTTGCTTACCATCAGTTGGCCGTATGCTTTTTTATTTGTATGTGTATGTATTTATCTATATAAGTATCTATATCGTCGCTTAGCACCCATAGTACAAGCTTTGCTTTGGGGCTAAGTAATCCTTCCGAGCTCATATAATCCGGCAACCTTCAAATCAAGAGTGAACAGGCATCTTCTGGGCGAGCTCACTCCATCGTAGGCCACGTCTTTGCCTTTGACTAGTCTAGAAAAAAAATGTTGATCTGTGTAAGGTATCCCCCAATATTTATTTTATTTATTTGTTAATTTTTGCCACCATTCTACTCGTTTAAAAGTACACAGGCTGTGATATCAGACAGATGATTTACGGACGCCAACGCTGCCGGATAAACCCCGTAAATGGACCGGCCATTAGTCCAGATCCTTTTTGGCTAGTTTCTTCTTTATTCTTTTTAGTTTTTCTGCTCTCACCAGCTTGATTAATTTATTAGTTATTTCTGATGAGTTAAATGAGTTAGGTAGGATTTAGCTTACTACTTAATTAATAGTATTTTTGTATTTTTAACATGTATTGTGTTGTTTATGACATTAAAGGTTTTGTAATGAATTGAATTGAATTGAATAGACTAAATTAAGGCGAGTCAGATTACGACGAAAATATTTCTGACAAGTATTCTACACTTTTGCAATGACATGAGAACTAATATTGTAGCGTAGGTATCCTATTTTACGATTTCAGTCAACTTAAATATTATAAAGTGTTCCAATTTGCCTTTGTCTACCATATTAAATATGTCTGAGATATCTGAATTAAATACAAACTTAAAAAATAACTTGGCCAAAAGTTATACATAACTATAATATCTATCGTGAAAGAATTCAGCTACCTACATAACATATCCAGCCATAGCCAGCCATAGTAGCATAGGTTGTTTATTATTTATATTCATTGATGTAAAGATTAAGAAAAAAGGTAAACAAAATTAAGGAAAATTAAACACAAACATAAGTATCTATATCAAACATAATTAACGACAATAATATATTTTTCCCAAAGATTGTTTATAAATGAAAACGCGCGCAGTATTAATACAATACCCATCTCAAAGACTGTATTAAACTAATAACCTTTTCTTTGTATTTCTTCATTTTGTTATGAAAGAAAAACTACCCCATTTCCTCTGCAGCTTTATTTACATAAGGCCTTAACCGACCAGCGATTCTTATTCAAATACAATTTTATCGAAGCAAAAGTTGAAAGAAAAAAAAAAACAATAGACGATTTCAACATGGAAAATAAGACTTGGAGGAAAGTTCTATTAAAATGAATAAAGAGCTGTGGCTTTTTAGTGCAGACAAAGGCAATGGAAGTGTTTTATGAACGAGTCAAATGAAGTTTAATAAGGTTTCGTTGTACTGTAAGGTTTTTGTTTCTGTCTCAGAAGTGGATGTTGAAATTTTATTGTATACACCGTATTTTTTTTGTTTTCCTTTAAATTCGAGACGTTGTTAGGTTCATTATCAGGGACCACCCTGTATATCACTTTTAGTTAAATTCTCAAAAAAAAAAGTTTATCGTTTTCATACATAATAAATAAATTAATTAGTGTGAGAGACCCTTAAATATAACATTAGTTTCTTAGATAAATTAATTGTATTTGATCTAAAGAACCTTCCCTTAAAGTTAACGGAATTCAATAAAAACACGCTGTAGATGTAGCCAAAGTTTTTTAGAAGCGTAGATTTAAGGACAATCATTGATAGATGACACCGATATAAATTGGCTAGGCTATCAGGCAAAACAATAAGGTACAGCGGGGCAAATTTCGACTGGAGAGCAAATGTAACTGGTCCATTTTTTTTGCATATTTTACAAAGTTTGCATTATTAACTATAGTGTCCACCGGTTATATAATAGTAGGCGTGTTCAGTGGATACATGTAGAACTCAACATCATAGTGTAAATAATGGAAAAAATGGATCAGTTACAATTGCCCCCCAGCCGGGATTTGCCCCGCTGTATCTTAAGTAATATTAATTTCTCTCACACTACAGTTACAGTCAATAACATCGCACAAATAGAAGGCTACATAAATATATGACACGCTCTTGTGGCTCTAGAAATAAGATTTTATTGTGTCAGATGCTTTTGCAGCCTTCTGTTTGTACGATGTCATTGCCGCTTTATGTACGGACAACCAATTTTAATCATAGGCCACTAGAACCCTGTCTTATTGACACAGTAAATTATTCGCCATAGAAGTCACTTTTGACGTTGATTGTGAAAAGGTTCTACAGTGGCCTAGGATTCAAATGCATCGATTGTACGTGAAATCGTAGCCTTAAATTATGTGTAACTAATGTGTAAAACTATAGAAAATATCGTATTACGTAGATGGACCTTGTTATATAATAATACTGTGTTAAATCGGCTTGAGTTAAAGGAACAATATCTTATGTCGCATAAACTGTCATGGCGGAACTTATAAGAAGCTATGAAAGGTGACGCGACGGGCTTTGGGACTGGGCATAAGCGTACAGTCCTAATTTGAAGATACATGTATATCTAAAAAGGTTTAACAAATTAATGTCAGTTTTAGTTGTCAATGTGGACCTCTCATGAGCCGTAGCGGATGCCGGGATAACGCAAGGAGGAGTGGGTCCTTAGTGGGTTTTTAGTTTAAGTGTTTTTATTGTGTTTTTACCACGTTGTTGAATATTTCATGAAATAAACCTTAGATAGGTCTTTTTTTCTTTTTTTTTTAATAGTTTAATAGTATTGAGATTCCAGATAAATAAACAGATACAATAAATGAACTCATACAAAATGCTCCTTTAAAAAGTAGTACAAATAAATACTATTTTATAGGTAAGTATGTACAGTTGATTGTACAACAGTATGGCATTAGTCCCACCGCGAGCTAGTAAACTATGAGCTATCGGCTATAACAACGGACAAAAGATAATCACTCCGGTGCAAATAAAAGAGACACGGCGATGTTTATAGTTACTCGCCCAGCGGTGACCTCAACATCGCCGTGTCTATTATATTCGCACGGGAGTGCTTATCCTCTGTTCGTTTTTATAGCGAAGCGAAGGTCTGGAAAAAATGTCTGTGTAGAAATCCATAGACTATTCATAAAATTCAACCAGCCCCTTTAGCACAACTTGCCTTGTTGCGCGCGACATCAAGCGATACTTAAAGTATGGACTCGCGCGCGACAAGGCAAGTTGTGCTAAAGGGTCAGGTTATGGTTGCTCAGACACGCTTCTGTGTATTCTGCCCCGATTTTTTCTGAATTATTTTTAAATGCCTGTGTGGTCACGGGTTAAGAATATCACCACCCCCTTTCTTCCCGTGGGTGTCGTAGAAGGCGACTGTGGGATATGGGTTAAATTGTGGCGCAGGCGAGAGGCTGGCAACCTGTCACTGCAATGTCACAGTTTCGTTTTCTTTCAACCCCTTATTTGCCAAGAGTGGCACTGAAGCTTTTAGTAGTTTCATGTGCTCTGCCTACCCCTTTATGGGATACAGGCGTGATTGTATGTATGTATGTATTTTCTAAATAAGGTAGATATGACCAAGTCTAATACTCATAACAGATTGTATTATATTAGTTGATTTTAAAATTAGTTTTTGATTAACTCACGACAATTTGAAATTGGCTGAAATTCTATCATGTTCCAGATTTTCAGCACATGTTTCTGAAAATAGAAATTACCAATATCACGCTAATGAAGGGATCATTTATATTTGAATTAGGTATTAACAAATATACGTACGAGTATCAAATGAAGCGTAGGCGTGTTATATTTCAATCGAAGGCTTAATTAGCAATTAATAAACCTTTGTAAAACGTGGGTTGTCGTAACGGCTCATTTCTCAAAATTTTGCCACCCCCACCTGTCAGTACGTTTATGTTAGAACTTTTTTTTTAGTATACAATATCTTCATAAATAAATTATCAATTCATATTAAAAGACAGTTTTTACATAGAGGCCTGATGCTTTGAAATCGATTAATTTTATATTAATGAAATAAATAATAATTGTAACTAAGTTTTGTCGTTCACCTTCCGTGTCCCAACGCGGAGTACTCATGTTTCGAGTTGTTAAAAGTACACAAATTATTAACTTTACTTACCTTTATTGCTGTATTTTATTTGCATATATCCTTAACTTTTAAAACTAGACTATCTGATAATAATATTACACTTATGTTCCAAGTTATTTGGCTTTAAAGTTTGTCCACGGCCGTTTTTGTCGTTGACCTGTCGAGACAAACTCGCAAGCACTGTGCGATCCCTACTCCACCTCTGCCACCCCACCCCGCATGAATCGCAGCCGCCAGTATCGGCCATCACCTGCAAGCAACGGCACGTGCTCACTACGCCTTGATTAGAAAATAGAAAATTTTAATTACCTCGAACGGGAGTTTGTAACGGGTAAGTAGTCGTTATTCTGTCAATCATAATTTCGTTATTGTTTGAGATACTGCATTAACTGTCACATATGTTTCGTATTTTGTAGCTCAGTTTTAGGCATCTAAATATTTAGTTCGTTCGGCAAATACTTTTTGAGTTTTGGCGAAATAACTGGCATTTTGTCGGTCACCTGTGCATCGTTCACCTGGCTAAAATAGGCAAGTGAACGACATTTTTGGACAGGGTGACGACAATAATGATAAATTTACCAATCGTAATAATACTTTTTTACACCTTCAATATTTGTTTTGTGCGTTAAATGAGAAAAGTATTACTGTTATATCGGTTTAGGCTGCATTTCTCAAAGGATTGTTGCTTTTTTGCGGTGTGTGTCCTTCACCTGTGCGATAAAGCCAGGTGAACGACTCAGTGACAGGAAACCGACACGTCGATCACTTGTCATTAAGCCAGATGAACCATTACGAGGGGCGATCCATCGGATCAATAAGTAATGATAATGGGTATTAAAACATAATCTAGAATATGAGTATCCTTATATTTTTATAATTAAAAGTAACTCTTCTGTGATTTATTTACATATTTTAATTTTTTCATTTGTTTTTGCCCCCTTTAAAAAATGAAATCTTAATTATAGTCTAAATACCATGTCAGTAAGCAAGTGCTTGCTTGAAGTGAAGTCACTTCATTATACTTCAGAGTAGCTATTATATTACAATTTTATTTAAAGGTCGGGTATAAAATATTAATGGCCCTTATATTGCCTTCAATATGAGGTATGTCACTTGTAGCTTTAAATACACCAATTAAGCAGCACCCTCGGCAATTTGAAGGTTCGGCCAATTTTTATTTGATTATTTTAACTAATCAATTTTTTTATAAAAAAAAAATTATATTCTTCTTTAATACTAACGTAATTTTGTTTCCAATTATTATGTCCTCAATTTTCGTGATAATCTGTAAAAATGGTGAAATAAAAAAAATTAAAATGTATAAAAAAATAAAAATCATTATATAGCCTATATAGCCTATATAGCCTATATAGCCTATATAGTATAGCCTTTAAGATTTGAGGAGATTTCCCTTTTCAGAAGCCCATCAGAACTGGGTTCTGATAAAAATGGGACCAATCTGTATATATATACATGTGGGCCTGAATAGTCGATATATATATAGTTATGGTGTTTTTCTTGACGTGCATAATAAATATTAATTTTTATAAATATAAAATATACATTCAATAAAAACAAAATCGGTCCAGTAACGACGGAGATATCGAGTAACAAACATAAAAAATAATAATAATAAAATACTGACGAATTGAGAACCCCCTTCCTTGAGATTTGGGAAACTATTATAATTCTGATGGGCAGGTGAATGACGTCCATATCAGGTGAATGACCACCTAACTACAGGTGATCGACTACGGACGCAGGTTAGCGACGCATGTCGTTAACTTGTCAAATGTGTCATACAAATTTGTACCAATTTGTCGTTAACCTGCTGCTGTTGTCGATAACCTGTGTATATTTATCCTTCACCTGATCATGATGTCGTTCACCTGAATTTTAATCGATCATAACTTCTAAAATAATTAATTGATATCGGTGCGTTTGACATTTTTGAAATGTTTGAGACGCATTCAAACGATACCTACAAAAAAAAATTTAAAAATGCGACATTTAAAAAAACACAAATCTTTCACCTGTCGGTGCCAAAATTTTGAGAAATGGCCAACGAGACATAATTTACCACGGGTTCTTTAGGTAGTAACGAGTAAAATATAATTGCGACTTTTTTGTCACATAAAATTCAGTTTTTTTGCCCAAGAACTGCTTTTTATGTATTCTGCATACCTATACTTAACTTAACCACACGCTGTGTTGAAAGAAAAATTATGGTAAAAATTTTATAATATTAGAAGTTCAGTTTCTTCAACAATTATAAAATAAAACTAGGGAACAAATCAAATTATTTTATTGAATATTTTTTGATTTGTTCTTTTTTCAAGTAGTCACACTACTATATATAAATTATAAATTGAAATAGATATCATACACGAAAGAAAAAACGGCAAGGCCCACTGGTGGCCGAGTCGGGAATCGAACCCGGGTCTTCAGCTTACGCGGCTAACGTCTTTACCACTAGATCACACGCCCGGCGGGCGATGCCCGGTCGATTCCCGGCTCGGCCACCAGTGGGCCTTGCCGTTTTTTCTTTCGTGTATGATATCTATTTCAATTTATAATAATAAAATAAATTCAAATTTTGAAAACAATGGTATTTATTAAAGTTCCGAATTCATCACTAAAACTGGCTAAGAGCGTATCGGGCCACGCTCATTTTTTTTACTTTTGGAGCGATTATTCCGAAAATATGAACAATATCAAAAAATGGCTTCATCCTATTCATTTTTAAATACCTATCCAACAATGTATCACACGTTAGGGTTGTAATGAAAAAAAAAAAACATAAAAACATTTTTAACCACTTTATATTTTTGCCATTTGTTGGCATGATTGATATATATTATTAGTACGAAGCTTCAGCTTCCCAGTGCTTACGGTCTCTGAGATTATCCGCGGACGGACAGACAGACATGTCGAAACTATAAAAGTTCCTAGTTGACTACGGAACCCTAAAATGAGTCTGGGACTTAGAGGAGGGAAAATGCTAAACAAATCTTACGGTGGAACTTCAGAGGTAAAATACGTAGCTTTAATCTATCACACGGTGTATGAGTCACATACGGTTATAAGTTATAAAGTGATTACTATAGTAACCGCCTCCGCTTTAATTTAAACCACACCCGACTCGTCTCCATGAGTGACAATTCTCGGGAAAATGATAAATTGGGCCTGTGACGTACTCAGAATTTTGATGGGCGGCCTTTGTGTCGTATCGTGTTTCAAAGTGTCCTAAACAAGTCTGTTGTTACGGACAAAGAGATCCGAAATGTGGTCACGGGGTCCAGTGAAGTTGGTAGGGTCGATCTGTCAGAAGTAGTGATGGGCTGATGGCATCGTTCTTGAGAATTTGTTTCTTAATTATCCAGACCAATCTTCTCGAGAACTTTTTTTTATCTTATTTATTTTGTAGCCACTAGCTTTTGCCCGCGGCCACGCTCGCGTCAGAAAGAGACAAAAGGTAGCCTATGTGACTCTACATCCCTTCAACTATCTCCACTTACAAAATCACGTCAATTTGACGCTCCGTTTTGCCGTGAAAGACGGACAGACAAACAGACAAAAAAGATAAAATAATACAAACAAGACTTATACTATATTACGTAATTAATATTACAACGGAAATTAGGTACATGGTGTTTGTTTTCAAGTTTGTATTTTGTCTTATTTCTTTTACCCACTGAGCGATTATACATTGTATAAGTAGTATTTTACGTTTACGACAAAAATGTTTTTACTCCCAGAGTTGCCGTGTCATGATATATTATGCTGTATCTCTAATACCCAGTTTGTGAGAAATCGACTTTGAAGTTTTGATTCGCTTTTTAGAGTTATATCGGAACCTTATTCATGAATATAAAATATTTTACTACAAACATGTTGGCAAATTTATAGTTTTATAGGCCCGCATGTTTTTTGTACCCTTTCCAGAAACTTCTGGAAACGTTCTCTGAGAACGATTCGAATATTATTCTCTATTCTTGGGAATATTTCAGGAACGGCACTACGCTAGAAGTGGGGATGCATTTGGGTAATTGGGTTGGCCCTTATTGAGAGATCCTATTTTTAGGTTCGGGTTAGTTTGGCTTGGTAACTATTTGTTTATTGGGTTAATGGCAGAATTATGTTTACAAGTTTGGGTAAAATTTTCCCTAATATTTTATTAATTTTTAATTTCTTTGTATAATTTACTCTAAATATAAGCGAAAATTATCCATGTAAGCTCTATAGAAGTACTTAGTACCTAAGAAACTGTCGGTGATTTTTGGATTATTTATTGCAATAAAAAAAAGGTACAGCGGAACAAATCTCGACTGGAGGGCAATTGTAACTGGTCAATTTATTATATGTTTTACAATGTTTGCATAATTAAATAGAAGGTCCACCGGTTATATATGGTAGGCGTGTTTAGTGGATACACGTAGAACTCAACATCATAGTGTATGATAATTAAAGATCGTTATCAGCGTGCTGTATTGGTGGCAGAGTATGGTTGACAAAAAAACAAATACACAAGTATTTAAAACAATACATATACTTAACAAATTATGAAATATATACATATTTATAATTACTTAGCCAAATTATTGAATAAATAACTAAAATTTTTTCAACATATTTGGCTGTCAGTCGTTCACGTCGATTAGAAAAAATCCATTTTAAATAACTAAATGACCTTTCTACGTTGATACAAGTTACAAGAAGGTTGTTATAAAATCTTGGTATTGTGTCATATCCATACTGTGAATGAAGATACTGGGATTATTCGTGCACTTTATTATACTCCTCCGTGCTCGTCTTACTTCGTGCACTACTTTTGACTTGAACTACTTGAATAACAATTTTAGATAATTAGTCGTATCTAGAGTGCATTTGATTATTTGGATTTAAATAATATAATTACACTTCGCGTAATGTATTTTTATGGCATACATAATTAATGTCATTTGACGTATATTGTTTTAAAAATATAGGTGTAATCCTAAGAAGGTAAGTATTTATTTTGTAGTTAAGAACAAAGTGAATATTTAAATGTATTTGTTTTTTTTTGCCAACCGTATCACTTGCCACGAAAAGTGCACCCTGATAACGATCTTTAATAATAATAGAAAAAATGGAGCAGTAAAGTTACAATTGTCCCGCAGTCGAGATTTCCTCGCTGTACCTTAATAAAAATAAATAAAAATTGTGCTATAAGTATTAATAATAGCTTCTTCAGATAAATTTCCAATATTTTTATATTTTATACAATATTTTTTTAACATGCGGTATGCGGATATTTTGCACACCATACTCCACTTTTTCTTCAAAGAAAAAATGAGCTCTTTCTTTAGAGGTATACTCAAGATATCATTATGATGATAAAGTCAAAATACGTACCTTAATATATTCAATATTCTCGTCAAAAGAGAATATTATGAAAAAATACACCGAATTATCCTTTCCGTCGTGAGTGAAGCGATCCTTACCCACATAACGTCTTCACATCGTAAAAAAATAGAATGAGGACAGATTAGTCACTCCGTACATCAGTGTTCTTACACTGAGAGAAATTTGCACTGTGAATTTAACAAGTTCGACTTGTTGCGGTTTATCCGTTTGAATCAGCCAAACGTATGTTTAAAACAATATGTGTCAGGTTGTTTTTATAAAATCGACTTGTTGATCCAAATATATTGCCGATTCAAATGACAAGTAGCTTGTTGTTTGAACCAAAGAGCACGTAGGCGCTATTTTAACCAAAAAACTTGTTGAACGAACATGAAAACTGGTTGTATTTTCTCTCAGTGTACGCTTACTTTTTCCATAGGCTACATCTTAGCGTCAATTGAATAGAGTGAAGATGTTTTAGGTACTTTTAATACCTACATAAGTAACAATTAAAATATTTTTTTACACAGATTCACTGAGTCTCACGGTAAGCTCAAGAAGACTTGTGTTGTGGGTACTCAGACAACGATGCATATAATATACAAATACTTACAGAAAACACCCATGACTCGGGAACAAATATCTGTACTCATCACACAAATAAATGCCCTTACCGAGATTCGAACCCGGTCACTACTGACTAGGTCAGACTCGTCAAAAATTTACTCCTAATGTTTAGGTATACTTAGGCAGCTAAGCTCATCTAAAGCCTCAGTAAAAACGTCAGAAAAATCTCTCAACATCCATTTATGTCACTCACGTCTGAATACTGATGTTATTTCAACCCTTAGTAAGCGTTTTATTTCATATACCTTTCGACTTGATGTGGGCTTACTTGGCATGTTTGAAAGACGTTACAATAGCTTATTGTAGGCTTGTGTAGGACATGTACTAATAGTACAAAAGACACGATTCCCTGCACTGAACTAGACCGAACTACTCCCAAATGATTCTGCTCTCTAGTACATTTAGTACACTCACACACGCGCAACAGAATGGGAGCGAAAGGAGCGAAGAGCCGCGGAGTGACAATGACAGCAAAGCGATCCGTGTCTACTGAAATTATCGAAACGAAAACGGCCGATCAGCTCTCGGCTAGTACGAGCGAACGTTACTGTACGCTACGCCATATGCAGAATTTATCTCTCGCTCTCTCGGTGTACTACTGTCCTAAATGTCCTACAAGAACGAACTAGTACACTTCGGAGATCGTACTAGTTGGGAGCGATCTTTTCAGTGAACGAGCAGGCACAACTCTAGCTTATTGTAAGGGTTTGGTGTCAGAATTTATAGTCATTGATTGTAATATTTGCAATAGTATTTGATAGGTTATGGTAGAATACCTAGTATTTAAACATGGAATGAAATAGTGTTTGATTGTTTGTGTTCAGTGCGTAGTTATATATTTACTTGACTCCCTAGTCAAATAGGTACATTTCATGTACTAAAATTGATTTGTTGAATTAGTTTCAATGAAAGGTGTTTGCTTACATTGAGTATTTCATAGTTACATAATTAATAAGAAACTAAGACTAGAATTAAAGCTAGTTTATGTCTAAAATAGGCCCTAGTGGCATTGTACCAAGGATACTGGCGAAATTTCCTCGCTGTTTCTCAATGCTGATACGTTGTGCGAGGAAGTCGCCAGCTCTTCGGTCACCAGTTACCTCAACCAGACGCTTCGCGATTTCTGTGAAACACTTGTTCGCGCTGGACCTAGAGTATCTACGCCAAAATCTTTATTACTAGATTCACCTTTTTTTATCAATTTTAAAGCAGTTAATTTTACTTTATTCAAGGTCAAATTACTTTACCCACTAGTGGATAAAATGCGTTTTTACCCGCTAGTATTAAAGGACAAAACACGTGTTTCCGAGCTAGTGAGGGGAAAATAAATAAAAACTCATCCTAAATATAAACTAAGAAACTTTTTATTTTTAATCGGTTATGATATTTATTGTATGGAATTTTTATTTTAGTGTTTTGAATAAATAAATAATTAACAAAAAAAAAACTAAGAAACTAGAAAAGATAATTAAACCACAATCATTTGCGGGTAATTTAAACGCGGCCATTTTGGCGCGCTCCATCCGGCGTAATCTGACGTCACACGGCAGCACTGTACACTCGGGTGGGAGCGAGAAAGGAATGACTCTTTCTCGCTCTCCTCACAGACGTCATGACGTCACGTAACGTTTTGAGACTTTGTGCGAGAATTTTATAAAGCCATTTTTTTTTAAAATCACTATTAAATTATGATAAATTTCAAAAATATTTTGTAAACGTATGTTTTCCAGCAATAACCATTTTGGAGTTTCGTGCATATTCCCTATTGCCAGGAGTGGCAGTAGTATCATGTACTCTGCCTACCCCGTTTATGAGATACATGCGCGTTTGTATGTATGTAAGCATTGGGGTAATTTCGAAAGTCACATAAAAATCACCATTATGTCTATCATATCAAATCATTCCCCTTTCGAAATTACCCAAGCATTTCTGTACCTATATTTAAAGTCACACACAGGTCGAACGCGATTAATTAACATTATTTTTACCTTTTTTCCCAACGTTTATATAAATTAATATCGGGTAGTTTTGTGTTGTTTACATCTCCGGTGACACTTTGCTGGGACGTCAGTCTTCCGCGACCACGGCCAGTGCAACCTGGCCGAAACGTTGGGAAAAAAGGTAAAAATAATGTTAATTAATCGCGTTCGACCTGTGTGTGACTTTAAATATGTGTACAAAGCGCGAGAACTTAAAGTGTTATATTTCTGTACCTACTTAGAAGTTACCCCAATGCACTCTATACAATTTATAACGTAGATATCTGAATACAATTTAAACGCAAGTTCCCTCAAATGCTCCTAATCCTCTAAATGAATACATATGTAGTTTGCAAATGTCACTCGTAACTACTTCACGTTAACTAACGCGTGGCACGAAAATTGCCTGAGCCCATAACCTTACTCATTCGTCTTAATCTCCCTCTTGAGCGGTACTATGTACCTTTAGATATACAAGGTGGCTTGTGACAGGGGCAATAAATTAAAGTTACATTAGTAAGCAAGTAAATATTCTACCTAACAATCCAAAGTTGTGTCTTTCATGATGTACTTAGAAAGAAAAAAATTATGATACCTACTTAAAATATGGTGGTTTGGAAAACGATCAAGCTAGTTTTTTAGTAATAAAATATGCTTATTCTTATGTTTTAATTTTTCTGTTTTTATTTAATTAAATTGATTTTTTTAATAAAAAATATTAGTAAGTATTAATTTATTCAGCATTTCATTTTGGTTTAATTTGTGAAAGTTGACCTGAAATTCATTGGCAAATGTTAGTTTTAAACAATATGTTATCAAAATAAGCTTTTGCTGACCTAAATGACTAAATCATTAATTTCTATAAATTAAAATGTACCTCTAGCACGAAAAAATAGAATTAATAATTTAGAAAACAAAGGAATTGAATTAATCACATAGAATTATAGCAAAAAGCGATTATGATTTGAATTAATACCATGTTTGTAAGTCATTAATTTGAGCAAACTGTTAATCATGATGTTTTCCCCTCACTAGCTCGGAAACACGTGTTTTGTCCTTTAATACCAGCGGGTAAAAACGCATTTTATCCACTAGTGGATAAAGTAATTTGACCTTGAATATAGTCAAATTTTCTGCTTTAAAATTGATAAAAATTGGTGAATCTAGTGATTAAGATGATTTACCACCTATGGAAATACTGGAAGCCGTGATAAATGCGTTTTTTGCGTTGTACTTTCCTCGCTATAGTGAGGGGAAAAGTTTTGTGTTACACACGGGTGCAAATGTATTTTACTTCTCGTGTGTTGAAAAACTCGCCAAGCTCAGGATTCTATTCTCGAACCACTCGCTTCGCTCGTGGTTGAACTATAGAATCCTTTCCCTTGCTCGTTTTTCAATTTCACACTCGGCGTTAAAATACAACTTTGCACCCTTGTATAGCAAATAACTATTTCAGTACAGATGGTGTTTTTTTACGCACTAGTGCGAGAAGTGGTTCACTATATGCCAGGTCGAAACTTCGAAGGGCCATCTGTACTGAAAAACGTCGTACGATACACGTGCGAAAAGGAAATTCGTAACTCGTGTCGATTTAAAACACTCCCTTCGGTCGTGTTTTAATTTATCGCCACTCGTTTCGAACTTCCCTTTTTACGCACTTGTATCGTAATGTACTATTTAGAACAAAAATAATTCTTTTTATAACATAGCTTCATATACGTTATCTACTGTTTGTAATTTTATTATTTAATAGGTATATTATTTTATATAATTGTATATTATGTTGCTGAAACGATTTAAGCGATACGTTAGCTTGGTTACGTAGTTCTTTTTTGAGTTTTTTATTCTGTGAATTGTTTTCTGTATTTCTATTACTCCTGCAACAGTTTCAAATTTTTGTATCATGATTTTTCAAGTACTGAACTACTATTTGTTTTTACGATTTTGAAGACAAAATGTAGGTTTTTATCTTAACTTTTTTCATTTTATTTTTCGAGTAAAACAGAGCCACCATCTATTCCATCCTGTATACCCATGCTAACTTATCACCGGCGACCATTTTAAAAGCCCCTGTTACACGGGACCCCAATTGTGCCACCAAGAGTGCGTCATAACGAGAAGCAACGTTGAGGTTTGCGGTTCCCAAGGGGAACGTTCAACCAGACAAATACAGTAGCTAATTTTAGCATGTTTTTAATGTGTAAATTTTTTTCGATATTTACAAAAAGTTTTATTTTATTGCAACTGATATTAAAATGAAAACGCGGCCGAGCTTGGGTTAGATACTACACCGTTACTAATTAAATTATCACAACATTTTTCAGAGACTTTTCCATTAATATTTTTATTAATGACATGCACCATCAGTTTAACGATAAAATGAAGCGTAATTAGTCTGTGATAAGCTTAAAGTTGACATTTTCGAATTGAGCGAAGTAACACAGAGAGCTTGATAATTTTAGCACATTTTAAAACTATTTAGCAACTAACATACGTTACATATTAGCAACATAAAACATTTTTAGCGACTTTTAAACGACTGTGGCATCTTTAGGTCGGCAGACCGCGTGTAATTAGACTCTGTGTTGCGACTGAGAGAGGTCTCAGCGCAGGATCCTTCACTTTTGACGTTTTCTTGTTTTTATGGCGAGTTTTGTTTTAGACGGAGTTGAAATGAGCTTTGGAAGAACGCTTTGTGATAAAGATGGCAAATAAAAGTTCTCAGTTTCAAAAGTGACGTTTTGTAAACACAAACTTTCGTCACTCGTTAAGATTAGTGGTATATACCGGGACAATAGATACCTGGCCTGAAAAAGCCCGTATAAAAAAGTGTACCCCTGACATGTATGGGCATTTTAGGGATAAAACTAGATGGCGCTGTTTCGCAGCCTGGAAGTGGCAAGAATCATATTTTGCCCAAATATTTTTGCGTTCTTTAAGTTTATTATAAGAACAAATGACATATAACAAAAAAATACATATTTCTTTATTTTAAAATCATGATATCACGTCAATACACATTTTGAAAACAGAAATTTGTAGGCATCATCAGTGTAGTTATGATAATAATAGGTGGCGCTAAAAAATTGAGGTACGATTCTTACTATGAAGTTTGTCAATCCAGAACATCATCCATGGTTTGTAAATTTTTTCGTAGTCACATAGGCTTTGTTGATTCGGTCGAGGTCGAGCTAATTTGTGATGTTAAATTTAGAGTCGGGCTAAAACTAAAAATATTGGATATATAGGTAATTAGACGTATTACTAAATGACATGTTTGCTTCAGGTACAATTCTGTGGGCCTAGTGAAAAAGGGTATATAACTCAAATTGACTCGGTGAAAAAGGTCACAAGTCCGAGATGGGACCTGTGCCCTTTTTCACCGAGTCAATTTGAGTTATACCCTTTTTCACTAGGCCCACAGAATTTTACTAAGCTTTGAGGTACCTATACATTTTACATCTATGAAAAATGAAGCGCCATATTTCTGTAAAAATATCTAATATTCTTTTTCTTTTTTTACAGGTCAAGAGCAGACTGGTGTAAGTGCAACGTAATGACGTCAAATCTTAAACGTTACGTTACGTTACGTGACGTTAAATCTTTTCATTAGAGTCGCGAAGCATCAAAAGGTATCTCAAATGATGCGTACAAGTGTATTTCAGGAAGACGCGTGCCTTTACTTGTAATTTCATATTAATAAGGTTTAGATTTGATAAATCTGCGTGACTTTTTGGATGACACGAAGTATACGAGTGTTCGTTATAAAAACTGTGGCCTCATAAAATAGACAGCCAATCTACATAATTATAATTCAAAAGTGAGAAGAGTTTTATTTTCATGTAAAAAAACGAAAACTGGGAACTTCGCTTAATGAATTTGCTTAAGAACATAAAATTAATTTGGCTACTTAATTCTGGATCTTAAATCTAACACATCAGAAATAATCATGCATTGCGATCGATATTTATCTAGTTTTTTTTATTTAATTTAGTAACAAAAATATAGAAAAGTCAAACTTAGGAGAATAATTAATTAGCGTTTTTTTATATAGAGAAGTAATTGTATCATTTCTTTACACATTTTTAAACAAGTTCTGGTAAAGGAAACCTAATACAACTCAAGCGACTTATGAGCAAAGATCTCTGTCTCTCAATTAAGCACACTCTGAAGTACGTCTATACAGATGTTGGAGAAACTCACGAAAAGTCATGCCATTTCAGTCAGTCTCAGTACAAGTACTAGCGGTGACCGAAATAACATGACAAATACGACTGGTGCTGACAAAATACGATGGAAACATAATTACATCTATGCTAAGTATATATCATAGAGGAATTAGTTAGGGAAGAGTTGTAACTTCATACATCATATAGGTAAATGCGAGTTATTTGTAGTGAAAATGAAAATGAAATGAAAATGAAATATTTATTTTTCAAGTAGGCATATTACAATGCGCATATGAACGTCAAATAACGCTACGCCGGCTCTAACCCTACGCCTCAGCCTCGAGAAGATTTCAGTCCCCCCTCAGTTGTAGGGGGGGTATCCACTATGGGATCGGCAAGAAACTCGGCGGGCCACTTCTTTTCAAAACATTACATCTTAATAAACATGCATTAAATATCAAGATACAATTTGACATGCAAATTGTGACATCTAACGACAATCACGCGTCAAGTAGAGTTAATTATCAATACCACTACTCGATACTAGGTGTCAACAGTGTGTCGTCTGCCAAAAAAAATAACATTAGAATAGTTTACAACTTATATTACAAGCAGAAGGGATTGAGAACAGAATAATAAATAAATACATAAATAAATAAATATTATAGGACATTCTTACACAGATTGACTGAGTCCCACGGTAAGCTCAAGAAGGCTTGTGTTGTGAGTACTCAGACAACGATATATATAATATATAAATACTTATATACATAGAAAACATCCATGACTGAGGAACAAATATCTGTGCTCATCACACAAATAAGTGCCCTTACCGGGATTCGAACCCGGGACCGCGGCGTAGCAGCACGGTCACCACCGACTGCGCCAGACCGGTGGTCTGATTAATATTATTGTTATATTAGCTAAAAATTGGTGGGCATGACACTCTTTGTTCGTCACGACATCTATTGACAAGTAGCAGTATTGATAATTGTTGCGTGACTGTCGCTAGATGTCACTACAAATAACTCGCATTTACTGATGTATGACGTTACAATTCTTCAGTTACTTATTCCTCTATAGTATACAGGGTGTAAACCTAATACGGGCGAACCTCTTAACGGTGGTGAGTATATATATAATATATATATTTTTTTTATTATAGGACATAAAAAAGGATTTAGATAACTTTTACTTATTTTTTTTTATCCATACAAATTAATTAGACCCGCAACGTAATGCAAACACACTCGCGTTAACCGCTCATTGCAACCACGTTTACAGTACATTGCCGCTGGGATTTTTTTTTTTAATTCATTATGGGGTGAAAATTAAGAGTAACTCAAAATCACCTCTTAATTAATGATAACAATATTGATTTATACACCTGGCTTCATTTATCGCCCTTATTAAGTTTACGCGCTGTATATCATTCAAGTCGTTCCTAATGTATGTAGATTAGGATGAGCTCGAGAATCTACTCTAATTGTCTAATTATGTCGCGCGAGTTAATTTTTAATCGCCTGTCGTAATAAGATTGTAACTTTGTCGCTTACATCTTGTCGCGTGCTTAGCGAGAGAGATAACTAAGATGTACAATTGTTCTTTCGGTGGTACAATCATTTTTAAGAAAAAAAAACCGCCGCTTTTCGGGTTGAAAACTCAATATGTAAGCATAACAAAGAGAACAAATCTCCTAACAAATAAATGTCACTATTCTGAACATAAATGCATGCTGTTATTATAAAAATACCAAAGTCACTATAAGTGTGCCGTTCAGATTTGAGGAGTTCCGTTCTGACCATCATCAGCAGTTCCACTGCACCAAATGTCACTGTTCCGTACGTAAATGCATGCTGTTCTTATAAAAACACAAAAATCACCATATATATACCTTTCAGATTTGAGGAGTTCCCTCGATTTCTCCAGAATTCCATCATCAAAACTGGGTTCTGATAAAAATGGGTCCAATCTGTATGCATATACATTCGATTAAAAAAAAAAAACGACCAAGAGCGTGTCGGGCCACGCTCATTGTAGGGTTCCGTAGTTTTCCGTATTTTTCTCAAAAACTACTAAACCTATCAAGTTCAAAACAATTTTCCTAGAAAGTCTTTATAAAGTTCTACTTTTGTGATTTTTTTCATATTTTTTAAACATATGGTTCAAAAGTTAGAGGGGGGGGACGCACTTTTTTTTCCTTTAGGAGCGATTATTTCCGAAAATATTAATATTATCAAAAAACAATCTTAGTAAACCCTTATTCATTTTTAAAAACCTATCCAACAATATATCACACGTTGGGGTTGGAATGAAAAAAAATATCAGCCCCCACTTTACATGTAGGGGGGGTACCCTAATAAAACATTTTTTTCCATTTTTTATTTTTGCACTTTGTTGGCGTGATTGATATACATATTGGTACCAAATATCAGCTTTCTAGTGCTAACGGTTACTGAGATTATCCGCGGACGGACGGACGGACGGGCCCGCGGACGGACGGACGGACGGACGGACGGACGGACGGACGGACGGACGGACGGACGGACGGACGGACAGACAGACATGGCGAAACTATAAGGGTTCCTAGTTGACTACGGAACCCTAAAAATCGGTCCAGCAGCGACGGAGATATCGTGGAACATAAAAAAATAGACGAATTGAGAACCACCTTCCTTGAGATTTGGGTGCGGCGGTTAAAAAAACGTCACAATATTAAAATGTTCTATAGGAAGTCTGCCAGGTGCCAGTATGCCTGCAGGCCTATGATGCTTACAATTTTACCATTTTACTACCTGGACAAAGTATCCGTCGCATTCTGGCATGTATGTCAGTGTAACAGTGACAGGTGTCTAATCCGGGTTCCCTCTATTTGGCATAACTTTAATTGTCCGAAACGATTTTCGCATAACAGACTTCGCATAATCGAGTTTCGCCGAATGTTAATTTGGCAGAAAACTTATTTGTCATAATCGAAAATAATACGAATAACACATTGTCCGAAAATAAGTTCGCATAATTCTGTTTACGCCGATTGTTTTTATGAATAAAATTAATTCGCATAATTGTATTTGGCATATTTCTTAAAATCAGAATATCCACCCATACTAAATGCTGTTAAGAGAGTCGGTTTGGTTAGGTTAGAACTGCGACCTCAACAAATAAGACATTTTGTCAAGAATTTCGGTTAGGTTAGGTTAGAACTGCAACATTAATATAATAGTAGTATTACCTATGATAAAAATTCTGCGTAGTAAATTTCCACTAAACCATGTTATGCAGAAATAATTTATGCATAAAAACCATTCGGCGAATAACCTTTATGCATGAAATATATTCGGACAAACAAAAATATGCCTAGAAAAATTATGCGTAACTATACTATGCCATAACAGATTATGCGAAAGGTGAATTATGCCAATATAGATCATGCCAAAAAGAATTCTCGATTGTAAAATTATGCCAAAACAAGGGGAACCGTCTAATCCACGTTGATAAGTGATAAAATTGCAAGCATCATATCCCTGCTTGGTGAAGATGGCGGGACGATTCTACCTTTATAAGTGATTGGGCGGAATCAGCACACCAAAAGGATTCTTGGAAATCAAAGGGAGGGGAGGGGCCTTTGCACAGCAGTGGGACACGGTTAAGAATTTCACCACCCCCTTTTCCTTCCATGGGTATTGTAAAAGTCTACTGTCGGATATGGGTTCGATCGGTTGGCAATCTGTCACTGTATCACAATTTTGCTGTCCTTCAACCTTGCCAAGAGTGACAATGATGCATACTTTCGCTTTCATGTGCTCTGACTACCCCATATGAGAATACAGGTGTGAGTACATACAACATACATACAATCACGTCTGTATCCCATAAAGGGGTAGGCAGAACACATGAAACTACTAAAGCTTCTAAAAAACCACTAAAGTTTCTACTAAAGTTTCTTTGCAGGTGTGAGTTTATGTAAGTAAACACACTTCACATTTTCATACAAAAAAGTGCCTAAAAGGTCACTGTGAAAATGAGCTACTTTTAATTTTCAAATTAAATATTTTTAACACTTATAAAATCACCTTATATGTAATATCGAAACTGATAACCGTAATTCCCTTGACTATTCGTCTGAAAGAACGTTTACCACAAACCGACGACCTCTATAATACGGATTAGTTCAGGTGAGGTCTCACATCCGGTCCGTCGGTCATCCATTCAATTGAATGAACGAATGAACGAATCTAACATACCCGATAGAACAGAATCCCTGTTTCATTCGCTGAAAACAAACTTTATAATGCTGTTGGGGGAATTATTTCGCGTTCCACAGCATTCGAAATTCAACTTTGGTGATTGGAGATTAGGAGTTTGGTTATTATAAATTGGAATTGGTTCGATTGGGATATTAAATTGGTTTTAGAACTTTTGTGGCCTTAGTAAAATTGATTAGGTACGGTGTTTTATTGGTTGGCTTTTTGGTCACGGTTCTGGTGGTTAGGCTGTTTTTGTCGTCTTTTGTTAATTGCTGTCGTTCCCTTGAGAAATTGGTTAATTGTAGATGATAAAAAGAATCAAGATTTTTGTGGATTATTGTTCTGTGACTTGTTATAAATGAACTTTGATTCATATTTACATTTTCATATTTATTTGGAAATTCACTCAAGGCTTTATAAATAATATTTTGACAAAAAAGTTTTCGAATACGTTGCTTAATAGTACATACGGCACGGAATAGTACGACATAACGATACATGTGCGAAAGAGAGGAAGTTCAAAATGAGTGCCGATTAAGTACGACGTTTTTATGTAGGTACCTACCGATGGCTTTCTGAAGTTTCGACCTAATAAGAAATCAACCACTTTGCGCACTAGTGTGGGCAAAAAGCTCCATCTGTAGGTACTGAAATAGTACATTACGATACAAGTGCGTAAAAAAGGAAGTTCGAAACGAGTGGCGATAAATTAAAACACGACCGAAGGGAGTGTTTTAAATCGACACGAGTTACGAATTTCCTTTTCGCACGTGTATCGTACGACGTTTTTCAGTACAGATGAGCCTCCGAAGTTTCGACCTGGCATATAATGAACCACTTCTCGCACTAGTGCGAAAAAAAAAACAGCATCTGTACTGAAAAGTATAATTATATCGTTCTTGGTGTTAGTAAGTTACCGAGTATGATCTATCATGAATGTTTATAAGTTAAAAAAAAATATATATATATATATATATATATATAGGAGATATATATATATATATATATAGGATTTACAATCTTTAATCTTTATAAGTTTAGAATCATTTTTCGTAACGTAACGTAACTAAAACCTCAAAAATATCATAGCAAAAATTAGTCTGATTGCTTTCTTTAAGCATGCCGTATAATGAATACAAAATTATTAACTTACTAGCTTTTGCCCGCGGCTTCGCTCGCGTTAAATTCGAAAATTGTGGAATGCTCCATACAAACTTCCACCCCCCATTTTAGGGATGAGGGGGGTTAAAAAGAGACAAAAAGTAGCCTATGTCACTCTCCATGCCTTCAACTATCTCCATTTAAAAAATCACGTCAATTCGTCGCTCCGTTTTGCCGTGAAAGACGGACAAACAAACAGACACACATCATTTTCCCATTTATAATATGGATTGTGCGAACATAAAAACAGGCGGAACAATAAACCATTGCTCCGCCTCCTTGCGTTATCCCGGCATTTGCCACGGCTTATGGGAGCCTGGGGTCCGCTTTGACAACTAATCCCAAGATTTGGCGTAGGCACTAGTTTTACGAAAGCGACTGCCACGACCTTTCAACCCGAAGGGTAACTAGACCTTATTAAAATTAGTCCGGTTTCCTCACGATGTTTTCCTTTACCGAAAAGCGACTGGCAAGTATCAAATGACATTTCGCACATAAATTCCGAAAACCTTCGCACCAATGGGATTTCCGGGTTTCGAACTCGCGACCCCCGGAGTGAAAGTCGCACGCACTTGCCGCTAGGGTACCAGCGCTTCCACTATAAACCATTATTGCTTTCCTATAATTAAATTATCACGGTTCTCCTTTATTACCTTCCAATTCATATCAGATAGCACTTTCAAATTCCTTTGTCCGTATTTCTATTTATATGAATTTCTATTTCTTCGAATTTACCGCTATAATCTTTATTTAATAATATTTCATTCTATTTTTATACGTCGTACGTAATATTGTCTTCGGTTACCGCGATAGTTACTCATGAAATAAAACTATGGAAACGGATTAAATCGTCACGTCGTAC
This sequence comes from Leguminivora glycinivorella, assembly GCF_023078275.1. Classification (NCBI taxonomy): domain Eukaryota; kingdom Metazoa; phylum Arthropoda; class Insecta; order Lepidoptera; family Tortricidae; genus Leguminivora; species Leguminivora glycinivorella. Next base: position 1,926,115 of record NC_062983.1, read on the forward strand.
GTCGTACGTGTTTACCTATAAAATTACTTAAACAAAAGCAAATTGTATTATATTTCTTATTAGCGACCCGCCCTGACTTTGCACGCGTGAATAACACTATCTATTTGATGACGACTACATAAAAATGGTATTCTGTTTAGTCCGTCAGTTAGATCGTCCAAAAATACTGAATACATATTTTTAGATTTTTCTAATTAATGAAAAAATACAAAGATATAGAGCATTAAAGTTCCGGACTGGAGGCTTGTGACGTCACTTCTAAGTAAAATTTGTACCTAGGCGTGACGTCATGCGAAACTTAAACGCACTGTAACGTCGTCATTTTTCGTTTACGAGAAAATAGAAAAAATATGTGTCTAAAATTCTTTGATAATCTACATAACTGACGGACTAATTAGTTTTTTTTTACTCGTCTTGCCTATTGGGACCTAAAGTTAGTGACAATTGTTAACAAAAATTAACTCGATGTCAATTTTGTGACGACAATTAAGAATAATAAAATTTGTCTAAAAACCAACTTTTTTATGTTCTAGTCATACGAACAGCACATTTGAACGACTATTTTAGAATCTTATGTCCTTATCAAAAGGTTTCGAACAGACAGTTAATACTGTATCCGATAATATCAATACCCGGGTCACGGAACCACCCACATAATGTTATTACTTTTAAAACGTTGTAATTATAATTGCCTGTTAATTTTGATTGTGTGTTATTTAATTATTGAGTTTGGTTGCTAACGCCATTTATAAGTGTTTTACTTTTGAAACGAACATATTATATCTTACTATTTGTTTATCATATATAATTATGTTTTGTGTATTATTCATGAATTTTGAAATAGTGTTATAAAGTAAGATTTAATCTTAGGAATCAATGAGGGGGAACAATATTTATTCGTTTTTTTAAGGAGCTTATAATAGTTATTTGTTATACAAGGGGGCAAAGTTGTATTTTAACGCCGAGTGTGGAATTGAAAAACGAGCAAGTGAAAGGATTCTATAGTTGAACCACGAGCGAAGCGAGTAGTTCGAGAATAGAATCCTAAACTTGCGAGTTTTTTAACACACAAGAAGTAAAATACATTTGCACCCGAGTGTAACACAAAACTTTTCCCCTCACTATAGCGAGGAAACTACAACGCAAAATAAAACCGCCTTCAAAAATAAGCGCGTTACAAAACACGGAGAAACTAAAAAGCCAAAAATAATAAACCTTTCAATTCAGATTTCTTATCGTATTGCAATAAGCTAAACATCCAAATTATAAACAAATCAATTATTTTTGTAGTCGGTACCTGTTCGTCGCCTTGCTATTGCCTGTTTGCCCCACCCAACCATACACAGGCTGGTACCGACTCCAAAAATAATTGATTTGTTTATAATTTGGATGTTTAGCTTATTGCAATACGATAAGAAATCTGAATTGAAAGGTTTATTATTTTTGGCTTTTTAGTTTCTCCGTGTTTTGTAACGCGCTTATTTTTGAAGGCGGTTTTATTTTTTGTTAAAAAGTTTATTTATTTGTTGATTTTTAGTGGTTCCTAGTGATATTATATGTATCAGTCCGAATACATGTACAGTAGTGAAAGAATTATCCTTTAACTCCTAACCATTGAGGAGTTGACCTTCCATCATCAGCTCAGCCACATAAAATTATTACCATCAGACGTAAATACTGGTGTACCTTTGAAAAATAGACTAAAAACATTACATGTGCCTATAACATTTGAAGAGTTCCCTCGATTTCTCCAGGATCCCATCATCAGACCCTGACTTGGTGCCAATGGGACCATCTCGGGGTTATACCGGTTCGATCAAAAAAAAAATTTTGAAAATCGGTCCACGATTCTCGGAGATATCGAATAACATACATACAAAAAAAAAAAAAAAAAAAAAAAAAAAAAAAAAAAAAAAAAAAAAAAAACATTCAGTCGAATTGAGAACCTCCTCCTTTTTTGAAGTCGGTTAAAAAAATGCGTTTATCACTGCTTCCGGTAGTTCCACAGGAGGTAAATCATCTTCATTACTATATTCACCTACTTTTATGAATTTTAAAGCAGTTAATTTGACTTTATTCAAGGTCAAATTACTTTACCCACTAGTGGATAAAATTCGTTTTTACCCGCTGGTATTAAAGGACAAAACACGTGTTTCCGAGCTAGTGAGGGGAAAAATAAATATTTAGCTAACGTGTAATCTCTTACATATTAATAAAAAAATTGTTATAATAAGCAAATTTTTTATTATTAAATCATAAGTCGTGACATAGGTAACAACTTAAATTCGACGTGTAGGTATCTCATATAACTCGGCAACCTTCAAATCAAGGGTTAACAGGCATCTTCTGGGCGAGCTCACTCCATTGTAGGCCACGTCTTTGCCTTTGGCTAGTCTCTGGCGTAAAAAAAAGTGTATCAGAGCACTTCTTTTTTTCTGCTAAATACATGATAAATCCTCAATGATTAATAATCTTTTCAGTGAATAATTAATAAACTACTTAACCAAATTCATGTCATTCTGTGTACTAAAACCCCAACATTTAATCATATTACCTACGCCATTCGTTATCAGTGTGCTTAAGTTTTTGCAACAACCATAAGGACGATGAAGGTCAGATAAAGGAGGGCTACCCTATATTAACATACCCATAAAAACTAAACATCTCCATTTCACCCCCAATATTTCATCCCCACTTTTAATTGCGTAATTTAGAACATTAAATTTAACTATTCGAGAACTCCCCAAACCAGGGGAGATAAAGCCAATATCGTAACTTTCACCCTTAAAGACACTAATTCTGCTTAAAGCTTTTTCCTCCCCATTCTCTTTATTATGAGCTTAACTTACAGGATCGGGAAAGTTTCGGAATCACGTCAGATAGAAGTTTAATTGGAAATTAGCCTAATTTCCTATTCACGATAAGCCTGTTTGAGGTGTTCTGGAAATAAGTTTTTAAAATAAACTTTTTATCTTAAGATTACCGGTCAAAGAATACCTAATCTACTCACAAAACGAATTTTCTAATTTTACCAGCCTTAAAATCATTAGACTTATATTGAGTGACCGTCACCATGAACGTGGTGTGTGGGACTGTGTGGGTGTATGGTGTTTGGATAGACCAACGAGTGTGAACGCGACCAGAGGTAACGCTGAGAGTGAACGCAGCCGACGCGCGAATGAGGGTAGATCGCCTACGCATATTTGACGTCCACCCCGCCGTCTTCAGTTTCCTGTGATCATGATGTATGCAACTGCGTCGAAATATCGGGACCTCAATGAAAACCAAAAAGGTAATCACGGTCTATATCCCGGTCAATATAATTAAGTCTAATAAAACGAACCGTAAATCATTTTAAACTCAATAGCTTTAAATGAATAAATAAATAAATATTGGGGGACACCTTACACAGATCAAAGCAAAGCTAGTACTATGGGTGCTAGGAGACGATAAACTTACTTATATATACAACGGACGATAAATACACCTGCGTGCTAAGCCGCGGTCCCGGGTTCGAATCTCGGTAAGGGCATTTATTTGTGTGATGAACACAGATATTTTTTCCTGAGTCGTGGATGTTTTCTATGTATATAGTATGTATTTATCTAAGTATATAACGTACGAGTATGTATATCGCCGCCTAGCACCCATAGTACAAGCTTTACTTAGTTTGGGGCTAGGTTGATCTGTTTGAGGTGTCCCCCCATATTTATATTTGTAGGTAGGTACACTTTTAAACTTCCTTGCCCAATATCTCAATCAATATCTTGCCCAATCTGTGTAAGAATGACCTATAATATTTATTTATTTATTTATATTTAATATATTATTATGCCGGTTTCTTTAAGAAAATTTACTGGCAATATCAATATTTTTCCTGTTACTTGCACCACATCCCCTATTCCTCCATAACTCTTCTTTCATTACTTAATTCCCTCCGCGAGTTACCTTAGTTTTATTTAAAAGCCGAACAAAAGGTAAAAATTTAACCTTAAAATCCTTTTCCGTTCAACTCTGGCGGAAATTGCAGGCCAAAGATTGCTTCCAAGTCCAAAATGTACAAAAAGCGAATTATGTTTATTGGACTTAAGTCCTTTTCCTATTAATCTTTTTCCGGGACAAAAGGTAGGGACTCTTTTCATTTCGGTTTTAATTATTTGCTGATGAATGAGTTTTAATGTTTTTCGGTAGTTTTCGGTTGTGGAATTTTTGGAGCAATTTACTCGGTAACAAAAGAATTACACTGTTCGTAAAATATTTGTATTGGCTATTATGTAATTTATTTATTTATTTAAACTTTATTGCACAATTGGAAAAAAAGTACAAATGGCGGACTTAATGCCTTGAGGCATTCTCTACCAGTCAACCATAATAATAATACAACCATAATTTAATCCTTTTTTTATTACCAATGGGCTTACTCTTGGTCACAGACTAGCCAAAGGCAAAGACGTTGCCTACGATGGAGTGAGTTCACCTAGAAGATGCCTGTTCACTCTTGATTTGAAGGTTGCCGGGTTATATGAGCTCCTTATCTGTGAAGTCATGTCAAGCCACAATACTGTCACCGGGAAAATTCATTGCATGTATAAAATACGCAAGTGAGTATAACGGCTTAGCACTAATTGACTTGCACGTTATCTATTCGTGGATTATCAAAGTAATCTTCTAGATATTTACAATGGATGGCTGAACTTCCGCAAAGGCGCCTGATTTCAATCTATCTATCTATCTATAGCAGCCTTTAAAGAGCCCGTCTTCGGATACAGGCCTCCTCTCCATTCCTCCACACTTGTCGGTCCATTGCCATCCGCATCCAGTTATCGCCAGCTAGTTGGCAGATGTCATCTAAGATATACAATCACGACGCGATTAAAACGATAAGAAACGCGTATTCTACTGTGTGTAACGTTTCTCAAACGGGAAATAGTTGAACACATAGCAAAAGTAAGACAATCAAATGCAAACCGAGCGCAAAATTATTTTCGGCTCGCAAAAGTTCCCCAACTAAAGCCAGAATATCATCCATTGAATATTTCAACATCGAACCGAGGCGGTCTAATGATAAATTCAAATCTCCCCTAGAGAACAAAGCAATCAGACGCCGACAAAGGTTATGCGCGGTGCAAGTTCGTGGTTCGGAGATCTCCTGAACAGTTGTAGACTGGAATATGTATTGTATAAATTAAAGTAACATAAATAAAAGCTAGAATCTCTGTAAATAAGAAATAAACTGTAGTAATAACTAAAATAGGTAAAGTATACCTAGACGGAGACATGAAATAAAATCAGTTTCCCTCCCTCTAAATAAGAAATAGATGAAAGGTAAGTGTACTTAAGTATTCTATGGTTAGCTGAAAGATATCCCTGATAGGGATAAGCCCTCCTTTGTATCTCTTTTCTTGTCAATTGTATATAAAACTGTTGTACACAATAAAATGATTACTACTACTACCAAAATTGTCCCAAATTTTAACTGCCCACATCATATTTCATCTATGTCTAAATCCGTCTATGTCTTCGTAAAATGTTTCAAATCCTTATGTTGTTTACTTTTGTAACTTTTTAGTTGAATGTCAGGGCTATACTAAAAGTGTAGTGTTATATTAAGGTAATATACTAAAAATAAATGGTAGGACGTATTAGACACGTTTTTGTAATCTTTGTATCTATCTTTTTAAGGTTGGATTGAGTCCCTTCAAATATACCTCTAATCTGTTTTATGTAGCTTTTCTTTAATTGATACAAGTAGTAATTAAACTATAATTTTACATTCAAAATAAACAAAGTTAGATACACTCTCTAGTATATTTGACTAAGTTGTGTTGTTGACGATGGAAATTATACTTCGCCGTGTGCCTGCTATACGGCCACAATTCAAAAAAACATTTTTTCGAGAAATCGCGTCTTAAAGTTTTGAGAGTATAGTTGAGGTTGTTAAATAGGATCTTACTTCTTGAGTTTTAGGTCTATGAATTTGAAATTTAGCTATTTTTACTCGGAATGATATAACCCTCCATAAAATCACGCCACTTTTCGCAAAAAAAATCTTTTTTTTAAGATACAATGCCTGAAAGACAGGTATTTAGAGTTATGGCTGTATTGCAGAAACATTTTTTTATGATTTTGAGATGCGTCCAAAATTAAACGACATTATTCAATAAAGGTATCATGCAAATATATATGAAAAAACACCAAATAGTTAAAATACTTTTATTTACGAACTTTGAAAGTAACGATAGCAATAATTATGTATAACTAGCTTATAATCATCAACATTATATTACGTCATTACCAAATAATATTAATTATTTAAAATTGAAACAAACAAAACTTTGTAGCTTACGTATCTTGATGTCACCCTGGATAGAAGCCTGAATTTCAAGAAACACCTGACCAGCCTCTCTGCGAAGCTCAAGACCCGGAACAGCATCATTCACAAGCTTATTGGAACTACCTGGAGTGCCAGTGCAGCAACATTTCGGACAACCGCGCTATCCCTAGTCTACTGCTCTGCCGAGTACTGCTCAGTGGTGTGGCCAAACAGCACCCATACTACCGCGGTAACGCCCAGCTATGCGACTCATCAGAGGCTGCCTAAAACCAACTCCCACACACTGGTTGCCGGTGCTGACTCATATTTTACCTCTAAACTTCCGCCGAGAAAAGTGCCTATTTCGTGAAATCGCCAAGATTCGAGCAGACACAAGTTTACCCAACCACCGAGACCTTGACGCGCTTAAGGCTCTCAGACTGAAGTCTCGACTACCCCCTCAAATTGAATTCTACTAAAGTGGGTCACAAGTAAGCCCCTTAGAGGCATGGATAATGGACTGGGTAGCCAGAGCTCTTCCTACAGAGCTGTAAGAGTTCGATACTGGGGCTGAACCGTATCAGGACAGGCATCGGAAACTACTCATCTTTTTGGTGCAGATGGGGATGGTGCGAGTCTGTGGAGTGACAGTGTGGCCACCCAGATCCGACGGTGCACCATATAGCCTTCGAGTGCCACATAACCAAGTTTAGCGAAAATAGGGCAGATCTTAAGACACTTTCGACAAATCATCATCCTCCTTGACTGTCTGTTATCCCGGCATTTGCCACGGCTCATGGGAGCCTGGGGTCCGCTTTGACAACTAAGACACTTTCGACAAATGCCGTTGAATATCTTAAGTCTAGTTTTTTTAATAATTTAAGTAGAGAACAACGTGTGCTGACTGCTAAAAATAATGATGACCTTAGTAATGAGACATATTGAACTGCACTTGTAAGAAAACAAAGTTGAGATTTGTTTAATCATTTTGTGTAGTAGTTTCGGCGTCGGGCTGGTAATTTTGTAATAATTAGTGTGATACTGATTGTTTGACATAATATTTAAAGGGATTTATCGCAATTATCACTCAAGTTTTTAGGACGCAACTCAAAACTTACATTTAAAACGTGTGCTATACAGCCACAACTCAAAACGGCCGTCGGTTTACATGCGAACAAACTGGCAAGTGGCCGTATTGCAGGGAATATTCTGACAATTTATGGTCAATTCCATACGGCCACTTGTGAGAAAAAGGCTCTTAAGGACCTTTTTTGCTATGGCTCTCGAAATAAGGTCGTAAATTGAACAATTTTGAATACGAATCTGCAATAATCCGGAAAATTAAAAATTTTGAGTTGTGGCCGTATAGCAGGCACACGGCGACTTCAGCAGAATCCCTTGGGTAAAGCGAACTAATTCCAACGAGTGAACTCGTGCAAGTGGAAAAATTTAAGACAAAAGGGCAACATTATGTTGCCACACGTCGCGTCAGCTTGGAAGTGATATAATACTTGATGTAGGTATAGGTGCTTTTGTAAATTTATGACGGGAATGGAAGAGATTTTGTGCACAGTCAGCATCAACTGTAGCGGATGAAACAACGCAGCAAAAGTATCTGACATCCTGACTAACTTTTCTAAACATAGTGATTCAGTAGTAGCAGTATCATCATCATCATCAAATCAGCTGAAAGACGTCCACTGCTGGACATAGGCCTCCCACAAATATTGCCACAATGACCTGTCCTGCGCCACCCGCATCCAGCGGACTCCTGCGATCTTCACCAGGTCACCAGTCCACCTTGTGAGCACTATCATATTCTAATTTTATTACTTTTGATACTTAAGTACCATGGCACCAGAAATACTCGTAATGAAGTAAGCAGTTAAATAAAACAGTTGCATAAAATTAGTGAGGACTGAACAAGTTTTACTGCCTTCAGTCGTTTCAATTATAAGTCAAATCTCCATTTTAAAGTATTTAGATGTTTTCTCTTTGAATCAAATACATCGCTCATTTGCTTGCGTATAATTCCAACCATGTCTGAGACTATTGCCTTCTGTATCTGACCTTTGATTCAACTCCAACCACTATGAAGACGCTTGCGCGTCGGAAAGCTAAAGGCATGTGTACGCATTTTCATACTAACGAGTGATTTCTCCCAATATAACATGTTGCTCGATGCTAATAGATGTGATTCCACCCTAAGTGCGTTTTCACATTATCCGATCCGATATCGGATGTAGGACCGATATCCCATACCGTCGCTGCGCGTGCAAAATTCGCTATGTGATTTTTAACGATTTTTCGTTTTCAATGCCATTTTAAACCTTATTTCTAAATACATATGCTCCAAAAACAGCGTCGAGCTCATTTCAGTATTACAGGTTTTATCAAAAGTAGGTATGTGATGCCCATACATTGAATGTTCCTCCTATAATCGCTAACTGCAATAAATCACATAACTACATTATCTTCTTATAACAGCAGTTTTGGAATTGCGCCTGCTATGTGAATTATGACACATAGCTATATTTTCGGAAATATTGTATAAAAAGATGTGTTAGATGTTTGTGCCCGATTTGTACAATCTCATACACAGCGATAATTTTGTACTATTTGTAGAAATCGTGAATGTTTCCAGATCGTGTGTTTTGCGTCACATAGCAGGCTTTTCTTATAAAAATCTAGCCTACTCTCTTAAAACTTGTTTAAATGGTGTATGGTAGGTGGGTTTGTAGTCAAGTATCTTATACTTTTAAACGAGCAATTCTTGTATATTTATTTATTTATTTATTTATTTATTTACACTGACGATCTCGGAAACCGCTCTAACGATTTCGCTGAAATTTGTTATGTGGGGGTTTTTGGGGGTGAAAAATCGGTCTAACTTATCCTTAGGTCCCGGAAAACGCAAATTTTCGAGTTTTCATGCGTTTTTCTTCGCGCGCCATCTCGTGTGCAGTAGTTGTACTGTTAAGACAGAATTCTTTCGGTCGATGTAAGTACTATTTATTGCAAACACTAGATGGCGACACAGGTCAAGGCTAAAACGAATAGAAAAATACACTATTTGAGTTTTTGTGGCGAAATGCGCGCCATCTCGTGTGGAGTAGTTGTGTTGTTAAGGCTGAGAATTCTTTCGCTCGATGTAGGTACTATTCATTTTTGAACTAGATGGCGACACATGTCAAGGATACGAAACAGAACTGAGCGAAGCTCGGTCGCCCAGATATTGACCTCTATAAATGAGACAGAGAGTGCAGTTTCCCTTTTTATTGAGACTATGCCTGAAAGTACTCACTCTGACCGAATAGTTATTTTTTAATATTTGTTAAAAATAAATCATTTTAAATTGATTTTTAAGATTAACTGTCAGAAATTTATTAGTGTTTAGTATAATGACAAATTTCGTGTAGGGTTCAGTGCGTGTAAACGTATATTACAAACTATCGAAATACGATAAAGTTATGCTAAGTAACTTAAAAAAATAGCAAGTAATTTAACATTGCATTGGTAAGACATCGTTTTGTATAAAATTTTGTGGGATAAGATCTATCTATCCTTTCTGGAAACATTTTAAAATAAATAAATGAAAATAAAATGTTTAATAAATTAAAAAAAGCTGACTTGAGAAATCACACAAAGTTTTGAGTGACAAAGATTTTTTATCGTTTTCAGATAAAAAAGAAAAATGGAACCCTTACACAATTATGTACTTTCTTGTCAATCCGTTTATCAATTTGTCAATATTATTTATTTCGGAAAAACCCTATACTCAAGTGTACTGTACCGTTCCTTGAAGCTGTAAAAAAACCTTATTTCTAAGTAAATACAACATAGGTTAATTGAGTTGAAAAAAAATCTACACTCTCAAGGAATTCAAAATTAATAGGGTACTTCCGTTTGACCTAAACTATGAAATTTGGAAAATAAATCGTCTTACACCATACATGATTATTAATATAGTTGTGAGAAAAAAAAATAGTAAAATATACACGTAACCTTCGGTGTTCGAGCCAGACTAGCATTATCCGGTTTTTTCAAGTTAAAAAATGCATAATGAAATCTTATTCAATACATAAATGTTTACATAATACCACATTGAGCAACTTTGTAACTGAAATAACCTCCATTCATAAAAATTAATGGAAAATATATATTATTATAGTTGTAATATATTGGTAGTAATATATTAATATAATCGAGTTTTTTATTATAGTATTGTGTATTAAGCTTATAGTATTAAATCGTGTTTTTTCTGAAATAATTAATTCGAAAATGAATTGCTAAATTACAAATAAACAACAACATAGTTAATTCAAATCATATGATTAAATAACCATGTGACGATAAAGTGCACAAATTGTATTTTGTTCCTTAAGAATAAAATCTAGTTAAGTGATTGTAAGACACATACCGGTTTTTTACGACTCAAATTATAATCGCTATGTAACATATTTATGAAAAAATATTTTTTTAACCTTATAATAACTGAAATATAATTTCAAGTTATTTCTTAATGTATGCAAAAGTAAAAATACTTATGCCATAAAAATATTGATTTATTTATGTTCAATAATTGCCGAAATAAACAGTTTTTTGTGTATTCTGTAAAGTAGGTTAAAAACACATAGCGAAATTTGCACGCGCAGCGACGATACATTTAAGCCGCCGTCTTTGATTTTTGCCTTTTAAACGACCGGACGACCGGTCTGGCTCAGTCGGTAGTGACCCTGCCTGCTAAGCCGCGGTCCTGGGTTCGAATCCCGGTAAGGGCATTCATTTGTGTGATGAGCACAGATATTTGTTCCTGATTTCCTGATTATTATCTATTTAAGTATGTATGTCGTCGCTTAGCACCCATAGTATAAGCTTTGCTTAGTTTGGGGCTAAGTTGATCTGTGTAAAGGTGTCCCCAATATTTATATTATTTTATTTACAATATATATATTTATATATATATTATATATTTAATAAGTGGGTCAATTTTAAGTAGATCAAGTAGCTACGAGATGTTTTCCTTCAATCTTAGCTTTGAACTCGATATCAGACGTTTCCAAATGGCTCCATAACGTATGCTTTTAATTAATTTAATGGTTAATTTAACAGGTTTCGGCGGAGCCTGTGAATTAATATCGGCTCTATTTGAGAGCATAAATTTGTAATTTAATGTTTCTGCAGGAATCTCGGAATTTGGCGGGAATAGAATCGTTTGATGTTATAATAAAATAATTATTGTGAGTAGGTACAGTCAACAACACAGCTGTGAATTGAATACAAAAACAGTGCCAAAAATATTTATACACACCTTTATCAAAGACATATGTAACTCCGTACAGATGGATAAAGTCTAAGAAAAAAACGTACCTCAAAGCCCTAGGTGGCCTAGATGGCGTTACACCTTTGGGGAACGCTCGGCTAGATGGCGCTAATATTAATATTTGACATTTTAACACATATCGAGCTAACAATATGGTCCAAATTGTCAAAACTGAGGTTCAAAAGTTTTAAGCTTCTGCCGAGAGATGGCAGTCTATGCACTGTGATTACACATTTTACTTTGACAGTAACTTTCTATAATACTCGATCCTCTTTGCCTTTATGTACAGAGCCGAATGGCATTTCTGCGACGAGAAACGTCACCGAAACGTCACCGAAACGCCGCAGAAACGCCGCAGAAAATGTAGTCTGTCTCTGGCAATACGCAAGAGAAATAGACATACATTAGCTACTAAAGACATCTTATCGTGAGCGTTTCGTGAGTGTTTATGCATTCGGCTACGCACACAGGAAATACAGTTCTGTATAGATATTTTTGGCACTGTGTCCTTGCGTTTGAAGTTGTGTTGTTGATTGTACATACCTAGTCGAAAACCCACCATACTAAACAAAATTGCCAATCAAATTGGAATTAGTAGCGTTAGAAAAGAGGTTTGAATTTATTTTGTTTGAAAATCGAACGAAACAAAACAAAATCAACTCTGTTCTATCTGAGATTCAAATTTCAAATAATTTTCATTTTAGATAATTTGTACTAGTAACATTGAACCCCAAGAGGTAAGTCTTGGCTCAAGAGAAAATAATAATAGGTAGAAACAGGCGTTACTTTGAGGAAATCCGTGATAATCCAAATGCAGAAATTACTTTGCTAATTTTAATAATAAACCGTTATAATAAAAACATAACCAATAAATCTATAGATATACATACATACATACAATCACGCCTGTATCCCATGAAGGGGTAGGCAGAGCACATGAAACTACTCAAGTTTCTGTGCCACTCTTGGCAAATAAGGTGTTGAAAGCAAACGAAACTGTGACATTGCAGTGACAGGTTGCCAGAGTCTCTCGCCTACGCCAAAATTTAACCCATATCCCACAGTCGCCTTCTACGACACCCACGGGAAGAAAGGGGGTGGTGAAATTCTTAACCCGTCACCTACACATATGCATAGTATGCCTAAGTATGACTAAAAATGTGACTTTATGACTTGATTTTAGAGTTACTTAGCACCTTAATTTTAACTAAAAGGCTTTTAATCGTAATTTGCACTAAGTAGCGCAAAAACACTAGCGGCCAAATCAACAAAGATTGTATCAAAACAGAATTTTAGTCATAGCCTTTTTGGCACGTAAGTTTTTTTCTTATATTATGAATTAAAGTCTTCATCCACAAATAAATTTAAGCAAATGAGGATTATATCAACGAACACCTGTAGGTATAATCGAAAATGTTTAGATTATCAAGTCCCTAAGTTTATTATAAATTCTCAGAAATTGTCGTTACGCAAAATTAAAATGAACCCAAACTAGTTGGTTCGGTTAAGCGACGGTTGTAAAAGTTATGTCGATTTAATTAGTGGCATCGATATTCAATATTAACAAATATAAGGTACAGCGGGACAATTTCAACTGGGGAGCAAATGCAGCTGATCCATTTTTTTCTATGTTTTACAATGTGTGCATTATTAATTAGAGTGTCTTCTGGTTATATTTCACGCGTGTTTAGTGGATACATGTGGAACTCAGCTTGAGTGTAATAATGGAAAAAAATGGATCTGTTACTTCTAGAATTTTACCACCCCCTTTCTTCCCGTGGGTGTCGAAGAAATCAACTATGGGATCCCGAGTTAAATTGTGGTGTAGGCGAGAGGCTGGCAACCTGCCACTGCTATGTCACAATTTTTGTTTATCTGCAACCCCTTACTTGTCAAGAGTGGCACTGAAACTTGAGTAGTTTCATGTGCTTTGCCTAACCCTTTATGGGATACAGGCGTGATTATATTGATTGTCCTGGAAGTAGATTTAACCAACATACATAATTTCAAAAACTAAATGTATAGCTATACTTATTTATATATAGTATTTTTCAGAATAAACTTGTAAAAATTAAAAATATTCTATGGAAACGGATTAAATCGCGTATAATGAATTTAAAATACATCCCGACGTTTCGAACTCTTTACAGCGTTCGTGGTCAACGGGTGACTGAGGAAAAATTAAAATGTGCAAAAGCTACCCACTTACAAGAAATATTAACGAACCATGACCACAAATAATATAGATTTCTAAGGCAGGTTCACACACTATTAATAAAGCTAGTTATACAATATTCAAAAAATTTACCATTACTCTGTTAAAAAAAAAAAATAACCAATTAATCTACACAAAATTGACAAAGAAACAAACTGCAAATGTCCAACACCATACAACACAAATGCCTCACAGCCTTCGTCGTGCTTGTTCCATTATGTGCAGTATAGCTATACTTATTTATATATAGTATTTTTCAGAATAAACTTGTAAAAATTAAAAATATTCTCTTATTTGATTTAGCCAAAGATTCCTACACCAAAGATTCGTTCCTTTCGCTTTACATCCGGCAATTTTTTGTAGTTTCCATTAAAATAATATGCAAATCGTATCAAGTTACAAGAATTAAAACAAGTTTTTTCGGTCATTAACAGTTTTACGTTTTACGATCTCGTTATACAATATCTAAACACATTTGAAACGAGTGCTTTTTGAACCTCAACCTTGTATAGATAAGGTGTAGGTTGTTAGTTTATTGGAAATGTTTTTGTTACTTTGGAAGCGCTCGCGCAGACTTTGCGGGACCGATATTGATCTGAGGACGTGTTCACAATGAACTCTTCTATATACAGGATAGGATATTTAATACAATTTCTATTTTATTTTATTATATGTGTCTCATTTGTTCTCTAATGTTTTTTTTTTAATTTTTATTATTTATTAATTTATTGTGTAATTCAGTGTAGCTATAGTATAAGCTGTAAATAGTTATAGTTTTCGTTCCTTACATGTGTTTATTTCATGCTGCGCATACATGTTTTGGGTGGCATTCTAACTTAAAACCTATGTGTATACTATTTTATATCATGTTGTAAATGTCAGCTGTTTTGTGTGCCTAATAAATAAAATAAAATAAAAATAAAAACAATGATTTACTAGTAAACTCTGACTTTATTACCTCAGCTACACACTCGACGAGCGGCGTGGGAAGTAGCGAGGGAAGTAGGCAGAGGCATAGTGTGGCCGCGCTACTCGTCATGCCGCTCGTCATGCCCATCGCTCCCTATTTTGTCGGTTTTTTGGCGCGAGTCAAAGGGCCGGCAACAACGGTGCGATAATCGCGCGAGTAGGGCAGTGTGTGGCCGGAGAGGTCAACATCGCGGCAACGCGATGAGCATAGTGTGGTAGAGGTAATATATGTGTACAGTCAATCAAATATAACATCGCGGCAACGCGATGAGCATAGTGTGGTAGAGGTAATATATGTGTACAGTCAATCAAATATACCTATCGTACTTGCATATAAGCATTTGTGTTCCAATATGTATATTTTTAACTGCCTATTTTAGTCTATGAATATCTATGAGATTTTCACACTTCAAATCAAACATATTAAATCATTTTTATGACTTTTGTTTTATTAAGGAAAATGATCTATTATCCAACTCTAAAGAAAATGATTACGCTCTCTAGGGATTCATCTCAGAACATGTCTACATCGCAAAAAAGACGACCAAATTTTATTACAAATCGCAATTTAGTGAACACCATACCTAATTCCACTTAAAATATGGTAATGTACGCGAAGTAAAACCGGTATATGTTTATAATTAAAAGCAGATCTTCATTTATTTTGGACGAGGCCGCGTTGTGACATACTGGGGTGACCTTTAAGTCGGCGATGATTGAATGGTGTTGAGGTGCCTTTAATGAAATATTTTTTTTGGGTAAGGAAGTATGTGGACAATTTAATTAAGGTAATCCTTTTTTAAATACTCGCGAGGAAATTACTCCAGGAGAAATAAAAGCTATAGAAAATAGTAAAATATTTTTTAACACAAATATTTAGACCTAGTCTGGTACCTAATTTCTATAATACTACACTCAAAATAATTATTATACAAATACATACATACATACATACAATCACGCCTGTATCCCATAAAGGGGTAGGCAGAACACATGAAACTACTAAAGCTTCAGTGCCACTCTTGTCAAATAAGGGGTTGAAAGAAAACGAAACTGTGACATTGCAGTGACAGGTTGCCAGCCTCTCGCCTACGCCACAATTTAACCCATATCCCATATTCGCCTTCTACGACACCCACGGGAAGAAAGGGGGTGGTGAAATACAAATATTATTATTTTGTTTATTAGATAGTAAATTATTCTGAGTTATACAAATACACCTGTCGCTGTATATTTTTACTTGTAACATGCAATAAAGAATATTTATAATTACTTACTTACAAAATGCAAGAGTTTATTTCGGTACCAGACATAGATAAAATATAGGATAAAACAAATAGGTAATCATGTTTACATGCAGATTTAAAGTAAAGTATAGGTTAGCAACATAGCCCTCACACTAGGTCGAACCTGTGTCAATCTTCAAGATTTCAATAATTTCGCATTGTAACTATGACAGACATATTTATAATTTATCTTCCAGTAATTACCTAATAGTATAGTTGCCAAAGCAGACCCTTAGCTATCATGTACTATGGCAGAAATACCGGTATATCGCTAAGAATATTATAGAACAGAGTAAATATTATAGGACACAGTTGTCCTTTGAGTCGTCGGCAACCCGAACCTTTCTTGGAACTTGTACACTCCTTTTTACTGTGTACTTTACTTAACACAGCAAAAGGCAGCGTAGAAGTTTCTAATGGGGTGGCAATGCACATGTGAAACTCTTGAGTTGCAGGCGTACATAGGTTACGGTGACCGCTTTCCATCAGGGGGACCCGTATCCCTGTTTGCCACCGACGTACTACAAAACGCAACCTTCAAATCAAGAGTGAACAGGCATCTTCTAGGCGAGCTCACTCCATCGTAGGCCACGTCTTTGCCTTTGGCTAGTCTGTGGCCAAGACTAAGCCCATTTATAATTTAAAAAAAAGTCTAGTGGAGTATCAATTACACTACACTCGACACGTTCGTTACTCATGTGCGGTACACACCTATTACAAATACTAAGCCTGACGAGCACACTTAAATCTACTTAACCATGTTTATCTTAACCTTTGTGATTACTTGTATGGTTATAATGGTAAAATAATGAGTTAAACACACATCATCACGTGTTATTTATGCTTCAATTAGTGTATAGAAGGTTTATACGCAATAAAGTCATTAAATTTTAAATTATATGGCCGTATTGAAACTTTGTTTTATGAGTGTTTTAAAGTTGAGTGACATAGTGAATAAATAAATATTACACCGAGGAAATGTCGCCAGTATCCTTGGTACAATGCCGCAAGGGCCTATTTTAGACATTAGCTAGCAATGTTTAGTCTTAGTTTCTTTATGTAAATAATTATGTTCATGTAAATAAAGCGTTTAGAAAAAAAATATTATAGGAAATTCTTACACACAGATTGTCTAAGACCCTCGGTAACCTCAAGAAGGCTTGTGGGTACTTAGACAACGTATATAACATGCAAATATACTTATGTATATAGAAAACAACCATGACTTCGGATCAGGTTATTACGAGTGTGTATAGCCAGAACCTTAGTTCTGGCTAAATCTTAATTTTATAAAAAAAATCTTAATTAAAATCTTAATTTTATATTGTTGTCTCATTCTCTTAATGCTATTAGCTTGTTGTGTCCCACTGCTGGGCAAAGGCCTACCTCTCTGTCTTCTACGCGTCTCGATCTAAGGCAAAGTTTGGCCAATATTTTCAAAAGATGTCAAGATAGAATAGAATAGAATAAACATTTATTCGTGAACACAGACAAGACAAAATACACATAATAACAACAAGACAGAAAGGAATGAAGTACCACGAAATGGCCTCATCTCAGCGTGTTGCTGGTGACTTCCAGCGCTGATCTTCCGATGAGACCATCAAGTGAGAAAGATTCACGGAGGGCAGCCATTTCCTTCGCGTTCTGCCGTCACGCCCTTAATGCTAAAACAAATAAAAAATAATCATAATTACTAGTAGAAAATTCTAAGTCAGCGATAACAATTTTTCCAGTATTTTCTACATTATTCTTATCCAAATTAATATTAATATCCTCACTCATTAGTAACGAAAGCTTAAGAACCTCTCACTCAACTTCCCGACTCAAATTCCCAAGCTTTGTTCGTCAACTCGCAAACGACGTCGTACTACCGTAAAAAACAGCCGGCGTAGCCGAAACGACAATGGTTGACGCTAGACGTCGATCGAAATGGAGTCTGACTCTGTCGCGCCAATACGTAGGAGCGACAGATATAGCTGAGCGCACGCTGAGCGTTTTTCGTATTTCATTTTGAACTCCCGACGCAAAAACGACGGGGTGTTATAAGTTTGACGTGTCTGTCTGTCTGTCTGTTTGTCTGTCTGTCTGTGTCTGTGTCTGTCTGTGGCATCGTAGCTCCCGATTTAGATGTTTTTTTGTCTGAAAGCCGAGTTATTCGGGAGTGTTCTTAGCCATGTTTCACGAAAATCGGTCTACTGTGTCGCGGTCGGGGGTTTTTTCAAAATTTTAATTTTGCGGTTATATTTTATTTAAACTTGGGAAACAAACAAGCAAACTATTAGGTACATCAACAAAAAAGATAATTTAGGTAATACATAGCCAACACAGTTTCCAATCACATAATAAATTACTAATAACATTTGTGATTTTTATAGCCACTTTTTTAAAATGTTTTGATGAACTTCACGTTATTTCTACTCAGAATCACTAGCTTGTTAAATCATAAATAATTGGTAAAAAAATTGATACGAGACTTCCTATTTTGTTACCATTTTTCATACATTTCGTGTGGGGCAACAAAAGAAGAAAGTAATAAAAATGAATAGAAATTCTGGGACACCTTTTGTTTTCTATTGACATAGAAAGTGCTCGTGATTCTGAGTACTATTGACCTAAAATTCCCTAAGAATATCAAAGAAAAAAAAGGCAAAAAAGAAACGCTCAACTAGTTACGATAACGATCGTTTGTGCATTTTGGGTACGTACCCTGCCTGCGTAGTGGAATGGCAATCGTCGACGCCAGACGCGGACAGAAATACAGTCTAGCTCAGTCGCGCCAATACGCAAGAGCGACAGAGATGGATACTATCTAGGGTTTCTGCTCGAGAATCTCGAACTCGAGAATTCTCGAGAATTTCGGCTCCATTCGAGACGAGAAAAAAATGACAGGTACTCGAGAGTCTCGAGTTCCGAATGTAAAGTACGATCTGAAGCGAAATGCAACACCTTCCTTCCCCGGTCTCACCCCCTTCCCATCGCGAGGCGGTGGAGAAGGCGTCGAACGGCGGCCATAAATTGGAACGAGATAAAGCGATCTAACCTCTCGTTCCAATGTAAGCTGGCACAGATTTTGGCTAGTTTTGACAGCATCCTGTTACTTAAAAGCACTTCGTCAGTACGAAATAGTCAGCGCGTTCATGTATCTTGGATCGTAAACTGCGACGGTGGTGGCACCGACGGTATACGCCGTAGAGCTATGCGAAAAGTGATATACCTAACCTCGACAAGATTTGAAAGAACAGAGGAATCCCACGTTAAACTAAAGTGGCATTGGTTCGAGCTCTTGTCTTCTCGATAATCTCGATATTTATGTATGGTCCCGAAACTTGGACCCTGAAAAGCTTTGATGTGGCTAACATAGAAGTTTTTGAGATGTGATGCTGGCGAAGACTGCTACGTGTATAACTTGGAAAGCTAGAAAAACTAACTTTATTTTGCAAAAACTGAATATCACAACAAGGCTCTCCAAAATATGCCAGGAGCGACCCATAGATTATCCGGACACATTATGAGATCACGAATGCATAATATGGCAAATTTAGGTAAACACTCTTGGTGTAGGGCTCGTTAGAGATGGTCTGACTGTATGAATAAATCGAGTGGCGGCAGCGTATACCGTACACCGCGTGCAGTCACATGGCTTATGACCGCTTTCAATGGTTACACGCTACTTGTGGTCGCGATCCTCAGCATTAAGGGAACGAGGAAGAAGAAGTTGCTTTAAACGTTTAATTTCAATGACATGAGTTAATACATGACATTTTAATTTACTTCATCCGTGCACATTCGGGGCAGTTAAAGTCGTTGCCAAGAATTATCAAGACTATAATTGAAGTTTTCTTCTTAAAATTTGATTTATGTTTATTTAAAAGAATATTTTTATTGTGTTTACTATTTTTTTATCATTGCGCGTTGCGATAAAAACTACTAATCATATTATTGTTTATTATTTTATCTAAATTTTACCGTTTATAAAGAAAGACTCGAGACTCGAGAAGACTCGAGACTTTGGGTTCGAGATTTCTCGAAACTCGAGACTTCAAATAGGTCGAGAAATCATAAACCCTAATACTATCTGAGATATTATCGTGAGCGTTTGTGCTTTTGGCTACGTACCCAGAAGTGTCTGCGTCACGCCTTCATTTTCTTTATAAATAATGAGCTTGTACGAGACTCGGGGGAAAATATGCGTCATTTTTGTATGGAATTATCTTTTCATGGCGTTCGAAAAGTTGGGAAAAAAGGCGGTTTTTGAGATGAAATTCTGGATGAATATATTATGTTATTATATTCTTCTGATGCTATACATAGTGAGTATAATACCGTAGTATAAGTTAAGAGGATATTCTCAAATGACACCAGATAATTTAGATTTATTATGGGACCAATGCTGAAATATACAATAGTATGTACAATAGATATTCTCAAATTGAGCAGATAAATATAAATTAAACTTGACCACTTTTGAATACCATACTGTTTTGGGGTTATTCGCGGATGGTCGAGAACGCAAAATGACTAGTATACCTAATACTTCACCTATATCTCCAGTTTACATCGAAAACGGTCTAGAACGCAAAATGCCTACAATTTTTTTTACGTTTTATTTACTTTAAAGCGGTATCGACGCAGCCCCGCTGCCGCGAGGCACCTAAGATCCTTCGGCCATTTGAAGATATCTGACAAACCTAATCTACCTATTAATATAAAAGTGGCCATTTTGCGTTTCAGACCGTTTGCAATGTAAACTAATAGCGATATACGAGTGCACTATATCGAGAGAGAAAGAGATCGACCGTTGTATTGACTACGAGTATAACTTACTTACTTACTTACTTACTTTGTTGGCGCGACGACCCAAAGTGAGTCTTGGCCTCCAACACAAGAGCACGCCACTTTACGCGGTCCAGAGCGACCTCTCGCCAGCCCTCGTTAACGCCGAGTTCACGGAGATCTGCTTCCACTCTATCTGCCCAACGATATTTAGGATGGCCAGCGGGACGGCGTCCAGTTGGACAACCCAGATAGGCTCTCTTGACTGCCCGATCCTCACCCATCCTTATAAGATGGCCAAGCCAGCGGAGACGATGTGCCTTGGTCTCACCTATTTGTTAGCATTTTAAAAATCAAATTATGAATATTATTATAATAGTGGTATAAAAACATAATTATATATATTTTAAATGTATCTTTGATTGGTAAAACATACTGTTTATTCTGGCAAGACGTAAAACGGAACGTCATAATTATTGTAATCTGTGGGTGGATAGAGAAACGACAACGGTGGAGTGAACGGACGTTAGCGATTAATTATCATAAAAACATATAATTATGAAAACCCGTGAAAAGAGACGATGGCAGTTGGAGAATCCGAAAAAATGCCGAAATTGAACATCTTATAGCCGGACGAGTATAACTATTTTTATTTATTTATTAAAACTTTATTGCACAAATTTACAAAAAACCGGCCAAGAGCGTGTCGGGCCACGCTCAGTGTAGGGTTCCGTAGTTTTCCGTATTTTTCTCAAAAACTACTGAACCTATCAAGTCCAAAACAATTTTCCTAGAAAGTCTTTATAAAGTTCTACTTTTGTGATTTTTTTCATATTTTTTAAACTTATGGTTCAAAAGTTAGAGGGGGGAGGACGCACTTTTTTTTCCTTTAGGAGCGATTATTTCCAAAACTATTCATATTATCAAAAAACGATCTTAGTTAACCTTTATTCATTTTTAAATACCTATCCAACAATATATCACACGTTCGGGTTGGAATGAAAAAAAATATCAGCCCCCACTTTACATGTAGGGGGGGGGGGTACCCTAATAAAACATTTTTTTCCATTTTTTATTTTTGCACTTTGTTGGCGTGATTGATATACATATTGGTACCAAATTTCAGCTTTCTAGTGCTAACGGTTACTGAGATTATCCGCGGACGGACAGACAGACATGGCGAAACTATAAGGGTTCCTAGTTGACTACGGAACCCTAAAAAAGATTAGAAAAAGAAAAGAAAAGAATGAAATTTAATGCCTTGAGACATTCTCTACCAGTCAACCATCGGGCTAAACAGAAACAGTTAGTTTGGTGCACGATTTTAAAATTAAATATGAAACACAGGTCAAGATTGCAATCGCAATATACTTATATAATAATAAATATAAATATTTGGATGATCCACTTTTTTTATCTCATACTTAACTACATACATACATACATAAAAACACGCCTGTATCCCATAAAGGGGTAGGCAGAGCACGTGAACTACTAAGTTTCAGTCCCACTCTTGGCAAAAAGGGGTTGAAAGAAATCTAAATTGTGACATAGCAGTGACAGGTTGCCAGCCTCTCGCCTACGCCACAATTTAACCCATATCCCACAGTGAACGTTTACTTCACCCACGGGAAGAAAGGGGGTGGTGAAATTCTTAACCCGTCACCACACGGAGTCTTACAAGAAAATCTTATTTATTAGGATCCGACCTTCACTTATTTAATTTTACCCGTTCGGTTGTTTATGCAAATGTCTTGACTTAATTTACACCAGTATTTTGACGAAGCCGCGGTCAGCGAAGTAATTTATAGCCCTTAATCCCATCAAAGTTATTTACGTAATCTATCACTTCGAAGATAAATAAATAAATAAATAAATAAATATAATAGGACATTGTTACACAGATTGACTGAGTCCCACGGTAAGCTCAAGAAGGCTTGTGTTGCAGGTACTCAGACAACGATATATATAATATATAAATACTTATATACATAGAAAACATCCATGACTCAGGAACAAATATCTGTGCTCATCACACAAATAAATGCCCTTACCGGGATTCGAACCCGGGACCGCGGCGTAGCAGGCAAGGTCACTACCGACTGCGCCAGACCGGTCGTCAATGACAGATGTTTAACAATATTGATAATATTAATTAGTGTTAATTAGATTTACTTATTAACTAATTAATGATCGGAAAAATAAGTACTTTCCGTACTCCTTTCACAGGTAATCCTTACACAAGTTTATTGACTGACTTTTTTAATTATTGCATTAATTATACGTGACTGGCAATAATAATATTAGGCTTCGCTCGCGTTAGAAAGAGACAAAAACTAGCCTATATCACTCTCCATCCCTTCAACTATCTCCACTTAAAAAATCACGACAATTCGTCGCTCCGTTTTGCCGTGAAGGACGGACAAACAGACAGGCACACACACTTTCCATTTATAATATTAGTATGGATAAACCAGCAATTAAATCTTGAGAGGTAATACTTAAATCTGATAGTAAATAATTTCCGTAACAATAGAGTCACATGTTCATTTCTTTCACTTAAGGGTTTGCAATTGCGTTTCCGATATTTAAGATGATTGGCTTTTTGAAGATCAATATAAAAGAAAATAGTTACAGCTTCTTCTGCAACTTATTCTGCTTATAAAAAGTGATATTATTTGAAATGTCAACAATAAATGAAGAACATAAAAACAATTTCGTATAATCATTTTCCTATAACTTTTTTTTCCTTCACTTTTATCTAGGACTAAATATGTGGCGCTTAACTTCAAACTTGGATAAATCCATTCTGCTTTAAGGTTGAATATATAAAATAGTATATGATCTGAAAGATAATCAACCTTATTGCAGAATGGATTTACCTAGTTTTTAAGTTAAGCGACGCATATGCAAATCATAAATATTAAAATATGCTACACATGTCTTTTTCCCAAATTAGCGAACTAAACTAACCTGTTTGATATATACTTTTTCCCCTCACTAGGTCGGAAACACGTGTTTTGTCCTTCAATACCAGCGGGCAAAAACGCATTTTATCCACTAGTGGATAAAGTAATTTGACCTTGAATATAGTCATTTTTTCTGCTTTAAAATTGATAAAAGTAAGTGAATTTAGTGATGACGATGATTTACCACCTGTGGAACTACTGGAAGCAGTGATAAACGCGCTTTTTGCGTTGTACTTTCCTCGCTATAGCGACTATAGTGAGGGGAAAAGTTTTGTGTTACACTCGGGTGCAAATGTATTTTACTTCTCATGTGTTAAAAAACTCGCAAGTTCAGGATTCTATTTTCGAACCACTCGCTTCGCTTGTGGTTCAACTATAGAATCCTTTCACTTGCTCGTTTTTCAATTCCACACTCGGCGTTAAAATACAACTTTGCACCCTTGTATAACAAATAACTATATCTAAGTGTTTGAATCACTCATCTTTTTTTTAGTAGCCCGGAAACGAAGGACGTGAAACGGGTTAGGGATTGAAAGGTTACCAACTTAGTTTAGACCATCACTTTTATTCAATCTCCCTGCATGCAAACGCCTCAGCGCGCGTCCCATAGTAAGGGTACCAAGAGCAGCAACCCCTTGGCGTACAGTAAACCAATCTGAATCCTAGGCCACTGTAGAACCCTTTCACAGTAAAAGTCAAACTGAATTCTATAGCAAATAAAGCACTGTGTAAATACGACAGGGTTCTACAGTGGCCTAGGATGGAAATGGTTGACTGTACCTCTTACATCTCGTCAAAAATCAAACTCATTTACATGCTGCGGCTATGTTTTCGAGCTCATATCACGCAGCAACGTTCAAATCAAGAGTGAACTCACTCACTCCATCGTAGGCCACGTCTTTGCCTTTGGCTAGTCTGTGGCCAAGAGTAAGCCCATTTGTAATTTAAAAAAAAAATGTTGGCTTTGGTTCCTCCCACACCTCCCAAAAGTCCGTAACCCCAGTTTTCCGTGATGAGAAATAAATTACTATTCCATTTCTTGAATACTTACCGGTCTTGACATTATAAAACCAAATAGGTAACTCAAAATAAAACGAGAATCAATAATTTCGACGTGTATACACGTCATGATGCGATAATGACGCGTAACCCTGTCATTACGATGTCAGCCGACGTGTTAAAACGTATGCGTCTAAACAAATTAATAACTTGTTATCTAGTCGGTAGAACTACAAAGTAAGCGTGGGTTTTTTGTTTAATTTGTGGGAGTGATTGATTCGTACGAAAATCGGTAAAGAATTGGTGTTGCCTTGGCCTGGCTTTGTGAGATCATTTTTTTATTATGTTAAAGTTAAAGCGTGAGAACTAAATAACAGTTTTGTTGGTTTTTTAAATATACTGACTATTTGCAGTTTTGCACCTACATATTTATTATTAAGTCACCGTACGGTAAGTTACAGGGACATAAGAAAATATCCGATAAAACCCAAAGGGCTCACATTTATTAACAATGATTATATAGATATATTAAATATACCTCTACTTGTATAGGACATTCTTACACAGATTGACTGAGCCCCACGGTAAGCTCAAGAAGGCTTGTATTAATTGTGGGTACTCGGACATATATAATATACAAATACTTATATACATAGAAAACGACCATGACTCAGGAGCAAATATCTGCCTCATCACACAAATGCCCTTACCGGGATTTGAACCCAGGACCGCGGCTCAGCAGGCAGGGTCAATAGATGCTAAAGGCAAATTGTAAAATTACTGTTTTTTTTGTGCATTTTCTCAAGATAGTGTGCCAAACTTATAGGGTTGCATAAATAAATGTTTAACCTCATTTTGTTAAAAAAAATGTAGTCATATTAATACGGCTCGGTCCAAGTACGAGAAAAAAAAATCACAACCGGGAGAGGTACAGCCGTAGTACAGTAGTAGTAGTCCGGAACGAAAGTCGCACGTACTTACCGCTAGGCGACCAGGGGCCCGTTTCTCGAAAGGTACAAGCCTTGTATTACAAGTGTGTTTCCATGACAACCCATACGATTTGACAGTTCGCGCACTTGTAATACAAGGCTTGTATCTTTCGAGAAACGGGCCCCTGTGCTTCGGTCCAGTAATGTGCTTTTTACAATTTATAAAAAGTAATAACTGCGCAAATAAAAACAATTGCAAAACGGATCAACAAAATAGAATTTTCGAATATAAGCCAACCCTACTTGAGTCATGATTATTCACGATTTTGTTTATTGACATTTATTGATGTGTTGACGACAGACACGTCAGCACGAAAATGTGTCGTTTTCATGATAAGTGTTAAGCGTCGATTGTAATAGAATCATGATTATCTCAATTATCGCATGCACTTTGGTTATTGACCGACTTTTTGAACGATTTTTTATGTGGTTTTCTAAAGCTGATTCTGTTAGCGTGGGAAGTTAAATTGGCAGTAGAAAAATAGTAATAAAGACGCGAACGATTTATCGATATCGATAGTATTTACTTAATAAAGAATCTTAGATGCTTCGTTATCACATACACCAAGATTTTGTACCTTAAGAGGATACGGTAGCGAAAATGTTAAAATGAAAAGGATGCCCCCCTTTCAACTTGGGAATTTAACTAGATTTATCGAAATTTAATTCTATTAAGAACAACTCAGTCAAAAGATATTTCAAAAAAATCTTTATAATCGAGGTTCCGCTCTCGACTCTTTCAAAACTTAATCAATCGGAACGAAATTTGAGAATCTGAATAACAATGAAATAATCTATGTCGGACCATTTAGCTTTTTTGGTTAATTGTTACCAATCTTAAGTATCACACCTTTTTTTGCGCCACAATGAAAAAGGCCGTTTTTGGAAATTTTTGATTGGCTCTAGAGTCTTTAAAAAGCAGAATATCAAAAAAATCAAAACGGTCCGACACAGATAAAAATAATAACAATCTGTGTTGAAAAAATCATTGCTCTATCTTCTAAAACCAGGGAGGAAATAGTAGAGTAGAGCGTTTGTATGGAGAATTGACCCCTACCGTATCGTCTTAACAAGTATAAATAAAATATAGTAAATACAAATGTAATGAAATCATTATCATCATTCTCTTGCCCTTATCCCGGTCACTTGGGGTCGGCGAAGCATGTCTTCCTCGACCATACCATCTCTATTAATTACTCGTCAAATGAAATATTAATAGTAAAAATTCTTATGAAATTTGGAAAAGCTACTAACTATACACCATGTTTTTATTGAATTCCGTTAACGTAAGGGAAGGTTCTTTAGATCAAATACAAATAAATTCTCTAAGAAACTGAGTAATTCATAAAATAAAAATAATTACTGAATACGTGTGTTACAGTTACAGCCTTTACCACTTCCTAACGTTATTTATTTTGACATGTGCCGTCAATCACTTGACACTAACTTGAATATTATTCTTAAGGGTCTCTCACACTAATTAATTCATTTATTATGTATGAAAACGATAAAAAAAATGTTTTGGCGAATTTAACTAAAAGTGATATACAGGGTGGTTCCTGATAACGAACCTAACGACGTGTCGAATTTAACGGAAAACAATAAAAACACGGTGTATAAAGGAATTTTGTGTAATTAAAACAAATTACAACAAAGTCTTCGAAATAAAAGTAATTAAAAATACCTTCAACTAAAAAAAATAACGGACACCAAGACAAGAGAATTCGTTTAAACATAACAATATATTACCATATTTCCTTATAAGAAAGTCGACAAAAAACCTTGATTGCCTTAGAAAAAGATAATTTTGGGTTATTGGTTCTTATTGTTTTTATGGGACGATTAGAAGGAACTAATCTATTACGTTATATTCGTTGTGATTAGACATGCAGGGCGCCATTGGAGTCCATTCGGAAATTTACTAAAGGAAATATTGAAATTAGATTGATAGAAATATTTTACAACTACTGATTTTTTTCTTTTTTCAAGTAGTCACACTACTAAATTATAAATTGAAATAAATACCTACCATACATGAAAGAAAAACGACAAGGCCCACTGGTGGCCGAGCCGGAAATCGAACCCGGGTCTTCATTGCAGCTTACGCGGCTAACGTCATTACCACTAGACCACCCGTCCGCCAAAGTTATTTCTATGACATACAATTATAAAATACTAAACGTAATAAAGAATATATAGAATAAAGTAAAATTAATCTATTTCCTAACTTAAAATAAACTTATAAGTTAAGTAAAAAAATGCTCCCCAAGTCGTCACTGTGTGTTATGGTACCCAGAAGGCTGGCAGCGTTACCCCTTTGGATAGCCAGACTTAACCTCTGGCCGAAGCAGCTGCCAGCTCCCTGGTCACCAGAGGCATCCACCAGGCGCTGGGACATCTCTTTGAAAAGAGATTTCGCACTGGGCCCCCACGGTCCTAGAGTTTCGATCGATAGTGTTTTACGATATCAATACAAAATTTGTGAAACAGTGGCGGCGACAATATTATTGCCGTTCATACTTCACCAATATAAACGTTATCTGAAAAAGATCCTCGAAAATTGATCGAAAGATATCGAGCGACGAAATACGTAAGTAACCCGATTATATTGTTGTTATTTAAATATGTCTGAGTCTCACGTCACGGGAGTTTTGTAGTTAAAATATAAACATCTTGGAATTGTACGTGTAAGTTCAGAATGCAGCTTTTAACCGGTTCTCTGTTTGAAATGTTGAAAGGATCAAAAGTGCATTATAAATTCTGGTAACTTATTGTTTTTTTTTTTTAAGTATTATTTTATTTAGGTACAGATTGAATAGGCAATCGATATTTATTCGAGGTATAATCACACTGAAATAAAATTGAAAATTATGTAAATGATTTATTACTTTACTACTTATACAACAAAAACGCTTTGGTATCTATAAGTACCTACATACATACGTGTGATACTATTGATACTTCTTAAATCGGTTTGAAATGTGACAACACTATCAATTTTGCAACAAAGGATTTTTTTGTCATTTTACCTTTTTTTTACTCTGTGCAATATTATATTTACATATGGCACAAAGGAACTCACGATTCGCCTAATGGTAAGCTATTTTCGTCATCCATGGACACCATAAACCACACTATCCAAGCTGTCTTCTCAAAATTCCTGGCCCTATAAATTGGACCAAATTTATCACTTTTAAGACCGAACAGATTTCTTAATGTGTTTCAAATTAATGGTAAGATATATTTTATTGCCTTTGAATTAAATCTGAATCGAAATTTATTGATATTGCCTTAATTGATACAATTTACTTAAGAATTTGTGTTTAGTAAACCAACGTTTTTATAGCTTACATAAAATTTTAAGTTACTGATTTATTGAAATTATAATTTCTTTTTAAACGATGAAATAATATTTCGCTGTTACATACTTTAAAAAAATATTCGAATTTTCAGACGTCAAATTCATATTATACATAATATTAATTTGACGTCTGAAAATAACTTTATTCACACTCCCAGTTGCAATAAATATTAACAAAGATAGACATTAAACGACTTTAGACTAAAATGTCTAATGACAAAGATGTGTGTTTTTATTGTTAGGTTAAAGACTAATCCAAGAAGAATTTGGAATCATGATTTGAAATGCATAATTATTTAATTTATCACCACCAAGGGCAAGTTATGAACCAATATAGGCACTTTCGTATTATCATCGCAAATAAAAATCCAACAGGTCGCATTTATATACGAAATACTACTTTAACGTAATTGATGACGATTACTTCGCACAACGTATCAGCGTAGTTATACAGCGAGGAAATGCTAGCCAGAGTTCTACACTCATTTACACAATACCTCAAGGGCTTATTATAAATTTTGGCAAGCTACTAGCTAGCCATACTCGTACGGATTTATCCGCCAGGCACGCATCGGATCTGATCCGCGGTGGACAAATCCGAGGCGGACATATTCTTGCTATTAACTAAGGTGCGATCCGGCGCGGCGGGCACATTCGCGCTACACACACACGCGCGGGCAGCCGACGGATCTGCCCGGCCATGCCCGATCCGTTGGTTTTGAGCACGAGCAGCGGACGGGTACCCGGCGGGCAAATCCGTGACTATTTCTCGCCAGTGGCCACACGGACGGATGGGCCCGCCGGGCACATCTGCCGGGCAGATCCGTACGCGTATGGCTAGCTATTAGGCTGTACTAAGTGTCAATATGTAAATTTTCTCACTACTCCACGTAATCCCTTCATATTTCACAAAACCCTATAGGTAAAGGAGGCAGTAGGTATTGTTATCAAAATGGAATTTGGCGATAACGGCCGATCCAATCAGGCCGAGTTAAGATTCACCGCGGGGAGATTACCCGCGCTCCATAGAATTATGGGACAAAATTTTCTTCAACGGGAATTATGTGGGGGCTACGAATCGAGCGTTTTTGAGGTATATTTTTTCACTTAAATTATACTAGCTTAAGTACTTTGCTCGCGTTAAATTCGAAAATTGCGGAATGTTCCATACAAATTTCCACCCTCAATTTTGAGGAAACCGGGGATTAGAAAGAGACAAAAAGTAGCCTATGTTTCTCTCCATCCCTTCAACTGTCTCCACTTTAAAAATCACGTCAATCAAACGGTCGTCGCTCCGTTTTGCCGTGAAAGACGAACAAAAAAACAGACACACACACTTTCCCATTTGTAATATTAATATGGATTAAACACAATAATATATATTAAACAAAAACAGCTTCTTATTGTGTACCAACTAGTACTTTTTGATGCTATCCGTATACAACATGGATTGGATTGTGTCAGTGTCAAGAATTATGGCAATAAATGATTTTTAATTTTAATTCTTTTTTTTTATTTTCAGAATGATGTGTGGTTATAGAAAATGAAAATGATGAAAAAAGGAAATTAATTTAATAAGTATATAGCGATCGATCGATCGATCGCTGATTCTCTGGCCCCAACGAAACTGGGGCGAGGAAGCTACCAAAACGCTTCGTTTAACCTTCGATCTCTGAATGGGGAATCGGGCCTACGAGGGCTTACGTAATAT
Source organism: Leguminivora glycinivorella (assembly GCF_023078275.1). Classification (NCBI taxonomy): domain Eukaryota; kingdom Metazoa; phylum Arthropoda; class Insecta; order Lepidoptera; family Tortricidae; genus Leguminivora; species Leguminivora glycinivorella. The sequence goes on from NC_062983.1 coordinate 1,957,026, forward strand.
ACGTATGTACGTGAAATACACTTTTAATACGGGATTGGCATGATTTGGGCGTATGGCACGTGAAATATGGATTGTCACTTGAACGAGATTGAAGTTACGAGAATGTTTTATTGGATTGATCGTGTTTAATGAGATTTTGTATAGATGTGTTTAATATTAAATTGTGTTTTAATATACAGGGTGCCCGGTAATTAATGGACAACCTTTTAACCACCAAGTGGGCACTGGGCACCTTATACTGTTCCAGAAAATCGACTTCAAAGTTTAGTAAAACTCGCCTGGTTTTCGAGATTTTCACACTTTTTAGAATTTTAATGGATATTAATGGACAACCTTTTAACCACCAAGAGGGCACCTTATACTGGTCCAGAAAATTGACTTTAAGGTTTAGTAAAAGTCGCCTGGTTTTCGAGATTTTCACACTTTTTAAAATTTTAATACTACCTAAAACCACCCGCAAGGCACCCGGTATATTTACTGATTAGCGACCCGCCCTGCTTCACACGGGTATTTTTACAAGCTTTTATTCAACTTGCCTTGTTAGTACGTTAGTGTGCGTCAAAACGTAGTAAGCTGAATTTGACCCACTTCCCGATTTCCGATTGAGCTGAAATTTTGCACACATATGTAAATCTTGTGACAATGCAACATTATGGTATCATGGAGCTGATCTGATGATGGAGCAGAAAGGTGGTTATAGGAATTCTGTTATGAAACGTCGTATCCCCATCGAGTAAGGGGTTTTTAGAAAAGTCTCGGAGAGCCAGTAGATGACTGTTGAAAGAAAAGTACAGTCGGCGATAAAAGCTTGTGCCAAAAATGAAATTCTTTTACCTTCATTTGTTGAATCACTACCCATTAAAAAGCATCATGTCTGTGTTTATACTATATACTGTGTATAGTCTGGCAACAAATAAGTAGAAATTAAAACGTGAAAACATTGTGCTCAACTGCTGTCCTCAATTTTTTTTTGTCAGCGCAGACATTACTTAACTTTGTTGGAACACTTGAGCACTTGACTTTCTACCTGCTACTATGCTGTACGTAAAATAATATATATCCTAAATAATGAGTACTAGGTATCTGATATTCTTCCTAATAAGTCCAAATTCTGCCAATAATTTTGCTTTTGATTTCTTTATTCTATAGAAATTACTTTTTTCTGAAATATACTAATAAATTGTTTCTTTTTTACAGGTATGTAAGTACAAAGGACAAAGAAGAGACATCGTACGTACTATATATAAATAAACAAAAAAACCTTATTCAAATGGAACTAAATCAAATACAGTAACATCCAAATACGTTATTTTCCTAGGATATAAATAATGATGCTTTTACCTCGAAACTTTTCAAGAAAAAGTTCTCTAGGGCTTCGTTGGTATCTAAAAATACCTATAAATCAAACGTGCGCGAAATTTTTGGTTAATAATATATGAACGACGATTGAGCACACCTAGAAGCGGGTAAGTGTTTTGCTGGGTATTCTTTTTATTTTTTAAGCCAAGAAAAACGTGAACCAATACTATATAATAGTTACTCAACCAAGTTTCAAACAAGGCTTTTCTGTCGTATAGGGATTGGTGGGTAGTTATATATATGTATAGTTAGCTGTATTCTTCACACAAATAAATATTTTTAGGTACCAATATTCGAACCCAGTACCGCTTATCAGTATCACTTAGTTACACACAAGGCCAGATCGGTCGCTGTATGTTACTAATACTTTAACCCTCTCAATGTTCATGTGCAATGTCAAAAAAAGTAAATATCACGATTCGTTAAAACACGACTCACAAATCAGTCAAGTCAATCAGCGCTGTTTGCTCGCAAATTGATACAGAACAAAACAGGAATAGTACGAAACGGGAGTATTTGTTCAAAAGTTTTGTAAGGCTGACTGATCAACGGTAGCTGGAGTTTGAAGGGGAGGTAGGGAGAATGAAAATAAATTTTGGTACTTGATATCCACGGTGCATGAGTTTTTGAAGTGAAACTTCTTATACGACTTCCAACTGACAGTGCATAACATTCAGTCATTGTTACATTGCGTGAAATGCCGCTCACTCAGCGCGTAAACGCGACTCACTCATTCCATTCATTCACTTATTCACTCAGTCAGTGACAGAACAGAATGTCAAGAATGGTATTGAACGGTTGGTTGGAATGTGTGTATTTTATATTTAGATCAAGTGCAAAATAAGTTTATGTTTGTTTTTAAATAATTTGAACAATCAGCAATGTAAAATATTTAAAACAGTAAAAAGATGGACTTAACTAAACGCAAAAACGTGATGGTCACTTGACAAAATGTTTCACTTCTGCCGCGCGGAGTGACTCTGCACTGGCACGGGTTTTTTTATTTGTTTACTAGCTTTTTCCCGCAGCTTCGCTCGCGTTAGAAAGAGACAAAAAGTAGACTATGTCACTCTCCATCCCTTCAACTATCTCCACTTAAAAAATCACGTCAATGCGTCGCTCCGTTTTGCCGTGAAAGATGGACAAACAGACACACACTTTCTTATTTATAATATTAGTATGGATTACTCGAACCGAAAAGACAGCAATGCACATCTTTTATTTTCGCGGACCGCTAATGTCAAAAAGAAGTACCTATTGCGGCATGTATTAACCCTATGAGGTACTAAGACTTTATAGTCCAAAAATCTAGGACTTCTTGGATTATAACGGCAATAATTAAGAAGTACTGTTTTATTTTAAGGTTGGAAGTGTAATTTTTGTACATGTATTCTCATTTGACCCTAATAAATTTAACTTCCAGTTAAGTAAGATACTTAAGTTTACAATGTCGTCACAATAGATCACTGCTGGTTGACGTGACGCGGAAAGGCCCAGTTTATCCGGGCAAGTCAAAATGCATAAAAAAACGTAAGCTTTTATGCACCAATTTTTCACTTCTGAACGGATAAAACCCAAGCTTCAAACGCCAGAGCCATGCTTCTACAGTACTTTATATATTTTATCAATCAATACATCATTGGCCCCGAATCCGCGCTTGTCATTCTTTATTTCATTTTTCGAAGCTTTCAAAGGATTAATCGTAAAAAACTCCGCGTCATATTTTTCAGGATCAAAAGTATACCATTAGTTCACGTCAATAGTTCCGTGTGGTCTTTAACGCATAGTTCACCTTTCTACGGCTGGAAACCAACATTAATTATTTCCCTGGTAGCATTGACATACGAACATGCGTATGTACGGGATCATTAATGATTAGGGTTGGCACTGCGTAGTTTTCAAAAGTCAAAATTTTCATCAAAGTGCCGGGTTTAACAGAATTTGTGGAGATTCGTTTTAGAGTATATTTAGTGCTGATACATCGTGTGCCGAGTATGGGAAATTAGAAGAAAAAGCTTTGTATGGAAATTTGGCGAACAAGGAAAGGTCCACGACTAATTTGAGTATTTTTTATCAATGTTATATTGTCTAAAATTCACAGACACTTTTTAACAGCCCAATATTGTCTTCTAAAGAATAGAAAAGCATATTAGCCTATTTTTGTGGAGAGGTTTGCTAGTTAATTAATGGTTTGATTTTATGTTAAAGGAAAAAAAAGACACGTGTTTCATTATTTTGGTCCAAGTCACATCTTTCTATTCTTGCAATTATTTTTTGCAATGTCGACTCATTTCACAGAGACTGACTGGAACGCGCATCAAACCGCGATAGAGTAAAATTTAAATTTTGAAAAAACCCCCGACCGCGACATAGTAGACCGATTTTCATGATTCCCGACTAACTCAGCTTTCAGACAAAAGAAACTAAATCAAAATCGGTTCATCCGTTCGAGAGCTACGATGAGACACACACACACAGACAGACAGACATGTCAAACTTATAACACCCCGTCGTTTTTGCGTCGGGGGTTAAAAAAGAAGGAAGGGGAGGCGTTGAAAAAACAAACTAGTTTTAGAAGAACAAAATATCTCTTCTTCTTCGTCGCCAACCCTAGAGTGCCGTATCCGACCGGACGCACCGTTATCACTAATTTGTATCGGCCGGCCTGACGGACAAACGGACTGATTGACAGTTCATTAGGACATGCACGTTTCGTCGGCGTTTTTGGGTAGTTTAGTGAATAGAAGTTCTGTATTGAAATGGGAAGTTCAGATTTGAATGGGTTTTTTGTGTGGAATTTTATTTTGGTATTAAAGCGTACAATACTTGTGTTCACACTTTTGTTACCCCACCCTTGGCACTGGTCTCAAAAAAGGCCACCTGTAAGTTTATCTGTTTGTATTGTTTCTTAGACAGAATTTTTAGGACTATGATATCATATTACGTACTTAGGTTTGAATTCACGATTTCTTAAGTTTAGCGCATTAGGATTATGTATTTTTATAAGGACTTTCTTACAGAAAATGACCACGTTATACCTGCAGGTTGTATATTGATATTATTGATATCCAATTCAAAAACTCCAATCTTCTCAAATTTTAATATCGAAGGAAGGTTTTTTTTTTTTTTTTATACTACGTCGGTGGCAAACAAGCATACGGTCCGCCTGATGGAAAGCGGTCACCGTAACCTATGAACGCATGCAATGCAAACAGTGTCACATGCGCGTTGCCACCCCATTTGAAACTTGTACATTCCCTTTTGCTGTGTTAAGTACACAGCAAAAAGGAGTGTACAAGTTCCAAGGAGGGTTCGGGTTGCCGATGACTCTAAAGGACACAATATACGGAACAAGTTAGTTCCGTAAGTCCTCCCGCCATCAGCACCGCACCCTCGTTGAGCTCTGGCAGCCTTACTCATCGGCAGGAACACAAAATAAATTAATTACTAATTTTTAAATACCGTTTTCCTCTAGCGGCAAAGGATCACCTAGTAGCATCCCTCACTGACCCACTATCAAAATACATACTGTACAATATACAAATTCAATGCTTAAATTGGTATATAGAAAAAATCCAAAATATATCTATCTGTCATACTAATAAACGTCCTTACCGACGTTTGAATTCAGGACCATCGGCTGATGACATCCATTTGATGAGCAAAATGAACAGCAGATTTGATTTGTGTTTCTTGTCACGCCTTGTCACAATCCTGCACTAACTAAAGTTTATGTTTGATCCAATGGTTGACTGGTAGAGAATGCCTTAAGGCATTAAGTCGGCAATTTGTACATATTTACGTCGTGCAATAAAGTCTAAATGAATGAATAAATATACAGCGCCCTCTAACTCGAACCCAAAACTTACAAACATTCTTCTTAACGTTTGCACCATCCAATGACATAATAATAAGTCCTAAAGTTGTGGTAGCGGTTCTGGTCAAAATCGCAGACATTGTGTACAGTGTAAGGTATCAAAGCTGGCTTTCCAATTAGTGCCAAACCTTCCGAACTTTCATTAAGCCAATCACAGTGCCGAAACGGGGGTTGCCTGCCTCGTGAATATAACACCTCGCTCACATTCGCGCGCTAACTCAGGCAGAAATTTACTTCGTATTTTAGTACTGCTCTTGTTTTTGCTAGCAACCTGTGGTCGCGCATGTTTGTTTAATCTGGATTGTTTAGGACACAGATTTTATACAATAAATAAAAAATATTTCTGCTCATCATAATTTTATTATAAACAAATGACTTTACCGGGATTCTAACCAAGGATAACTAATACTGCGAATAACTGTGTATAACTAGGTACATTGTTTTGGGATATTTTAGAAAATATGATGTAGTTTAATAATAAATAATAAAATTATACTGTTTATGGCACATTTTTCTGCATTATTGGCTAAAGAATAAAAAAATGCCGTTTTTTTGGGTTGAATTTCATGTGTGATTTACATTTTCTACATGTTTTATTAATTTTTTGATAGTTTTTGGAGCATAAGCGGATAGTTAATGATAATAGCTTTGTAATAAAAAAAACAGAACAGAAAATAAGCTCTAAACAAACAAAATATCACAAAAATAGTGCAACAAGTCACTCGTCTCTACCAAAATAAAAGAAATGGCAATAAAAAAAAAAACTAATATCGATATACACCTAAATCAAAGTTTTTTATCGATAATTTGGCGTATTCTACCAACCAAGTCAACCAACACTCGCCGGTCACTTCGCCCTGGGACACATTGTATAAATAAAACGGTCACTAGACTGTTAGACAATAGGTTAGATGAAAATGAAACATTTATTTTTCAAGTACGTCAAATAAAGCTACGCCGGGCAAATAATTATAATGGTGATGGTGATGACGATGATTATCATTATGATGATGATTATAAAACAGCTATTATTGGTTTGCTGGCTTAGTTTTTAACCCCCGACGCAAAAACGACGGGGTGTTATAAGTGTGACGTGTCTGTCTGTCTTTCTGTTAGTGTGTCTGTCTGTGGCATCGTAGCTCCCGAACGGATGAACCGATTTGGATTTAGTTTTTTTTTGTCTGAAAGCTAAGTAAGTCGGGAGTGTTCTTAGCCATGTTTCATGAAAATCGGTCTACTATGTCGCGGTCGGGGGTTTTTCCAAATTTTTAATTTTGTGGTTAGGTTATTCAGTCAATTTACTTCTTGATTATCGTACTGTTGATAACCAATTTATATTACATAGGTACACAGCCTATGTTATAGTATGCTGTAATATGCTTTTCAATCTGTAATCGGCTTGCAAGCTACCTATATGTGGTTTAATGCAACAATTTTAATGAGATTCTATATTGAACAGTAATGATACTTGTCTGATGATTACGATTACGTCTCTTTCACAAAATGCTATAACTATAATTACATTTCAAATAGAATATAATTCCGTTAGGCACAAATATTAATTGAATATCGACTTTGCAGTACTTATAATATTTAAAATATTTTAAGCGGGTTTCTCATACTCACATGGAATTGTACACAACACTGACTATAAAAAGGTCCTCGGATATGGATCAAAACATGTCGAGCGCTTAAAATATTTTAAATAATATTATGTTTGTCTCACGGGTGTTTTGTAGTTAAAAGTAGTACCTATCAGTTTATCTTCTGAAAATCGACAATATTTTCGTTATAAACCAAAATCGGAGTACTTTCAGAAGTCTTACGCACATTAATGATGACTCAACACGAAAGTCATAATTTTATCTGAAATTCATAAAATAAAACTATGGAAACGAAATGGACGTGTTCGAAACGTCGGGATGAATTGTAAATAATATACGCGATGTAATCCAAAAGTATAAAAGAAGACATCTCACCTCCCTATTGTTTACTTAAATTAAATACTATCTGTGCACACATGTTTAGAGTTATAGGCCAGCTCAGTACTTTAGTAAAATTGTAATGTATTTTTCTATTAATGTCTGTAACTTGTTTTGTGAGCCAAAAAATAAATAAAAAAAAATCCATTTCCATAATTTTATTTCATGAGTAACTATCGCAGTAACTGAAGACAATATTTATCTGATTCTTATTTTAAAATATAATTATATTTATCAATATTCTCAATTAGAATAAGTATGATTTTTCATTTCGAAGCACCTACTCTTTCTGATTATGTTTTTTATTTCCGCTACCCAAAGGTTGTCTGGTAGAGATCGCTCTTTAGCGATAAGACCGCCTGTTGTCTGCCTCTATTTATAATCATTTGTTTTGTCTCCGCTGTATCTTTTTTCTGTATCTCTTGCTGAGGTGTGCCAATAAAGAGTATTCTATCTATCTATCTATCTATTCTATCTATTCTCATTTCATAAACTACCAAATTTGTTCACAATTAGGGTGAAGTCAGCATGAATTTTATGTTCTAAATTACAGTCAATGCTAATTCAGTTGGCAAGAACTTGTAAAACTCTAAGACGCTTCTTCAACTAGGGAAGGTCCGGATGAGAATGGTAACCAGTGTCATAACAGGTCATGGACTATTTAACAAACATCTTTTCATAACCGGTGCTACGGACAGTCCCCTGTGCCGAGGGTGCATGGAGACAGAGGAAACAGCTGCTCACGTGGTGCTGGAGTGCAGCGGGGTGGCTTCATACAGGGCAAAATATCTCGGATCTCCGAGAGACCTCCCCGAGGTCCTACTCAACATCAAGGGTCTGGTAGGATTTCTCGAGGAGTTGGGATGGCAGGATTAGCCAACCCCCCCCCCCCTCATCACGCAAAATAGGCGCAAGACGTCGAGTTGCGGAAAATCGCCCGTCTACAATACAATACAATACAAGAACGTGTAAAATATTCACTATAATTTCTAAATTCCTTTAAAGTTGTGACCAGCGGGCGTAGCACACTAGTTGGATAAACTTTATCGCATCGGTGCGTCCCTATCTCACACAAATAGCGCGAAGAGGACGGCCTGACGTTATATCGTTTATCACGCGACTGTGCCACAGTATAAGGACGACTCTGTAGTATATCGCGATCGGTATTTGGCTCTCTGCACGCGCCGCGCGCGACTTTGGCAGCGGCTGCAATGTACTCTCTGCACCTCGCTCACGCAGAGCGCTACTCAAGGACAAACCGCGCGGCTCAAAATTTATTAGAAGAGTTATTACTGAGTCGTCCTTATACTGGCTGTGCTTTCCTGCCTGATCTTGAGCGAAGGGGAATTTACCCCACTGCCAAAAACACATTTATGGTTTCGTCCAAATCTAGTTTGAAATGCAGAATTTCCAATCCATAACTAAGCAGAAACTAACGAGTTAAAGGGATTGCCAGCTGATCTGTTCACGTGCCTTCGAAAACTCAAACAATAGACCCCGGCCACACTAATGAGCTTCGGCAATGCACCTTAATGAGACAGCGTTCGGCTTTCGTGTTACATGTGGAAGGGCCCTTACCATGAGTATTGCGGCCGTTATAATGACTAAAGCTTATAAAAAGTACCTATATACTTACATTTTCCTGTGTACCTATACATATTTTAACATTAACTTACAATTTACTTATGTACCAGTATGTTACTACAGTACCTATGAGTATAAGAGCGTTTTGTCATTATCCGATCCGATATCGGATGTAGAAAGAATGTCAAAGGTAAGAATCAAAGATAACGCCTTTAACTTATAGGATACCGGTCCTAAATTCGGATATCGGATCGGATAATGTGAAAACGAACACTTCTGCCGACAGAGCTGTGGGCCAAATTCACTACAGTGTCAGAGGCCGAAAACTGATCTGGAATTGGGTAAACCCCGTCGGCGATGACAGAATAGACTGGAATCCTTCTAGAAGGAGTCAGACCTAGGACTGGGTAGAGGTCAGTGGAGAAATTGAGGCTTTTGCCCAGCAGTGGGACACTTGTAGTTAGGCCATGCTCCCGGTATTTCCCGGGAAATCCCGGTAATTTTATGGCGACGAAAGAACCGGAAATAAAAACTAGGAACCGGTGCTCCCGGTTCTTTTCAGAACATCCGATTTATTTATATTTTTGTTTGCATCTACATTTGTACTTGTGCGATGGCATTTTTAGTATTTTTTTTAGTAATTTGTAAAGTTGAATCTGACAAGATAAACATAATATTTATTGCAAATAGTGCAATTTGCAACATTACTTGCAAGCCCTAGTACTATTGTACTTCCTTATATAACGTAAACAAATCACATTAAGGTACTGTATAGAGCAAGATTTGTTATTTATTTCCCACCCAATATGCTAATTTTCTCAAAACACACAGACAGACGGATAGAGTCGCGCCATAAGGGTTCCCTTTGAATCTTTTGGGTATGGAACCATAAAAATACTAGGAACCGGGAAAGAACCGGGACTCCCGGTTCCAGTGCCACTTCCCGGGACTCCCGGAACAGGGAAAAGAAATTCTGGGAACCATTCCGGTTTTGCATGCCCTACTTGTAGTAATGGGACGTTGCTCAATGTGCCTATGTAAAAATGTAATGTACTCGTAACATGGTGTTTTCCTGTACATCATTAGAGATCTTGCTTGTCTTGTAATGTACCCTCTTCATTTGTCATAGCTTTCAGCTTTCTTTTTACTCTGTACAAAACGTTCTGCTTGGCCATTCGACGAAAGATGAAAAGGAGCAGTTAAGTTGACTTGAATTCCATTTGATTTGAGGAATCTTTGTATTTCTTCTGATCGGAATTGTCTACCGTTGTCGAAACTTGTGTAATTGGTAAGCCAAATGTAGTATGTAGTGTGTGTTAGTTACTAGTCCAATCGGGATCCAAGTGAGTTTAATTTCACGGCACACTCATGGTAACGGTACCAGGAGATTGTGTCACACTGCAGCTTAATGAATGTCCTGCGCGAATGCTACATTGAAACTAAAGCGCTGTGGAATGTTTTCTAGAATTTAAACTAGTTAGAAAATTGAGAGACCATAGACTATATCGAGAATAATGTGACATACTTGCGGTCGAGTGTTAAGAAACTAGAAGATTACTTTTTTTTTTTTTTTTTTTTTAATTTATTTAGAACACAAACAGTCACATAAACAAATGAGTTGGTGTACTACAATGTAGGTACTAAGTAATTTGGATAAAAAAAGACCTGGAGGTTCATTACTGAATATAAAGATTGTTAACATACTAACAAAATTAGGTATGTAAGCTAATAGGTAAGCAAAAGAAATCATGAACAGTAGCTAATACTTAAGAAGTTTTACAGTCATTAGACTAAATACATTTTCTTTACTACGATCGGATACAATTATAATTAATTTAGTTAGAGGAGGTAAATATTAGTTACTCATATTAAACCGAACAAAAATGTACACTTAGGTTTTTTATTTGTAATACTAGTGTTAAGTCTAAATCTAAAACACACACTTTTATGCCAAAATTGTAACGCTTCATACCATAATAACTATGTCAATTATGTATTCTGGTTTGATCGTGCCCTAAATTACATTTTATACAAAAGTAAAAACATATAGCGTTGCAAGCGAGTCCATCGCTCGAATCAATAAGTCTGTCAATATTGACCAGCGCAGACAGTTGCCGGTAATTAACTTTTATCATTCAATCGTTGGAAAATGATGACCTGTATTCAAAATAATGATCTAGAATTATCCATGTAATACGTTGGTGAAAAGCGCTGGTAGCGGTAAGAGCGTGTGACTTTCGATCCGGAGGTAGCCGCTACAAAACCCGGCTCGTACCAATGAGTTTTTCGGAACTTATGTGCGAAATGTAATTTGATATTAAAATTTGCCAGTCGCAATTTGGTGAAGGAAAACATCGTGAGGAAACCAGACTAATTCCAATAAGGCCTTAGTTACCCTTCGGGTTGGACGACTTGGAAGGTCAAATGGCAGTCGCTGTCGTAAAACTACGTCAAATCTTGGGATTAGTTGTCAAAGCGGATTCCAGGCTCCCAAAAGCCGTGGCGAATGCCGGAATAACGCAAGGAGGGTGATGATTACGTCGGTGAGAAACAAGCTTACATCCCACCTGATGGAAAGCAGTCACCCTATCATATGGATGCCAGGTACTAGACCTAATCCTCATGATCGAGTTTCTTATTTGTCAATCTTAATGAGTTCCTATTTTGTCTTTTAAAGTTAAGTGGCAGCACACTGTCTAGGTGTGAAACTAAGGGACCGAATCCGGAACACTACGATGCGCTCAAAAACTCAGATAATTGATGTAGCTCAGAAAGCGGCCAAGTTAAAGTGGGACTCGGCTGGCCACGTCTGCCGCATGCCGAATGACTTATGGACCAAAACTTCCTCCGGCAGACCTCGTCGGCGATGGCGGGATAACTTAGACTCCTTTTTGAGAGACTGGCCAGTTGTCGCTCAAAACTGAGAGGAATGGAAGAAGAGGGGGGAGGCCTCTGCCCAGCAGTGGGACACAACAGGCTCATACTAATAATAAAGTTAAGTGGAATTTTTAACATCTGATATAACAGAAAAATCTCGAAACAACCTTCATTTTTTTAAGGTGTACCTAAATAACTTTTTTCGCAGACGCCTGTTTGAATACTTACAATTAATAATACCTATTTTTTTCTTTTCAGAATTTTCAATTGTTTCCGTCTGGTATTCAAATTTCACAATACAAAGTTTCTTTGCACGTTTTCGGGGTTGTTTCAGTAACTTTAGACAAAGTATTTTTCGTATGGCTTTACGTAACATCTCTCTCGCTCTTTCTTCCAAGCTATTATGAATCCCACGTGATCTTCGTGTCAGTTGCTTCCACTTCGCCATATTCATGACGTTGTCTTGGGACACTGCACTCAGTTATGCCTTTTAGCATTCATCATCATCATATCAGCCCTTTATCGCCCGCTGCTGAGCATAGGCCTCTCTTCTAGTACGCCACTTGTCCCGGTTGTGACCCGCAATTTTCCGGATGCCGTCATGTTCCTTTTAGCATTACGTCCCTCCATCTTGTTTTCGGTTTCCCACTGCCTCTCTTACCAGCGATGGAGAATCGTAGTGCCAAATTTCCAATGTAGTCTGGTGGTTATATATTATTATTATATTTTAAAGTCAGGCTGGTACTTGTGACTCCTCTGGGCGCGTAAACAAGGCCAACCATTCAATGTTACCTATATTTACAGCTCATATTATTATACACTGTGACATAAGGAAACCTAAAGATTTTAAATACGCTTTTCTGACGCCAAAGTAAAGATAAAATATTATATGACGTGAAGCATATTTCGCCTAAAAATATTTTTCTGTGTAATATTTTTCAGTTTTTTTTGGATGTATTTTCACATAAAAAGTAAATGTTATTCCTAAAACTGGTACATAAAATAACCACAAAATTAAAATTTTGAAAAAACCCCCGACTGCGACATAGTAGACCGATTTTCATGAAACATGGCAAAGAACACTCCCGACTAACTCAGTTTTCAGACAAAAAAAACTAAATCTAAATCGGTTCATCCGTTCGGGAGCTACGATGCCACAGACAGACACACACACAGACAGACAGACAAACAGACAGACAGCCAGACACAGACACACACAGACAGACACGTCAAACTTATAACACCCCGTCGTTTTTGCGTCGGGGGTTAATAAAAATTAACAATTTTTTTCTAAAAAAAAACCTTTGATTGCAACGAGTCACTAGTTACTTTTTGATATATCAACGAGGATAGTGTCCGATAACGGCACTATCACCATGAAAACAGCGTTTTGTTCTGAGAAATAATAAGTAATTCTTATTTTTTTTAATGCTTATAACTCTGAAATTATAATAATATACAGGTGAAATCCAGAAAAGTTTACACGATATCTTACTCTTCTAATTTATGATGAGGACATCATTACATTAGTATTATTATTTTTTGTATGTCTTTCCCATCACGGAACAAGGGTATTCCGGACCTTTGGGAGGCGTGCGCGGGGCCGAAGCCAACACGTAGAGGCCCTTTCGACACTTTAATGAAATGTAAGGGGTACACCGAGCGGATGTTGCCCTTGCCCGTATCATGGGACACACGCAGAGGCAACACCCGCCAGGGTGTAAGGACTATTTGAGAGTTAATGGAATTAAAATGAACTGGTATATTTTGATGAAAGTGATGGACTAAATACTGGGCTATGGATAAAAAACATTTATTATTATGATGAGGACATCATAAATTAGAAGATTAAAATATCGTGTAAACTTTTCTGGATTTCGCCTATATATTATACTTTCAGAGTTATAATATCCCTATATTTACGGTTCTCAAAGGTCGGCAACGCATAGGTGACTTCCCTGATGTTGCTTATGTCCATGGGCGGCAATGACTGCTTTCCATCAGGCGGCTCGTCTGCTCGTTTGTTGCCTATTTCATAAAAAAAAAAGCTGTTAAAATTATTCGGTTTCCTCAAGTTACACCATGTATGTAAGTCTGAAGCCTGGGCAAATTAACTGAATACCTTTTGACAAACTATCCAGACGGGACTGTGTCCAACTTTGAAGACTACTCAAACGTCTACTCGAATAACTAATTAGGTTTATGTATTAAAGTTCTGTTAAGTTTCCAAAAGTATCATAATTTTAGTTAGAAACTCTGGTAGGTGGCTTATGTTATGAAATCTTCCATAATTATGATAGTTGTAGTTGCATTATAGAGCCCCATAGTCGGTTCTTGAAGTCTTTCATTCTAGCATGTTAGAAATCACACCTTATTGTTTTTTCACATTATACGATCCGATAGTATCCTATATAATGAGGACGCAAAAACGAAGGGGTGTTATAAGTTTGACGAGTCTGTCTGTCTGTGTGTGTGTCTGTCTGTGCATCGTAGCCCCCGAACGGATGAACCGATTTAGATTTAGTTATTTTTGTCTGAAAGCTGAGTTTGTCGGGAGTGTTCTTAGCCATGTTTCATGAAAATCGGTGTACTATGTCGCGGTCGGAGTGTTTTTTAAAAATTTTAATTTTGTGGTTATTTTTATTTCATCGTTACATTCCCAGAACCATTATACAAAATTCTACAATTCAACACAATTGAAAATTTCCACAAAGCGGTTTCACAAATTTGGCCCGCCTTATCGCTACAAAGCGATCTCCATCGGTTATGTCCACATCGGAATATCCGATCAAACATCAGGTAAATGCAAACACGCTCAAAGAGGGTTCCGTATTGTTCAACCACTTTTATACCTTTCACTTTGATCATGACGACAAATCATTCTTATAACTTTTTAATTTATTCTCGCGACTTCATACATGAAGTTAGTGATTATGGTGGATGAAATAGTACTTTACGATACAAGTGCGAAAAAAAGAAGTTCAAGTAACGAATTTCCTTTTCGCACGTGTATTGTACGAAGATCAATACAGATGGTCATCCGAAGTTTCGACCTGACAGAAATGGAACCACTTCTCGAACTAGTGCAATAGTTTTCGTAGATTAATGCGCTTTTAACTTCATCAAAACTAACTAACTTTTAGTTTCATCAAAACTACATTTTCATTTACAACAACATTTCTAGAAATCCAGTCATAGTAGCAAGGTGCCATATCAGATATAGACAGATACACGAACGCGACCGATACCAACTCATTAATATGTCGCACACCCTCCGGGCACGGGACCCTAAAAACGGTCAATTTCCCCCATGAATACGAATTAAAATCATATTGATCGCGTATGATTGCCCCAGGCTGTTTGCTCGCCCGGTCTCTAAGAAGGGACAACTTTACACCAGATTTTCATGCGCTTATGTCGTTTTGTAAAGACAAGGACGTAAAGCAATAACGCAGCCATTAAGGCTTGTAATTGAGGGACGTAAACAAAGATTAACGGAGTGTTTGATCTGTTTTAATTGTGGTTTGCGGGTTTGAATGAACCCGCAACCCGCGGGTGAGAATCGATCAGGTTTTTTGTCGCGGTGATTGTTTTCCATTAAGATTAGTACCAGCCGGCGTATCATGCTTCCAATTTTATCACTTGTCCACGTGGATAAGACAACTGTCACTGTCACATTGACATACTTGCCAAAGCGTGACGGATACTTTATCCACGTGGATAAGTGATAAAATTGGAATCATAATATACCGGCTGGACGACCGAGATTCGGTCGGGATTTCATTGTATTATATCGTGTTTTAGATGATAGATATAGGTAGGGGAGACCGGGGCTAGTTGAGTATCGGGGTAGGTTAACTAATTATTAAAAAATTGAGCCAAAAATCGAATAAAAAAAACCATATGATTTCATTTCCCGAACAAAAAATTTATTGTAATTTTCATCTAAAAATTATCATTTAACCTGACAAGACGTTTATCACTAGTTGTCATGTCACTCGTGTCAATAACTGTATAAAATATGATTCAGCGGATAAACTGGCCAGTTACTAAAACCTGTTCAATGAGTTTTCATTAAATGATTACACTAACAGGGTGGGTTGTTTTAACGTAGCAAATTTGTTTCCTAGTTTTCTCTAAAAAAACATGACATAACCTATGATGTTTCATACATAAATATACTCCAGGAACGGAGCACTATCAGCAATATCAATGAATTATCGAAATTATAAACGCAACTGAAAAAGACAACAGTAAAATTTTCCTAGTTCTAATAGCGTGAAGTTCGCTTTAGTAAAATGTAGATTACGCATTTACGCAACAGAAAGCTGCCAAGTCAGCGATGGCCGATACGAAAGCTTTTACAAGTTGGGGAAGTTTTTATTGACTTACGACTAATTCTTACGTCACGTAAGGAAGTCATTTGTGGCGGGCGCTCAGTCTATTTTTAACCCGTCGCTCGGGGTGTTATAAGTTTGAAGTGTATGTCTGTCTGTTTGTCTGTCTGTCTGTCTGTGTGTGTCTGTCTGTGGCATCGTAGCTCTCGAACGGATGAACCGACGTAAATATAGTTTTATTTTTGTTTGAAAGCTGAGTTAATCGGGAGTGTTCTTAGCCATGTTTCATGAAAATCGGTTCACTATGTCGCGGTCGGGGTTGGTTTTCAAAATTTTAATTTTGTGGTTATTTTGTGCGTTGTGTATTAAATAAATGAGTAAAATATTAATAACTAGCTTTTGCCTGCAGCTTCGTTCGCATTAGAAAGACACAAAAAGTAGCCCATGTCACTATCCATGTCTTCAACTATCTCCACTTAAAAAATCACGTCAACTCGTCGCTCCGTTTTGCCGTGAAAGACGGACAAACAAACAGACACTTACTTTTCCATTTATAATATTAGTATGGATACATATTAATTAATATTATAAATCGCTCGCTCTCTCTTTTTTTTTACACGGGAGCGACAATTTTTTGTTCGTTTCTTTCGTGGATAGCTCATGGCTTACTCGTATTTGGTGAGACCAGTGTCTTAGCTCTCACACTATTTCTTTTTATAGACTACTAGAGCACAGGAAAATAAAACTAAGTTTAATTCCGAGAGGGAATAGTACTGTGCAGTTTCACGAGATAGTCGAGTTTATGAAGAAGTTAATTAAATGAGAAAATTAGAGACAATTTGTTAGTAAAAAGCGTTAATATTTTTGTCACGCTGTGACTTGCGATGCGATGCGACGCGATGGCGACACAATTTTAACCCCCGACGCAAAAACGACGGGGTGTTATAAGTTTGACGTGTCTGTCTGTCTGTCTATTTGTCTGTCTGTGTGTGTGTCTGTCTGTGGCATCGTAGCTCCCGAACGGATGAACCGATTTAGATTTCGTTTTTCTGTTTGAAAGCTGAGTTAGTCGGGAGTGTTCTTATTCTGAATCAAGTTTAGTGTTCAGGGCGAATGGCATTTCTGCGACGCGAAACGAAAACGAAACGCTGCGAAAGGTAGTCTCTGTCGCGCCAATATGCAAGAGCGATAGAAATAGATAGCTACGAAAGAGATATTATCGTGAGCGTTTCGTTAGCGTTTCGTGAGCGTTTGTTCACATTCGGCTACGCACACGGAGCTGGATTCGAACCAGCGCCCTCCGTTTACCGGACGGATACCTAAACCGATCGGCCATCAGCAGGTCTCCGTAGCAAGGGTTGAAAATTCAGAACATATGATATTCTCAAAGGCTTGTGGTGCCTCCTGTGGGCTAGGTGGAATTACTATGAAATACTGAGGAGTGACGTCACGGTCAACTCATTAACTTTTTTTTTTTACTGAAATTGTGTTTAAAAATAACTACCTACTGCCTATATTTTTCTTCTAATTATGTGGTGCTTTATTCCGTGCACTGCATAAAATATTTTATTTTAAATATGGAAACTAGCCTATTGTATGCTTCGATCTATTAATAGAAATAATTTTCAGTACAGATGTTGTTTTTTTACGCACTAGTGCGAGAAGTGGTTCATTATATGCCAGGTCAAAACTTCGGAGGCTCATCTGTACTGAAAAACATCGTACGATACACGTGCGAAAAGGAAATTCGGAACTCGTGTCGATTTAAAACACTCCCTTCGGTCGTGTTTTAATCTATCGCCACTCGTTTCGAACTTCCTTTTTTACGCACTTGTATCGTAATGTACTATAAAATATTGAAGAATAATAAGAATAACTCGACGAATATCGAGAACAGGTGCCACTTAAAACTTACCCCGAGAGAATTATTTGCCGTACCTATTGAAAAGTTTTAAGAGGTCTGGCCCCGTAGCCGAATGGCATTTCTCCGACGCCAAACGAAAGCGATACGCCGCTGGCTCTGTCGCGCCAATACGCAAGCGCGATAGAGATAGATATCTACTAGCGCTTCGTTTCGTGAGCGTTTCGTGAGCGATTGTGCCATTCGGCTAGCCACCCTGGAGTGTGCCAGTTTGTGTTTAAGGTTTGCAAACACTTAAAATATAAGTATACGGATTTATTTCAGTGGCACTTATTGAGTTTTATTTTAGACAACTATTTTGAAAATCATTGTTAAATTAAACGTTGGCTCTGACTTCGAAGGCATAGTTTTTGTTTTCGAACCGGATTCCGAAATTGAATCGGCGACGGCCATGTCTTTTTGTCTGTCTGTCTGTCTCTGTGTGTCTGTGGCATCATAGCTCCTGAACGGATGAACCGATTTTGATTTAGTTTTTTTGTTTGAAAGCTGAATTAGTCGGGAGTGTTCTTAGCCATGTTTCATGAAAATCGGTCCACTATGTCGGGGTTTTTTTCAAATTTTTAATTTTGTGGTTAGGTTATTTTATTACCACAATATATATTTTTTTAATAATTATGTCCACATACATTCGTGAAATGTAATTGTAGTATGGTTAGTATCCGTATAACTTTTTTTACTGTTCGAACAACATCCGATACCACAAGAAACAGGGTAGAACTTACACCCATATACCGCAACCTTTAATAAAATACCACACACAATGTTGCCAGTATTCTGCGGGGCAATAGCAGAAATATAAAATTTTACGCCCCCGTATAAAGTGCAACTGTTCGGATTTCATGATCTCATGTCTTGTAGAATTTGATAGAATGTTTTTGAAACAATCTTCTGACTGTTCCCGGTTGTATCGTAAAGAAGATTCGAGAACGTTGGTTTCATGTTGCATGTCAAATATAATTTAGTTTGAGCTTGTAGTGTATGAAAAATGAAATCACACACATTGTTTTCCAAACGTGAATGCCGACGAAGAAGCGTGGGCCGGGCAGGCCCAGGCAAAGATGACGAAACGATCTTGACGCCTTTCTGAAGAACTGGCCGGAGGAAATCGAGAATTGGGAGTCATGGAGAGCCAGGGGAGAGGCCTTTGCCCAGCAGTGGGACACTCAAACAGGCTAAAAGAAATGCATGGGACATCAAAGGCAATCATGTCACGCTTCACGCAATCTTTAAAACACAGCATTGGCCGTCTGACCGGTCTTTTTGAAAATGTTTTTATTAAATTGTATTTAATTTTCGTGTGCGTTTTCAATTCGTTTTCAAGTTTCATATTACATTTACAATTAGTGTTTTGATACATATCTAAAACAGTAGTTTCCTTCTTAAGTCTTGATTGATCATGTTTCCTATTCCATTGTCCAACAAAACTGCCTAACTGGGTAATTCCATGTAACAGAGTAATGTAAGTGACCAATTATTTGCATGTTTTTTTATTCATGGTGCTAATTTAAATATCAATATATCTAAGGATTAAAAGTAGGCTTATCTAGAGATAAATTAAGATTTCAATTTGCATAATAAATAAAAAAACATGCAATGAAGTGGTCACTTACATTACAGTTACGTGGAATTGCCCAACTACATCCTACACGTGTTTTGTAATCGTGCCTTGAGGCACCTATTTTAATATAACCCTTGTTAACTACAGAACTAATTGTAATGTAATATCCTTAACATATTGCCCTGAGGGTAGTTCCCATTAAACTAATAAGACTAATATTGTATTTGGGTATAGACCACGGGTCTGGAGAAAATTGAGTCAGTCATCGCGGTCACGCGATAGTTCGTCTAGTAGATAACGGTCATTATATAAACCATCATGAAAGTCAGCTGCTATTTCGTCGGTGTGTTCACAGGAAACGGGTTATAGACATAGACATCATTTATTGGTAATAACGTATACAAATCACAATTGGTTCTTATTTCTACATATTTTATATCTTACTACCTCACTGGCTCAACTACCCAAAAAGGATTCTGGCGCCCGACACAAGAGATCGCCACTCTGCCCTATCCTGTGCCCCTTCGCGCCAATCCACGTAATAACATTGTAAATTTAGTCATCGCCCATTTTATATTTTCTCCGATAGTAATTTAGAAGCTATTATGTATACCCCAGCCAGCTGATAACTTTGAGGTTTTATTATTCACGAGTTTGATAAGTGAAAACTGTTCATAGCTCAGGGTCTATTAAATCTGACTTTGCGTTTAGAACTTAGAACTATTCTGTATATCCAAAAGTTTCTAAATAGGTAGTGTTTAGACAAAGTTCCGCTGCGTAACCCGATAACTTTAGCACATATTCCTAAAACAATAAGATGGATGTTTTTAAGTTTTATGTTTATTTTATGAGTAATTTATTTTATATAAGACCGGCCAGGCGTAAGTATTTAGTAGGTAGTGACCCCGCCTGCTAAGGCACAGTATAATAAAGAGTACTATCGTACAGTATGTAACAGTCGACCCGTCATATCTCACTCATACAAGCATGGTACGCATTCACCTACACGAGCTTAGACTGTGTGCTAGGAACGCGCCTCTTTCATATATTTGATCGCCAGTGTCCGAGGTGTGGTCCAGGGTTCGAATCTTAGGCATTTATTTGTGTAATAAAAACATGTATTTTTTCCTGAGTTATGGATGTTTTCCACGTCCGTATTTGTATTTTATTTATCTATATAAGTACTTATATGTATATCGTTGCCTTCGACCCATAATAGTAGATACAAACTTTGCTTTGCGCGACGTTTCGAACATCACATTATGTTCGTGGTCACGGGTAGACTGACGAGGAATTCCATCAACATCTTCTAGCCGCGCTAGTTTTTCGAACTACCCGCACTTGTTCTCGATTATTCACTTTTGCGCTAGGGTTGTCACTTTGCCTACAACACTCACGATATCAGCCGGTGTGAAATTATGAGTGCAAATCGTTTAAATCAATATAAGGAGGATGATGATAGTCCACCGAAATATGGATAAAGTGTAAACAAGATTCCAGAAACGAAAGTAGATACATTTGATCAGAATTCAATCAAAATGATTAATTGTATCTCAATACGTACATAGAAGCTAAATACAGGTCAGTGGATCGGTACAATCAGCCTTGGTAAACCGCATCGTGTATTATGCGATAATTTGGCTCCGTGCATACGACTATTGACAGGTGGACGTGTTGCGGGTATAATTATCAATTGTATACACCCTGTTTTTATTCAATTCTGTTAACTTTAACCCCTGGAACGCCGTTGTCACAAATTTGTTACTGAATTAATAACTTTCAATCTATTAATTACAGTTTAAATTGCCTGGGACATATCTGGAACAAGGCGCTTGAGGGGTTAAGGGAAGATTCTTTAGTTCAAATACAATCAATTTCTCTAAGAAACTAACCTCTCAACTCTTACGGTTATCGAATTATTAAAAAAAAAATTACTGAACACGTGTATTATGGCATCCCTTATCACTTCCTAATTTTATTTGTTATGACATGTGCCGTCAAACACTTGACAATGACTTTAATGTTATGATTAAGGTCCTCTCACACTAATTCATCCATTTATTATGTATAGAAACGAAAAAAAAATACTTTTCGAATTTAACAAAAAGCGATATACCTACAAGGTGGTTCCTGATGATGAACCTAACTGCGTGTCGAATTTAACGGAAAACAAAAAAAACACGGTGTTGAAGTTGTTTAGCCTAGGCCAAAATAGTGATCCATATGGAAGAATGTTTGCTAAATGACCGGATGACCTATGGGCAAAAAAGCCACACGTTGGGTGCCACAAATTACAGAGGCCAGTAATGTTATCGACACAAGACAGCGCTACTCTTACTGAGCTCCTCGTCAATTTAGGAATCTAAAATTCAAATTCCCATAACATATTATTAATAAAATGTCTATGTCTATGTCTATGTCATAGAAGTTTTCATAATAACATAAACTTCCTTCATCGCTAGACCGAAGAAAAGGAATCAAAGTTGAATAGTCTCCTATACAAGACTTGTCTCCGACACAAAACAGCGCTACTTTTCTGTTCAATTTAAAAATGAGACTCTAAATTTCAAATGCCCATTACTTAGAAGTTTTCATCATAACATAAACTACCTTCTTCGCTAGACCGGAGCCAAGGAATCAAAGTTGAATTGAGTTGGAGGCCAAGTCTTATTTTAGGCCAATGGAGTAGTCAAATTTTACATTACAGTGGAACAACCGTAAGATAAGTGATCTATTTCCCGGGTGAGTAAAATATGTCTCATTTTTGTTGTACTTTTACATAATTACAAGACTTAAGTCTTTAACACAAGACTTAGTCTCTGACACAAGACTTAGTCTCTGACACAATGCTTAGTGTCCGATACAAGACCTGGTCTCCTATACAAGACTTATCTTCAACGCAAGACAGCCGCTACTCTCAGTCCTGCTCCTCGGCAATTTAAAAATGAGACTCTAAAATTCAAAAGGCCATAACTTAGAAGTTTTCATCATAACATAAACTTCCTTCTTCGCTAGACCGGAGCCAAGGAATCAAAGTTGAATTGTTAACGCTAAGCCGACGTTCGAATCAGGTATTTATGGAATGGTTAAACCGAACGCTCGCGGATGTTTCGCTACAGGTAATTTTGTATTGCACAGCTTGAGTTAAGCCTACGATGATCTTTATTTAAAATTAGGTTTACAATTAAGTTTTAATGCATATATACAGTCACCCCGGCTCGTACCAATGAGTTTTTCGGAACTTGAATGTCGTTTGATATTTGCCAGTCGCTTTTCAGTGAAGGAAAACATCGTGAGGTAACCGGACTAATTCCAATACGGCCTAGTTACCCTTCAGGTTGGAAGGTCAGATGGCAGTCACTTTCGTAAAACTAGTACCTACGCAAAATTTAGGGGTTAGTTGTCAAAGCAAACCCCAGGCTCCTATGAGCCGTGGCAAATGCCGGGATAACGCAAGGAGGATGATGATGCATTTATACAGTTAACAACACAGCTGAGCTGTGAATACAATGTGCCAAAAATATCTATATAGAACTTCATGCCTGTACAAGTGTACATTAAGGTGTGTATACATATTCTTGGCACTTTATATTCACAGCTATGTTGTTGACTGTACATAGTCGTAGGTAAATAATGTTGAATATTTTATATTTCAGGTCCTTTATTATTAGTTTTCCTAAATTCGATTTTTTTTCTGAAAAAAAAAAGAAACACACCTGCGATGATGTTACGTCAATTGCTGTTGAGAAACGGGCTTTACAATAAACTCTACTAAGTAAATGTCAAAACTATGACATGTCAATCTCATATCGAACACACAAAGCCCGTTTCTCAACAGCAATTGATGTAACTTACATCGCAAGTGTATAGCCTCTAGCCGCCCAATGTACGATCAGATGTACATTTGGTTGCAATGGAATTTCTACTTTCATGTAAACAAATAAAGTAGAATTCATTTTATATCTACAATTTTCCGAACAAATGAAACTTAACTTAATTTCAAGTAGGTACACATAGAATCACATGACACGAGTTGCCTATAGTCGATACTTTTTTCTACTTACCGTAATGTTTGTTCCTTCTGCTTGGGAGTCATGTCAGCAAAGCTTGTCGTGCCGTCCATGATAATATAGACAATTTATTAATCTTGTATGGTGCTATTTTGTAATTAATATTTATTTCTTCACACATTGTAAATTTCGTTCTGTATCTGTCATTTAGTTTGTGTAGCGACCGTTGGCGCTAGTAACATGCGAACGCTTAATGTCAAACCACCCTGTGTCCGACCGGACTATTGCAGGTTCGATTGCCACATCTATTATTATTATTGTCAATGTTTTATTTATAACTTTTGTATGCTGTATGTTTCGTTATTTTTGTATTTTGTTCTTTATGCCTTGTGTTTCTTTAGTTTTGTCTGTTGCCTTCCGTGATTTTTCTCACTTAATGGTCTCACCGGAAGACCAGCGCTGGAAGTCGCCAGCAATATGCTGAGGTGAGGCCGTTTCGTGGCACTTTATTCTCCTATGTCATTCATAAATATTGTTTACTGTCTGTGTGTGTTTACGAATAAAACTTTTCTATTCTATTCTATTCTATTCTATTCTAATCAAAATCCCTTAACAAAAATGTTGTATGGTGGGCGTTACGAGGATAGTGTTTTTTAGAAAAACATACGAATAAAAAAAAATATATGATATTCAGTTTCCAATAATAGACATAATTATAAATAACGGAATTCAATTAAAACATGGTGTATTGTAATTTCAGACGTTAATTTTATAATATATATATGTTACTAGTTTTTGCCCTCAGCTACGCTCGCGATAGAACGAGACAAATAGTAGCCTATGTCACTCTCCATCGCTTCAACTATCTCCACTTAAAAAATCAAGTCAATTCATAGCTACATACACAAACAAACAGACACACACACTTTCCCATTTATAATGAATATTGATTAAAATATGTATGTGTTAAAACGATTTATGATTCTAACGATGTCTTTTATCGTTCTCTTTTCAAAGCTAAAGTTGGTGTATTTTTTGGTCAGTCCCTAGAACAATGCCATTGTGTGTGGTTACTGATGACTACCAAAAGCGTGCCCGTACCGAATGAAAGGAAACAAACCCTTAGCTAGCTTTAGGTAGACTTATATTATAGCTTATACGTGCTAGGTACGGCAAAAAGTGAGTTTATAATAATAATAAAATATCATTAAATTTATTAAATTCAAACTTATTTAGGTAATTAATCACATAATATGAAGTTACATACAAAATAAATCCACAGCGCAGGCTTCGTCATAATATACAAACATCAAGTGGGTCTTAAAATACAACAAATGACACAAATTAACTTAAAATGAAATGTAAAATTAAATTAAATTAGATGTAAAATTAAATTAAATTAGTAATTAAATTAAAACAAAATAAATGAAAACTAAATTAAAATGTCTACTGAATCACAGTTATATTTACATTTATGCTATTTGGCATATACAGGGTGGGGCCTGTAACAAAGGCGAATAATTGAACTCTAGGCTATTCTCCTTATACTGATCAACATTTGTTCGGCGACTTTTAAAAATAACTTGTATTTTGATTTTTATCACCCTTGAAAGTTTTTTCTAAGAGGTAATGTATTGCGAATTCTGTTAAGTCTAAAGTGTGACAGACAACGTCAATGACAACAATAATGGCGTACATTGAAGCTAATATTTATTTTGTATGAAAAATTAAAAATTTAAAGACTTCATAATTTTTAAAAGTCACTGAACAAATGTTGATCAGTATAAGGAGAATAGCCTACAGTTCAATTATTCGCCTTTGTTACAGGCCCCACTCTGTATATGGGAGACTGGTGCATGTACTGACAACCAGTGTCCCATAAATGGACCGTCAATCCTGTCAGCGATGACTACCAGCAGGGCGTTGTATGTGCGTTTAATTAAATATTTTACGGGTAAAATTTGAAGCTATTTTTGGAGAAAAAATATTGATATTATGTATTATATTGTATGTATTTTAAATCTATGATTGTTGAACTCCTAACTCCTAATTACTAACAAAATAAAATATTTATGGGAAACAAAATCAGCATCAAAGAACTTTCTTACATACTTACATATTATGGTGCTTCTTTTTCCGCAACAGTTTGCAACTGTATCTGAAAAACGTCGTACAATACACATGCGAAGAGGTTCAGATGTGTTCTAATTTATCGTCACTCGTTTCGAACTTCCTTTTTCCGCACTTGTATCGTAATGTACTATTAGGCAACTTGGCTTTATAGGGTGGGGCCTGTAACAAAAGCAAAAAATGAAACTGGTAGGCTGTGTTAAGCTATTTTTAAAATTATGAAGTCTTTATTTTTTTTATTTTTTTTTTTATATTGGCTGCAATGTAACCCATTATTGCTGGAATTGACTTTGTCTGTCTCATTTTAGACTTAGAGAATTCGTAATATATTACCTCCTAGGAAAAACTTTCAAGGGTGATAAAAATCAAAGTAAGTACAACTTACTTTTGAAAGTCACTGAACAAATGTTGGTCAGTATAAGGAGTATAGCTTACAGTTTAATTTTTTGCTTTTGGTACAGGACCCACCCGGTATGTACACCGTGTTTTTTTTTTTTGTTTTCCGTTAAATTCCACATGTCTTTCATTAGGTTCGTTATCAGGAACCACCCTGTATATCACTTTTAGTTAAATTCGCAAAAAAAATATTTTTCATCGTTTTCGTACATAATAAATTAATTAATTGGTGTGAGAGACCCTTAAGAATAATATTCAAGTTTTTGTCAAGTGATTGACGGCACATGTCAAAACAATAACATTGAGAAGCGGTAAAGGCTGTCACACACGTTTTCAGTAATTATTTTTATTTTTTTAATAAATCGATAACCGTAAGAGTTAAGACGCTAGTTCCTTAGAGAAATTAACTGTGTTTGATCTAAAGAACCATCCTATAAAGTTAATGGAATTCAATAAAAATAGGGTGTATAAGCATTACATACAATCAAGGGCAAAAAGGACGCCTACAAAATAACACACTGTGGCGTATTTATTCGTAAGCTATTTTATAAAAGATTCTCTGACAGATAACCAGAATTCTTTGAACTCCCAGTAGCATATGATTACAATGTGCCTTCAACAAACATGCATTAAGTGATGTAAGCGTACGCACCCTCTTCAAAGTCTAGTACATTAACACCTACGCGGCTGAGCGTCTATTCTTCGGTCACGTTCCTTAAAACATGTGTTTTCTTACGCCCAAGTCAATGTAAACATCAACGGGTTAGTCTCGTCTGCTTGCGAGTCTTATAAAAATATGAAAGAATTTGATGGGGTACTTACTTAAATATTACGAAAGATAACCATTTTGAAAACTTGGCACTACCATGGCAGCGGTTTTTTTCCTACCACCTATGTTTTTACAAAAAATGTTGATGGATTCAGTTAGAAATATCAATAAGGACTCATTAAGATCCGAACAATTTTGTGCGATCGGACGTATGAAAAAAAATATTTAAAGAATTGTGCTTGGATTTATATGCCATTAATAGTTATGAATTTGTTGAATTTAGACTCTGTAACATTTGAATACCTTAGGTCGAAATATCTGATGGCGTTCATAGAGTCACACATGGAGTCATGGTGATAATCATCTTTTTTTTTTCTCGAGCTTCATTATAAAAAAAGTTGTCTAAAATGGGTTCCTAATTATTTTTCAGATCTTTTCTCTACCTATTTTTGTCGAAATATCCAATAAAAATAAGCGTGAATTTATACTATAATAACAACCGAAAAGCAGTATCCCAATCACGTACACCAAAGTTTCTGCAATTTGAAAATCAGCGTCTTAAGGCTAACCGAATTAATTTTAAATTAGTTATGAGTTTGCCCTCTTTTTTACTTGGTTATCGTAAAGGCCCGAGGGTCTCTGCTTATCGAAATTTACTTAATCTGGTTTTCTTTTTAGTGTCTCGCCTGTTCTTGAAATAAGTTCGATATGAGATATTGTTTGCTCGTGGATGAGGGAGGATTGGTTTTCAAATTAGCTTTTAAAATAAAGCGGCAGGGTAAGGTGAGGGTGATGTATTTTTCATACGTCCTAATATTAACTTTTAAAAAGTAGTCAAAATACCCTAATGAATAAATAAACGCAAAAGTGAACTTTTAATCAATTATTCAGCACACAATATTTTATTTATACATACATACATCAAACTTATTAGAAACAGTATCACAATCACAGCTATAACAAATGATAACAACTATAAACACACCTGTCAAAAGGGGTAGACAGGAAAAATTAAACTGCTCAACTTCCAGTGGCACTCTTTGCAACTAAGCGGTTGCATTGCTTTAACTACAAACACATAAAGAACGAGTGCTCATTGTTATTGAAAATAAATTCTTTAACAATCGTTTCATATGAAATAAAACTATGGACACGGATTAAATCGCGTATAATGAATTTAAAATTCATCCCGACGTTTCGAACTCTTTACAGCGTTCGTGGTCAACGGGTGACTGAGGAAAAATTACAATGTGCAAAAGCTACCCACATACAAGAAATATTAACGAACCATGACCACAAATAATATAGATTTCTAAGACAGGTTCACACATTATTAATAAAGCTTGTTATACAATATTCAAAAAATTACCATTACTATGTTAAAAAATAATTAACCAATTAATCTACACAAAATTGACAAAGAACAAACTGCAAATGCGTTTCCATAGTTTCATTTCATGAGTAACTATCGCGGTAACCGGAAGCAATATTAATCGTTTCATAGTTAAGATCATCAAAATGATGATCTTAACTATGAAACGATTCATCGAAACATCAAGATTAATGAGAATTAATACTCAGGTGTTTTAGACATTCGCATAGCATGTTTCAGAGAATATCGTAAATCTTTTCAATCTCTGGGTGGGCAATGTTACCTCTGATGGCAAAGTTGCCCCTATCACATACAAATTCAATAAATAACATGTGAGTTTGAAGAATCGTCACTTTAGCAGTTTAGATACTAACATGTCATCTCCATAACGGACCATCTATATGTGAATAGGTATTCATACTCAGAATCGCGAGGTCTTTCGATCCTAATAGGAGAAAAAAAATCCCAAGATTTCCATACATTTTTCAGACCTTTCATTCCGTTACCGCCACACAAAATGTATGAAAAAATGGTAACGGAACGGGAAAAAACCTTGGGACACTTTTTTCTCCTAGTAGGATTGAAAGAGCTCGCGATTCTGAGTGAAAAGCACATAAAAAATTCTAAATAAAAAAAAAGTGGGGTGGACAACTTTAAAAAAAATGACCCATATAAAAGTTCAAATAAAGTAGTAAAATGTAAACTACTTTAAGTTAAGAATACTACTCGTAGTTCTATTTAGTGGTCACGCCCAGAAGATTATATTTAAAACAACAGACAACGGTCAAAATAAACAAAAAACATTGAGCAAGGAGAAAAATAATAAAGGCACTCAGACATAGTACACAGAATATTATCAGTACGAATATTATATTTTTTTAAATGTTGTATGTTGTTTTCAATTTATTGAAACTTGTAGGATGGCAGGATGGACGGGATGAAATAAATAGCGAAAACAAAAATGAAGAGATAGGGTTTATTATAACGTAACAAAATGCAACAGTACACAAAAAGGGTAATACTGCCGTGTGGTACCCACGACTCCCACGAGTAATGTAGAAGCAAACTTTTCAGCACTGGCTTAACGTTAAATTTTGTGTATGCTACAAAGTGATGTTTTTAAACTGGGTTTTCAAAGTTTAAAATACGTAATTACTACTTTTTTAACGACCAACATTTATAGGAAAAAGATTGAAAAACAACTAGACTTAATTTAATCATTTACATGTTTATCTATAAAACAATGATTCTAACGAATAAAAAAAACAATATCATTTATTGTAGTCCACAGGATATTAGTAACAATTTAAGCTTACAAACTATGTTAGTAGATACATAATATATAACCCTCACGAAAAACAATCACACATTTCACACACACTCTCACTTGACCTTGCTGATGGCAACTTCGACCCAGTATTTACTTTTAGGGCAGTAATAGCTCTCCGACAACACTCTGAGGAGGCTATTGCTGCTGCTGCCACGCACTCCCCTGAGTAGCGATCCAACACGCTTGCGCCTGTTTGCAAAAAAATCATCAGTTCGCACTTCGGCAAACATGCCGAATGCCGCACTACAATAATAATGAATATTCTTTCGTAATTATAATGAATCAGTGAGATGAAGGCAGAAGAACAGACTGCGAAGATTTGTAGTAAAAAAAATGTTTATTTCAATAAATAATTACAAATTAGGTACATGTTTGTTCTTAACTACTAATCTTAACTAATAAAGATTTTTTGAGTTAAGGAGTCCTGCCTTTTATGACTAAATAATTATTACATGCATTTTACATTTATTGAGGGTTAACTATTCAATTAATTTATCTTAAACAAATATTTTATTTATATTTATTTTTTATATTTTTGTAATTACTTAATTTGCACAATAAAGAATATTATTATTATATTTCTTTACAATATTTCCTACCTGCTTATTCGTTCGTCCCTCCAACGAATTTAAAAGTTCGTTTGAAAATCTATTCAAAATATGCGGTAGCATACACTTCCCTAACCTTTGCCCGTACACATTATTACTTTTTGTTACTTCAAATGTTGGAAGGTTTAAAAGTTTAGCTAATTTACTTATCAAGAAATAAGATTTTAAACCTACTGAAATATTCTTCCACTGCGGCATAGCGTTACAAGGAACATTAAAGGGGATGGGGTAATAAAGAATTTAAGCGAAGAAAAAACGCAGCCAAGAGATGCTGGAATAATCCTATTATCTCGGGGATTTTCACACAATTGTCAGCAGTGAAATGACCGTGATCGTCAAGAATTTTAAGGAAAAGGGTTAGAAAATTTCCTGACAGCGCTACTGTTTTTATCATGGAGACATAAACGTTAAACTTCAAAATGTAAGGAAAAAGCAAAGAAAAATTCCGTCAAATAATATGAACGTCGTGACAGCAGACATGAAAGAGAACAATCTCACACCAAACTCAAATGGAATTGGGCGGGGCATGTTGCCAGGCAGAGGGATGACAGGTGGACCAAAATGTTGACCGAATGGTGGCCGCTATCGGATGTAAGAAGCGCCTGGCATCCGTTGGCTCGTTGGGTGGACGACATTCGAAAAACTGCGGGGCACTTCTGGATGAGATTAGCCCAGGACCGGGATAAGTGGCGTACACGAACAGCGTGCTCAGCAGTAGGCGGTTAATGTCTGAAATGATGATGATGAATCTCACACCTGGGGATGGCGAAGACCAGGCAAAGTAGAGAAGACAGCAGGAAAGCGGACCCTGGCGCTAGGCCGGGAAAACGTTAGGTTGAAGAAGAGGAATATGATTACTAGTAGTACACAGACTACGTCTAACTTTTTACTGCCCGTTTGGGTTAAGAATTTCACCACCCCCTTTCCTCCTGTGGGTGTTGTAGACGTCGACTGATATGGGTTGAATTGTAGAGCAGGCGATGGCCTGGCACCCAGTCACTGCAATATCACGATTCCTGTCAATTCCTTACTTTCTAAGACTAGCACTTAAACATGAGCAGTTTGATGTATTTTGTCTACTCCTCCTGGGATTACAGGCGTGCGTTTTTGTACTTGTGTATGTAGTCTTAAAATACACAATTTATCGAACATATAATATAACATTAGGTACGTTAAATTTGAGCGCTATATTTTATACCACATACCTACCGTACAAAATGTTCTTAATACATTTACTTGCAAGATCTTATGCATTGATCTTAGTCAAATAGAAATTTCAATCAAAAATATTGCTATTCATTTCAGTCTAGATAGAAATGTACATAATACGTTTTAGATTATTTTAAGAGTATTTATTCGAGAAAAGAAATTTTTCTCAAACATGCAATGAAATATTGTCTTTACGTTCCTTAAAATGGGCTGGGAAGTATCGCTTTTTGGGCGCAACAACTCGAGAGGACTGTAAAGGGATTTCATATTATTTTTTAGGCCTAGGCCTGCAAAGTAACTTTTTTTTATAAAATATTGTCCTTTTAGAGCATTTTTTTTATTTCATTGTATGTTTGAGAAAAGCACTATACATGCCTCGGCGTGAAAACGGATTCCCGGCCTCGTATCCCTATCCGGCCTCGCTCGCACGCTCGCTCGGCCGTATATACCCACTTGGCCGGAAATCCTCATTTTCCCGGCCTCTGATGTAATGTACTATATTTCTAAGTTAATGAGAATCAAAGTAGGTAATAGACAATCTTTCGTACTAAAAAAGCAACTTCAAGCAGCTTACACGCGAACAAAATTACAAGCATAACAAACGAAAAGAATGCTTTTCCTCGCAGTTTAATCAGTAAAGATATTCCCTAAAACATCCCCATTGCTATTACGTCACGCAAAGGTTAATGTACTGGACGAAACTAGTACAAATGAAGATAGAACAAAGGAATTTCATCCTTATGCTCATTTGTCTCCGTCCTTTGTGTGGAAACTAAGAAACATGGAACTGTATCGTGGAAACATATGGAGCGTTGTTTTGTGGTAAACGGCAGCGGTTAGTGGTCATGTGTGTTAAAAAAGGAACGATGACGTTCGTTTTCTTAAATGCTCCTGCTGGTCCTGCATTACTGGTGCGATATATCCTTGTCCGTAGCGCTGTCATGTACTATATCTGTTATTTTCTTTATAAACAAAATAAATATCAGTAATGTTTACAGAGTTTTGTAGTTTTATCTGACATGTACATAATAGTGGTGTTACTTCTAAGTTTACAAGTGTACTGGATCATAAATACTTGTACACTCAAGTTCATAAATATGTGCACATTTCTTCACCTTAACTAGTTGCAATAAGGTGGAAAAATGTACATTATATTTCTGAGCTTGACTGTACAATTGCAAAAACAATTATTTTAATATTCTGTATTCTCATTCATTCATTCAAAAGAAAGGCTTGGCAATGAGGAAGTGTTTAGAAATTGTATCTTTTATCCCAAAATAACTTAGGAAAAACAAGAAATACAACAGTTACTACAAATAGATATATAAATTGAATAAATTCCCGGGCCCATACAATCTGGGTGAATTCAAGTCAAGAGTGAATAGGCTATTACTGAACCAGTGAGCTACAACCTCGGCCTTGTCGTCACTTTCCATCAGGTGCGACTAAGGTCAATCACTGGCCAGTTTATAAAAAAAAAAAAAAAACAATTAGCTTCAACAGTAGCGGATTAAAACTAAATATCAAAAGTGTCTGACATTCTGAACACTTTCTTTAACATTTATTAGAATACAGATAAATCTGTACAGTTCGCCTCTTAATTATTCTTTATATGTTTTTGTTTAGCGGTTACAGAAGTTACGTCTGAAGCGTTATTTGATGCTGACTATGAATTCAACACAGCAAAAGGGAATGTACAAGTTTCCAATGGGCTGGCAACGCGCATGTGACACTGTTTGAGTTGCAGGCGTCCATAGGTTACGGTGACTGCTTTACATCAGGCGGTCCGTATGCTTGTTTGCCATCGACGTAGTATAAAATAAAAAAAAGAGGCTGCCTGCGCTGGATGCCGCGCCTGCAGGTCGGCTCTGCATCATTGCCATCTTGGGCATCGTCGCTACAGTCATTCCGGTCGAGGTCTTCACCAAGGTCACGTATTGCGGGGCAGTAGAAGCCTGCGCGCCGCCGCCGGGCGAACACATGCCGCAGCGTATCATGCTCATCTACCGATCCGTGTGTTTTCCTCCTAAGCTTCCTACAGTCGGTTAGGTACGAATTTATTCACTAAACTTTGTCAGCGACTTTATCAAGTGCTTACTTATTTAGCACGAACGTAGTTTAAAACTAGCTTAAACTAGCAGCAGGTGTGACAAACATGCAATTCGCACGTGTGCATACATTCATACGCTTACGTAATATTTTAGACGCCATTTTGTGGATATAAATTGTGTACAATCTATGCACCTCCCGTTGTGACTCAAAAATAATTATGCTTCTCTGGATTCGCGTAAGGTTACATCATGTAAGAAAGAGAGATTGAAGTCCAGATTCACTTATTATTTTTCCCCTCACTAGCTCGGAAACACGTGTTTTGTCCTTTAATACCAGCGGGTAAAAACGCATTTTATCCACTAGTGGGTAAAGTAATTTGACCTTGAATAAAGTCAAATTAACTGCTTTAAAATTGATAAAAGTAGGTGAACCTAGTAATAAAGATGATTTACCACCTGTGGAACTACTGGAAGCAGTGATAAACGCATTTTTTGCGTTGTAGTTTCCTCGCTATAGTGAGGGGAAAAGTTTTGTGTTACACTCGGGTGCAAATCAAATGTATTTTAGTTCTCGCGTGTTAAAAATCTCGCAAGTTCAGGATTTTATTCTTGAACCACTCGCTTCGCTCGTGGTTCAACTATCGAGTCCTTTCACTTGCTCGTTTTTCAATTCCACACTCGGCGTTAAAATACAACTTTGCCCCCTTGTATAACAAATTACTATTATCGCGCTTTTCGAAAATCGACTAATAAAGCGCGTAAACAAGGATGCCAATCGTTCATGCTCAGATTATATAAGGTCCTAATTTATTAGATGCAGATATTTTTACAGCTGATAGTACTCGGTCTCTGGAGTATATTAAACCGTGAAACATTATAGCTTTTACGATGTTTTTTTGGAGAAAACGGAAAAACAAATTTGCTACGTAAAAACACCCTGTTTATGTGATTATTAAATGAAAACTCATTGAACAGATTCTAGTACCTCTTTTACGTACCACTTAACTGTAACTGGCCACTTCACGTCGATAAATTAAATACTTGATTGTCAATGTCATGTTATTTTCCGTTGGATTGTGTCGTTTCAAAATTGTGTATTGATAGAGAGGGTCGCAATTTTTGTAATTTTTTATGATAATAAATGTTTTCTTTTGTTCATGCTTCTTTTTAAAAATATGGGTAGATTTTATTTGACAAGTTTTAACTCGACAGGCCCAATGACATGTGAAATTGTGCAGTTTTCCCGCCGAACCTTTACGACATTTACAACAAACAATTGTTGACATGACAGACAGTGTTATTGTGACATGTGATAATGCACATGATGATTTTTTTTAGACGAAATTATAATTAATTTTTTTGTTAGGAAAATGAAATCAAAAAAGTTACATGAAAAGATTTCTTAATTTATATTTAAAGTTAATTATTTTAATGTAAAGTATCATGTGTTAAAATATCTGCAACTAATAAATTAGGACCTTATATACCAGCATTCTTTATTAGTTTAACAAGGCGAGTGGAATAAGTCGCAACTTGTCTATGAAGCCTGTACTGTTCGAATTATGATTTGTAGGTACAGTCAACAACACAGCTGTGTATACAGACAAAGTGCTAAAAATATGTATACACACCTTTATGTACAGGTAATAAAGTTCTGTATACATATTTTTGGCACTTTGTCTGTATACACAGCTGTGTTGTTGACTGTACTCTTTCTTTGCCAACTCTGTGTCGTATTTAAATAATACTTTAAAGATGTGAGTAAGATATCTCACTGCGTAATCTGTGAGTGTGAAAAGTGATGTTTCAAGTCTTAGTGGTTTATGACACAGATACATCCCATCCATGTCATATTTAGACTCAAATTTACGTTTACGAGTGTATTAAAGTTCAAATTAGGCCTTAAAAGATTACATTTCTAACCTCAACATTCCTAACCTCCCGAATTTTTCGATAACCTAAACCCAAGAACCCTTTTGTAACAAATCGAAAGGCATTCACAGATGTAGCTTAAAAAACAGTTCCCCAATTTCGTCCTGAACCCAATGACCGGAACTAAAATCAGAGAAACCCGGATGAGCCGGCTGCTTTTTCCGGTTATAGCAAAACGAGGGCATTCAACGGTCCCCAATTAGGCCGGATATCCGGATATACTGTCCGGCATAAAGAAAGCAAAGCCGGTCGGTGAAAAGTTAGCGTAGGCACAGGACGATTACGAATGAATTGAATGATCATTTGGGTTAGGTAGATATAACGTACAAAGAGTCAATTAATTTAGGCTTGCCAATTCATGATCAATTTTATTACCTAGGTTAGTTATGACCTTACTACTGCTAGTTGAAATATATTATTACAAGCCTAAGTATATTGTGTCTCACTGCTGCTGGGCAACGGCCTCCCCCTTAGATTTCCACTCGTCCCGGTTCTACTAGTTCGGTCCGGCTAGTTGAAATGAAATGAAATATTTATTTTCCTAGTAGGCATATTACAATGCGCATATGAACGTCAAATAAAGCTACGCCGGCTCTAACCCTACGCATCAGCCTCGAGGAGATTTGTCCCCCCTCAGTTGGAGGGGGGTATCCACTATGGGACCGGCAAGAAACTCGGCAGGCCACTTCTTTTCAAAACATTACATCTTATAATTAACATGCATTAAAAAACAAGATACAATTTAATAAGCAAAAATATTCATCAAGAAGTCGGTTAAAAAAATATTAACAGACTAGGTACCTACTATATGGAAATTAATTTCAATAAATTATACAAAGTACAAAGCTACTATGATTAATAAGAGATGTTAGAGATGTATAGAGTCTCTAAGTGTCAAAGTACATCTAAAAAAAAAATTATACATGATGAAGAAAAAAAACAAACTGGTACAAAAAAAAGATAACTATAATAACTTTAGAGTTGTAAAAATTCTCTTGATGTCTCAACAAAAGAAATATATATATATATACTTAATCTACTTTTTTTTCCTTGGAGATGTATATGGTCTCCAAGAGTCAGAAAGTAAATAAACAAACAAAGACCGAACAGAGTGCCTCAATGTAATCTTACTCAAAATTAATGTTACAATAATTATAATAGTATAGTTAGTGGGATGTTACAATTATTTACTTACTTATATGACCGATTGTTAGTGTCGATGTTAAGTTTAAGAGTGAACCAATAATAGGCTAGTTTCCTACTAGTCAAAACAGCTTCTTTTTAAGAACTGTCAAAACGATTTATTGTTATTGTTAATATCGAAGACATAATTATGTAACTCCGTATAGAGAGCTACAGTCTATGAAAAAAACGTACCTCAGAACCATATAGAAATAGGTACGGTGGCCTAGATGGCGTTACACCTTTGGTGGACGCTCGGCTAGATGGCGCTAATATTAATATTTGACATTTTAACACAAATATCAAGCTAAGAATATGGGCCAAATTGTCATAACTGAGGTTTAAAAGTTTTAAGCCTGTGTCGAGAGATGGCAGTATATGCGCTGTGATTACATAATATTTTACTATATACTTTTGACAATACACTTGATCCTCTATGTTAATATGGAATTACTATGAAATACTGAGGAGTGGCGACAACGTCAATTCATTTACTTTATATCTTTCTCTTTCACTTATCAAATAGAAATTATGTTTAGACATAACTAATGTCCATATCTTCTAATTGTGTATTTTATTTCGTGCAATGCATAAAATATTTTATTTTAAATAAAGGAAACTAGCCTATTGTGACGAAATTTGCTTAACTTTAAATTATTAGAATAACTTGTGAGAGCCTCATTCTTAAGCGACAATAGACATGATTTCTAGGTTTGTAAGCGATGCTGGGCTAAAATATATTTAAAAAGAAAATAAAATAACAAGTCTCTCTGTGTCCATATTACACAAAATACCTGAATTCAGGAGTAATCTTGCAATTAAAAGCCCAAAAGCTAAAAGGTTAGTTACAGAAAAAATAATAAATTTAACCTGTACTTCCCTTCACATGAATCCCTGTTTGGTGTAATAATATACCCTCTCCTAACGCAACATATCAAGTGATTTTTTTACAACACCCAACAAGAATTTTAAATGGTAAATATACTTAGCATAATTACCTGATATCATAACTCTAATACCCGTAGCATCTTTCCATAATAGCCAGGATCATAGTACAAGGCTAGTTACAGTAAGACATCTACAAAAAAGTAAGGAATTTACATGCAAAATTCATCTTAGACATCGAAACGACCTCCTTATGACTGTAGCTCAAAAAAGACTAGCAAAATATTGTTCTTTAGCAAGTAAAAACACTCAATTTTAACGCCTCCCATCCATTTTACTTCCCTCTGTTTATAAATAGATTACTCTTAATAATTTTACTTTACAAAACCTTTTAAAGTATCACAATAACCTTCAGGAGCGATGGAATATTCATATTTTGTTGACATTACGAAGGACAGGCTTTGAATAATTCATGAGGTGGAAAATAAAATCGGTAATAAACACAATTTTAATAATCTTTAATGGGTATAGCGTAATTAAAAGCATTTGGAGCTCTATATGGAGTAAACAAAACTATAAGTTTCAAAATATGACGATAGTAGGATTCATAAAAATGTTATAAGTATATTATATAAGGTCCTAATTTATTAGATGCAGATATTTTACAGCTGATAGTACTCGGTCTCTGGAGTATATTAAACCGTGAAACATTATAACTTTTACGATGTTTTTTTGGAGAAAACGGAAAAACAAATTTGCTACGTAAAAACACCCTGTTTATGTGATTATTAAATGAAAACTCATTGAACAGATTCTAGTACCTCTTTTACGTACCACTTAACTGTAACTGGCCACTTCACGTCGATAAATTAAATACTTGATTGTCAATGTCATGTTATTTTCCGTTGGATTGTGTCGTTTGAAAATAAATTTTATTTTAAAATTATTTGACAAGTTTTAACTCGACAGGCCCAATGACATGTGCAGTTTTCCCGCCGAACCTTTACGACATTTACAACAAACAATTGTTGACATGACAGACAGTGTTATTGTGACATGTGATAATGCACATGATGATTTTTTTTAGACGAAATTATAATTAATTTTTTTGTTAGGAAAATGAAATCAAAAAAGTTACATGAAAAGATTTCTTAATTTATATTTAAAGTTAATTATTTTAATGTAAAGTATCGTGTGTTAAAATATCTGCAACTAATAAATTAGGACCTTATATAAAGACTTCTACAGATTACCAATTTGCCGGACGATAAAAGCCTGCTATTTAGAAGCAAAAACCGAATAACTGTTAAGCCAATAAATTATTGTCCGGCGAACTGAGAATCTGTAGGATTCTAAAGTATACGGTCCATTGGGGTAATTTCGAAAGGGGAATCTTGATATGATAGATTTGATGGCGTGTGGTGACGGGTTAAGAATTTTACCACCCCCTTTCTTCCCGTGGGTGTCGTAGAAATCGACTGTGGGATACGGGTTAAATTGTGGCGTAGGCAAAAGGTTGGTAACCTGTCACTGCAACGTCACAATTTGGATTTCTTTCAACTCCTTTTTGCCAAGAGTGGCACTCAAACTTAGTAGTTCATGTGCTCTGCCTACCCCTTTATGGAATACAGGCGTGATTATATGTATGTATTGATATAACGGTGATTTTTATATTATAAACTGAAATAGATACCATACACTAAAGAAAAAGCGATCAAGCCCACTGGTGGCGAAGCCGGGAATCGAACCCGGGTCTCCAGCTAACGCGGCTGACGTGTTCGACCGCTACACCACCCCGACCGCCGAGGTACCCGTCGAAATTTCTCTAGTGTATGTTATCTCTGAAGGCTAGGCGCCTTTGACCAACTCTAAGGGCGAGCAATTAGTGCTTGCACCTCCTATATGAATCCTTTTGCAGGATTACGATATAGCGAGAGAGATGGTGCTGCCATCTATCGATGTAGGGAACAAATCAAATTATTTTATGAAATATTTTTTGATTTGTTTTTTTAAGTAGTAACACTACTATATATAAATTATAAACTGAAATAGATACCATACACTAAAGAAAAAGCGATCAAGCCCACTGGTGGCGAAGCCGGGAATCGAACCCGGGTCTCCAGCTAACGCGGCTGACGTGTTCGACCGCTACACCACCCCGACCGCCGAGGTACCCGTCGAAATTTCTCTAGTGTATGTTATCTCTGAAGGCTAGGCGCCTTTGACCAACTCTAAGGGCGAGCAATTAGTGCTTGCACCTCTTATATGAATCCTTTTGCAGGATTACGATATAGCGAGAGAGATGGTGCTGCCATCTATCGATGTAGGGAACAAATCAAATTATTTTATGAAATATTTTTTGATTTGTTTTTTAAGTAGTAACACTACTATATATAAATTATAAACTGAAATAGATACCATACACTAAAGAAAAAGCGATCAAGCCCACTGGTGGCGAAGCCGGGAATCGAACCCGGGTCTCCAGCTAACGCGGCTGACGTGTTCGACCGCTACACCACCCCGACCGCCGAGGTACCCGTCGAAATTTCTCTAGTGTATGTTATCTCTGAAGGCTTCGCCACCAGTGGGCTTGATCGCTTTTTCTTTAGTGTATGGTATCTATTTCAGTTTATAATTTATATATAGTAGTGTTACTACTTAAAAAAACAAATCAAAAAATATTTCATAAAATAATTTGATTTGTTCCCTACATCGATAGATGGCAGCACCATCTCTCTCGCTATATCGTAATCCTGCAAAAGGATTCATATAGGAGGTGCAAGCACTAATTGCTCGCCCTTAGAGTTGGTCAAAGGCGCCTAGCCTTCAGAGATAACATACACTAGAGAAATTTCGACGGGTACCTCGGCGGTCGGGGTGGTGTAGCGGTCGAACACGTCAGCCGCGTTAGCTGGAGACCCGGGTTCGATTCCGGCTTCGCCACCAGTGGGCTTGATCGCTTTTTCTTTAGTGTATGGTATCTATTTCAGTTTATAATTTATATATAGTAGTGTTACTACTTAAAAAAACAAATCAAAAAATATTTCATAAAATAATTTGATTTGTTCCCTACATCGACGACCTAAGTATATTCGAACGATAGAATATTCATACAGAATCAAGCTCGAGAAAAATTGAGTGAAACAATAAAACCGATAGTTTTATACCTGCCGCTGACAGGTGAGGTCTCTGGCGTCTCAATATTTCACCGCGCGGCTAAGTTACATATCGCGTTTTACGTCTCACGGGGGATGTGAGCAGTAAAAAATGGAGCCAATTCTGTTTTGGTAGGTTGTTTAGTAGGTATTTATATTTACACCCATAGTACAAGCTTTGCTTAGTTTGGGGATAAGTTGGTCTGTGTTAGGTGTCCCCCAATATTTATTTTATTTTATTTTTATTTCTCTTATTTTGACGACCCGTCTGGCTCAGTCGGTTGGTAGGGACCCTGCCTGCTAAGCCGCGGTCCTGGGTTCGAATCCCGGTAAGGTAATTTATTTGTGTGAAGAGCACACATTTGCTCCTGAAGTCATGGATGTTTTCTATGTATATAAGTATGTATTTATCTATTTAAGTATGTAGATCGTCGCTTAGCAACCAAAGTACAAGCTTTGTTGTCATCAAGTAATTGCTTAGTAAAATGAGTGTCACTTATAAATTGAAGATTTTTTGATGCAAATATTTATCATGTTGATTACCTAAAACTTGCTAGTGAATTTAACTGCCTCATTTGAAGAATGCTTTTAACATATAAGTAAAATGTGACTGCGATATGCTACTGATGTTTATGTATCAAAATTTTAATAATATAAATAAATATTCTTTAAACAAAATTACCTAATTTTAATATTTTTATTTATCACCGACTATCCGATTCATGTCGCATCTATATGAATTTACTACTTCGTGAAAAGAAGCGATTGTGGCTCATGCTTATTAATGGTAACTGGTAAGTTCAATGGTCGAATTTTAGTTATTCGATATCTGTCCGATATGTTCGAATGACATTCCTTCAAATAATGCGCAATGACATTATTCAACTAACCTATCATCATCCTCCTTGCGTTATCCCGGCATTTGCCACGGATTATGGGAGCCTGGGGTCCGCTTTGACAACTAATCCCAAGATTTGACGTAGGCACTAGTTTTTACGAAAGCGACTGCCATCTAACCTCCCAACCCGAGGGGTAAACTAGACCTTATTGGAATTAGTCCGGTTTCCTCACGATGTTTTCCTTCACCGAAAAGCGACTGGCAAATATCGAATGACATTTCGCTCATAAATTCCGAAAAACTCATTGCTGCGAGCCGGGGTTCGAACCCGCGACCTTCGGAACGAAAGTCGCACGTACTTACCGATACCAGCGCTTCAACTAACCTATCATATTGTAAAATCAAAATCGGCCTCCGACCTCGTAGAGTTTTATCTACGTGGGTGCACTAAACATTGCATAAAGATTTGGCATGCACGAACGGGGAATAAAACAGCGTTGGGAATTATTGGCATATCGTAATGTGGGGTTGCGAGGCTGCCGGGGTTTCCATGAGATAGTGGTGAAGCGTGGAAAGATCTGATAAACAAAAGTAGCATACTTTTGTATTGCCTTTTTTTAAAGTTAAAATAGTGTTCAGGATAATTAGTAGGTTTATCGTTATGTGGGGTTGCAAGACTTCCTATGAGTTTGTATAAGATGGACGTCTTGATAAGAAAAGTCTGTTTAATGTATTTACTGCACCTTGTTGCACCTTTGCCTTTTTGTTCGTATTATACAAATTCGACTCGTATCATCAATAATGTGATTTATTCCGTTTACTAAAATACTTTTGTTCCAAACTGATAAACCCGCAACAAATCGGATTTTGTTAAATTCACAATGCAAACTCTCAGTGTAGATTATAAGTCCAAAAGTATCACACGTATAGATATAAGGAAAAAAATAATCAAAAGAAAATGTAAATGTATTGAAACGAGCGTAAAACGACCCGAATATCGAAAAGGGTAAACGTTTAACCTCAATATCATACCAAATAAGAACTCAAAACATCTAACCAATATATAAAACCGGGGTTTGGTAATAAATAAGAATTTACTGTTGGTTTCAGCAACATATAAATTGGATAGAAATATTTGAATCGCTCTAGTAGCGATGTGCCGTTCTTGAATTTTTCTCGGGAACAGAGAATCTACTGGTAACGTTCTCGGAAATTTAAGGAAATGTTCTCCTAAAACTAAAACTTTTTTGTCGCAAATTCGACAAATAATAATGCTTAAATTGCTTATAGAATAAAAGGGCCTCGCTGTAAGAGTGTGTGACTTTCAATCCTCAGGTCGCGGGTTCGATCCCCGTCTCGTACCGATGAGTTTATTGGACCGGCAGTAAAACGTTACAAAATTCTCCAAACACATTATTTGAAGCGAGGATGTAAAGAAAAGAAAATATGTTAATTTCCAACATAAAAAATAGTGCACTTTTATTTGCTAGTCAGAGAGCGTTCTCGAGAATGTTGGATTTTATTTTTCGGAAATAAATTCTCAGAAACGGGAATATTCTCCTGGGTACATCACTATAGGAGATATATTGGGTGGTCTGCTGTTAAATTGTAGAATGCTCTGATGAAATACTAGGGCCAAAGGATATTTACGTCAAAGTTAGGTTGAGCATAGTTGTTGAAATGGAACTATGGAAATGGATCATAGCGCAATAATATATCACGTTTGAAAATGAAAATGAAAATGAAATATTTATTTTTCAAGTAGGCATATTACAATGCGCATATGAACGTCAAATAAAGCTACGCCGGCTCTAACCCTACGCCTCAGCCTCGAGAAGATTTCAGTCCCCCCTCAGTTGGGAGGGGGGTATCCACTATGGGACCGGCAAGAAACTCGGCGGGCAACTTCTTTTCAAAACATTACATCTTATAATTAACATGCATTAAATAACAACATACAATTTAACATGCAAAAGTATTCATCAAAGAATATGAACAGACTAGGTACTCTATGGAAATCAATTTCAATAAATTATATTATTGCTTAATAATACGTCGTTCTTCTTCAGAGAAAACATATCAAATTGTCATAGAAGAAAAAGATAATATGAATCTCAATATCATTAAATATGTAATTTACCTACACAACATAAAATATAAAATATTTGATGTGCTTTCTTATCTGAACTGTGTCCTCTATACATAATACAATTATTTTAATTGCTATTCGTTTTTTGTAGTTTCTGGTTCGGGCCATGCATGTTTGTCTGTCAAATAGTCCTCGACTCTGTAATAAGCCTTTAACATCAATGATTTTTTTAAGTAGTTCTTAAGAGCTGGGAGGGGTAATCTCAAAGCAGTGTCAGGTAACTTATTATAAAAATGAATGCATTGCCC
The DNA here is from genome assembly GCF_023078275.1 of Leguminivora glycinivorella. NCBI lineage: Eukaryota > Metazoa > Arthropoda > Insecta > Lepidoptera > Tortricidae > Leguminivora > Leguminivora glycinivorella. The sequence goes on from NC_062983.1 coordinate 2,000,785, forward strand.
AACAAATGACTTCTGTACTTTACGGACACGAAACTTCTTTATGGCAAGCTTATTTTTGTTTCTAGTGTTATAATTATGGATATCAGAATTCTTAGTGAAACAGTCTAAATTCTTAACAACATAAATTATACTATCATAAATGTATTGGGAAGCTACAGTTAAGATATTAATTTCTTTGAAGAGTTCTCTTACTGATTCACGTGTTCCTAAGTTGTAAATAGAACGAATGGCTCTCTTTTGTAATACAAAGATAGTCTGTATGTCAGCTGCTTTGCCCCAAACCAGAATACCGTATGACATTACACTGTGAAAATAACTATGATACACTAGGCGAGCTGTCTCAACATTAGTCAGTTGCCTGATTCTCCTAACGGCGTATGCGGCTGAACTTAATTTGCTTGCTAGTTTCTTTATATGAGGACTCCATTGTAGATTTTTGTCCAATGTTAAACCAAGAAACAGTGTTGTATCTACCATCTCTAAGCATTCATCATTCAAAAGTATTTTTGTATCGATTGGTTTAACATTCGGCAGAGAAAATCGAATACATTTGGTTTTCTTAGAATTAAGAAGTAAATTGTTGACAGTAAACCACTGCAGTACATCAGCTAACGTGCTATTAATTACATTGTAATCCGTAGATTTTCGGTCAACATTAAAAAGCAGTGATGTATCATCAGCAAAAAGTACTATTTCACAAAAGTTTTTCACTATACATGGCAAATCATTTATATAAACCAAAAACAGGAATGGACCTAAAATTGAGCCTTGTGGCACTCCTAATTGGACTACAGTCCCGCTAGAGCGAGTTTTGTTAACAACTACTGTTTGTGTTCTATTGCTAAGGTAAGAAGACATAAAGTTTAGGGCATTTATAGACAAACCATAGTGTTCTAATTTCAAAATGAAATTCTAAAAACCCTAGAGATAGATGCGGCATTGATAATTTCTTTGCCCTGAAATTTCTAGACATTTCATGTTTCATGTTTCGTTGTTTTTACAAGATTTTATTCAACTTGCCTTGTTAGTATGTTAGTGTGCGTCAAAACGTAGAAGCTAAATTTGACCCACTTCCCGGTTTCCGATTGAGCTGAAATTTTGCACACATATGTAAATCACGTGACAATGCAATATTATGGTATCATGGAGCTGATCTGATGATGGAGCAGAAAGGTGGTCATAGGAACTCTGTTATGAAACGTCGTATCCCCACCGAGTGAGGGGTTTTTAGAAACGTCTCGGAGAGCAGTAGATGGCTGTTGAAAAAAAGGTACAGTCAGCCATAAAAGCTTGTGCCAAAAATTTAATTTTTGCAAAAAAAAAACCTATTGTACGATAGGTTTGCACAATGTAATTTTCAATATTACCCTTTCAATATTACCCTTCTGTAAAGGGTCCAAAACGTCGGGATCCAGAATACAATAATACATCCATAATACACGTCATGTATAATAAATTTATTATACGCGACATAATCCGCTTCCGTACCTTAATTTTTTTTTTTTTTTTTTACCTTAATTTCATATATATTTATCGCATGTTTCACTACCTTATCAAATCGTTTATGCATCAGTAGGTAAGCCAAAGATACAAATATGTGTAGGTATGAATATTAGAACTTCTTTTTGAACTTCAGTTTTTTCAAATGCACAGAAAATAGGTTTGGTATTCAGAATAAATTATTTCAAAATTTATAAGATAATCATGTGTGATGAAGTAAATTAATTAAAACTTTGAGCTCTGAAAGTGCGTTGCTTGCGGCTATGTTAGAAAATTATAAAGTTTATTATTATTCTCCGATGTTGAGAAAAACATTTAACTTCATTAAAAACTATTAAAAGGCAGACTTCAAAGTTCTTGGAACTTTTCTTGATGTTCTAAAGAAATATTAGAAAATATATAATTTTTCACCACACCATCTTTTTTTTTTAATTTATTAACAAATAAGTACATTATATGATTCACACTTATGTTTCTCGCCAAACTGACTTGCAGTTTGTTGGCGAGGTAGTTTGTTAGAGAGGATCTGATAAAGGCTTTCCTGATTCTTAGGGAACAGACAGCAAAATTGCATTTTATCCACAAGAGTGCAAAGTTAGAATCCTATACGGGAGCGACCTTTTGTTCGTTTCTATCGCCTATAGCTCATGTCTTACCAGGGTGCGTAGCCGAATGGCACAAACGCTCACGAAACGAAACGCTAGTAGATATATTCCTAGTAACGTGTCGGCTAAAAATGATCTAACACCCTATCAGCGGGACTATTTAAAAAAGTTACGTGAAGAATTACAACAGAGAACTGACAACGGTGAAACTGATTTGACTTTGAAATATGTGAACAACTCCCCGAAGATTATTAGTACAAAAAAGTTATAAATAATGATCTGGGGATAGTAGAATTCACATTCTTATACACGAACTTGGCATCCCTAACGGCTAAAAGAGATTTGCTTATTATTGAAGTTAATAGATTAAAACCAACTTGTATTGTTATTACTGAAACACACTTAAAGCCATCGATAAATGATAGTTTGGTGGAAATTAATGGATATTCACTATACAGACACGATAGAGTTAAAGGAACGGGCTGGGGAGGAGTCGCTATATACATATCTCATACGCTCTACGGCAGACCTATACAAGTAATACCACACCCGGTGTATAACTCTCACCCCCAGGTTGAGGCATTGTGGCTAAACTTAAAGTACGAAACTTTTACAATTACAATTGCGGGAATATATCGACCAACTCATTACACATTTGAAGAGGCTGATCGTCTATTATTTGAAACTATTAGTCATGCTGCTATGGATCCCAACCCCGTGTTAATAATGGGTGATTTTAACTTGCCGGATCTCAAGTGGCCCCTGATTGATGTAGATACCGATAAGTACAATACAATACATGCTAACTTTCTTGATATGTATCTAAACAGTAATCTAACCCAACTAGTGACTGAAATAACAAGAAAGCGAAATAGCGAAGAATCTATACTTGACTTAATTATGTGTAACGAAGAAAACCTCTGTACCAAAATTCAATACTATCCCAATATAGGAAAAAGCGACCACCTAGTACTCCTAGCAACATTACAGATTGAGCTAAAATCGAACAGAAATACATGTATAGAACAAGTAAGAAGAAACTTTTATAAAGCGGATTTTCAGGAAATTATGAAAACAATTTCATTGAATACTTCATGCCACACCGGGCAGGTTAACGTTGAAGAAGCTTGGAAGGAATTCAAGTCAAAATCACACGCCGCAATCGAAACTCGTGTACCATTGTCAGCTAAAAACAAAAAGTTAAACATAAACAAACCATGGATTACAAAGCAAGTACTAGAAAAGGTTAACAATAAATTAAAACTTTGGAGAGAGTATACATTAAATGGCAGTGAAAAATCATATAAAGCTTATAGAACTGAAAATAATAAATTGGTGACATTGGTCAGAAAATTAAGAGCTGAATTTGAAAGGGGAGTAGTCAACTGTGGTCCGAAATCATTTTATAGTTACATTCGTAAGCAGCTTTCCTCTGAGGTGTCCGTGCCACCTTCACTGAGAGATGAGAAGGGTAATGTCACCAATGATCAAAGAGCTGTTGCTGAGCTTTTTGCTCATCAATTTGAGAGATCTTTTGTTTGTGAACCACCACACATCAGCATTCCAGACGTTCAGCTGCCGCGAGTGGAGAATTCAATAGAGTCAGTATGCTTCACGCCTGAGAATGTGGCAAAAGCGTTAGTAACATTCAGTGACTCTACATCAATGGGCCCAGATAGTTTGCCCTCAATTTTTCTTAAAAAGTGCAGGAGCGTGCTTGTTGATGAGCTGACTCTTATAATGAATTTATCCCTCAAGAATGGAAAACTACCGCGAGACTGGAAGGAAGCCCATGTAACTCCTATTTACAAGAAAGGTGATAAGTTTGTTGCTGCTAACTACCGTCCTATCAGCCTCACAAGCATAGTCTGCAAAACCATGGAGAAAATTATAGTCACTGAGTTGAGGAATTTTATCAATAAGGAGAATGTAATAATCGATGAGCAGCATGGCTTCGTACCCAAGAGATCTACCGTAACGAATCTTCTTCTATGCCTTGATAAGTGGACACGTGACTGGGACAATCGTCAGCCTACGGACGTTATATACTTAGACTACGAGAAGGCATTCGACCGTGTACCTATTAGAAGGCTTATTGCTAAATTGGAGCACTTTGGGATTCGTGGTCAACTCCTTGAATGGATATCGGACTTTTTATCTCACAGGATATTTAAAGTAAGAGTAGGAGAAACTTTATCTAGTGCTCACAATGTCTATAGTGGTGTCCCGCAGGGCTCAGTGCTCGGACCAATTCTGTTCGGCATATTTATAACAGACCTAAAGAGTGTAGTGCAATCAGAACTATCAATATTTGCTGACGATACCAAAGTTATGGGTAATCCACTTATAACTAATAACATTATCCAAAGTGACTTAGACCGCATAGTCCAGTGGACTAAAGACTGGCTCATATCGCTAAATCCTGACAAATGCACAGTTCTTCACATTGGGAAAACCAACCCGAAACTAGGTTACAACATTGATTCTGTTCCCCTGCAAGCTGTTACCAGTCAAAGAGACCTGGGCATCACTGTTTCGCATGACCTGAAATGGGGCACGCATATCACCAATATAACGAAGAAAGCAAATTCTATGCTGTATATGATTCGAAAGGCATTCCATGTGATCACTAAGGATCTTTTTGTTGGGATTTACAAGACATACCTACGTCCTTTGCTTGAATACGCTTTTCAGGTATGGTCCCCCTACTTCAAAAAGGATATTACACTATTAGAAAAAGTCCAGAGAAGAGCTACTAAAATGGTCGCTTCACTGAAAGATAAGCCATACAACGAACGGCTTCAGGAATTAGGTCTTACATCATTGGAGGATAGAAGAAAGCGTGGTGATCTCATTGAGACTTACAAAATCTTGTCTGGACACTACAATGTGAATAATATGAAAGACCTATATATACTAAGCCAGAACTCAAAACTAAGAGGGCATTCTAAAAAGCTTATCAAACCTCCATGTGCTAGCAACCCTAAGAAACACTTCCTGCCGAATCGCATAGTCAATATGTGGAACTCTCTACCAGAAACTGTTATTAGCGCGCCGTCAGTGAACTGTTTCAAAAATAGACTGGACAATTATATTAGAACTTTGAAGAGTGCAAAATAAACACAAGTGCAGTGATATACACGCATCAGCTCGAAGAGCTGCTAGTGTATCAAATAAATAATAATAATAATAATAATAATATATCTATCTCTATCGCTCTTGCGTATTGGCGCGACAGAGCCAGACTACCTTTCGCGGCGTTTCGCTTTCGTTTCGCGTCGGAGACATGCCATTCGGCTACGGGGCCAGGCCAACGTCACTCGCTCGCGGTCGCGCGTTAAGTATCTACACGCTAGCCGTTCATTCGAATGAACGAGTGGCCTTGGGGCGCCACGCGCCCGCCTGTGTAGTCGCGTGGCACGTACCTACCTACTATTCTTCTGAGTTTTACGTAGTAACTCATTAGTATTAGAGAGAGTTACTGTCGAAATAAAATGTGTAATCACAGTCCATAGACTGCCATCTCTTGACACAGGCTTGAAACTTTTGAACCTCAGTTTTGACAATTTGGGCCATATTCTTAGCTTGATATGTTTTAAACTGTCAAATATTAATATTAGCGCCATCTAGCTGAGCGTACCCCAAAGGTGTAATGCCATCTAGGCCACCGTACCTTTTTCTGTATGGTACGTTTTTTTCTTAGACTTTATCTGTCTATACGGAGTTATATATGTCTTTGGTATTAGTTAAATAAAGCGTAGGTATTTTTTGTCGTTTTGCGGGCAAGTGAAGGATCTATTACGTTAGTAACTTATTAATAATCTGTGGCCTTACACGCTTTTGGTGGGACTAGTGGCTAACTGAGGCAAATGTACGCATGCTGTGGCAATAAGAGTCTGCGCCATCATGTAATGTTAAAAGCCCATCGGCTATATTTTATCGAAATTATTCCCTGAGGCGTATTCAGTATTTTACAATATGAAAATAATAATTGAACACAAATAATTTTATTTATGGAACTTTTGCCTCGTATCTGTATATCATATTCATATTCATATTCATATTTATTTATTGCATCTATGGTGTTATAAGATGTTACAAAGTAGGTGTGCTCATGGACCCTATCAAAAATGTAAAGAAGAAACTGACTGACATATCAACGCACAGCCGAAACCGCTGATTTTAGAGATTCCAAATTTGGCACGTACGTTCCTTATTTATAAGGTTTAGAGGAGTACTAAGAAAGGATTATTCAAAATTGACCCCTTAAGGAGAAAAATGGGGGTCCAAAATTTGAATAATATTAGTACGCGAAGCCGCGGGAAAAAGCTAGTTGCAGTTATAAGTGTCTCGAAAATATTAGTCTAAATACCTTTGTTCAATTGTACACGGATCCTGATCGAATCTCAGTGTCTCTCTTAATATCTCTCTCTCTCTCTTGAGTCTGTCTCTTGAGTAAGCCATTTATAATTTAAAAAAAAATATGTAGTGAAAAATCTGAATAAAATTGAAACCTAATTTATGTACAATTTTTTTTCAAAAATTCGTATCATTTTCATAAAGTTAAAGAGATAAAGCAATACCACGGTGCTGACTGAAGATCGGGAAGAGTATCCAATATCCTGTCTCTTCCAGCATTATGGTTTGTTTCATTGGATTGTTCAGGATAATATAATGTTATTTAATATTGCTTACAACCTTCCGTTCTAAATTTTCCTGTGTCTATGTTTCGGGTCTACATCAAACCAACCGCTAAGAGCTCTGCAAAATTCCGACAATTTAATGAAAACGCTCAATTAATGAAATTGATTGATTAATCGCTTTTCAATTTGACATGAAAAAGCAATTTAAATGAAGCGACTCAAAGCTTTAGTGTCATTAAAGTTAATGACATAGAGTTAAGCCTAATTATAGTTTGAAATATTGAAGCTGACTTGTTAAAGGAGTCAAAGAGATGATTAACTCATTCAATTTCAATGACATGGAAATTATTATTTCAAATAATGTTTTAAGCATTTCAGTTTTTAATGAACCATTGAATTAATTTATCAGACACCAAAAAAATGTAAATGTAAAAATAATATTAGAAATCCGCTCGGTGTACCCCTTGCATTTCATGAAAGTGTCAAAAGGGCCTCTACGCGTTGGTCCGTTGGCTCCGCGCACACTTCCATAAGGTCTAGAAAGGGAAAGACTTAGAAATTCAAGTTGATGTAGGATTTAAAAAAAAAAACTTTTAAAGTGACTGTTTTGTTTTTGTAGTGAAAAAAAAGCATAAAACATTACTTATACATACAATCACGCTTGTTTCCCAGAGGAATAGACAGAGATCTCGGAATTTAATTTACTACGGTCCTGGCAAACCACTTACGCTTCACTTTCATAACGTTTCTCATACGTGCGCGTTGGTTTCGAGTACTTAGACCGGCCTTTTTGCAATAAATATTTCCCTGATTTGGTCGAGAAAAGTTTGCTTAAAAAAATCTATATCTAGAATACGAGTTCGCTACGTATACAAACTTCTCTTCCGCTTATCGTATACTTTTGTCAGAGTAGTCGTGATCATTGGGGTCGTTGTGCTGCCTTTTTAATTGTTTCCCGCCATATTGCTCTATTTGCAGCGTTCCGCGCGCAAAGATTTAAGGGTGACCCGGTGAGAGCCCTCACTTGGTCTGTTCATCGCATTGAGGGGCGCAGTCTTGGGTCTTGTACCGCCCACTCTACACTGAACAACAAGTCTCTCTATGGCGGATTCTACCCTACGTGTAACGTGACCGAAATAGCTAAGGGTACACAAACTTACAGATACCTATCTATACATTACAACAATAAATGGGGGTAAAAACCCTCCCGATCCCCGCTATCGTGTACAACTCGTCACGGATTCAAATACAATCCATTGGATTGGCGACAAAGCGATATCAGACCATCTCGAAAAAGCAAAAATAAATTCGGAACATTGCTGACGCAGGACCGACGATATTGCTCCAATGACCTGGGGTGATATTTCGGAAAGCAAGCAATCGAGATTCAAAGATTGAATAGGTGAAACTGTAGAAAATGTCAAAAATTTGTTATTCTTTTGGGTTTTATGGCATCGTTCTTTGGGGAGATATGCTTACACATTTTCCTACAAGTTTCCAATTTGATAGAGAAGAAACGTGTGTTTTACTGAAGTCAAAGTGAGCTCGACGATGTCAAAATATAATTATACACTCTTCTCAGCTATATGACATCGTTCTATGGGGAAATAATGATATAAGTAACATAATTTTGATCTCAAGATTTCCATTTCGATTGAGAGGAAGTATGTATAATGTTGTCAAAATAATGGATATTTTTTATTTTATGGCAAGGTTCTTTGGGGAAATGTTCTCATAATATATTTTTCGTATCCATGTTTCAACTTTGATTGGACGGAAATATTTGTATGTCTTTGGCCAAATTGAAGCATAATTATAAATATATATAAAAATGATTTCTAGGTTGCTGAATACGAACTCTTCGAAAAAGTAATATAGTAGGTATGATTTGGCTATATATAGCAACCTAGAAATCATTTTTATATTTTTCTATTTATCTATCGTCGCTTAGCACCCATAGTACAAGATTATAATGGTACTTAAGGTAGACGGTCAAATGCTTCTACGTGCCTACGCGTCACCGGTTTAATGAACTAGTACCTAGTTTGGCTCATTGCCAATATAAATATGGGTACCTAATACGCTGAAGATAGTAAGGCGTGGCGCGAGCTTGTGAAGGCCCTTTGCACCACTGGGATGCCTTAGGACTACAACAACAACAACAACAATCTAATAGTAAATTCATAAACGGTAGTGACGAGAAGCTAATCACGCTTTTTCTCCATTTACTTCGATTTCCGTACATTCCCACGCTTTTCTGCTTACCTCAGCACAACTCGAACCGCCGCGTAAATGATTTTTCCCAAAACTGAATCGTCTAAATCATTCGGCACCAAAACGAGGGAGCATTATATTACCAAATGCCGACTCAGAATTTATGTCAAATAGAAGGAGGCCGATTTTAAATTAAAGATTTGACTTTAGTCACCAAAAATATCTCAAAATTGAGAGTTACATATCAACTATATATATTATAAGGTCCTAATTTATTAGTTGCAGATATTTTAACACATGATACTTTACATTAAAATAATTAACTTTAAATATAAATTAAGAAATCTTTTCATGTAACTTTTTTGATTTCATTTTCCTAACAAAAAAATTAATTATAATTTCGTCTAAAAAAATCATCATGTGCATTATCACATGTCACAATAACACTGTCTGTCATGTCAACAATTGTTTGTTGTAAATGTCGTAAAGGTTCGGCGGGAAAACTGCACATGTCATTGAAGTGGCCAGTTACAGTTAAGTGGTACGTAAAAGAGGTACTAGAATCTGTTCAATGAGTTTTCATTTAATAATCACATAAACAGGGTGTTTTTACGTAGCAAATTTGTTTTTCCGTTTTCTCCAAAAAAATATCATAAAAGCTATAATGTTTCACGGTTTAATATACTCCAGAGACCGAGTACTATCAGCTGTAAAAATATCTGCATCTAATAAATTAGGACCTTATATAGCTATAGGTCTTCAAAAGATATCCACAGACCGTTTTGACGAAGGCCTTTTGGAGGTTTTTATATCCGCCGACCAGAAAGCCTATTTAGGTTGACAATCGCTTATAGTAAGAAACGCTTTAGTCTCTCTATTTATCTTCTTTATTAGTGCCATTGAGACAACATTTAATTTTTTTTTTCGGGATGTCCCTTCCCGGGATGTCCCTTCGGCGGGATGTCCCTTCGGCGGGATGTCCCTTCGCCGGGATGTCCCGAAGGCGTTCGATCTTGGATAGAATGGAGCATTTGCTCCAAACTCCAACAACACTCTTTATATAAAAAAAAAAAAAATCATTTTTTTTCTCTGCGAAAAACTGTCTTCTAGACTCCTAAGGAATTATTGTCACCAGCGCAAGTGCCAACTCGTCTTGCAACTAAGATGAGCAGTAAATATTTGCGACTTTTGAGTATTTGGAGCTTCGCTTGTTTTTATGCGACATCAGCGATCGCTCACGCTGATTGGCTAGCACAAAAGCAGTGCAAGAGAAAGATGGGAATTCCAGTGTGCGTAGAATGCTTCAAGGTTTATTTCATTTTTGAGCCATTTAGATGTCACTATTATTTTGTTATTTCATAGTTAAACTATGACGTGGCCAATATAAAATGAGCTAGAATTGGATCAACAATTAAAGTCAGTGACTGTACAATATCATTACTTTAATATTTTTTTATCGGAATCGGCCTAACCGGGATCGCATTGACATACCATTAGGTGATATCGATGCGGCAATTTTCCATTAATGTTGATGGTAGGATGACATTAAAACGTGCTGAAACTGATATTCTTTTGTTTCAGGTGATTGGCGTTTGGATGGACATGTAAGTATATTTATTTTGAATATTTAGACTCAACATTTGTGTCATGTGTTTTGAAATTTATTAATTAATTTTATTTAATGATACGTCAGTGACAACTTACTAATTTTTTCGGTGAAAAATGATGTAATATTTGTATGATTATGTGTTTACTAACTTTTGCCCGCGGCTTCGCTCGAAAAGTAGCCTATATCACTCTCCATCCCTTCAACTATCTCCACCTAAAAAAATCACGTCAATTCGTCGCTCCGTTTGCTGTGAAAGACAAACAAACAGACACACACTTTCCCATTTAAATATAATATTAGTATGGATTGTAAATGTACGTTAATATATGACATGTGCTATTATTTTTGGTAAAAATAATTGCGCCTTTAAAAAAAACTACATTATTAATACTAGCTACCAATATTATCTTTATATATCCTATTATCTTTTCTAAATATCAACCATCATTGTTCCTTATTCCTCTTTGTTTAGAAAACCTCGTTTTATAGCTTCTGATTCTTTGTTACAAGCTAGCAATAAAATTTAATGGCCTTGACGCTACTTTGATTTTTGTTCTAACTTGTGTTGAGTCCCTTTAAATCGGTTTTTATTTGTCGCTAATGTTTAGTTTCGACTACTTTTACAATTGTTCGAACGATGTGCTAAGTTTCACAAGTAGTTGCTTGTTTTGTCTTCGTGTAGAAGACATTTTCAAGAGTTTTTTAAAAAGTAATTTCTGTGAGAATGACATTTAAAGATTTTTTGTCTGAAAGTTTCTTTAACGTTGAAAGTAAAGTTATTTGAACTCTGAAATTTTATAGTGTTTGTCAATCTACTGTATAAATATGAAATAAATATCTTTAAGTGCAACTCTAATAAAAAAATAGTTGATAAAGTGTTTAACCAAAAAATATCATTCGGTTAGGCATATAAATATAATAAATATGTCTAGGTAGATACAATAATAGCTGAACACTCTGAACAACCAGGTAATTAAGAACATAAAAATATGACTTTCTAAAAGCAACATGAGTTTGACATCAACGATCAAGTAAAGTCGTCGTTGTCCTTGCGATATCCCGGCATTTGCCACGGCTCATGGGAGCCTGGGGTCCGCTGTCAACTAATCCCAAAATTTGGCGTAGGCACTAGTTTTACTAAAATGATTGCCGTCTGACCTTCCAGCACAAAGGGTAACTAGGCCTCATTTTAATTAGTCCGGTTTCCTCACGATGTTTTGCTTCACCGAAAAGCGACTGGCAAATATCAAATGACATTCACACATAAGTTCCGAAAAACTCATTGGTACGAGTCGGGGTTCGAACCCGCGACCTCCGGATTGAAAGACGCACGCTCTTACCGCTAGGCCACCAGCGCTCAACGATCAAGTAAAGTATAAATACTAACAAAGGAATTAATTCCAACTAGTTCACGTTCGAAACAAAATACTATACAAAAGTAATTTCAATCGTTTGACGGTTTAGCATAAAAAGGTATATTTTATAGAAAACTCTTTCAACGGAAAGAATAACCTAGCTCCTTACTTCTCTTTGTACCAATTGAATAAAAACAACTCCAGACTTCCACTCATCAAACTTTAACTTTAAATGCTAAGTTATAGTCTATTGCCATCACCAACGGTTGCTTTTGCAAGTTCACGATTGAGTATAATACGAGGTTTGAATAGTTTCTTTATAAATGGAATTGCTTCGACATCATTAATGAAACCCTAACAGTTATGTTGAAAGTGTTTGGTCCTTTGTTCTTTTTGTAGGTTTTATTTACTATTCTTCTGAAAGCACAAATTGGTTTGTGTCTGTAAAGAGCATCTGAGACATTGAAAGTGTTGTAGTCAATCTTTGAAGTGGGTGGTATTTTTAGACTTGCGTAGATATGCGTAGAACCAGAAAGTAGTTGTAAAATCAATTAAAGAAGATTCAAGTCAAGAAAGTAACTGATAGGTACTGTAAGAGAGTCGGCCTATCAGTGGAGAGCATCCAAACATTTAAACAACGTTTTGAATCAATATTTTTTTATATTTTAGGAGCTAAGTACAACCGTTCACTCTCAATCGCTGCTTCTATATGAATGCCCCTTTGAAGTGTCTGTTTTCCTTGACGTTTTTTATACTGTTCCAATTTTAAATCAGGGACTGCCAGTCAGCGACCATGACTGCTGTAAAAGGTTTCATTCTGAATGCGAAACCTCTTACATATCCCTCCCCCTTATGTTAGAAGCAGCCATTGTTCACAATACTACACCCTATCCTATCCTATTCTACCCTAACTACCGGTTGGCCCTACCTAAGCCAGGCCCCCCTACACACAAAAAAAAAAAAAATCTCCTAACACCCAATAGTGACAGCCTCATTCAAGGTAGCCAACATCTAACGCTCTTTGCGTGGTTGCCTAGTCCACGGTTGAGACCGCCATAATTTGGATAGTTGGACTATAGCCAAGGTCCTCGCAAATTAGTCAGATATGGACTATGGTTAGGAAAACCAATGGCAAAAACCTAACCCCTGCCCATCGACTAAACCCTTTTATTTTGAACTTTCTGACAGCTAATTGTCTGTGGCCATGACTAGATGACATTGACATGACAGCTGTTAGCAAATTCTCCTAACTTCAAGTAAAAAAACAAGGCAAAACGTTTATTTCACATGAAAAAACATAATAAATTTTGAAGATGCCGATTCTTGTTGGCGGTGGCGTTGAAGTGGGGGCTTCTCATGGCCGCCAATCTTCCCGCCGCGCCGGTTGCGAAGTGAAGTGGAGCCCGAACGGCTCATGAAGATTGCTACAGCTGTAGTGTGCTGCACGTTGGTGATGACGACGAAGTGGGGGTTGCATATGACCGCCAGCCATCCCGCCACACCGTGAGCAGCTGGATCATTTTGGTCATCTAGTCGGCCTTGTCTTGATACATGTAAAAGAAATGTGTATGAATGTTGTTCTTTGTAGTCAGGAAATTATAAGGGTGTTGTGACATTACTCTATAACTTTAAACGATTGTATCTATTTATTAAATATTTACAGTTTGGGGTGTGTTTTATTCCACAGTTTACATATTTTCATATAACTTAACCTTATTGGTAGCTATAGGAAAACATTATGGAATAAATAAGCCTATCAAATAGTTTTTATTCTAATATAAACATTGCATAAATAATATGTATAGTATTCTACATGTTATATATTGCGTCAAAATAATTAGTTCTATGTGGTTATTTACAAATAATTATCCTTTTTAACATTAGGGATAGGCAAATGACATTTTCTGTCACAAGTCCTTTTTCCTTTGAAATAATGTACATTTTAGTTCACTAAACAATTATTCCGTAAGTTCTACAATATAATGTATAATTAAAAGATTGAAACTAAATTTACATTGCCTATCTAATGTAACCTACATATCTAGGAAGATTTACTGCATATGTGTATGATTAAGTATATAGGTATGATGGAGCTGATGTTCACGCAATTTGCGTCGACGCCCATGGTCATCGAAGAGGAGTCGTAGAGTTTCTTGAACAACACAATCTTGATCGCCCGTTGCTCTGTTGAATGTCTCGCATTCCATTTTTACGTCAATTCTGCACAGCTATATTTTAACTACGGAATGGGTGATAATGAGTATTAGATAATAAGAAATATATCACCCGGAATAGCTCTTCGTATCGGCGACGATGGTCACTTTGTTTTCCTTCTTCTTAAAGCGCGTTTGGCTTATCGCTTGGCATGCGCTTCCTCGCGCTGTGAGGTCGGGGTTCGTTGTCTGAAAACTCTGAAACCGAAACTAGGGGAAACTTTCAGACGTTAGTGCCTCCACCATGTAAGAGAGTCGGCCTATCAGTGGAGAGCATCCAAACATTTAAACAACGTTTTGAATCAATATTTTTTTATATTTTAGGAGCTAAGTACAACCGTTCACTCTCAATCGCTGCTTCTATATGAATGCCCCTTTGAAGTGTCTGTTTTCCTTGACGTTTTTTATACTGTTCCAATTTTAAATCAGGGACTGCCAGTCAGCGACCATGACTGCTGTAAAAGGTTTCATTCTGAATGCGAAACCTCTTACAGTACCTATGCTTAACTTACACAAGAACAAAACAAGCATTAGCAAAGTTCACAATTAGGGTTATCCCACATCTCTAGCGTCTCGCGAGCGTAGCGTCGTGCCAACTGTATGGAAAAAGACGCCGCGTCGACGTCGCGCCGACACGGCGTCACGCTTTGCCATACAGTTGGCCCGACGCTACGCTCGCGAGATGCTAGATGTGGACCCTTACTGAACAGTCCTTCGTCTATTACAAATCAGTACATAAAAAAGTTTGAGAACTATGCATATTATTGTATATTATGTTTCACTTTTTTAGGGTTCCGTAGTCAACTAGGAACCCTTATAGTTTCGCCATGTCTGTCTGTCCGTCCGTCCGTCCGTCCGTCCGTCCGTCCGTCCGTCCGTCCGTCCGTCCGTCCGTCCGTCCGTCCGTCCGTCCGCGGATAATCTCAGTAACCGTTAGCACTAGAAAGCTGAAATTTGGTACCAATATGTATATCAATCACGCCAACAAAGTGCAAAAATAAAAAATGAAAAAAAATGTTTTATTAGGGTACCCCCCCTACATGTAAAGTGGGGGCTGATATTTTTTTTCATTCCAACCCTAACGTGTGATATATTGTTGGATAGGTATTTAAAAATGAATAAGGGTTTACTAAGATCGTTTTTTGATAATATTAATATTTTCGGAGATAATCGCTCCTAAAGGAAAAAAAAGTGCGTCCCCCCCCTCTAACTTTTGAACCATATGTTTAAAAAATATGAAAAAAATCACAAAAGTAGAACTTTATAAAGACTTTCTAGGAAAATTGTTTTGAACTTGATAGGTTCAGTAGTTTTTGAGAAAAATACGGAAAACTACGGAACCCTACACTGAGCGTAGCCCGACACGCTCTTGGCCGGTTTTTTAAATCAAGATGTCATTTAGTTCACTCGCGGTTGTGTTGTTTTCATACTTGTACGTAGAAAAGAAAGCGATCTAGACAAAATTACAAAGAATATTGAGATTGCAAACAAATAAATACGAATAGGACATTATTTTACGGATTCACTAGTGAGCTCAAAATGGATTGTTTTAAGAGTACTCGGACAACGATATAGAAACACTTATTTTATTACTCATTACACAAATAAATGCCCTTACCGGTGTTTGAAACAAAATCCTACGGCTTAACAAGTGCGTCACTACCAACTACATCAAAGCGATCGTCAAGCTTGAAATAAGAAATAAACAAACAATATTTGAAAAATAATACGATCTTTACTCGTCAGTGGGCGGACGTTTGATTGTATTTAAAGGAAGAAAACCGTTTTTAAAATGTTATGCAATGGTTTGTTTACGGAAATTAAACAATAAATTGATACAGATACCTATTATTAAAAGGTTTTAACTTGAGTTTGATCAGCTTGTATTCAAAATTTCAACGTGTACACGTGAAAGGGATTATTGAAAATAAAATAAGCTTCCACCTTATAAAATACTTTTTTTTCCATTATCTGTATTGGATTCTTTTTTTCCAAAAAGCACCTTTTCAGTCGCAAAGTCTAGAATAAAAGTATAAATGAGGAAATCTCGTTTGATAAAGGTTTGACAACAAAAACTGGTAAACGGTCGAGACAATTCATTAAGCAACCATCTTTTCAGGCTAATAGATAAATCAAGGCAAAAAACCCTTCGTGCTCAATACTATTTAACCGAGTTTGGAGGACACTTGGGATTCGGCCTTTTTATTTCGGCTTTTGCCAGTCTTAAGCGTTAAAACTGGGTAAAATACTCGGGGAGCGCTTTAAAGACCAAACGGCATTTGATGGAATTCAAATGAGACATTAGGTTTGTGAAGCTTATTTACAGTAAATATAAGACGTTAATCATGTTTATCGTAAAATCATATTAATTTCTGTTTTATAATTATTATTAAAATACACAAAAATCTGCGACTTTTACTAATTACAGCTATTTGGATATTTTATTATATAGTGTTATTTCATTTACTTAATTTGTATTTATTTTTAAACCAAATAGCCAGATGAAGTAATCAAATAATCTTATATCAAAGCTAGTCATTACCACGACTCTTTTATATACTATTATTTAAGTTTCTTTGTGTCTGTCACAAGCATTCGCAAGAAAAAAAAATTAACGTATGAATGTGACCTCTGATATTTTATTTTAAATTATTTCGTCTGTTTTTGTTTTCAGTGCTAGATTAAAATGCATTCGCTTCGCATTCTAAATTACTTTTGTTTTCAAATGTAGACGGACTCGTGAACGACATTGTACTTTAAAATGTTTTGTTTTGTTATATTTTTCTTATATTATATATCCATGATAAGAGTTTTGAATGATTCACGGTTATTTTCATTAGACTTATATTGACCGGGATATAGACCGTGATTACCTTTTTGATTTTTGTCGAGCTCCCGATATTTCGACGCACGACAAAAATCAAAAAGGTAATCACGGTCTATATCCCGGTCAATATAATAATATCCATGATGTTTTTAAAATGAGGTTAAATAGTAGGTAGTCACATATTTTTATAACCGATTCTGGTTTTGTTTTTTTTTGTAAGTTTTTCAGAAACTAATTAAGAAAAATTTCAATATGATTAGATGTTTACAAATCTAGGAATAATAATTTACAGAATTCATTCATTAACAAACTTCGTCAAGTTAATTTTACACTGATTTGAATATGTAGAGGTAGGTAAGCAGTATTAAGTCAATTTTCATAATAAATTCAATGTGTTAACATTGCCACGCTTAGAAAATACCATGATGTGTTAGCGCCGTCAGACTCAACCGATTTTTTTTTAATTATTACCATACAAGTTGCTTTTGAGAGAGCCCTACTTATTTATACATAGAAACTTAATTTACTTTGTCTATTTATATAAACATTCAATACGTTATAACATGCCTTTTGTCAATAGAAATTTTCTATTTTTAAATATGGCCTAATATTTATTTGTTTAAGTATAAGTTTAGGTATAAGATATAATTTTGCATGCCATTTTTGGCTAAACATGTATTGCTACTCAATAATAATAAATATTATAACATTAGAACATCCAACGAATTACTATACTATCTAAATACACGGATATCAGCATGAACTGTCAAACGGCGATAAGTGCATTGTGAAATTTGTGAAAATGTTAACGAGGTCACGCAACAAAGCGGCACAAAGAAACGCACGCCCACCATCCCCGCCCGCCTCGTCCAGCTCCCCGTCCGCATCGTCGTCGGGCGACGAGTTCGCCACGGCGCCCGACACCGACGGGTCCAGCGACGAGAGCGGGCCGCCGCCGCCGCCGCCGCCACCACCTGCGCGACGAGGGCGGCCACCGCTGCCGGCACGCTTGGGGCCTGCGGGACATCCTGCCCCGCCCACGGCTCCCGCTGCCGGTGGTGTAGTGCGTCGCATGACATGGACTCGAGAAATAAACGAGAATGTCATGCGCGCCTATTACGGGGCCACAGAGGGGGGAACCCGGCTATCCGCGTACCGTTCGAGAATGCTGCCTCTGTTTCAGGCACTCGAGCCATCCACCACCGTATCGGAGCAGCGGCTATCGGATCAGGTGCGCGTCATTCAGCGGTCAAAGCGGTTGGATGACGCCACACTTGATCGGCTCCGCCAGGAGGCTCTCGCTACTCGCGCGGACCCTGCCTCGGGGCGGGATTTGCCCGCCATGTCGCCGGACCCGGTGCCCGAACCCGACCTGGCACCGGAGGCGCCGCGGGTTGATTCCGGTAACGACGGCGGGGACTTCGCGAGTCAGAGCGAGAGTGAGCCTGCCAATGAGCAACTGAGGAGGTCTTTGGAAGAGGCGATTACGCAGTATCGCTCCACAAGCAATCCTAGGCCACGATTACCACGTCTGCCCATGAATAGATGCAATCTAGCGCTAATAGGAGCCTTAAATGCTTTACTAGATCCATATATGCGGGCTAGTAAAGATCTAGATGATACACACTCGATCATGTACTGCGGGGCCATCGCGGCGTGCCGTGTTGCTCGAGTCAAGTTTCCGGACGCTGACCGTGCAACTAGGACCGCCGAAGGTGTCCCTGCATGGCAAGTACGGATCGAGCGTCGTATCAACTCGTTTAGGACTCTCATTGCAAAGCTGATCTGCTTCAGAGGGGTAATAATCGCCCCCGAGTAATGCGCTTTGTGAACCAGGCGTTCGCGGGGACGGACATCAGGCCCCGCGACTATTTGGCCAATGTCACAGAGCGCATCGACTTCCTGAAGCAGAAAGTCTATGCATGGGCAAGCCGTATTCGCCGCTACAGAAAGCGTGTGGACCGATTCCAGCAGAATCGTCTTTTTCAAAGCGACCAAAGGAAAGTATACCGAAGGTGGGAGGAAACCGACCCTCGTGTGTCTGACGTGCGGCTGCCGGATGCTACTGCCATGTCTGATTTCTGGCGTAGCATCTGGTCGGTGCCCGTCGAACACACGGAGGGTGAGTGGATGACCGTTGTCGAACGCGGGTGCGAGAGCATCGAGCCTATGGGGGCTATCACCATCAGCCCCGACGACGTAAGTTGTGCTACCCGTACGGCCCAGAACTGGAAAAGTCCTGGACCGGACGGATTGCACAACTTCTGGCTAAAATGGTTTCGATGCTCGCACTCGCTGTTGGCAACGCAATTTCAACAAGCCCTCGATCTTGGTTCTCTCCCACCTTCCCTAACAACTGGTGTTACTTTCCTGCTCTATAAGTCCGGTAGTACCACGGAAGCAAAAAACTACAGACCCATCACGTGCTTGCCTACACTTTACAAGCTCCTTACATCCATTTTGAGAGCAAAAATTAACGCGCATATTGTCGCTAACAACATTCTGGCTCCCGCTCAAAATGGATGTAGGGTTGGGTCCCGTGGTACTAAAGAGCTCCTCCTCATAGACATGACCATCTGCCAACAAGTTCGGCGGAACAAGGGGGCCATTTCGGCCGCTTGGATTGACTATAAGAAGGCCTATGATTCGGTGCCTCATTCATGGCTGAGAAGGGTATTGGAGCTGTATAAACTTGATGCAGCTTTAATATCCTTCCTGGCTGCATGTATGAGGCAGTGGACCACAGTCCTTCGTCAACCAGGAGGCAGGGATGGCCCCCTGGCCCGCAGGACTTCATAAGGATTGAGCGAGGAATATTCCAGGGTGACAGTTTGAGTCCATTATGGTT
The DNA here is from genome assembly GCF_023078275.1 of Leguminivora glycinivorella. Lineage (NCBI taxonomy): Eukaryota > Metazoa > Arthropoda > Insecta > Lepidoptera > Tortricidae > Leguminivora > Leguminivora glycinivorella. Next base: position 2,020,599 of record NC_062983.1, read on the forward strand.
CTGCCTAGCTCTGAATCCCCTCAGCACGCTGCTGAAGGATTCTGGGCTAGGTTGCCGGCTTCGGAGAGAGGGTGAAGTCATCTCTCACCTTCTGTACATGGACGATCTCAAACTATTTGCACCGAACACCCAAGACCTGATGGTGCTATTGAAAACCACAGAAGTTTTCAGTACCGCCATCAGAATGGAGTTTGGTGTCGATAAGTGTGCGGTCATGCATGTGCAGCGGGGGAGGTTGTAAATTCAGAAAATTTACAACTTTCTGAGACGATGTCGTTCAGATCTATCTCTGAATCAGAAACCTATAAGTACCTTGGTATGTCACAGTCGTTGGGTATTGAGGATGTTGGCATTAGACGGTCGGTGAAGGAGCGCTTTTTCAGTCGGCTGACAAAAGTCCTTAACAGTCTTTTGTCAGGAGGCAACAAAGTGCGCGCCTTTAACGCCTGGGTAATGCCTCTACTCATATACTCCTTTGGCATACTACGGTGGACCCAGACTGAGCTGGACGCCCTGGATCGGAGGGTCCGCTCACTGCTTACCACACACCGTATGTTACACCCGCGCTCGTCTGTTATGAGATTGTACATCCCACGGAAGTGCGGAGGTCGAGGCTTCCTAAACGCCAAAGATCTCCACAACCGTGAGGTGTACAATCTCAGGAATTACTTCCTTAACAACGAGTGCGGGATGCATCGTGATGTGGTGGCAGTGGACGGAAACCTCACGCCGCTCTCCTTGGCGAAACAGAACTGGCGCAAACCTGTGGTACTAAGTACTGCGGACCGCAAGGCGGTATGGGAGAGCAAGCAGCTACACGGGCGGTTCTACAAGGCCCTCACGGGACCCGATGTAGATCTGCTCGCATCGGTGAACTGGTTACGATTCGGGGACCTCTTCGGAGAAACCGAGGGTTTTGCCTGTGCAATTGCGGACGAAGTTATGATGACGAACAACTACCGGAAATATATCCTGAAGGACGGTACGGTCGACATTTGTCGGGCATGCCGCCGTCCCGGAGAGTCACTCAGGCATATTATTTCCGGTTGTTCTCATCTTGCTAACGGCGAGTACTTGCACAGACATAATCTCGTAGCCAGGATTATTCACCAGCAACTTGCTCTTCAATACGGCCTTGTGGACCGCGAAGTACCGTACTACAAGTACTTACCTGCGCCAGTTCTCGAAAATGGTCGTGCCACGCTCTATTGGGATCGATCTATTATCACTGACAGGACTATTGTAGCCAATAAACCTGACATTGTGATAATAGATCGACTGCAACGCCGGGCAGTGCTCGTTGACATCACCATCCCCCATGATGAGAATCTCGTGAAAGCCGAGAAGGACAAGTCCAGTAAGTACCTAGACTTGGCTCACGAGATAACCGCCATGTGGGATGTTGAATCAACGATCATTGTTCCGATAGTCGTTTCAGCGAACGGTCTCATAGCGAAGAGTCTCGACCAACATCTTAAGAGACTCTCGCTAGGTGGCTGGATCAAGGGCCAGATGCAGAAGGCGGTGATCTTGGACACAGCACGGATAGTTCGACGGTTCCTCTCTCTGCAGCCCTAACCACCGGCAGCTTGGGCCCTGCCCCGCTGCTGGTGGCGGCACCCTAGGTTAGGTTTTTTATAATGTGTTTATATGTGTTTTATATTGTTTTGTATGCGTTTTTGTATTTTACTTTTATATTCATATTATAAACAGCCTAGCCTAAGAAAGAAAATAAATAAAGAGATTAATATTATAAATAAATAAATAAATAAATATTATAGGACATTCTTACACAGATTGACTGAGGCCCACGGTAAGCTCAAGAAGGCTTGTGTTGTGGGTACTCAGACAACGATATATATAATATATAAATACTTATATACATAGAAAACATCCATGACTCAGGAACAAATATCTGTGCTCATCACACTAATAAATGCCCTTACCGGGATTCGAACCCGGGACCGCGGCGCAGCAGGCAGGGTCACTACCGACTGCGCCAGACCGGTCGTCGAATAATGTACTCTTAAGAGACTCTCTCTTAAGAGTACATTATTCGACGACCGGTCTGGCGCAGTCGGTAGTGACCCTGCCTGCTGCGAGAGCGCTAGGTGGCTGGATCAAGGGCCAGATGTAGAAGGCGGTGATCTTGGACACAGCGCGGATAGTCCGACGGTTCCTCTCTCTGCAGCCCTAAGGCTTGGGCCCTGCCCCGCTGCTGGCGGCACCCTAGGTTAGGTTTTTTATAATGTGTTTATATGTTATTTATATTGTTTTGTACATTATAAACAGCCTAACTTAAGACGAAAGACGAATAAAGAGGAAATAATGTACCACCTGATGTATAACATTTTTATCGCAATGAAGTCATTCATTCATTAATTAATTCATTCATTCTCCAAGAGCTCATACGATGAATGTTTATCATTTTAGAAGATTTTTTGGTTCTAGTAAACGGTTACTCTAAGGTGCTGTTTACCATACAGTGGATAACATTTTTCGCGGCGTTTGGTGTAAGGTCTGAGTAAGCGGGGCGTGTGACCGTGCGTCCATTATCCAGCGTCGACTCAGGACACTTGTATGAGCTTCGATTGTTTGATACTTTTACAAAAGAAATGTATAAGAGAACTTGTAAATATAAACGATGAGGAAAGTTGCAAGCCTCACTTCCCTAATCTAAAGATTTTAACGCTGACAGCCTTATATATTTTAGAAACCTGCAAATTTGTTAAAAAAAACGTTAATCTATTCGAAGAAAATAAATACCATAGTTCAGAAACGTATAACCTGCGCCAACGAAATAGTCTTTATGAATGTCCCTGCTACGCTGCAAATGTTCAATAAAGGACCTCATGCAATGGCTATGACGATTTTTAATAAAATTCCTCAAAATATATTAAGCGAGAGAAAATACAAAATTTTTGTAAGCAAACTAAAGTCCTATCTACTGAATTTGTGCCCATATTCCTTGCATGACTTCCTAGGAGCCCAAACTTAGCTGTAAGTGCATGTTGTTTTTGTTTTGTTTTGTTGTACTATTTATAATATATGTAAAAATGCTACACCCTAGTGGGGTCCATGTTTGTACCTACAATCTGTAAACACCTCTGTAAAATACCATGGTTGCATTGAATAAATGAATATGAAATGAATATGAATATACTCGTATGCACGCCGCACGCCCCGCCCCGCTGCACGCACAATATGAGCGCCACACAGGCCTTACGGCCCAGCCACGACATTGGTCTAAGCGCGGCAGCGGTGAGCGGCAGCCATACGTGCGAATGAAAAGTCCCATCGCTGTGTCTCGCTACAATGTATGGCCGCCGCTCACCGCTGCCGCGCTTAGACCGATGTCGTGGCTGAGCCGTTACGCTTGTGCTAAAAAGTAAAGTATTTTAAAATGTCCGACCGACATGTGTGTGGACGACGGGTCTGGCGCAGTCGGTAGTGACCCTGCCTGCTACGCCGCGGTCCCGGGTTCGAATCCCGGTAAGGGCGTTTATTTGTGTGATGAGCACAGATATTTGTTCCCGAGTCATGGATGTTTTCTATGTATATAAGTATGTATTTATCTATAAACGTATGTATATCGTCGCCTAGTACCCATAGTACAAGCTTTGCTTAGTTTGGGGTTAGGTTGATCTGTGTAAGGTGTCCCCCCATATCTTTTTTTTATTTTTATATCAAAACGGATAGTAGAGGATCTTGCAAATTATCATTTTGAATTGTAATTTCCAATGTTAATGACCAATTTGCCTAAAATCGATTTTCCACACATTGAAATTTATTCCTCTGTTGCATATTCAACGGTATCGATGTTTATTAGGAGAAAAACGGCTATTCGTTAAATGAGAAATGAATATAAACGGAAATACGCTTTTATTACGCGTAACAGTAATTTAAGTTTATTAAATAGTTCTGCATTTAAAGTCAATTACGCGTAGGTACTTATATTATTTTATATTGATTGTAGATGGAGGAGCATATATATATATATATATGAATACATATAAAATATACATAGAAAACATCCATGTGGAACAAATATCTGTGCTCGTCACATAAATAAATGCCTTTACCGGGATTCGAACCGTAACTGGTATTTTCGATGATACAAAAAAAAATCTTCAATAATTATTACCGCTCCGTTCTGTTTTTCTTTCCGTAAAATCTATTCATACCCCAAATATCTGTGCTTTTTCTGTCTGTATTCATTTATTAAAGCTGAATAAACAGAATTCCTGCACTACTTCCCTGTGATACACAAAACAGTGCGCATAAAATTTGAAATGTATGTCACCTCTGCAAAATATCAGAAGACAGCATGGAAAAATGTGAAATTCAAATTTTCCGCTCCGAGCTATGCATAAGTATTCGCCATTTACGCTGCACCTGTAGGTACGTAAAACAATAGCTTTCAGCTGAGTTATGAAAACTTAAATATTAAAAAAGGAATTCAGAGATAATGGCAATCGGGAATTTGAATTAGAAAGAGGGTGAAGGAACCAATGGTTTGAGATACGTTTTAAGGAATATCTACTCTCACCTCTTATTTATTTGCGATAAGAAAAAACTTGAGAAAAATATTTGATTACAATTTATTTCTTTTAGAATTTGCTATTTTTTTTATACCACGTCGGTGGCAAACAGGTATACGGTCTGCCTGATGGAAATTCGTCACCGTAACCTATGGACCCTTTAGAAACTTGAACACTGCTTTTTTGAAGAACCCCATACTGTAGGTAGTTCATCGGGAATACCTCGGCGTGTGACCATTTAGGTAATTTTATTCAGGTACATAACATCAGTAACATAATTTTATTTAAGTGATAAATACAAGTATTATGTGGCTTTATTCCACGGGAGGGACTACTTCAAGTGCAATGATGATTTGTAGGTATCAGAATTTCTACTGGAGTTTTCTTCCTACTATGTTGGAAAGACATAATACATATTAGAGCGTTTTTTTCTTAGAATTTAATTGTTGTTGGCTTATTGCATTACAATAGTGCGAAGTTCACAGAGGAAACCTAATTGCTATACTACTACTGTACGGGTTCTTCAAAAAGAGTAAGCCCATTTATAATAATTAAAAAAAAAAGAGTATACAATGTGTGTGGATCGGTTACGCGCTTGTGACACCCGTTGAGTTGCAGGTGTCCATAGGTTATGGTAAAAGCTTTCCATCAGGCGGAGTATACGCCTCTTTGCCACAGACATGGTAAAAAAATGCAATGATCGATGTGAATATTATGTGGCATTCATATAAAAAATAAATAACAGATGACTTTGAATATTCCTTAGAACGTGTCTCCTACTACACGAGAGCGAAATACGCAGACCACACTCCATTATGCAGAAAGCAATTCCTATACACTCTTAAAACCGGACCATACATATTCAATTACGTATCTTAGTCAAATCGGACGGGAAAATGTCAAGGAATTTTCTTGGAAAAGGTTTTAAAATGTCTGATTTCAATGGTGCTTTGTTCAGCGGGTATCTTTTAAAGTGGGTTAAATAAATACTTAATTGAGTAGGGGGAAAATACTGGGTCAGAAAGTTTTGACATAGACATAGTCCACAAAACTTTCTGACCCAGTATTTTCCCCCTACTCAATTAAGTATTTATTTAACCCACTTTAAAAGATACCCGCTGAACAAAGCACCATTGAAATCAGACATTTTAAAACCTTTTCCAAGAAAATTCCTTGACATTTTCCCGTCCGATTTGACTAAGATACGTAATTGAATATGTATGGTCCGGTTTTAAGAGTGTATAGGAATTGCTTTCTGCATAATGGAGTGTGGTTAGTTTTTTTTTGTTTGGAAGTCAGGAGTGTTCTCAGACATGTTTCATGAAAATCGGTCTACTGTGTCGTGGTCGGGGGTTTTTTCAAAATTTTAATTTTTACGATTTCATGTGACCAGTGATCGATTTGACAACAATGACAACTGTCGCCCGACAGTGACAGTTCGCCGTTCATTGCCTGTTCAAGGAAATATTGACACTGAGTAACAATGTTACTTATCAAACCAGAAATAGACACAGAGTTTTTTTTATTTTTTATTTCGTTATCCTCCTGAGTCCCCGCGTACTTGTACAAGTACAAATTAAATTCGAGTTTTGAACTCTTTAACAAATAAAAGAAAGTTCCAAATTCAAAATCGGAAAAATTGGCCCGGGACTCAGGAGGATTAAGAAAAGAAAACTTACAATAAAGTTGTCAGTGTCAAGTGTCAATGTCACTATGTTGACATAGCCCACTGTTGACGGATTTTGTTTTCTTCATAATAGTTTCTAAACTACCACCTGACAATGTTTAAAATGAAAGTCAATGAATGAATTTAAAGGTTTTTGCGTGATTCGGTGACAGCCATTCTTAAAAGCTACTAACAAAGCGACAGCTGACGCCCCTGAGGGTTTATTCTTCATAGCTGACCACTATACGAAGTAGCTCGGGCGATTGGTCATGGAAACGTTCTTGGCTCGCGGTCTACATCCTTAAGGCAAAATTGGCGCGCAGCGGGTTGTAAAATCGCATTTTATGCGTTACAGCAAAAGGTTATTAAACGAGTGGATCTGAAAAAGGTTAGGCCACAATAAAAAGGTAAGATCCCTTACTCTTTATAGTGGGCTTTTGTTTCCCGCTTTTGTTGGGGTCCCGCTCTGGATGTTTTGAATGGAACCGATTACTCAGTCGGGGTGGCGGCACAGAATGTAATAGTACAAGCACAGAAGGCTCACTGCTTTTATGTTCACAAAATGCCGCCGTTCATAATTCTCACACGAACCGTACGCGAGCAGTAGACATTGAGTTCTATTGCGCCGTGCGAAGGTCGTCACCACTGATTGGGCCGCGAGTGCGCGGCCTTCGGCATGAACAGTTAGCTGCAGAGAAAATGAGACCTCCTGCTATACGAATTTTTATGCAAGGGGGTCTATTTTTCTCTGCAGCTGACAGTACTTGTAGCTCGGCGAAAGAATCGCGGAGTGAACCGCCCCTGGTGGCGGCTAAAATTTGTGACTAAAAGGTACCAAATTGTCGCTTACGTTAACGACTTTTATCATAATTATGTATTTAATACGAAATTTATACGAATAATCAGTAAGAGCATCCTTGTGAATGAGCGGTAATGTGAAACCTTTGGATTAAGAACTCCACGTTTAAAATATTAATGATCGTTTGGAACTTGCTGTTAGCTGAAGTATCTTTACAGTATTTAGTACACCAGTGGAACGAAATAAAACGGTTTTCGCTTTATTAAACTGAGTGTTTCGATTGTGGTACGTTTTAGAGAGATTAAAGACTTGTAACCCATACCAGCGGGCCGATTTTTGAGTCTCACGCGTTCGAATTCAGAAAATTGTCACTGAAAATAATAAGCAAGTCACCGTTTTCAACTGGTATTTTAGTGACAAAATCTCGTATGCGAGATTCAAAAATCGCCCCCTGGTTATTATGAGAACTATTACTTGCAGCTCCTTTTTTACAATAAAAGTAAACGAAGTAGTATATATACATACGTGGAAAATATATAAAATTCTGGTATTAACAAAATACCTATAGATTTTTTTGCAAAAAAACATGTACCATCATGTCTACATATTTGTACCAGTAAAAAGTGTAAAATGTTTTGTTTTTTACATATATACACATCACGCCTGTATCCCACAAAGGGGTAGGCAGAGCACATGAACTACTAAGTTTCAGTGCCACTCTTGGCAAAAAAGGGCTGAAAGAAATCCAAACTGTGACATTGCAGTGACGGTTCCCCTTGTTTTGGCATAATTTTACAATCGAGAATTCTTTTTGGCATAATCTATATTGGCATAATTCGCCTTTCGCATAATCTGTTATGGCATAGTATAGTTACGCATAATTTGTCTAGGCATATTTTTGTTTGTCCGAATATATTTCATGTATAAAGGTTATTCGCCGAATGGTTTTTATGCATAAATTATTTCTGCATAACATGGTTTAGTGGAAATTTACTACGCAGAATTTTTATCATAGGTAATACTACTATATTAATGTTGCAGTTCTAACCTAACCTAACCGAAATTCTTGACAAAATGTTTTATTTGTTGAGGTCGCAGTTCTAACCTAACCAAACCGACTCTCTTAACAGCATTTAGTATGGGTGGATATTCTGAATTTAAGAAATATGCCAAATACAATTATGCGAATTAATTTTATTCATAAAAACAATCGGCGTAAACAGAATTATGCGAACTTATTTCCGGACAAAGTAATATTAGTATTATTTTCGATTATGACAAATAAGTTTTCTGCCAAATTAACATTCGGCGAAAATCGATTATGCGAAGTCTGTTATGCGAAAATCGTTTCGGACAATTAAATTTATGCCAAATAGAGGGAACCCTGCAGTGACAGGTTGCCAGCCTCTCGCCTACGCCACAATTTAACCCATATCCCACAGTCGACTTCTACGACACCCACGGGAAGAAAGGGGGTGGTGATATTCTTAACCCGTCACCAAACGGGGCGGGGGTTTTTTATTTAATTATAAATGGGATTACTCTTGGCCGAAGACTAGCCAAAAGCAAAGACGTGGCTTACGATAGAAAGAGCTCGCCCAGAAGATGCATGTTCACTGTAACAGTTGTATTGGTGTATTGAAAACCTACATTTTGTATTGTTGTCACTTAGCAGTTAGCACCCATAGTACAAGCTTTGCTTAGTTTGGGGCTAGGTTGATCTGTGTAAGGTGTCCCCGATAATATTTATTTATTTATTATCAGCAATGTACAGTAGTAGATTATTAATATGTCCTTCCTTGGAATAAGGTATAAATACTTCGACATTATTTATTTAAACTAGTTTTTATATTATCTTCATGTTAACATTAGCAAAAACAATTTACCCTAAAATCATCTAGACTTATTAAATAACTTTTTAATTTCAGTCCAGATCAACACAAGGAAAACAAACAAACAGAAACAAAATTACTAATCTAGCCCGAGGATATTGTTCACAATAATGAAAACGAAATACCTATCTCAATTGGATGATATTAAAAAAGTTGTAGGACGACCCACTTTCTGAGGTAAACAAGTATTGTGCCAATTATTTTATACTGCTGGGAATCGTATATCTTTATTATATAACTAGGATATCTCTGGGGATAAAGGCAATTTACGAGTAATTCTGACGCTTCATCGTCCTTATGTAAAACATTCATTATTGCTTTTGTAAAATATACTTTTTCTCAAACATGCAATGAAATTTGTCTTTACGTTCCTTAAAATGGGCTGGGAAGTATCGCTTTTTAGGCGCAACAACTCGAGAGGACTGTAAAGGGATTTTATATTATTTTTCAGGCCTAGGCCTGCAAAGTAACTTTTTTTTATAAAAAATTGTCCTTTAGAGCATTTTTTTATTTCATTGTATGTTTGAGAAAAGCACTATACATGCCTCGGCGTGAAAACGGATTCCCGGCCTCGTATCCCTATCCGGCCTCGCTCGCACACTCGCTCGGCCGTATATACCCACTTGGCCGGAAATCCTCATTTTCCCGGCCTCTGACGTAATGTACGCGGCTTCGCTATCGTTAAATTCGAAAATTCGAATCTTTTTGACAAGCATAAACGTCTGCAATCGATGCGGGATTTAAGAATAACTTTAACTATATGAAAAAAAAATTTGCTGGCTTGATTGAAGTCTTGATGACTTAGTTGGCAGAGCATTGGAGTATCTATCGTTCCAAGGTCGCGAGTTCAAGTCCCAACGCAATAATTTTCCACTTTTTCAAGTTTCCACATAATTTAAGTTCGTTTTTTTATCTTACCTTACTTAAGATACTACAGCCCAAAATTTAATTCCCCGTCTAATCCCAACAGAACACAACATGAAAATTTAATCAGAGCGAAGAAACTTCGCAAGTACACACCCTTTATTGCCTGGTCAATGGAGCGACCGAAAATAGCCGTGCTTTAAAGTGGTCCCGAGTCAAACACATACAAGACTGAGGTTTTAATTGATTGAAGGACTGATTCGAATTTCAATATGAGACAAAATTAAAATACGTTGTGGATACCATTAGATAAGATAAGACAAGATATGTTATTGACTATGTAATATTTCACATTTAGCACCTCATACATTACATACCCCCCCCCTTTCACCACCCCTTTCTTCCTGTGGGTGTCGTAGAAGGCGACTATGGGATATGGGTTAAATTGTGGCGTAGGCGAGAGGCTGGCAACCTGTCACTGCAATGTCACAGTTTCGTTTTCTTTCAACCCCTTATTTGCCAAGAGTGGCACTGAAGCTTTAGTAGTTTCATGTGTTCTACCTACCCCTTTATGGGATACAGGCGTGATTGTATGTATGTTGTATGTATGTATGTACATTACATACATACATATAAAATACATATAATCACGCTTGTATCCCATAAAGGGGTAGGCAGAGCACATGAACTACTAAGTTTCAGTGCCACTCTTGGCAAAACGGGGTTGAAAGAAATCCAAATTGTGACATTGCAGTGACAGGTTGCCAGCCTCTCGCCTACGCCACAATTTAGCCCATATCCCACAGTCGACTTCTACGACACCCACGGAAAGAAAGGGGGTGGTGAAATTCTTAACCCGATGAATACCCGATTCTTAATGTCACAATTTCGATTTCTTTCAACCCCTTTTTGCCAAGAGTAGTACTTAAACTTGGTAGTTCATGTGCTCTGCCTACCCCTTTCGGACCCCAGGTTTCCAGTGTCTTACGGTCAAATGATGAGGAGGGTAAAATAATGTTAGAGATGAATGTTGAGGGAGAGTAAGGGGCAAAAGGGGGGGGGGGGGGGGCAAGTGAGTGCAGAGATGACAAAAGATAGAGAAGAATGTAAGAGGAAGACATGTTGTACCGAACCCAATTAACGTGGGATAAGGGTAGGAAGAAAAGAAGATTTGATATAGAAAATTGATGTTGAAGCAAGTATTTATTTAGTACCTATGTGATGGCCAATACTACGACACAAAGATTGCACCAAACGTGACATGCAAGCCTTCAGCATCCCGGTCCACACTTGGGAAGAGCTTGCCGAAGACAGAGACAAGTGGCGCAAACTGGCGTTCGATGGACGTACTATCCACGACAATGCTTGGTTTGCGGCACTCGCAAGTAAGCGCGCCAAGCGTCATCAGCGCGATACCTGTTCGCCACGTGCACACTTCACCTGCCTGAGTTGTGGTCGTGTTAGTTGCTCCCGTGGCTTACATAACCATGAAAAACGTTGTCGGCCCACTTGGCACTGCTTGTATAGTCTGTTATAGACTCGAAGGCCAATGATGATGATGCGACTAAATGCCGCAATGGGCTAAAACCTCCACTTTTGAACAACTCTTTGTATTATTGTCCTAATTTCGTACACTACAAAAAAAGTACAAAACGTAAAAGTTTTTAAAATAAAAGCGGCATCGGGAACAGCTTTCGCAGCACTCACATCCAATTTTCGTAGAAATGGAAAAATGTACTTGAAACTTGGCACAGACTTACACACTGCGAAAACGAAATATATTTGAAAGTGGAGCAAAATATTCACAGACACGTTTCAAGGCATATAACAAAAATATGTATAAGTGACATATGAACCACGGAATTGAGAAATTTAATTATGAAAATTAGAAATAGGTTCATAATATTGGGTTGGTAAGAAAGTAATGAGCGAATCATAACCAATATTGTAATTTTTATTTAATTTATTATTTTAATCATTTATCAAAAATATAACGGCCTTCGTTATCTACTACTTGTCTCCATCGTTCTGGTAAAGAATGAATAGCATCGGCGAAGAAGTTCTTAGGTTTAGATTCAAAAAACTCAGCTATGTACTGTCGTAGATGGGCTTGATCATCGAACTTTTTTTCATTCAAGGCATTGCTTAGCGATCTGAACAATGCGTAATCCGTAGGTGCCAAGTCTGGAGAGTACGGTGGATGAGGTATCACTTTCCAACCTAGCTCCAATAGCTTTAGCCGAGTCACTTTTGCAATGTGTGGGCGAGCATTGTCGTGTAAGAAAAAAACTTTAGCATGCTGTGGACGATTCTGACAGATTTTTTGGTTTAAATTTTCAAGCTGATTACAGTATACTGATGCGGTAACAGTCATTCCACTTGGTAGGAGTTCCCAGTGAATAAATAATACCATGAATATCCCACCAAACGGACAGCATAACTTTTTTCGGGTGAGGCTCTGTTTTTGGTGCCTCTATTCCTTTTTCGTTTGGAGCTAGCCACTAACGTTTGCATGTGTGATTTATATATAAGACCCATTTTTCATCTCCAGTGATAAGATGGTCCAACCAGTTGAATGTGCGGCGAAAAGACAGAAGTTGTATGCAGATATCGGCACGGCGGTTTAGTTGATCTCTATCAAGTTCGTGCGGTATCCAAACACTGTATTTGTAGTTTTTTCCCAACTCGTGTAAATGTGTTTCTATGGTGACATGAGAGCAGCCTAACTCGGTAGCAAGAGTACGACTCGTTAGCCTCGGATCTCCTTCAATTAAGGTTTTTAATTTGGCTACATCAATCTTCACCGGTCGACCAGACTTAGGTTGATCTGATAATGAAAAGTCGCCACTACAAACCGCTGGAACCATCGATTCGCCGTGGCCTCAGACACAACTTCAGGAGCAACACGTTGACATATATTACGCACTGCTTCGGCGGCTGAATGGCCAGACTGAAATTCATATAGTAAGCAATGCCTTACATGCACTTTTAATTCGTCCATTTTCTTCCTTATATTAGCTCGGCGACAGTTAGTGAATGACTGACGAGAAACTGTGCGACTCGCCCTTTATATACTTTCAACCATAGAAGATTCTAGAACTCTCTCAAAAATTTTATGTGGAATTCAATCGATCGCTCATTACTTTCTTACCAACCCAATACAAAAATATGTGTCGCATTCGAAAATGTTTCTAAGATATGAATAAGATTTTAATGCCATGTGATACAGAACTGTCAGTGTACAGGGATATAAAATACAGCGTGAAATTAAAAGTTCAAACTTTGCATAGTGACTATTGAGGTTATAATTATAATAAACAACTTTTATACGTATTATGAGACCAATACTGAAATCGTGCAAAAAATTGACTGGTCCATAGAAATGAGCGGTATCATGACAGTCGAAATATACAGCCAATTTTTTTTTGCGATTTGAACATTGGTCCCATAACAAAAGTTGTTCATTATGACCTCATAAGTCACTATGCAAAATTTTAACAATCTTTTTTATTTCACCATGTATAGAACCATATTTAGTCATGAATATCTTACAAAATTTAGTTGTAAATTGAGGCTAGTAAAACATAATTTAACGTCAGAAGACGCTTCTAGAGGCTTTTATCAAAAATAAAACATTCTAATGACCCTAAAACACATTGACATCTGCCTGTTTTTCAAGTAAAGCCATTTGTAACACATAATTAAATCAGTACTACATTAATTTATGAACTGCACTCAATATATCACCAAATATTTGACATTTATAAAGAAAATATTTTAAATAAATGTATGACCATCAGCATTCGAGCAAACATAACTCGTTTGATGTTTTAAGCAACTGTTTGATTAAGACGTTTTATCGATATTTACCAATAACTCAAATATATTACGTTACGTAATAAACCAAAAAGAATAATATTTTATAAGCATATCAGTTAAGAGGAAAGGGCGCAAAAACATGGTCCTCGTTTTCCTCCCTGAATTACAGTTATATATGGAAAATGATTATGAAAAGTTTGATGTCTAAATAACCATTTTTCTCAAACATGGTACGAAATACTGATGTTATGAGCTTTATATGTAATTGGCCGCGAAGTATGACGTTTCAGGTGCGGCTAGGACATGAGGTTGATAATGGAATTTCATACAAACATTGCAAGACTAGCGCCGTGTCTTGCGTGGGCGACGGTCGCGCGACCGTCGCCCTTGCGTCTCATACTTCCATATCGATAATATAAGGTTTGATTTCGTATGCGTCGCATCGCCGTCGCGCGACCGTTGCCCACGCAAGCCACGGTGTAGGCCGGCAAAGTCCTCTTTTTTAATTCTCAGTCACTGATGTTTGTGATATAACATCTGTATTTGGCCATTTAAAAAAAACTATAAGGGGCTTTACAGACGTGCCGACTGCAATTGGTACCAGGCCTCGGCAATATTTGATTTTTGGTGCGTTTCGGTGGCTATATACGATATAATTCTTTTCCCCTCACTAGCTCGGAAACACGTGTTTTGTCCTTCAATACCAGCGGGTAAAAACGCATTTTATCCACTAGTGGGTAAAGTAATTTGACCTTGAATAAAGTCAAATTAACTGCTTTAAAATTGATAAAAGTAGGTGAATCTAGTAATAAAGATGATTTACCACCTGTAGAAAACTGGAGCAGTGATAAACTCATTTTTTGCGTTGTAGTTTCCTCGCTATAGTGAGGGGAAAAGTTTTGTGTTACACTCGGGTGCAAATGTATTTTACTTCTCGTGTGTTAAAAAACTCGCAAGTTCAGGATTCTATTCTCGAACCACTCGCTTCGCTCGTGGTTCAACTATAGAATCCTTTCACTTGCTCGTTTTTCAATTCCACACTCGGCGTTAAAATACAACTTTGCCCCCCTGTATAACAAATAACTATTATTATACTGTGGCTGAAGCTGGTTCTATCATAGTTACATTACTTGGTCGGGACCACATTCTTCCACTGTCTTATTTAAATAAGTTTTACATTGCATGAGGCAGCTATCTAGTGCTAGAATGCAGAATAAATGTAGACTATTTACTTTTATGTCAAAAAATGTGTATCACATTCAGGTTGAATTTTTATAGCGTAGAATTACGAAGACGTTGTTGATAGTGACTTTTGAGGCCATAATGAAGACCAATTCTGAAATCGTCAAAAAAATTTAGCAGTTCCATTTTTTTTTATGGGATAGGAGGCAAACGAGCAGACAGGTCGCCTGATGGTAAGCGATCACCGCCGCCCATGGACACCCGAAACACCAGAGGTGTTGGAGGTGCGTTGCTGGCCTTTAAGATGGGTGTACGCTCTTTTCTTGAAGATTTGAAGGTCGTATCGGTCCGGAAATACCGCAGGCGACAATTCATTCCACAGTTTAGCTGTGCGGGGCAGGAAGTTTCTGGAGAAACGCACAGTTGAGGACTGCCAGCCATCTAGATGATATGATTCATAAAAATGAGAGGCATCATGAGAGTCGAAATGTATGAAACAGATTTTTTTTTGCGATATCAGAATTGGTCCCATAATAAATACATACATACATACAATCACGCCTGTATCCCATAAAGGGGTAGGCAGAGCACATGAAACTACTAAAGCTTCAGTGCCACTCTTGGCAAATAAGGGGTTTGTAGCGAGACAGAATAACATTACCACGCACGAGCGCGCGGGCTCGAATACTTTCTCGCTCGCACACCATCACCCGTCGCGCTCAGCGGATCGACCGGCCCGAGCGCGCGCGAAGTACTCCGAGCGGCGCAGGCAGCGCAGGCGGCGGGGAAACCGTAATAAAAGGCGCCGCGCGGCCGCCGATCAGTCAGTTGTTAGCTAGTGGTCTAGCTTGGGAGACGGCCTCTGCTATGCCCCAAGTCCAACCAACAAATGAAGCACGGGTCGAGACCGTCTACACGGACCGCCCATAAGCTTCATAATCGGTTGGCCTTTGGTCTTGCAGTGGTCGTCCCTGAGGACCTTCAACTCATGTTTAGCTAGGTACTCCACTTGTATGATGATTATTTGTAATATTGGAAGTTAAACCAATAAACAACTGGTTCCTACTTGGCGTCTTATTCCGCCACCCTACATTCTGGCGCCCAACTTAAAAACAAGTAGGACAATGGAAAAGTCAAGAGGGAACAAAATCACTACAAGAGGCAAAAACTACGCAATTTCTACGAGTATAGTTTTGGTGCAGGGGAGGGTTCTGGCGAACACCCTCACTAGCAATGCTGCGTCAACGAGAAACTGGAAGACAATTAGCTGTACATGGATCCTGCTATTCCTGGTACTCTTACGGGACGTCACAGAGTACCAGAGGGGGAGAATGCAGCAAGACAAACTAATTCAGTTGTGACCTACCGGTCAAGCATGAGAGACGGCCCATGCTATGCCTCAAGCCTAACCACCAAATGATCACGACGGGTCGAGACCGTCTACACGGACCGCCCATAAGCTCATATTCGGTTAGCCGTTAGTCTATCGACAAAGTAAGGGGTGAGAATGCCGATGCGTACCGCCCCCGATCATAACTTTCGCCCAAGTAGGGCCCATGAATGAAATGTACTGTCGGACCTGCGACAATGGAAACTACCCGCACTCGGAAAAAAAAGTCGCTCTTACCCTACAATAAGGCTGTAAGTGGCGAATTATTTACAAAGGAGGTAGCAACGGAAGAATCTTCAGATACATCAATACAGAGTTGAATTGCACTATGGACACTATCGGACCAGCTTCACTCCAGGGGAGGGTTCCGAAGAAAACCTTATCAAGCAGTTCTGTAACATGACGAAACTGAAGAATTTGTTCTACTCACGTACCAGAGGGAGAGACAACAACTCCTGCTATTCCTGGTACTCTTACGGGACGTTAAAGAGTACCAGAGGGGGAGAATGTAGCGAGACAGAATAACATTACCACGCACGAGCGCGCGGGCTCGAATACTTTCTCGCTCGCACACCATCACCCGTCGCGCTCAGCGGATCGACCGGCCCGAGCGCGCGCGAAGTACTCCGAGCGGCGCAGGCAGCGCAGGCGGCGGGGAAACCGTAATAAAAGGCGCCGCGCGGCCGCCGATCAGTCAGTTGTTAGCTAGTGGTCTAGCTTGGGAGACGGCCTCTGCTATGCCCCAAGTCCAACCAACAAATGAAGCACGGGTCGAGACCGTCTACACGGACCGCCCATAAGCTTCATAATCGGTTGGCCTTTGGTCTTGCAGTGGTCGTCCCTGAGGACCTTCAACTAACCAGTTCTACCGATTCGACGAAGAGGACGCCCAAAGAAACGTTAACTATGTTGCTGCTCCAGTCCCGTTTTTTTTTCCTGGTACTCTTACGGGACGTCAAAGAGTACCAGAGGGGGAGAATGTAGCGAGACACAATAACATTACCATGCGCGAGCGCGCGGACTCGAATACTTTCTCGAGTTTTTTCAATGGACATCATAATCCTTCGGTTTTTATCGTTATTTAAGTAGGACGCTAAAAACATTTTTGTATAATAAAATCATATTCATTAACATCAAATTGTCGCGCAAGTCCATACTTGAAGACAAAAAAAATATAATAGGACATTCTTACGCAGATTGACAGCCTCACGGTAAGCTCAAGAAGGCTTGTACTATTGTGGGTACTCAGGCAACGATATACAAAATATACAAATACTTATATACATAGAAAACGTTCATGACTCAGGAACAAATGTCTGTGCTCATCACACAAATAAATGCCCTTACCGGGATTCGAACCCAGGACCGCGACTCAGCAGGCAGGGTCACTACCGGCTAAGCCAAACCGGTCGTCAAAATACCCATACCCATAGTTAGATAGGTAGGCCAAAGGGTAGTCTAGTGGTAATGACGTCAGCCACGTAAGCTAAAGACCCGGGTTTGATTCCCGGCTCGGGCACCCATGGACTTGATCGCTCTTCCAACATACAAGAAAATATGCCGTTTCTTGAATATTTTTAACCCAAATGCGGTTTCTAGAGTCATTCATCAGGATAAATAGTACATTACATCAGAGGCCGGGAAAATGAGGATTTCCGGCCAAGTGGGTATATACCTGGTGGGCTCTAAAGGACAATATTTTATAAAAAAAAGTTACTTTGCAGGCCTAGGCCTGAAAAATAATATGAAATCCCTTTACAGTCCTCTCGAGTTGTTGCGCCCAAAAAGCGATACTTCCCAGCCCATTTTAAGGAACGTAAAGACAATATTTCATTGCATGTTTGAGAAAATAACATTTACATGATAGCAACCGCAACTATTTTAGATGTAAATTCTGTTAAATTACTACGTCCAACAATTTCTCGTACTACGTCTTGCCTTTACAGCTCTTAACTACCACGAGTTTTCAACCTTTTAATATGTCATTATTCGATTGAGTAAACGTTATAAAAAATTACTTTAATAGTATAGAGATTGTGATAAATCGGGTTACCCTCATCTGGCAGAATAATTTTGGTCAGAAACACTGTTGTCCGAATTTTAATTTTGCAGAAAAAATAGTTGGCATTATTACTACCACGGACACGACAAACTTGGCAGGATATTATTTTGCAGAACATTACTTTGATCGAATTTGATTTAGCATAATTTTATGTACTATAATAATCATATAGCATAAATACTATTAAAAAATCTAACACAGCAAAAGGGGACTGTATATACAAGTTTCTAATGGGGTGGCAACGCGCAAGTGACACTCTTTGAATTGCAGGCCATAGGTTATGGTGACCGCTTTCCATCAGGCGGGCCGTACGCTTGTTTGCCACCGACGTAGTATTAAAAAAAAACAAACAAAAGTAAAATTATGCTTATGACTATCAAAAAGGAAATACTGTCCCAGAGCCACCGTTAGGTACGACGACGAGCGAAGGGAGGATGAGTGTTAGGTATCTTGCATGCCTCGGGCTCTTGACATTGCGTCGGGCTCGCTATCAAAGACCAAATTGAAAGGAGAAGGACAACAAATTGTAAGGAGAAGGACAACAGTATTTAGGTGGAATAGTTACTATGCCACGTAAACCTAATGAGTGATTATTGAACAAGCAATGAACGGTGAAGTGTCACTAACGGAGCTCGGGTGACAATAGTCACTGTTATGAACTACTCGTAAGCCACTGGCCTTATTTTTGTAACACATCAAACACATGGTAATAAAAGCACAATATTCAGAGTAACCCAATAGGGTAAACTCGCCTCATTCGGTGACACGCCTAATTCGGTGATACAAGCTTTAAAGCACTATTCCGAAAGACGATTTTTGGTTGTTTCACTGTATTAGGCGTGTCACCGAATGAGGTGAGTTTACCCTGCCTCAATTTACGCGGTTGGAACTTCCGAAACCTCCATTATTCAACATTTAAATTTCGCCCGCTTTCATTAAATTCATCTCAAGATTTATAACTGATTTGTAATTCTACTCAAGAATCAGTAAAAAGTTTCCGCGAAGCGGGAGTACCCGGTACTCTATTATTTATGTGAAAACATGAAAATTTAATAAGAAAAACTGCGCTGGTTCCTTTGTTGGGTCGCTGGCATTGCTTGAGTCTATGAGGGTATTCATTTCTGCTGCTACAACCTTTGAAGGCATTGTGTTTGTAAAAGGTGAATTTATCTAAAATCTTATTAAACTCTAATATAATGAGACTTATATTGATCGGGTCTCAGCAGTTCTCGAAAAGTTTGTACAAAAATTAAGGAAAAAGTTAAATTTGTTTTTATTATTCCTTTTTTGTTACCAAGATTTATTTCATGAATTGAAATTTTAGTAAGTTTTACTTGGTCATTAAGGTTCTCTAGTATCTATATTTCCTTAATTATAACAATTATCCTGTATAAATCTTACGAAAGTCGACTTATATCACTAAATGTTGGTAACAAAATAGGATCAATTAAAATTTGCTGACGTGGCTATGTGCAAAGTATTCGGGAACTGCTCGTCTGCACAGCTTTAAACGCCGATTAAAACACTGGCTAATTAAGCGCCCCTTCTATAACTACAATGAACTTTTAATGTGTAGGAGCAGTTAGCCCTTTATTTATTTATTTTTCATAATTTTATGAACCATGTTTATACTATTTTTAATAACGCACATTTGTAATTACAATTTCAATGATGTTTTGAATAAAAATGTTCAATTTTATGTTTATGATTAATTTTACTGTATTGTAAAATAATGTATAAGTAATTTGTAAAATTTTTTCTGACCTGTAAATTGGTTTTATAAAATAATTGACTATGACTATGGTTATAGACCGTGATTACCTCTTTGATTTTTCGGGATTGAAATCGGAAAACCGTGATCATGATGCTTGCAACTGCGGCAAAATATCGAGAGCTCAGCAAAAATCACAAAAGTAATCACGGGCTATGTCCCGGTTACTATGTCTAATGAAAATAACCGTGAATCATACAAAACTCTTATTATCATGAGGTAAAAATACGTGTTCCTATTTGTGAGAACTTTAACAGGTCCATAATTATGTAGACGAAGTTGGTTTGATAGATAAAAAAAAATGGGGACACCTTACACAGATCAACTTAGCCCCAAACTAAGTAAAGCTTGTACTACGGGTGCTAACCAACGATATATTATACATACTTAAATATATAAATACATACTTGTATACATAGAAAACATCCATGACTCAGGAACAAATATCTGTGCTCATCACACAAATAAATGCCCTTACCGGGATTCGAACCCAGAACCGCGGCTTATCAGGCAGGGTCACTATCGACTGAGCCAGACCGGTCGTCAAGATAGAAAGATAGATCGCTTATGAGATGATTGATAATAGTATAATTGTCATATCATCATCATATACAAGGTGAAATAAAAATGACTATTATGAACAAGATTTATTATGGGCTGGCAACCTGTCACTGCAATGTCACAGTTTCGTTTTCTTTCGAACGCATCGGCGTTCTCACCCCTTACTCGGCCCCTCAGGGGATGTCCACTGCAAGTCCAAAGGCTAACCGAGTATGAACTTATGGGCGGTCCGGGTAGCCGGTCTCGACCCGTGCTCATTTGGTGGTTAACCTTGGGGATAGCAGAGGCCGTCTCCCAAGCTAGACCGCTAGCTAGAGAATGACTGATCGGCGGCCGCGCGGCGCCTTTTATTACGGTTTCCCCGCCGCCTGCGCTGCCTGCGCCGCTCGGAGTACTTCGCGCGCGCTCGGGCCGGTCGATCCGCTGAGCGCGACGGGTGATGGTGTGCGAGCGAGAAAGTATTCGAGTCCGCGCGCTCGCGCATGGTAATGTTATTGTGTCTCGCTACATTCTCCCCCTCTGGTACTCTTTGACGTCCCGTAAGAGTACCAGGAAAAAAAAACGGGACTGGAGCAGCAACATAGTTAACGTTTCTTTGGGCGTCCTCTTCGTCGAATCGGTAGAACTGGTTAGTTGAAGGTCCTCAGGGACGACCACTGCAAGACCAAAGGCCAACCGATTATGAAGCTTATGGGCGGTCCGTGTAGACGGTCTCGACCCGTGCTTCATTTGTTGGTTGGACTTGGGGCATAGCAGAGGCCGTCTCCCAAGCTAGACCACTAGCTAACAACTGACTGATCGGCGGCCGCGCGGCGCCTTTTATTACGGTTTCCCCGCCGCCTGCGCTGCCTGCGCCGCTCGGAGTACTTCGCGCGCGCTCGGGCCGGTCGATCCGCTGAGCGCGACGGGTGATGGTGTGCGAGCGAGAAAGTATTCGAGCCCGCGCGCTCGTGCGTGGTAATGTTATTCTGTCTCGCTACATTCTCCCCTCTGGTACTCTTTAACGTCCCGTAAGAGTACCAGGAATAGCAGGAGTTGTTGTCTCTCCCTCTGGTACGTGAGTAGAACAAATTCTTCAGTTTCGTCATGTTACAGAACTGCTTGATAAGGTTTTCTTCGGAACCCTCCCCCTGGAGTGAAGCTGGTCCGATAGTGTCCATAGTGCAATTCAACTCTGTATTGATGTATCTGAAGATTCTTCCGTTGCTACCTCCTTTGTAAATAATTCGCCACTTACAGCCTTATTGTAGGGTAAGAGCGACTTTTTTTTTCCGAGTGCGGGTAGTTTCCATTGTCGCAGGTCCGACAGTACATTTCATTCATGGGCCCTACTTGGGCGAAAGTTATGATCGGGGGCGGTACGCATCGGCATTCTCACCCCTTACTTTGTCGATAGACTAACGGCTAACCGAATATGAGCTTATGGGCGGTCCGTGTAGACGGTCTCGACCCGTCGTGATCATTTGGTGGTTAGGCTTGAGGCATAGCATGGGCCGTCTCTCATGCTTGACCGGTAGGTCACAACTGAATTAGTTTGTCTTGCTGCATTCTCCCCCTCTGGTACTCTGTGACGTCCCGTAAGAGTACCAGGAATAGCAGGATCCATGTACAGCTAATTGTCTTCCAGTTTCTCGTTGACGCAGCATTGCTAGTGAGGGTGTTCGCCAGAACCCTCCCCTGCACCAAAACTATACTCGTAGAAATTGCGTAGTTTTTGCCTCTTGTAGTGATTTTGTTCCCTCTTGACTTTTCCATTGTCCTACTTGTTTTTAAGTTGGGCGCCAGAATGTAGGGTGGCGGAATAAGACGCCAAGTAGGAACCAGTTGTTTATTGGTTTAACTTCCAATATTACAAATAATCATCATACAAGTGGAGTACCTAGCTAAACATGAGTTGAAGGTCCTCAGGGACGACCACTGCAAGACCAAAGGCCAACCGATTATGAAGCTTATGGGCGGTCCGTGTAGACGGTCTCGACCCGTGCTTCATTTGTTGGTTGGACTTAGGGCATAGCAGAGGCCGTCTCCCAAGCTAGACCACTAGCTAACAACTGACTGATCGGCGGCCGCGCGGCGCCTTTTATTACGGTTTCCCCGCCGCCTGCGCTGCCTGCGCCGCTCGGAGTACTTCGCGCGCGCTCGGGCCGGTCGATCCGCTGAGCGCGACGGGTGATGGTGTGCGAGCGAGAAAGTATTCGAGCCCGCGCGCTCGTGCGTGGTAATGTTATTCTGTCTCGCTACAAACCCCTTATTTGCCAAGAGTGGCACTGAAGCTTTAGTAGTTTCATGTGCTCTGCCTACCCCTTTATGGGATACAGGCGTGATTGTATGTATGTATGTATTTATTATGGGACCAATTCTGATATCGCAAAAAAAAAATCTGTTTCATACATTTCGACTCTCATGATGCCTCTCATTTTTATGAATCATATCATCTAGATGGCTGGCAGTCCTCAACTGTGCGTTTCTCCAGAAACTTCCTGCCCCGCACAGCTAAACTGTGGAATGAATTGTCGCCTGCGGTATTTCCGGACCGATACGACCTTCAAATCTTCAAGAAAAGAGCGTACACCCATCTTAAAGGCCAGCAACGCACCTCCAACACCTCTGGTGTTTCGGGTGTCCATGGGCGGCGGTGATCGCTTACCATCAGGCGACCTGTCTGCTCGTTTGCCTCCTATCCCATAAAAAAAAATGGAACTGCTAAATTTTTTTTGACGATTTCAGAATTGGTCTTCATTATGGCCTCAAAAGTCACTATCAACAACGTCTTCGTAATTCTACGCTATAAAAATTCAACCTGAATGTGATACACATTTTTTGACATAAAAGTAAATAGTCTACATTTATTCTGCATTCTAGCACTAGATAGCTGCCTCATGCAATGTAAAACTTATTTAAATAAGACAGTGGAAGAATGTGGTCCCGACCAAGTAATGTAACTATGATAGAACCAGCTTCAGCCACAGTATAATAATAGTTATTTGTTATACAGGGGGGCAAAGTTGTATTTTAACGCCGAGTGTGGAATTGAAAAACGAGCAAGTGAAAGGATTCTATAGTTGAACCACGAGCGAAGCGAGTGGTTCGAGAATAGAATCCTGAACTTGCGAGTTTTTTAACACACGAGAAGTAAAATACATTTGCACCCGAGTGTAACACAAAACTTTTCCCCTCACTATAGCGAGGAAACTACAACGCAAAAAATGAGTTTATCACTGCTCCAGTTTTCTACAGGTGGTAAATCATCTTTATTACTAGATTCACCTACTTTTATCAATTTTAAAGCAGTTAATTTGACTTTATTCAAGGTCAAATTACTTTACCCACTAGTGGATAAAATGCGTTTTTACCCGCTGGTATTGAAGGACAAAACACGTGTTTCCGAGCTAGTGAGGGGAAAAGAATTATATCGTATATAGCCACCGAAACGCACCAAAAATCAAATATTGCCGAGGCCTGGTACCAATTGCAGTCGGCACGTCTGTAAAGCCCCTTATAGTTTTTTTTAAATGGCCAAATACAGATGTTATATCACAAACATCAGTGACTGAGAATTAAAAAAGAGGACTTTGCCGGCCTACACCGTGGCTTGCGTGGGCAACGGTCGCGCGACGGCGATGCGACGCATACGAAATCAAACCTTATATTATCGATATGGAAGTATGAGACGCAAGGGCGACGGTCGCGCGACCGTCGCCCACGCAAGACACGGCGCTAGTCTTGCAATGTTTGTATGAAATTCCATTATCAACCTCATGTCCTAGCCGCACCTGAAACGTCATACTTCGCGGCCAATTACATATAAAGCTCATAACATCAGTATTTCGTACCATGTTTGAGAAAAATGGTTATTTAGACATCAAACTTTTCATAATCATTTTCCATATATAACTGTAATTCAGGGAGGAAAACGAGGACCATGTTTTTGCGCCCTTTCCTCTTAACTGATATGCTTATAAAATATTATTCTTTTTGGTTTATTACGTAACGTAATATATTTGAGTTATTGGTAAATATCGATAAAACGTCTTAATCAAACAGTTGCTTAAAACATCAAACGAGTTATGTTTGCTCGAATGCTGATGGTCATACATTTATTTAAAATATTTTCTTTATAAATGTCAAATATTTGGTGATATATTGAGTGCAGTTCATAAATTAATGTAGTACTGATTTAATTATGTGTTACAAATGGCTTTACTTGAAAAACAGGCAGATGTCAATGTGTTTTAGGGTCATTAGAATGTTTTATTTTTGATAAAAGCCTCTAGAAGCGTCTTCTGACGTTAAATTATGTTTTACTAGCCTCAATTTACAACTAAATTTTGTAAGATATTCATGACTAAATATGGTTCTATACATGGTGAAATAAAAAAGATTGTTAAAATTTTGCATAGTGACTTATGAGGTCATAATGAACAACTTTTGTTATGGGACCAATGTTCAAATCGCAAAAAAAAATTGGCTGTATATTTCGACTGTCATGATACCGCTCATTTCTATGGACCAGTCAATTTTTTGCACGATTTCAGTATTGGTCTCATAATACGTATAAAAGTTGTTTATTATAATTATAACCTCAATAGTCACTATGCAAAGTTTGAACTTTTAATTTCACGCTGTATTTTATATCCCTGTACACTGACAGTTCTGTATCACATGGCATTAAAATCTTATTCATATCTTAGAAACATTTTCGAATGCGACACATATTTTTGTATTATGAACCTATTTCTAATTTTCATAATTAAATTTCTCAATTCCGTGGTTCATATGTCACTTATACATATTTTTGTTATATGCCTTGAAACGTGTCTGTGAATATTTTGCTCCACTTTCAAATATATTTCGTTTTCGCAGTGTGTAAGTCTGTGCCAAGTTTCAAGTACATTTTTCCATTTCTACGAAAATTGGATGTGAGTGCTGCGAAAGCTGTTCCCGATGCCGCTTTTATTTTAAAAACTTTTACGTTTTGTACTTTTTTTGTAGTGTACGAAATTAGGACAATAATACAAAGAGTTGTTCAAAAGTGGAGGTTTTAGCCCATTGCGGCATTTAGTCGCATCATCATCATTGGCCTTCGAGTCTATAACAGACTATACAAGCAGTGCCAAGTGGGCCGACAACGTTTTTCATGGTTATGTAAGCCACGGGAGCAACTAACACGACCACAACTCAGGCAGGTGAAGTGTGCACGTGGCGAACAGGTATCGCGCTGATGACGCTTGGCGCGCTTACTTGCGAGTGCCGCAAACCAAGCATTGTCGTGGATAGTACGTCCATCGAACGCCAGTTTGCGCCACTTGTCTCTGTCTTCGGCAAGCTCTTCCCAAGTGTGGACCGGGATGCTGAAGGCTTGCATGTCACGTTTGGTGCAATCTTTGTGTCGTAGTATTGGCCATCACATAGGTACTAAATAAATACTTGCTTCAACATCAATTTTCTATATCAAATCTTCTTTTCTTCCTACCCTTATCCCACGTTAATTGGGTTCGGTACAACATGTCTTCCTCTTACATTCTTCTCTATCTTTTGTCATCTCTGCACTCACTTGCCCCCCCCCCCCTTTTGCCCCTTACTCTCCCTCAACATTCATCTCTAACATTATTTTACCCTCCTCATCATTTGACCGTAAGACACTGGAAACCTGGGGTCCGAAAGGGGTAGGCAGAGCACATGAACTACCAAGTTTAAGTACTACTCTTGGCAAAAAGGGGTTGAAAGAAATCGAAATTGTGACATTAAGAATCGGGTATTCATCGGGTTAAGAATTTCACCACCCCCTTTCTTTCCGTGGGTGTCGTAGAAGTCGACTGTGGGATATGGGCTAAATTGTGGCGTAGGCGAGAGGCTGGCAACCTGTCACTGCAATGTCACAATTTGGATTTCTTTCAACCCCGTTTTGCCAAGAGTGGCACTGAAACTTAGTAATTCATGTGCTCTGCCTACCCCTTTATGGGATACAAGCGTGATTATATGTATTTTATATGTATGTATGTAATGTACATACATACATACAACATACATACAATCACGCCTGTATCCCATAAAGGGGTAGGTAGAACACATGAAACTACTAAAGCTTCAGTGCCACTCTTGGCAAATAAGGGGTTGAAAGAAAACGAAACTGTGACATTGCAGTGACAGGTTGCCAGCCTCTCGCCTACGCCACAATTTAACCCATATCCCATAGTCGCCTTCTACGACACCCACAGGAAGAAAGGGGGTGGTGAAAGGGGGGGGGGGGGGGGGTATGTAATGTATGAGGTGCTAAATGTGAAATATTACATAGTCAATAACATATCTTGTCTTATCTTATCTAATGGTATCCACAACGTATTTTAATTTTGTCTCATATTGAAATTCGAATCAGTCCTTCAATCAATTAAAACCTCAGTCTTGTATGTGTTTGACTCGGGACCACTTTAAAGCACGGCTATTTTCGGTCGCTCCATTGACCAGGCAATAAAGGGTGTGTACTTGCGAAGTTTCTTCGCTCTGATTAAATTTTCATGTTGTGTTCTGTTGGGATTAGACGGGGAATTAAATTTTGGGCTGTAGTATCTTAAGTAAGGTAAGATAAAAAAACGAACTTAAATTATGTGGAAACTTGAAAAAGTGGAAAATTATTGCGTTGGGACTTGAACTCGCGACCTTGGAACGATAGATACTCCAATGCTCTGCCAACTAAGTCATCAAGACTTCAATCAAGCCAGCAAATTTTTTTTTTCATATAGTTAAAGTTATTCTTAAATCCCGCATCGATTGCAGACGTTTATGCTTGTCAAAAAGATTCGAATTTTCGAATTTAACGATAGCGAAGCCGCGTACATTACGTCAGAGGCCGGGAAAATGAGGATTTCCGGCCAAGTGGGTATATACGGCCGAGCGAGTGTGCGAGCGAGGCCGGATAGGGATACGAGGCCGGGAATCCGTTTTCACGCCGAGGCATGTATAGTGCTTTTCTCAAACATACAATGAAATAAAAAAAAATGCTCTAAAGGACAATTTTTTATAAAAAAAAGTTACTTTGCAGGCCTAGGCCTGAAAAATAATATGAAATCCCTTTACAGTCCTCTCGAGTTGTTGCGCCTAAAAAGCGATACTTCCCAGCCCATTTTAAGGAACGTAAAGACAAATTTCATTGCATGTTTGAGAAAAAGTATATTTTACAAAAGCAATAATGAATGTTTTACATAAGGACGATGAAGCGTCAGAATTACTCGTAAATTGCCTTTATCCCCAGAGATATCCTAGTTATATAATAAAGATATACGATTCCCAGCAGTATAAAATAATTGGCACAATACTTGTTTACCTCAGAAAGTGGGTCGTCCTACAACTTTTTTAATATCATCCAATTGAGATAGGTATTTCGTTTTCATTATTGTGAACAATATCCTCGGGCTAGATTAGTAATTTTGTTTCTGTTTGTTTGTTTTCCTTGTGTTGATCTGGACTGAAATTAAAAAGTTATTTAATAAGTCTAGATGATTTTAGGGTAAATTGTTTTTGCTAATGTTAACATGAAGATAATATAAAAACTAGTTTAAATAAATAATGTCGAAGTATTTATACCTTATTCCAAGGAAGGACATATTAATAATCTACTACTGTACATTGCTGATAATAAATAAATAAATATTATCGGGGACACCTTACACAGATCAACCTAGCCCCAAACTAAGCAAAGCTTGTACTATGGGTGCTAACTGCTAAGTGACAACAATACAAAATGTAGGTTTTCAATACACCAATACAACTGTTACAGTGAACATGCATCTTCTGGGCGAGCTCTTTCTATCGTAAGCCACGTCTTTGCTTTTGGCTAGTCTTCGGCCAAGAGTAATCCCATTTATAATTAAATAAAAAACCCCCGCCCCGTTTGGTGACGGGTTAAGAATATCACCACCCCTTTCTTCCCGTGGGTGTCGTAGAAGTCGACTGTGGGATATGGGTTAAATTGTGGCGTAGGCGAGAGGCTGGCAACCTGTCACTGCAGGGTTCCCTCTATTTGGCATAAATTTAATTGTCCGAAACGATTTTCGCATAACAGACTTCGCATAATCGATTTTCGCCGAATGTTAATTTGGCAGAAAACTTATTTGTCATAATCGAAAATAATACTAATATTACTTTGTCCGGAAATAAGTTCGCATAATTCTGTTTACGCCGATTGTTTTTATGAATAAAATTAATTCGCATAATTGTATTTGGCATATTTCTTAAATTCAGAATATCCACCCATACTAAATGCTGTTAAGAGAGTCGGTTTGGTTAGGTTAGAACTGCGACCTCAACAAATAAAACATTTTGTCAAGAATTTCGGTTAGGTTAGGTTAGAACTGCAACATTAATATAGTAGTATTACCTATGATAAAAATTCTGCGTAGTAAATTTCCACTAAACCATGTTATGCAGAAATAATTTATGCATAAAAACCATTCGGCGAATAACCTTTATACATGAAATATATTCGGACAAACAAAAATATGCCTAGACAAATTATGCGTAACTATACTATGCCATAACAGATTATGCGAAAGGCGAATTATGCCAATATAGATTATGCCAAAAAGAATTCTCGATTGTAAAATTATGCCAAAACAAGGGGAACCGTCACTGCAATGTCACAGTTTGGATTTCTTTCAGCCCTTTTTTGCCAAGAGTGGCACTGAAACTTAGTAGTTCATGTGCTCTGCCTACCCCTTTGTGGGATACAGGCGTGATGTGTATATATGTAAAAAACAAAACATTTTACACTTTTTACTGGTACAAATATGTAGACATGATGGTACATGTTTTTTTGCAAAAAAATCTATAGGTATTTTGTTAATACCAGAATTTTATATATTTTCCACGTATGTATATATACTACTTCGTTTACTTTTATTGTAAAAAAGGAGCTGCAAGTAATAGTTCTCATAATAACCAGGGGGCGATTTTTGAATCTCGCATACGAGATTTTGTCACTAAAATACCAGTTGAAAACGGTGACTTGCTTATTATTTTCAGTGACAATTTTCTGAATTCGAACGCGTGAGACTCAAAAATCGGCCCGCTGGTATGGGTTACAAGTCTTTAATCTCTCTAAAACGTACCACAATCGAAACACTCAGTTTAATAAAGCGAAAACCGTTTTATTTCGTTCCACTGGTGTACTAAATACTGTAAAGATACTTCAGCTAACAGCAAGTTCCAAACGATCATTAATATTTTAAACGTGGAGTTCTTAATCCAAAGGTTTCACATTACCGCTCATTCACAGGGATGCTCTTACTGATTATTCGTATAAATTTCGTATTAAATACATAATTATGATAAAAGTCGTTAACGTAAGCGACAATTTGGTACCTTTTAGTCACAAATTTTAGCTGCCACTAGGGGCGGTTGTCTCCGCGATTCTTTCGCCGAGCTACAAGTACAGTCAGCTGCAGAGAAAAATAGACCCCCTTGCATACAAATTCGCATGGCAGGAGGTCTCCTTTTCTCTGCAGCTAACACTCACTCGCGCGCACTCGCGGCCCAATCAGTGGTGACGACCTTCGCACGGCGCAAAAGAATAGAACGTCTATTGC
The DNA here is from genome assembly GCF_023078275.1 of Leguminivora glycinivorella. Classification (NCBI taxonomy): domain Eukaryota; kingdom Metazoa; phylum Arthropoda; class Insecta; order Lepidoptera; family Tortricidae; genus Leguminivora; species Leguminivora glycinivorella. Next base: position 2,050,727 of record NC_062983.1, read on the forward strand.
TCGCGTGCGGTCCGTGTGAAGTATGAACGGCGGCATTTTGTGAACATCAAAGCAGTGAGCCTTCTGTGCTTGTACTATATTACATTCTGTGCCGCCACCCCGACTGAGTAATCGGTTCCATTCAAAACATCCAGAGCGGGACCCCAACAAAAGCGGGAAACAAAAGCCCACTATAAAGAGTAAGGGATCTTACCTTTTTATTGTGGCCTAACCTTTTTCAGATCCACTCGCTTAATAACCTTTTGCTGTAACGCATAAAATGCGATTTTACAACCCGCTGCGCGCCAATTTTGCCTTAAGGATGTAGACCGAGAGCCACGAACGCTTCCATGACCAATCGCCCGAGCTACTTCGTATAGTGGTTCCCTTTGAAGAATAAACCCTCAGGGGGACGCCCCTACCGTACAGCTGACGAGCTGTCGCTTTGTTGGTAGTTTTTAAGAATGGCCGTCACTGAATAACGCAAAAACCTTTAAATTCATTCATTGACTTTCATTTTAAACTTTGTCAGGTGGTAGTTTAGAAACTATTATGAAGAAAACAAAATCCGTCAACAGTGGGCTATGTCAACATAGTGACATTGACACTTGACACTGACAACTTTATTGTAAGTTTTCTTTTCTTATAACGAAATAAAAAATAAAAAAATCTCTGTGTCTATTTCTGGTTTGATAAGTAACATTGTTACTCAGTGTCAATATTTCCTTGAACAGGCAATGAACGGCGAACTGTCACTGTCGGGCGACAGTTGTCATTGTTGTCAAATCGATCACTGGTCACATGAAATCGTAAAAATTAAAATTTTGAAAAAACCCCCGACCGCGACACAGTAGACCGATTTTCATGAAACATGTCTGAGAACACTCCTGACTAACTCAGCTTCCATACAAAAAAAACTAAATTGAAATTGGTTCATCTGTTCGGGAGCTACAATGCCACAGACAGACGGACAGATAGACAGACAGACAGACACGTCAAACTTATAACACCCCTTCGTTTTTGCGTCGGGGGTTAAAAAATATCGAAGTATCGCGCGGGACGCGATGACTGACGAAATTTTCGCCTGGCCCGCGGTCTAACCCGTTCAACGCTTTCAAGAATGATGTTTATTGTTGGTAAAGTTACCGTTTCTCGATAGTCTGCGGGATTTTCATTTTTAACTGGTTCACAAAGGGTTTACGGTTCAACGGTTTGGTATTTTAACTTTGATGGCTCTTTAACTGGCTTGGAAACTCGTTAGAAATCTAGTTAAAACCCGATTCGAAACTTGAGATACGTGATATATTAGCTCTGAATACGATATGAATAGGAGAATCCAGTGTCAAAAGTCACGGTTTTGTTTGAATACGTCAGTCTTGGCGGTGACATATTCCGATTTATATTGTGACCGAAAAGTGAAAGATCACCTGTGATCCGAAATCTCTATGCATTCTACATATACAAATACATAGTAACTACTACAATTTTCCTTTCATTGGCAGACGAAGATACAAGTTTCTTTTTTTTTTCAAAGTAGTGACGTAATAAAAGCTTAGTCTGGATATTTCGGTTCTCATTGCAATTAAAATTGGAGTATCAAGGAAAATTTATGACCCATTACAGAGTACCCATTACTACCGTCTAGTTTATCGCACTCAAAAGTTCCACTAACGGTCCAGAAACTTTAAGATAGGTAAAAAAAAATAGTAGAACGAAAACAGTCGTCAAATGTATGACATCTGGTACATTCTACCACTTCTCTACTCCTGCCGAATTTATAATTTCCATTATTATTTGTAATAGGGATACCTGCTACTATTTACACATAACACAAAAAGATAGGTACATACATATAGTTGCCAGATGGACTAAAATGTTAACAGAATGGTGGCCGCTCACAGATGTAAAAAGCGCTTGGCATCTGTTAGCTCGTTGGATGGACGACATCCGGAAAATTGCGGGCCACAACTGAACGAGACTAGCTCAGGACCGGGACAAGTGGCGTACTAGAAGAGAGGCCTATGTTCAGCAGTGGGCGATAAAGGGCTGATGATGATGATGGTGATGATGATGATGATGATGATGATGATGATGATGATGATGATATATTTACCACGAAATGGTCCCGACTCAGCGTGGTGTTAGCCTGGGAGGGCCAACGCTGATCTTCCATCGGGGCCATTGCGAGTGAAAACACGGAAAGCACACACATATTACAAACATTACTCAATTTTGTTAAAAAAAAAAATTTAACATGATTGTATTAAAAATCGAAACAAGATGTCTTATATTAAAGAAAAAAAACCCACTCCCCCACTCTACAAAAGCCCACTGGTGGTGTCCGTCATTTTTTCTTTAATATATGACATCTTGTTTCGATTTTTAATTTGTACCTGTATAGTAGTGTGACTACTTAAAAACACAAAATCAAAATATTTGTTAAAATAATTTGATTTCTTCCCATAGTTGTTTAACATGTATTGTCACCCCTATTTGAACTACAGTCTTTACTTATTTACTGTACTTTTATAGTTTTTCTAGTTCGTTGAATGCAATAAACTAGACGCTAGAGTAATGGGTTATTTTAGATGTGCTATAAATCCTTGTTACTTTTAATTTTTGCTTCTTTATTGGCAATGAAGAATCCCAGACTTTATTTGGTTGTATATAAACTAGCCATGAAAATGTTTGATCACACTAGAATTTCTTTCTGTCATAATACATACTTACCTATATAATAATTATATGTACTTATGTATGATGCCAGTTAGAGATTCTACGCCTGTATTCCCAACAGATAAATGCATCATCATCCTCCTTGCGTTATCCCGGCATTTGCCGCGGCTCATGGAAGCCTGGGGTCCGCTGTGACAACTAATCCCAAGATTTGGCGTAGGCACTAGTTTTATGAAAGCGACTGCCATCTGACTTTCCAACCCAAAGGCTAAACCGGCCTTATTGGAATTAGTCCGGTTTCCTCACGATGTTTTCCTTCAGCGTAAAGCGACTGGCAAATCAGTGGGTCCAGTGAATAAGGGCATAACTCAAAATGACCCACTGAAATATCAAATGACATTTCGCACATAAGTTCCGAAAAACTCATTGGTATGAGCCGGGGTTCGAACCCGGGAACTTCGGAATAGATAAAGACAGAGCGCATGAAACTGATGTTGCTCACTAACTTTGTGAGATGTCAACTGTCAAATTCCATGTAAAATCGTGGGTTAGCCTCGGGTTAACCCTCCATTTTCGGTGGTGCAAGTGACTCTTAGCAATTAACGGATAGAAAGAAACCGAAATCGTGATAATTGAAGTGACAGATTGCTAGCCCATCGCCCAAGACACAACTGAACCTAAATCCCTAAACTTCTACAAATGTAAATCCATGGCAGCCACATTTCTGAAAATTTATAATTGTAACCCCCGACGCAAAAACGACTGGGTGTTATAAATTTGACGTGTCTATCTGTCTGTCTGTCTGTCTGTCTGTCTGTCTGTGTGTGTGTCTGTCTGCGGCTTCGTAGCTCTCGAACGGATGAACCGATTCAGATTTTTTTTTGTCTGAAAGCTGAGTTAGTCGGGAGTATTCGTAGCCATGTTTCATGAAAATCGGTCTACTATGTCGCGGTCGGGGGTTTTTTCAAAAATTTAATTTTTGGAAAACATTTTTAAACTACCTATACTTATATACGCATTCTTGAATAATGTAAATGATTCTATTCGCTACTCTGAACTATTTCACTAATCCCCACACGCGAACAAATGCCAAAAATAAAACAGTCGGTTGACACTTGGAGTCTCGGCATTAGTTCCCCAATTTATGCTCTTGGGGTTTAGTGGCACTCGAATTTCAATGAAATTGCGGACGTTCGCTCCCCTAAAGACCAGTCAAATAAGACCCGTTCCTTCCTTCCTAAACTGTGGAATGTCGCCTGTGGATATTAAGGATCTATAAATTGTGATGTTGTTGAGGATGTGTAGCACATATTTATTAATGGAGCGTGTGCGGAATGAGCCTTTTAGAAGCCAACTTAAAATATCCTGTAATATTTACTTTTACAAATGTTGGTGGCTGTAATAGTGTACTGGCTTTTCCATTGTCGGACGAAGCCCGAGCACTATTCAAGCTAGTAAACATAGGCCATATTAATCGTATGTAAATGTAACTATGTGGGTTATATGGAGCGGCATAATCGCTAAGCGATAAAGCTCTTTAATAAAGATTAAAAAAAGGAGCTATACAAATTGAAATATCCGGTATCTTCTCAAATCGTCCCACTCGTTTTTTGTCAAGTTCTTACCCCAATCTGCTTTCGTCGCCTATTCATTCGCCCCTTTCATCAGCTCAGCAGTAGTGTTGACAAACATGTATGCGTCCCTGTCCCATGAGCGTCCATCTACAAGTGTGTGAGCGTTCAATAACTTGCGACAAGCGTATTCAATACAAATCGCCCGGAATTTCCGATCTCCTTCCTTCCTATATGTTTGTGGAAAAAATGTGATTCTCACCACACGATGTACGAGTACATCTAGCTTTATCATGTGAACGGCTAAGGAGTGGTACTAACTTCCTGCATGTCTGTTTCCAGCCCACTATAATTTGGATCTTATTAAATCAACAGTGATACATTTTTTGGGTAAACATGCTTGATCCTAGACTGCATTGGCACTTTCCATCAGGTTAGATTGTGGTCAAATGATTTACCTGTTGCTTACAAAAAAAATCTCATAGCATCCGTGGCTCCGTTGACTGGCCTAGCCAGTAATAAAGTGTATGATCTCCTCAATCCTTTCAGTTTCGCGCTGCTGGCGATATTTACAGAACCATCTTTTACTGCGTCATAATATTTAGGGTTTTGATTCGACGCAATGCCTCTTTAATGGGCTTGGGTATGGTTTTATATTCCTGAGCTTTTGAAATTGATTTTTCCTTTGGAACTTAAGTTGCTATGGCAATTTTTGCTTGAGGGTGAAATTGGTAAAACTGGTATTGAACTACTGTGATGAAATTTAAGACTTTCTTTCGATACCTAAGAATCTATATGTGAGTGAGTTTAGTAAAACGTCCCACTTTGTCGGTTCTAGTTACGGAGCTATGGGCAGTTTAGTGAAATATGGCAAAACTTGCCGAAAATCGGTTTTCAATAAAAACTGATTAATGTTTAATAATCGGATTATGATTTTCACCACCCGTGTTATTATCATGGGTGTTGTAGAAGTCGACAGTGAGATATGGGTTCAATGGTGTTATGGGCGTCACTGCAATTATCACAATTAGGTCTTTTTCAATCCCTTTATTGCTAAGAGAGTGGCACTGAAGCTTGAGGAGTTTTATGTGTTCTGCATACCTCGTTTGGGAACATGCGTGAATTTATGTACGTTTTGTAAATTTTGTGAATTATACGTACTGGGTATTAAAAGCCTCGAGCACGTGATTTCGTTATGAAAAAAAGTCCATACAATTCACGTTCATTTCATGTCTTTATAATATTCATGCAATAATACAGGAATGAAAAATCCTTGACACACTTTTCCTCATATAAGGGAGAAAAGAACTCGTGTTTCTGAGATTTTTGAATAGAAATGACAAAATCACATTTAATATGGACACTGTTTACTTTCTCCATACAAATAATGTCAATTTCCGTTTTTTTTTTATGCGACAGGAGGTAAACAAGTAGACATGTCTTCTGATGGTAAGCGATTACTGGCGACTATAGACACTTGAAATACCTATGGGGTTGGATGGGATTACGACCTTTTCTTGAAGGTTTCGGTTTTGTAATGCATTGTAAGGCCTGAGAGGACGCTCGAAGCGGAGCGATCAGCGGGGCGGCCGCGTGCGTCCACCCTATGCAGCGACGACTCATGACAATGTGAGCTTCAATTGTTTTACATGCACGCCGCACGCCCCGCCCCGCAGGCCCAATATCAGCATGCACTTAGGCCTTACGCCGTGGCTTGCGTGGGCGACGGTCGCGCGATGGTCGCACGACGGCGATGCGACGCATACGAAATCAAACCTTATCGATATGGAAGTAGACGATGCGATGAGACGCGGCGGCGACGGTCGCGCGACCGTCGCCCACGCAAGACACGGCGTTACACTTAGGCGACAGTTCAAGGATTACGGTTCGTTGCAATCAAATTTTATAATACAATATTCTTAGAATGTCGCAATGTTAAAACGGATTAGTAGTAAAATGCCTAAAATTACAAAAATACCAATTTTCATTACATCAGAGTGCCAAACTGACATTGGCCTATTACATCCAATATCCGAAATGTATTATTTTCCTAATAACCGAAATTCAAAATGACAGTTTCTCAGAATACCTAATATTTTATTTTCAGTGTGTATTATATTACTGTGTTTTATTATAAACTTTAGTATCCATTGTTAATAATGCTAAGTATTTATGAAAAACTATAAAAAGACAGTTTCCATGGATACTGTATTTTAGGCATTTTGAGAAAGTGAAGTTTTGGATTTAAGTTTATTTGACTTTTAGATATTTTGAGAATACGGTGATTTGAGAAGTAAGTTTAACTCATTTCAAGTTTTAGACATTATGAGTCTAATCTGTTTTGGCATTGCGACGTTTTAGGAATATGGTACCTATTATAAAATTTGGTTGTAACGAACCGTAATCAGTTCAAGTAACGAATTTTAAAATATCAAAAAACCTAAGGAAGTGTCGATTCACTTCAACTCTGCAGTGTAGAATCGTTTTTAACTAGACGTAGAGGAGTTGAAGTGTTCCATTTATGACTCTAACAATCAGACAGTTTTCGAGATAAGAACGGGAGAAGGATGTACTTTAGACACTAAAAGAGTGCTCTACATTTTTCTGCGAATTTTTAGAAAAGGAGCTCTGAAATTCAAAATGTTAGAGGGTTAAAAAGAATTGTAATTTGACTTTGTATTGTATCATGCCGAAAAATAAACTAGAAATGTGTTTCTATTGTCATAACATGTATTATGAATTTGATGAAGTTAATATTGTCTTCGGTTACCGCGATAGTTACTCATAAAATAAAACTATGGAAATGGATTATATCGCGTATAATGAATTTACAATTCATCTCGACGTTTCGAACACTTTACAGCTTCGTGGTCAACGGGTGACTGAGGAAAAATTACAATGTGCAAAAGCTACCCACATACAAGAAATATTAATGAACCATGACTACAAATAATATAGATTTTTAAGGCAGGTTCACACACTGTTAATAAAGCTAGTTATACAATATTAAAAAAAATTACAATTACTTTGTTAAAAAACAATTAATTAATTAATCTACACAAAATTATAAAGTTATTTTAGGAACATTCATTTATGTTTTTTTGATATTGATGTTAATTTATTGATATTGTATGTATGTATTAGTTTCTGGGAGAAGTTAGTGGTATATGCTAGACATCAAGACATTGAAACTCTTCATTTATTATTTTCCAAAAAAAATATTTTATGAAAATTTACAGATTCTATAATTTTCGACACTTTCTCCTTAACTTTTCATTCCTATGTTGTTTTTTTATAATGTACTAATCGGCCATTGTCCCTGGTCACACCTGATGGAAACTGGAGACAGAGTCTATTAAATAGTAATTAAATAGTCTATTAAACTTATATTGACCGGCATATAGACCGTGATTATCTTTTTGATTTTTGTCGAGCTCCCGGATATTTCGACGCAGTTGCATGCATTATGATCACGGAAAGGGAAAACTGACGAAGGCGGGTGGATGTCAAAGTTGCGTAGACAGCGCGCGATCTACCCTCCTTCGCGCGCGTCGGCTGCGTTCACTTTCAAATCCACCCGCCTTCCATGCAACTGTGTCCAAATATCGGGAGCTCGACAAAAATCAAAAAGGTAATCACGGTCTATATCCCGGTCAATATAAGTCTACGTAATGAAAATAACCGTGAATCATTCAAAACTCAAGTAGTCTATTTCCTCTTGTTTCGAGGTCATATTTTTCAGGGAGTACCGATAAAATGAGATAGGTTACGGTGTCCGCTTTCCAACAGCGGACCGTATGCCTATTTGCCACCGACGTGGTATTAAAAAAGGAGCGCATTCCATTCCTTTGCAGTTCGCATCACGAAAGATGTGACAAGTACATCCACCACGCAATCTCCAACAGAACCAACGTAACGCGACTGGACTCAATAGAACGTGAAGCTCGGAGACTCATTGGCAACGTTCCGGCAGGCAAGGCAGGATTACAAAGCCTCGAGCATCGCCGTCGAGTTGCGTCCTTGTCCGTCTTCTACCGGATACATTCTGGAGAGTGTGCACAGGAACTGCATGACCTGGTTCCTCCTTCCCCGTTCCATCACCGGACAACCAGGCGCGGGGAGCGGTTTCACCCTTACGTTGTCGACCTACCTTTCATTCGCACGAAGAGGTTTGCCTCTTCTTTCCTAATGCGAACTGCTAAGGAATGGAACATGCTCCCCTCATCTGTATTTCCGGGTGAATACAATCTGGGTGAATTCAAGTCAAGAGTGAATAGGCTATTACTGAACCAGTGAGCTACCAACTCGGCCTTGTCGTCACTTTCCATCAGGTGCCACACTAAGGTCAATCACTGGCCAGTTTATATCTAAAAAAAAACGCCATCGATAATTATGTGCGTCATGATTACAATCTTCAAACATCTCAACTTGTTGCATTAATTATTATAATGTCGGAATGAAAGTTACCAACAAATTCCATAATTACCTATCCGCCACAGGACCGCTTTGATGGACTCGGATATCGGTGGTGCCCGGAAATTTCATTATTTTTCGAAGGCCCGCGAAGTTTTTTAATCTCAATCGTCAGGAGCAGGCTTGAGTTGGTACCTATGGGAATTTGTTTACAAGCCACATGATTTTGTGGGGGTTGAGTGTGGGTGGCTTTTAAAAATAGATCCAGCAATTTTAAGGTTCCCAAGGTCAATTTTAGAAAAGAAGTAACTAAACAACTGGTTCAAATACTTAATGATTTCTAGGGCGCCTAGACACCATGCCATTAGTTACATGTAGACGGTATCCATGTACTACTACCGTATAGTTGCAGGCAAACCGATATGACATACGTGGTAATAAACATATTAATTATAATATTTAAAAAAAAAAATATTATGTCAATCGGATTAGGAACACCGAATTGCGCTCCAAAACTGGTACCTATTGTAGATGTGGGTGTTGAGTCTGCAAGGTTCAAGTGGAATTGGGCAGGACATGTTTGTTCGCCGAATGCATCTGGATGCACCGATCTGGATCGGTGGGCCAAATAAAATTGGCTGGACTGGACACCACCGATTAGCCGGGGCAGAGGTAGGCCAAAGAAAAGATGGCGGGATGACCTCGACGCATGTTGCACCGACTGGCCGGAGCAGGCGGCAAATCGTGATTGGTGGCGGAAGAAAGGGGAGGCCTTTGCCCAACAGTGGGACACAATATAGGGTAAGAAAAGAAAAACATGTCAACATAATTATATCTCTTTCTTTAGTGATTACAAAATGATCATCATCATCATCAGTTACTTCTCAAACATTATTTGATCCGATACTTTCGATGCTGACTGTACTTCAGCTGGTCTGACGAATGTTAAGTCAAAACAAGGATGTTTAATCAAATGGCCATATTCCAATTTCAAGATACGTTTAAAATTAGCTCTAGATACGATAAGAATCGGATAGGGATCAAAAGCATCTTAAATGTTGAATCGGGACGTTAACTCTGAATAAGAAACGAAGCGTTTAAAAAAAAAATATATATTTTATTATATTAGAGGAGACCGAGATTAGTTGTGAAAAGTTGCTAATAGCTGTCACAACTCTCCTCTGTCACAACTCCGCTCTGTCACAACTCACCTACTCACCTCGGCTTCTAAGATCCAAGAATAAGGCATTACGAAGCCGTTACTCAGTATTCTGGAATCCTCTATGACACGTGGGACGCCTCTAGTGCCATTAGTCAAATGTAGACGGTATTCACGAGCTGCAGGCGAACTAAATGTGCAGACGACGTGTTAATACTGTGCACCAAATCGTATGTCAATGTCATCCTAGTTCCAACTATAAAACTTATGTGAAACTAGAAGATGTCAGAATAGTATTTTATACAATCGTGATATAATACAAATTTCTCTCTATTAATACTTTTCACTCTCGTACCGTACTATTAGGCCACTCAGCAAGCTTCGTGGCCTAAACATGGTACTCGACTGAAAAACTTAATTATATCACTATTGTATACAATACTTTTTTTACGAGTCATCATCTCCATCATCAATGGACGGAAATATCATCATTCATGCAAGTTAAAATTAATGTTAATAGCGTCGTTCACCGTTGTATCAACATCGAATTACCTAGCAACCAATTGTTTGTAATAACGGTCTCTGATTGGCCGATAACGCGACAGATAAAAAAATGTGTTTCAGATGCAGGAAAATTTGCCAGGTATCGCAAATTAGTATAGAAATTGTAAGTTCTATTTTTGAAATTATTACAGTTAACTAAAGTCAACTATAATGAGCTTATTATAATTGAGTCGGAACTGCCATAGAGTATCCAACACTGAAAAGTTAGCACTTATAGTTTAGTCTGTGGTGTCCTAATTGACAGATTACAGTCGACAAGTAGAAAAATATTTTAAAAGTATTTTATATTGCGAACCGCCAAGGAGTGGAATGCCCTGCCTGAGTCTGTGTTCCCACATGAGTACAATCCAGGTCTCTTTAAAGCAAGAGTAAATAGGTATCTCATAGGTAAGCGTGCTCCACCGTAGACCGCATCATCACTTAACATCAGGTGTGATCGTGGTCAAACGTCTACCTATTCATACTTAAAAAAAAAACCGGTTAGTGCACGCTCATATTTGGCGTTCAGCGGGGCGTGAGGTGTGCATATTAAACAATTGAAGGTCATACAAGTGTCCTGAGTGAAGCGCTGATGACCTAGCGGTATAGTATGAATTTTCTGAGATGAACGTTTCGCTTTTGCCCTAATCTCACAGAACTTAATTTAGATAGAAGAAACAAATTCATATATTTGTATAGGGGCCGAGCGTGTCAAATTTTGTACTGAAGTTGATTCTTGCCTGTAATTTTAAATATGTCTCTGGCTCTTGATTGTTCATAATTTTTGTGTTGTTGCAATTGAATATCACGTAACGAGGCATTTTTTATGTTTTGGTTGACTTCAACTTACAAAAATTGACGCCCGAAAGCTGCAAGGTGCGAGTAAAGACGGACAACTCAGTGGATTTCACCACAATTTCACTGAGTTCATTTGACACGCTAAGTAGATACGTTTGCTTGATCTATGGTATATATGACATCTGTGCGTAATCTGTTAAACAAAAGCCTTTGTGTCTATTGTTCACGGCGGCTAGCTCCCGTTTAAACAGCACGTGCTATAGTCTCAGTGTTGTTAAAAATCAACTATCATGATAGCAATAAGGTTCAAATTTATTAAACAGTTTGCAGTATGCAGGTAACTTTTTTTGAAGATGACAAAACGTTAACACGTTTTCGAAAGGGCTTTTTATGGATTTGAACCTTATTACTATCATGATAGTTGCTTTTTAACTACTCTGAGACTATAGCACGTGCCGTTTACACGGGAGCTAGCCGCCGTGAACAATAGACACAAAGGCCTTTGTTTAACAGATTACGGCTAAAGCGAATAGTTCATCTCAGAAAATTCATACTATAAGAGCGTGCGACTTCCGATCCGGAGGTCGCGGGTTCGAACCCAGCTCGTACCAATGAGTTTTTCTGAACTTATGTGCGAAATATCATTTATTTTTGATATTTGCCAGTCGCTTTTCGGTGAAGGAGAACATCGTGAGGAAACCGGACTAATTCCAATAAGGTCTAGTTACCCTTCGGGTTGGGTCAGATGGCAGTCGCTTTCGTAAAAACTAGTGCCTACGCCAAATCTTGGGATTAGTTGTCAAAGCGGACCCCAGGCTCCCGTGAGTCGTGGCAAATGCCGGAATAACGCAAGGAGGATGATGACAAGTGTCCTTAGTCGACGCTGCATAGAGTGGACGCACGCTCTCGTTCGCCCCGTCGCGAACGCTCCGCTCCACTTAGGCGATACTTACGTTTGATTAGGTCCAAATATTTTTTTGAGGATCGTTTTTACTGAGTAACGGCCTCGCCTTCACTCGTCGAGTACGCGCTGTATACACGTGGAAATGGATAAAAAACTGTTGAACGTTATTTTGACCCAATCAAACCGTGAGAAACCCGCCTAAAATACATATTTTTAAATTATAGGAAAAATGGACGTGGAAATGGATGGATGGGTAATTCGCACACATCCAGCAGACCTCCGTGGCACAGTTGGGAGCGCGGCTGGCTCCGGCAAAGCCAGTCACAGGTTCGAGTCCTGCCGGAGGTGTGAATTTTGCCTATAATTCAAAAATATGTAATATCGCTTGCAAACGTTTCTGCATGATAAAAAACAAATTCCCCATAAAAATATTGAATACCTATGTCATCCCAGTTCGTTAAAATTTGCTTATAAAAGTAACATTATGGCTCTTGCTTGCAGCTCAATTATTATTGTCGGTATTTGACGAGAGCCTGTCAATTTGCTTTCAAATTCAACCTTCGCCGCTTGGTGAACTAACTGATATTTACACCGTCAATCAACTCATTAAGGGAATCCATCCATCATTTGGCGTCAAAAATGCATCCAAAATGTAGAAATTTTATTCGACTATAAATTTAACAGTAAGAAGTTTGTATGCTTATGTTTACTACGCAATGCCAAATCAAATGCTAATGCATATCTGAACAAGTAACTAACTAAACTAACTTGGCTCAATTATTGAGTTTTGGCTTCCGACATGAGAACGTGTCAGCTATATTTAAAAATATTTTAAGCGGGTGACTCACGTGTTAAGTCGATATAGCGTTCGACATGTTTCGATCCATTTTCGAGGATCTTTCTCAAGAGTAGCGACCCCGCCTTTACATGTCGCGAGCGCGACGCATACCTCATATATATATAGATATATATATTTATATATTTTGTTAAATATGTTCCATAAGGTCTAGTTTACCCTTCGGGTTGGAAGGTCAGATGGCAGTCGCTTTCGTAAAACTAGTGCCTACGCCAAATCTTGGGATTAGTTGTCAAAGCGGACCCCAGGCTCCCATGAGCCGTGGCAAATGCCGGGATAACGCAAGAAGGATGATGATGATTTTTTTTAAATATGTTTGAGTCTCACGGGAGTTTTATGGTTAAAACGTGTCAGCTGTCCCAATCCTGAACAGCTTCTTGCCAGTTACTGACGTGGAGCTGAAGCAGATCCATCGCCATACTGTCCTAACAGGTTTTCCGGGGACAAACCATAGGACTTCCACCAGTCAGTCGTCCCAAGATTCTCTTGGCAGCCCAATTGTCTCCCATTCTGTAGGTGGCCAAACATGTGGGTGCTGTGGTCTTTCATTTTGCCAATAATAATGGGTTTCTGGGTCGTCTAAGAACCAGCATTTCTCTTAAAAGGTCATATATAGGATCTTACAAAAACCTTTCCTTCCGATACCAGGATTAGACTCTCTTCTTTTTGTGTTAGCAAATTTTGTTACACGACCAACTTTAGGTGATGAATCAAGTTAAAGGGTAAGTATGAAGGATTCTCTTTTATAATAATTTCCAATTCTTATTTAAATATTCATTGAAATTTTTGGTAAACATCCAAAGTACTAAAAAATCAAACTCATTTACGACAACAACCGAAAATTAATGGCGTAATCCTCTTTATAGCGAGAAAAAAAACTAAGTGCGATAACAAAGAATAAAAATTTAAAAGGCTATAATTCACAGAAAGGGTGGAGGCGAAATTGTAAGAAAGCCTTTTCAGAGACACAGTGGGATGATTACTGCAGTAAGGCACAGCTTATTTTTTAACCACCAGCGTAGGTAGCTAAATAGACAAACGTTTACAATAAGATCCACAGAACTAGATTTAGATAGAAGGAACAAAAGTTCATCTATTTATACTTATAGGGGCCGTCGTGTCAGATTTTGTACTGAAGTTGTTACTTGCCTGTGATTTTATATATGTCTCAGGTGTTCATAATTTTTGTGTTGTTTGCAATTCAATATAACGTAACGAGGAATTTCTAATGATTTTGTTGACTTCAACTTACAAAAAATGACGCCCGTAAGCTGCAAGCTGCGATTAAAAACGGACAACTCAGTGGATTTTACTGTTCATTTGACACGCTAAGTAGATACGTTTGTTTGATCTATGGTATATATGACATTTAAGTTGATGAATACAGTCAAGTTTTGTAGAACTAGATATAAATATTATAGCTATAATAATATAGCTTATTTGTCAAGATGCTTCTTGAGAGACTAAATAATTTTGGAATGTTTTGTATTATGGAACGAAATATTTTAAGCGGGTTACTCACGTATTAAGTCGATATAGCGTTCGACATGTTTCGGTCCAATTTCGAGGACCTTTCTCAAGAGTAACGACCCCGCCTTTACATGTCGAGAGCGCGACGCATACTGCGGGCGCTTGCTCGGTGCGCGCGGCTGCTGAGGACAGGCTCATACATTTTTAAATATGTATGAGTCTCACGGGAGTTTTATAGTTAAAAATGAAACGAAATTGTATCAACCAAAATTAAAACAAACTGGAACTTATCATGGCGTGGTGTAGGTGGGGTATATTATATGAAAATTGTATATTACATAATGGTAACTTTATGAAGGCTATAAAAGTTGAGTACCACGTTTAGGCCACGAGGCCTGCCGAGTTTTTGGATACCGCTGACAATAATCTCATTGACAGGTTTAAGTGCTGGAGTAGAAAAACATTGTTCTGAAAACACTAATGGAATAGGTATTAAATCTTATACTGCATCAAGATTTTTTCCCACATTGCCTTACTGTTAAATATAGACTACGGCCCCTGTAAACGAATAGCAAGCGAAAACATGGGGGCGAATAAATCATGCTGTTTCAATTATCCCCCACTTACAGCAGCGCGAGCGAGCGAGAGCCTGTATCTGATAAAACAGTAAATCATTCAAATGACGTTATTGTCTTGTAATCTTGGAAATTATTTACCGGATCCCTTTGAGTAGGGAACATGGGAACAATTCTGTTATAGTCATTTGATGTGGTTTTCTTTTAGTTCTATCAGTTCAGGGTACGTACTACGTAGCCTTGCACAAACGCTCACGATAAATATCGTTATCTTTATCGCTCTTCGGTATAGGTGCGACAGAGCCAGAATGCGTTTAGATCGGCGTCTAGCGTCAAAGATTGCCTAATGGCTAGGCCGGCAGTTCAATCCACCTAGCTTACTATTATTTCTGTAAATAATATTTGGATACAACCACTGCCTACTATCAACGTATTTGTTCTGTGTTGGTATATGTTGAGAAAAATTCTACGTACTTGTTTTTTGGTTCAATGAAGAAACCATTGATGATTATGCCCATGAACCTCAAAACGGCTTTTTCCTGTATATTTTGCCCCCTTTGGAGTCATGAAACTTTGTACTCACCAGGTTTTTCTAGAGGAAAACTGTCCTTAGGCGACCGCAGAAATTTTACAATATCAGGAGCTTGAGAAAAATAAAAAAGCTAACCACAGTCAACATCCCGGTCAATAAGTATCAAATAAAAACGTCGATTAGTCAGAGGTATCAGATGAAGATAAAAATAGGTAGCAAATACCAATAAGATGTTTAGTACAGCGGGACAAATCTCGACTGGGGGGCAAATGTAACTGGCCCATTTTTTCTGTGTTTTACAATGTTTGCATTATTAAATAAGAGTGTCCACCAGTTATATATGGTAGGCGGTTCAGTGGATTCATGTAGAGCTCAACATCATTTATAAATATAGTGTAATAATGAAAAAAATGGATTAGTTACAATTGTCCCCCAGTTGAGATTTGCCCCGCTGTACCTTAGACGCACGGTCGATTTCCATCCTTACTTAGATATTCCGCGATTTCTTTTCTTATGCGCACTACCAAGGAGTGGAATTCCTTGCCGGCGGCTATATTTCCGAGGCATTTTCTGGGCGTCTTTGGCCTTTGGCTAGTCTGTGGCCAAGAGTAAGCCCATTTATAATAAAAACTAAACCTTATAGCAGAATCGGTCCAACACGTAACAGAGCAGCTGGTTTGTTCCTGCCTAATTGTTGTTGGTGTTCGTCATCGGGATAATTTTCTTTTGTTCGGTAGATGTCGTTTTATTAAACACACCAGTACATAAGACCGTCGGCTTTCGAAGGCTTTAGACTTTTACACTCGCACTTAGATGTAAAATTAAATACAGATGTTACAGATGTATTCAAAAGATTGTATTCAAACCCTCAAAAAAATATAGGTTTGTTTTTATATACCTATTGTGCTATTAGTGCTTCTAAAACAGTATTTGCTCAATCACCAGCTTGACGAAGAATCCTGCGCACATGACACGAGTTGCCTATAGTCGATACTTTTTTCTACTTACCGTAATGTTTGTTCCTTCTGCTTGGGAGTCATGTCAGCAAAGCTTGTCATGCCGTCCATGATAATATAGACAATTTATTAATCTTGTATGGTGCTATTTTGTAATTAATATTTATTTCTTCACACATTGTAAATTTCGTTCTGTATCTGTCATTTGTCATTTAGTTTGTGTAGCGACCGTTGGCGCTAGTAACATGCGAACGCTTAATGTCAAACCACCCTGTGTCCGACCGGACTATTGCAGGTTCGATTGCCACATCTATTATTATTATTGTCAATGTTTTATTTATAACTTTTGTATGCTGTATGTTTCGTTATTTTTGTATTTTGTTCTTTATGCCTTGTGTTTCTTTAGTTTTGTCTGTTGCCTTCCGTGATTTTTCTCACTTAATGGTCTCACCGGAAGACCAGCGCTGGAAGTCGCCAGCAATATGCTGAGGTGAGGCCGTTTCGTGGCACTTTATTCTCCTATGTCATTCATAAATATTGTTTATTGTCTGTGTGTGTTTACGAATAAAACTTTTCTATTCTATTCTATTCTATTCTTCTCAGAGAAAGATTGTCATTCCCTTTTAGCACGAGTATTGCACGACGTTTTAACCTGCCAAGAAATGATTTAGACTTTTTTTTTATACTACGTCGGTGGCAAACAGACATACGGCCCGCCTGATGTAAAGCGGTCACCGTAACCTATGGACGCCTGTAACTCAAACAGTGTCACATGCGCGTTGCCACCCCATTAGAAACTTGTACACTCCCTTTTGCTGTGTTAAGTACACAGCAAAAAGGAGTGTACAAGTTCTAAGGAGGGTTCGGGTTGCCGACGACTCAAAGGACAATAGACGGAACAAGTTAGTTCCGTAAGTCCTCCCATCATCAGCTCACAACAGACTACTTTGAGACTAATTTCAGAAATAGTACGGAAAGAAAAACTCCATAATTATTAAGCTCATTTAATACGCCTGTTTTATATTCACCCCATCTCATCAGCCAATGATATTAGTTCTCCATTCGTATTTCAAACAGTAATTTTTCTCCCCTAAATATCATACAACTAACAAAGCATAAGGTAAACCCATATTGTTGAATATTGCCCCCCTATTTCCCTCTTCGGATTATTGTATCACTGACTATATAGACACCGCATTATGAACTACCAGACATAATGTCAGATATTATTATACTGGTAAAATACCACTGAGAGGCACTATTGGACTAAAATGTTAAAAGAAAGGTGGCCGGCTTGCTATAAGAAGCGCTTGGCACCCGTTGGCTCGTTGGCTGAACGACATCCGTAAAATTGCGGGTCACAACTGGATGAGACTAGCTCGGGACCGGAACAAGTGGCGTACTAAAAGAGAGGCATATGCTCAGCAATGGAGATAAAAGGCTGATATGAGGATGATGGGTGAGTAACATCTTACACCATAACAATGCATATCAATCAATCCTTCAATCAATCAATCAATCAAAATATGCTTTATTCAAATAGGCTAAAAACAAGCACTTTTAAATGGACAACAATTTACAATTTTCATCTTATTCTAAATAATATTTCAGAGCAAATTACTGGTGCAATAAACAATAAATTGTTTTAAAACTACATTGAATTAATCAAATTATATCAATCTAAATTGTATAAAAAATAGTAATCTAAAAACTTCTAGAGTCAAATTCTAAATATCAAGGAAATTAAGATATCCCAGGACAACCAATGGTGTATAGGCAATCTGGGCGTATTTGCCTGGACTAGTTTGTGGCCATAGTAAGCCCATTTGTATTTAAAAAAACCTCAAGTGCTGGTTGTAAACGTTGACACAACTGCCGGCGTAGACGAATGGCAATCGTCGACGCTAGGCGCCGACAGAAATGCAGTCTGGCTCTGTCGCGCCAATACGCAAGAGCGATAGATATGTATAGCTATTACGATACGGATATTATCATGAGCGTGTGTGCATTTGGTTACGTACCCTGGATCGAGCAGTTGCGTTTCTATATTAAATTACTACGGGACATGTTTGTGCTGATTTTCAGTTGTTTGAATGTTCCATCTAGTAGTTGAGGTGGTCTGTGTATTTTTCCTGGAACCAAAGGTCCCAAGTCAATGTTTTCAGAATCCTTTTATTACTTTTATGGGGATATTACGGCAGTTGTCAAGCTGGCTTTCTTTTGTAGGGCTAGACGTAAGTGGCCACTAAATAGAGCTGAAGTATAAGTGAGATTTGGTAAATATTGGTCAGAAAACACATATTTTTTAGGAACTAGGTTCGGAAATAGTACATAGTGCGAGAAGTATGTCATTACTTCACGAGTCCCGAGACATTTTGCCACGAGCGGCACGCGAGTGGCAAATCTCGGGACGAGTGAAGAATGACATTCTCGCACGTGTGACGAACGACGTTTTTTGATACAGTTGCGAAAAAACACTACTACTTACAACGAAATAAAACAATCCGAACTATCAATTTTCCCATGGACATTGACGGATTATTTGACAATTCAAAGGCGTATTTTTGAAGCTTTTAAACTTGCGTGCATATTTTCGAGTTTGCTATTCATCTAACATAATTTATTTCATTGGGTGCTATAAAAACATAAACATTTACGATTTGGGACCATTGTTTAATGTACAACTACATTTTAATTTAATCGATCCATTTATGCCCCGACGTATTGCAAATAACGTAAAATAATTATGACAAATCGCGTAACATATTGAGGTTTTTTGAACGTGCATTAAGTTAAAACATGGTAGACGCCTCTACTTTGACAGTAGAAGACGCGTTTCGTTCCAATCATGTTCTGTTTACATGACTCATTATGACCGATTTTTCAAAGTATAAACCATTTTATATAAATTATGTTTAGTATGACTAAAAGTAAACAATTACATATGAAATATTAACGTTTTAAATATTAATCACTTAATAGTATGTTCATAGTTTTATTCTGTCTTAGTAAACTAGACTAATATGAAAACAGCTCGGTAAGTAGTCGTAAAATGGAACGTATATACTTTTTACGCACTAGTTCGTAAAATACAACTTCTCGCACGCTAAACAGCCAAAAAACGGGCACTTTTTGAGCAACTGTATTAAAAATGATGTTTCAGTACAGATGGTGGTTTTTTTTACGCACTAGTGCGAGAAGTGGTTTATTATATGCAGGTCGAAACTTCGGAGGCTTATCTGTACTGAAAAACGTCGTACGATACACGTGCGGAAAGGAAATTCGTAACTCGTGTCGATTTATAACAATCCCTTCGGTCGTGTTTTAATTTATCGCCACTCGTTTCGAACTTCCTTTTTTACGCACTTGTATCGTAATGTAATATCATAAGAAAAAAAAAGAAACATGTGTTATTATCTAACTCCCGACGCAAAAACGGACGGGGTGTTATAAGTTTGAGGTAACTGTCTGTCTGTGTGTGTCTCTTTGTCGCATCGTAGCTTTCGAACGAATGAACCGATTTAGATTTCGTTTTTTTTGTTTGAAAGCCGAATTAGTCGGGAGTGTTCTTAGCCATGTTTGATGAAAACCGGTTCAATATGTCGGAGGCTTTTTCAAAATTTAAAATTTGTATCGTGATTTTTTTAAATTAACAATTAGTATTGTTCTCAAAATCATGTAACGTATTCCAAAACGCTAACAACCTCTGATAGAGCCTCTATTCTGAATGTAGCACTATGTAACCTAATATTGACATACGAGACGCTTTATCGTAACTTATGCTTACACCTGTCGGGCCAGTATTTATTGATGTATGACACCCTTTGCCACTGTATGTTTGGATACTGATACTTGTACTTTTATACAGGGTGTTTCAATGAACGTAATACAAAATAAGTGATTCCGGCTATCTTAACGACGAAGAGTATATAGTGCACGTACTCTTCGGTCTTAAAATTGCGATTTTTCTATCAACATAAATAAATCCAATTCTTGAAGTGTGGTCACTCATTGTGACGTCATGGTATATCTTGCTATACGTCAGTTGTAGGTGTCTTATCAGTTATCAATGTGTTGATTATTGTGACAGGTAACATGTTAGAATGCATTTTATGCATAAAATGTCAGTCTAGATAAACAAAAGGGTGAGTTTATACTACAAAACTATTTAGGTTCGAACTATTTTCCCTTAACAAAGTTAACAACCTACACTCTAAAAAATGAAGACCAACTAAGAGCAGTTTTCTCTTAGTTGACGTTAAGTTAATCACTACAATTACGATCTTATATAATTCAAATAAAGCTGATTACTAAAAACAACAAGGGAATGTATGATTGAACTAATTACTTAGGTGTTTTGTTATTCCTAACCATTGTACACCTTGAATCAATTATTAACTTGTTAGGCATAACTATGTAACATAGGTTGATTCAATCCTTAGTTGAACTTACTAAGGTAATTTAGCATAATTATTTTTCATGGAATTATTGAACAAGATCTTAATCGATTCAGTTACGTTGCAAAAGTAAGAGCAATCAAAATTACCTTATTTGATGTGTCTAAGATCTTATCAGGCTCGTATGGAATCAAGATGCTTGACTACGACTATCAAAATATTGATAGGAACAACCAAATTTTTTTTAGAGTGTAGGTAGATTAACCATGCTCTGACCAAAATAACAGGATTTAGGAAAACAATAATACTAATGTTTATTAACTAAGTAGTTTAACAACACGCGACAGAAATGATTTGTCTAATTAATAATACATTATTGAACCTTACAAGCGAAACTACAAATTTTCCCTACTATTATAACATTAATAATAACAGAAAGGGAATTCTCGCTCATTTCCCGATTTTTGTCAGAAAATAATTCCGAATGTTCACGTAAAGAATTAAGAAAGAACAGCATATCATGGAATAAAAATTATACTACATACTTTTAAGACTGGATATTGAACTACAAACTTCCGAAGTTAGTTCATTTTGCTTCTGTTTGTTCATTAATGTTCTTTTTGTAGAGATTCTTGTATTTTATTGATAAGTTCTGATGTTGATTTATCTTTAACATGGCTTTCACGTGCTTATAATTTTGGGTAAACAGGCTTGTTAATGAAATGTAAATTAACTTTAGATATACGTAGAAATGGATAGTGTGGCTAAATTTATTTGAAGGTATATTTACTTAGTTCGAGTTACAGTGAATTTTATTATAGGTTAGGCATTTCATGTGAACTAAATTTACCCACGGCAAATATTAGGTAAATATTTCAAATAATTTTATAAACAATAAAATTGATTTTAAGCATTTTTTTTTCACAATATCGGGATAACTAAGGTAGTTCAGTATACACGGTTAAGTACATCACATAATAAATGACTGCAGGCCATAAAAAAGAACTCTTTATAAACCATAGTGGAATAAAAAAGTATTTTTCGTGAAAATACCTTTGTTGAACTATCGCCAGATAAATAATGTTGACCTCTTTCCGTGGAACGCTCGGTCGACTGGTGCTTATCAGAAACTAGGACATTGTATTAACATAATAAAGTTATATTTAGAACTAAACTTGAGAAATGAATGTGTTTTTACACGCACACTTAATTTGGACAAGTATTCGGGAGAATTTTTAACTCCCGACGCAAAAACGACGGGGTGTTATAAGTTTGTCGTGTCTGTCTGTCTGTGTGTGTGTCTGTAAGTGGCATCGTAGTTCCCGAACGGATGAACCGATTTAAATTTAGTTTTTTTTTTTTGTTTCAAAGCTGAATTAGTCGGGAGTGTTCTTAACCATGTTTAATTATTTACTTTTTACGTTGCGGAATGGAGTATCGAGACAAACCTCGATGGTTTAGCGATGCTTTATAAAATACTAGCTTTTGCTCGCGGCTTCGCTCGCGTTAGAAAGAGAAAAAGTAGCCTATGTCACTCTCCATCTCTTCAACTATCTCCACTTAAAAAATCACGTTAATTCGTCTCTCCGTTTTTCCGTGAAAGACGGACAAACAAACAGACACACACACTTTCCCATTTACTATAATATTAGTATGGATTATGTGTAATTTGTGGTGTTTAAGTAAAATGTAATAAATAAAATAAAAAATGAAAATCGGTCCACTGTGTCGGTTTTTATTCAAAATTTAAATTTTTGTGTTTATTTAAACTAAAAGGCTTTTTATCCGAATTTATTGTGGCCTTAAAATATTAAAATCCGGTCTGTGACGTAGCTTCTAATATGACTATTATGTAGTGTTTATTATTATTATGTGTTATAACTCTACAACTGTTTTATTTTCACGGGTTTTATAACGGTAATTCTGACACTAGACGAAATAAAAAAAGGCAACTGTAAGATATTTTAGTCTTGAAATGTGATGAGGAACACGTTGTTATAATTATTCGATTTTCTTATGTCCCACCACGTATGTACGTAAATCAATAATATTATAATAGTTGTTCAAAATAGTTGAAACGAAAATTCTTAAATCATCATCCTCCTTGCGTTATCCCGGCATTTGCCACGGCTCATGGGAGCCTGGGGTCCGCTTTGACAACTAATCCCAAGAGTTGGCGTAGGCACTAGTTTTACGAAAGCGACTGCCATCTGACTTTCCAACCCGGAGGGTAACTAGGCCTTATTGGGATTAGTCCGGTTTCCTCACGATGTTTTCCTTCACCGAAAAGCGACTGGCAAATATCAAATGACATTTCGCACATAAGTTCCGAAAAACTCATTGGTACGAGCCGGGGTTCGAACCCACGACCTCCGGATCGAAAGTCGCACGCTCTTACCGCTAGGCCACCAGCGCTCGACGACGAAAATTCTTAAATATGTCAGGTTTTTAACAGTTGTTTCATAATTAACAAATTAAATGCGTAATTTTGTAGTACACCTTCATTATTAAATTGTTATTGTAAGTACTATTCAACCAATGTCACAATGTATAATTACCTTACACGTGTAAGATTCAAGGCTCCAAAGAAAATCAAAACAAACTTTCATTCCTTATTCAAATGTTAAAACGTAATTACCTCTCTCAAGTTTTTGTAAGAAATATTTTAAACAATAATATAAATACGACTTTAGAACTGTTATATTATTGACCAAGAACGATTTAATACTGAATGTATAGGCCTTTTAGGCTTAAAACTAGATGGCGTTGTTCGCAGCCTGGAAGTGGCCAAAATCATATTTTCACCAAATATGTTTACTTGCGTGTTTTTATGTTTTATAAGAACTAATGACATATTCATGATCAATCATGATATTATATCACGATGATACACATTTAAAAAAAATTTTAGGCATCATCAGTGTAGTTATGATATACACCAATGATTGTAATAAATTACTGTTTCTGACTCTGCATCATAAATCCAAAAACATACACATACATACATACATACATACAATCACGCCTGTTTCCCTTATAGGGGTAGGCAGAGCACATGCAACTGCTAAAGTTACAGTGCCACTCTTGGCAAAAAAGGGGTTGAAAGAAAACGAAACTGTGACATTGCAGTGACAGGTTGCCAGCCTCTCGCCTACGCCACAATTTACACCATATCCCACAGTCGCCTTCTACGACACCCACGGGAAGAAAGGGGGTGGTGAAATTCTTTACCCGTCACCACACGGGCCAAAAACATAACGACAAAATATTAGGCAGGAATCATTTCAACAATACATTTCTATAAAATAAAATAAAGAAACAAACAACATAACAACTATAAATAAGCTTAGAAATAATAATCCATACTTCCATCCATACTATCCATACTAATCCATACTAATATTATAAATGCGAAAGTAACTCTGTCTGTCTGTCTGTCTGTCTGTCTGTCTGTCTGTCTGTCTGTCTGTCTGTTACGCTTTCCCGCTTAAACCACGCAGCCGATTTTGATGAAATTTGGAACAGACAATCTTTAGACCCTGAGACAAAACATAGGCTACTTTTTATTTCGAAAAAAAGGGATGAAGGGGTTGAAAAAGAGGTTGAAAGTTTGTATGGGATTTCTTAATTTTAAAAGATAAAACCATGAAACTTTATATTTTAGCACTTGATAAGAAATCATTAAACATATATTTAAAGTCACATACAGGTCGAACGCGATTAATTAACATTATTTTTACCTTTAAAATAAACATGGTGGGAAATAAACATTAACTAAAAGCGGGTAGATTATATTTATTTGTCTACCCCGAACATTTATATAAATTAATATCGGGTAGTTTTGTGTTGTTTACATCTCCGGTGACATTTTGCTGGGACGTCAGTCTTCCGCGACCACGGCCAGTGCAACCTGGCCGAAACGTTGGGAAAAAAGGTAAAAATAATGTTAATTAATCGCGTTCGACCTGTATGTGACTTTAAATATGTGTACAAAGCGCGAGAACTTAAAGTTGTAACGCGAACATTTACCAAAATGTATAAACTCAGTGCAAACAAGCTTAGTTTAACCGGCCGCTACTAGATGGCGCCACCGGTACTGGTTTTCCCAGTGAACTTAGCAAATATTTAAGTGTTCCCGTAGACTTAAAATTCTAAAACCTAGTGCAACATGTGTTAACGGGTGCCTAGAATTTTATAGTAACCATGTCAATATGTAACTCTAAGATAAAATTCGTCAAATTGTTAGTTTGGCCGTCCGTCAACAGATGGCGCCACGGGTATCAATATTGTGATGTTGAACCTCGATGTTTAAATATTTAAATCATGGAACACCGTTCCCGTAACTTGTATATTTTACTGAAGTAACTAGTAAATGAAAAGATTGTAAATAAGTAGTCAAACATGTAAAAAACAGACACCAATGTTAGTACTAAGATCAACTTATCTGTTACACACAAAACTCAATAGATGTCGCTGTGCTGTGGCGCATTTCAAAGTTAGTTGTCGCTATTAAGATTTTTCCTGGGATAACGACCTCATCCACTGAACAATGTTTTATTTGAGAAATAGTTAGGAGTCAATTCGTGCACACCTCATGTACCGTATCGGGACTTTGGTGGACCATTTGGCATATCTATCGTACGCTCCCTTAGCGCTCGACTGCTGTCCTCAAGGACGCTGTACGGCCTTTGATACCTGGTTTATGTACTTAGCATAGTGCCGACTGGAAATAGACGCCTAAGTCGCTACACGCCGCCTTTCACTACGATCTCGCGCACGCCCCACCCCTCTACGGATTTTCATCCCTTACATCTGGCGCCCAACGTGGGGTTATATCATTAAACATCTTGATAAGGGATAGGGATAGCGATAGGGATAGCGATAGGGATAGCGATAGCGATAGCGATAGCGATAGCGATAGGGATAGGGATACGGATACGGATAATATGGGTATCGTTAGAGGGATACGGATAATCGGTCGGCGGTCTCTTACAATCAATGTGCTCTAAGACGATCGTTGTTTGCTTGCTTGAAGATTGATTACGTTTGCGATAAGTATAAGCAAAATGTAAAAAATTGTAAGGGAGAATAGAAAAAAGTACTTTTTACCCACCGATCATAGTGTCGAAATACGGGCTATGTGGGATGTTTATAAAGGTTTCCCCAGCGTATATAGAATTACCTACGCTGTGGTCGATGTGTAATATTTCTACAATCATTGCAAGCAAAAGTATTATGTGCAATCGAAATAATCGCAGATAAATATACCTACAGAGAAACCTAAGGATCCAAATGAAAATCTTAATGAATACTTTTATTACGCGGGCGAAGCCGCGGGTAAAAGCTAGTAAATAAAATAAATTAGATTAAATTAAAATAACTTATAAATAAAAAACCTCGCCCAAGTCGCTGCCACCGGGCAGTGTGCCCAGAAGGCTGGCCGCATTGCCACGTTGGATGGCAATGCTAATGCGTTGAGCAAAATATTGGCCAGCCCTCTGGTCACCTGTGACGTCAATAAGGCGCGCCGCTAGTTCTTTGTACATCTGACGCGCGCTTGGCCCCCATGGCCCCAGTGTTTCCACACCAAACGCCGCAAAAATGTAACTGCTGCCAAGGGTAGCATATTTGCGGCGCTTGAGGTCTTCGGCCACAGACGCCGCATGACCAGCACCACCGCTGGTGCCCTGAAGATGGGACGGCGCAAGTGTGTCAACACACGTGGCATCCCACACCAGAGGCCGACCCAACTTCCAAGGCACCAGAGTCATACCGTCGGGCCTCTTGCCATCGTCCCTTGCCAGGCCGACTGGCTCAAGTATGGCTGGGACTTTGACACTGACAAAGGCCCTTCGGATGATATCGTTGATGCCGGCATGTCGGGGTATGCGGCCGGCGCTTCTGCCACAGGAGAGCCCATGATGCCCATGGCTATCCACCATGGTACCACAGCGGCAGCGATGGGGGACGTTAGTTGTAATCCCTAGACGCAAACATGTCGCCAGTCGGAAGGTGGAGTTGTCAAGTAAGGTGCCTATGGATGGTGAGGGTACTGCTTGCAACCACAGGCCCGACTCCCATTCCGCAGTGGCAAGAAGACGAGCTCGCTCTGCCGAGCTAGTTGACGTATCAACAAGACTATTCCGTACTAGACGGCAGAGAAAATAGAAACTTAATATTTTATTCTTCTACATTAAGCTGCAAAACAAGAAATTTCAAACTAACAAAAAATTAGAAATATTAAACTATTTATATCTTTAACACCATTAAAGTTATCAAAAGAAAACCAATCAATACTTATCATTGAGAAAATTTACAACTATTCAAATTATGTGTGATCGAAACTGCATCTAAAGTAGCAGCACTTGATTAGATCAAATACAACTTTCTGGGAAGATAATTATCAATAATATAAATTTGTAAATACTATCTTATGTTTCTGTAGGTAAAGTTGAAAATTTAAAAATTTAAAAAAAAGTAAGTATCGCGTGTGAAAATGCGGTAGACAAGTTTGGAATCCCTTCGTGCATTAAACATCATATATGACAAATAATATGCATTAAAGTTTCGACTCTATTGTATAAAAGTAAGGCACATTACTGAATATGTTTCGAATGGTTGTTAAGTTTCATGTTTGGCGATGTAGATGTCGCTATAACAGCTTGTTAGTAATAGCAGAACATCGTGTCATCGGTAAGATATTGATATTGGATGAATTTTAATAATGAAGGTGAAAACTTTCTTTGAAAAATTCTACTATTTGTTAGATTTTATACAAATGACACATAAATAAATACACTGAATGCTATTATTATTAAATAGTTCTGTGTCTCTATTTTCTGTGGTAGGTGTTATAGCGACACATGAATATTTAATTTGCCAGTCGCTTTTCGGTGATGGAAAACATCGTGAGGAAACTGGACTAATCCCAATAAGGCCTATTATCCTTCGGGTTGAAAGGTCAGATGGCAGTCGCTTTCGTAAATCTAGTGTCTACGTCAAATGTTGGCATTAGTTCACGAAGTGAACCCCAGGCTCCCATGAGAGCCGTGGCAAATGCCGGGATAACGCAAGAAAGAGGAGCGACATCATGGAATAGATAAAAAAAGTATTTCGATTAAAATGCAAGATTTTATATAATAAGTAAGCAAAAACGCTTGGAAAATATCAGATGTGGTTATTTGAATACAATGTCTTCTAAGTATTAAAGATCAACGAAATTCTTACGTTAAGTACTTCAACATATTTATAAATTTCATTTATTTAAAAAGGATTTGTCCAATATAAATACCTGTCTCACAAGTTATTTTTTTCTGCTTTGCTAATATTAATATCTAAAAAGGTACCACTATTTCTTATAACATCATCGTAGTTATTTACTAAATAATGAAGCAAAGCACGTTTTTCATTAATTAAAGAAGATAGGAGTTTCTTATCTGTAATCTTGTTTTTTCGAGTTAATATTACATATATTATATTTGCAACAACTTTAGTAATTCTGTGCTTAATTTTCACGTGCAGCGTTAATATCGTACGTGTTGGTCTGAACAGGGATAACATGCTAGATTACATCCCTTACATACTACAATGCTCTCTATTTTGCAAATCACCTCGCTAGGCCGGAATTGTCTGAGGTGATTTGGATTGGAGAATGTCATCATTTTTGAATTTCGATATTTAGCCATAGCGCACTAAAACTTTTGAATACCGCATAACCATCATCGTCGTCATCATATCAGCCCTTTATCGCCCATTGCTGAGCTTAGGTCTCTCTTCTAGTACACCATTTGTCCCGTTCTGAGCTACTATCATCCAGTTGTGACCCGCAATTTTCTGGATGTCATCCACCCCACGCATAATACCTACTTAGTACTTAGGTATTTTTAACCCATATCAAAGTGACTTAAACGGATAAGTTTCTGCATCTTTTGGTGTTAGAGACCTTGAGCACATTTCCAAAAAATGACATAAAAAGGTAAGGTAAATTGGTAGATTGGCTCAATTTATGATAAACTGTAACACCTACGTCCACTACATCTTTTGCGAATAAATAACCTTATGACATAACTTTTTTTCCTAAATCAAATCGAAAATCGATTTTAGTTCTTTGTAATACGGCCTCACAGGTACCAAATATACATACATACATACTATCACGCCTGTTATGTATCCCATGAAGGGGTAAGCAGAGCACATGAAACTTTTCAAGTTTCAGTGCCACTCTTGGCAAATAAGGGGCTGAAAGAAAACGAAACTGTGACATTGCAGTGACAGGTTGCCAGCCTCTCGCCTACGCCACAATTTGCCCCATATCCCACAGTCGCCTTCTACGACACCCACGGGAAGAAAGGGGGTGGTGAAATTCTTAACCCGTCACCACACGGAAAACCCGTCACCACACGGAAATATATTATTATATAGTAAGTTCTTAAACGTCACAAATTGCGTTGTGTTTTACTTCTAACTTTTGCTGATGAATAATTTCATTTGCATTATCTAGTAACTGGTGATCTGGGAGTAAAATATTTCGCGCTTTAACAGCTTGGATGCATACATCGCTTGTTTGTTTTTAATTACGTCGCCGTGACTTGAGAAAATGAACACAAAAAGATAAGTGTACAATTTTTCTACGCGTCGGGAAATTAAAAAAAATACAGAATTATACAGCAATTTATGAGGCTCGTAACCTGGGATTAGTTATGGACAGCGAACTAAGATTTGAGAAGCATGTTGCGGAATCTGTCAGGACCTGTTTCTTTAGACTCAAACTACTCTACAATATACGGCCTTTTATTAACGAAACCTTGCGCATTCAATTGATTGAAACACTAGTTCTGTCTAAATTAAATTACATGGATTTGGTGTATGGCCCTCGGCTCCTATCAAAAACAAAACGGCTTATTCAAAGAGTACAGAATGCCTGTACCCGCTTCTGTTTCAATGTACCACCAAGAGCTCATGTCACGCCATTTTTGAATAAGCACAATATTCTTAAAATGCTTCACCGTCGCAAACTTCATCTGGCCAGTCTTCTTTTTGGCATAATAAAACATAAATCCCCTTTATATCTCTTCGAAAAGCTGTCATGGATGTCCACTCGCAGGTCTCTTGCAGTACGCACTTGTAGTATACAGCTGATAACTCCTCGGCATGCGACAGCGGCTTTTCGTGGCAGCTTCAAGTACAATGCGACCAAGTGCTGGAACATCATTCCTCCGCCCCTCAGGAACCTACAAAGTGTAACAAGTTTTAAAACCAAATTTAAAGAACTTATACTCAAATACCAGCAGTCACAGAAGGTATTACGGCATGACACAAGTTATGTCTGATGTTCGATCTCTGTTAAATGTTAACATATTAAATAGTGCGTACCTGTTTTTCTGTCCTTTCCTCACTATCAAATGTAATGTAAATGTTCTTGTCCTGTCATAGTTTTGATTAGTCTGTTTATTCTGTACCATATTTGAGGTTATGTTTCTATCCTGTAATTGTCTTTAAAGCCGTGTTTTGTTCTCTTTATATCTTCCGTAGTGTGCATAATATAAACTTGATATGATCACTTCACTTAATTTTTTTACCTAAACTTTCTCCTTGCTAACGGGAAAGCTATTAGATGTACATAATTATAAGTCTCCATGTTACGTTGTGTTGTTTTCAAATCATTTATTTTCTAATACCAAATATTTATTTTACTGTTTTTTATCACTTGTTTACATTATTTAATGATTTACCACTAATATTTATAGTTGAACTATCTATGTCATAGCGTAATGTAATAATTTTATTATTATTGTGCTGTACGGTATGGCCATGTTGTAAGTAATGAAAATCATGGAAATGTCAATTGATGGAATAGACAATAGACAAAATGGCGCCTTCAGTAAGGACGCGTTCAACTTACGGTAGGGCCGTACCGTGCGGCTGCGTTCGTGTCTCGCAAATGGTCTCGTCGGAAGATCAGCGCTGACCTCCGGGCCGGCATTATGCTGAGACGGGACCATTTCGTGATAAACTTATCCATCCCATGTACATTTGTAGTTTTAGTCATACTTTATGCATAATGCGTAGTTTTTAAGTTTATTACGAATAAATATTTTGATTGATTGATTGATTGATTTCAAACGAAATGTAACCTACCAGTATCAATGTGAGTCCAAGATCGTATGTTAAAACCCCATTAAATTTTCTTCAAATTGGGTATAATATATCCATCTCAGTCCTCGTGTACATTATTTGTCTGTTTTTGAATTTGAAACTTTTTGTTACTTAGATACCTACCTAATAAAAATTCAGTAATAGATAACGTCGGCGAGAGGACTGCCAGGCTCAAATGGGACTTGGCTGGTCACGTCTGCCGCGTGCTTCCTGACAGGTAGGCTAGTGTAATACCTACCAATTGGATGCCACAAATAGAGCACGGACGCGGCAGGCCCAGAAGGAGATGGAGGGACGACCTCTAGGTCGTCCCTTCCTCACTGACCGGAAGAGGCATTAAACCGGGAGTCATGGAGGTCCAGGGGAGAGGCCTTTGCTAAGCAGTGGGACACCATTATAGGCTAGTAAAAAAATGTAATAACGAATGCTTCCAGGACTTAGAAGGTCATGTTATTTCTTTCCTTATACACATTATCGTTGCTGACTGTACCAATCAAATATTTCCCTTTATGAGCACGACACCCTATTAATGAAGCCCTCAAAGCCCCTCAAATACGTAATATCCTAATTTCCGCTTTATTTTTAACCGACTTCAAAAAAGGAGGAGGTTCTCAATTCGACTGAATGTTTTTTTTTTTTATTATTTTTTTGTATGTATGTTACTCGATATCTCCGAGAATCGTGGACCGATTTTCAAAATTTTTTTTTTGATCGAACCGGTATAACCCCGAGATGGTCCCATTGGCACCAAGTCAGGGTCTGATGATGGGATCCTGGAGAAATCGAGGGAACTCTTCAAATGTTATAGGCACATGTAATGTTTTTAGTATATTTTTCAAAGGTACACCAGTATTTACGTCTGATGGTAATAATTTTATGTGGCTGAGCTGATGATGGAAGGTCAACTCCTCAATGGTTAGGAGTTTAAGGATAATTATTTCACTACTGTACATGTATTCGGACTGATACATATAATATCACTAGGAACCACTAAAAATCAACTGAGCTGATGATGGAAGGTCAACTCCTCAATGGTTAGGAGTTAAAGGATAATTCTTTCACTACTGTACATGTATTCGGACTGATACATATAATATCACTAGGAACCACTAAAAATCAACAAATAAATAAACTTTTTAACAAAAAATAAAACCGCCTTCAAAAATAAGCGCGTTACAAAACACGGAGAAACTAAAAAGCCAAAAATAATAAACCTTTCAATTCAGATTTCTTATCGTATTGCAATAAGCTAAACATCCAAATTATAAACAATTCAATTATTTTTGGAGTCGGTACCAGCCTGTGTATGGTTGGGTTGGGTGGGTCAAACAGGCAATAGCAAGGCGACGAACAGGTCTGGTACCGACTACAAAAATAATTGAATTGTTTATAATTTGGATGTTTAGCTTATTGCAATACGATAAGAAATCTGAATTGAAAGGTTTATTATTTTTGGCTTTTTAGTTTCTCCGTGTTTTGTAACGCGCTTATTTTTGAAGGCGGTTTTATTTTTTGTTAAAAAGTTTTCACATCTCTTAAGGAATATGAAATATCTCGCCAAAGAGAATTCCTGTATGGATCATGTACGTATTTCGGGGAAAGCTTTAGGATGCTTCAGCTTTGAGAGGGATTGTAAGTCAGAAATTAGAAGAGGATATAATATGCGAAACGTTGCACAAAATTTGGTCCAAAATACAATTACAATTTGATGTGTTTTATTATAGGTACCTATCTTTAAGGCGATACAGGAGGGGTCAATTTTGCCCTCATAAGGCAATTATCCCAAATAAAAATTTAATGCAAATATATTATAAGTACCTTAAGTTTTCTACCTGACAGTACCATTTTCAAATGTATTTTCTCCATACAAACGCTTTCGACTATTTCCTCCCTGGTTTTTGAAGATAGATCAATGATTTTTTCAACACAGATTAATATCATTTTTATCTGTGTCGGACCGTTTTTATTTTTTTTTCTCCTAGGTCTTCCTCTTCCTCAGACATCTACGTTTTCATAATAATGCCATATTCTGGGATGTCAGCGATCATAATGCGTAAGTTTTTCCTACTTTTTTCCGTTTTAGACAGAGTGGCGATTGGCGATGTCTTTAATGCCATACCTATCCTTAATATTTGTACTCCATTGCTGTCCTAGGTCTTTCTAATTCTCTCTTATATCTTCTTTTTAACCTCCAACGCAAAAATGACGGGGTTTTATAAGTTTGACGTGTCTGTCTGTCTATCTGTCTGTCTGTGGTATCGTATCTTTCGAACTGATGAACCGATTTAGATTTTATATCTTCTATTTAACCTCCGACGCAAAAACGACGGGGTTTTATAAGTTTGACGTATCTGTCTGTCTATCTGTCTGTCTGTGGTATCGTATCTTTCGAACGGATGAACCGATTTAGATTTTTGTTTGAAAGCTGAATTAGTTGGGAGTATTTAGCCATGTTTGATGAAATTCGGTCCACTATATCGGGGATCAATCAAAATGTATTTTTTGTATTGTTAAAATTATCCTTCTAATATGTTTTTCAGACATCAGAAACTAGAAAAAAGCTAAGAACGATTAAACCAATAACAATTTGTCAAACCTTATCACGTCGATAAACGAAATTCCCTCAATAATGTCAACAAGCTGACGACGAAAATTGTCATGAAACTAAAAACCGGCGCTGGTCGCAGGAATTGGCACAATGACCGTTACCATAAAACCGATGTGCGACGAGATATCTCATAGAAGCTTTTGTAGTGAAGGGAACGTGGATATTTTTGGTGAATTGGTTTTAGAAATAACAAAATATGTGAATACTAGCTTTTCCCACGGCTTCGCTAGCATTAAATTCTAGAATTGCTCTGGAATGCAGAGACCCCAAGTAATTGGGATAAGAGCAAGCGAACTATGTAGGTATATACCTACTTACTATAATATGGCAATCTGATTATATGTGTTAAAGGGATACATCTGGTTATTAATACTTTCCCAGTCCCGATTTTTTTTCTTCTGAAATGATCGCAAAGGGAAACTTAGAAGACATCGCTTCACCGACCTTTAGATGAGTTTGAGCTTTCTTATAAAGCCTATTGTAAACCAGTACCAACGCACAATCCATTTACAAAGACACCCATTTTTACAAAGCTATATCTTCTGACCCATAAATAACATGAAATCACACAACGCCGGAAACCAACGGTTTTTCAAACGAATAAATATAACATCAGCAGAGCGTAGAATCTCACTTGACCGGTTTTGAAAAGAGAAATATCCCAAATATCCGTCCCATCCCTACAGATTATCCCCGCGATTTGTATTCCCGCGCGATTCCGGTACCCGCTGTCACGGCCGCCTGTCACACGCCACCCTGTATTTTCACCCTGTACATCCACCCTGTATATTTATTTAGATACCGCCATTAAGTGGTTGGGGATGACTTGAGTTTTGTCAAGTTGGAGATTTTTTCCAAGTTTCGCAGTAAAAGTCGGGCTTTAATTTTTTAAATCTGCACTTAGTTTTTACTGTTCCCTGGAATTTTGTGTCAGAAGACGTTGTTTTTTAATGTTGTTTTTATTTCGTCTACAGATTTTTATTTATTTTAATCTTGCTTTAATAAAATATCCAAATACAAAAGTAAAAAGAAAAGCCAGTGAAAAATTATTATTGTCTGGGAGCAATATTCTCGCTATATATGGTCTGGTTAATCAAAGAGGTTTTTTGCTTTAGATTTTATCCTGGTAGACTGCAATTCAATATAATATTTTTGTCCGAGAAACCGGGGCAAATTGAAAAAAAAAAAAACGAACAGTTCTTAGAATGGAACTTCACCAAGTTTTATTTATGATGAATCCACCATATAAACAATATCCTCCCCACTTCGCTGAATAGGCTCAAGTGTTTTCACTTTCCTCTCAAGGCCCATAATATTCGCAGCCATACATTTCCACACCAATACAATTCTTCCTCAAAAACTTATGAATCACATCTATAAACTAACATATTACTACTATTGGTGGACTTAATGTCTTTGCAATACGGTTAAAGAATTGCCAAAACTATGTAGACTTTGGCACTAACATCATACCACTAACGTGCACCTT
The DNA here is from genome assembly GCF_023078275.1 of Leguminivora glycinivorella. Lineage (NCBI taxonomy): Eukaryota > Metazoa > Arthropoda > Insecta > Lepidoptera > Tortricidae > Leguminivora > Leguminivora glycinivorella. The sequence continues at coordinate 2,085,808 of NC_062983.1, forward strand.
AGACTCTTTGAAAGAAAGTTCAAGTATAGTCAGCAAACTGTACCAACGATACTTAGCAATCTCGACCGCTCATGCGGCTTTTGTTATCGCCACTGAAGCTTTACTAAATCCAAAAGGCATCAAGTAGTTCTCCAAGGTATACAATGTTCATACCTTTTCAAAATGGTCGGGTAATACAACGGATGATCTTGAGTGCAGAGAGCTATAAACAACTAATGGAGCAGTCCTTTTGTTTGGAGTTGCGAGTGGAAAACTTGTTGTTATTAAGGCTGGGGAAATGGGAAAAAGCGGTAAATCAGGTTGGTCTATAATGGCATTAACGTACATATAAAGGAGAAAACAGGTACAAACTCTACTGCAATAAAAGAACGTCAAGGAATTTGTAAGCTAAATTAAAAGAGCATATAAAATTAAACAAGTATGTTGAGACAAAGACGTCTTTGGTAAATATAAAACGTTTTTTTAAAATACAATCTATACTAAGATACAATAAATGATGTTGCTTGCGAAATTTGTGTGTAATGTTTAGCAGTAATATTTATTTAAATAACATAGTGAGTATATATATACTCATCGATTCGATCGATTTATAGTTTATTACATATGTAATAAACTATAAATCGACGACAATTTAGAAAAGAAAAATAATTCGTTGGTTCTAGTCTGAAAGTTTTTGCTTGTGCAACTTCTATCTATATATCGAACGAAGAAGAAGAACGACAAGAAATGAATTCTAGTGTGCCTTTTTTTAATAGCCTATAAAGTGTCCCACTGCTGGGCAAAGGCCTCCCCCTAGATTTCCAATCCTCCCGATTAAGTGAAGCATCCGTCCAGTTGTTGAGAAAAGAGACCAGGTCATCCCGCCATCTCTTTCCGATTGTGCATTAAGTATGTAAATGGAAATAGAGTAGTCAGAAGTTTTTCCAATATTCCCAATGTACCATTTTTTGTCCATTTGTCCCAAACTGACCAATCAGAACGCAGAAACAGGCTAGAATATTCAAGTGGTCATCCCAAACGAAAGTCGCGAAGGAAGTATGCGTAAAATTTACACAGCTGCTCGTACAAAAACTCACCAAAATATGTTAATTTCTCTCTGCATTACAAAATCACATAAATATTCAGACTTCTTTACATATAACAACATTACAGTGGAATTGGGAGTGTTATGCTTCTCGTGCGTTTGGGAAAACGTTTCGTAGATTTATTTAGGGGGAGTCCTTGACTTGAAAAATCTTTGTGCTTCTGCTGGAGAAATTGAGGTTGTACAAATGTACGTGTTGTTTCGAGTTATCAAACGCATTCAGCGTTGCTGATAGAGAAGTGTACGTTTTAGATGCATTTTAAAAGACACCAGCAAAGATAGATAAGTTATTAGACATATTATCTTCTCTATACCACAGTATAATAAAAAGTACCATAACTATCGTACAGTAAGGCAACTCCCGCTCCCCGATTAAAGTGCCGCCCACCCCTCTCGGTTACCTCACAATTACTGCCTGTCAAAAATGGGAACAGTCGACCTGTCATATTTCACTCATACAAGCATAGTACGTGTTAACCTACACGAGCTTAGACTGTGTGAACGCGCCTCTTTCTTATTTTTGATCGCCAGTGTCCGAGGTGTGCCTATACCTTTGCAAGACAATTATTTTATTAGATATTATATCCAAATAATAAAAAATGTGCAAAGTTCGAATTCAGCTCTGGATATTTAGAAGCCTTGGTTTTTGTCGTATATTATGACATTTCAATCAGATTATAGTTTAAAAGTAGTATCATTTACAAATTCAAATATTTTTCAGAAAATAATTTAATTTGTTCTTAGTATTGGTAGAAGACAGTTTTTTTAATGATTGCATTTCTTAAAAGGATTAAATTCCACACAGAAACTCGATGTCGCAGATAGTGAAAGCCATTAAAGAGTACCTGGTGAGAATCCACTCTATTAGATTTGAAGCTTGATTCTGATTCAAAAAAATTGTTACATTCTTGAAACAAATATGACACGACTTATACCACGTTTTTACACGTGAGTCGATAGCGTATTATGTCTCATAAAATGTACGTAATTTTTGGTTCTAGTATGTTATATTAACGTACGAGTATTAAAAATCATGGTGTCCACACTATTGATATTTTTTACCATGATTGGCGTTCAATCTCATGCATCACTTTCACTTTTTTGCATACACTTCGCATTGAGTGTATTCCTATCTTTAAATTCGTGTGAACATCATATTTTTTTACAGGTAAAGGTAATTCATCCTCCTTGCGTTGTCCCGGCATTTACCACGGCTCATGGAAGCCTGGGGTCCGCTTTAACAACTAATTCCAAAGTTTGGCGTAGGCACTTGTTTTACGAAAGCGACTCCCATCTGACCTTCCAACCCGAAGGGTAACTAATCCGTATTGGAATTAGTCTGGTTTCCTCACGATGTTTTCTTTCACCGAAAATTACAAGTAAAGGTAATTAAGATTGAAAAATGATAATTTCTGATATTCAATCTGAATACACTTGTAAGCAAGGATATTTTTATAAATAATTTTCTGTAACTACCCACTAAAATACAAACGGGACGAAAATAACGTTAAGTGCTAAAAACAATAATATAAAACCAAATAGTTTCTTAATACCCACAAACGATTATAACCTCACTGGGACCGCAAAAAATGACATTATCCCCGTTAGAGTGAAATAAAAATACCCTAACACCCACCCTTGAGGCATCCCTCGATTTATTGTCTGTACTAGCGAAATTTTGGGGTAAAAAACGACGAGTGTGTGGAGATCATGGCGTAAGGGATATTGTGAGGGTCCATTTATAGTTTCCTGTAAAATCTTGAGGCTATTTTAAGAGGCTTGATTGTGATATCTGGGGGCGTAGTTAATGAAAAATCGCTTACGATAATATCGTTATCGTAGCTTACCTAAAGTTAGGATGACATTTTTTTCTTGATGGTCTGAAAATAACACATCCATAAATGGGAAAAAAATATTCTTGTGTAATGATTGCCACTTAAGAAGTATATATTTAAACATCATTAAAATATGTTTCTGTTAATCGAAGTCAGATGCTTTTCAAACCAGGGATCGGAACCCGTTCCCAAATACCATTTGATATCGTTCTTAAACCGTTACCTATAAATTTTGTTCAATGGGAACAAAATAATTTCGGTTACGGTTCTTATATCGTTCCCTAAAAGAACAGTTCATTATAAATTTTGTTCAGTGGGAACAAAATAATTTCGGTTTCGGTTCTTATTTCGTTCCCTCAAAGAACAGTTCCTTACAGTAACGTTTGAATGAACGAACAGAATTTTAGCGTTCCTAAAACCAATATTATTTCGTTCCGAGCCGCGCGGGAGTAGGTATAGCGACTGTAGCGAGCGCCGGAGCCGAGCGTTTTCGCCGACGCACGAGCCGCCTTTCGCTGTCTCTTTTTCACACGAAGTTCATTTATATTTCTGTTTCGGTTAGCCGGCCGGCCGCGGCCGGCAATGAAGGTAAAGGTAGGTTGTTTGTTTTGTTTACTTCATTTACTTGAGTTTCAACTTTCGGCGTATAAACAGTGAACGTGCAGTGATATTGTATGCTGGATATTGCAACTATTGAAAGTGATAACGTGAACATAATAACATTAAGATGGGAAGGAAGAAACAGCATAGAATATACACCATGTATAAAGGGCGGCAAATTATAAAATTGTAGGGCTCACCGGCCAATTGTCTTCATAAAGCCTGTCTACTTAAAGTTTCACGTTAACGGAATCATTAAAGGATTAAGACGATACAGGAGGCAAGCACGAATTCAGATTTTTAGGTCTTTATCGCCGTCGCGCTGACGGGGGCGGAACCCACAGAGAGGCCCTGTATAGTTGTGTGTGCGCGTGGCGCACGCACACAGACGCGTACGCCGGCGGCGCAAGTACTCGCGCTCGAGCCGACCGACCGACGCCCGCAATCGCTCTCTATCTATATTTTTCGTGTTTTGGACTTCTGATTTGCGTATAGTTTTGGACTCCGTGAAGTATACTCGTACTGATTTGAATAGAATGCAAATTTGTCATATTTTAGGTATTCTAAATATTATTCCTTACCTTATACATAATGTTATTATCTTAAAAGGAATCATGATACCGAAATAAAGTTATTCGGTATGTAAAAAACTAAAGCCTTTTCGATGTCAAAAAGAAAGTTTAATAATTTTGTGATAAAGTAAATATTTTCTAAAAGGATTGGGTTATACCTAGGGATTGCAATAATATAAAATCCGGATTTCCGGATTATTTTTAGGGCAAAATCCGAACTCCGGATTAAATCCGGATTTTTTTTTAGTAACTAAAGCCTGACAAGTTTTTATTTGACCCTGGAAGAGTGTCGCTACAAATCGTTTTCATATGGCAATAATGTGCCGACGTCATGTATAATCGGGACAGCGAGTACTGGGTTTCGCGTTAATATTGGGTTGGTAAGAAAGTAATGAGCGATCGATTGAATTCCACATAAAATTTTTGAGAGAGTTCTAGAATCTTCTATGGTCGAAAGTATATAAAGGGCAAGTCGCACAGTTTCTCGTCAGTCATTCACTAGCTGTCGCCGAGCTAATATAAGGAATAAAATGGACGAATTAAAAGTGCATGTAAGGCATTGCTTACTATATGAATTTCAGTCTGGCCATTCAGCCGCCGAAGCAGTGCGTAATATATGTCAGCGCGTTGCTCCTGAAGTTGTGTCTGAGGCCACGGCGAAACGATGGTTCCAGCGGTTTCGTAGTGGCGACTTTTCATTATCAGATCAACCTAAGTCTGGTCGACCGGTGAAGATTGATGTAGCCCAGGGATCGGAACCCGTTCCCAAATACCATTTGATATCGTTCTTAAACCGTTACCTATAAATTTTGTTCAATGGGAACAAAATAATTTCGGTTACGGTTCTTATATCATTCCCTAAAAGAACGGTTCATTATAAATTTTGTTCGGTGGGAACAAAATAATTTCGGTTTCGGTTCTTATTTCGTTCCCTCAAAGAACGGTTCCTTACAGTAACGTTTAAATGAACGAACAGAATTTTAGCGTTCCTAAAACCAATATTATTTCGTTCCGAGCCGCGCGGGAGTAGGTATAGCGACTGTAGCGAGCGCCGGAGCCGAGCGTTTTCGCCGACGCACGAGCCGCCTTTCGCTGTCTCTTTTTCACACGAAGTTCATTTATATTTCTGTTTCGGTTAGCCGGCCGGCCGCGGCCGGCAATGAAGGTGAAGGTAGGTTGTTTGTTTTGTTTACTTCATTTACTTGAGTTGCAACTTTCGGCGTATAAACAGTGAACGTGCAGTGTAGTTGGGGAGTTTATTTTTTTTTTTTTTTTTTTTTTTTTTTTTTTTTTATTTATTTATTTTGCGACCAACATAGGATCATAATTATATTATTAAAATTAAAATACATTAAATTAATTAAATTAAAATACACTAAGAGCTAAATTATAATTATCATACTTAATAGTTAACTTAATTATCTTAATTAAATTTACAACAGTCCGGTGGACTTTGCTACCAGCATGTGAATCATGTGACAATGGTTCAGATACTGGCAGTCAAATCTCTCCGCCAACGCCCTTAAGATGCTGCTGGAACTAGCCCGCACTCTGCGCACCAGGGATGTACAGCGTTTCCTCATTGTAGTGTAGAAACAATCTACCCTGGCGTCCGCGAACATCCCCGATGCACTACAAAAACGAGGTAGTCCCATCAACACCCTAAAGGCGTTGTTATACTGAATACGAAGAGCGTTGTATTGTTTCTGCGTATAGCACGCCCACAAACTAGCAGTGTAAAAGGTAGTGCAAAATGCTCTAAAAAGAGTCTTTTTAACCTCAATGGAGCAACTAACAAATCTGCGGGCCACCATATTCGCTCTAACACACAACGCTCTCCGTTCTCTCTCAATGTCAGCATCGTCCTTCAAGTCAGAGGTTACTATGTGCCCAAGATATTTAAAACGATCCACTCTATTAAGAGAAACTCCGTTTAACTTAATAGGCGGTACTGGTGGTAGTTCTTTTCCTCTGACTTGAAAGACCATGCACTCACTTTTCTTAACGTTATATGACAAACCGTGGCTAAGAGCGTATTTCTCACACAGATTTATCAGCTTCGCCAGACCACAAGGAGAGGCGCTCAGCAGCACCATATCATCTGCATAGCTTATGTTATTCAGACAGGTATCGCCAATGTGGCATCCGATATTAGTGCTGCTGAGCTCCTCTATAAGTGCGTTGACATACAGGTTAAAGAGCTTAGGCGATGTCACCCCGCCCTGCCTAACCCCGCACTCCAACCTGTAAGACTCCGAATAGGCGCTCGACCACCGTACTACGTTCCTCTGGTTAAGGTACCAATATTTAAACACTCTACAAAGTTCAGTCGGCATTTTAGTGTTTTCTAACTTCCGCCAGAGAATGTCGTAGTTGACGAGGTCAAACGCCTTCGATAAGTCGAGGAAACATGCATAAATGTTAGTGCCTCTCGCCGTATAATGCTTGACAGTCTCCTTAAGACACAATATGGCAGTTTCTGTAGAGAGTCCAGGCCTGAAGCCAAATTGGTTTTGATGTATGTCAAGGTACTTGTCTAATTGTATACCAAGAAGACTGTCCAGCACTTTCGCTATCACTGTCGCTAGCGAGATCGGCCTATAGTTACTTACGTCACTTACATCACCACCCTTATCCTTGACAATTGGTACTACCACAGTCCTCATCATTGCCTCAGGTAAATACGCGTGACTAACGCAGAGGTTATACAACAAAGCGAGTACTCTCGGCAAGTGAGGGCCTGCATTCCTGAGGTGTTCAATACTTAGGCCATCGTGTCCAGGAGATTTCCCACGCGACATAGATTTTAAAACCGCTGCAACATCTTTCTTGCAAAACCTAAAATTTTTTGACCAAAGCATGAAACTTGGCACAGTTGTTCCTTATATCAAATAAGCCGATTAAGATCAGGAGCCTTCGGGAGCCTCCCCCCTGGGGCCCGGGAGGGGGGGTCAAAGTACCGCTTCACCCGGCTTGGTTTGAAAAATTCTAACTTACCCCGTTTAGTTAATAGGTCATGTTTGGTATCGTTTTCGAGTAAATCAATAACGTAGAATTCGTTTTTAGTACTAAAATTATAATTTAATGGTAAATAAAATAAAATAAAATAAAATAAATGAAATTTTCATCCATGATTTACAAATTCAAGTCATCATAAATGACAAACTGTTTACTTTTTCTATGAATAAAAAATATGATATGAAAGCTTATTTAATATAGATTATAAAAAATATAACTTTTATCCACATTTACAAACGTTAAGTTCCACAAAAAAAAAATACTTAAAGACGCGCGGCGTCGGGACGCCGCGAGCGTAATTTTAAAATGCCTCTATTTTAAAAACTCTATTAGACCCCGTTTAGCTATTAGGTCATGTTTGATATAGTTTTCGAGTAAATTAATAACAAAGAATTTATTTTTGGTACTATAATTATAATTTAATGGTAAATAAATTAAAAAAAAAAAAATCATTTATGATTTGCAAACTCAAGTCAACAAAAACGTCAACTGTTTGCTTTTTCTTTAAATAAAAAATATGATGTAAAAGCCTATGCGTATGTCACCAAACACCAAGACAAGTTTGGTGGAAACTTTCTTCACGAACTGCTCGGTGTCTGATGACCATGGTCCAAATGTTTCAAATGCAATTGCCGCAAATATGTAGTTGTTTTTTAAAAATGCATATTTGCGCGTTTAAACTGGGCGTTTTGCAGCAGCAGTCCCTGGTTTCTGGGCCGAGCGTTAGACGTTGGACGGAGCCAAGGTATCCACACAGGTCACGCCCCACGCCAAGGGTCGTCCCAGAAACCAAGGCAAAAGCGAGCAACCATCAGGCCGCTTACCGTCTGCTGCTGACAAGCCGACAGGTTCGAGGGTTGTCGGTATGTTCGCTGTGCCGAGAGCCTTGCGGATTAAATCGTTAAGTGCAGCGTGTCACAAAATTCGGCCAGCACTAGACTGGCAGTGGAGTCCGTGGTGTCCTAATGCGTCGGCAACAAGGGTGTGGTTGACATGTCTTTAGCCCCAGTCTTAGACAAATGGCAGTATATGATGAAGTAAGGCAGCCTCGGAAGGAGGTATGTTCTCCAAGTGTCGATCTTTTCTAGTAAAGAGGTTCTTCCGGCACTCATTCACTGTTGCGTAAGGACCCTTGATCTGAAACAATATGTGCATTGTCATTTTATTTAAACAGATTCTGCAACTATCAAATTACAACATTTTGGTGGATCACGTACCTAACCTTCACTATTACACACTTACCTATCATACAAAATAATTACAAACTTTAGTAGAATCTGATTAGCCTATCTATGATATTGCTCCATCTCGTAATAGTTTGAAGCCTTGGGTGGCCATGTTTCTCCCTTGTTGATCGTTTCAAGCTGCGTTTATCGTACCTATCCCATACTATGTCTAATCTAGAAACTTTTTCTTTTGGCTTTGTAGCTTAGCCAGGCCACCCAAGATGTCAAACTATTACAAGATGGAGCAATATCAGAGGCAAATCAGAATCTACTAGTTTGTAATAATTTTGGGCATATAATTAACCGGGCAACTAAAATATTAAACGGGAAGTTATTTTTGAGGCCCCATTTTAGTCGCCAAACTATTATTTTTGATACCCATTTCTATGGTTATTCAGTCGCCCGGTTAAATACGTGCCATAATTTTGTATGATACGTAATGTAAGTGGGTAATACTGAAGGTTACGTGATCCACCAAAAAGTTGTAATTTGATAGTTGTAGAATCTAAAATGATAATGCACATATTGTTTCAGACCAAGTCGTTGCGCAACGGTGAATGAGTGGTCGAAGTACCTATCTCTTTAGGTACCAGAAAAGATCGACAATTGGAGAACATACCTCCTTCAGAGGCTGCCTATCAGCATATACTGCGCACAGTGTACCAGGGGCCCATTTCTCGAAGCTACAAGTTACAATTTACAAGTGGTTGTCAATGTCTAATATGACAAGTTGGAAAGAGACTTCCGCTTGTAACTTGTAACTTTCAGTTTTGAGAAATGGGACTCAGGGCGTTCTTGTTTGGAGTCAGGCGTTGGTGCCACACCAAAATTTGCCAAGTCCGTCTTCTTGGGGATGGAAGGAAGAAGGAGACGAATGGGTACCACACTGGTCAGACAACACTGAAGTGGCCAGTATATGCTTAGAAGTTACAAGATGTTAATGTAAATCAGGTTGCAAAAACCGATGCAACTGCAAAAGAGGGTAGAGCCCTCTTTATGCAGTTGCATATGTACCCAGCTATGTCTCTGTGAAGGGAATGTATAGGATGAGTAATCTGTCAATTAGGACACCACAAACTAAACTATAAGTGCTAACTTTTCAGTGTTGGATACCCTATGGCAGTTCCGACTCAATTATAATAAGCTCATTATAATTGACTTTAGTTAACTATAATAATTTCAAAAATAGAACTTCATACAATTTCTATACTAATTTGCACAAATTTTCCTATATCGTCCCCTTACTGCAAATACCGACTATGTGCAAAAAAGTGATTTTGAGATAATGCGATTTTAATGTTTGAAGGTACGATTTCATATGAAAACATGAAAAAAATTACTATTTGTATACAGCATTCTACAGCCCGTATTGTGTTGTTTAATACTTAATCGTAAACAATATCCAGGCTTGATTTGATTGCCGATAAAACTACGATTTAAAAAAAATAGTAGCAAACTTAGTTGGTTTTTCCTGTAGAAATAAAAATTTGTATATTTCTCTTATTAATACATATAAAGCAGTGTTTCCCTTTGATTAAGCTTTGCTTTTAATACACTTTACTTATGATTTGCAAAAAAAGAAAAATATACAAAAGTTTTGAACTTATTTCAAAATATATTAAATATTCTCAATGACATAGGCGGTTTTAGTTGCAGGAAATATAGCTGCTCTAATTTTATGTTACAAAACTTCACTTATCATTGTTAATTTAACTGGTACATTTGTAATAAAAGTTTTTTAACATTACTAACCATTAATAATACTTTATTTATGGTTTTGAAGAGTTATTCTCAAAAAAAAAATTTGAAAAAAATCCTCTTCAACCGGTTTTAGGAGATTTTTCACAAAATACTTTAACCGATTTCAGTAAAATTTAACAAGAAGTAACGCAATAGCATTCCCTTGAAATCACAAAAAGAATTTTACAAATCGGTTAATGCGTTTTTGGGTAATAGCATAATATGCATAGGTACTTACTACATACTAGTTCACTGTCTCAGCAATCCGAAGTCCGCCATAATTTATGTTCGAAATTTCACTATCTACACTGTTACATTTAGTATAGGTAAATAGTTTTTGTACGCTCAATAACCTGAAGTAATAGTTTATTTAAAGTTTTGTAGTATTTACGCCAAAGTCACTAAAATGTAGGCGTATATGAGGTAATAAGTAAGAAAAAGTAATGTGTAACGGTAATTACATAGGTTTCTGGGGCGATTTAAAGCAATCATGTTTGCAATATTCTTACGCCCCCAGTTACACGCAGTGTTTTTCATCACACTTGCAATAAAAAGATAAAAAAGTATTTATGGTAGTCCAAAATACAAATTTAAACACTCTTTTGGGAAAAAGTTTTTTCTTTTACTCCTGATACGCCTTCGTGCGATTGCACACTTACTGCGCAAGAGTGATAAAAAGTTATTAAACAACATCTTCATCGCTGGTGGAATTGGATACAAACACGTCCGTAACACGGCTGACAATGCTAGACTAACTAGGTATTAAGTGATTGTAAGCACTCATGGTACTATTTAGTTACGATACCTTTGTCAAAAAGTCTGCGTAAGTCCATTTTCTTGAACGCAGAGATAGCTAGTTGTTTATCGAGCTTTAGACCGAGATAGAAATATGATATGATACATTAAGAGGTTTGAGGTGGTTCTACTGAACTGGAGTTTAATTTGTGGCGTTGATTTTCTTGCCTTGTGCTACGTCCAGATCTCGACATGAACTTAAGCCTAGTGCCCACTAAGCTCGCCGAGTCGAATCTCATTAATTCGCCTTCTGCATTTCTTATGAAACTACGTCCATTAGCGACGCGTCGAATCGGATTCATCGTTCATTGTAAATGTATGCAGGGCTCGATTCGACGTGCCTCGACTCCACCTAAGTGTCCTCAAGACTTTATTCAGCCTTTGTGGCAGAGATTTAATACCTAAAGGGTACCATGAGTGGTTTCAACCACTTAATACTGCAGTTGGTGAAGTGGTACACAGTTGTGACATCTGAAGTCTACTCGTACCGTAGGTATGCTAGTAAGTAAAGTAAAATAAATAAATAAATAAATAAATAAATATTATAGGACATTCTTACACAGATTGACTGAGGCCCACGGCCAAAGTTTATTCATTGTTAACTGTGTACATAAGATGGTATGATATACAGGAAATACAGTATCAACAGTGCCCATTTCGAGCATACAATATTCTTAAAAACTACTGACTATATTAGCTTACTGGCTAACTTATAATTATTACCCGGTATATTTCAGAAAAAACTCATTTAGGTTGTAGAACATCGTATGAAAAACGAAGCTTTATTTAAGACAAACAATGGGTTATAATTATGTATAAAGAAGAGAAATATGCAAACATTTATTTCTACAGGAAAAACCAACTAAGTAGGTATTCGACTGTTTCATTAAATTGTATTTGATCGTCAACTAAATACATTCTGAATATATATACGACAAAGTAGTAAACAAAAAAATATAGGGTTTAAAATGCCATACACATAACGTAAATTTCTTCATGTTTTCATATAAAACGTGCCTTCAAACTTTCAAACCGCATTATCTCAAAATCGCCTATTTACACATAGTCGGTATTTGCAGTAATAGACCGTTATCCTTTCCTTCGTCACACCACATGCAAAACCAATTATAGTCCCTATACAACTTTTTGGTAGAATGAAATTGCTGATGTTTGTAAACAAACATCTTCTGGAAAAACATCTTAAAGACATTTGGTGTATTTAGCCTGGCTTAAAATAAAGAATTTTGTTGATAGTTTTATTTGCAAAAATCAAATATGTACACATTAAACTTTTTTGTAGAACATAAGATGGCTACTTTAACAAAATGTTTAAATGCAAAAAAACACTATACACCATTAAAAGGTTCTACTTGGCGGATAAAGCATAAAAGTTTATATTAAATATTCATATTACATTCTGGCAGTTTATAATGCAACAAATTGACCATTAAGTAACTTTATGCGGAAGCTATCTTTTGAATGCAGCGTCGTATCAATACATGGGTTTTAACATATTGTAGCCCTTGAAAACCTTATTCTATAGGTGCTAAAAACTCGATTTCGTCAAAAAGTCACTTAGTCGGTATTTGCATTAATGGGACGATATTTCCGTCCATTGATGATGAAGATGATGACTCGTAGAAAAAGTATTGTATACAATCCATCCATACTATCCATCCATACTAATCCATCCATACTATCCATACTCCATACTAATATTATAAATGCGAAAGTAACTCTGTCTGTCTGTCTGTTACGCTTTCCCGCTTAAACCACGCAACCGATTTTGATGAAATTTGGAACAGACAATCTTTAGACCCTGAGACAGAACATAGGCTACTTTTTATTTCGAAAAAAAGGGATGAAGGGGTTGAAAAAGAGGTTGAAAGTTTGTATGGGATTTCTTAATTTTAAATGATAAAACCATGAAACTTTATATTTTAGCACTTGATAAGAAATCATTAAACATATATTTAAAGTCACATACAGGTCGAACGCGATTAATTAACATTATTTTTACCTTTAAAATAAACATGGTGGGAAATAAACATTAACTAAAAGCGGGTAGATTATATTTATTTGTCTACCCCGAACATTTATATAAATTAATATCGGGTAGTTTTGTGTTGTTTACATCTCCGGTGACATTTTGCTGGGACGTCAGTCTTCCGCGACCACGGCCAGTGCAACGCAACCTGGCCGAAACGTTGGGAAAAAAGGTAGAAATAATGTTAATTAATCGCGTTCGACCTGTATGTGACTTTAAATATGTGTACAAAGCGCGAGAACTTAGTGTTATATCATTAAACATCTTGATAAGGGATAGGGATAGGGATAGCGATAGGGATAGCGATAGGGAAAGCGATAGGGATAGCGATAGGGATAGCGATAGGGATAGCGATAGGGATAGCGATAACGATAGCGATAGCGATAGCGATACGGATACGGATACGGATACGGATAATATGGGTATCGTTAGCGGGATACGGATAATCGGTCGGCGGTCTCTTACAATCAATGTGCTCTAAGACGATCGTTGTTTGCTTGCTTGAAGATTACGTTTGCGATAAGTATAAGCAAAATGTAAAAAATTGTAAGGGATAATAGAAAAAAGTACTTTTTACCCACCGATCATAGTGTCGAAATACGGGCTATGAGGGATGTTTATAAAGGTTTCCCCAGCGTATATAGAATTACCTACGCTGTGGTCGATGTGTAATATTTCTACAATCATTGCAAGCAAAAGTATTATGTGCAATCGAAATAATCGCAGATAAATATACCTACAGAGAAACCTACGGTCCCTACGGATCCAAATGAAATCTTAATGAATACTTTTATTACGCGGGCGAAGCCGCGGGTAAAAGCTAGTAGTGATATAATTAAACTTTTCACTCTCGTACCGTACTACACATGGTACTCGACTGAAAAGTTTTGTATTATATCACGATTGTATAAAATACTATTATATAAATTTCTTTCAGGATTCACTACAATGAATAAATAACAGGTACAGTCGGTCTTTAGAGTGTGTGGTCCGACACCGGAGTCCATAATAATGAATCTTTTTCTATTTATGCATTAACACACCTCTGATACTGGAGATCAAATATATGAAAGAGGCGCGTTCCCCGCACACAGTCTAAGCTCGCGTAGGTGAACGCGTACTATCCTTTGTGAATAGGCTTTAATATCATATTTTTATATTTATAGAAAAAGCAAACCGTTTGAAACTTAACGTTAGTAAAGGTGGGTAAAAGTTATATTTTTCACTAGCTTTTACCCGCGGCTTCGCCCGCGTAATAAAAGTATTCTTATTGAAACGTTTACAAAAAATAAGATTTTCATTTGGATCCGTAGGTTTCTTTGTAGGTACATCTGTCCGCGATTATTTCGATTAAGGTAAAGCGGGACAATTCTCGACTGGGGGGCCATTGTAACTGATCTATTTGCTGTACGGTCAGCCAAGAAAGTGGTTTCCCACTTTTCGACTCTATTGATCGAAAAGTGGTAAACCACTTTTTTGGCTGACTGTACCTTACACATATTACTATTGTTTGAAAAGAAATTCTTGCAATGATTGTAGAATTGTTACACAGCGACCACAGCGTAGGTAGTAGGTACGAATATGTATGTATTTTACCTATATAAATATTTATACTGGGGAAACTTCATACAACCCACATAGCCAGTATCTCGACACTATGGTCGGTAGGGTAAAAAGTACTTCCTTGCATTATCGCTTACATTTTTTTCCATTTTGCTTATACTTATTGCAAACGTAAACATATAAAAGGCAAGCAAACAACGATCTTCTTACAGCACATTGAATGTAATAGTTATTACGGATGCAGGATGCCGATGTCTACTTACTAATCCCTTCCCACTGAGCCACCTGCATTTTACACTGCCTAGATATCGATTGCCGACCGATTATTCCGACCCCAATCCCTATTCTTATCCCCGTCCCTATCTCTATCCTTGTACCCGTCCCCGTCCCCGTCCTCGTCCCGTCCCTGTCCCCGTCCCTCCCCTTTCCCTATCCCTATCCCTATCCCTATCCCTATATCCCTATCCCTATCCCTATCCCTATCCCTATCCCTATCCCTATCCCTATCCCTATCCCTATCCCTATCCCTATCCCTATCCCTATCCCTATCCCTATCCCTATCCCTATCCCTATCCCTATCCCTATCCCTATCCCGTCCCTGTCCCTGTCCCTGTCCCTGTCCCTGTCCCTGTCCCTGTCCCTGTCCCTGTCCCTGTCCTTGCCCCTGTCAAATTATCATGCTAGGAGGTGAACTTTGAAAAATCCTTTCTTAGTGCTCCTCTAAGGAACTTCCGTGTCAATTTGAAATCTCTTGAACCAGAAGTAAAGATGAAAACTAAAGCTATACTTATGGCTATTTTGGATATTTTAACCCCATTGCACAACAACAGGGGAGAAAATCTCTTTTCCACGTCATTAGATTTTAAAATCGTTCGTATTTATCGTGATCAGCCACCTGATAAACCATAAAAACGATACCCATATTGTGTTTTTGACTTTACCCCCTTTAGGGGTCAAATTTTCAAAAAACCTGAAACATGTATTTAGTCATATGTCTTTAGGAATCCTCCTGTGAAGGCTCGAATAAAATAGTCAAACTAATCTTGTTTCCCCATACAAACTTTGAACTCCCATTTCACCCTTTTAAGAGGAGAATTTTGAAAAATTTTCTTAGTGCTCCTCTACACCATATAAGGAACCTATGTGCCAAATTTGAAATCTCTAGGACCAGCGGATTCGGCTGTGTGTTGATATATTATGTCAGTTAGTCAGTCAGTCAGTTTCTTCTTTTATATATTTTTTGATATTTAAACCCCATCGCACTACAACAGGGGAGAAGGTATTTCACTTCCGCCTCGTTAGATTTTAAAAACGTTGTATTTATCGTGATCAGCGACCCAATAAACCGTAAAAACGATACCCATATTAGTTTTTTGACTTTATCACCCCCTTTTCACCCTTTTAGGGGTTAAATTTTCAAAAAACCTGAAACACGTCTTTAGTCATATGGTTTTAGGATCCCTCCTGTGAAGTTTCGAATAAAACAGTGAAACTAACATTGTTTCCCCATACAAACTTTGAACCCCCATTTGACCCCCTTAGAAGGCGAATTTTTAAAAATCCTTTCTTAGTGCTCTTCTTCACTATATAAGGAACCTACGTGCCAAATTTGACATCTCTAGGACCAGCGGTTTCGGCTGTGCGTTGATATGTCAGTCAGTCAGTCAATATCTTCTTTTATATATTTTTTTGATATTTAAACCCCATTGCACCACAACAGGGGAGAAGGTATTTCACTTCCGCCTCGTTAGATTTTAAAAACGTTGTATTTATCGTGATCAGCGACCCGATAAACCATAAAAACGATACCCATATTGATTTTTTGACTTTATCACCCCCTTTTCACCATTTTAGGGGTTAAATTTTCAAAAAATCTGAAACACGTATTCAGTCATATGTCTTAAGGAATCTTCCTGTGAAGTTTCGAATAAAATAGGCAAACTAATCTTGTTTCCCCATACAAACTTTGAACCCCCATTTGACCCCCTTAGGAGGTGAATTTTGAAAATTCCTTTCTTAGTGCTCCTCTACACTATATAAGGAACCTACGTGCCAAATTTGAAATCTCTAGGACCAGCGGTTTCGGCTGTGCGTTGATATGTCAGTCAGTCAGTCAGTCAGTCAGCTTCTTCTTTTATATATTTAGATAATCTATATTAAATAGGCTTTCATATCATATTTTTTATTTGTAGAAAAAGCAAACAGTTTGACATTTATGATGACTTGAATTTGTAAATCATAGATGAAAATTTCAAACTTTTCATTTATTTTATTTTATTTACCATTAAATTATAATTTTAGTACCAAAAATGAATTCTACGTTATTGATTTACTCGAAAACGATACCAAACATGACCTATGAACTAAACGGGGTATGTTAGAATTTTTCAAAGCAAGCCGGGTGAAGCGGTACTTTGACCCCCTCCCGAGCCCCAGGGGGAGGCTCCTGAAGGCTCCCGATCTTAATCGGCTTATTTTGATATAAGGAACAGCTGTGCCAAGTTTCATGCTTTGGTCAAGAAAAAAAGGTTTGGCCTCTTTTTGTCGATAAACGTCCCCACTAAGTGATAGTGTATGCTGAATATTGAAACTATTGAAAGTGATAACGTGAACATAATAACATTAAGATGGGAAGGAAGAAACAGCATAGAATATACACCATGTATATGTATGACGAGGCTACAAAAAAATCAAAATGTTTAATGGAAAACTGTGACATAAACATAAGTTTGTTATTTTTTACTTTGAGCTATTGAGCTAGGTTTGGATAACTTTACATTAATATTAAATTAATAACTTGTCAATGTTAACCTGATAAACATAACAGTCCCAAACTATGTGTACGTTGTACGTAATTTGTGTATGCTTATAGCGTAACTAGCGAATAAGTGTAGGTACATATACAACCTTGGAGGACTACACATTTATTTTATTGTCACCATACCAACTGGTAAAGGCTCTCTATTTTCTTTCTTGCTTCTTTCAGAGCTTGTGTATGTTTTTAAAGGTTTCATTTTGTATGTCTTTCTTCTTCGATGTCAATATTAGAGATGTGTTTCATCACTCATCAGGACAGGAATGACACACTTTTATATGAACTAGGTATAAATATACGTATCGTTTTTAGGGTTCCCTAGTAAACAATAGACGGCCAAGCAAATTTTGTCACTAAAAAGGGCGGCAAATTTTAAAATTGTAGGGCTCACCGGCCAATTGTCTTCATAAAGCCTGTCTACTTAAAGTTTCACGTTAACGGAATCATTAAAGGATTAAGACGATACAGGAGGCAAGCACGAATTCAGATTTTTAGGTCTTTATCGCCGTCGCGCTGACGGGGGCGGAACCCACAGAGAGGCCCTGTATAGTTGTGTGTGCGCGTGGCGCACGCACACAGACGCGTACGCCGGCGGCGCAAGTACTCGCGCTCGAGCCGACCGACCGGCGCCCGCAATCGCTCTCTATCTATATTTTTCTAGTTTTGGACTTCTGATTTGCGTATACGTATGGACTCCGTGAAGTATACTCGTACTGATTTGAATAGAATGCATATTTGTCATATTTTAGGTATTCTAAATATTATTCCTTACCTTATACATAATGTAATTATCTTAAAAGGAATCATGATACCGAAATAAAGTTATTCGGTATGTAAAAAACTAAAGCCTTGGAACTAAAGCTAAAGCTCTGGAACCCCACTCTGGACGGCCGGTTAAGGCAAACAAGTAGGTTCTTATTATTTAGGATTATACCGTTTGATAACATATGTACGACGCCGACGATATGAAAAATACTAAATGTCGCTCATATGATATGTTATTTTATTTTTATGTAATTTTGACTAAATTTGATTATAATCAATTTAGATAATCTGATTGAAATATGTGATCTGATTGAGATATTACGTAATATTGATGATATTTACAGCTTCTCCCTGTTTAGATATCAGATTGCATTGACGAGGTTTTCATTGCCGATTTATTCAAATGCTAAATGCTTCACTGCTACTGTGGATTCAGCGATCCAAAAAGAACATTGGAATTTTCCAAACACCACCTTCACACGGCACCTTGTTCTTTCTCACTTCCTATCTTTCATGTGCATTAGATCATTAACAAATATTCATGACAAAATAGATTAGTAGTGGTCATTCAAGGAGTAATATTTAATATTATTAATATTAATCGCTTTAATAACGTAAATGTATCAATTTTATCTTAAAATTCAACGTTTTTCACATGATTTTCTTAAATAATGCAATGGTATTTTTGTCTTAAACAATATTCGAACTATTCGTTTTATCCGAATTTCAACTTAAAAAAAATCCGGATTTTAAAATTGGCGGATATCCGAATAAAACGAATATCCGGATTGCAAGCCCTAGTAGAACTGGAACTAATTAAGTACTATGGACAGGGACCTTTATTCTGAAAACGTCATAATTACTATTAGCAAGGATGATTCATATAGGATTGATAATGTTCATACTAAGAATCTTACTTGAATTTTTTAGCGCCACCTATTAAATAGTATCATAACTACACTGATGATGCCTACAAATATCTTTTCTAGGGTTCCGTAGTCAACTAGGAACCCTTATCGCCATGTCTGTCTGTCCGTCCGTCCGTCCGCGGATAATCTCAGTGACCGTTAGCACTAGAAAGCTGAAATTTGGTGTCAATATGTATATCAATCACGCCAACAAAGTGCAAAAATAAAAAGTGGAAAAAAATATTTTATTAGGGTGCCCGCCCCCCCTACACGTAAAGTGGGGAGAGATTTTTTTTTATTTCAACCCTGACGTGTGATATACCTATTGTTGGATAGGTATTAAAAAATGAATAGGGGTTTACTACTAACATTTTTTGATATTGTTAATTTTTTCGGAAATAATCGCTCGGAAATGTATGGGACATTTCAGGGGTAAACTTTTTTGTATGGGCTTTGTCAGTCCCGGTATATATCGTCCTTGCTATTAGGCAACTACTGAAATAATATTTGTGTGCACCTCTAACGACTCTTACGCAGTGGCCATTGAGGCCAATCAATTAAAGGTTAGGAAACAGTCTCAGCTGTTGCCATTAGTGTCGTGAAAATAACATTGATCACGTTGGATATGGTAAGTATGATTAAGAAACTAAAGCCTGACCAGAAATATATAACTATTGTCAGGAGTGCGCTGTTATTCTGATGTATGGAGTGACAGTTCAGTATAGTATGATGACTATGAAGAAAATAGTTTTAATGAAATTCCGCTACATGGCGCGTAGTCATATATTTCTGGTCAGGCTTTACATGTGTATAAAATAAAACAAAACTTATGAATCTTATGATATAATCTTTCCAGTAATTGCCTATATGTTTCCAGTAATTGCCACAAAAAAATTGTTAAAGTTAGTGGTATTCCCAGTAGTTACTAGGAGTAAAAGCTGGGAAAATAACATTGTAGTTACCACTGGTAACAACTTAGTGGTAACTCTAACTAGTGGAATAACCCTTATTTTATAACGATATTTCACTAACGAATGTACGAAAATATGATTGACTTTTACACTGAAGCTATAATTATGATAGAGTACACATAATCTTGATACACATTTAATAATATTTTTGTAATTGCCTATATGTTTCCAGTAATTGCCACAAAAAAATTGTTAAAGTTAGTGGTATTCCCAGTAGTTACTAGGAGTAAAAGCTGGGAAAATAACATTGTAGTTACCACTGGTAACAACTTAGTGGTAACTCTAACTAGTGGAATAACCCTTATTTTATAACGATATTTCACTAACGAATGTACGAAAATATGATTGACTTTTACACTGAAGCTATAATTATGATAGAGTACACATAATCTTGATACACATTTAATAATATTTTTCTATTGTATTTTCGAGATCTTCTAAACAAGCCAGTAAATTCTCTTCGGGAACTTGTTCTAACTTTTTTCTTATAAAGACTGCAACTATATTACGCTTGCATGAACAAGGGCACATCGCGTCCGGTTCCGGTTCACTATAAATAGTATAAATGGATTGCATGGATTGTGCTCTCTTAAGGACTGCATCTTGGTCCTTAAAAACATATCACTATTACAAATTCACACAGATTATGTAACACACATATTTATACAAATTAGTGCAGATTATATTTTATACAGCTTTCTCACACTATAAGCACTTACATCCACCTCAAGGTCATCAGAATCGCTTGGATATGGGGTAGTTTTTTCTCTATATATATATATATATTTTTTTTTGAAGACTAGATCTTCATCATCTATGTCAAAGCTTTTATCTGCAATAAAATATTTTATTTATTTTGCATACTTACATTTCTAGATAATTATTACAATAAGTTACAATCTTTTGAGAATTGGGCCCTTGGTGTATCTACACGGAATACACAACTGTAGTTGGCGAGTGTATTAGTGTCTACACTGTCTAAAGACGACCAAACCGACCAAGGTCAACAAGTACGGGATTGTAAGAGCGGGAGAGCTACGTCAACCGGGGTGGCTTTAGGAAAATTTGGGGTTACTTTGATGGTATTTGAACGGCTTTAAAATTAACATCATTCATTATTTACTGAAACTGTTCATGTAACTAGTAGCTGGATAATAGATCAATAAATATTCTTGTAAATCTACCATAGAAAATCGTGAATTTACTTACAGTATGACTTTAAAACTAAATTTTCAAAGTCACCCCTGCGTTTTAAAGCCACCCCGGTTGACCGTATAAGGCTTTCTCATTTTTTACAAAGAACAGCGTCCCTAACTGACCTATGTCGGTACGGTCACCTGTAAGTACCTACTTTAGGAGTGACACCGAATAGGGCTTGTAATCCGGATATCCGCTGATTTTGAAATTCGGATAATTTACACGTTAAAATCCGGATAAAACGAATAATTCGAATATTGTGAATGACAAAAATACCATTGCAATTTTTAAGAAACTCATTTGGAAAACAAATTTTAAAGTAAAATTAACACATTTACGATATTAAAGCGATTTATATCAAAAATTACTCCTTGAGTGGCACTACTATCTTATTTAATACTAGCGACCCGCCCCGGCTTCGCACGGGTACTATACCTACATATAAACCTTCCTCTATAATCACTCTATCTATTAAAAAAAACCGCATCAAAATCCGTTGCGTAGTTTTAAAGATTTAAGCATACATAGGGACATAGGGACAGAAAAAGCGACTTTGTTTTATACTATGTAGTGAAGTGAAGTAAATAAATAATAAATAAATATTGGGGGACATCTTACATAGATCAACCTAGCCCCAAACTAAGCAAAGCTTGTACTATGGGTGCTAGGTGACGATATAAATACATACTTATATACACAGAAAACATCCATGACTCAGGAACAAATATCTATGCTCATCACACAAATAAATGCCCTTACCGGGATTCGAACCCGGGACCGCGGCTTAGCAGGCAGGGTTTTTTTCATGAATATTTGTGGATAATCTCATGTATATCAGTTTAACTCAATCAATCAAGTGACACTGAGTACCGTATCAAACGCTGCACTTTCATTATTGTTAGCATCCGAATACATTATAAATAAATAAATAAATTGCTAACAGAACTAAAACTGTTCAAATTTTCTGACAAAAAGAAGTCTTCTATGTATCCCGCGGCGGAAGACCTGTTTAGTATTGAACTGCAGAACAAGATGAAGTAGTTAAGCAGATACGCTTTTACATTTTATCCTTTCAAAATAGGTTGCAAGTGTTGCAACACCAAAACTTTTTCGCTGTATACGTAACGTAAGGCCCTCTGGCTAAGAACGTCTACCCGAGAGTCCCAAGTGTAACTGGAATGGAGTCACGAAGTCATCAAAGATAAGAGGTGAAAATTATTAGAGAGAAAGATCATTCAGCCTTGTTATTTAACAAAGCTAAATGGTGTTTGTAATATGTCATAGTTCTTTTTGCATTTGAATAAATCGGGAATGAAAACCTCGTAAATGCAATCTGATATCTAAACAAGGAGTAGGTCTAACAAAGGTAATATTCGATCTAAACGATCACAACATGACGTTTTGCCTCATATGGTAATCAGATTATGTCTCTAGCATTAAAATTCATTAATATCAAATATTAGTCAAAATTACATAAAAATAAAATCATATATCTTATGAGCAACTGAAGTCATTTCATAAAAAAGGCAAGAATGAAATAACTAAGTAACCTAACCTAACATTAAGGTTACGAACAACAGCTGAAGCCTGATTATAAAATAACAATTTCCTACGGCGTTTTTTTCGTATCGTAGTACATAATTATGTTACTAAATATGAGATTTATTAAATAAAATAAAAAATATTCGAAATATCCGTTTTATCCGAATATCCGAATTTTCAAATATCGAGTCGAATCATCCGGATTTCGAATTAGACGGATAATTGCAAGCCCTAACACCGAACCACTGGGCAGAGTTTCAGTATTTAGGTTTATGAAGGTTTAGTATAGGTAAGTAAGTTTTACTCAGTTGCTCATTCTGTGCATCGATCAAGTCATAAATATCATCATTAGTGCCCCTTTCACTCGCAGCAGTATAAGAACATTGGATGAATTGGGATTCTTCGAGTTCTGGGACACGGGAGTCTTGAATACTAAAAACAATTTATTTTTGTGACTAATTGCACATTGTCTTATCTTTAATTGTGACGTTTTTAGACTAAAGGTCCATTGTTGATAGTAGCTGATGTAATTTCTATGGTAATTGACTATCTACAGTACCAACAATGAGAGTCCTTTTAATTTAAAACGTCACAATTAATGGGAAAGTAGTGTATATTACACACACACACACACACGCACGCACGCACACACACACACACACACACACACACACACACATATATATATATATATATATTTTAATATACCATATAATAACTATGTACCTAAATCAATTGTGACGTGTAATATGTAACAATATTATAAATAAATGAGTATGAGTATGAGTATATATATATATATATATATATATATATATATGCTGTAGAAATGTAGTCTGGCTGTGAGCGTTTGTGTATTCAACTACGCACACAGATGAGATGACCGTACCAAGGTCAAATAAGGACGCTGCTATTTGTTAGAAATGTTAGAATGAGAAAGTTATTTAACTCTCACGCTCTTGCTAATAGCGGCGTCGCGTCCTTATTTGACCTTGAAAGGTACGGCCATTGCAACAGAACCGCTTTGCTCGGAAGTCCATCTCACAAAAGTGCTTACAGATGGGATGACCGTACCAAACCAAGGTCAAATAAGGACGCTGATGTTTGTTAGAATGAGAAAGTTATTCAGCTCTCTCGCTCTTGCTAATAGCGGCGTCGCGTCCTTATTTGACCTTGGACTGTACGATTGCCTGTAAATAAATAAATACTTAAGCGTCGTGACATTACTTAAATTTTAAAATCGGTAAAATTGAAAGCACTAAATTAAAAAAAAACAAACTTACTTCATTGTGGTTGTGGTGCAGAATGTTTTCGACGTATTTGTTTCGTTCGACGCCACGTTTACTCACCGCTAGTCTCAAATCAAACAAGTTACTAAAGTGATGGCCGTGGCCGACACCGCTTGCGCATGGTTCCCCCCCAGCCCCACTATTCGTTCAAATTCTTGGAAATAGAAAAACCGAAATCATTTCGTTCCTGCGAACTGTTCTTCAAAGAACGTATCATTTAATTCCGTTCTTCGGAACGGTTCTCACTCATAAACCGAAATAATTCCGTTCCCGCGAACTGTTCTTTAAAGAACGTATTATTTAATTCTGTTCTTCGGAACAGTTCTCACTCATAAACGTTCGTTCACTGAACGAAAAAGAATACCGGTTAATGGAACCAGAAACGCAAAAATAAAGTTCTCGGGTCAACGTACGGAACTGTTCCGAAAAAAATACCGGTATCCGATCCCTGTTTCAAACATTGACGGTTACTTACAAAATTTCTGCTTAGGATACATAGTAAGACCAAAAAACAACGCTAAAGTTGAGGAAAAAAACATTAACCTCTCACAAGAACCGTCACTCATACTTTAAACGTTATTTTAACTTGACTTCTGCTCTCTCGTAATACTACGACACCCACTTGTAAGTTTATTCCTTGGACTTCATTTGAAACCTTGAACGGGAACTTTGAATTTAATTAGGAATATAAGGTTTTATGTATCCTCCTACTCACCTTTCAATGAATAAGTTACTTTATAGACGTGTGAATCTTGTGATACATATTCAAATATATGAATATACGGATGTATTCGTGTTAATATATCGCGATTGACAAATAATTTCGGATCATATGGAGACCCATCATCAGGCATGAGTGCTCGCGGCGGCTTGACTCCGTGCACTGCCCGCGCCGCTTGCCTCGTATTAGCCTGAAAGCATCCTTTTTAAAACGTACCTATTCCATTTTACGAGAGTATTTACTCAAAGGTATATAACATATTTACTTTTCTAGGAATGCATGAAATGCATCACATTACAGAACAACACTAAGAAATTTACATTCAAAGAAAAATGGAAGATGACGTTGAGAAAATTGTGATTCACAGAAAACATTAATAAAACAAATATCACAAGTGTGTTTACAAAGTAAAAATTAAGGTGTACATTTGAAAGTATGCATTTAAATGCTACCCCAGTTACGGAACAGGCGAAAGCATACAAATGCAAATAAAAATAAAAATAATCCAAACTCATAAAAGGCTACATTAGCAGTCTACTCAGTACATCGACCTTCGTGAAGCACGTAATTTTAAGATTGCTTTCCTTTCAGTATTAAATTTTCCCCACGAACGAAGATATTCGCGGACAGCCGAGTGGAAAAACTTTATTCGTGAAAGAAATTTCCAAGTCGGTGTGCATGTGAAGTTTATAATGTATGAAATAGTTTTTGTTTGACAAAGTTTAGAGTCTTGTAGAAAATTAGATTTCAGACAATACAAGGTACAAGATTTTAATCTTGCGGCGGTATTAAGCGGAATAACTTTAGTCTTCTGCCGAGTAAAGGATGTCTCACACTAGAAATTTTCTCATATTCTCCATTAAGTATATTTAATCACGTTATACAATTAGGTGCAAACCTTATAGAGAAATTGACACATTAGCATATTACTATGCTGTACTTACAATATACATACGTTTTTTAATTTTTGTAACCATTAGAGTACATAGGTTTGGATTCACATTTCGGTTAAATTTATAACCTGTTATTACCGTTTCGTATATTTAAATCTAGTCACAATCAAAAATACTTATTGAAAGTCGTCAAAGAAACATGGACATTTTGCTTTCAGTGATAATAACAAAATATTTCTCTACTTTGACATTTGGAAAAAAATGTATTCTTGAATAAAGCTATTTCATTACCAAGAAACACTGCAAAGGAACTAAATAAGAACTCAAAGCAGAAGTGCATTATAGTTTAAAACTTCGAACAATCGAATTGCTAAAATAAAAACACATTTAAGAAGAGTTTTGAAAGAAAGCGCTCGGAGCGTTTGTAAAATACTCTTCTCTCGTAAGTTGGGTAGAAATATGCCAGTAGCTTTGGAGTTGATAAAAAGTACTAGTTTTAACAAGTTTAATATTTAATGAGATGTAAAATTAATATATTGTATCAAAATGATTAATTGGAGGCATCAGGCACGTTAGAAGTAAGATTTAGTAAGACTTAATTTTCCGTTAGATATTCTTTCAGTTTTTTTTTTAAAGTACTATTGGATGATATGCAGCTGTCATTATTTAAAGTATTCACGTAAACAGGCAAAAAAATTTAAGTGGTCAAATATTAGACATAATTACGATGATTGTTCATTGGATATGTTATTGTCAAGAATGTCTTTAAAGAAACGTAACTTTTAACACAAATTGATCGGTACCAAATCGCAATGACAATCTAACTTACTTACTTCTTAAAATAAGATTTTCAAATACAGGACAGTCAGACAATTTTATAGATTTCCCAACGCCTGGTTGACGCGTCTGGTCACCAGAGGGCTGGCAGTTACTTTGGCCAGCGATTAAGCTTGGCCATTCAAAAAGGCAACGCTGCCAGCCTACTGGGCACCATTCCCGCTGACGAAGACCTGGGGAGCATTTTTTATTTGTAAATATATTTTAAGTTTAATTAGTTTTAAGTTGTACATAATACTGAATTGTGTTTTTATTAATTTTCTATACTAACAATACAAAAGTCAAGAAATGTTATTAATGTTGTCGCATTATCTTTATCACATTTTGTCTGCTTAGGATTAGCCATTTTGCATAATTTCGACACATTCCAACTGGCTAGCCAGGTGGAAATAAAATAGCTTTGCGTGCAGAGAGGTATTTAAGTAGGCAATAAAGCGACCTATGACATGTTGCTTTTAGTGAACTAATTTTATCTTTATTTATGTAGCACGTGTAAAATTGTGAATCATAGGATTAAATTTTATTGGCGAGTATGCATAAATAATATAAATTGTCGTTGGAATGTTCCCTGAGGTTAATCTTAAAATTTGAAATCATTTTCATCATAAATTGCATATTTTATATTGTGTTTGTAAAAAATGTAAGAGTTTTGAATGCTTCGCGGTTATATTTATTAGACTTATATCGACCGGGATAATAATATAGACCGTGATTACCTTTTTGATTTTTGTCGAGCTCCCGATATTTCGACGCAACCAAAGACGCGATTAAAGACCAGCCAGCGTTATTTAGAAACGCTGATGACGACCAACATGCTATTATCGACTATTTGACTTCGACACGATTTAACTTTTAGCAGTTACATTTTTGCGGCATTTGGTGTGGAAATACTGGGCCCTGGGGGCCAAACGCGCGTCAGCTATGCAAAGAGCTAGCGGCGGGCCTAATGGCGTCACAAGTGACCAGACTAGAGGGCTGGCCAATATTTTGCTCAACGCATAAGCATTGCCATCCAACGTGGCAATGCGGTCAGCCTTCTGGGCACACTGCCCGGTGGCACCGACTTGGCTGAGGTATTTAATTTATAAGTAAATTTAATTTAATTTGTTTTATTTATTCTTATTTCTAAGTTCATCTATAGGTAGTTGTAATATTGTTTGTTTTTCAATAAAGATTCTACTTTTAGATCTATAACTCTCATCTACTTCAATGTATGACTCCAACACGGATTTTACTTGATTTTCATTAAGTCCTACTTACTGATATGACGTGACGACCTTATCCTCCAACACCAAAAACCTCTTTATGTAATTTATTTACTTGTGGGAAACATTTTGCTTTAATTCTGACCTTTATTGTAAGTTGTAAGTTAGTCTTTCTTAACTACTTTAAGGTTCCTCTCATCTATAAGGTTAGCTGGAAGAGATCCCTTATGGGATACCTTTGTACCTCTATTTCTAACAATTGTATATAATAATGTTGTACACAATATAGTGATTACTACTACTACTACTGCCTCCATGCTTCCCAGTTCACAGCCGTTTTTGTCTAGTCATCAGCGCCAATTTCGCTGCGACATTTTATTACTTCCCTCCTGGCATCTAGGACGACAAAAGTTAGCTTCCTAACAACAATTTCATTTTGTTCCAGGTAATCAAGTGCAGTGTCAGTGTAGTGTAGTGAATGCGTGAGTGCCATGTGGGGTCGGCGGGCGCACGGCCATATCGTGGCCTGGCTCGCGCTGGTCTTAGGGACGATGGCGTTCGACACCGAGGACTTTCTCAGCGATCTTGATAAACCAGGTAACTAATTTTTGAACTTTTTTTTAATTAGCCTCTTTTAGTGTCCCACTGCTGGGCAAAGGCCTCCCCTCTTTTTTTCCACTCGACCCTGTTGTCAGCGTTTTCCCACCAGTTTGGGTAGAATGCGCCCAGGTCGTCCCGCCATCTCCTTTTTGGTCTGCCCGGACCCCGGCCTGCATCGGCTATGGTATTCCGCGGGTCTCAGACTGTCACCATTTTGGCCCACCTTTCCGGGTGCTTACGGCAAACATGTCCAGCCCAGTCCCACTTTAATTTAGTGGTCTTGACGCCAACATCTACAACTCCTGTTCTGGAGCGTAGTTCCGTGTTTCTGATGCGATCAGTTCTACGAACACTTAACATACTACGCTCCATATCGCTTTTGGAACTATAATAGACATAATAATTTAGTAAGCCTGCTGTAGATTTGAGCGGAGCGAGGCAGGAATGTGGTGAGAAAAAACATTATAGCACATGCTGCATCAGGGACGTATACAATAAGTCACAGTATAAGGACCACTCAGTAGTTACTCTCCGGCAGCAGCGACGCGAAAGGTACCTACTGCGTTCGAAAGCACGTGGTTGAACAAAATTACTATACGTAAATGTTACTGGAAGTCGTCCAAAGTAAAATGTTGTTTATAAATACTATGAACTATAAGTATTAGTATAATGATGCCACATTATATCAGTCAGAAAACACAAAAAATATCATTATGCATATTATTCAAAACCACTCGCACGTGTTGCGTACGTACACGATGCGCATGTGTGCATCCCGCGCGGCGTTGACATAAAACGTGGTGTGCACCACCGCTATTTAGGAGGTCAAATTTAATGCGGAGATCCACACAGAGCCGAAGTCATGAGTGCTAACACAGAATAACAGTAATTGTCTAAAGGCGAATTCGCACGAAGCGCTTTGCTTCTTCTTTTCTTATGCGCACTGCCAAGGAGTGGAATTCTTTGCCGGTGGCTATATTTTCGAGCTCATATGAACCGGCAACCTTCAAATTAAGGGTGAACCGGCATCTTCTGGGTGAGCTCACTCCGTTGTAGGCCACGTCTTTGCCTTTGGTTAGTCTGTGGTCAAGAGTAAGCCCATATAAAAAAAACCGGCCAAGAGCGTGTCGGGCCAC
Source organism: Leguminivora glycinivorella (assembly GCF_023078275.1). Taxonomy (NCBI): domain Eukaryota; kingdom Metazoa; phylum Arthropoda; class Insecta; order Lepidoptera; family Tortricidae; genus Leguminivora; species Leguminivora glycinivorella. Next base: position 2,115,167 of record NC_062983.1, read on the forward strand.
GCTCAGTGTAGGGTTCCGTAGTTTTCCGTATTTTTCTCAAAAACTACTGAACCTATCAAGTTCAAAACAATTTTCCTAGAAAGTCTTTATAAAGTTCTACTTTTGTGATTTTTTTCATATTTTTTAAACATATGGTACCATTTCGTGGTAACTTATATGTTTAATTTTTTTTATTTGCTGTTTCTGTTTTCTTACTTGTGTATTTTGTAGTTATCACGAATAAATAATTGATTGATTGATTGATAGATTGATATGGTTCAAAAGTTAGAGGGGGGGGACGCACTTTTTTTTCCTTTAGGAGCGATTATTTCCGAAAATATTAATATTATCAAAAAAACGATCTTAGTAAACCCTTATTCATTTTTAAATACCTATCCAACAATATATCACACGTTGGGGTTGGAATGAAAAAAAAAATCAGCCCCCACTTTACATGTAGGGGGGGTACCCTAATAAAACATTTTTTTCCATTTTTTATTTTTGTACTTTGTTGGCGTGATTAATATACATATTGGTACCAAATTTCAGCTTTCTAGTGCTAACGGTTACTGAGATTATCCGCGGACGGACGGACGGACGGACGGACGGACGGACGGACGGACGGACGGACAGACAGACATGGCGAAACTATAAGGGTTCCTAGTTGACTACGGAACCCTAAAAAGGCATTGTCCTAAGTCCGAGCAGCGCATTGGGCCGCGAAGGCCTGCAGCGTCCAGAAGGCCAGGCTTTGTACTGCTGGATATCAAGGATTCAGGTTGAATATGAGGGCGCGCTTCGTATGTTTAAATGTCGAGCTGCATCCAACCCTATTAGGAACTCAGCTGAATGTAAGAGCGCACCTCGAAATTATTTACTTATATTATAGATAAGTTATGTGTATATAATTGTATATCACATCGAGATTTTTAAATTCCAGCACAGCCTTGATTCTCGTGTGACATTTTTATTCAAATCACCTTCATTGGAAAATCAAATTATATTGCAAAAAAATATTTCCAAAACACAGTCAAGTGCAAGCAATTTCATAGAAAATTGTGCCCCAAAAACATGTTACGGCTCATAATGATAAATTTTACGAATTCCATAAAATTTTAATTACTTAATGCTGTTGACGGTTTTTAGCAGATATCGGGTACAGTCAACAACACAGCTGTGAATACAAACAAAGTGCCAAAAATATGAATATATAGCTTTACAACCTGTAAATTAAGGTGTGTATAACATATTTGTGGCACTTTGTATTTACAGCTGTGTTGTTGACTGTACAAAGCGCTTTTATTTGGTTTGTAAACAAAAGCTTGGTTAACTTATTAATCAATTATGATAATGTGGTGTTTAATATGTACGCGATTGTTTTTGCTGCGTTGTTGATGGACATTCTGTAAACTTTTAGTAAAAATTCGTTAGTCATTCAGAAAAATGTAGGATTAGAGGGATTAAAGTCATGTTGCGAGATAAAGTATCACGGATGAATATGGAAGAAGCGGGAGAGGAAAGCCGAAGAATATGTGGATGGAGTGTACGAGAAATGATATGAAACGAATGCAAGTCTGATAGAGAGGTATGAAAGAAAAAACACCCTGCGCAGACCCCAAGTGATTGGGATAAGGGCAAGCGAATGATAAATACGTTAATAAAATCAAAATGCACTACTACTTCTTTTGAAAATTCAAAAAAATAACATTGAATAGAGAATTTCGGTTTAAATTTGCTTTCTAGACCAATATTTTTACGAATCCGGATCACACTAATGCGTGAGTATGCAATATCCGGATTCGGTTCGAATTTCCTACACAATTCATTTGACATCTATTCCAGTTTACCTGCTAAAGAACCACGAGTTTCAACAACTTTTTACAACTAACCAGTTTTCCACAATTAAAAAAAAAAACTCTCAAGAAACATAAAAATTCACGAGCAAATTCAAAACTGAATTTTTAAAAGCGCCATAATTACTTCACTCGAAACACCTCCAATGTTAGAGCGAGCTATTAAGATTATTTCTCCTTTTTCTTTCGCAGTTCGAAAGAAATTAAAGTTAGTCTGGAAAATGTTTCTTGCGTCTGATTCGCTAATTTAACTTCTATGCTTTGAGTTCCTTTGCTTGTCTGTTGATAAAATATAAATAGTAGCTTTTTATGAGTTTGTTTGAGTCTGTGTCGTGTTTAGCGAGAAAGGTGTGTTTAGTTTTGAATAATTTCTTGGTCTAAATAAATTGTTTTTTTTTTTTTTTTTTTTTTAATAAGGCTTTCAATAATTTTCTAAACTACTGAATCAGAAACGACGTGGCAATGATTTTACAGGCAGAAATGTTGATGAACGCCTCCAAATTTGTAAATTATTCTGACTGAGACTTAACACACGGCAACTGGATCTTTGATTCCGCGCTCTGCCATCTGAGATTCTGAGCCACCAAAATGTCACCTATAAGTAACTAACGGAAATGCCTATCTACTTATTAACCATATTATCATGTTTCTACATAATTTGGAAACATCAGATTGGCATAAGAATAATGAGAAAATTATTCTGTCTTACGTTTTACTTGAGTTACTTAAGATTAATTTTGCAAATTCCGACAAAATTGCTTTACCAGACTATATATCAATTTATGATAGTCCGAACAAAGTTCAAACTACAATCGTACGAATCCCAGGAGATTTCCCCAAAACCGGTCTAAAATAATAGATTAAACGTTCACGTACCGATGCTTCGTCTAATTGAAGACGATGTTATGTCTAATATAATCGGAATACATTCAAATTCATAGGTTTAAAAACCAGTATAAGAACCATCAAAGTTGGATGTAGCTATTATAGACTTAGAGGTCTTCTTATATTGGTTGTTCACTAGATTAATCTATACTTATGTGACCAAGAGGAATGGAAGACACAGCCTATGCATAAACAATGGGGTCGACACTACTAATATTAGGAGCATAATAAATGCACATAATTTTTGTTCGTGGAAGTGTATAATCGATGAAGTGTGTAGATGTAATAGGCGAGACGACTAAAAAAACTAATTAGTCCGTCAGTTAGATTATCAAAGAATTTTGGACACATATCTTTTCTTTTTTCTCATAAACGAAAAATGACGACAGTACAGTGCGTTGAAGTTTCGCGTGACGTCACGCCTAGGTACAATTTTTACTTAGAAGTGACGTCACAAGCCCCCACTCCGGAACTTTGATGTTCTATATCTTTGTATTTTTTTTATTAACTAGAAAAAGTGAAAACTACGTGTAATTGGACGTAGTATTTTTAGATGATCTAACTGACGGACTAAACAGAATGCCATTTTTTATGTAGTCGTCATCCCTATTGAACACGAGTCTAATTACTTGGTAAACTTGCGTTTTTAAATTAATGTAAAATGGAAAAATTCACACCTCCAGCAAGACTCGATCCCACGACCTAAGTACTGTTTTGCTGGAGCAGTCGCTAAGTCGCTATGACCAACGTTACGGTCAGTTTTGGTCGTAGTAAGTTACCCTGTTTACCTACTTTCTTCGTATTTTTCACATCCATGAGTTAGGATATCGAATAACATAATATCATCAATTTCTAATATTATTAGAAATTGATGATTATTCATTGTTTAAGTTTAATGATTCACGGTTATTTTTATAAGACTTATATTGACCGGGACATATACCTTGATTACCTTTTTAATTTTTTTTATTTTATCTTTGTCGAGCTCCCGACATTTCCCGATATTTATGTTTGTGTAAAAAACGAGTTAAGTAAGAATTAAAACAACGTAGTGCCACTGTGAGTGTATTGTGTTTGGACAGACCATCGAGTGTAAATGCGACCAGTGGTAACGCTGAGAGTGAACGCAGCCGAAGCGCGCGAAAAAGGGTAGATCGCGCGCTGTCTACGCAACTTTGACATCCACTCGCCTTCGTCAGTTTTCCGTGATCATGACGCATGCAACTGCGTCGAAATATCGGGAGCTCGACAAAAATTAAAAAGTTAATCACGGTCTATATCCCGGTCAATATATTAGTCACATGAGTTTAATATTGGCACCAAGCTATTGAGGAAAATTCGAGTAGGAAATGAAATCTGAAGTTATACCTCTATATTAGAAATAATGTTTATTCTGACAAAAAGTTTTACCTCAAAATGACATTAATTAAGCGTTTTAAATTACTATAATTAATGTAGGAATGTTCGTTACAATGGAATATAAATCAATTGTTATTCATAGTCACATTCCTTTATGATACCCGTAATGGCGCCATGAGGACAGTAAAATAAATGCATTCCGTCAAATGTTATATTGATGGATTTCTTCTCAACTTTTATTATGACTTTTTATAGTTCGTGGGTGGTAAGATATTTACCCACCCAGTGGGACATTGAAGTAGCTTACAGTGATTGTGGCAAAGATGTGATTGATATTGAAAAAATAGTTGATAAATATATACAGAGTGGGGCCTGTAACAAAGGCGAAGAACTGAACTGTAGGCTATTCTCCTTATACTGATCAACATTTGTTCGGCGACTTTTAAAAATTATGAAGTCTTAAAATTTTTAATTTTTCATACAAAATAAATATTAGCTTCAATGTACGCCATTATTGTTGTCATTGACGTTGTCTGTCAGTTCTGTCACACTTTATACTTAACAGAATTCGCAATACATTACCTCTTAGAAAAAACTTTCAAGGGTGATAAAAATCAAAATACAAGTTATTTTTAAAAGTCGCCGAACAAATGTTGATCAGTATAAGGAGAATAGCCTAGACTTCAATTCTTCGCCTTTGTTACAGGCCCCACTCTGTATAAAGTTCTCTCTACATTTTACTCTTCTAATACAATGAGGAATACACACTGAGAGAAATTTGCATTGTGAATTTAACAAGTTCGACTTGTTGCGGTTTTCCGTTTGAATCAGCCAAACGTATGTTTAAAACAATATGTGTCAGGTTGTTTTTATAAAATCGACTTGTTGATTCAAATATATTGCCGATTCAAATGACAAGTTTAGTAAATAAATAAATAAATGTTATAGGACATTCTTACACAGATTGACTGAGGCCCACGGTAAGCTAAGAGGGCTTGTGTTGTGGGTACTCAGACAACGATACATAATATTATAATATATAAATACTTATATACAGGCCTCGGATTATTTTTCGCATGGTAAGATGAAAGAAAACTATGGAGTCGATATTAAAACTAAACTTTAATTCATATTCAACTAATTTTCTTAGTCCCGTAATACTTTTGTCCCTTGTGCAGGTTGACCGATCGAAAATGTTAATCGAAAATTAATCTTACTGAATGTAATTAAAATTATTTATGTGGTGTGATTTGGGAAGCCTTTTGCTTGGTAAAGGGTTACATTTGTACATACCCTGTAACTATATCAAATTAGTTACTATTTTGTTTGGTTCAGACTACTTTGTTGCGGTAAACGTAATGCTAAGTACTAGCTGATTTATCAAAAATCATTTGCATGTCAATCATTCACGACGCGATGTGTCACTTAATTATTTATTGCAATCGGTGCGTGCAATAATTACGTGAATGAGTATGAGTATGGATATAAATAACAATTTAATTTTAATATCGACTCCATAGTTTTCTTTCATCTTACCATGCGAAAAATAATCCGAGGCCTGCCCTTATATACATACATAGAAAACATCCATGACTCAGGAACAAATATCTGTGCTCATCACACAAATAAATGCCCTTACCGGGATTCGAACCCGGGACCGCGGCTTAGTAGCTTGTTGTTTGAACCAAAGAGCATGTAGGCGCTATTTTAACCAAAAAACTTGTTGAACGAACATGAAAACTGGTTGTATTTTCTCTCAGTGCACTGTTAAAACTATTCGGTAGTATTCAAGTAGTTAGTACATTACGATTCTTATACTGACAGATTTTCACTATAAGATTCAACATGTCTCCTTTCAGTTCAGCCGGCGTATTATGCTTCCAATTTTATCGCCTATCCACGAGGATAAGAAATCTGTCACTCTCACACTGACATACTTACCAAACCGTGATGGATACTTTATCCACAAATATAAGTGATAAAATTAAATAAATAAATATTGGGGACAAATTACACACGTCAACTTAGCGCCAAACTAAGCAAAGCTTGTACTATGAGTGCTAAGCGACGATATAAATACTTAAATAGATAAATACAGTCATACTTATTATAAATTATTTCTTACCACCGTTTCGCTATCCGAAGGTTGTCTGTAAGAGATCGCTCTCTAGCGATAAGACCGCCTGTTGTAATCTGCTATTTTAGTCTTGGCTTTGTAAATTGCATCTTTTTTGTAGTGCACAATAAAGTATTATTATTACTATTATATTCTCTTTATTTATTTTAATTCTTAGGCTAGGTTTGTTATAATATGATTATAAAAGTAAAATACAAAACCACATACAAAACAATACAAAATATATAAACACATTATAAAAAACCTAACCTAGGGTGCCGCCAGCAGCGGGGCAGGGCCCAAGCTGCCGGTGGTTAGGGCTGCAGAGAGAGGAACCGTCGGACTATCCGCGCCGTGTCCAAGATCACCCACCGCCTTCTGCATCTGACCCTTGATCCAACCACCTAGCGAGAGTCTCTCGAGATGTTGGTCGAGACTCTTCGCTATGAGACCGTTCGCGTATTATTATTATTATTATATACATAGAAAACATCCATGACTCAGGAACAAATATTTGTGCTCATCACACAAATAAATGCCCTTACTGTGATTCGATCCCAGGACCGCGGCTTAGCAGGCAGGCTCACTACCGACTGAGCCAGACCGGTCGCATAATACGCCGGCTGTACATCTAAATTTTGTTTAACATTATCTAAACTATGTTGATAATGCAAACTATTCGTTCTACGAAAAACTTTCATACAGCGTTTTTCCACAAAATTTAATTTCGCATGCTAATGTCCTTAAAGTTGGAAATTTTAGATTAAAATAACTCTTCAAACCTTACGAACTATTTTAGATAGTTTGAACAATATTACAATTGAAAAACTTTAGTTTTCACATGAATAAACTTTTTACTTTTGCAATACATAGAAACAAAGTATAATTATTTACCTCAATATTAGGTACTATTAATTTGTCAATGCATTCATTCATAATTTCTCCATGCAATTTTGCAGCTGATAGTACATTCAAACGGTAGTGGATAAAAAATGTCATGCATTTTGGCTGTCTGGTTTTGACATTTGCTATAGGACAGATTTTTTGTACTATCTCAGTGTTGGTCTCATAATAGTACATTACGATACAAGTGCGTAAAATTATACCATATATTTTTATTAGACATAAAACTTAAGTAACAAATAAATAGTACAGTGCGTAAAAAAGGAAGTTCGAAACGAGTGGCGATAAATTAAAACACGACCGAAGGGAGTGTTTTAAATCGACACGAGTTACGAATTTCCTTTTTGCACGTGTATCGTACGACGTTTTTCAGTACAGATGAGCCTTCGAAGTTTCGACCTGGCATATAATGAACCACTTCTCGCACTAGTGCGTAAAAAAAGCACCATCTGTACTGAAAAATATAATACAGTACTCTGCACTGCACACCTCACATAGGTAGTTTACAAGTAATGCACAGGAAACAAAACAATTATACAGAGGATACAACAGGCGGTCTTATCGCTTAAGAGCGACTAAAATGTTGCTCACTTATTATGACCTACACAGTAAATTATTTCAGATGTAAAACGAAAGAGCCTGTACAATACCCCAATCAATTTGTAGGTATAATTTATTAAATTTTCAAATAATGAATTGATTTGGAACAAGCTGAAGTGTCTACAAATTATGATATGTATGTAAGGTACGGCGGGCAAATCTCGACTGGGGGCAAATGTAACTGATCCATTTTTTCCGTTATTACACTATGATGTTGAGTTCTACATGTATCCACTGAACAAGTGAACACGCCTACCATATATAACCGGTGGACACTATCTAATAATGCAAACATTGTAAAACATGTAAAATCTGGACCATTACATTTGCCCCCCAGTCGAGATTTGTCCCTCTGTACCCTTACCCAGCAGCCGTGAGACTCACCTAAAATAGTTCGCCACTTTTAAATTGCAAATTTTGTGAACGTGAAGACAAGTGTATATATTTTTTTCGCTTCATAATATTATACCTCAGACTATTTACTGTAACCTGAAATACGTGAAATGTTTGGCAAGCTCCGCACCTCTATAGAAAAGAAAGATACAGTAGGCTTACTGTTTCCCTCATGATAAAATATAATGGTGACTTTGACATAGGTATTTAATAGTACATTACGATACAAGTGCGTAAAAAAGGAAGTTCGAAACGAGTGGCGATAAATTAAAACACGACCGAAGGGAGTCCCTTCGGTCGTGTTTTAAATCGACACGAGTTATGAATTTCCTTTCCGCACGTGTATCGTACGACGTTTTTCAGTACAGGTAAGCCTCAGAAGTTTCGATCTGACACCAGTTCTCGCACTAGTGCGTAAAAAAACACCACCTGTAGGTACTGAAAAATTACTTTTTGTTTGAGACAGTTATTATACATAGTTATTACTTCCTTGTAATTTAATATAAGATTTTAATACGATATGGATCGGATTTGTTATTGTCAAAAACAACATTTTTATTTAATGAGACGGAGTCATATTTCATTGACAGTTTTGAAACAATTTTAAGCGGGTTATTCGCATATGAATAAAAAAGTCGCAATTACGATCGACATGTTTCGATCCATTTACAAACGGTTTAAAAATTAAAAAAAAAATAGAACTATTAAAATCTCAGGTACAGACTTCACTACTTCAAAAACATGTTAATTTTCGTATAATTTATTTTGTTCACTGTGGCTTTATCCACTTTGCACTTGGCGCTTCCCTCAAAAATGTGTTGAATCTAGGTGAGTTCACACCGTAATTAAGCTTGTACGAAATCCTCCAGCCTGATTCTGTTTTCACAACTTGTAACAGAAATATTCTTCTTTTGATTCGACCTTGACCACTCAGTTTAAAGACAGGGGGGTTACCATGACGTAGTAAAGCCGTTCAGTTTAGGTTGAGAGAGAGGGACCGAGCTATGTAACTGCTATAGCTGTGTCCCTTTCTCTCAACCTAAACTGAACGTCTTTAGTACGTCATGGTAACCCCCCTGTCCGCTCATGAAGCGGGGCGGGGCGTGCGGCGTGCATGTCAAACAATTGACGCTCACACAAGTGTCATGAGCGCTAGTAACCTAGCGGTAAGTACGTGAGACTTTCGTTCCGGAGGTCGTGGGTTCGAACCCCGGCTCGCACCAATGAGTTTTTAGAATTTAGTTCGTGAGGAATCCGGACAATAAGGTCTAGTTTATCAATTATTTTGGAAGGTCAGATGGCAGTCGCTTTTGTAAAAACTAGTGCCTACGCCAAATCCTGGGATCAGTCGTCAAAGCAGACCCCAGGCTCCCATGAGCCGTGGCAAATGCCGGGATAACGCAAGGAGGATGATGACAAGTGTCCTGAGTCGACGCTCCGTAGGGTGAACACACGCTTGCGCGCCCCGCCGAATTTTCCGCTCCGCGCGTCCCATCAGGCCTCATAACTGTTGCATGAAGTACGAGTATGCAACAAACTCGCATGTGAGATTTTACCAAACACCAATACGATTAAATGTCATATCAAAACTTAGATTAGATTAGATTTTTAAAATTAAATGGCCTCAGTCCCATTGGTGGGACTATTTTGCCAGTGTCAAGGTGATATAAGCTAATTGTTTTAAGATTTTGGTACGGTAAGTACGACAGTGTTCGGTAGTTGGGACTTGTAAATTGATAGCTAGATTTTACAAGGGCACGTGGACTATCGGCCGTTGACGACAAAAAAGGGGCAAAACGCGTTTCGAGATTAATTCTTCATCAACTTCTCACTATAATATTAGTTTACTGCATAATAAGCTATCGATATTACACTTTAAACAACATTAATGAGCAAAAGAAGGAGAAATTATTCACGACACGATACCGCTAAGATGGCGCCCGTAACGGAAGTCATATCAAAACTTATTTCCAGCCGTAACAAATCGATACCGTAGATTTGGCCTCCCTAACAAAATACGTCAAAATATAATGTGGCCACGAAATTGACAATTTTAGTCTCGCATTTTATTACCGCGAGACCTATGAGAGGGATTTTCGGACATACTTTAGATTTATTTAGAGGTAAAATATTTTTGTTCATTCGCTAGGGTATGCCAGGCTTATTTCGTCTGAGAATTTTAGGCGTTTCAGTGAAACGGACTAGGAATTTATGTAGATTTTGCGGGTGACCTTTCAAAGTTCAAGGATTAGATACTTACATAGATTTAGTACTTTTTTTTATTATTATAAATGGGCTTACTCTTGGTCACAGACTAGCCAAAGGCAAAGACGTGGCCTACGATGGAGTGAGCTCACCCAGAAGATGCCTATTCACTCTTGATTTGAAGGTTTGCGTTGTTTTAATGTTTTTGTAACGTTTGTCCTTTAAATATTGCATATCAAAAAGTTAAGAAACTTTTTACTTGGCACCTTAAAGCTGGATTGAATGCATGATTTACATTGCTATAAAATTGTAGTCAAGAAACCGAGATCGTTTCCGCCGTGACGGAGTGGCTTAGTGGTTCAGGGCGTTAGCCGCGCAAGCTAAAGATGCGTATTCGAATCCTGTTTTCACTAGAGGACTTCTATTAAAGCTATATAATATCTGAAACGATCTTATTTTTGATCCTTAACGCAAAAACGGCAAGGAATTATAAGTTTGACGTGTCTGTCTGTGTGTCTGTTTGTGACATCGTAGCTCCCGAACGGATGCACCGATTTAGATTTAGTTTTTTTTGTTTGATAGCTGAATAAGTCTCCCCTGTTTTCCGCCACTCGTCACGGCTCTGTGCATGCTCTCGCCAGCCGCCACAAAAGCAATTGCAGCATGTACTAAACAGCAGAATCATTCCGTATAGTCTAGAGCCAATTTGGCCACAAGTCGTCTCCTTCACGATTTTCGTCGACATCTCTTCTAAATACCTAAAACAGGTATGGATATGTTCCTCGTTCTCTTCAGATTACGAATTGACCTGTTTTAGTTTAAGGAGGGGGGGACGGGTCGAGAAAAAGGGGGGAAAGATGGCGACCGACCATCATAGATATTTATTCACATCTCGAGTCCTATGGCACCAATCTGTTCGTGCGAGGTGTCATTTGAAAGCTTATTAAACCTACTTTAATTGTTTTCAAATAACTATGCTCATAAAAGTAACCGTTTAGGAAATATTTGAAAATATTTGTTTTTTTATCGCGCATGAATTGCACAAGTACTAGTAAAAAATGCGTCTAACTCAATAAACAATAACTTTACCGCAATTGATGTTATTATAAAATTTTTGCGTCTATTCATGCTCTTTCTAAAAATATAAGTTTCATTGGTATATGATAATATATAACCATGTAATTAAGAATTTTGTTTGGCAGGGGTTATCCTCCAGGTCGCATAAACGGGCGCTGACCGTAGTAAAGTATTCAATATTTTTGAGGTCTTATTTTACGGATCCATATAGGAGAGGTATCGTTTGAAAGATAATTAAACCTACTATAATTGTTTACACATAATAACTATAGTATTAAAGGTAGCTGTTTACATAATATTTGAAAATATGTGTTTTTTATCGAGCATGAATCGCACAAGTACTGGTAAAAAATGCTTCTAAGTCAATAAACAATAACGTTACCGCAATTGATGTAATTATAAAATTTACGCCACTATTCATGAGCTTTTTAAAAATATAAGTTTTATTGGTAAGTGATAATATAACCATTAAATTACGAATTTTGTTTCGTAGTGGTCACTCCGCCGGTCGCATAAAAATGAGCGCTGACCGTAGTAAATTATTCAATATTTTTAAGTTCTTATTTTACGGATCCATATATGTAAGAGATATCATTTGAAAGCAAATTAAACCTGCTATAATTATTTTTTAATAACTATAGTTATAAAGGTAGCTTTTTACAAAATATTTGAAAACATGAGTTTTTTTTTCGAGCACGAGTTGCACATATACAGATAAAAAATGCTTCTAACTTAATAAACCATAACTTTACCGCAATTAATATTATAATAAAATTTACGCGAAATTTCATGCGCTTTCTAAAAGTATAAGTTTTATTGGTGTATGATAATATATGACCAAGTAATTACGAATTTGGTTTAGCAGGGGTCACTGCGCCCTGTCACGATATTGGGTGCTGACTGACCGTCGCCAAATTTTCTACGTTACTCAGATCCTATTTTACTGATAAATTTGTGAGAGGTATCATTTGAAAGCATATTATGCGTACTATCTTTATTTCTAATATTTAAAGTCGAAACTGTAGAAGTTTACAAAATATTTGATTAGTAATATGTGTATTTTACTGTGCATGAATAGCATTGGCATTGATAAGACACGCTTCTAGCTCAATAAATTATAGTTTTCCGCAATTGAAATAATAACAAAATAAACGGAAAATGTATGACTTACACAAAAAATAAGTTTGGTTTGTATTGCATAAACAATTAATTTGAATTTGTTCAGCTCACCTACTGCGCACCATCATATAAATGGATGTCCACCGTCGTTGCCTTTTTCAGATTTTATTTCACTAATCGTATATTCATAATAAATATAATCTATCACGTATCGAATTTACTTATATACTTAATTGATCAGTAAAATAAAATCTGTAAAATGATGAAAAAATTAAGGCAACGGCGGTGGACATCCGTTTATATGACGATTGACCGTGCGCAGTGGGTATGGTGGACAAATTAACATTAATTGTTTAGGCAAAACTAACAAAACTCATTTTTTGTAAAGGCCATACATTTTGCGGTTCATTTCGTTATTATATCAATTGCGGAAAAATATAATTTATTGAGCTAGAAGCATGTTTCACTCGTATCAGTGCGAATGCTATTCATATACAGTAAAAATACACATATTGTCAAATATTTTGTTAACTTCTACAATTACGACTAAAATTATTAAAAAGCAACGATAGTACGCATAATATGCTTTCAAATGATACCTCTCACAATTTGATCGCTAAAATAGGATCTGAGAAATACGTAAAATTAGGCGACGGTTAGCACTTATTTACGTCACGGGGGTGCAGTGACACCTGCTAAACCAAATTCGTAATTACTTGGTTGTATAATATCATACATCAATAAAACTTCTATTTTTAGAAAGCATATGAAATGTCCTGTAAATCTTAAAAATTATGAAAACGGCAACGAAAATGGTCATCCATGTATATTGTATATGACGGTGCGCAGTGAGTATGATGGATAAATTAACATTAATTGTTTATGCAATACTGACAAAACTTATTATTTGAAAAGGTCATACATTTCACCGTTTATTTTGTTATTATATCAATTGCGGAAAAAATATAATTCATTGAGCTAGAAGCATGTTTTACTCACATCGGTTCCAATGCATATTTTCAAATATTTTGTTAGCTACTACAGTTACAACTAAAATTATTGAGAACTAATGATAGTACGCATAATATGCTTTCAAAAGATTCCTGTTAAATAAAATAGGATCTGAAAAATATAGAAAATTTGGCGACGGTCAGCATCCATACGTGGCCGGGCGCTGTGGCCCCTACTTAACCATATTTGTAATTACTTGGTTATATAATATCATACACCAATAAAACTTGAGTTATTAGAAAGCGCACGAAATTCCGCGTAAATCTTATACTAACATCAATTCCGGAAAAGTTGTTGTTTATTGATTAAGAAGCATTTTTTACCAGTAGGTACTTGTGCGACTCATGGTCTATAAAACACATATTTTCAAATATTTTCTAAACAGCTACCTTCATGATTATAGTTATTTATAAAAAAATATAGTAGGTTTAATTAGCTTTGAAACGATACCTCTCGCATATGGATCCGTAAAATAGGACCTCAAAAATATTGAATACTTTACTACGGTCAGCGCCCATTTCTGCGACCGGGCAGAGTGACTCCTGCTAAACCAAATTCGTAATTACATGGTTATATATTATCATATACCAATGAAACTTATATTTTTAAAAATAGCATGAATAGACGCGAAAATTTTATAATAACATCAATTGCGGTAAAGTTATTGTTTATTGAGTTAGACGCATTTTTTTCTAGTACTTGTGCAACTCATGCGCGATAAAAAAACACATATTTTCAAATATTTCGTAAACGGTTACTGTTATGAGTATAGTTATTTGAAAACAATTAAAGTAGGTTTAATAAGCTTTCAAACGACACCTTGCATGAACAGATTGGTGCCATAGGAGTCGAGATGTGAATAAATATCTATGATGGTCGGCCGCCATTTTTCTCCCCCCTTTTTCTCAACCCGTCCCCCCCTCCTTAAACTAAAACAGGTCAATTCGTAATCTGGAGATAACGAGGAACACATCCATATCTGTTTTAGGTATTTAGAAGAGATGTCGACGACTTTTTGTAAAAGAGGTCGTTTGGTCCCTGACTAGTACGGTTCGGTGCAGGGAATCGTATCTTTTGTACTAATAGTATACTACATAAGCCTACTGCTTACGTCAGGTTCATATCATGTTGCCCAGCAGTGGGACACACTAATAGGCTATTTAAAAAAAAAAAAAGCTGAATAACTCGGGAGAGTTCTTAGCCATAATCCATGAAAATCAGTCCAGTAGGAACATTTTTATGTTTGTGGTTAGGTTAGTTAGAACATCAAATTTTAATGTGTTACTTTTTCTGGCCTGCGAAAAGTAACGCAGGTGACTGTACTTACATGACGTGTACTTTGGTTCATATCATACTTAAAATGAAGTATAAAGCTTGCACATTAAATTTAAGTTCCTCATATAGGACATTAAGCTTTTAATATCTATAAATCTTACCCAAAACCGTTATTGGAGCCTTAAAACAAACATTTATTGCCGTCACTGCTTACTAGAGTTGTGCCGTTCATTGAAAAGATCGCTTCACTAGTACGATCTCCGAAATGTACTACTTCGTTTATTTAGTACATTTAGTATAGGTAGTAGTACACCGAGAGAGCGAAAGACAAATTTGAGCATATGGCATACGGTACCGCTCGCTCGTATTAGCCGAGAGCTGATCGACCGTCTTCGCGCGCTCTCGGTCCGAGTCAGTCGGTTCTAGTTCGGTTGCGGCTGGATCACACAGATCGCTTTGCTGATTCTCTCATCGACTCTTCGCTCCTTTCACTCCCATTCTGTTGCGCATGTGTGAGTGTACTAAATGTACTAAACAGCAGAATCATTCGGTCGGTTCGGTGGAGGGAATCGTGTCTTTTGTACTATTAGTACGTGTACTACATAAGCCTACTGCTTACGTCAGGTTCATATCATGTTTATATCGAATAAAAGTCGGTAGAAGTAAATTACAGTTGTGATCTGCCCGCGTCCGTGCTTTAAGCCTTTGATGTATTATCTGGGGGTATAAAAATACGCGTATGACGGATTTAGGGGTACGTGGGTGTAGGACCTTTATAATGTTTATTTATTTTAATTTAAAGTTAGTAAAACTCGATATTACACACTAACTTAACCTAAACGTCATGTTATTAAAAATAAATTTACCACAAAATTTAAATTTAAAAAAAACTTCCGACAGTTCATCAATTTCCGTTAAACATGGCTAAGAACACTCCCGGTTTATCCGTTCAATAGCTAGACAGATACATACAAAGACAGATAGACAAACAGTTTTTGCGTCGGATTTTAAAATAAGAGAAGTGTGAGGTTAAATAATATTCACACAATTCCATTATGTAAATTACAAATTGAAATAAACATCATACACGAAAGAAAAAACGACCAATTCCACCGGTGGCCGAGCTGGGAATCGAACCCATGTCTTCAATTTACGTGGCTAACGTCTTTACCTCTACACCACCCGGCTACTACGCCTCGCAACCCAGTTCTGCATTAAAATCCATACTCCATACTAATATTATTAATGGGAAAGTGTGTGTGTCTGTTTGTTTGTTTGTCTTTCGAAAATGGAGCGACGAATTGACGTGATTTTTTAAGTGGAGGCACTGGAAGGGATACAGAGTGACATAGGTTACTTTTTGTCTCTTTCTCACCTCCCACTTTCGTAAAATGGGGGGTGGAAGTTTGTATGGAGCAATTGTAGAATTTAACGCGAGCGAAGCGGGCAAATGCTGGTAAATAATAATTATGAAATCAAAACATTTCAATTTGTTTCCCCGCATGTCTTGTACGCGAAAGAGATGTGAATTAATTACACTCATTACATTTTAGCTCAGTAATGACTTTATTATTATGATGTTTGCGTGTTTCATGCCGCAAATATTAAATACAAGCAAAGCAATGCTGTTTTATTTTCCATGTAAATATACTTTGTTTGCTGTTTATTATTGGGCATGAAATGTAATTGTGTTGTGCGCCAAACCATATAGTTTTATATTTAAAACATTTATTTGAATTCCGATATTATTTATTAGTGATAAAACGTGTTGAATCCCGAGAAAAAAAAAAGAAAATCACGATATATATATATATATATATCTCGCTTAAAGTCTAGCGTAATCATTAGAATCTCTTAAAAAAATAACTTTCAAAGAAGAAGTAAGGCAGTCGGGTGGTCTAAAGGTAATGACGTTAGCCGCGTAAGCTATACACCCGGGTTCGATTCCCGTCTCAGCCACTGATGGACTAGGTTACTTTTTTCTTTTTAACCCCCGACGAAAAACGAAGGGGTGTTATAAGTTTGACGTGTCTGTCTGTTTGTCTGTCTGTCTGTCTGTCCGTCTGTCTGTCTGTCTGTTTGTCTGTCTGTCTGTGTGTGTGTCTGTCTGTGGCATCGTAGCTCCCGAACGGATGAACCGATTTAGATTTAGTTTTTTTTTGTCTGAAAGCTGAGTTAGTCGGGAGTGTTCTTAGCCATGTTTCATGAAAATCGGTCAACTATGTCGCAGTCGGGGGTTTTTTCAAAATTTTAATTTTGTGTTTAGGTTAGGTTAGGTTATATGAAATAGTATCCATTTTAGTTTCTCAAACAATCCAACGCACGGTGAATTCGCCGTTGGAAAGTCTGTGAAAAACGACGAAATGCTATCTTTGAAAAAGGACGGCTAGTAATTTAAAATCTAATGGTAATGAATGATGAAAAATGGGCTCCCTGGAGTAACTGTACTACACGATCATAAAAAAATTATCTAAATAAAACTAAGTGCCTTTTCACATTATCCTATCCAATATTTATTTATTTATTTAAACTTTATTTCACATAAATAAAAAAATGTACAAATGGCGGACTTAATGCCTAATGGCATTCTCTACCAGTCAACCATCGGGGCAAACAGAGACAAGTAAAAATGGTGCAAAGAGAATGAAAAATAACAAAGATTAGAATTAATCGAAAACAGCTGAAGTACTATACAAAATAGTGATAAAATACATAAATAAAAATATTATACATATATACTTAATAAACTTATTATATAATGAATACATACAAATATTATCCATATACTAATATTGATGGATGCTACTCGAACTCTTGTTTCAGCAGATACTGATGTACCAACCGCTTGAAAGCTAACTATTTCTATTCTATTTATATTTATTTATTTATTTATGCCGCCATCTTTGGTTTTTTCCTTTGAAATCCTTACGACATCTTCCATCCCTCCTTTCTATCGGATCGGATAGTGTGAAAACGCACTAACGTCTAACAATGACACTATTTACTTATAATGCAAAATATATTCCATCAAGTATTAGAAAAAATATTATAAATAATTTAAATCGTGAAGCTCCTGTGCTAACATTTAAAATACGGAACCCAAGTCCAAAAATTCTGTTCAATCCCACCCATAAGCCAGTAAGTACTTCGCGTGACAACCGCCCATAAAATCTAACTATGAGAATATATGCCCGACATGTATGCCCTTCCCAAGGTTTCGACGTTTTGTACAACCCTACCTGTGTATTACAAAAATACAAATGTAATAATTCATAATATTATAGGGCTGTCGACGAGCGTCCGAATGATTTAATGTATTCTTTGTTTGTTGGTTAAATGGTTTTGTTCTTTTTTAAAGGGTTGTTTATAGGTGAGGCGATTAACTTTTTTGTTCAATTAATTTGTCATCATTTTCGGGATAGACTCGTTATCTTTATAAACAGCATTTAACTCTGAAAAATATTCAATAGTTCTAATTTTTTTTTATGGAATAGGAGGCAAACGCGCAGACAGGTCGCCTGATGGTAAGCGATCACCGCCGCCCATGGACACCCGAAACACCAGAGGTGTTGGAGGTGCGTTGCCGACCTTTAAGATGGGTGTACGCTCTTTTCTTGAAGATTTGAAGGTCGTATCGGTCCGGAAATACCACAGGCGATAATTCATTCCACAGTTAAAGTAGAATGAATTAAAGTTTTCTTTAAAATAAGCTTAGAATTAATTAAAAATTAATGTATATTAAAGGTTTATTAGACAAGATATTCAAAATAGCACATTTGTCCTTGAGTTGCAGGCGTCCATAGGTTACGGTGACCGCTTTCCACTAGGCGGACCGTATGCTTGTTGCCACCGACGTAGTATAATCCAATTGTTTATGCTTCTAATCGAAAGAAATGCAAATAATGCCTCCCCTTGATATTACCGACTCCCGATTTTGAAAAATGTAAATGAAAAATATTGTATTTCCTTAAAAAAGGTTTACAATATTCCCATCAGTGGTTGGGACTTCCCTTTAGGTAAGTAGACCTGTATTGGGATGCCCCTCTCCATAACTAACAGTCATATAGTAATCTATTTTTCAGAGAAATTTTACATAGGTATATCTATTTCTTTTTTTTTATTATTAATAAGCTAATAAATAAGCTAATTAATTTACTTTATACAAACTAAACGCTTATAATACTTTTTATTATTATTTATTGTATTTTATGTTTCCTCTGGCCAGTTATTCAGGACATTATCCAGATAATTTAATAGTAAATTATATTTAAACAAGAAAATTCTTATATTATCTTAATGTAAAGTAGTAACAATGAAATTAACTGAACTTTTACACCGCAGAAAGGAAATCGCATTACTCAAACAAGTCTCCTATAACAGTGAACCAATCGCATGAAAATTAGTTTCATTAAAACCTAGGAGCGTATAATTTAGTTTGCTCTGAAGCCAAATTCAGAAATAGAAATTTAAGACCAGTATAAAACAGGTAATTTAGTCTTTACTAAAAACTAAATTACCTGTTTTATACTGGTCTTAATCTTTAGAGTTGATTTTATTTCAAAATCTAATTAAAAAATATGACTCTATTGTAGTAATGTATAAAAAAAAAATATAATAAAAACAATAATACAAATCATAAACAAAACCTTAAACTAAAAATAAATACGTAAGGAAACAAAAAATATTAAGAACTAAGTAATCTCCTTAGGCATGGTGCCGTAGATATTGGCAGCATTTCCTCGTTGTATCGCAAGGCTTATTCTTTGGGCGAGGAAGCTGCCAGCCCTTCGGTCACCGCTGAGCTCTGACAGTTTTTTTTTAAATTTCCTTAAATAAATTTAAGGCGTTCGGACCCCACGGGCCAAGGGTCTCAACGCCAAATGGTACGAAATGCCAAAAGGCCAAAAATAATCAACATGATTTCGATATCATTTCTTCAAGTGAAATGCATATTCCAGAATAAGTCCCTTTAAATAAGAGTTTTTATTCACCGCAGATAATATGGCGAACTTTACCGATTCGCATTTATAACTCTTTTTATGGTTTTCGCTGCGAGGGGTAGAAAGAGGGTGCTTAAGTGACATTGTCGAAGGGACAGATGACATAACGATAGATAGGTACACCACTTCCTGTTTACCACAGATTCTTCGGAAGGCCACATCTTTGATTTACAGCAAATGATAGGAGTCACAGCCCATCCCACTCTAATTAATATAGAAAAGGACAGTTCTGATAATCTAACTCGCGGACGAAATGCATAACATGTTCATCACGGACTGGCTGCACCCACGCTGTGTTAAATTATATTTTATATTTACTTAAATGAAATTTATGGCATTCCTATTTAAAACAGACATGCATTTGATTCCTTAAGGTATTTCTTAATGAACCAAAAAAATTAATGTTTAAGTAATTTAAGTAATAAATCGATAAGTTTAGACTGCTTTTCGGCTGTTCATAAAAATATAATTCATTACTAAGGCCGTATACTGATCTTGTTCTTACCACCCTGACTTATAACTGTATAAGTGAGAGTTTTGGCTCCGAGTAAAAATCTATTTAATGGCATTTTCATAATTGGGACCGTTTTGTGACGACAGTTAAGAATAAAATTTGTCTAAAAACTAACTTTTTTCGTGTTCTAAATGTAGATTATTGCTTACAGTTTATATAGTTTTACACAAAAGAAATATTTTTATTGAAATTTCATGCAATTTAATTGTCGTCACAAAACTGACATCGAGTTAATTTTTGTTAAGAACTTTTAGTAATTTAGGGTTCAAATTTTTGAAAATGCCCTTAAAACTGACAGAAAAAGTCTAACTTCTTATTTAAACAAAAGTACAAATGGCTTTTCTCATATTGCTTATGCAATCTGTGCCATCGTCTTAAGATTATGTAGCAGTAATGAGGGAATTCAGGGCTATCGTCCCAATTCTTATTCGCGTTTTCGGCGCTAATTCTACGGCCGTCTGTTTTTCTTTTCGGGCTTTTATCTTCCGTTTTTGGCGTGTTTTTTTGTTTTAATGAATTCTGTCCTTTTTTTTAAAAAAAAAGACGGGAGATGGTGTTTTTAAGTTGGAAGTTTGTGTTTCGAATTTTGAGGGATGGTTGATAAATACACATACTTCCTGTTTGACAAAGAAAGTAAGTAATTTATATTCGATTCGTATTTTAATATATTTTTAATCATAATCAACGTTAAATTAGCTAAAAAAATCAAAAGCTAACTAATTGTTTTTATTTATAAATCATTTTATAAAAAAATTGTTCATTTATAGTTTTATTTTCACCTTTATTATTTAATTAATAACTGTGCGATTTTTTTGGTTATTGAAAATATTCCAGTTATAATCATGTCAATTTACGAAATTAGTTTTTATTTATTTCCAAAGTACAAGAAATCCTTTTAACACTAGGTAATAATCAAGACTCTTAACAAACAAAAACAATAAATAATGTTAAATACGTCTACGGTTACAAAACTTACAAATTATTATTTAGAGTTAGAAATAATTTTCCCATTAACAAAACATTTAAAAACATAATACACAATTAAATATTCAATCGTACAAATTATAACGTTCAGAATTATGAATAAATTAGTTGTATTGTTTATTATATCCGGTGGATGTCGTAAATGTCGTAAACAACAAGTTTATGATATGTGGTGGAATAATAATACTAACATAGGAGTCGAACTACATTGTACCTTGTTAAAACAAAGATGGTCCACTAAAACGCGTTGATTCAGTATCAAATTTTGGACAACGGGATTCCAGAAGTTCATTTATTAACCGCCTTCCAAATCTCAAGGGAAGGGGTTCTCAATTCGTCTGTTTTTTTTTTTAATGTTTGTTCCTCGACATCTCCGTCGTTACTAGACCGATTTTCAAAATTTTTTTTTTTCATTGAATGTATATGCATACAGATTGGTCCCATTTTTCTCAGAACCCAGTTTTGGTGGTGGGATCCTGGAGAAATCGAGGGAACTCCTCAAATTAACGAACACAACATTAGCTATTAACGTAAACACAACACCCGAGAGCACCGCACGCATGTTATCGAGGAGTGAGTACCTACCTTATCATTATTTAATTTATTTAGCCTACGCGAAAGTACCTAAACCATGCATGTAATTATGTAAATAGGTTAAGATAAACAATTTAAGATTGCTTAAAAAATGAGCGCATCTTGCCATTAAACGTAACAGTTTGGCAAGTTTTTTAATGTATAAAATTAGTTTAAGTTGTTTCCCGTTGCCGTTGCCGGTGTTGCCCGTGTGGTGACGGGTTAAGAATTTCACCACCCCCTTTCTTCCCGTGGGTGTCGTAGAAGGCGACTGTGGGATATGGGTTAAAGTGTGGCGTAGGCGAGAGGCTGGCAACCTGTCACTGCAATGTCACACTTTCGTTTTCTATCGACCCCTTATTTGCCAAGAGTGGCACTGAAACTTGAGTAGTTTCATGTGCTCTGCCTACCCCTTCATGGGATACAGGCGTGATTGTATGTATGTATGTAAGTTGTTTTTTTCAAAATAAATTTTAAAAAAAATCTGAAAGGCATACATATGGTGATTTTTCCGTTTTTAAAGGAACAGCATGCAATTACGTACGGAACAGTGACATTTAGTGCAGTGGAACTCCTGATGATGGTCAGAATGGAACTCCTCAAATCTGAACGGCACACTTATAGTGACTTTGGTATTTTTTTAAGAACAACATGCACTTACGTCCAGAACAGTGAAATTTGGTGCAGTGGAACTGCTGATGATGGTCAGAACGGAACTCCTTAAATCTGATCGGCACACTTATAGTGACTTTGGTATTTTTATAAGAACAGCATGCACTTACGTCCAGAACAGTGACATTTGGTGCAGTGGAACTGCTGATGAAGAGTGAGCCGCCCCTGGTTAGAGTTCCGTTCTGATAATCATTGTCACCTGTAAGTAATTCAGAATCATCCAAATTTCAAAATTGGTTCTGAAATGACGGAGATATCGAATAACAAACATTAAAAAATATACAGACGAATTGATAACATAATCCAACATTTGAAAGTATTTATCACCAGAACCCCAAAGGAAGGCGGTTTTTTTTTTCTTAAAAATTATTTTTATGACGCCAACCATAAAATATACTTTCACATTGGTAATCCAAATTTACCTTTTTACAAAATAGCGTCAGTAGTATTAAAAAAATATATCTTCTTCTTCTCTCTCTTCTTCTCAGCATATTTGCGTCCACTGCTGAACATATGCCTCTTTCATTGATTTCCATTCCGTTCTATATGCGGCGGTTCTGTGCCAGGTCGGCCCTACCGTCTTTTTGATGGTCGCGTGATAAACCATATAACGTCAGGCCGTCCTTTTCGCACTATTCGTAAGTTCTATAGGGACGCACCGATGCGATAAAAGTTTATCCAACTAGTGTGCTACGTGCGCAGGTGTTAAAAAACATATATTCCAATATCTTATCTTAAACAAGCTATTAGATATGCCGTGACAGACTAAATTATGCAAATTACAATAGGTAGTCCAAGCACGCTTCACCAAGTGTTTTTTTTATTAGGAACTGATTTGCGATTGATCTAGTGACCGAAATAACATAAATATCCTTACTCGTTTCAGCCTATTCACACTTCACACACAAGAAACAAAAAGAGTTTTAAATGATTCACGGTTAGTTTCATTAGACTTGTAATTGACCGGGATATAGACCGTTATTACCTTTTTGATTTTTATTGAGGTCCCGATATTTCGACGCACAAGGTAATCACGGTCAATATCTAAGTTCCAATATAAGTCCAAGAAACGAAAGTCATATTGTCAGGGAATTTAGGTGACGGGTGCGTATGTCATTCATTTGAAATTCGCACTAGTAAAGAGCGAGCGAGGTGAGCAATTCGTTAGTACGGACAGTTTATTAATTCCCACATCTGCTTTGATAATTGGTAAGCAATCACTTTCTGTCATAGAAAACGACGCACCTCCGCAGCTAAACTGTGGAATGAATTGTCGCCTGCGGTGTTTCCAGACCGGAGCGTACACGAGTCTTAAAGGCCGGCAACGCACCTCCACCACCTCTGGTGTTTCGGGTGTCCATGGGCGGCAGAGTTCGCTTAGCATCAGGCGACCTGTCTGCTCGTTTGCCTCCTATCCCATAAAAAAAAGACTAGAAAGTTCCATCCGACCCCGATTTAGTCCACCGTGACTCATCCTTTATTTAAATATTTACTGACGTCTTTGTCTATTCTTTAAATTAATGTATTCCTTTTTGTCCATTCGTCAAAGTAATTTATTCCTTTATTTTCACCAAAAGAAGTGATTTGTCTGTTAACAGCTGTGTGAGTAAAATGATGATCGATGATTATTGCGCGTGACTTTGATGACCCATAATTTACATTGATGGCTTTATAGTGACAAAAAGTGGTGTTGATGTTTTCAAACGTCTTGGATTGACGAATAAACTATTATTTTTATTGTGGGGGAAAGAATAAGCGATAGGTTTTTTATACATGTCAGTTGTTACGTCTGCGAATGTAAAACAAATTAGTATTTTGTTTTTCTTTTTAATTTTTCAGACAACACAATTTCTTGAGCATTCTCCCGTACCTAATAAAAGGTCTAAAAACATATCATTAATAAATAGTAATAATGATTGCAGGATGATGCTGGGCTATGTAACTATAAAAAACCTAAGCCACTCAGGCTGTTATTGTGGACATTTTAAGGAACCTCGTGTTGTTATGTTTAAAATGTGAACTTCAAACTGTAAGAAACATTTTTTAAACGACGAACTATGAGATCCGACTGTGTACTTCAAAATTTTCAAGTAGACTAAAGTAAATTGCACATAATACCCAGCCGTCATGACGTCACACTCACATTTCAAGCCCGGAATGGCACCCCAGACTGTCAGTCCATAAATCGTAACTCGCTCAACCAACCCAAAGTACCTAATGCAAATCTGCCATTACGCCATTATAATGCTAATTTTACACTCAAAACATACATTAACTACATTCTCATTTACTTCGCAACAATTTATCAAAAAATGCCATCACCATGTCCCATAATTTTACCCATGTAAATACATTTAATACCTAAATTATTCCTCAACAACATATTTTTTTGGTGTTGCCCGTTTTCGAATACCAACCATGTACAGTAGTTGTTAAAGTCTATAATTTAGATCGGCGCGTGTTTAAGTAGAGAGGTTGTGAAAATAAATCGTATTTGCAATGAGAATGTTAAGTGGCCATACGTCATAGGCGAGAGCTATATATTACAGATGCCACTGAATATGAATGAAGGTGCTCACTATTTTTAAAGGAAAAAGTCGACATTTACAGTGAAGTTAGTTTGAAAGGTTTTTATATTGTTGGAAAGGAATATACAGAATAATAGTTACTTGTATGCGTACAAATAGGCAGGGTTATGTTTGTAATGTGTGAATTTTGAGTTGCTTTTTACGTGCTGTAGGAACATAAATATAATGAGCTGACTTTTGTGATATATGTCCGGATGGTCTCCACTACAAGTCGCAATTCTCAACCGATTCTCTTGAAAATTTGTGACCAACTTCTAAGACTAAGTTTTTTTTTTGCAGAGCCAGTTTTTTAAATATGTATTTCAAAATGTAGCAATTGCCATACGGGACTTACGCACTAATAGGTAGCGTATCATATATGGCGCGTAAGGCGAAGGTTACCTGACTTTAATAATGAAACTTCTAGTCCCGGGGTTTTGTCATTTTTCATTGCAGCTAACTAGGACTAGGCCCATTTATACGACGCGTAATATTATATTGCGGTATTCGATATGTATGCTGATTCGTATGCTACCCTCACAATTCGCGATGGCACATCAAAATGCGAGTTCAAGCGCCATAAAAATATGCACGTTTGAAGGTTTTAGGAGGTAGGGCATAGCGAATGATATTCCGCTTTGTGTGGTAGGGCACAGCACAGCGGATATCGTCTCGCTCGAATCTAGAGCAGAGCCCAACTGGAGTAGTACCTCCGCCT
This sequence comes from Leguminivora glycinivorella, assembly GCF_023078275.1. Taxonomy (NCBI): domain Eukaryota; kingdom Metazoa; phylum Arthropoda; class Insecta; order Lepidoptera; family Tortricidae; genus Leguminivora; species Leguminivora glycinivorella. Next base: position 2,140,970 of record NC_062983.1, read on the forward strand.
TACAGAAGACCGCAGCCAAATAGCACTAGACCCTACTCATAGTGTTGTGTTCCTGTCGGTGAGTAAGGCTGCCAGAGCTCAACGAGGGTGCGGTGTGCTGATGACGGGAGGACTTACGGAACTAACTTGTTCCGTCTATTGTCCTTTGGAGTCGTCGGCAACCCGAACCCTCCTTAGAACTTGTACACTCCTTTTTGCTGTGTACTTAACACAGCAAAAGGGAATGTACAAGCTTCTAATGGGGTGGCAACGCGCATGTGACACTGTTTGAGTTGCAGGCGTCCATAGGTTACGGTGACTGCTTTGCATCAAGCGGGCCGTATACTTGTTTGCAGTTAAAGCAGCGAAGTAATGCCATAACCATAATATCTACGAGTAAATATATAAAAGAATTAAGAAACTGACTGACTGACTAACATATCAACGCACTGCCGAAACCGCTGGTCCTTTAGATTTCAAATTTGGCACGTAGAGTCCTTATAAGGTGTAGAGGAGCACTAAAGAAAGGATTTTTCAAAATTCACATCCTAAGGGGGTGAAATGGGGGTCCAAAGTTTGTATGGGAAAACAAGATTAGATTAGTACGCGACTACGCGGGTAAAGCCGCGGTAGAAAGCTAGTGTAATATACTTAAAGGTTACTATTGATATTGACAGTAGTATCATATATCGCATCGCTTAACCATTATCCGCTTTCAGTCGTTTATCTACGCTATTTCCAAGCATAAAATAGATACTAAGAGGCATGAGCCTCGCCTAAAAGTTCTTTACGGTAAAACCGAATGTGCCAAGCCCTGTTTGTAACCGGTAACCGAAGTAGACTGGAAGAAATGGCTTTTAGTACCCATTCCGCTTGCAGCATTGAGTAGTTAATGTGTTTCCAACAGATATGGGATACGGAATTCTGAAGATGCATTTCTTTAATGGGTTTAATAGCATTTTATACACGGTGTACCATGAGGTAACCGAAAGATTTTGACTACGCATTTTTGAGGGAACAATAAAGATAAAATGTTATATGACGTCAAGCAAAGTTCGCCAAAAAAATGTTTTTTTTTTGTATTTTTAACCCCCAACGCAAAAACGACGGGGTGTTATAAGTTTGACGTATCTGTCTGTATGTCTGTCAGTCTGTTTGTCTGTCTGTCTGTGTGTATGTCTGTCTGTGTCATCGTAGCTCTCGAACGGATGAACCGATTTAGATTTAGTGTTTTTTGTTTGAAAGCTGAGTTAGTCGGGCGGGAGTGCATGTTCTTAGCTTATTAAATTAAAATTTTGAAAAAACCCCCGACCGCGACATAGTGGACCGATATTCATGAAACATGGCTAAGAACACTCCCGACTAACTCACCGCTCAGACAAAAAAAAACTAAATCTAAATCGGTTCATCCGTTATAGCTACGATGCCACAGACAGACACACACACAGACAGACAAACAGACAGACAGACACGTCAAACTTATAACACCCCGTCGTTTTTGCGTCGGGGGTTAAAAATAGACACGTGTCAAGCAAAAACACCACTTTAAATCCGTACTGTTTTTGTCTCCGTCTAAAATTAAACTGCAGATGCTTCCTCTTGGGATCAGTAGGTGATAATATGCGCTAAAGATGGCGTCATATGGTGTGTTCTAAGATTAATCCTATGACCTTGGCTTAAAAGGGCCTAAAGGCAGGAAATAGAGGGAAGACAAGGTATGGCACGCTGCGTGAAACTTGCACGGGAAGCATGGTCGCGCGATAAATGATAAAACATCTGGCCGTCCCTATCGCACTTACTAATAGTGCGATAGGGACGGCCTGATATTTTATCGTCTATCGCGCGACCATGCTTCCCGTGTTGGGATATGAATAAAAATGTGTAAATGTACCTACTGTCTGTAGGTAGTGTATCTAGTAGGTAGATTGTTATTTTTAACCCCCGACGCAAAAACGACGGGGTGCTATAAGTTTGATGTCTCTGTCTGTGTGTGTGTCCGTCTGTCTGTGGCATCGTAGCTCCCGAACGGATGAGCCGATTTAGATTTAGTTTTTTAGGGTTCCGTAGTTAACTAGGAACCCTTATAGTTTCGCCATGTCTGTCTGTCCGTCTGTCCGTCCGTCCGTCCGTCCGTCCGTCCGTCCGCGGATAATCTCAGTAACCGTAAGCACCAGAAAGCTGAAATTTGGTACCAATATGTATATCAATCACGCCAACAAAGTCCAAAAATAAAAAATGGAAAAAAATGTTTTATTAGGGTACCCCCCTAGATGTAAAGTGGGGGCGGATTTTTTTTTCATTCCAACCCCAACGTGTGATATATTGTTGGATAGGTATTTAAAAATGAATAAGGGTTTACTAAGATTGTTTTTTTATAATATTAATATTTTCGGAAATAATCGCTCTTAAAGGAAAAAAAAGTGCGTCCCCCCCTCTAACTTTTGAACCATATGTTTAAAAAATATGAAAAAAATCACAAAAGTAGAACTTTATAAAGACTTTCTAGGAAAATTGTTTTGAACTTGATAGGTTTAGTAGTTTTTGATAAAAATACGGAAAACTACGGAACCCTACACTGAGCGTGGCCCGACACGCTCTTGGCCGGTTTTTTTTGTTGAAAGCTGAGTTAGTCGGGAGTGTTCTGAAACGTGGCTATTTCATGATCGGACCACTATGTCGCGGTCGGGGTTTTTTTCAAAATTTTAATTTTGTGGTTAGGAGTAGGTAGTTAGTTAGTTAGTTTTACAGTTTGGCGAAAGATTAACGATATGCTTGTGTATATTGTCTATAAAAAAAAAATCATAAATACTATTGTGTTAATAGGCTAGTTTCCTACTAGTCAAATCAGCTTATTTTTATGAACTGTCAAAACGATTTGCTAATATGGAATTACTATGAAATACGAGCGACTTCACGGTTAATTCATTTACGAGTAGTTTATATCTTTCTCTTTCTATTAAATAGAAATTATGTTTAAAAATAACTACTGTCCATAATTTTCTTCTAATGTTGTGGTGCTTTATTTCGTGCACTGCGTAAAATATTTTATTTTAAGTATAGGAAACTAGCCTATTGTACTTAATTAGTAAACACACAACTGTATAGCATACACTAACACACTTAATAATAATAACCTGGATTTTCGTAACATGTGAAATAAATCACTCTTTATCACTTTAAAGTTGCTGAATTCGAATTTATACTAAAGAAGACGACACAGCGATACGATACCTACCAATACCTTTATGATACCTCAATACTTCTGAAGACCTGAAAAATCTGTATCGTATCGCTGATATCTCTTAAAAGCATTGTTGAAATATGGAGGAAATATTTTTTTTATACTACGTCTGAGGCAAACTAGCATATGGTCTGGTGGTAAGCATTTTCCGTAGCATATGGACGCTTGAAAGTCCATGTGGCTATTGCCCGGAATTTTCATGTTTTTATCAATCAATGGCGAGATTTCATGGATGTAGGTACTTAAACGCATTACTATCTACTTTACCACATCTCGGACACTGGTGATCAAATATATGAAAGAGGCGCGTTCCTAGCACACCTTCTAAGCTCGTGTAGGTGAACGCGTACCATGCTTGTATGAGTGAGATATGACAGGTCGACTGTTCGCGTTTTTGACAGACGGTAACTGTGGACATATTGTACGATAGTACTCTTTATTATACTGTGACTTTAGCAAATCTATCGCAAGTTTCACACGACGAACCATATTTATACCAATCCAACATCTAATCCTAACAGCCCCTTTTAAGCCCCTAACACACTACAGGTGTACTCACACGGTAATATCCGGCGAGAGTCTGTCCCGGAAATCGATCAACGCCTGTCTACCTGAGTACCACCAAAGAGGATCGAGTATTATAGAGAGTTACTGTCGAAGTAAAATGTGTAATCACAGTGCATAGACTGCCATCTCTTGACACAGGCTTAATCCTCAGAACCTCAGTTTTGACAATTTGGCCCATAGTCTTAGCTTGATATGTTTTAAAATGTCAAATATAATATTAGCGCCATCTAGCTCAGCGTACCCCAAAGCTGTAATGTGGTGTAATTCTTAGACATTATCTGTCTATACGGAGTTACAAATGTCATTGGTACCTACCAAGGCACGCACGAATTCGCCTGTCGAAAGTCTGTGGAAAACGACGTAATGCTATTTTTGATAAAGGACGGCTAGTAATTTTAAAACTAGTGGTAATGACCACTCGTTTTCGATTCTGTTAGTAGAATTTAAATCGCTAGTAGTGGAGATATTATTGAACAAATTTCAAGACCCGTCCGTCCGTCCGTCCGCGGATAATCTCAGTGACCGTCAGCACTAGAAAGCTGAAATTTGGTACCAATATGTATATCAATCACGCGGACAAAGTAGTACAATAAAAAGTGGAAAAAAATGTTTTGAACAGTACGGTACCCCCCTACATGTAAAGTGGGGACTAATGTTTTTTTTCATTCCTACCCCAACGTGTGGTATATTGTTTGATAGGTATTTAAAAAGGAATAAGGGTTTACTGAAATCGTTTTTGATAATATTAATATTTTCGGAAATAATCGCTTCTAAAGGAAAAAAAAGTGTCCCCCCCCCCTCTAACTTTTGAACCATATGTTTAAAAATATGAAAAAATCACAAAAGTAGAACTTTATAAAGACTTTCTAGGAAAATTGTTTTGAACTTGATAAGTTTAGTAGTTTTTGAGATAAATACGGAACCCTACACTGAGCGTGGCTCGACACGCTCTTGGCCGGTTTTTTTCTAATTAGAAGTAAGCCCTATAATATTTTTTACAAGTCTCCGATCTTATTTTATTGTAGGTGATGGTAAAACACCCTGTATAAAACAAGATCCCAATAGCTACGTAATTAAAGGTAGCATCTGCAACGAACTACCGCACTGCGTCAAATGGCAGGCTAAGATTATTGGAGAAAAATTACACCCGGCCCGTGCCAGGTTCTGTTTAACTGCGTTTTTCTTTGTGAATACATTCCCTTTTGTTGGTTAGTACTACTTACACGGTTTTCATTTTTGAATTTGGAATGTTCTAAATCGCGCTATGGAATATTCGCCATTTATTTTTTGTTGGTTAGTACTACCACTGGTATTACTTAGACGGTATTGATTTTTGAATTTGGAATGTTCTATATCGCGCTATGGATTTTTTCTTGTCGCGTAGTCGCAATTATTTCTTGGCGGGAAGAGTGTTCCAACCGCAGTTTGCCAGTCGGGTCAAGCCCAACAGTCGGGTTAAGCCCGATCATTCAGCTCTTGGCGAGATACAGGGCGCCCCCTTAAACTAAAAAGTCTTAAAGTGAGACGTTTCTTAAAGGTTTTAATTTACAAAATGTAAATAATTAATTGAGATACGGTTGTACTCACGTTATTATATCGCTATTGCTGCGACATGTTTCGGGCCAATTCGGAGTACAACCGTGAGTACAACCGTATCTCAATTAATTATTTGAATATGTCTCACGGAAGTTTAACGTGTATAAAATGTAAATAATTATGCGTGGAATGGTAGACAAAGATTATTGGAGAAAAATTACACCCTTTAATTGCGTTTGTGTTTCTGGTAAATAGTAACCAACATATATTATATGTAGGGAACTTTAATAAATAATACCTAAAATTAATATAGTCTGCCAAATGAAAAAAATAACAAATCAAACTGAAGACAGTGTCTGTCACAAATATAGTTTTTTTACGGTTCAGTATTGTTAAGGGGCGAATGAAACTGTCTGAATGTCTGTCTGTCTTTTCACTAAATATCTCGAAAACTATTTTTGCTATCGATTTGAAATACTTATTTTATGGAGTCTACCACACATACCAGAAACAAAACGTGGCATCAAAATACAAGGCCAAGTTATTTTGGTTATGTATTCTAGCAAAAAAACAGACGAAGCTATTGCTAAGCATTTAACGTTGCCCATGGACAAACTCAACACAGGGTTTGTAAAGGCATCGCCGACCTTCAATGCGCTCAATTTACTATTGTTTTACTGCTGTAGCCTGAAAATGTAGCGAAACAGTAAATTCACGAATTTTGAAATTTAGTTCTTGAGAAGCTTTGAAATTTAGTTCTTGACAAGGTTTGAAATTTAGTTCTTGACAAGGTTTGAAATTTAGTTCTTGACAAGGTTTGAAATTTAGTTCTTGACAAGGTTTGAAATTTAGTTTTTGACAAGGTTTGAAATTTAGTTTTTGACAAGGTTTGAAATTTAGTTCTTGACAAGGTTTGAAATTTAGTTCTTGACAAGGTTTGAAATTTAGTATGTATGTATGTAAACACTTTATTGTACATAAGACAAGTTAGGACATAGAAATACAGTATAGTTATGGTGTACAAAGGCGAACTTATCCCTATAAGGGATCTCTTCCAGTCAACCTTTGAGCGAATTGAGAGGAAAAAAGTAATAAAAACATGATAGACAAACGAACACTGTACAGAAAGAAAAAATAGTTCAATTCAATTATTACCCCAGTAATAATTAGAACATGCAGCCTATTATACCAATATATACAAATACATAAATATACATATATACCTTATATTTAAACAAATATATATATATATATATATATATATATATATATATATATATACATACATAAATACAAATATATACAATATCATAATTAAATTAAATAATTAGTACTCAACCAGTACACAAGTCATTAGATAGCCATAACTTATGCAAATTCCTCTTGAGTGTTGCTACCGATTGGGACTGTCTAATAGACAACGGCAATTTGTTCCATAATTGTACAGCGCGCACTGTGAACGACTCCGAGTATGTCCGGGTCTTGTTAGACGGTACAGCAAGAGTCAGGTTTGCACTAGATCTCAAGCGATGACTACTACCAACTGCCAGGTATGTAAATCTCTCGGAGATATATGGAGGAGAGGCTGGATTAAACAGGACATTGAAAAGCAATGTCAAAATGTGCACGTCCCTACGCCGACGAATCGGTAGCCAACCAAGCTGAGAACGGAACTCAGAGATATGGTCATACTTCCGTAAACCAAAAATGTAGCGGATGCATACATTTTGTAGGCGCTCTAGCTTATCAAGCAGTTCCTCCCTCAGGTCCAAAAATGCAATGTCACAGTAATCTAAAAGTGGTAACAAAAGGGATCGTGCAAGCGTCACCTTGGTGTGAAATGGGAGAAAGTTTTGGAGTCCTTTTAAAGAGTGGAGAGAAGCAAACACCCTTTTACTCACCTCAGCCGTATGCGCAGCCCATGAGAGCGTCCTATCCATGGTGATACCCAAATTCCTAACAGTAGAGGAGAAAGCGATGGGAATACCATCAAAAAGAATGTCGGGTACCACCATTTCCGAAAGCTCTCTAATATAATAAGGGCTACCAACAATAATTGCTTGTGATTTCTGTGCATTCACTTTCAAACCATAATTACATGCCCAAATGCGTATCGACTCAAGATCCTCATTCATTTGCCTGACAAAGGAACGTACATCATCAATGCCAGCCGCTGCGTAGATCTGTAAGTCATCCGCGTAAAGATGATAAGAGGATCTAAGGGAGGTCGTGATACCGTTTATAAACATAGAAAACAGCAGAGGAGAAAGCACGCCCCCCTGTGGAACACCAGCGGAGAGTTCACACCAATCAGAAAACCTTTCATCTAGTTTAATTCTCTGTCGCCTTCCAAACAAGTAGTCGCGGAACCAAGTAAGGCTGATAGGTGAAAAGTTTAAGGATTGTAGGATGCCAAGTAAAATATCAAAGTCCACTCTATTAAATGCGCTACTGAAATCCAGAAGAATCAAGATGGTAAGTTTCCTGTTTTCAATATTAAGGCGAATGTCGTCGGTGACTTTGACCAGCGCGGTCACAGTGCTATGTCCGGGCGGAATCCGGATTGGAAGGCATTAAATAAGGAGTTTTTATTAAGGTGAGAGAGAAGTTGACAGTTTACGTGATGCTCTATGACTTTGGATAAAACTGGGAGAATTGAGATGGGGCGATACTGTGAGAAAGAGATAGGATTGGAAGTTTTAGGAAGAGGAATCACGTGTGCATGTTTCCACGCCGAAGGAAAAGTACCTGATAACAAAGAAAAATTAATAATATCAGAAAGGATAGGAGGAATAAAGTCCGCTGCAAGCATGAGCATGTCCACGCTCAGATCATCTTCACCGACGGCTTTGGACTTTATAGATTTGATAATGGAGAGAGTCTCTTGAGGCGAAATTTTACTAAACTCAAAAGTAGGTAGGTTAGAGCGTACTGTGTTGGCCAAGTGTGATAATGTAGACAGTTTAGTCAATGGATCAAGAGGAACTGTAGAAGAACTAAAATGTTTATTCATACCATCTACATCAACCTCACCTAAGCAAGCTGGTTGGTTTCTACCCACTCCGAGCGACTTTAAAAATTTCCATAGCTTCGCCGGTGGACAGTCCTCGATCGAATTATGGATATAACGGCGCCTCGCATCCCTACACATTTTATTGCAGCGGTTCCGTAACCGCTGCAATAAAATGTGTAGGGATGCGGGATGGAATCGTGAACATTATATCTCACTCCGTAGTGAGATATAATGTTCACGATTACCGTCTGATGGATCATGGCGCAGCTTTATACGTGCTCGATCGCGTTTCGCCATGAGTTGCTTAATATCCGGAGAGAGCCACGGCGCAGGATAGTGTTTCACTCGAGTTGGTTTTAACGGAGCATGTTTGTCAAAAATGGCAAGCAATATTCTATTGAAGTTCTCTACCTTTAAATTAATATCGTTAACAAGTTCAACACTTTGCCAATTAGCCTGTGAGAAATCACTATGCAGTGCTTGCAGATCTATATCGCGCAAATTCCTACGCATCACTACTTTATGTTTTTTTTTTGGTGGACGAATATTAAATGAGGCATAAATCAAGTCATGATTGGAAAAACCAGCAGCATTAAACTGACCATGGGATGATACCAAATCTGGAGAAGTAGTTAGGATGAGATCTAAAAGGGAAGGGGGACCATTGTGAGGAAAATGTGTGGCATTGAGAGGTAAAACATGAAGGTTTAATGAGGTAGCAAGAGAATAAAGCTTAGATGAGCGAAGATCAGATTTGAGGAGACAAGTGTTGAAATCACCCATGATAATTGTGTGATCGAATCGGGGCTCAAGATCCATAAGGTTATTTTGCAATATGTCAAAGTAGTCAACATTTAAAGAGGGACTATAAAAAACACCAAGCAGAACTTTTGAATGGTGCAGGACAACCTCTAAGAAAAGATATTCTGGACATGAATTGGAGTAGACACTAAGAGAAGGAGAATGAGAAACCACTTGACAAGCGAGATTACTTTTTATGTAAATGGCAACACCGCCCCCGCGAACTTCTGATCTGCCATTACTAGAACCAGTCCTGTCATTAAAAATCAAGCAGTACCCGGGCAAAGGATACAAAGTAGACGGAAGCGTGGGTTTAAGCCAAGACTCCGAAATGAGTATTGCGTGTATATTTTTATTATCACTGAAGGCAGTTAGTAAATCGGTGTAGTGCGCTGGTATACTCTGTGCATTTATATGGACCACGTTGAAGTTTTTCACTGACGAGTCAAAAGTACAATGCAATCGCTCACATAGCTCAGGCACGTCAGACACGTCACTCAAGGAGTCATATAGACTTGAAGATGAAAGTGAGAAGAATTCACTATCTAAACTGGCATTAGAAGCATCGGACAAACTGGACATCGTGAGTACCATTATATATTATAAATAAAAAATAAAAATACGTTATATATATTATTCAAAATATAATACAAATACAATAATATGTAACAGATATATTCAGCTATGCTAGTAAAAATACACAAAAGAAACCTACAACACACCTCAATTGCTCGCCGGTTGCTAAAATAGATACAAAGAGAAAAAAATAAAAGTACATGAATTAATATTTAAACAGAACAGCAAGAAATCTTAAACAGAAAAATAAGCCTGAACACTCCAGCATTAACGAAACGCAGCAACAATACGTCTGTACGTCATAATTTATGTCAAACTGACAGTTTGGGGTGACAGCGCTGTCATTAGCATTTTTATGAACACCTTAATTCGGAAGTAACAAAATTAATGTAATAATAAGTTTTTTATGAACACCTTAAGCATTTTTATGAACACCTTAATTCGGAAGTAACAAAATTAATGTAATTTAGTTCTTGACAAGGTTTGAAATTTAGTTCTTGACAAGCTTTGAAATTTAGTTCTTGACATTATTTTGCTTAGTTAATGAGCAACTGCTGTTATTCAATGTATTTGTTCAATATTATTAATAATTACATGCATACATACATACAATCACGCCTGTATCCCATAAAGGGGTAGGCAGAGCACATGAAACTACTAAAAGCTTCAGTGCCACTCTTGGCAAATAAGGGGTTGAGAGAAAACGAAACTGTGACATTGCAGTGACAGGTTGCCAGCCTCTCGCCTACGCCACAATTTAACCCATATCCCATAGTCGCCTTCTACGACACCCAATTTATAATTACTGTATCAAAAAACAACATTATTAATAATTACTACCAACAAACACAAAATAGACACATTTAAAATATCACCCCCATCATTAACACCATCATTATTTATAAATCACAGCAATGTCATGAATAAAAAAAGAATGTCCGATTCGAATCAGAATGGGCCTCTAATGGGCGCTCCTGTTAGAAAACAACGCCGTGTGATCTTATCTGATCTTATATCTTGATATCGATAGTTTTGAGTCGGGCTCCAGTGCAAGATATTATAAAGCAGAGCTAACCTATTTTTAGGCAAAAGCTGCCTATAATAATATTCATCAAAAATGTCGATAAAATCAAACTACATAATAGTGTAATAAAATTTTAATAGGTAAATACTTGATGTATTAATTATCTTCATTGACCAATTTTCAGGTATTTTATTAATTTTTATCACAGAAGTACCAAAAAACTATAAACACATCCTAGCGTCTCGCGAGCGTAGCGTTGGGCCAACTGTATGAAAAAACACGCTGCTCGACGCGGCGACAGGCTTTCCCATACAGCTGGCCCAACGCTACGCTAGTGAGACGCTAGATATCATCATCATCATCATCATATCAGCCCTTTATCGCCCACTGGTGAGCATAGGCCTCTCTTCTAGTGCGTCACTTCTCCCAGTCCTGGGCAAATCCAGTTGTGACCCGCAGTTTTTCGGATGTCGTCGACCCAACGAGCCAACGGATGCCTGGCACTTCTTACATTTGTTAGCGGCCACCATTCCGTGAACATTTTGGTCCACCTGCCATCACTCTGCCTAAATATGGGAGGCCCTAAGTCGCAAATGCTTGTAAAATTGACAGGAAGACGTTGGCTTCCCAAAGTTTTTGACTCGTAAACGCCATAATCGATCGCACAAGCTTTACATAGCTGATCTTCAACTATACCCAATCCCATAACCCCCCGATCGTCGTGTGTGATCTCGTAACACTCGACACGTGCGTTATTGTTATCTCACAGATAAGAGCGCTTGTTTAACTATCCGTTACTGCGTGGGTGGAGAAATTTCGAATGTAGTTATGAAAAGTTTCGAGATAAGGAAAATTTTATGGGACCTACGCTAGTGTAATATGGATTTTTAAAGACTCATCGAAATAAATCAGTGACCTGACCGCTTTGTATGGGCGACAGCTACAAACGTTAGACGCTAGCGCACTAAGTAAAATACCCATCGAAAAATAATCGCTGGCGTTGAACTCATACCGACGATCTTTAGTTTCACTAGTGACCGCTGACGGCGCTGTACTATAATATTCTCCATACTAAAAATTTACGCAGTCGCTAGCGAGTATCGACAGTGTAAACTCATGGTAATGCTACTGTGGGTTATTTCACCACAGTGACCACATGACACTGACAATTCTGTGCGTATTTGTGGGTTGATAAGGTAACATTGTCACTCAGCGTCAATATTGCCTTGTTGAACAGGCAATGGACGGCCAAGTGTCACTGCCGGGCGACAATTACCACTAATTGTGAAATAGGCCACTCTCACCACTCACAAATCAAAGATGGCGGCTTTAATGTATGGGATATTAAATAAATAAATATTATAGGACATTCTTACACAGATTGACTGAGGCCCACGGTAAGCTCAAGAAGGCTTGTGTTGTGGGTACTCAGACAACGATATATATAATATATGGTAAATACTTATATACATAGAAAACATCCATGACTCAGGAACAAATACCTGTGCTCATCACACAAATAAATGCCCTTACCGGGATTCGAACCCGATTTGGTCCTACATCCGATATCGGATCGGATAATGTGAAAACGCACTAATATTTCCCTTATTTATTTATTTATTTAAACTTTATTGCACAAAAGACAAACTTAATGTACAAAAGGCGAACTTAATGCCATGAGGCATTCTCTACCAGTCAACCTTAAGGCAAAGCAGAGAAGATTGTAGGCGGTGCATTGAAAACAAAAGAACAGAAAAAGAAAATCAGAAATCTAAACCATACTTACATCAAATAATACATAAATATAATTTAATGATATATACATATACTCATTTATACATAATTGATATACATATAAACATTAAACTTGTTAGATAGATACTTAATTCTTCTTTGAACTACCAACTTGTACTATTATAATAATTGTGAATATTACAGCTAAACTAAATCCACTTATTCGTTTCAGGTACTACAGGATATCCAATATCTTCAGGCAAAGCAGCAATTACTTCATCTAACAGATAGGTATCTTAGGCTAACATTCATCGATGTTGATCGAGCTTCAAACTACTAGTTTACCTAAACTTCGGCTAATGTTAGGTCCGATAGTTGAACTATATGAACACAGTTTGAACAGTGTGTATACTTGTAGTAAGCTCAGACAGTGCACTTGAGTGATAGTGAAATAAAGCTATTATAATTATAGAGGTAAACAGAGAGTACATTGCGTCATAAAAAAACGCTCAAAAGATGACTTCAAAGTCCCATTTATACTTCCAAAATCATTTTTTTTTAAGTAAATAAAGGTTAGGAAAGGCTCGTTTAAGTAAATACTTAATATCAATTAAAAACTATGGAAGACAAATTAATCAGGTAGATATCGTAATACCTGATACATTTTTAGGACTGTATGATGCTTTATTTGACGTTCATATGCGCATTGTAATATGCCTACTTGGAAAATAAATATTTCATTTCATTTCATTTCACTGTTTATATAATTTTACTCTGAAAAAGTTCTTATGAAAAAAAGGCAAAATCAATTTATGGATTTTGGATTTCTAAACTGCTAACCAAGTTCCTTTCTTTCTTATTTGGATTGAACCTCTCGTATGCGGCGATTTTTTTTTTCATTACATATGGTTTTTCTCGTACGCGTTCCGACATACGACAGATTAAGGATACACCAATGCATATATTTACACTCAGGAAAATATCTATTAACTGACTCAAATATCTCGCTCAACACCAGTTAGTAAGGCCCACTTGTACCTGGGCTGTCAACTGTCAAATTCCATATAAAATGGTGCGTTAACCCCCCATTTTCGTTGGTCCAAGTGGCCCTAATAGGTACAACATTATAACATCATTCGCAAAATCTTCGACGCGTAAAAAATTCACGGTCCAAGAAATCATCTGCAACTATCTACGCTGTGAAGTTATTGACGTAACCGGTTACGGGCACAAACAGGGCTGTTTAGATAACATGAATATGCAGAGTTTATGGTGTGGTTAACTTGAAAAACATTACGGTGGCTGGTTTCGACTTGCGAGGCTTTGTCTATAAGATATGATAAAAATACTATCTTAAAATTATCTTGGTCTATGCCAAACTTGGCTATTATCTATTGGATATTAGTAGGCTGATACAGATGAACATACTCGTATATGTAGACTGTCAAGCAAAATTGACACTAAAAAAAGGTTTAGCATCCTATAGAAAATTTGAAATTTAGCGCCTATTTTAGTGCAAAGATTTACTTGACAGTTTATATTTTTTATACATTTGATACAGAGCCACTCGCAGCTATGTAATTTATCGATAAATTCATCGATAAATCAAAAACAAAAGGTTGAATTAACCTTTTGTATTTAAATTGTAATTAAATGGGCCACAGACTAGCCAAAGGCAAAGACGTGGCCTACGAATCCTACGATGGAGTGTGAGCTCGCCGAGAAAATGCCTGTTGACCCTTTTTTGAAACTATCGATATGAACAGCACTTATCTAGATGTGGTAAAATTTCAATACATTATTTCATCCTTTTTAAAGTCGATTTATTTTTTTGTTTCTAAAAGTTAATATTACTATAAAAATTCATTATGCATAAATTCAATATAACGTAAAACCGACACTAATCTGTAACATCAAAATGTCTGAATATTATTTAATTATTCAAATGTAATAAAACGAGCGTTAATTTCGCAAATCGACGCAAACAAATATACGTGTTTTGCATTCAAATACGCGATTTCAATGTAACGAGGAACATCATATGAGTACAAATACAAACTGAACAGAAGGGGCACAGGAAAAAAAACTGCCGCGTCGCGATGTTTTAAATTGTTGCTAAATGCGAAATATTTTTCAGTCATTTGGTTTTTGATAGGCTTGTGTCGTTCACGAACTATGAACTGTTAGGAATAAAATCCCATCAATGACCGAAATGAACTGAATCTTTCCGTGCTCTGAGAATCGGTCTTTGCTCATTTAGTTCAGTATAGGATCGGCGAGCGCGAGCGGTTTGGATCGAGAACGAGTGTGTGACTGCGCCGACCGAGAGCGAGAGCTACTTAGCAGAGCAACACAAAAGCGTCAAGTTTTCATATTAAACTTCTGTTACTTACAACCTTTCGGCCCGGAATGTTACTATCTGTGGACTATTCGTATCATTTTGACACTATTCAGTCCCATTCGTTCTGATCTTTCCGACCGCAGTGGTCGCTGGTCTGGCTGAACTAAATGAGCAAAAGACCTAAAAGAGCGAACTAGTTCGTGGGAGCGATTGAACGAGATCGGAGCGCTCCGATCAACGAACGAAACGGCACAAGCCTAGTTTTTGAACACACAAATTTTAGTTACACATTTTACACAAATATATGGGATATTATTTTCTATTTTTTAAATATCTCACAAAATCGAATATATGTAGCGAACAAAACCCACGTATATTGATAGTATTTAGACATTGTTTTTTAAGCTTAAGATTGTATAAAAGGTTTTTATTACTTTTGCTACTAATGTTTTAAAGAAACTGCGTTGTATATAGCGTCTATGCTGTTTGATTTTTGACACTACTTTTCAACTTCTCGAAAATACTCAACCAAAATAAATCCATACTAATATTATAAATGAAAAGTGTGTGTGTCTGTTTGTTTGTCCGTCTTTCACGGCAAAACAGAGCGACGAATTGACGTGATTTTTTAAATGGAGATAGTTGAAGAGATGGGGAGTGACATAGGCTACTTTTTGTCTCTTTCTAACGCGAGCGAAGCCGCGGACATAAGCTAGTATAAAATAAAAAAATAGTTTATTTCATGAGCACTGAGACAACATAACATAAAAAATGAGCACTAAAAACAAAAACAAAATTTAATATTATATGGGTATTTATAGAGTAAAAGCCTCAACTATAACCTTCGATGAAATATGGGCGTTTTTAATTGCAGTCCTCAAGCTGTTATTATCTGTGTTGTTGACGGTATGTTGACATGTATACGAATATTTGCTCGCACGTCGCCGAAATTAAACCGGATCAAATGGATCAATCGAGTCACGGATTCAATTGACAAGTCAAGTGTGTGCAAGTTAAAGGGTTTTGGAGTTAGTGTTGCCCATGGATACCACCACGATCATCATCATCATCATCGGCCTTCTGGAAGAGATTCTTTAAAGGGATAAGTTCGCCTTTGTACTTGTAATAATAATAAGCTCTTTTTCCTGTGTGTCGTAATATTTTCTGGTACAATAAAGTGTTTTATTACTACTACTACTACTACAGTATTCAAGCAGTGTCAGGTGGGGCGACATAGTTTTTCGTCGACAAAAAGACAAACTTCTACTAAAATATCAAAAATAATCGCTGTTGTAAAATATATCAGAAATATCGAGTATTACGATACGATACGATACGATACGATCATTTATTAATTAAAAGATATTTTACATGTCATTTTCTTAATTCTAGGTACCTATATGTACTTATCTTCTTCCTCCTACCCTTATCCCACGTTATGTGGGGTCGGTACAACACGTCTTCCTCTTCCATTCTCCTCTATCTTTCGTCATCTCAACACTCACATCTTTCTTCCTCATATCCTCTTTCACACAATCCATCCAGCGTTGTTTGGGTTTACCCCTCCCTCTCCATCCATCAACCTTCATCTCCAACATTCTTTTGCCTATATGATATTCATCCCTCCTCATTATAAGACCGAACCACGCCAACCTGCCACTCCTCATCTTTTCTGTTATAGGCGCAACTTTCAAACTTCCCCTAATATACTCATTCCTGATCCGATCCATTCTGGTCACTCCACACATCCATCTCCGCAACAACAACATCAACATTCTCATTTCCGCTACGTGCACTCTCCTTTCATTCTCCACCTTTGTCGCCCAGCATTCAGATCCATACAATACAACAGGCCTCAGGTACCTATGTACTTATGCTATTACTGAATTACGTATGGTATTACTAAAATATTTCATGTTTTTCTCATAAATTACAAAAATATATAATTATATTCTATTTATTTTATAAACAATTTGCTGGCGCAAAATTTTACAACACAGCTTTCACAGATAAAGCCTTAAAATATTTGACTAATTAATGTACCTTCAAGTCCAAAAGCGTTGTAATACAATACCTAAAACAAATGCCCATCTCAGTTAACCTTACTTAACCTTCTAAAGCTAAAATATTAAAACACAAAACATGATCTTGATTACGTCGAAATATTGCCCGTTATTCCTTTAAATTGTTTGACTAATTTTGTTAATTAAGACTAAAGGGGACGAATACTCCGAAAACAGTTTCTCATACAAAAGGTAGTCCTTATTTTCCCCTTTGACATACATACATACATACATACATACATACATACATACAGTTATACAATCAAGCCTATATCCCATAATGGGGTAGGCAGACCGCATGAAACTACTCAGGTTTCAGTGCCACTCTTGGAAAATAAGGGGTTGAAAGAATCGAAATTGTGACATTGCAGTGACAGGTAGCCTCTCGCGCCTACGTCACAATTTAACTCACATCCTACTATAACAGTCGACTTCTACGACGCCCACGGGAGGAAAGGGGGTGGGAATCAAACCCAGGTCTTTAGCTTACGCGGCTAAATTTTTTACCTATAGACCACCCGACCGCTTTTTTTATTGTAAAAATTAGATGTTGCGCACATTTTGTTTAATATTTGTAACTCTCCTACTCATAATAATTAGTGAGCTATGGCCAATTCTTGCTTCAGTACTTACCCCTTATAAAAACCCATACAACATAATGAAACTTCGCAAAAAACCAATTTCCTAACACTCTCCATCAAAATTACAAATACACTTAAGAAAAAAATTATTCAACCCTCACCTGCCCGCGCCAGTAATTTGGTTGCAGTGGAAAAAGCCCGCTGTAAAGGGTTGACGCCGAAGTAATCGAGTGTCATTACTCGACTATGAATAAATTACACAAGTTCCTGGCACCGCTTTGGGTGGTGGTGCGAGTTTGGGGAGGCAGCGGGATTGGGGCTAAAGTCCAAGAAATGCTATACCGGTTTTCAATAAAGGCTTTCGCGTCTTTTGACAGGAGAGACTTTGTTGCTCACAATGTTCAACTCCAACACCACAACAATGACAATATAAGAATGTGCGGTGTATAAAACAAATAAAGGGAATTTGATTTTGTGAAGAGACACGTTAAAGCATTTTCACATTATCCGATCCTGTATCGGATGTAGGAAAGATGTCAAATTTGGCGCCTTTAATATATAGGATATCGAATTGAATAATGTGAAAATGCACTTAGGGCCGGTTTTTCAGTCGCCAGATAAATATATTTAGTAGATAAATATATATTACTTCACTTCTTCCTTTTCATCACACGTATAAATGACAATGACAGCTAACATTTATCTGACAGATATTATTTATCTGGCGATTGAAAAACCAGCCCTTAGTCTTATAGGTCGGAGTCCGAGTCAAAATGTATGGTTAATTTTAGGAAATTGTTCAAATACTTCAGAGTAAGAAGAGTCAAAAATGGAAGAGAACGTGTTGGTCAACCCTGTCGTGCCACGGTGAATTGATCATGACCCATACCCATACCCTGTAGATGTATTTTGCCTTTTGAATCACTTTGGTTAAAGTTGACCCTACAAGTTCCACGATATTTAGACTAAACTCGTTTTCTCTGTTACTTTCGTCAGTTTACTCAGTTCTTTATTCTGTGAAATATAGCAATTCACAAACCATTTTCCAAAAACGCTCTCCCGCCACACCTTACACCAAACTTTTATGCAGAGTCGACGCGCTCTCAGAGTGAAATTCGTTATTATATCGCATTTTGAGCGCGACCCGCGCGTTAAAATTGAGAGAGGTCTCTCTGGGACAAATTTACTTTGTAAGGTGTGGCTTAAATAAACCATTCAGATTATTATGTTCAGTGTTACCATGTTTGTGGTGGTTTGTGGTTTTGGTTCAGGAAGTCTAGTGTCTGCTATTACAGCTTGAATGGACACTAGAATTATATTTAAAGGTTACATTTTAGTTTTGCGAACTGGGTTGTAATGTGTAACATTTTGTGAAATGAAGAAGTTAGCGATTTTGACGACCGGTATGGCGTAGTCGGTAGTGACCCTGGCTGCTAAGCCGCGGTCCTGGGTTCTAATCCCGGTAAGGGCATTTATTTGTGTGATGAATACAGATATTTGTATCTGAGTTATGGATGTTTTCTATCTTATATAATTATGTAAATAAGTAAGTATATCGTCGCCTAGCACCCATATTACAAGCTTTGCTTAGTTTGGGGCTAGAATGATCTGTGTAAGGTGTCCCCAATATTGATTTTTATTTAGTAGATGTTACTAAATTTTTCACGGGACCGCCAATCAAGTACCTAGACGGATTGACATACTTGTACACAGCCAGAAAAAATGCTGAGAACTCGTTAGTTTTTTTTTACTCTTGGTGTTGGTTTTCAGTGAGTATGGTTGCCAGAGCACAATGCAAATGTGAAGATTTAGGACCAGCAACGCCTCTTCTATGTAATATGTAGTTTAAGAGTTAACTAATGACAAATATGATTCTTTCTTTGCAACAGAATGCTCTAAATTTAAATGTCATGAGTATCGTATGCAGATTTTGTAAAATAAAAATTACGATGCATTAGTAGGTAGATATTAGCTTCCTAATTTAGAACATTTGCTTATTGTTTCTAAGTATATAATAGACTAGCTTTTGCCCGCGGCTTCTCTCGCGTTAGAAAGAGACAAAAAGTAGCCTATGTCACTCTCCATCCCTTCAACTATCTCCACTCAAAAAATCACGTCAATTCGTCGCTCTGTTTTGCCGTGAAACAAACAGACACACACACTTTCCCATTTAATATTAGTATGGATAACTTAGAAATTGATGAAGATAATTAGTACATTAAAATACAAGTAATTACTATTAATATTGAATTTAGTATTACCATAAGATTTATTGTCCAATATAATTACTACAATTCATTTATTACGTAAGCTCGTACCAGATATCACAGAGCGTCTGTCCCAGACACTTACGTATTCAATTATTGTACTAATCGGCCCCTTGATAAGAAACGGTTCTAAGCTTGTATAATCTTATCGAGGACTAGGTATCTTGTTCCAAGAACAATACTGTTTTGTCGCTCAGAATATTAAATTGAGGCTTAAATTTAACCCTTTGGGCGCTATTGTTTATTAATTTATAAGCCGTTATTGAGGAGTTGTTAGAAGCCTATTGGGACTAAAATTTTGGGTTGCTCAAGGTCAATACCATTTTAACCGAACATGAGTAAGCTATTTTTGGCGTGGAAAATGAAAGTTACTGAAAATATGTATGTGTAAAATTATAATAATATTACACTTTAATAAAATTGGATACCGTTTTATTAGGCAGGCGTCCGGTTTTTTATCCATAGCCCAGTATTTAGTCCATCACTTTCATCAAAATAGACCAGTTCATTTTAGATTCCATTAACTCTCAAATAGTCCTTACACCCTGGCGGGTGTTGCCTCTGCGTGTGTCCCATGATATGGGCAAGGGCAACATCCGCTCGGTGTACCCCTTACATTTCATTAAAGTGTCGAAAGGGCCTCTACGCGTTGGCTTCGGCCACGCGCACGCCTCCCAAAGGTCCGGAATACCATTGTTCCGTGATGGGAAAGACTTACACTTTAAGTTCTCGCGCTTTGTAGGTACACATATTTAAAGTCACACACAGGTCGAACGCGATTAATTAACATTATTTTTACCTTTTTTCCCAACGTTTCGGCCAGGTTGCACTGGCCGTGGTCGCGGAAGACTGAACGTTGGGAAAAAAGGTAAAAATAATGTTAATTAATCGCGTTCGACCTGTGTGTGACTTTAAATATAATAATATTTACTGAATGTAAAAAAATCAGATACATTTTTCAGATCAGACGTATCATCATCATCACTATATACTTTCACTGATGTTATAAAAGTTTTCATACAAAATGGTAGCCATTAGAGATGGGCCGAATATTCGGTATTCGGTATTCGGCATATTCGGCAAGTTTTTCAATGTTCGTATTCGGCCGAATAGTTCGGTTGCATTGCCGAATATTTACCGAATAAACAAAGTAAATAACTAATGAAGATCTTACGTATTCCATTGGATAATAAGCTCCTATTTTAGTGGCTTTCTAAGGAAATACTAAAAATGCGTCAAAATATAAACACAATTGTTTTGTAAAAAAGTTAAAAACCGTAGTTTAAGAGTTGAGAAGAGTTCAGAGTTGTTTTACTAAGTTTTAGTTATCCACTAAATCATAAGAACTTAGATGTAAGTATGTATGAACATTATCAATCATTTCATAGTTTTAATCTTAACATTCGCTTTAAAAATATGGTGTAACCGAATATTCAGCCGAATGTTCGGTTCGGTAAGAGCTGAACCGAATGTTCGGCCGAATATTCGTATTCGGCAAAATCCATATTCGGCCCATCTCTAGTAGCCATGTTTAAGCAATTTATTACGATGTACCTTTCTACATTTCCGGAGATTTTCACCAAATCGTCACAATACAATGCAAAACTTTATTAAGGGTTTTAGCATTGACCTATTTCACAACAGTGACATTGACACTTGATACGGACAATTATGTGCCTACTAGCTTTTGCCCACGGCTTCGCTCGCGTTAGAAAGAAACAAAAAGTAGCCTATGTCACTCTCCATCCCTTCAACTATCGCCACTTAAAAAATCACGTCAATTCGTCGCTCCGTTTTGCCGTGAAAGACGGACAATTAAACAGCAACTTTCCCATTTATGATATTAGTATGGATTTCTGGGTTGATTATTAAACAGGCAATGAGAGGCAGTGTCACTATCGGGCGACAATTTGTCACTGTGGTGAAACAGGCCACATACGTCGTACATAATATTAAAGCTCTCTAAAGAGTTTCGACATGTTGGATCTATAAGTATATCCCTAGGGTT
Source organism: Leguminivora glycinivorella (assembly GCF_023078275.1). Classification (NCBI taxonomy): domain Eukaryota; kingdom Metazoa; phylum Arthropoda; class Insecta; order Lepidoptera; family Tortricidae; genus Leguminivora; species Leguminivora glycinivorella. The sequence goes on from NC_062983.1 coordinate 2,162,701, forward strand.
GCAAAAAAACGGTTCTGGCTTGAAAAAAAACATGAAAAAAAACCGTGAAAAAAAAACAGTTTTTTTTTCTAAAGTACGAAATCTCAAAATTTTTGGTTTATCAGACTTAATGTTAACTATTAAACGAATTTAATCAAATAACTTTAATTTCTGGTCTTATAAAAGTAAGTTTTACGAAATTTGTAGTTGGTAGTTATTACTATTTACTGTTGGCAACACCACCACCTCTCCACGCTACACGCAGCATCGGGGATTCCCCAATAAACGTTTGTATACTGAATGTTAATTGATTTAAAATGTACGCTATTGTTATTGAAACACGTTACAACTCACGAAAAACCGTTATTGTCGTATTATTTGTTCATCTGAAAAAAAAACCATATTTAGAAAAAAAAAACATGGTGCTCGGTTTTTTTTCACAATTCTAAAAAAAAACATTTGTTTTTTTTTCTATTTACAACCCTATATATCCCCACGCAAGTCTTCGAAGACCAGAGGCGAGTGGATCTCGATGCGAAACGCGACGAGTTAAGGGCCCCACCACCAGCGGTCATAAATTACAATTTCGTTGGAGAGGTGCTGACATTGCAGTGAGTGTGGTCGCATATTCACGGCAAAAATAGGCTACGTCAGTCACCTAAAAGCCCACGACCGTCGCTCTCACTAACCGGTACAAACCCAGACGCCATGGCCGAAACCCAGACGCCGAGGCCGAAACCCCGGCCTGGACAGGATGATATCCCCACCCTACGCAAGTCTATCAAAAGACCGGGATTTCTACAGTTTGGTGAAACCTAAAAGGAAATACCAAATAATATATATTATCACTTACCTACATCAAGTATCTATCGGTTGACCTCGATATTAATTAGACCATTTCTCTCGTATCTATTTCTCAATCTGAACCAATCAAACTTATTATGTCTGACATTGATACTTTCGTGATTGTTTTTGAATTATCTATAATATAGGAAATTATATTATAATTTACTATCAGTATTTGTTTAGTTCGACGACGTGATTACTGATATATTATAAACGTCATTTCTGACGCTGAAAGGTCAGTCAGTATCATCGTATACGTATCTTAAAAGCATTATGTATGTATGTATTATTCGAATAAGGCAGTAAGACATTTTTATATGACTTCATAATAAAGGAGCAAAATTTTATGATTTCGTAAAAATAATAATGGTATTTTCAAGATATAAGCACATTCTATGAATAAAATAAATATAAAAAAGAAGGAAAAGAAATATCATATTTTATTAATCTAATAAACTCCTAACAAGGAAATGAAATAAACACCTCAGATTTTTTAACAATCAAAGCTCGGGAAGACGAAGCGTCAAAACACGAAAAGTATTTTAAAAAAGAATTAGAAACACCCAGCAAGTTTCTGTACGTTAATTAAGATGCTGTAATTATATCAAAGCTGTTGCGAAAAATATGGAAGAGGCAAGCTTGAGCTTGGAACAGGTGGAGGTAAGAAATGGCGGAATAATTAACCATAGAAGGTTATTTAGTTAAGGTTTCTAGGCGTTTTTATCTAGTTGGAGAGAAAAATACTGAAGAATAAGAGAAATGAGGCGCTAGCTGACTTGCTTCACGAAATCTGTACTGAGAGTTCGTCTATAGTAGGAAGTATCTATAATATACTTTTATATTTGACGACCGGTCTGGCGCAGTCGATAGTGACCCTGCCTGCTACGCCACGGTTCCGGGTTCGAATCCCGGTAATGGCATTTATTTGTGTGATGAGCACAGATATTTGTTCCTGAGTCATGGATGTTTTCTATGTATATATGTATTTATATATTATATTATATATATCGTTGAGTACCCACAACACAAGCCTTCTTGAGCTTACCGTGGGCCTCAGTCAATCTGTGTAAGAATGTCCTGTAATATAATATAATATATATAATATAATATATAATAATAATAATTACACTGAATCTTTGAGATCACTGCAGATAGACAAAAAAAATAGAAGAATGAAAGATTAAAAATAAAATATAATAACTAATTCATAAACATTTGTAAGAATAAAGTAATAGAATAGAAAAGCACACAACTGTTCAAGTTCTAGTGCCACTAATAGCAAATAAAAGTTTCAAAAACAGAAAACAAAAATTGTGATAATGAAGTGACAGGTTGCTACTGTTGCTAGCCTATAATAGGATCACTGCAATATCACAATGCAATTGCAATATTTCTCAGTCAACTTCTACGATACCCATCATCACAAAATTTTACAACTGCCAAACAAGGCACACATTCATCCCAACTTCACAATGTTTCATTATTTTCATTCTTTACAACTTTTCTAATCTCTCGCGTTGATGACGAGAGTGTTGCTTCCAATTTAAAACAAAATTATAATCCCAAATACGGGACCCTAAATGAACGAGGAAAAGAAAAAGCTCGTTTTGATATTTTTAATATTTCCTGGGAACAGGGATATCTACTGAAGTACGAGGAAATTGTGTCCGAAGTGACAGCGCTTTGCGTTCTTATTTTAGTAAGATATTCATAAAATAAATTAAAAAAATTTTGCGCTATTGAAAATCATGGCATAAAAAAATGACTTGTACATTTTTCATAGCTTATAATGTATAGTAGGCCACTGCTGCCCACGATGCCTGTTAAAGGTTGTCTAGAAAAGATCGCTTTTTAGCGACCGCCTGTTGTTAGTTATACTTTCACTAAATATTATTTGTAGTTTTACAATTTACATGTACGATGGTGCAAAAAAGAATTTTTACTTTTTGTTTTCCTGTTTTCCGCCACTCACGATTTTGTGCATGCTGAGTCAAAGTGCACGATGGCAAACTGAGTGTAGGTCATTTCATTTTGGTATCTCATTTTCATCTTGTTTGATCTATAGATTACAAAAAATGTTTCCAAAAAAGACTTATCAGCAATATTATAGGTACTATAAAAGTCCTCCAAGATGGGATTTCTAAAACTGCAATAAGTTTTATATTCCCGGGCTTTAAAACCACATAGGTTAAATTTTGGCGTAGGCGAGAGGCTGGCAACCTGTAAGTAGTGTCACTGCAATGTCACAATTTCGATTTCTTTCAACCCCTTTTTGCCAAGAGTGTCACTGAATTGAATTAAATAAAGGCACTGTATTGTAACTAATACCACTAAGGCTAAATTGGTCGTTGTTATATAAAAAAAATATAATTGATAGAGAAAATAGTTTCAGTAAAATGCTTCGTTCTCAAAGACCAAACAAACGGTTTCTCGGAAAGAATAACTTCTTTTAAAATGAAGGAAAATTTCCGTATTTTACATCGCTTTCGATAACAAACGTTCTCTTTACTTCAACGTTGTTAAAGAAAATAGACATCACGAACTATTTACTCCATTGCCTTGATTTTTAGGGTTCCGTAGTCAACTAGGAACCCTTATAGTTTCGCCATGTCTGTCTGTCCGTCCGTCCGTCCGCGGATAATCTCAGTAACCGTTAGCACTAGAAAGCTGAAATTTGGTACCAATATGTATATAAATCACGCCAACAAAGTGCAAAAATAAAAAATGGAAAAAAAATGTATTATTAGGGTACTCCCCCTACATGTAAAGTGAGGGCTGATTTTTTTTTTCATTACAACCCCAACGTGTGATATATTGTTGGATAGGTATTTAAAAATAAATAAGGGTTTACTAAGATCGGTTTTTGATAATATTAATATTTTAGGAAATGATCACTCCTAAAGGAAAAAGAAGAGCGTCCCCCCCCCTCTAACTTTTGAACCATATGTTTAAAAAATATGAAAAAAATCACAAAAGTAGAACTTTATAAAGACTTTCTAGGAAAATTGTTTTGAACTTGATAGGTTCAGTAGTTTTTGAGAAAAATATGGAAAACTACGGAACTCTACACTGAGCGTGGCCCGACACGCTCTTGGCCGGTTTTTTTATTTATTTATTTATCAAACTTCATTTTAAGTATATTTTTCAATTGAAATTTTTGCAGTTCGTTTCTTTATAACCATCGTCGTCATTGCACCATCCCGTCTTTTTGTCATAGAATCCTGGGATCTACCGAAGCTAATCCCAAGAATCTGCGTTAGGTACTAGCTTTTACAAAAGTGACTGCCATCTTCTAACCCAACCTAGAGGGTAAACTAGTCCTTATTAAGATTAATCCGGTTTTGTCACGATTCACGATGTGCCCATTCATCGAAAAGCGACCGGTAACTAACACAATGTTATATAAGGTCCTAATTTATTAGTTGCAGATATTTTAACACATGATACTTTACATTAAAATAATTAACTTTAAATATAAATTAAGAAATATTTTCATGTAACTTTTTTGATTTCATTTTCCTAACAAAAAAATTAATTATAATTTCGTCTAAAAAAAATCATCATGTGCATTATCACATGTCACAATAACCACTGTCTGTCATGTCAACAATTGTTTGTTGTAAATGTCGTAAAGGTTCGGCGGGAAAACTGCACATGTCATTGAAGTGGCCAGTTACAGTTAAGTGGTACGTAAAAGAGGTACTAGAATCTGTTCAATGAGTTTTCATTTAATAATCACATAAACAGGGTGTTTTTACGTAGCAAATTTGTTTTTCCGTTTTCTCCAAAAAAACATCGTAAAAGCTATAATGTTTCACGGTTTAATATACTCCAGAGACCGAGTACTATCAGCTGTAAAAATATCTGCATCTAATAAATTAGGACCTTATATTAATTCTTACATAAACTTCGAAAAACTCATTTACGGCCGGGGTTTGAACCATGACAAATTTTGTTAAAAAGTTTAAATTATTGTGGTGTGATAGAACCTTTTACTTCGGAATGAAATAATTTTGATTTCATTCCGCGTCCGTTTCTATTGCTTGTAAAATAATTTAACTTATTGTTTGTGAAACTGCCCCTTGTGACCCATTTGCTGCATAAATGTTTGCGTTTGGAGTCGCAAACTAAATAATGTAAACTGGTATGCGCTCAAAATTTTCATTATAACTTTATTTTTAATGTGAATAAATAAACGTTAAGTAACCATATAATTTATATAAAGTTAAAGGCAAAAATGTAGCTGTTTATGATAATGTTTAAGAACAAGATGTCTCAATGAACTTTGTAGCCATTGGACTTAATTGTCATTGTGAATTGTTTGTTATTATTTTTAATTCCACGTAGATATTTTTTCGGTTTAAATGTTGCTATATTTCAATATTAAATTATCAACTAAAATTCGCGTTTAATATAAAATACCTAATAACATCTTTAAATAGTCCGAAACCGATGAATTTTCTTGTAAAATATTAGAAGAGACGACAGGAAATGACGCCATTTCTTGCAGACATCTGATTTCCGGCGTCACCCCTTAGTTAATAAACTTGGTGGATTTAATGTAATAATGCCCTATTATGAAGCAATATTCTTCCTAGACTTTTATCATTAAAATGCAGCATATTGTTTTTTATTAGCTGGATTTTATTCTGCTTCCGAACACCCTGTTCCGATTTTGAATGTCAATTAATGTAAAGATATCTACTATAGTTCATATTTTTCTTGACACAGGTTTTTTTTTTCTTAAAACAATAAAGGTATAACTATTTTATTACAAGCTTTGATTTGTCTGGTGTTCGGACGTGTTATGTAAAGTTGTTTCAAAGTATTTATTTATTAGAAACCACATTGTTTAGGATTGTAGATTAGTACGACAGTTTAGAGATCGGATAAATATTAAGAGAGATATGGCAAGACTTTGGATTCCTTAAATATGGCTAGACCTCTTAAGACCAAGAATAGAATATTTCGTAATTTTGAGTTAGATTTGGACCGACAGACAAAGGGACAGTGCAAAAGCATGTCGGTTCTTACACAAACATAAATATAAGGGCTCTTTCACGAGACTAAACTACATTTTGTGTTTGTTTTCAAGTTGCTAAAAACAATCATTTTTAACAACCTCTAAACCCTTTTAAAATAGGTACAGGATAAATAGCAATCTCGCCGAGTTTTTTTATTAAAACCTCTCCAATCACGCCAGGATTACCGCCTCGCAAATTGCCGTTCTAGGATCCTTTGCCACATTGACGAAGTTAGCTCCGCGCGGGGGACGATTTTTCGAAATTGTTTTATGGCGTCATATCCTGGGGTAACGATATTTTTAGATTGTAAGCTTTAGAAGGTGTTTGAGAATATACTTATCTATAAAATTTAACTAGATGGGTAAAAAGTGTATAAACGGAAAAAATAATAATGAATAGAATTTATCTGAAAGACAATAACGTGTAAAGAACGTTTAGTAAATTATTACTAGTAAAATACTTGTTTTCTTGTACACCATGCGTACCTATCCTACGTATATATCATTTAGATTGTCGCAAAGAAGGTAATGAAAACAGATATATAATTTTTTTTGGCAAAAACCAATCCAAAACATAAAAGTAAGTACCACCCTGGAAAACTTTTCGAAAAAATATCATAATCGCATAATGGAGCTACAGTTAATAAAATAATCTCCTTCATTCCCGAAATATTTGAAATCAGAGAGAAATAAGCATAAAAACATGATCCGATATTTTTGTTTTCGTAAATCTGTAGATATAAACGACCTTTACTACGTTAGCTACATCATCTACTTTCAGCTTGTGAGCTTCCTTCACTACTTTCCTTGCTCATTCCTTAATCTCCGTTAAAAATAAACTCGAACATGCTTTCAAGCCCAAGTAGCCAATCAAAACTTATCCCGCTAAAAACATTAACAATCTTACAGGTCCGTTTGAACGCTCATCCGTATTGTTAACAAAAACTCCTCAACTCTACAAGCGGGGTTCCGTGTTATGAATAAATTAGAAAAGTTTGCCCTTTCCTTGGGGCCATTAAGTCTTGAGTTTCGAGAGACAAGTGTATTGAGATTTAATGCAAAGAGGAGCAGCTGTATGCTAATATTGGTGGTGCAACTAGTAGTAGGCTTGTGTAGTACATGTACTAATAGTACAAAAGACACGATTCCCTGCACTGTACTAGACTGAACTACTTCCAAATGCTGCTCTCTAGTACATTTAGTACACTCACACACGCGCAACAGAATGGGAGCGAAAGGAGCGAAGAGCCGAGAAGTGACAATGACAGCAAATCGATCCGTGTGATCTGACCACAACCGAACTAGAACCGACTGACTCGGACCGAGAGCGCACGAAAACGGCCGATCAGCTCTCGGCTAGTACGAGCGAGCGTTACTATACGCCATATGCACAATTTAACTCTCGCTCTCTCGGTGTACTATTGTACAAAATGTCCTAAAAGAACGAACTAGTACACTTCGGAGATCGTACTAGTTGGGAGCGATCTTTTCACGAGTGAACGAGCAGGCACAACTCTAACTAGCAGTGTTGTACCTGTGCAAAGCGGAGTGAATGTGGAAAGTGTCTTACGTACTTCACTGTCGTGTCAGTGTATAGAAGCGGGAAAACGTCAGTAGCAGTTACTGAGGCAGTTAAGCTCTGACGTTTTATACGTATCTTTCAAGACAGTAAGTAAAATGAGAAAAAAAATTGCATGGAACTAAAGGCACGAAATAAATGTCTAGTTTCTCTTTATAAATCTTGACGTTCGCGATTTGAAATCAGTATAGGAGTCTTATGTTACTAGTACATTACGGGTATATAAGGTAACCTCCGCTCCCGCTACCGCTCCTCTACCCGCTAAGTTAATAGCCCAACAACGTGAGTTTACGATGTCTTCGCTATCGTACTCGTAATGGTTATATCGCCGAGTGTACTGCAGGCACAGTTCAACTTTGTTGCCCTCGACTGTACTTTGCGATATTTTCGCCTGTTTTGCGACGAAATTTGGAAAGCGGAAAGTTTTTTTATGAATTTGGGTAACGTTCTTTTTACGATTGTTTTGTGTGACTGCAAAATTGGTGGATATTTTTGGGTCGTTCCTTAATTTTAGAACAATAATAACATTATTTTGAGGCACAGGGGGCCGATTTTTGAATCTCACGGCGTTCAAATTCAGAAAATTGTCACCGAAATTGCCTACTATTTTCAGTGACAATTTTCTGAATTCGAACGCCGTGAGATTCAAAAATCGGCCCCCTGGACTAGATTTAGATAGAAGAAACAAATTCATCTATTTGTATGGGACCGAGCGTGTCAGATTTTGTCTTGAAGTTGTTACTTGCCTGTGATTGTAAATATGTCTCAGGCCCTTGGCGAGGCGTTTTTTATGTTTTTGTTGACTTCAACTTACAAAAATTGACGTCAGAAGGCTAAAAGCTGCGAGTAAAGACGGACAACTCAGTGAATTTTACTGAGTTCATTTGACACGCTAAGTAGATATGTTTGCTTGATCTAGTGTTTTGAGGGTAGATTTTGTTTATATTTAACTAAGTACCCAAAGATACAGACTGTAATCCCATCCACTCTTGTCACACCATACATCCAAAATACATAATTATGCTAAATAATAAATTTTAAAGTGGAAAAAAATACTCCCTAGGCTAAGACTTGAACTCACTTTTAAATTTATTTAAAGCTAAATAGCATCATTCGCAGACATCTTTTCTTTCTACGAATAAATAAAATACTACAGTATATCTATAATACTTTTGCCCACCTTTTTAAAAATGCGGAATGGCTCCATCCAAACTTTCACCCACTATTTTAGGGAAGCGGGGAGTTAGAAAGAGACAAAAAGTAGCCTATGTCACTGTCCATCCCTTCAACTATCCCCACTTAAAAAATCACGTCAGTTCGTCGCTCCGTTTTGCCGTGAAAGACGGACAAACAAACAGACACACACACTTTGCCATTTATAATATTGGTATGGTTGGCATTTATAGTATGGATATTCCATGAGTAAATTCCGGAATCGGAAAACAGCAAGGATCTGCAATTCCGCCATACTTCAAAGAGATAAACTTCGGATACACCGTTATCAATAATCCTAATTATTCATCCGGCATCCGTACCTGCTTCCTTTGTGTTATTACCATAGATTTACTCGCTTAGATTAGACATAAATCTTTGGTTAATACTCAATACGTCGGGTGGCTTTGGCTTGAATCTACTTGATTTTAGAGGGGCTAGGACTATCGCTGAATGAATTAGTTATTCTATTATTTAATTTAATCACAGGAACCAACCAAAGCAATAAAGGAAGAAGGAATCCAAAAAAATCGTCTTTATTTCCAACGTTTCGGAAATGGCTTCTTCCTTGTGGTCTCTGAGACTGGCTAAAAAAAATGTCGAAGGTCAATTTTAAAATTTACTTTTATTATTATGTAAAAATTTGGAGTCGTTAAATCCACTTTCCATTAGTGTACTTGTATTCATAACCCACTTCTTAGATACCGGTAAACTCTTCACAGTCTTTCCAGAGATTCCTGGGAACTGAGGACGTATTTCCTTTATGCTTCGACGTTGGACACTTCAAGAAGCGAGAACGGGTTCTAAAGTGTCTAAGCGTTTCGTCGAAGGAGTTATGAAATTTCTAGTACCGTAATTACTTTTTTGTAATTTTTTTTTTGTTGCAAATGATTTGAAAAACTTTTTGTGGAAACGGGGCGTAAGAATATTGCAAAGTTTGGTCCTAAAATCGCTTTGGCCTGAATCTTGATTGAACTATACTCTTGTTAACAATATTTAGCTAACGCCCTTCGTTGCAGAATGTACTATTTATTAAGAATCTGGTAAGAAATCTGTGACTACCAATATCTAAAATATTCGTTCTCACGTCAGAACATCGGCATTTACAATATCCGAGTTGGAGGCATTCCTGTATCAATTTTAAACGGAATCTCAATACCGACAGACATTCTGTTCAGATTGTATTGTTGGGTAGGAAACCTATTTGTGTGATTGGACTGGAGTAAAAAAAGTTTATTCGTGATGCGATTTTATTGCATTCATTATATTCGTGATTTTAAAGTTATTATGTGCAGTAATCATGAAATTTTAAACCAGCCCCTCTAGCACAACTTGCCTTGTTGCGCGCGAGTCCATACTTTAAGTCGCGCTTGGCGCAAGTTGTACTAACCCTTTAGTTCTAGGTATCTGTACGGAAAAAAAAATGCATACAAACACAGATGATTATACATATTTATAAACTATAAATGTGGCAATAATGGCATAGTAAAAAGTTTGTAGTTGCCAGATAGTTTAGTTTTATTTATTTCATAATGATAAATCACATTATAAATTATGCTATGTTAACCTAATATATGAATTTACATGACGATCGTCAATATAATTATAATTATTTCACGTGAATTCATTCAATGATATAATTTCAATAATAATAACAAAAAAGCGAACGGTCTCATAGCGAAGAGTCTCGACCAACATCTTAAGAGACTCTCGCTCGGTGGTTGGATCAAGGGCCAGATGCAGAAGGCGGTGATTTTGGACACAGCGCGGATAGTCCGACGGTTCCTCTCTCTGCAGCCCTAACCACCGGCAGCTTGGGCCCTGCCCCGCTGCTGGCGGCACCCTAGGTTAGGTTTTTTATAATGTGTTTATATGTTTTATATTGTTTTGTAAGTGTTTTATTTTATTTTACTTTTATACTCATATTGTAAAAAACCTAATCTAAGAAAAGAAATAAATAAAGGAAACATAACAAAAAAACTCGGTGTACCCCTTACATTTCATTAAAGTGTCCAAAAGTCCTCTACGTGTTGGCTTCGGCCCCGCGCACGCCTCCCAAAGGTCCGGAACACCATTGTTCCGTGATAGGAAAGACATAAAAACAAAAAGAGTAAAATTAAAAATGAAAACTATCAATTTACACGATCAACTATTTATTGATGTTTTTTCGAAAATGATTTCTTGTTTAAGAGGAAGATGTGCCTGTGAGTCGCTACTGTTTAAGATGGAAGGAGACATCAGTCTGGCTCTGTCGCGCGAATACGCAAGAGCGATAGAGATAGATATCTACGAGCGTTTCGTTTCGTGAGCCTTTCGTGAGCGAGCACCTATGGTACCGCATATTTCTGGTCAGGGGAAGATGGAACTAAAACCCAACCAACCAACCAACCACCAACCAACATACTTTGACCTACTACCTGATACTTTTGAACCAACATACTTAAAACTGTTGGTTCAACACTTTAGTTCCATGTTAAGTTCTTTGGTTTCAGGATTAAACTTAAATTTTTGACCTTAAATTTGATTAATAATATCTGAATTAAATTTCGACAAAACCGTGTCCAATTATCAGCTGCGAATGGATTTTGAATATTTAAAATCATTTATTGCTGGTTTAGGTCCAAAAATATCAACACAAAGAGATTTAATTAAAACGCGCATATTGAAATGGCAAACCGGATATTTGTATATATCTAATTAGTAGTATTATTACATGGCTTTATTTGAATGATATTGTTATTTTAAATCACTATGACAAAAAGAAAACAAAAAATGTTTTTCTGTGCCTGAATTTGATTCCTTTTCCGTATATTATATTCCATTCATAATAAGAACAATAGGGGTCTAAATGCGTAAAATAATCGGTAATACACAATGACGTTCGATAAATAGTTATTTGTTATACAAGGGGGCAAAGTTGTATTTTAACGCCGAGTGTGGAATTGAAAAACGAGCAAGCGAAAGGACTAGTGGAACCACGAGCGAAGCGAGTGGTTCGAGAATAGAATCCTGAACTTGCGAGTTTTTTAACACACGAGAAGTAAAATACATTTGCACCCGAGTGTAACACAAAACTTTTCCCCTCACTATAGCGAGGAAACTACAACGCAAAAAATGCGTTTATCACTGCTGCAGCTTTCAGTAGTTCACGGTTAGTATGAATAGGTAGACATTTGACCACGATCACACCTGATGGTAAGTGATGATGCGGTCTACGGTGGATCACGCTTACCTATGAGATACCTATTTACTCTTGCTTTAAAGAGACCTGGATTGTACTCATGTGGGAACACAGACTCAGGCAGGGCATTCCACTCCTTGGCGGTTCGCAAAATAAATGTTGAAGCGAAACGCTTAGTGCGTATTTTTGGAATACTAACCGTGAAGCGATGCCGCATTGCCGATTGTCTGGTGGTCCTAAGGTGAAATGGGGACAGAGGTGGTAAATCATCTTTATTACTAGATTCACCTACTTTTATCAATTTTAAAACTGTTAATTTGACTTTATTCAAGGTCAAATTACTTTACCCACTAGTGGATAAAATGCGTTTTTACCCGCTGGTATTAAAGGACAAAACACGTGTTTCTGAGCTAGTGAGGGGAAAATAAAATTATCCCTTTCCAGAGCCAGTATCACTAAATGAGGTATTAATTACGATACAAAACCTCGAATCGAGTACATAACTAGTGTTGTTGATTTTCATATGAAACATGGCGGGGCAATTAAGACTACTAAATAGTCGAAATTAGCCTCCATCGCAACTTGAGAAACAGTTTATAATTATGCAACTAACAAAAGAAATAAAAATAATAACATTAAAACTATATTTTTATGCAATGTTTGAGAGGCTGTCTCTCACGCGTCTAGCTCTGCTTTCTCGCCACCTGTTACAGCGCCATCTATCAAGCAAATCGGCAACTAAAATTACAACATAACAAATTAACTTAGAAAAACATAGAGATGTTTTTTTTTATTTGTTTACGTTAGCTTTCCTAAGTAGATACGATAATCATCGCCCATCAGCTCCGTCATAATGTAAATTTCTTTACCCCCGACATTAACTCCATTGCTCTTCTTAGCATAAGCTCCCACTTCAAATTTAGCGGTCCCATTAAACTAAAGCGGTAATGCTCTTAAAATTCTACATTCGCGAGAGCCCGCGGTGATTTCTCTATCTCGTTTTAACACGAATCAACGAAGCGGTAGATTGTTTGCACTCTTGTTTTGAAGTGTATTAAATATTACTGCGGTTTCTGATATTATTATAAATAAATAAATAAATAAATATAAATAAATATTATACGGACATTCTTACACAGATTGACTGAGGCCCACGGTAAGCTCAAGAAGGCTTGTGTTGTGGGTACTCAGACAACGATATATATAATATATAAATACTTATATATATAGAAAACATCCATGACTCAGGAACAAATATCTGTGCTCATCACACAAATAAATGCCCTTACCAGGATTCGAACCCGGGACCGCGGCGTAGCAGGCAGGGTCACTAACGATTGCGCCAGACAGGTCGTCATATTATGAAAATTATAAATGTTGAGTAAACAGTTTTTTTTTTTTTTTTTTTTTTTTTTTTTTTTTTATGGGATAGGAGGCAAACGAGCAGACAGGTCGTTTGAGCATGTTTCCTTCTTTATTCTTATTTCATCTTGTTTATTCAGTCACTTATTAAACTTACAGATGTAGTGCAAAAAGGGTTTCCTTCGGAAACGTTCGTATTTGTCATGCTAGTTCAGTCAATGTCAGTACATCTTGTACTGAGACTGGCTGAAATAGCATGACACGTTCGTACGTTTCCGTAACAATACGAAGGCAACTCTTTTCGCACACAAATCTGTACAGTAATACTCGTATCACCAACACGTTAAATGTCATGCAGGTCAAAGTTCTTCTTGTTAGCGTAGTATTTAACAAAATATAACGCAAATGAAAATAATGGGTATACACTGATTGACAAGCATATGAATTTATCTGTTCGCAGATAAGCACTGCAAAGTAATTTTATAGATTTTAAATTCCCATGCACTACCGGAAAATTAACGTCAGATTTCATCAATTAAATCCGAAAGTTTTACAAGTAGATTTTTACCTAATCACATCAAACCAATAAATAGCAGCACAAATTTTTAATGTTGCTTCAGATGCCCGAGGAGTGGAATGGTTGGTTGGAATGTGTGTTTTATGTTTAGATCGAGTGCAAAATGAGTTTATGTTTGTTTTTTCAATAATTTGAGCAAATAGCAATGTAAAATATTTAAAACAGTAAAAATATGGACGTAAACTAAACGCAAAAACGTGATGGTCACTTGACAAAATGTTTTTGAGGTTTTGTTTGGAAGTTTCTATTCTTCCGCGCGGAGGGACTCGACGCACAGTTTTTTTTTTTAATGTAATTTTATGTGTACTACATTGTATGATTAACAGAAATAATATAAATAAATATTGGGGACACCTTACACAGATGGACTTAGCCCCAAACTAAGCAAAGCTTGTACTATGGGTGCTAAGCGACGATATACATCCTTAAATAGATAAATACATACTTATATACGTAGAAAACATCCATGACTCAGGAACAAATATCAAATCTGTGCTCATCACACAAATAAATGCCCTTACCGGGATTCGAACCCAGGACCGCGGCTTAGCAGGCAGGGTCACTAATACCGACTGAGCCAGACCGTTCGTCAAAATGTCCGTATTTGGGTCACAGGTTTATATATGTGTACCAAATTTCAAGTAAATCGGTCCAGTAGTTTCGGAGAAATCGGCTCAGACACACGAGTCATCCTATAAGGGTTGCGTTTTTCTTTTTTGAGGTACGGAACCCTAAAATTCAGAGAAATATGTACAGTTGTACACGTAGTCCAAGTCGTAATGGCAGCATGTCGATGTACCACGTATTCTATCGTGAGCATTGGCGGCGATAAGCGCGGCTCCCGTACAAGATGCAATTTGCACGGATTGGCTTACGGACGTGAACTCCACGGCAGCATCGCTTTAGATCGTTTTTGGATACATTTTATTTGAAAAGGCGGCATAAACTTCAAATCAATTTAAGTTACAAATTTAAAAAGTTGTTTTTTTTTTATACTACGTCGGTGTCAAACAAGCGTACGGTCCGCCTGATGGAAAGCGGTCACCGTCACCCTGTGGACGCCTGCAACTCAAGGAGTGTCACGTGCGCGTTGCCAACCCATTAGAAACTTGTACACTCATCTTTCATGTGTTAAGTACACAGCAAAAAAGAGTGTACACTCAAAGGACAATGGACTGAACTCATTAGTTCCATAGGTCCTTCCGTCACCAGCACACCGCACCCTCGCTAAGCTCTGGCAGCCTTATTCAACGGCAGGAACACAACACTCACATTTTATTTTAATGCGTCAAACTAGGTAAGGGCTATAAAAAAAACCATTTATTTCAGATAAAAAAATCCATATTTTAATGTTACTTGACATACCCTTTATGGGTTTGTTTATTACATATAATAGTTATCAGGATTACATTATTATCACAGAACAGAAGCTTTAAATTTAAACATAAACAAAACATGCACTTCGTAATCAAAAACAACATAATTCCAGTCTTGCCAAGGCTCGTTTGAATTTAGATTTGATAAGCAGGGCCCCTATTCTGATCCAACGATTAGTTACCGTTCACATCTAATTTTGATACGACTTTGAAAACCTACTGAGAAAAGGTCAATAATTTGATTCAGAAATATAATTAAGTATACGAACATTTCTTTTTTCGCATTTAAGATCTAAAAGACTGTTCAAAAACTTTGTTCTCTATACTTACTTCATGGTTTGCTGATCTATTTAGTAGGTTCCTACTTACTTCTGGGGGTATGAGCATATTTATATGACGGAAGCAAGGGTTACTCTATGGTCTTCTAGTCTTATAGACCTTTGCAGTTTAAATTTGTATTCAAGTTTGTGATTATAAATTATACTGAATTCTTGATTGTGTATATTACATTATTTTGATTAATAAATAAAGTTTTATCTACTGCCAAGTTGTTAAAATCGAATCGGTCCCGCCTTACTGCTACAATTCCGAGATGCCATGACGGATTATCCCCCTCATAATTCCCAGTGAATAATGTACAAGGTGATTGTTCTATTTTCGTTTCATTTCGACTTCATAATGTTGAATTTTGATGTTTTAATAGAAGCTTTGCAAATCCTTTTCACGAGGAAGATTCCGGTACTGATTCTCTATAACATTAATATCTGTTTGGCCTGAATGAAACTTTGTACAGTCTGTTCTGAAAGAGAAGACAATGAATTCATTCATATTTTCTCCATGCACTTTTGCAGCTTATAGTACAAAGATCCCATATATTTCATGACTTCTCTTCCCGAACAGAGTCTTTTTTTTATTATTATAAATGGGCTTACTCTTGGCCACAGACTAGCTAAAGGCAAAGACGTGGCCTACGATGGAGTGAGCTCGCCCAGAAGATGCCTGTTCGCTCTTGATTTATTTGTTCTTTTACATTTAAATTACAGTTTATACTTCATAAATCTATATAAATAAATAAATAAATATTATAGGACATTCTTACACAGATTGACTGAGGCCCACGGTAAGCTCAAGAAGGCTTGTGTTGTGGGTACTTAGACAACGATATATATAATATATAAATACTTATATACATAGAAAACATCCATGACTCAGGAACAAATATCTGTGCTCATCACACAAATAAATGCCCTTACCGGGATTCGAACCCGGGACCGCGGCGCAGCAGGCAGTGTCACTACCGACTGCGCCAGACCGATTATCTTCGTAATGTGAGTTTATAGTTAAAATATGAGGGTCAGGCAATAATAGTAATAAGCTACACCAGTGACATAATACCAGACTGCTTTGAGGAATTTTCAACAAATCTCAAAGATACTAGATCTGAGTCTGTTACAATAGGTCTGCCAACAAAGGCAAATATAAATAACCAGATTCTCTTAACTACTTCATTCAGAAAACTTGGTTAAACGAAATATTGTCATCGGTTACCGCGATAGTTACTCATGAAACTGATTATATCGCGTATAATGAATTTACAATTCATGCCGACGTTTCGAACACTACATTGCATTCGTGACTGCGGATTAACGGGTGACTGAGGAAAAATTACAATGTGCAAAAGCTACCCACATACAAGAAATATTAATGAACCATAAATAATATGGATTTTTAAGACTAGTTCACACACTGTTAATAAAGCTGGTTACACAATTTTCAAAAGAATTACAATTATCATGTTAAAAAACAAATAATTAATTAATCTACACAAAATATACAAACGACTTTTCCACCTGAACAAATAAAGAATTCCAAACAAGGATCACAATACATATTGTTAAAATTTCAGATAGTGTCTAAATTCTTTATAGTAACCCAAAACACGGCAAGCGTAAACGGCCAATATCTTACACCCGACCAAAATCTTTCAGCACTGAAACTTGAGGGTCCGACAAACAGGAGGCTCTCAAATTTACTGTTACTACGCGAACCCTACTTCGTAAAGCTATTGAGCTCAAAAACGCCTGGCGTACAAAGATTTCAAAAATAAGAACAGGGCTTATAGGGATTTTGACTGAACATTCTCGTTCGGTGCTCCTTGGTGGACCGTTTCAACGATTGGTCGATGAGATCACAGCACGTGTGAAATTTGTCGGAAAGACGGGCTAGATCAATATAAAGACGGTCCGATCTTTTTGTCTTGTATTTTTACTGTGTGCGCGCTGGTTCAGCACTATCAAGGAGGTCAAACGCGTTGGGGTCTAGTGATCTTTTAGAAAGGCAAAAGATCGGCCTGAATGGAGGGCACTGCGATGTACAGCGACGTATGGTGGTCACAAGTCACGACCATCAGGCATGTGGTTTCGTCGAAGAAGATTTAATTTTGCTGTCCTGGCTCCATTTTTGTTGACCATATGCCTCGTCCTTAAGTAAAATATAACTCAATGGTAGGGCCCTACTAAGTTGGAGGGTAAGATATTGGTTAAAATAAAAAATAACGCCGAACTACGCGGCATAAACCATAAACTGGGCCCTTTTGAGGGTCGGAGGGATCAGGAGTAAGGGACAGGTGTTAGCGGAGACTTTTGGCGGGCCAATTCTTACTTTTGACAGTTGGTTAAGAGCAATGCACGGACACCGGAAGATGCAGGTTCAAGTCTCGCCGAAAGCGTAATTTTTTTCCTTTAATATAAAATTGTGGAGATTCGTTAGCAGACGTTTTTGCTTGTTAAAAATTAATTTAGTATAAATTAGCGCATTTTTACTGTTGAATTCTCAATGCTACTTGAGACTCCGGTGCCGCTACAAGATGTAATAGTTTGTCGGTAGTTGTCGCTATACACTACCCCAAAGCGTGTGTCATAAGGAAAGGCATAAAAAAAATTGCGATGTTCGGCGCGGCTGCCGTAGCTCTATTGGTTAAGAGCAATGCACGGATTGCTAAGCTTGAAATGACCACTAGGTCTACCACGACATCACATTTATTCTTGCTTTCTCTTACATATTACCTGTGACGTCAGCAGTCCACGCCGATTCTAGTAACCTGGACCAAAACCCGATCCGCAGTCTCGTTACTTATTAATACAACGGTTTAGGGCCTCCTCGGGCTGTAACGACGCCACTAAACATGGTCGCCGGCCCACGTTTTCGTCACTGGTGATTTATCTGCTTTATCTACCTGAGGACTACTGAAGGACATAACTGTATGTCGTGGGTAGAGATTTATGGTTGTTTTAAGGTTATGTCGAACAAGGGAATTTGGACAGGAGCAATACAAGTCGTTGTCTTATCTGATTTTTAAACAGCTGAGCTGTATCATGGTAACAGTATTATAATGTTGGAAGATTATTGAAATCCAAATGGCGAGACGACTAAAAAAAATATTTAGTTGGATAGATTATCAAAAAAATATGGACAAATATTTTTTCGTTTTCGTCGTAAACGAAAATTACCACGGTACAGTAAGAATAAGAATACATATTTAAAGTCACACACAGGTCGAACGCGATTAATTAACATTATTTTTACCTTTTTTCCCAACGTTTCGGCCAGGTTGCACTGGCCGTGGTCGCGGAAGACTGACGTCCCAGCAAAGTGTCACCGGAGATGTAAACAACACAAAACTACCCGATATTAATTTATATAAATGTTCGGGGTAGACAAATAAATATAATCTACCCGCTTTTAGTTATTGTTTATTTCCCACCGCACGACACACAGCACTCACAACCTGTCACGACCTGGCCGAAACGTTGGGAAAAAAGGTAAAAATAATGTTAATTAATCGCGTTCGACCTGTGTGTGATTTTAAATATGTGCGTTGAAGTTTCGCGTGACGTCACGCTCAAGTACAATTTTTACTTAAAAGTGACGTCACTAGCCCCCACTCCGGAACTTTGAGGACCACAGAGCATAACTGTATGTCAGGGGTAGAGATTTAGGGTTGTTTTAAGGTTATGTCGAACAAGGGAATGTGCACACGGACACAATGTGCACACTGTCCAAGTGGCTCGGTTATATCTTGGTAACAGTATTATAATGATGGAAGACTATTGAAATCCCAGAGTCCCAAAAATCTTTAGTAAAGTTTAAAATATGTAAAAAACATGCTTCCATTTTTGTCACTGGTGTCTGCTTTATCTACCTGAGCTGATGATCATTCAAGGACATAACTGTATATTGAGGGAAGAGATTTAGGGAATATTTTGTCAAGAAGCGAATTCGGAAAGGAGCAATACACATCGTGGTCTTGTCCGATCTTTAAAGGGGTGTATCTTTTTTAACTAAAAACGGTGTGTAGAAATGTTGTTGGGTCATAATCTAAATTCTTATAGAGAAGTTGTTACTGTATACTTATGAACGTTTTATTTTATTTTTCGATAAACAAAGTACTTTGTGGTCATGAACATCAAATAAAGCTACGCCAGTACCTCCTGTACCACTACTTCTAGCAGATTTAAATCACTCCTCATCTATTGATGTTTCCTATAGTAATGTATTGAAAAGGCACATTGCTTACGCAAATATTACAAGCGCACACAGACCCTCTAGCACAACTTGCCTTGCGCGCGAGTCCATACTTGAAGTCGCGCTTGATGTATGGAAGGCGAGTTGTGACTTGTGCATGGTAAGATCTCGTTTGGATTTTTGATAATTTCAGCAGAATTTGAATTCCGAATTCGAATAGTACCTAAAGTCTAGTGATTTTTGAAGTTAATTTATGTCACCCATTTCCTACTAACCCAGTACTAGAGATAATATACTTTACGTAGATAAGTATAAATACTTACACAACTGGAGATAGCACATACTGACGCTGGCGAGTATTATTTGGCATTTTGTCAAGCGCGCTTCGCGGTATCTGTGTCTAGTTTCCATAATAATGTAAGTTTGCAACAATATAAGTAGTTTCAAGTAGATAACAGGCTGGCTTTGGCCTGGTAATTGCAATTCATATTTTACTGATAATATGTTTTGTCCTTAACCGCGCTGTAGCGCTGGTGGCCTAGCGGTAAGAGCGTGCAACTTTTGATCCGGAGGTCGCGGGTTCGAACCCCGTCTCGTACCAACGAGTTTTTCGGAACTTATGTGCGAAATGTCATTAGATATTTGCCAGTCGCTTTTCGGTGAAGGAAAACATCATGAGGAAACTGGACTAATTCCAATAAGACCTAGTTACCCTTCGGGTCAGATGGCAATGAGTGTTTCGGAAGTTATGTGCGAAATGTCATTAGATATTTGCAAGTCGCTTTTCGGTGAAGGAAAACATCGTGTGGAAACTGGACTAATTCCAATAAGGCCTAGTTACCCTTCGTGTTGGAAAGTCAGATGGCAGTCGCTTTCGTAAAGCTAGTGCCTACGCCAAATTTTCGGATTAGTTGTCAAAACGGACCCCAGGCTCCCATGAGCCATGGAAAATGCCGGGATAACGCAAGGAGGATGATGTTTTTTGTCCTTAAGGCCAAAACATAATTATTATCAGTAAAATACAGATTACAATGTCGGTGGGCTAATATAATAAAATCGTAATAGATTGTAGTGAACACTATCAGAAGCTATGCAGTAAAATACACTTTTGGTTACAGACGGCTTTGTTCCGTGCACTTAATGATCCGAGATGCAAATCTGCAATTATCGAATTTCTGAAAACCTCGTTTGCATTTCGCTATTGGTCAGAATATATGGGTTGTTATAGTATGAATTTTCTGAGGTGCACTTTTCGGTTTTGCCCTAATCTGTTAAACAATGGCCTTTGTTTCTATTATTCGACGCGGTTAGCTCCCGTTTCCACAGCACGTGCTAAAGTCTCAGTGTAGTTAAAAAGCAACTATCATGATAGCAATAAGGTTCAAATCCATAAAAAGCCCTTTCGGAGATAACACGTTTTGTCATCTTCAAAAAAAATTACCTGCAAAGTTGCACACTGCAAACTGTTTAATAAATTTGAACCTTGTTGCTATCATGATAGTTGCTTTTTAACTACACTGAGACTTTAGCACGTGCTGTGGAAACGGGAGCTAACCGCGGCGAATAATAGAAACAAAGGCCTTTGTTTAGCAGATTAGGGCAAAACCGAAAAGTTCATCTCAGAAAATTCATACTATAGCATAGTTAGAATCCAGATTCTGGTGGCCGCTTAGTTTGTCCGTTGTATTCTGCTGTTTGGTATCAGGTCGCAGATTATGAATGAAACAGGTAAGACTGGATATATTATGTACGGTCAACCAATTGCAACCTTAGGCCACTGTAGAACTATGGCATAGTGATGTTATAAATCAGATTGTAAGAAATCTCTTACTGCTTGTCAATTGTTTAGTTGTAAACTTTTATTGTTTTGTTTTTCATGTTCTTATTTACTGTGTTTTTAAATTTAAGTTTCATGAGGCATTGGATTTATCTGTAGTGTCATTGAAATATATTTTCAAATAAATAAATAAATGTTGACATAGTTGTAGATTGGCCTAGGGTTTCAATTGGTTGACTGTACCCTCTTCTTCTTCTTCTTCTTCCATCCCTGTTCCCGTTATTTGGGGTCGGGCCTCCTCACATATTTGCACCAAGAGATTCTATCTTGGGTTGTCGATTCCGGCAATTGGGCTTTCTTGAGGTCTCTTTTTACCCAATACAACCAGATGTCAGGTATTAGGAAAAACACAGAGTATTGACAAATAACGATTAAGGTAGTCATATTATAAGTTACACAACCAACACAACAAAACGACAACGAACAGATACGCTCTTGTGTTGCAGGCATTAGGCCTGATTTAGACGGCGCGCGAACTCGCATGCGATTTTAGTTACATTGCGGACTGATGAGGTTACATTCAACCTTGCACAGCCAGTCAATACCGTAATGTAATAAAACTCGCATGAGAGTTCTCGTACCGTTTAAATAGGCCCTTAGTTATACGGGCAACTTTACTTTATTTATTTACCGTCTTATTATTCAAACACTCGTTTGCTTTCTATATGATAAATGCACGGCAAAACGGAGCGACGAATCGTCGTGACTTTTTAAGTGGAGATAGTTGAAGGGATGAAGTGACAGAGGCTACTTTTTGTCTCTTACTAACGCGAGCGAAGCCGCGGGCAAAAGCTAGTTTAATAATCATTTGAATTCAAAGAAGTGAAGGTACTTTAATAACAAAACTGTCTCTAGTGAGGAAAACTTTTCAAGTTTTATTTAGAGTAGTTTCTGACACACAAAATATAGGATAAACTTTTATTATAAAGTTGATAGCTAGAAAAAATCCCGGGATCAAGTAAACAAAGATTGTTTTTTAGAAAGTCGAAAGAAAGAATAAATATGATAAAACGTTGATGTTGCTTTATAAATACGTTTGTCGTTTGAATAAATAAGTTCTTGAAACATAGGTTCACAAGAAAAGTCAATTATTCGCAGTTTCTAGCTCCAGGAAAGATATTTCCATAAATAAATTTTGCGGATGAGATAACTTCTCAGAAAATTGCACTTGATTTATTGTGTTTCAAGAATGTTTTTTTTTCTTCCAGGTACGTACGAGTTAAATGACATTGAAAATGAATGATTCAAGCGATGGTATACGTGAGTATTCCAACTTAAACATTATTTATATTCAATAATCTTACAATTCAAGAGGGAAAACCTCGGAGATCCTACTTAATGATTCATCATTCATAAAATAATGAAAATCAGATAATTAAAATCATAAATTCGGTCCTCATAAATATCAAAACAAATAAAACAAAATAAAATGTCATCGATATTAATGTTGTACTTATTTTTAACTTGGTTCATAATCGTAAAATGACTCTTGTACCGAAAATGTATCCAAATCAAACTCCCGTCTTGTAAATCCCTTTATGTAAATACACGTCTAACATCATAATAAAGAACGGCCTAACCAAAGTGATAATCGTTGACACTACGTGGAAATAGAAACGCAGTCTGTCTCTGTCGTGCCACTAAAAAAGAGCGGTAAGGAGAGCAATACGATACGCTTCTTCAGAGAAAGCGATTGTGATATTGGCGAGTTACCCATCACAGAATCGCATTCCACGTATCGATGGAAAGTGGGAATTCATTAAAAGGGGGAGTTGGGGGAAAGGGGAGCATTCAACAATAATAAAGTAATAATCCCCCGTAAGCGGATCTCGGAACTCGTTAAATTGGAGACGGCATTAGAAGGTTTAAATTAAAACAAGGTTGCAGAATCAGGGAATTTCGGAAAGGATGTTGTTGGAAATAATTAGCAATGAATTTGTTATGCATTTAAGCTGTTTTAGTAATCTTGTTTAATATTTTGTTTATGTTGATTAACAATTTCGTGAAAAGTTTGAATGAGTAGTATAAATGCAAAACATATAATTATGTAAGACCAATTAAACTGTCGGTAGATTTGGTATCCCGTTCCTAAAGAGTGCGATAAAATTCATTAATGAGTAATAAGGACGTTATAAGAATTTCTGTTGGAAAGGAGATTTTTGCAATTGTAGCACAAAAACCCTTCTGTGCTGGAAAGCCACATGCATATTTATCTTTCAAACAGCTTTTCCTACTAATCATCCAACTAACAAGATCAAATAATCTCCCAACAGCGATCTCGACGTTCTATCGACGTTCATAGTAAAAAGATTCCTGCTTCGCACAAAAGGATGTTACCGCCACCATTTCCATATACACATACGTCCTTTTAGAGTACCTAAGGCTGGTGTTCCTAAGGGTGCTGTCATTGGGCCACCATTAATAAAAGTTAGCCGGATCAGCGCAACCCTATAACATTTATTTGACGTGGACATGATTGTCTGTTGTTAATATTTTATAGTCCCTATTGTTTTTGATGCCGTTTTGTGGAACTCGGGATTGATTAATAGACTGAGATTTGTACGTTGATTGTTTTAACCGGACACTTATTGCTTTTATTGGACATTTATTTATCCCAAGTTATAATTTCAATCGAAAAAATACTTAATATGCAACGTTATATTAGATTATTAAAAGGGTGTATTGACGATTAGTGTACAATCTGCTACAATGTAAACTAATTTGAAATTTTAAACAAACCGAACATTCAAAAACAGGAATGAAAATAAGTGTTTTTTTTTATTATGTATCTGATTAACTGTACACGTAAATGAGACTCTGGTTTATATATAGTATATATTCTCAGACGAAGGATACTATAGACTTGACGCAAGCGTACACCCGTAAGGGACAGATATAGAATAATGGAGCGAATTTAAGAATCACTTTAAAAATGGCTGACAGTTTACCATAAACAACCTACGTAATTTGGGCGTATAATAAGCTTGACAGTCACGTCCTTATTGTTTGCCACAAACTCCATACAAACTCGTTTGTGGCAACGGCGGAAAAGTGAAACTATGACAAAGACAAAAAATAACATTTTGCTCTCTGTCACTCTTATTATAATTTGTATGGTACCATCTCGTTCGGTAGTGGTATTATTATTTGGCTGTCTAGTCTATAGTATCCTTTGTTTAAGTATATATTTCATTATAACTGAGGTTTGCTTATTTAAATAAAATGCACCGAAGCACAAACAATCGGGCTTAATGACGCGAGATATTAAAAAGTATAAACGGTAATAAGAAAGATTTCAGTCCTCCCCATTGCCGTGCTCTGTACAATACTCCATAAATCATTCGCCATCCTTGAAACCTGTCTAGCTTGTAACAATCGTTGATGCTACGTAGCAATAGAATCTCTGTCTGGCTCTGTCGCGCCACTACAGAGCGATAGGGAGAGATAGCTAAGCGTAAGCGATTGTGACGACGGCTAGGTACACAGTAAAGACTGTAAAATGCTTCAAACACATGATCACACTTTGTACTTTACTCCTTTGTTGAAAAGGTTGAAAATTTAAACATATCCTTAACTTCGACTGTAGGTACATTAATACCTCGTTCATCACGCTCCTTACTTTCTGTTGTCAACTCCAAATTTTCCCGTTACGAAACTTTTCTAGATTTTACTTAGACTTCTGATTGATCGAGAACTTTCCTGATAATAGTAATGGAATCCTAATGTGATAAGACTGATAAAGTAGAGAAAACTTTGTAGTTTTTATTGATTTTGTTTCAGCAAAATACCTAAAAATAATAAGATAAGTAGGTAAACAGGAAATAAATGATCGGTGTTTCTCAAGGTAGCGTTATTGGGCCACCAACCATAATTCATTATTATAGAAAATTTTTGCTTAGATAGCTACGAATAATGTGGGTCGGCTTGTCCTTTTTGCAAGCGGGCAATACTGTGAAAATATTCCAGCCATTCATACCCAAACTATCGCGCCACTACTTACTATGAAAGCCCAACATTTATTATGAACGGGGCAATATCCTGGTATAAAATTTAAGCCCCCAAAAGCTCACGTGGTTCTGCTTTAGTGAAAAATACTCGGTCCGTACAGAGTGGGCGGTAAATGCCCAGGCTGACTATTCCCAATGGTCCACGAGAATTTGCGTATAAGGACATTTTTGGAAAAAAAGTGTAAAAATCATCAACTTTTGTGTTTTTCTACTCAACAACCCACAAGACTGCGGTATTTGCGGACCGAAACTACCTTCAAACCTTCAAGAAAAGAGCGTACACCCATCTTGAAGGCCAGCAACGCACCTCCAACACTTCTGGTGTTTCGGGTGTCCATGGGCGGCAGTGATCGCTTACCATCAGGCGACCTGTCTGCTCGTTGGTCTCCTATCCCATAAAAAAAAGACAAGGACTTTTTTTCGGAGCCATGTCCTATCGGAGGTTGGCTTATGAAAGCTACTCGTATACGGACTTTAGACCACAGCTGCGCGTAATAATTAGAGAGTGCTGTTTTTCAACCATTTTCGCAATTTGTGAGAATCATATTTTTCCTTGGATCTTTTCAAAAGGATAATGTGTTGAAGAACATTAAACCCCTCGCCCTGAATATATTTTTCGAGAACTATCGATATAATAATGTGATCTAGGAACAAATAATAAACCCTCAATTTGTGACGCTAGTTTCATACATTTTATATGAATAACTATAACAATTATTCTTCATCATAATCAAAATTCCGTGTAATTTTCAGTCAACATAACCCAAGACTGAGAGTTTTAGAGAGTGATTTTTCAAAAAAAGAAAATATCAGGTGTACTTTTACCGAGTTCTCCTCGATTTTTTGCCTTGAATTTCTACATATCTGTGTCCAGTAGATTCCAGTTATACTGGTTTTTAGTCGTTCTTGTACATTTCCTTGCATTTGGAACGGTCTGGGCATTAATTTATGAGCCCGAGGGTCCCGCCCGACGAGGATAAACTAGGGTTCCGTATTCCCTTGTTTCTTTTTTTTGACCGAATTTATACTGCGGTTCTTGGCTAATATTTTATGCGGGTTGTGGTTATATGTAAATAATTGTTGTTAGTTAAATGAGATGGAAAAACTTTACAATATACGTAATATTGTTTTCAGTATTTTTTTTTAATACGTTTCCATTTTTTTTATGTGCTAAGGAATAAGACTCCTATATATCTATTTAAATATATAAACTGACTGACTGACTGACAAATCAACGCACAGCCGAAACCGCTGGTCCTAGAGATTTCAAATTTGGCACATAGGTTCCTTAAAAGGTGTAGAGTAGCACTAAGAAATGATTTTTAAAATAAATAAATAAATAAATAAATAAAAAGTCATTTACTGTCGCAAATACTTTTAAGGTTACAATTACTTAAGTATTTATTTCTATCATGCAACTATTAAGAGGATACGGTAGCGAAAATGCTAAAATGGAAAGGAGCCCCCCTTTCAACTTGGGAATTTTAGTTAAATATACAAGTGTTATTAACTAGATTTATCGAAAAAAAATTGTCCATTAAGAACAACTCAGTCAACAGATATTTCAAAAAAATCTTTAAAATCGAGGTTCCGCTCTCGACTCTTTCCTCCTTCAAAACTTAATCAATCTGAACGAAATTTGAGAATCTGAATAACAATGAAATAATCTATGTCGGACCGTTTAGTTTTTTTGGTTAATTGTTACCAATCTTGAGTATCACACCTTTTTTTGCGCCACAATGAAAAAGGCCGTTTTTGGAAATTTTTGATTGGCTCTAGAATCTTTAAAAAGCATAATATCAAAAAAATCAAAACGGTCCGACACAGATAAAAATAATAATAACAATCTGTGTTGAAAAAATCATTGCTCTATCTTCAAAAACCAGGGAGGAAATAGTCGAGAGCGTTTGTATGGAGAATTGACCCCTACCGTATCGTCTTAACTAGGTATTTACGAGTAAGCTACGCAATGATATGATACAGTACAATCATGTATATATTCTATAGCTATGATTACAACATCGAGGACTTAAAATATTAACTAATTACCTACAGTTAAATACTAGGTGCGACAATAGGCTCGAGACTCAGCTTGTGCCGCGAGTCTAGTGACTGCACAGCGCTGTTTTTCAACACTTACCTCCTAAGGGGGTGAAATGGGGTCCAAAGTTTATAGGGAAAAATAGAGAAAAGCTTATAGTTGTGAATAAGATTACTGTTGACCTGTTAGTGTCGTGTTGTGTAGTGATTCAAATATTTCAAATACTAGTGAGCACAAATTAGTTCGCGTGATTTGTACAAATGTTAATTCTTCCTGAGTCTGACTCACGAGTAATTTATTTGTTTTTAAGTATTTCTATAATACTCGTACTTACACATATATTTAGCTGCGTGAATTTGGAAACTATAGAAATATTTACAATTTTTAGGCCTTCGTTAGGGACTTCTTTATGAAAAATTAAGATAATTATATTTTTTTTATTATACCATCAATTGCCACTATTATACATTTTAACAGCGAAAATATAGGTTACTTATAGTAACATCAAAAAATAAACATAAATAATACAGATCCAAGTAACACGTCAGTATTTTATATCGCTCGCGGCGCTCGAGGTCACAAACTTGGATTATTCATTAGGCCAACATCATAAACAAGTCCGCAAAAAATCAGAACTACCGGAATTGACGCATATGGCCCCATACATTCAGGCGAAAAAGTTACTGTATTATCTCTTTACTCACAAAAATATTCGTTTCAAAACACTTTAATATCGCAAAATACACTAGCAAAACAAATTATTTCCCTCACACAGCCTTTACAGCAGCGTATTTGCTGTAAGTAATTTTCGACACTCCACGCGACGCAAAAACGCGTTGAAGATGATCGATGACGTAACAAAACAGGTCGGAATTGAAGTGGTGTAAGTTATGAAAAGTTGGGTTTTTTAATTTATTTTTTGATACTTAAGAGAAAGTTCGCATCGCATCCGAAACACTACACTGCGCTCCAAAACACGAATAGCTGATGTGGGGGAGAAAACCGCCAGACTAAAGTGGGACTGGGCAGGCCACGTTTGTCGCATGCACCCGGATAGGTGGGCCAGCATAGCCACCAAGTGGATGCCTCAAATTAAGCGCGGACGTGGAAGGCCCAGACGGAGATGGCGGGACGACTTTGACACCATGACTAATTGGCCAGAAATAGCACACCAACGGGAGCTGTGGAAATCACGGGGAGAGGCCTTTGCCCAGCAGTGGGACACATAAACGGGCTATCTAAAAAAAAAAGAGAAAGTTTAAGAAGTAGAAGATGGATTGCGAGCATCCATAACGTTTGTTGTTCATTTGTTCCAACAGAAGATTAGATAACAGTTTATAATTCAACAGTTTTTTTTTTTTTTTTTTAATGGAAACATTTGCAATCTACCACTAGGCTATTGCTTGTCAGATAAAAATCTTAAAAAATCAATTTAGCAAGGACAGCGCGTCGTAACTTTTACTTGTTGTTGTTTAAGAAGGGTAATATTAATGCTCTTACGGCAAATGTTGCTATAGGTCCTTTTGACTTCTGTGGTGGATAATTTTGCTGACTTGATTGAGGACTTGGTCTCACTTGGTGGCTCAGATGGCAAGAACCCTGGAGTATTTGGACGCGGGATCCTCTCTCACGCATTGGGCTATACAGCCAGGAACGCAAGTGTCGTCTGAATGCTACCTAAATCATCTGACAAAGCCTCAAAGCAGGCCTGTTTTAAAGAAGACAGAAGCTCTGTGTAACTAACAGACTCAACTGACAGACTCAAAACTATAAAAAATAAGTCTCCAAAAGTTCCCAACTCAGACCAACCCCGAAACGCTGTCACGCAATGTTTACACCGAAACGTCGTGTTGAATATTGAATTTTAAGTTAGAGCAACGCTGTTAGTAAATGTACGGGTACCTGACACCCGGTATTTCAGAACTTATAAGGACATTTGCATGATAAAGTTGTTGGGACATGTCTTTATATTCGAAACTTGTTAGGATTATGTCAAGGTTTTTATATTTGTTTAGTTTCATGTTTCTGTAACGAAGAACTTTGTTTTTAACCGCCGACGCAAAAACGACGGGGTGTTATATGTTTGACGTGTCTGTCTGTATGTCTCTCTGACTGTTTGTCTGTCTGTCTGTCTGTATGTGTGTCTGTCTGTGGCATCGTAGCTCCCGAACGGATGAACCGATTTAGATTTAGTTTGTTTTTGTTTGAAAGCTGAATTAGTCGGGAGTGTTCTTAGCCATGTTTCATGAAAATCGGTGCACTATGTCGCGGTCGGGGGTTTTTTCAAAATTTTAATTTTGTGGGTAGGTTATTTCTACAGAAATTAAAGCAAAAACGACGGGGTGTTATAAGTTTGACGTGTCTGTCTGTCTGTCTGTTTGTCTGTCTGTCTGTCTGTCTGTGTGTGTGTCTGTCTGTGGCATCGTAGCTCCCGAACGGATGAACCGATTTAGATTTAGTTTGTTTTTGTTTGAAAGCTGAGTTAGTCGGGAGTGTTCTTAGCCATGTTTCATGAAAATCGGTGCACTATCTCGCGGTCGGGGGTTTTTCAAAATTTTAATTTTGTGGGTAGGTTATATCTACAGAAATCATCAATGTTTTTTTATTTATCAAAGATGAAAAACTATTAAAGGAAGAAGATAGTAATTAGGTGTAGCTTCGAAGAGCGGGATAGTTTCAAAACTAGGACGTTTATTTCAATTTATACCTGGTAGGTATTTCATTAGACTTTTTGGGAACTTATGTGCGAAATGTCATTTAATGTTTTTAGTCGCTTTTCGGTGAAGGAAGACATCGTGAGGAAACCGGACTAATTCCAATAAGGCCTAGTTACTAGTTGGGTTGGAAGGTCAGATGCACAGATGTCATATATACCATAGATCAAACAAACGTATCTACTTAGCGTGTCAAATGAACTCAGTGAAATCCACTGAGTTGTCCGTCTTTACTCGCAGCTTGCAGCTTTCGGGCGTCAGTTTTTGTATGTTGAAGTCAACCAAAACATAAAAAATGCCTCGTTACGTGATATTCAATTGCAACAACACAAAAATTATGAACAATCAAGAGCCTGAGACATATTTAAAATTACAGGCAAGAATCAACTTCAGTACAAAATTTGACACGCTCGGCCCCTATACAAATATATGAATTTGTTTCTTCTATCTAAATTAAGTTCTGTGGTCAGATGGCAGTCGCTTTCGTAAAACTAGTGCCTACGCCAAATCTTGGGATTAGTTGTTACAGCGGACCCCAGGCTCCCATGAGCCGTGGAAAATGCCGCGATAACGCAAGGTAGATGATAGATCTTTGATCCCGATCTATTTTAAACCCACGCAATTTCCTGGTGAAATGTTTTTTTAATTATTTGTATTTGCTTCAGCGAGTATTAGCTCCAAGCTTTGAATGACATAAGGTCACACAGGACAGAAGCGAATGCAAAAATCGGTTGATTGTGTCAGAGGTTGGCGAAGCCAAGTAAGAAAGATAAAAACAAAAACCGGCCAAGAGCGTGTCGGGCCACGCTCAGTGTAGGGTTCCGTAGTTTTCCGTATTTTTCTCAAAAACTACTGAACGTATCAAGTTGAAAACAATTTTCCTAGAAAGTCTTTATAAAGTTCTACTTTTGTGATTTTTTTCATATTTTTTGAACTTATGCTTCAAAAGTTAGAGGGGGGGGACGCACTTTTTTTCCTTTAGGAGCGATTATTTCCAGAAATATTAATATTATCAAAAAACTATCTTAGTAAACCCTTATTCATTATTAAATACCTATCTAACAATATATCACACATTGGGGTTGGAATGAAAAAAATATCAGCCCCCACTTTACATGTAGGGGGGGTACCCTAATAAAACATTTTTTCCATTTTTTATTTTTGCACTTTGTTGGCGTGATTGATATACATGTTGGTACCACATTTCAGCTTTCTAGTGATAACGGTTACT
The DNA here is from genome assembly GCF_023078275.1 of Leguminivora glycinivorella. NCBI lineage: Eukaryota > Metazoa > Arthropoda > Insecta > Lepidoptera > Tortricidae > Leguminivora > Leguminivora glycinivorella. The sequence continues at coordinate 2,194,190 of NC_062983.1, forward strand.
GAGATTATCCGCGGACGGACGGACGGACGGACGGACGGACGGACGGACGGACGGACGGACGGACGGACGGACGGACGGACGGACGGACGGACGGACGGACGGACGGACGGACGGACGGACGGACGGACGGACAGACAGGCATGGCGAAACTATAAGGGTTCCTAGTTGACTACGGAACCCTAAAAAGCCCTCTTGTCGCATCTCCTAAAATACAAGTCATGGAGTCCTAATTTTTCTGCAACCTACCCTCATCCAATTTTGACAGGTTCATTCCCACCCCACCACTTAGTTCATTTTTTATCTCCCATCAGATGTCCCCTGGCTAATAAAAATAATGGAGTCGCAACATTAACTGGGTTATATGTAATTATGTGTCTTAGTGCCGGTTGTGGGGACATTGTACTCATTTGAGGTTTATTACTGCCATCTGAGAAAGCCTAAAGTAAGTGTTTGTTGTTTATGTCTGTTTGTACAGTTTTGTCGTCAAGGACTGTGTGTCTAACGGTATAGTGTGTTGAACTTAAGTTATTTACTTTAATATTGTCTTCGGTTACCGCGATAGTTACTCATGAAATAAAACTATGGAAACGGATTAAATCGCGTATAATGAATTTAAAATACATCCCGACGTTTCGAACTCTTTACAGCGTTCGTGGTCAACGGGTGACTGAGGAAAAATTAAAATGTGCAAAAGCTACCCACTTACAAGAAATATTAACGAACCATGACCACAAATAATATAGATTTCTAAGGCAGGTTCACACACTATTAATAAAGCCAGTTATACAATATTCAAAAAATTTTACCATTTAATAGTGTGTGAACCTGCCTTAGAAATCTATATTATTTGTGGTCATGGTTCGTTAATATTTCTTGTAAGTGGGTAGCTTTTGCACATTTTAATTTTTCCTCAGTCACCCGTTGACCACGAACGCTGTAAAGAGTTCGAAACGTCGGGATGTATTTTAAATTCATTATACGCGATTTAATCCGTTTCCATAGTTTTATTTTATTTACTTTATTTATAACTAGCTTTCATTCCACAATTTGAAAATTGCGGAATGCTCCATATAAACGTCCACCCCCTATTTTAGGGGAGTGGGAGGTTAGAAAGAGACAAAAAGTAGCCTATATCACTCTGCATCCCTTCAGCTATCTCCACTTAAAAAATCACGTCAATTCGTCGCTCCGTTTTGGCGTGAAAGGCGGACAAACAAACAGACATGTACACTTTCCCATTTATAATATTAAGTATGGATTATAGAAATGAAATTAACGCCGTGCTTTATCCTTACAGTGCGTACGAGCTGAATAATCATATTGAAATACATAGTAATAAATATTTTGATGATGATAAGAAACCTTTAATAATAAACTTGGGAACTGCTGCATTTTAGTAACGTTTCAAGTACAAGCTCTATTTTACAAAAATAATTTCAATGGTTTAATTATTTTGTAAATACTCAAAAAATAATGCAGAAACGAATCTTTCTTTTTAATAATAATTATCTGTTTTGCTTATTCTCTTTCTTGAGAAAAATCAGGTCACCATTATAATATTCGTACATTTCTGAAGAAAATATGTACCTGCTTTGAATTATAAATGATAAGACTGCGAATAAAATGAGAAGCTGACCATGCAGTGAGCACCATATAATAATAAATAAAATAAAATAAAAAGCCTTTTATTTCCTGCTGTAAATATTACATATTTATAACTAATTTTTACTTTAAGGTGGTTAGTAGGTAGAATAATTCATTTCAGTTTTGTTTTATTTATATTTTGCTTAATTACTAGTATTAGAATGGTTAGTTTGATTATATACCTAATTATATTTCCTTAACACTTGTATGTAGTGAGCACCATAGTATAACAATTCTTTCACACTAATAAGTAAATCTTCGTAACAGAACCAAAAGGAAGTATTTTCGAGTTATAAACAATTCCTAGTTAACTCAGTCGTGATATCAGAACATTAAGGTAAACACGCGAATAGGGGATCACAAAAAATGTACTACCTAGTTTTTGCCTTTGGAGAAATTAATCACAGCATTTTAGTTTCAACTGTTGCCTATTATAGTAAAGCGACGGTTGTTTTTTGTCTCCTTCTTATTAGAAATAATCTCTCTCTCTTTTTTTATATATAGATCAGTCTGTTGTTATTTTTCTTGTAACGTTTTCACTTTTATTCTTTTTAACTGTTTGACCACTTCTCTTGTATGTGTTTTGCATTTCTTCTGTCTGTTACCCTCCGTGAATCTTTCTCACTTGATGGTCTCATCGGAAGATCAGCGCTGGAAGTCACCAGCAACACGCTGAGATGAGGCTATTTCGTGGCACTTCATTCCTTTCTGTCTTGTTGTTATTATGTGTATTTTATCTTGCCTGTGTTCACGAATAAATGTTTATTCTATTCTTTTCTATTCTATTCTATAATCATATGGTACAACACCCATACAATTGTGAACCGAATCTGTGTCAAACACAGGCCATAATAGGATAAGCATTGTAGTACAAGTTGTTGTACTTCTACCACTTCTACAGAAGATTCTAATAATCCATTAAGGTAAGATGACAGTCTATCATATAAAACTGTTTATTGTCTATAAGCTCTTAGATTCTTTGTCACCCTGCATTTGTATACATATGTATGTACCCTCATAAATCGATCTACGCCAGGAGATCGATTTCTGAATTTCGAGCACTCGAATTCGCCATTCGAAAGTCTTTGGAAAACGACGTAATGCTAATTTTGAAAAAGGACGGCTAGTAATTTTGAAACTAGTGGTAATGACCACTCGTTTTCGATTCTATTATTATAATTTAAATCGCTAGTAGTGGAGATATTATTGAACTAATTTCGCAAAATCGTCTGGCCGAGATTCAAAAGTCGGCCCCATGTTTGGGGCTTTTTTTCTGATTGTGTGAGTTCATTACCTACGATGGTTACGTATAAAAATAAAAACTTTTTCTTTACTCTTGCCTCCAAGTAAGTAACAATTTTTATGCAAGTTTTTTTCAAAACAGATTTTTCATTTACACAGGCTTCTTACTCCTCTCCGAAACGTGAATAATCTGGCGAGTATTTTCTTCACATCAGAAATATTTCTATTACAAACTTTGTAGCAAATACACAGAGTGTGATTTTTGTTTATTAGTTAAAGGTTCACACACACATAACACTAATTCAGCTAACGTTGTACCAAATAAAAGAGCCAGTGTAACATGTTGACCTTTCAAAAGGTATTTCTCTACAGCTAATAAAAGGGCTCAGGAAGTAAATAACGCGATACTCACGGGTGTGGTGAATACGTAAACAAACATGATATCGCAAAATATTAGATACTTGAATTGCAATTGTTTAAAACTGTAGATTTAGACGATGTAATTATGTAAGTTTACAATGAGATGAAACCTAAAAGCCAAACTGTAAATGGTATTAGTACTGAAGCTGGAAAGAACCAGATATTTTGATGATGATAAACACATACAGATGTTCGAAAAACGATCAGTCTGATCAGAATATGTGGCCGCTTCCAATAGAGAAATTCCTACATTTCTACGGAACTTTATAAGTTAACAAAATCAGCAGATCGAGCTAGTACTTCTTGCCACATCCTTTTGTACTCTTTATACCTAGAGCATTAAATACTGCTTTGGCAAGCAACCTTAGTACGAGTAATTATACACACCGCCCACTTTCTACTTGACTATATTCGGTAAAGTATTGAGTACTCCTAAGATTTTGTCTACTATTCAAAAACAAAAGTGGAAATGAAGTAGAAACTTTGCCCGCGTCTATTTTTGTAGAACCCTAAGAGATTTTCGAAGCGCTTAGTGTAAAACCCTTTCTTCCGGTCAACGCAGCCGCCCGTGTATCACATCCAATTTGACGCGGCGTTCCACATTCGTGTAATTCGGGCTGTAAGTCGGGAATTAATTATATCGTGCGTGTTTCTCACTCGGAATCACCCGAAGCTTTTTTGTCAAACGCTGTTCGGAGTAATGACTGATTTGGGTACAAATTTTATGTGACGTGAAAGAGAAATAGATTTTGAAATGATAATGGGATTAAATGTAATGAAGGTAAAACTTGAAGGATTGACTCCGTATTATAGACATATTTTTGTCAATGAATCTGAGAACTATATTTATTCCGGTATTTTATCGGTGTCCTCATTTGTATGTAACAACCTCAACGACTTCGCGCGGCGTCTAAACGGGCCATTAAATATCAATTAAGTAGTATATGTCTCCATCACTACATCTTGTGGCCTTTGACACTAGACTTCGCCATTCGCTCCTATCCTGAGAAATCTGATGATATGCAGTTGCTAGAAGGTCACGTCGATTTTTCTGGATCTTATTGATCCATCAGTACTTCAGTATTTTTACCGGACGTTTCTCGATACAAAAAAATGATTCCATTAAATATTCTTACCATAAGTAAAAAAAAAATGATGTCGAATGTTTCAATTATTAAAAATATGAATATATTTATTGCATTCTTAAAACAAAAAATATGATACACAGCACTTTACAAAGTACATCCACAGCGCAGGCTTCGGACAACAAACCAGGTAGGTCACAGACGTTACTAAAACTAAAATATTCCTCCCTGGATCGTAATAATTAATATCGTTTAATAATAATCGCATTAGAAGTAAGTTGAAAATAACAGTACGTAAAATAAGATCAAAGACTACATGGAAAAGGAATTTTCCCATTTTCAGATTATTTATATCCCATACCCGTCTCAAAGGACTGGGAAGACGTAGTTGACCTAAGTAAAGAACGGTATAAGCGTCTATTTTTCTATTTACATTTGTCGTTTCTTGCAAAGAAGGAAAATCCAGTTAAGGAATAATAGTAGAATAATAAATGCTATTTTTTCCACATGACAGATGCGGGTTGATTAGATTTGGAGCTTTCGAAAAATGAGTTTGCTTTGAAGGTCATTTTGCGAAGAATTAAGGGTTGTATTATGCATACATTAATTCTGGAAAGCAGTGATGGAAAGTAATGTGGGGAAATAGATGGCGCTTCCTTAGGATTTTGAAGCAAAATTTTGTGCTTATATTGAGTAGGTATATTTGGAAGTTATGTGGCGTTACACATAAAATCACCGTTATTCACCTCTTTGTTTATTTTGAATAAATAGAACTTTTAGTTCTAAAGTACTTAGGTAGGTATGTAGTTATAGATATTATCAACCACAATCATAACATCATCATCATCATCGGTGAAGGAAAACATCGTGAGGAAACCGGACTACTTACAATAAGGCCTAGTTACCCTTCGGGTTGGAAAAGGGAAGGTCATATGGCAGTCGCTTTCGTAAAACTAGTGCCTACCTACGCCAAATCTTGGAATTCGTTGTCAGAGCGGACTCCAGGCTCCCATGAGCCGCGGCAAATGCCGGGATAACGCAAGCAGGATGATGATGATGAATCATAACCAATTAACCACAAAAAAAAAGATAATTATTGTTTCAAAAATTTTAATGCTCTTCCAGTGTAGGGATAACATCATATTGGCCATTTTTGGTAAATTTAGTAACGTTGAAAGTTTGTTACATCAGTCGATAAATACCGAAGATGAAAATCCATTCTACGAATCTACAATATTCCTGCACAAAGTGACGCAGTTCAGCTTCAACCGAATAACAAGACTGAACAGAGTATCCGATAATAAAATATCTCGCAACTATTTGCCGAGCGACAAATGCCGATAATGGTCCTAATCTGCTCGCCTATTGCCCCGGCGAGAGATATTTGCAATACAAAGCAAACGATAATCCGAGAACGAATCGATTGGTCGATATCTGACGATATTAATGATTGGATGTTTGCGTGGCAAGTCGTGAGCGATTGGCGAGTTGTTTTTTATTTTTATTTGTTCATCATTGGTGACAGAATCTTTTTATATGATAATTGAAGTGGCTACAGAGGTATTTAGAGGAGTTGGTACATCTACAATGACTCTACAGTTAAGCCAATGGTCAATCAGAATTTCTTGTTGCATAAATTAATAAGGCTCGGCCACGTTTTATGAATGGACGATGATCGTGGCGCGAAAAGGGCATACCTAGGTCTCTCAGTAGGATGGAGGCCAAGTGGACGACCTAGATATCGTTGGGGTGATGCCGTTGAAGCGGATCTGCACGATCTCCAAGCATAAAATTGGAGAGACGTCGCTAAGGATCGGGATGATTGGCGTGCACTCGTGTCGGAGGCCAAGACTCATTTTGGGTCGTTGCGCCAATAAGTACGTATAAATCACAGACATTCCTTGACTCTTGTGGTAGTATAGTAGCCGATTCTGCTACTTGTACTATTATAATTATATTCTTCGATTCTGCTTAAGCTGCTGCAACAGAGCTTTTCTTTATCTGCCATGTCTTCTAGTTGTTTCTTATCTATTAAAGTTTTGTGAATGTTAATAATTCTGCAATGTGTAAGTAGACTGTCTTTTAAAACAGATTTCATATCTACACTTATTTAGTAATTTTTATTAGTGGATTGACACCTCTAGCTTCATACGCAGTAGAAAGCTGATTTACATTATAAAGTTTATAAATTGGACCACTTGTTAATTAAACCACTAATCGTTGACGATATTAAATGCACGAGTAATCCCCCTTTTGGCTGTATTGGAATTCGACCAATCAGCCCAAATGCTCAGGTTCCCCGAAATTATGCTTCAGGGATGAGATTTTAGAAGGCTTTCTGCTATGAATTTTATGGGGCAATTTATCTTAATTGCTATCTGTAATTGGTAGGTTATTATATATAGTATTGGATATAGTAATTAGAACTATATTACATACGGATGCAGTACACATAGAAACTAGAAACATTCAATTATCGAACATTACAGATTGTCCGGGACTTAAATAAAGTATGCAAGTTTCTCTTTTTAACCGTGCGTTTTTTTTAAGGGATAGCTCTTCATCAAAGAAGCTAAGGATTTAATATGATCAATAACATTTTCCAAATCATAATCCACTAGACGGTCAGTCGATTATGATAGTAAATTATCATCTACATCTACATAATTATTTTATTATTTCTTTTGTAACGATCATTATACGAATAGTAATATAAGCTGAAATGTAAATTTTAATTGTGAAATTTGTATAAATGAGAGAAATAAACTAAACTAAACTATTCTGTACTAGGAAGGACTTACGTTAGTATAATCAGGGTTTCGGTTAAAAGCTATCATCACTTTTTTTTAATTAGTAAACATCACGGTCTTTCAAGCCCCAACAGGGACCTGGATCCAAATCGCGTACTATGTATTATCATATTTTCTATATCAAATTAATGATGTCAAAAGAAAAACTTGCCTTAAGCAAAATTTATCAAGAATAATAATCTAATTAAACAATAGAACAACGCCTTAATGTGGTCCTACTTCACCATATAAATTATAAAGTTCATAAAGAACTGCCTCAAACACGAGCAAGACCATTTCCTAGCCTTTTAACTTCCTTTGTACAAAAGTTCACTATTCTAAGCTATTAGGTTCAGTTCAAGTTTATATATCATAAAGATTCTTTAATGTGAAAAGTTCAGTTTTTGCAAAACGATACTGCCCGTTAGGAACTATTTTCATTAAACGGCCAGGTTGAGTTGATGAACGATGTACTTTTTTGTGGTTCAGACAAAGGAATCAGGAAAAGGAATGTAAAGGAATTTTCTGGGAATCTATTCCTTAAAAGGCTATAATGTGGATCAAGTTTAGCATGTTTATAATCAGAAAAGACATAATTTTGATACTGCTAAAGCACGCTAGGGAAGATTCGTGAATAGAAAGTATCTTAAAAACTAAACAATGAATGGTGCAGGCTTGATCCAGCTTACGTCTCCTAAATCATCCAATGTTGTTGTTTGTCCTAGGGCACCCCATAGGTGCATAGGGCCTCCACAAGATCCTTCCACGCCTTTCTATCTTTAGCTACCGCCTTGGCCTCGTTCCAGCTGTCCAAATTTTCGCAGCTCGTTCTCAACGCTCCGCTTCCAGGTGTGCCAGGGCTCGCTTCCCTCCTTGAGGGCGCCACTCAAGTCCATCCAATATGTTTCTATTTTCTGTTATTTCACAAACTATATCCTTGTCTCATATATGCTGTGATACTAATAACATGAAACTCATGCAATCAAGTTAGCCACGGCGACGCCATTTTAAAAACTTTGTTTAAACTTGCGACAAGCGACAAACACGAGAAGTTACGCCGCGACATGGACTTTAGTTCTTTATTAACTTATTCTTTGCAAAGAATTTCTCTTTGCTGGATGAAAAATACAAAACTTGCGGAGTTATTTTTACTGTAGCTTCTTTATGGTATGACTGCATGACTGTGCAAACTAATATTTTATACGCAGACTAGGAGCCGACATTTTTTATAAAAATGCAGTTAAGTTTCCTGTATAAATAATTGTTTAATATGAAGTATCTAAGTTAATGGAAATCCCTTCTGAGAGCCCTATGTCACTGACGAGGGATAACAGGATATCATCATCATCATCATCATCATCATCATCACCATCGTCATTATCATCATCATCATTGAAATTGAAATTGAAATCATCATCATCATCATCACCATCATCATCATCTAATTTTTTTATGACAATTTTTTGACAGACACAGACGAAGGGTTAAATGGAGATAGTTGAAGGGATGGATAGTGACATAGGATACTTATTGTCTCTTTCTAACGCGAGTAAATAACAAAAAGTTCAGGGCGATTTCGTAAATAGTCCCATTGTAGTACAAAGTAGAAATTTTAATCCTTCCTAGCATTGTCCTGGCATTTTGACATCGCTCCTATGATACTAGGGTCCGCTTTGGCAAAAAATCCCAGGATTTAGACACTAGTTTTTGCAAAACCTAGTCTTATTGGGATTAGCCCGGTTTCCTCACAATGTTTTTTTCGCCGAAAAGCGACTCGGAAATATCAAATGGGATTTCGCACATAAGTTCCGAAGAACTTCTTGGCACAAGGTCCTCAGTATCATTGTCATCAGATGTATATATTATGTCATTTAGATGTATGTATGTATATAAATAATCTTTAAAGAAAAGGAACAGTCAGTCAGTTTATTCACCTGTGATTATATCGTGACTAAATAACTTTTTGCACAGCAAGCATATAAACTATTTTGTTAATAGTAACTACCTCTATAATAATGTTGAAGTTATTATATCAAAGATATGCTGTATGTTTAGCACGCCAAGTATCGTAACTTACTGTACGTACATAAGTTAGGTTAGCTAGTTCTAATATTAGGCAATACATGTGCCGCGATAAGCCCTAAAGTCTCTGTATGGTTCGTTCTGTTATAACTCTTAGTCACAGACATACCTTATTAATAGACAACGCAAGCGGTACTACTTGGTGAGAGAACTATTTGATTTATAATTTAATTACGTTTTGTAATTACGTTTCGGTAAATGAATACTATATTTAATAACAACACGCTTTAAATTTTATTTATTCAAAATTATAATGACACGTCTTTGCAAAACGATGCATTCCATCCAAATTCTTTAATGAAATTTATTGTACTTGTATTCTTTTAAAAACCTGTCTAAATTATAAATTTAGAATTTGTAACTATCTAAATAGTTAGCATGTGATTTGTGCATTTTGTAAGCATGTGAACATTAATAAAGTTTTTTTCACCACACCAACTGGTAAAGGCTTACTTTGCTATTCGAAAACAGATAGCAAAATTGCATTTTATCCACAAGAGTGCAAAGTAATTTCATACAAATTTTAACTTGATGTCTTGAGCTGGCTGGTATAATTTACGTGTAAATGATGATTTTGAATCATAAATATTGATTAGATTGATAGATTTGATTTAGTTTGATGTTTTATAGTCAGTATTTTGTTCGTGTTGGTGTGGTAAAAAAATTTGTATTTCACTCAGTGGCAAAGTTTGTTTAACCTTCGTGCCTTGAAACCCTCGCAACGCTCAAGATTCCACTTTTTGAAATATTGGAATCTTTCGCATGCTCGGGTATCAATATTGGCACGTGCGGTTAAACAACAACTTTGCCCCCTTGTAAAACAAATAACTATTACATCACAAGTTGGATGTTAAAAACTTCAATCAATCCAAACAAAAGGAGAATTCGTCAGCTTATTGTTATTGAAAAACTGCTGACTTTTCGGGTGTGTACAATACAATACAAATTGAATGTTCTTTATGGCTCACCAATATTAAAAGCACATGATATCAAAACTTAAGCACATAACTTTCACTATTGCGGTGTCTACACATAAAAATGTCTGCTATCCAAGCTTACATAACACTTTAGCAGATACGCCCGGCTGGTACGGAAAATATGCAAATTATTACCTGCATGCAAGAATATATTTCTGTAGGAAACAATAACTGTAAATAAGGAAGGATAAGGGAATGGTTATGGCAGGCAACAATAGAAAAAATTGTTCACGAAACTCATAGCTAAGGAAACAAATCACAACTGATGGTATGATGAGAATTTTTCGGGATTTTGTACGGAGTCTACCTTTGAGGGTTGTTTTTCAATTTGGGAAATGCGTGGATTATGATCCGTATTTGAACAATGGTTTTTAACACCCGACGCAAAAATGACGGGGTGTTATAAGTTTGACGTGTCTGTCTGTCTGTGTGTGTCTGTCTGAGGCATCGTAGCTCCCGAACAGATGAACCGATTTAGATTTAGTTTTTTTGTCAGAAAGCTGAGTTAGTCGGGAGTGTTTCCTGAGCTATGTTTCATGAAAATCTGTCTACTATGTCGCGGCCGGGGTTTTTTTTTTAATTTTTTATTTTGTGGTTAGGTTATTACACTATTAAGTTGAGTTCCACATGTATCCACTAAACACTCGTGCCGTATATAACCGGTGGATACTCTATTTAATAATTCAAACATGGTAAAACATGGAAAAAACGGATCAGTTACAATTGCCCCCCAGTTGATATTTGCCCCACTGTACCTTAGTTCCATTTCTATTCTTTTTTGCCAAGCTGTACATATTCTTACCCAGATAAAATTTTGAAAAACCACCGACTGCGACGTAGTAGACCGATTTTCATGAAACATGGCTAAGAACACTGAGAGAAATTTGCATTGTGAATTTAACAAGTTCGACTTGTTGCGGTTTATCCGTTTGAATCAGCCAAACGTATGTTTAAAACAATATGTGTCAGGTTGTTTTTATAAAATCGACTTGTTGATTCAAATATATTGCCGATTCAAATGACAAGTAGCTTGTTGTTTGAACCAAAGAGCACGTAGGCGCTATTTTAACCAAAAAACTTGTTGAACGAACATGAAAACTGGCTGTATTTTCTCTCAGTGAACACTCCCGACCAACTCAGCTTTCAGACAAAAAAAAACTAAATCCAAATCGGTTCATCCGTTCGGGATCTTGTTATCTTTGCAAACAACACATTCGACGATATTAATGAAATGTGCCGACTAATCTTATCCCCCATTATACCGTCACACATTAAATAAATTCCAAGACACATCAATTGTCAGCCCTAATCCCTTTAGCCCGTCACAATACGTCCCCTGCCTGCTAAACGGTCACATCTCAAAATTTTTGATTTTTGAGATTTTTGCAGATTACACTATAGATATCCCAGCATTTGCCATGGTCAGGAGCCTGGGGTCCGCTTTGACAAGTTATCCCAAGATTTGGTGTAGGCACTAGTTTTTAACCCCTGACGCAAAAACGACGGGGTGTTATAAGTTTGACGTGTCTGTCTGTCTGTCTGTTTGTCTGTCTGTCTGTCTGTGTGTGTGTCTGTCTGTGGCATCGTAGCTCCCGAACGGATGAACCGATTTAGATTTAGTTTTTTTTGTCTGAAAGGTGAGTTAGTCGGGAGTATTCTTAGCCATATTTCATGAAAATCGGTCTACTATGTCGCGGTCGGGTTTTTCAAAATTTTAATTACGAAAGCTACTGAAATCTGACCTTCCAAACCGAAGGGTAACTACTGTAACTAGGCCTTATTGGGATTAGTCCGGTTTCCTCACGATGTTTTCCTTCACCGAAAAACGCCTGGCAACTTTTTTTTTTTGAGATAGGGCCGTTTAGCAGTGGACGAATTGTCAGCCCTAATACGTTTAGCCCATCACAATACATAAGGATCCATTATGCCCACAATGCTAGGGTTGTCCCTTGTGCCTTTGTGGTGTGGATTTGCGTATAACGCAGCGAGTAATGGATTTCTTGAATATGATGTCTTTGTAAGTAAATGTGTTTATTTTGAGTTTTTAACCCCCGACGCAAAAACGACGGGGTGTTATAAGTTTGACGTGTCTGTTTGTATGTCTGTCTGTCTGTGTTTGTCTGTCTGTGGCATCGTAGCTCCCGAACGGATGACCGATTTCGATTTAGGTTTTTTTGTTTGAAAGCTGAGTTAGTCGGGAGTGTTCTTAGCCATGTTTCATGAAAATCGGTCCACTATGCCGCGGTTGGGGGTTTTTCAAAATTTTAATTTCGTGGTTAGGTTATATATGCAAGAAATTATTAAGTAGTGCCAAGAGATGAAATTCATGTGACGTAAAAGGGTCAGTGTCACTACCGACTGAGCCAGACCGGTCGTCATATTTAGTGATAAAATTAAGAGATGCTTCAAAATGTTACGTTTGGGTAGACAACACTAATGTAATACAGTGGTAACGCCGTGTCTTGCGTGGGCGACGGTCGCGCGACCGTCGCGCGACCGTCGCGCGACCGTCGCCGTCGCGTCTCATCGCATCGTCTACTTCCATATCGATAAGGTTTGATTTCGTATGCGTCGCATCGCCGTCGCCCACGCAAGCCACGGCGTAATACACAAAGAATCGTAGGGAGTCAACACCTTGCATACTCGCGCGTGAGTCCTTACATATATTTACTGCGACTGTATGGACTCAAGAGCAGAAGTTGTGTTAAAATGTTACATTAATTTTCAAATATTATTTCTCACTCAAGTCACCAACCATTTCCAAGCGTGTTGCTGATGAGGACATTCTGTTTGGTTATAACTATGTGTATTTTGTTTTTGTTCACGCATAAATGTTTATTCTATTATATTTATGACTTGAACGTTTTCAAGATAATGCCTATAAATCAAAGTAAAACACCCTGAAATATTCATTTGTGACATTGTTTGTACGTCAAACCCACCCATGTCGCTAAAATAAACAACAAGTGTCACGTTATCTTGTATTTAAACATAATAGAGTCCGACCACGGCTTTTCAACGTTGTAGTATATAACCACAAAATTAAAGTTTTGGAAAAAAAACCCCGACCGCGACTAGACCGATTTTCATGAAACATGGCTAAGAACACTCCCGACTAAATCAGCTTTCAGATAAAAAAAAACTAAATCTAAATCGGTTCATCCGTTCTTGAGCTACAACGCCACAGACAGACACACACACAGACAGATAGAAAGACACGTCAAATTTGCGTCGGGGGTTAAAAATTACTCGATATCGCAAAAGTCGCGGAATATGACTCACGAAAACTCGAATCGGGGATCTGGCAGACCCCGTCAGCGATGGCCGAACGAACTGGCCCCGTAGCCGAATGGCATTTCTCCGACGCCAAACGAAAGCGATACGCCGCTGGCTCTGTCGCGCCAATACGCAAGCGCGATAGAGATAGATATCTACTAGCGCTTCGTTTCGTGAGCGTTTCGTGAGCGATTGTGCCATTCGGCTAGCCACCCTGGACTCCTTTTTGAAGGAATGGCCAGACACCGCTTTGAATAGAGATAAGTGGAAAGATTAGGGGGAGGCCTTTGCCCAGCAGTGGGACACGACAGGCTCCAAATAATAATAATAAGTCTTTGCACCTGGCGGGGACCAACTCCGGATGAATAACATTTTGCACTTGGGGATGGCATCCGGCACGTGTGGGATACATTACTTTTTAATCCCCGATGCAAAAACGACGGGGTGTTATAATTTTGATGTGTCTGTCTGTGTGTGTGTCTGTCTGTCTGTTTGTTTGTCTGTTTGTTTGTCTGTCTGTTTGTCTGTCTGTCTGTCTGTCTGTCTGTTTGTTTGTCTGTTTGTCTGTCTGTCTGTGTGTGAGTCTGTCTGTAGCATCGTAGCTCCCGAACGGATGAACCGATTTCGATTTATTTTTTTTGTTTGAAAGCTGAGTTAGTCAGTAGTGTTCTTAGCCATGTTTTATGAAAATCGGTCGACTATGTCGCGGTCGGGGGTTTTTTCAAAATTATAATTTTTTCGTTAGGTTATAGATTCAATTGTTCGAAAGGTCCTCTGCGCTGTTGGCTTCGGCCCACGTACCTACGCCTCCCAAAGGTCCGGGGCCTCATGGTCCCGAGATATGGAAAGAATATACAAATAATAATGACATTAATCGATTAATTCAGTCAATACACGCTGAAGGCCAATACACACACCAGTTGCAGTCAAGGACTTTTTATCGCATACCGTGGGTCTAAAATCCGTGGAGTCGCCATAAAAATTTCCGAAGTCAAAGTCAAAGTCCCAGTATGATGTCATATTAAATATGAATATTTATACATACTGTCACATTGTTATAAAAGAAATACATTTTATTGTAAATTATAGCCTATTTTATGTTGTCACACTACTGGAAAAGGCCCAAAGGATGTTTAAACACTAACGCAATCAGAAGAATATTGTCAAATTAATTTTAATAATGTTTTAAAAGAGAACACACACAGATGAGATGTCACAGTTTCGTTTTCTTTCAACCCCTTATTTGCCAAGAGTGGCACTGAAGCTTTAGTAGTTTCATGTGTTCTGCCTACCCCTTTATGGGATACAGGCGTGATTGTATGTTGTATTATGTATGTTAAAAGAGAATGTTATCACAACTGACTAAGAATTTACAGGAAGAATTTATATCACTATCAAGCAAGAATACAGTTTAATAAACTGCTATATAAACCAGTAAATATACTTGGACTAACACAAATGACTGACAAACATTTGCCCCGAACTCAATAAAAGTTATAATAACAGAAACAAAAGCTGAACCCACACAACATTAGTATAAACTGTCACATAAAGGACGAGAGCCAAATAGTGTTGGGCGTAATTCATTACTTTGTGTAATTTATTTATTATTTCCATTATATGTAACTCAATTGTTTGTAATTGGGAATCATGATTGTTTCATTACATTTAATTTTTTGTCTTTAGTTCGCTATAGTATTGTATTTAGATTGATTAGTAATTTAATTACTGAATTACTTTTGTTGATTTGCAAATATAGTCAAAATTACTTGGAGGACATATAAATAAATTTCAGCTTCATCTAACTACATATTTTGGTATGGGTCACAATACATGTCAGATGAATTTCACCTAGTTTCCTTACACTAGGTGAAATTCATCTGACATGTATTGTGACCCATACCAAAATAGTTAGGTATTATAGGATACAAACATATACACATACAGGTATATAAACACATAGCTTGTTTATAAATTTAATTTTCGACTGATTTTGAAATAAAGATAATCAAAACTGCATTATGTTTGATTTATAATTGAGTAAAGTAATTAATAACAAATTGTTATTAAAAATGTATTTGATAATTAGTATAAACACGTGCAACTGATTTCTAAATGTCATATAAATAATTTTCTAGAATTACATTTTGTAATTGCAAGTATTTCAATTACATTTCTCCCAACACTGTCCTACAGACACCCACACCAATTAGACTAATCACAACACCTAAAGATAAATAAGCCTCCAGGGTAACAAAATGTTGATTGCCTCGACACAATTTCCGGGACATGCTTAGCTATAAATTATCTTTTCCATAACATCATAAGATACAGCGCTTGTGCACAGAGATATACCCTTTTGTCTCCGTATGTATAATAGTCGTTATGTGGATGTACTGCCTAAAAGCCGCGTAGTATGGTATGACACTTTCTAAGGGTTCTCCTTTATTGGTTCTTCAATTTGTGTTTACAAGGTAAGGATCTTGTTTAGGCTAATTAGGAATTCAATAATACGGTGTTCCTACTGTTCAGGTAGAACAGGAAGGGGTATTTTTTAATTTGACTATAATACAATGAGGATCTTTTTGTAAGATTACATTAATTGTGCTAATGTAATGTACGAGTGGTATAATTTATACTAATTTATCACGAAGGGATGAAAGTTATGACGAATGAATGTGGAGGGAGAAAGTGGGAGAGAAAAACCGAATAAAAGGTGGATGGACTGTGTGAGAGATGATAGGAAACGAATTCAAGTGAATGTTCAGATGATGACCGATAGAGAGATATGGAAGAAAAAGAGATGCTACTCTGACTCCAAGTAATTGAGATTAAGGCAATGATGATGCTTCTTATCATGGTCCTGAGACAATATCAATCAGAAGTGCCCCGCAATCTTCCGAACGTCGCGTCGTTCACCCAACCAATTGACGACAGTTTCACTCTTTTGTATTGATATTGTTTTGAATACATCTACTTAGTTAACTTTCATTCCGGAGGTCGCGGTTTTGATTGAACCCCGGCTCGCATCAATCAGTTTTTCGGAACTTATGTGCGAAATATCATTTGATATTTGCCAGTCGCTTTTAGGTGAAGGAAAACATCGTGAGGAAACCGGACTAATCACAGTAAGGCCTAGTTACCCTTCGGGTTGGAAGATCAGATGGCAGTCGCTTTCGTAAAACTGGTGCCTTCGCCACATCTTGGGGTTAGTTGTTAAACCCCAGTTGCGGACCCCAGGCTTCCATGAGTCGTGGCAAATGCCGGGATAACGCAAGGAGGATGATGATGACATCTACTTGATATAATCATCGATTAGCGTGATAGTTACTCGTGAAATAAAACTATCACCCGTTGACCACGAACGCTGTAAAGAGTTCAAAACATCGGAATGTACTGCAAATTCATTCATTATTCGCGATGTAATCTGTTTTCATAGTTTTATTTCAATCGCAACAAAAGTTATTCTCAAGTCGTAGTGCACAGCCCAATACACCCTGCAAGGGTTTTCATAAATTCTAGGACAGGCCCGGGTGGCCATCAAAATGCTCACAAAGTTTATCCTAGGCCTTAACCTAATCCTAAGTTATCTGTATGCGCTAGCTTTTGAGGGTGCCATCAACGACTTATCCCGAATGGGCTAGAAGATCTTATTAGGCTTGACAATGTGATTTCCCTTATACACGTACTTATACTTTAAACAAACTATTTTGGCTCAGTGATCCAAAGTGAATCTAGGCCTCCGAAACGAGAGATCGCCGCCTGTCCCGATCCTGCGCAGCCTTTAGGTAATTTATATTTATAGTACTCATTACATTCTAAACCGCTAAATCTTCTTCTTCCTCGGATCCTCATGGCTGAAGGTCGTGACCACATGAGCTCGTTATTTTTCGCACCAAAGCTCTCCATTAAGCACGGTCTTCTGCAGTCTTAATAATAGGCGCCTGCGTTAATCCCTGGGGCCTTCTTAACGCTGTCCACCCAGCGGGTTAAACCGTTAAATATACATACATAAAGAAACATAGCTAAAGAACTCACGACTGAATTCTCAAAAGAGAATATAGAGGAAGCACATGGCATTACTCAAGTGCTGTGCCACTCTTAGAGCAATGTAGGGTTGCAAGAAAAGAAATTGTTACAGTCACAGGTTGCTAACTCATCGCCTACACCGTAATTTATTTAACCCATATCCCGTAGTCGATTTCTACAAAACCCCTAGAGAAAAGGGGTGGTCAAATTCCTAACCCGTCACTATTATTATACACGCGCTTATTCCACAACTATCTACGTTATATCTTCAAAATAACCACAAACAAACACAAGCTAAACTCCCAAAGATGCAAAAGTAGATTGTTCGTAATAGTCAACTTGTTCATGTTCAAGTTTCTGGACTTTTGCCCTTGACTTCGTTATCATTTAACCCCCACGTGGAGCGTACATCTTACCCGGGCTATACAAAATCCAACGCAATAATAGAACAATCATCCCTAAAGCTTATTCATTCTATTTCCAACAACATCTCTTGTGAATAGATCTTATATTTGAAAATCGAAAAATTTCCGTTTCGACTTTTTGCAACTGATTCCCCAACCCCTCACATTGGACTCATCTTGTCATTTCATATTTAACTACATGTGTTCTAAATTCGAATTCGGGAAGCAAGGAGTTCTTGTTATGCCTTTTTGGATGTGTATCGCTTGTACATTGTGTATGTTGCGTGTAGGAAATTTCTCGGAGATGTTGCTGTTGTATTGTTGGCTTGCGCGAAGTTTTGGTGGTGAAAGGCGGAGGATACAGCGATTTTAACGACTTCCTTTAAGAGGAACTCGTAATTATATTTGCTAACTGTTCACGGAAATGTTTTGCTGCAGTCGAGTTTTGTAGAACAATGTGAAAGAGGTAATGAAGAAATGGACGATAATTATGAAATGTATACTTACCATGTAGTTACTCAAAAAAATAGAAAGATAACTGAATGGAATATACGTTAGATATAACGAAGAGATCGTTTGCACTATAATTAAATTATTATCTCAAATAGCGCTTCTGAAAAATTCGTTGTTGCAAAATTGACTAATATCCAACACTGAATGTATTTTCTGACAAAGTTGCAAAATTTTGCTTTGCTAATAAAATTTTATTTTCCAAGAGTGGCACTGAAGCTTTATTAGTTTCATGTGCTCTGCCTACCCCTTATTGGGATACAGGCGTGATTGTATGTATGTTTGTATGTATGTAATAAAATTTCGTTGCATTTGTTACAGCCAGCAAATGATTTCATAATGACTATTATCTTTAAGCCCATAAGTCCCATAACTACTAAAATGTGTTCCTTTTTAATTATAAAAGTGTTAAAAAATCACTCAAGTTATAATTTTTAAATTTCATCATCAGGGTATAAAAAACGTGATGTAAAAAAGTACCTTTTTATTCGTAACGTAGTATCTACTCGCTATTCTCCTCTCAATCATTGTCATCCCTTTATGAATATGTTTATATTCTTACAACTTCGGGCCCTGAAGAGTTAACAAGTTTGTTGGTTATAGATTGTTCCTTTAGTTTGTAAGTTGGCCTGAGGTGCTGGAAGTTTACAGGGCTAATGACTCTCTGACAGTGGCATAGTTTATACACCAACAACAACAACATACAATCACGCCTGTATCCCATAAAGGGGTAGGCAGAACACATGAAACTACTAAAGCTTCAGTGCCACTCTTGGCAAATAAGGGGTTGAAAGAAAACGAAACTGTGACATTGCAGTGACAGGTTGGCAGCCTCTCGCCTGCGCCACAATTAAACCCATATCCCATAGTTGCCTTCTACGGCATAGTTTATAAAGCATATTAATTAGTATTCTGCAAAACTGCATTACTCGTATACGAAACAAGCAGTCAAAGTTTGCTTACTTTGCTTAAATTAGTATGACATCATAAATCTCAGCGTAAGCCCAGTATCATAAAGAGTACTATCGTTCAGTATGGCCACTCCCGCTCTCCGCTGAAAGTGCCGCCCACCCGCTCTCGGTTACCTCACAGTTACCGCCTGTCAAAAACGCGAATAGTCGACCTGGCATATCACACTCACACAAGCATGGTACGCATTCACCTACACGAGCTTAAGAATGTGTGCTAGGAACGCGCCTCTTTCATATAGTCCGAGGTGTGGCGTATCTAGTAGTAGAATTACAAATAATAATATAAAAATAATGAAATACTTATTACAAATTTAAAAGTAAAAAAATGTATTAAAGTTCGTGATCATGAGCATAGAAAAAGATATCACTTCAGCGTATTTGCAGATTCTATCAGTGGATAGACTAATTGAACATTACAATATTTTGTACAAGAAAAATGACGAAATCGTCGAAATCGAACCCAAAACCGTCGATTTCGCAGGCAAGGTCTATGGGCCGGTTGCATAAAACCATCTGTCATCGTTAAAGCGTTCGTTAAATTTGATTGTATGGGAAGTCCCATAATAGACGTCTGTCTGCTGCGTGACGATGATGTGTCTGTCAAATGTGGTTGCTGCAACTGGCTCTAAGTCTTTGGTCTGTGAATTGACTTTGTACAAAGATAAGAATTTAACCGTGTGGTGACGGGTTAAGAACCACCCATTATAAAATTTAGAAATTCATGTGCTCTGCCTATAACTTTATAGGATACAGGCGTGATTATATGTATGTACCTCTATGTATAAGAATTTAATTAATCAACAACATACACCAAGCATTTGAATGGAGCCGCTCCAAAAATATAATAAAAACCCAAACGATGCAGGAAAACGTCCCTAAAAAACTTAAAGAACGGTCTACGATTAATCAAAATTTGCCTTCCAATTTGGTCCCCGAAGATGTTCATACTTCATACCGCAGACATTGTGTTCCCGAACAAAGGGATTTTTTGCCTGGAAGGAACTACCCGTTTCATGCTGGAGCTAGTCTTATTAAGAATGGCTTGATGAATTACGCTTTTTCCGGGCGACGAGTTACATGATGTGAAAGACGGTGATATCTACATATTTTATTTAAAATGTAGTGAAATTCCATTAAAGTGTTAAGTGGATTAAGTGTGAAGGTACTTGGTTAATAGTAAATGGTGGAAAAAACTAAAATAACTTTTTCAAAAGAGCTAAATTCAAATTAAGAGTATTGGATGATTCACGGTTATTTTCATTAGACTTATATTGACATCCACCCGCCTTCGTCAGTTTTCCGTGATCATGATGCATGCAACTGCGTCGAAATATCAGGAGCTCGATAAAAATCAAAAAGGTAATCACGGTTTATATTCCGGTCAATGTAGGACTCAATTCAAAGTAGCTGAGCATTTCTTTTTTTTTCGCGACCTTTATGAAATATGACATTTTTGAAAAAAAATATGGTATTTCTACTCAGAATCACTAGCTTTTTCAATCCTAGTAGTTAAAAAAATTGTCCCATACGATTTTTTACGAGCGAAGCCGCGGAGAAAAGCTAGTACAATAATAAATACGTCATATGCACTATCACAAAATCCACTGATTGAATTACTTCTCATCATCCAAAACACCACCTTACCCACTATGAACAGTGCTCAATTTCCCTCTGACGGGAATACCAAGGGCCCCGTTCACTAAAAAGTCCGCAGGGTAAATATATCAGTCGTGATTTTAATTTATAGCCCCCTGCAGAACACTGGACACGGAGGGATGGTAGCCCAAGCGGCGAGGAGATTATTTGTACTGACTTTTTCCACTTACGATGAATTCATGGTATAGAGCATTTCTTTTTTTTTTGCCATTTTTTTATTTTGTTTTTTTTTTAGGGAGTCTTAGGTCAATTGTACTCAGAATCACGAGGATTTTCAATCTCACCGGGAGACAAAAAGTGTCCCAGAATTTCCATATATTTTTGTTACTTTCCTCTTTTGTTATCCCACACAACATACACGGAAAATGGTAACAAAATAAGAAAAAAATCGTATGGGTCGATTTTTTTAACTACTAGGATTGAAAAAGCTAGTGATTCTGAGTAGAAATAGCATATTTTTTTTTTTCAAAAATATCACATTTCATAAAAGTGGCGAAAAAAAAGAAATGCTCGGTAATGAACTTTTTTTTTTTATGCAGAAACGTCTGCGAGTGATACTTAATATTTTTAAATTAATGGAAACCTCTGACAGGACTCAAACTTATAGACGGTGAAATAAAAAAGACCGTTTAAACTTTGCATAGTGACTTTTGAGGTCATTATGAACAACTTTTATAATGGGATCAGTGCTAAAATCGCAAAAAATTGGATGTTTCATACATTCCGACTGTCATGATAAAATAAATAAATAAATAAATATTATAGGACATTCTTACACAGATTGGCTGAGGCCCACGGTAAACTCAAGAAGGCTTGTGTTGTGGGTACTCAGACAACGATATATATAATATATAAATACTTATATACATAGAAAACATCCATGACTCAGGAATAAATATCTGTGCTCATCACATAAACAAATGCCCTTACCGGGATTCGAACCCGGGACCGCGGCGCAGCAGGCAGGGTCACTACCGACTGCGCCAGACCGGTTGTCAAAATGATGCCGCTATTTCTATGAAACAGCCAATCGGTCCCATAATAAAAGTTATTCATTATGCCCTCAAAAGTCACTATGCAAAATTTGAACGGTCCTTTTTATTTGACCCTGTATGTAATTTGCACAGGCAATGCAGAAGTTCTCAGGTTCAAGTCCAACCGGAGGTGTTAATTTTTCCATGGTAACTTGAATGAATTTAACAATACTTAAACTTATATTGATTTAAACTAACACGATCTTCACTCATATTATTAAATTAAAACGGGACGGGGGATCAAGTGCGGGTAGTTCGAAAAACTCGTACAGCTAGAAGATGTTGATACAACTCCCAGCCAGTCTACCCGTGACCACGGACGTAATGTCATGTCCGAAACGTCGGGTTAATATAAAACGTAAGTTTTACGCGATTAAGTCCCGTTTTAATTTAATAATATGAATACTTAAACTTGTATAAGCAAATGCCTGATCGATGCATTCCATTCCATTATCGCAAGTATGATTCCTTCTTTGCAACACGATGTTCTTAATTCAAATCAAGAATTGAAATTTAATTACAGCATCGGTTACCAATATCGTAAAGTAAAATTTAAGGTGCACTAGACATATTTCTTAATATTCCCTAAGCATATTATAAAGAATGATATAACTGATATAAATAAACTCTCAATATCTCTGTTGACTGGTCTAAAAAGAGTCTTACGGCTTATCGTTTGCATTTAAGACGAAACGGACATCTGTATTCTGCGCTGTAAGAGGATTTCACCTTTGGTGGCTACTCGAGATATTAAATTGGGTTGCTCGAGGTACTTACTTATTGGGGTACCTACCATAATAAACTTTACAATAAATTATTATTTAATGGTATTGTGCTTTAGAGTTTTTTTCTTGAATCCAAAAAGAAAACTGTCTCTCAGAGTTAAGATACAAGTTTCTCAGAGAAATTCAATGTAATTTACCTAAATAACATTCCCTCAATGTTAAAAGAAATCAATAATAAAATAAAAACAGGTTGTATGTTAACCTACTATTTTTTTATTATTATTAATGGGCTTACTCTTGGCCACAGACTAGCCAAAGGCAAAGACGTGGCCTACGATGGAGTGAGCTCGCCCAGAAGATGCCTGTTCACTTTTGATTGAAGGTTGCCGGGTTAGGGGAATTTCCTCCCGCGAACGCTCCGGCTGTGGAATGAGCTCCCTGCCGAGGTATTCCCGATGAACTACATAACAGTATAGGGTTCGTTAAAAAAGGAGCGTACAAGTTTCTCATGGGTCGGCAACGCGCATGTGACACCCCCTGAGTTGCAGGCGTCCATAGGTTACGATGACCGCTTTCCATCAGGCGGACCGTATACCTGTTTGCCACCACGTGGTATAAAAAAATATGAGCTCGGAAATATAGCCATAGTAGGTTTTTGATTAGGTATGTATCGCATATTTTATACAACAAAATAACATATCCAGAAACATCAAAAACATCCATAATTACATTTCTGGGCCTATAAAGTATTTCCCATCACGGCCGTTAACGAAATAAACAGCGATGGACGAATAAAAATCACCCTGTAGGGAACTCTATACACGATTTATGAGATGTTTCTCTGTTACAGGTACGGATGGTGAGAAAATAAGTTAATAGAGGAAAAGTGGTAAGTAATTATCAGGGTTCGGAAATCTCGTAGCACGGTAAGACGTCAGAGAACCATGGAGTCGATATTAACATTACATTTAATTTATACTTAGATGATCAAACGAACTTACCTGAAGTGAAGTTCGATCTTAATTGTCATGTCTTCGCTGAAAGATTTATATTATTTAACGAAGGTAGTTGCCCTGCAACTTCACGACGTATTCGCAACTAGTTCATCGGTATCGTAGAAAGAGAGAAAAGATACCGCCTCCTCTTCTACGATGCCGGTCCCGGTAAGCCTCATTCTTTTCAGAGCCTACATATTTCAACATTGTAATCACGGGGCTCAAATAGGGTGGGAGGGAACCTAAATCTTTCAGCGAAGACATGACAATTAAGATCGAACTTCACTTCAGGTAAGTTCGTTTGATCATCTAATTGTCATGTCTTCGCCTCAAGATTTATATTATTTAACGAAGGTAGATGTTCAGAGCTGAACAATGTTGAAATATAAATAAAAAAAAACAATATTCAAATCAAGAATTGTATATTTGAGAAATCATAATATATCTACTGTAGAAACAGTAGGTAATACCGCATTATTTAGAAATTAATATTTAGAAAATATTTGATCAATCAAATAATGCTAAAGCAAAACAAGTACTAGAATTTGCAATAGGAAGTTTATTAAATATCACAAAGACCAAAGATTGACGTCCCGCTGTCTTCGTAATGGTATCGACATTAACGCCAGCTCTCTCGGTAGCTGAAGTAGATGCGTGCCTCGTGCTATGTGCACGTTGGAGTCGATACCACTAGCCGACAGCGTTTGCTTAATCCAACGTGCTACAGTTTGAGAATGACTCCATGATAAGGGCCTTTGGTGTTAAAATCAATTTAGTATCTTCATTAATTAGTCTTATTGAATACGTTAGCTTTAACTAAGTAAGTAGTCTATTATTTATTACCTTTCCTAGACATATACTTGGTCGTTGATTGAATAAAGGTAATTCTAATACAGATTGTTTTCTTATGAATAACATCTAACTAGACCTAAAATCTCATTAGGGTAATAATAACTAAGGTGATTTAATACTTTAAAGGGATCCCAAGTACTTAAGGAAAGTTGGTTTTAATTTAAAAACTCCCTTAAAACCCTTTTTAAGTGATCGTCTTGAGTCAAATTATTTTGATAAATAAGTGACAAAGCCGAAGGATGATTATTGAGAATACCATAAGAAGCTCTTTTCCCTAAACGCACTGTTAGAAAATCTAAAACATTGTAATTTTTTATATCCTTTTATAATACAATAATGCCATCAACGAAACCCTAGAAGAATATTGCTATTTAGTATTCTGAGATAAGGATGAAAGTATAAATAACCTTTAACATTAATTCCGGTACCTGCAGTCTTACATAAGCTTCTCGATGTCTAGCGTCGGCGCGACGCTCGGCTAGCATCGTGTAGTAGGGATAACGCGCCGTGCGCGTGCGCGTCGGCGCCTGCGCCGAGGATCGGCGAGGCGGCGGGGCCGGTTACCGGCGGCGCGCCGATGTCTGCGGGGGAGGGGGGGCTAGCGGACCACCGTTGCGGTTCAGCGGCGCTTTGCGCTGAAAATAACGGGGCGGTGGGCCCCTCCAATTTAAAGTGGAAGTCGAAGGGGCCTGAATTAACTGGCCAGCTTTTTTAATTCCCGACGAGTTTTTGATAAATTCGCCGAGTTCATCGCCAAACAGATATGAATCTCGCTTGCGGTCCTTAATGGGGTCAATAAAACTTTTTTCCAGCATTGGAGTTATTAAAGACCGCCTGGTCTCAGTTTCAGAAAAGTGAGAATCTGCTACTAACTTCGACGCGTTACTAAGTAACTTGATCGCATCCTGTGTACCCAGAGATTTTTTTAACATACCCGTAGTGATTTTTCCGAGTATCGATAAAACACAGCCTAACTGGTTTTGTTTTTTAGATATCCGGGAATCTCTGTTCCTAGCATTTTCCAATAGAACTGCGGCTATTTCGGCGTTCAGAATAGGTGACTTAGTAAGTGGGCAATTTACTGGTAGTAAATTATTTTTCAAAATTTCCTCCTTAATCTCTTTTTTGAGCCCATCTCTTAAAATAGGCGTCAATATTTTTGACAAATTGTTGTTAATTTCCTCGCCCCATTCCGTCGCCTCAGGAACAAAATCACCTAAAATTTGAAGTAGCTCCGGGTCAATTAGTTCGACTTCGAGCTGTTCTGGTGCAACGGCGGGCTCGGCGAATACGGCAGGCTCCGTCGCCGATGAGGGTCCTGGCGCTGGTTGCACCGGAAGCGACGCGGACGAGGGTCCAGGTACTGGTTCCACCGGAAGCGAGGCTGACGAGGGCCCAGGTACTTGTTCTGGCCCGGGAGGTTCCTCCGAGAACCCGGCTGATACACCCAATCGTTCGTCTAGCCCCTCGGTTTCCAGATTTTGTGGAGGTGGCGACGGTTCATCTTGAACAAAAACAAGGAAACAGATTAAAACCCGTGTTTTATTTTTTAAATTTAACGGTTAACATCTCGTGTTAACTCTGCAAAATTGCTACTGGTTATTATCTCGTAATAACTCGGAGCTGTACTTTCCACTGCCTAACATCTCGTGTTAGATCGGGGAATATTAGGATCACTTATAAAAGTCACAATAAACTGCATCTACTCACCTCGTAAAATCTCCTCATCACTTGAGTAAATAATTCGTGACGAATTCCGTCTTAATTTCGCTTCATATTTCCTAATCTTTTTCTTCCAACGTTCTTCATCCGATTTAATTTTTCTCTTAGGCATGCTTGCCCTTGGCAAATTCACGAAACGAAATTGAATTTATTTAATTAAAGCTTAAGTTTAACCAGGTGCGTTCGCCGCGCGCGCACGGACAAGAATGAGGCTTACCGGGACCGGCATCGTAGAAGAGGAGGCGGTATCTTTTCTCTCTTTCTACGATACCGATGAACTAGTTGCGAATACGTCGTGAAGTTGCAGGGCAACTACCTTCGTTAAATAATATAAATCTTGAGGCGAAGACATGACAATCATCCACATGACTGTATATAATTACGCCGTGTCTTGTGTGGGCGACGGTCGCGCGACCGTCGCCGTCGCGTCTCATCGCATCGTCTACTTCCATATCGATAAGGTTTGATTTCGTATGCATCGCCGTCGCGCGACCATCGCGCGACCGTCGCCCACGCAAGCCACAGTGTTAGTCACAAAATGCTTTTAATTTTATCCAAAACGATGAATTATTAAAACTGCAATAATGAAAGAAAAAATGATTACCTACCAAGTTATACTTTTATTGCGATAGACGCGCTGGCCATTTTATCAAGTTTAGTCACGTGCGTCATGTGTCAGTCATTAAAGTCATTTATTTACATTTTTTTTACGTAGATACAACATAATGTGGCAGTCTTTTTTTAAATTTAAAATATAGTTTTATTCAATTCCAATTTCCTATTTATATTTCGTTTATAATCAACTTTTGGAATATGTGAGTATGAGTATGAAATTTAAATTAAAATCGACTCCAAGGTTCTCTAACGTCTTACCATGCTACGAGATATCTGAACCCTGGTTATGATATAAATTGGGTGATAGCAAGTACGCGTACTTAAAGATTTCACACCGGTTGGATCGTCCACTGCGCGGCGGTTTTTAAAGAACGAATGAAATTAAAGTACGAAACGAAAGTAATTTAAGTATCATTACCTATTTTTGGTTTAGTCCGAGAATTTTCATCCATTTGTATAATTACTCAGCCTTAGAACTACAAAAATATGGTAAAGAAGCACACCTAAATGAAAAATATACAGTTAAATTACAAACCATAGTTCAGAGCTTTGGACTATAGTGGTTTTACGGTACTGAAATGCATTTATTTCATAATCACACCCCTAAAAATCTGTTAGTTTCCATTAAAACCCGATGAGCCGGTATTAACCGGTTACAACCAGTGGATTCGGGTCGTAAAAGCGCCGTATACGATAATCACGTCATGTGTGATCACACTTCGCACCTAGGGGGGGGCTTGAGATGTCTTTTTCACTGCTCACCCCTTTTATGACGGGTTCGAGTGAGGTACGGAGGACAGGATGTAGCGTTTTTTAGCGATAATTTACTTACGAAAATAATTTAGAAAAGAAATTAGAATGTAAAATTTGAGGTTGAAAAAATAACGTTTTGGTATCAATCAATATCGAAAAACTGCGATTTTATGCACACAAAAAAACAAATGCCTCGTTCTTCTTCTTTAGTCGTTCCCTCAATATTGAGGAT
Source organism: Leguminivora glycinivorella (assembly GCF_023078275.1). Lineage (NCBI taxonomy): Eukaryota > Metazoa > Arthropoda > Insecta > Lepidoptera > Tortricidae > Leguminivora > Leguminivora glycinivorella. The sequence goes on from NC_062983.1 coordinate 2,222,203, forward strand.
CGTGAAAATACATCATGTCATTCTGTTGAAGACTAGGTCCCTCCATAGGCGTCTGTTCCTCGCCAAGCGCATGGCCTCGTGCAGTTTAATCGCATAGGTGCAGTATTTTGAGCACACCATCTAGTAAGGGAAGTGGCTGAGGTCTCGTGCCTTCAACTTGGCGGGCGACGTGAAATGTGACCGAAATAACTAAGAGTATAGTCCTGGCATATTGTTGACAGCCGGCGCTTTATGCGTAGCTCCTCAAGAATGGACTGGTTAATACGCATTGCCGACCATCATTATCCTCCTTGCGTTATCCCGGCATTTGCCACGGCTCATGGGAGCCTGGGGTCCACTTTGACAACTAATCCCAAGATTTGGCTTAGGCACTAGTTTTTACGAAAGCGACTGCCATCTGACCTTCCAACCCGAAGGGTAAACTAGACCTTATTGGAATTAGTCCGGTTTCCTCACGATGTTTTCCTTCACCGAAAAGCGACTGGTAAAAGGAAAACATAGTGAGGAAACCGTACATAATGCCTCGTTACTAACTCACTATTGGGTTAGGAAATGGAATTGGGCGGGGCATGTTGCCAGGCAGAGTTATGGCAGGTGGACCAAAATGTTGACCGAATGGTGGCCGCTATCGGATGTAAGAAGCGCCTGCCATCCGTTGGCTCGTTGGGTGGACGACATTCGAAAAACTGCGGGGCACTTCTGGATGAGATTAGCCCAGGACCGGGATAAGTGGCGTACACGAAGGGAGGCCTATGCTCAGCAGTGGGCGCTTAATGGCTGAAATGATGATGATGATGATGGGTAGGATTTTGATAATGTAGCTTAAAAGACGACGCTGTAAAAAGTTTTTTGCAACAAATCTACTCATGAGAGTCCTCTGAAATTGTGATAAGAAAGATCATAATATAGGTTAAGAGACCTCCTCGCCAAGAAGATATTTATGCACTGCATCTCCCGTTAGACAATTTTTTTTTATTTTTATGCGACAGGAGGCAAACGAGCAGACAGGTCGCCTGATGGTAAGCGAGAATATGGTGACCTTAAAAACAAACGGATTTGACTAATTTAAAATAAAAAAGTTGTTAGAGGCCCAAATCAAGTTCTTTCTGTGATTTAGTCGTAGAACTCGAGGTCAATTTAGAAATAGCTGAAACAGAAAATATGCCATCATCTTTTCCCTCACACCACAACCCGTCTTGAAGATAATGTACAACCTCCAACTTCTCATAATATCATTCCCCCGCGTATCCGAAAGGAAATTTGAGTGATAATAAAACTCGCTCTAAATTACAACGAACCATATGGGTTTATAATGACTGTTTACGACGAATGGCTAAAAGATTATTAGTAGAGCGGCGAGAGGGTCTCGGGAAAAGTTGATGTGACTGGAGAGTATACTGCTGACAAGTGGTATCGTTGTGATCGGTACACTTTACTGAGTACGAAATAATGACTTGTCACTTTCTCAGACTGTGGGGGGGTTAACTATGACGTCACAAAGATCGCGGTCCCGGGTTTAATTTTTTTGCCAATTTGTCTAGAACCCCTTATCCAATTTTGAAAAATGAGGTGTCGATTGAAAGCGTATAACATGCTGATTAAGATTTATTATATGTGAAAAGTATAGTTATGTTAGTTATTTTTTAATTAACAATAATGCAAAAAATACGTTTTTTTTACTCTCTTTTTTGATTTTTGTGACTCAAAAAGGCAATGAAAACGGCCACTTAGCTAAAAAATATGTTATATAAATCATTTAACTACATTATTAAGCTATCTGTTGCTTTTTGAATTTCTACGATCGGATAATAAATGAGCAAACTACAACCACATACCTGTAGGCGGGGAGTACCGCTTGACACGCGTTCCCATACATTCGGCGTCTACCAAATTACACCTCGCGCAAAATTCGTTTCAAGCAGATATACCTCTAATCTTATTCATCGTAACCTATCAATATTGATATCATTTGAAAGCACAATTAAAGTACTTTAAAAAACAATGTCAATCATTTTTTTAAATCAATAATCGCCAGTCTGTGGTGGTTACAAAGGAAAAAAGTGGGTATGCAATTTGACTGGTTTCCTAGGTTTGATACCTAGACGAGTTTAAAAGGGGAGGTAAAGGTGACATATGGGTTTTTCTCTGGCCTAAAAGCTACACAGAGGGTCAGGGGAGAAAAAACTAGGGTTTAAGTTTAGTTTTAAGTTATTTTTTCCTTTATTTGTTGATTTTATTGCGTTAAATTTTTTTGTAATTTTATCAAGGATACACGTTGGTTTCTTTTGCTAAAAGTTGCCTTTTTTTATGAGAAATGTTATGAATTTTATGGCTTTTTCCGATAGAGACTAAAATTAACTTTCAAATAAGGCCACATAGTCATACTTTTACTTATGTAATATTAAGGGTATGACTATGTATCAGTAGGCCACATAGTCATACTTTTACTTATATAATATTAAGGGTATGACTATGTATCAGTATGACTATGTGGCCTTATTTGAAAGTTAATTTTAGTCTCTATCGGAAAATGCCATGAAATTCATAACATTTCTCATAAAAAAGGGAATTTTCAGCAAAAGAAACCAATGTGTATCCTTGATAAAATTACAAAAAAATTAAACACAATAAAATCAACAAATAAAAGAAAAAATAACTTAAAACTAAACTTAAACCCTAGTTTTTTTCTCCCCTGACCCTCTGTATAGCTTTTAGGCCAGAGAACAATCCATATGTCACCTTTACCTCCCCTTTTAAACTCGTCTAGGGTATCAAACCTAGGAAACCAGTCAAATTGCATACCCACTTTTTCCTTTGTAACCACCACAGACTGGCGATTATTGATTTTATGAAAATGATTGACATTGTTTCTTAAAGTACTTTAATTGTACTTTCAAATGATACCAATATTGATAGGTTACGATGAATAAGATTAGAGGTATATCTGCTTGAAACGAATTTTGCGCGAGGTGTAATTTGGTAGACGCCGAATGTATGGGAACGCGTGTCAAGCGGTACTCCCCGCCTACAGGTATGTGGTTGTAGTTTGCTTATTTATTATCCGATCGTAGAAATTTAAAAAGCAACAGATAGCTTAATAATGTAGTTAAATGATTTATATAACATATTTTTTAGCTAAGTGGCCGTTTTCATTGCCTTTTTGAGTCACAAAAATCAAAAAAGAGAGTAAAAAAAGTATTTTTTGCATTATTATTAATTAAAAAATAACTAACAAAACTATACTCTTCACATATAATAAATCTTAATCAGCATGTTATACGCTTTCAATCGACACCTCATTTTTCAAAATTGGATAAGGGGTTCTAGACAAATTGGCAAAAAATTGAAACCCGGGACCGCGATCTTTGTGACGTCATAGTTAACCCCCCCACAGTCTGAGAAAGTGACAAGTCATTATTTCGTACTCAGTAAAGTCTACCGATCACAACGATACCACTTGTCAGCAGTATACTCTCCAGTCACATCAACTTCAAAACTAGACGACTTTTTTCAATTCCGCCGCCTTACTATATGACGTTTATTGACTTTTAAAAAAATGACATGTTATGACTATTGTTATTGATTGTATTTTGTTTCTTGCGTGAGAACATGTTTAGGTGCTTATTTTTAACCCCCGACGCAAAAACGACGGAGTGTTATAAGTTTGACCTGTCTGTCTCTGTGTGTGTCTATCTGTGGCATCGTAGCTCTCGAACGGATGAACCGATTTTGATTTAGTTTTTTTTTGTCTGAAAGCTGAGTTAGTCGGGAGTGTTCTTAGCAATGTTTCATGAAAATCGGTCCACTATATCGCGGTAGGGGTTTTTTCAAAATTTTAATTTTGTGGTTAGGTTAGTTAGATAGAAGTACCCTCTTTTCTTGGTCATCTTAAGTTATATCGGCCCAGGAGATACAGCAGGCAACTAGTAAGTAAATCATGATTTTTACTTCTCATTTTGCTTATATTTAAGTAAATTTCGTCATAAAATGCATGTCTCATCTTTCATAACATGTGATCTGATTTCATCAAATCATCATATAGTTATTTTCGCTGCAAATACCTCTTAAATCAGAATAAATGCGAACAACCGTACATATCAACAGTAAAAGCCGAACCGCACTGTTAAATTTCCAGTTAAAAACGACTGAACACCACAGCATGCAAACGAAACGACTCATACCTCAGGTTACCTAGGCAACGGCAAAATCGCTCACGCTTATCGCTAACTCTCTCTGCTCTTCTATTGTGGCGAGACAGAGCCAGACTGCACCGCCGCGTAGCGTCATCGATTGTCATTTGTTACTGCAGCTAGGCCGGCAATGTAATTGCCGGCTCGCAATGCAGACCATAAATGTTATTCGGCAAATATAGTTATTCAACAACTGTTTAATGGCCGGATTTTATGTTGCGTATGTGGTTACTTATCGACGTTTGGCTGAGGTTGACTATTGGAGTTCGTGTTTAAATTGTGTACAATTAAATACGTTACTGTTTAACATATACTGTTTATTGAACGTATTTCGCATCACAGAACAATGGTGTTTTAAACCTAGGTACTACATTTATAAATAGACGCATCTTTGACACAAATGAAATGCATAGTACCTACCCCTTATTTTTAACCCCCGACGCAAAAACGACGGGGTGTTATAAGTTTGACGTGTCTGTCTGTCTGTCTGTTTGTCTGTCTGTCTGTTTGTCTGTCTGTCTGTTTGTCTGTTTGTCTGTCTGTCTGTGTGTGTCTGTCTGTGGCATCGTAGCTCCCGAACGGATGAACCGATTTAGATTTAGTTTTTTATGTCTGAAAGCTGAGTTAGTCGGGAGTGTTCTTAGCCATGTTTCATGAAAATCGGTCTACTATTTCGCGGTCGGGGGTTTTCTCAAGATTTTAATTTTGTGGCTATTGTCCCTTCTTGCTCATGCATGTTTATACTGTTTTATGTGACGCACGTATACTTATAAGGAAGTTAGTTCAGCATTTCTTAGATTTGAGCGAAAACACGTAAATAATACAGCGTTCGCTGTAATCAAATGGCATTTCATTCTATCTAGCAAACCCCCTTCCTGTTCTTTGTAGGAGCAACGAAGAAAAATATAACTTTACCTATGAACTGCTTCTAAGGGCCCATAGGCTATTTTCCTATACCAAAAATAAAATATTTTATGCAGTGCACGAAATAAAGCACCACAAAATTAGAAAAAATATATGGACAGTAGTTATGTTTAAACATAATTTCTATTTAATAAGTCAAAGAGAAAGATATAAAGTAAATGAATTGACCGTGACGTCACTCCTCAGTATTTCATAGTAATTCCATATTAGCAAATCGTTTTGACAGTTCTTAAAAAGAAGCTGATTTGACTAGTAGGAAACTAGCCTATTGCATCACCTATTGTTAGTAGACACATCAACGTCACACAGTTGACACAGTGGAAATCTATGAAAATTCTCATACAGACATTTTTGTAGCGCTAAATCGGTAACGGACGATTTGGCGCAAGCGAAGGTCGATTACACCAAACCAAAGATTAATACTACCTACTATCTAATTGTGGCATTCTCTGCGTCAGGATTTTTGAGTCGCTAATCCAATGAAGTATTAACTGTTTCTCCTACTTTATGTCTTTCAATACCGTATTTTTGGGTAGATCCAATCCATACCGGGATAAACCCGCTGTTCGCGGCTCTGCGGCGCGCTGCCAACGGACTAGTGATGTGAGGAATAAGTTTTTTTTTTCGAGAACATTCTATCAAAACACATTCGATACCTACATATTTTACATCCTGTTTTTATTGAATTACGTTAACTTTAAGGGAAGGTTCTTTACATCAAATACAATTAATGTCTCCAAAAAACTAGCGTCTTAACCCTTACGGTTATCGAGTTATTAAAAAAAATAAAGATGTTATTTGTTTTGACATGCGCCGTCAAATACTTGACACTAAATTCAATGTTATTCTTAAGGGTCTCTAACACCAAAGAGGATCGAGTATTCTAGAGAGTTACTGTCGAAGTAAAATGTGTAATCACAGTGCATAGACTGCCATCTCTTGACACAGGCTTAAAACTTAAGAACCTCAGTTTTGACAATTTGGCCCATATTCTTAGCTTGATATGTTTTAAAATGTCAAATATTAATATTAGCGCCATCTAGCTGAGCGTACCCCAAAGGTGTAATGCCATCTAGGTCACCGTACCTTTTTCTGTATGGCACTGAGGTACGTTTTTTTCTTAGACTTTATCTGTCTATACGGAGTTATATATGTCTTTGCTAACACGAATAAATTCATTTATTATGTATGAAAATGATGAAATATTTTTTTTGCGAATTTAGTGATATACAGAGTGATTCCTGCTACTCGTAATGAACTAGCTATGTGTCGAATTTAACTGAAAACAAAAAAACACGGTGTATACAGAAGCTCTTAGCCTCAATTCTCGTAAAGAGTGACAGAACAAGTGATAATCACACTAATTTTATCCTCAGGATGTGCAAAATTGAAGAGTAGATTGTAGTTCCAGTTCATATCTTCCGGTTCCATCATCAAATCATTTCAACAGTACCAGGCATTCTATTGTATTGTCATCAGAACTACATACAGCTGCCAATTTTCATTATACAAGTACAGAAGGCCCACAGCTTTGATGTTCACGAAATGCCGCCTTTTTAAATGCCTACAAAATGTTACAAAGAAACGAGCCGCACGTGCGCAGCGTCGGACGATATGATTGTCCGTGGATAAAATGTTATACTATTATATTCAAATCTTGAGTGTTTTCTTTTTTTTTATGGGATAGGAGGCAAACGAGCAGACAGGTCGCCTGATGGTAAGCGATCACCGCCGCCCATGGACGCCCGAAACACCAGAGGTGTTGGAGGTGCGTTGCCGGCCTTTAAGATGGGTGTACACTCTTTTCTTGAAGATTTGCAAGGTCGTATCGGTCCGGAAATACCGCAGGCGACAATTCATTCCACAGTTTAGCTGTGCGGGGCAGGAAGTTTCTGGAGAAACGCACAGTTGAGGACTGCCAGCCATCTTTCTGGGTATATATACAGTATTTATGTATTTTTCTTTAAGTCCCAACATCAAAGCCTTATAGGACTTTTCCGTGGGACTTAATCAATAGTAGATATGTGTAAGATTGTCCTATTTTATTCATGTTGTCTATTAAACTAAGCATTATTAGCCATTCCACGCGCGGACATCGCATATGAACCTTAAAAAAAAACTCGCACTTAAAGTAACAGCAGAAAGTGCGAACGTGCGTTCCGTGATTACGCGCGCCACTACTGATTTAGGCCGCGAACTCGCGGCCGCCAGTATGTACTCGTACTTGTAGCGCGGCGATAGAATCGCGGAGTGAGCCGCCCCTGGTTAAACCTTAGATTCCATTACATAGTTAGTTAAGGTAATAAACACTAGTAGGTTGACCTAACAAAAACGTGTGTAAAGGCCTGGAACAGCACAACACTACAACGGTACTTTAAGAGCCGGTATATTTGGTCATTGTAAATCTCTCCGCTCCGCCCAATACTTTTTGCTCGGCTGAAATATTTGTATACTGAAAACAGGCTGATTGCGTAGTTTTTTATGATATTGGTACTGCTGTTTTTATATGTGTGTTGTATATTTTTTAAATGATTGTAGGGGATTTCGGGTTTTGATTAAATACTTATGTTTGGTTTTATTTAATCTTTCAAGATTTAGTAAGTAAAATATGGCGGGGCAATTGAAACTACCAAATAGTCGAAATTAGCCTCCATCGCAATTGAAAGGGCCAAAGGGGACAATTTAAACTATTGCTTGGCAGGTTGGCGTGGTACGGTCATGTAATGAGGAGGGATGAGTGTCATATAGGCAAAAGAATGTTGAAGATGAATGTTGATGGATGGAGAGGGAGGGGTAAACCCAAACAACGATGGATGGATTGTGTGAAAGAGGATATGAGAAAGAAAGATGTGACTGTTGAGATGACGAGAGATAGAGGAGAATGGAAGAGGAAGACATGTTGTACCGACCCCACATAACGTGGGATAAAGGTATGAGGAAGAAGAAGAATTTAAACTATCGCTTAAATACTATTAAAACATGAAAATCAGAAGATTGAAGGACATACAAACATAAAAAAGTTTATAATTATGCAACTAACTATAGAACAAAATGTTAAATCACATTAAAATCATATTTTTTATGGAATGTTTGAGAGGCAGACAGCCTCACGTGCATACTACCAATTTCGTCGAAAACTTCACGGTCGTGTAGATCCGAGATCATTAGGACTATCAACATCAACACCCATCTACGGTGAAATGATGAAAAAGCTTATACGTTATCTGGACATATATGTAACTACAGTAAATGATGTAAAATATGGAAGGTATTTTGATTAGTTGGGTGAATCAACTTTTTCTTGCTTTTGCAAGAATTACCCTTACTTATTATTAGGTCTACTTTTGTGATTTTTAACCTTACCATCGTGAATAAAGATCCTTATTTCACGTATACCAATTAGGCAAAAATTTAAAAACGATTCATTTTTAATTAAAACAATATTATGTGACCCAGTGGAAGAGACACTTTTTTCATACAATAGTGAGGGACAGCTAAGTCCACTGGGTCACTGCTCGAAACAAAGTTATAAAATAGGAAATCCTATAATTACATGTTGTATTGCGTAGCTAGTATATTTGTCTTTAATATAATAAGTATACATTAATTAGACTAAATCCCAATTAAATTTTCTGACCACATGTAGTCGAAGTATGCGAAATTTTGCTGGCTAAGAAAAGTTGATTCACCCAGTTACAATTTCCCCGTAGTTACTATTACCCCGACCGACCTTACGCTAGTTCTCCTTCGTAATTTCTAGGAACTGTTCGTACGGTATTTGTCATGCTACTTCAGTCGACGTTAATGTCAATTCAATACCTACTTCTTGTACTGCGACTGCTGAATTAGTAGAGATGAACCGAATATTCGGTTACTATTCGGTATCCCGCCTATTCGGCCCTTATTTTAATATTCGGCCGGATACCAGATAGTGCCGTACTATCCGGCCGGATGTGCTATTTTTGATTGAACGAATTTAGGATAAACAAATTAAATGTAAAAAAAAACAGTTACGGTTATGTTATAATACTTATAAAATAAACATAGCAATTTATTATTAAAAAAATAAACATTTAAATAATAAAAACGGACTCCGCGCGAAGTTCACTACGAAACAAGTCAAAACCTGCACGACGCGCCCGCTCCCTGCTTAAATTGTAGCTATTGTAGGTAAATCCCTACGAATCCCTCTCCTACGAAGAAAGATTAGTGAAGCTGGGCCTGACGTCACTGCAAAAGAGGCGTGAACGTGGAGATTTGATCGAGACCTTTAAAATCATTCAAGGGTACTATGACTGTCCAGAACTAGTCGACCTGTTCACTCGAAATTCAAACACGCGCACAAGAGGACACAACATAAAACTTGTAACAACAAAGCACAAAACTTCATTACAAACAGAATAGTGCAAGCTTGGAACAAATTACCCTCTGAAGTTGTGAACTCTACCAGTGTTAATCAATTTAAAAATAGACTAGACAAACTATCTAAGTAGTGAAATCGTGCAAAGTGAACTATGATTTAGACGTACCAGCATCAGCTGCCTGTCTAAAACGAAATAATAATAATAATAATAAACCCCCAGGGCAGCTTGTGGCGAGCTGAATGGGAAGTGGCGTCCCTTGGGTCCCATGCCCCCGAGAGTCGGTCAGGCCCCTCCCTCCGGCTTGCCTTCACTGGCTGGCTGGAGTGAACACTGAGCAGGGGCCGCAGGATTCTCACATCTGGCTTGCCTTAACCGGCCGTCCAGAGTGGGGTGCCAGAGCTATATGCTCGCAGGGTGGAAGTGAAATATGCATAAGACGCGAGTTGGCACAGTGGCTGTTTCGTACAGACTGGGTAGAAAGCGGCGCACACCTCTCCACACCCTGAGCCGCTCACGCTATGTTGTCCCCTTGTCGCTCCGTGCGAGCGGCCGTTTTCGGGGACCCATATAGTGAGTTGGCGAGTCACCGCCTGCCTATTTTTTCGTGTTTTTAAAACATATGATCAAGGCAGGTGCCATAGACCTTTCCATAGACCGGTCACTAGCACACTAACATTTCAACCCAATAGCCCAGTATAATTTGTTTCTTTTCATTGCAATAGTTTTACACTAACCGGGGCTTGTCCTTGGGTGCATTCTATAGTGTGGACAGGGACAATCGCCGGCTAGTGTCACATTACTTTAAATTAAACTGTCTTAAAGGGCCTCTGCGCTGTTGGCTTCGGCCCCACGCACGCCTCCCAAAAGTCCGGGGCCCCATGGTCCCGAGAACTAGAAAGGACATACAAATAATAATAATAAAATTCTGTTGTCCGAATATCCGGCGGCCGGATACCGAATATTCGGCCGATGGTTGCGCCGAATATTCGGTATTCGGTATCCGGCCAAACAACTATTCGTTGCATCTCTGTGAATTAGTATGACACAGTACGTTTCCATGAAACTACGATGGAGAAACATTTTGCACTACATCTGTATCTTTAGTAAGTCTGTTTAACATTAGAGGTGCATGTTTAATCTTGCCTTCGCAACGTTATATGCCTTCTGAGACCGACCCTCTGTTTGAAAACCACATGGAAACCTTCTACCGTTGTATTTGAATAATTGTACGTAAACTTTGCGCAGCATATATAATACCGACACAAACAGACTCTTCTTGAAGTATTTTGGATTGGTATAAAATTATGTAAAAACGGTTAGCTGGCAGTGCTTTCAAGTGAATAATCACGACATGGTGTCAGTTTAAGCTATTTGTCAACAAAAGAAACAAATGTTCTGTAGTTGCATTAGCACTTTAATTTACTTGTACCTACGTTCAAAAGCGCTGGTAGCCTAGCGGTAAGTACGTGCGACTTTCGTTCCGGGTTCGAACCAATGAGTTTTTCGGAATTTATGTGCGAAATGTCATTTCATATTTGCCAGCCGCTTTTCGGTGAAGGAAAACATGGTGAGGAAACCGGACTAATTCCAATAAGGCCTAGTTACCCTTCGGGTTGGAAGGTCAGATGGCAGTCGCTTTCGTAAAACTAGTGTCTACGCCAAATCTTGGGATTAGTTGTCAATGCGGTCCCCGGCTTCCATGAGCAGTGGGATGTGCCGGGATAACGCAAGGAGGATGATGACTTTAAAATAATAACGAATATTTATTTCGAAGACGTCCATGAAGCTAATATCCGGTCTTGCCTTATAGTCTATCTCTGTTAAGGTATACTTACTTATTAAGTATAAAATTAAAATTTTGAAAAAAACCCCGACCGCGACATAGTGGACCGATTTGAAACATGGCTAAGAACACTCCCGACTAACTCAGCTTTCAAACAAAAAAACTAAATCGAAATCGGTTCATCCGTTCGGGAGCTACGATGCCACAGACAGACACACACAGACAGGCAGACAAACAGACAGACAGACAGACAGACACGTCAAACTTATAACACCCCGTCGTTTTTGCGTCGGGGGTTAAAAATACAAATGCTTATATACTACTGCACCACTGGGGTCCATTCCTCAGCATTATACAGCTATTCGGGTTGTCTATTGTTTGCCCGACAGTCATTTAACATAATATTCATTTGCCCGAATCTAACTTGCCTGAATTTCATTTGCCCGAATGATTTGTTTACCATAAAAATCATATGACATACTCGTTGTTTATCCGAATATTACCTTCCATAATCATACAATGCCATACTATTTGTTAGCCATATTATTAAGTGCAATAATATGGTTTCATAGAATATTCAAACGCCATAAGCAATTATTTCCATATTAATTATTGCCAATATTATTACCTAACCTAACCTACTTTCTGATAGCAGTTTCATTTTCCAGGGGTCACAGTTCTAACCTAACCTAACCTACTTTTCCAGCAGTTTCATTCTCCAGGGGGTCACAGTTCTAACCTAACCTAACCTACTTTCTGATAGCAGTTTCATTTTCCAGGGGGTCGCAGTTCTAACCTAACCTAACCTACTGTCTGATGTCTGATAGTATTTTCATTTTCCGGGGGGTCACAGTTCTAACCTAACCTAACCTACTTTTCAAGCAGTTTCCTTTTCCAGAGGTTCACAGTTCTAACCTAACCTAACCTACTTTCTGATAGCAGTTTCATTTTCCAGGGGGTCACAGTTCTAACCTAACCTAACCTACTTTCTGATAGCAGTTTCATTCTCTAGTCCTTCTAGTACCTATTATAGTAGTTTTCGATTCTGCCAAAGCACATTATGGAAATTGACTTTTCTGGACGCTAATTTGTATGACAAATGATGGTATGGAATGTGGTAATTACGGATTTCGATGATTCTGACAAATGACATTATGGAAACTGACTTTATGGGAAACAAAGTTTCTGGCACTAGATTAATAATAATATAGTAAACAATGATTATGGCATAAGATGTTATGAGAAACAATATTATGATTGTTGAATAGGATGGCAAATAAAATTATGGCAAATGAAATTCTGGCAAATGGGGGTATCCCCGCTATTCGTATTCACCGGCTATCCTAAAACTGCATCTATTTCATTCAGAATCCTAGACTCCATGCAAACGACGTTCAAATGCGATACGGTTTATCCGTACGATAAGGCTTCGGAGCGGTAATGTAGCCAATAGCGCTAAAGGCACAGATACTGCAAGTATTCTGCACTTATCTGTTCTTTCGTCGAATATGGAGTTCAACTTTGGGGTCGTGGACGTCTTGAAAGTAAGGGTTTTTGTTTTGTTTTCTTCAGATATTTTTATGGTATTGCTAAAGAAAAGCGGATAAAAACTCAGTGAATAAATATGATTGTTTTATAAATTAACCAGATCGCTTTAGTTTTAGTTAAGTACCTACCTTAATAAAATTACAAACGGCTTCCTACTTCATACAAAACTTAAATCAGAATACATAAGTTTATTTGGTAGGTAATTTAAGTATATAATATACTAGCTTTTGCCTGCGGCTTCGCTCGCGTTAAATTCGAAAATTGCGAAATGCTCCATACGAACTTCCATCCCCCATTTTAGAGAAGTGGGGGGTCAGAAAGAGACAAAAAATAGCCTATGTCACTCCCCATCCCTTCAACTATCTCCGCTTAAATCTTAATTAATAATGTCATTCGTAACCTCTGTATTTAAACTCTTGCTTCAAGTCAAGTCGACCACACCAACAAAATTAATTCAAACCCGATTCTCGGAAAGTTACAAAGTTTCACTAAAAGAGGTTTATTCAGCGTGTACAATGTCGTGGCATGAAATATAGTCCTGCGGCGCTGGCTATATTTTGGGCCCTAACTTAAAAAAATATTAAAGTCGATTTTGTTTTCGTTTATAAATACATTGATAACATATAAATTTAACATTTCGTTTTGGGTCACATTCCTAGGGTGCTTTTTTAGTAATTTGGTAATTTGTGGTTATAATTTTTAATTTGACCTAATGTGGTAAAAAAAATATTCGAGAGAAAAAATGTAACTGTATTGCATTTAGAATGATATTTTTAGCGTGTATACGTAGTTTGGGTCAATTTACTCGAGTGCTATATGACAATTTGTCATACCTAGCGAAACAGACACAAAAAAATATTCATGTTAAAAAAAATAAGAAACGTCGCATTGCCTCCTTTAAATATATCAATAAACTGAAATTGTGTTTTCCTACTCCAGTGCTTGATAAAATTTGCGATAATTTAGCAAAAATAGGTTTTTACCATTCCAAAAAATATTAAAGTTACTAGAGTTCTTATCTTATTAACTAAAAAGACAAGATAAATTAGATACGTGAATTTGGGTAAGTTTAATAGAATGCTTCGAAAAATAATACGGTATTAATATTTGCGTTCGATCAAGTCAAGCGAGCGCAGTGACGCGGGTAGTGTAGGTATTATGATACCGACCGCGCGGCCGTGGCGCGGCAGCGGGGAAGGGCAATGACCTCTCTCGACATTCGACAAACCGCACGTTGTGTACAAAACGCCAAAATTTATTTCAACTGTGCGCATCACGCTATTTAATGCTAAGCCTGAAAGGGTTGTATTTGATAAGACTACTAGAGTAACAATTTTAACTTAATATACCTATTTTCCACATGCGTCAGTAAATAATTTAATTTATAAATAATAAATTTAGTATACATCGTGGAATCTACTACTACTACTGCCAAATAAAATAATGCGATTTATCATCTAAGTACTTTAGACTTATATTTAAGCGTGTCACTCACTATGCAGGTAGCTGAGCGCTTATCTTTCAATATGAATCCACATACATAAAATATATATAATTCAATGAGCTAACACACGCGCCGCCGATTATTCATATTTTATTTTGAAGTACATGTGGGGATCGACGTTGGTACGAGATCATATTATATCGTAAAATGGTGAGGAATTTATATGTAGAAAATACAGGATTATAAAGCAAAATACAGGATGTACTTTTTATAACCGGCAATATTTAACGTGGTGAAGTCATATAACTGATATCGAATACAAAACACTAAACGCCCAATGGACTTGCCTCGCGTGACGTCACGTAGTGTTTTTAGGGTTCCGTAGTCAACTAGGAACCCTTATAGTTTCGCCATGTCTGTCCGTCCGTCCGTCCGTCCGTCCGTCCGCGGATAATCTCAGTAACCGTAAGCACTAGAAAGCTGAAATTTGGTACCAATATGTATATCAATCACGCCAACAAAGTGCAAAAATAAAAAATGGAAAAAAATGTTTCGTTAGGGTACCCCCCCTACATGTAAAGTGGGGGCTGATATTTTTTCATTCCAACCCCAACGTGTGATATATTGTTGGATAGGTATTTAAAAATGAATAAGGGTTTACTAAGATCGTTTTTTGATAATATTAATATTTTCGGAAATAATCGCTCCTAAAGGAAAAAAAGTGCGTCCCCCCCCCCTCTAACTTTTGAACCATATGTTTAAAAAATATGAAAAAAAAATTTTATATAGACTTTCTAGGAAAATTGTTTTGAACTTGATAGGTTCAGTAGTTTTTGAGAAAAATACGAAAAACTACGGAACCCTACACAGCGTGGCCCGACACGCTCTTGGCCGGTTTTTTAGATAAAAATTAAACGAAATCTTTCCTCAAATTACTAATCCAATCTTATCCTATCCTACCTGTCGTTTAAACAAAGATGAAATAAAATAACTTAATTCTTTGCATGTTAATTTGGTTAAATATAACTTATATATTTTCTTTAAGAATATCATATACTTTTAAATGAGCAATTCTTGTATATTCATTTATTTATCAATTCTATATTCTATTCTATTTTTCTATTCTATATAATATAAAGCTGCAACCCGACTGACATTTTTCCAAAAATAGCCAGGAGATTTTGCAGGTGGCAGTATTTGGTGTGGCTGTGGTAGTATAGAGGTTGATCTTGCGACCCCGGAAAAATCCGACCGTCGGTCTACCGGTTCCGGGTAAAAAAATGTTGAACGGTCTGGCCAAACGGCAGGAGATAGCCGGGGGTGCTCGACCAAAATGTCATAGAGGACCCTGGGCAGTTTTTGACGCCGCCATTTTTTTTTTCAAAATGGCCGACTTTTTTTTTAAGATTTTTCAAGTTTGTCGTAGAGTGCTCAAATTTTTGTTGTAGAATCTCCAAGAGGCCTTGATTGGAATGAAATAAAAGAAATTGAAAAATACTACAAATGTGAGAAAACTGGCCACTTTTGTTTTGTATGGCAACTTTTAAACGGTAAGAGATAGCCGGGGCTGCTCGACCAAATGTCATACAGGGTTTTAAGTAGAAAAAAGTTTCATTAAAAAAATCAATATGGCTGACTTTTTTTTTGAAAAATTTCAAAATGGTCCTAGCGCGCTGAGATTTGTCACACGGGTGGACGGCCACCCGAAGATTAGCTTCGCTGAAATTTGTTATGTAGGGGTTCTCGGGGTTGGAAAATCGATCTAGCGTAGCCTTAGGTCCCGGAAAACGGCGAATTATGGAGTTTTAATGAGTTTTTCTTTCGCGTTAGTAAACGTTAAATATGGTCGTTAATTTCGCCCCGCGCACATCGGCTGCGCTTAGCTCAGTCGTACGAGGTCGGTCTAATGTTCGCAGACAGATTGCAGGTGTCAGGGTTTCGAATCCCGGCCAGAAATTAAGTTTTAATTTTTTGTTTTTTTTTTTTTTTTTTTTTTTGTTCTTGTATTTATAAGTTTTTTTTTCTAAAGACGTGATATAATAAAATAGAACCGAGCGAAGCTCGGTCGTCCAGATGTTTTAGGACATTATTTATTGATTGGCTGCAAGAAATGCCTAGGAGTATTGGCCGAACGGTAATTAACAAAAATTACACAGTCAAAAGGTTAATTGTCATTAACCATTAAAAATTAATGAACGCCAATTGTCATTAAAGTTAATGTATTTCGAAAAATAACAAACAAATTATCATCGTAATTAAAGAAATCGTCACGGTGAGTTCGTGGGTGAGCAGTATCCAAGATAGAGCTGACACTGAGCTGACACTGGCTCGGCTGTACCTAGTAGAACTCAGGTTTGGTACAATATAGAGATTATATAAAGACACGCTGTTTTGGTACGACTCATCATGATAAGCGCTTGGGAAAGTAGTACCTAAGCTTTAGCTCATGCTGAACCCTGAGTCCTGTTAGCGTAGCCAGCGTTTTTGGGTATCTCTTTATGATATCACTGCATGATTTGTTTTGTTGATTTTTACGCTGGGTGACGTTTGCTCTTAACGCAGTTGTACAAAATGGCCGAGGCGATGCCAGTCACGGACGTCTGAAAACTGTCACGACTTCGAAACTAGTCTCCAAAGTACTATATAAAAAGTTTTCACAAAACAACAGTTAAAGCTTTTGAAATGGTTGATACTGTAGGTATCTCGAAAATAATAGATACATCATTTCCTTATTGAGGAATTATACTATGAAATAATAAAATCATCCCCTATCAAAAATAAACACGCCAGTGTTAAAGCCTGTTAAAGGTATGGCAAAAACCATCGTTTTGAACTATGATTTTAATATATATCCATAATTTTAAACAGGCCTATCACAGCTCTCGTTAAATATTACATAGATACGAGAGACTAATACGATTGGTCGGCCGAAGGCAAGACAACTCATTGTGATTCGCTGAGACGCTGCTGCAAAAGAATACAAATAGATAAACCTTTTCATTAAACTTAACTATCTTATAATTTAATCTGGGGGCACGGCAGTACCCCCGCCAAGTCGAGCACGAAGCCAACACTGCCGTACCATCCTTTACTGGAACCATTTCGCCGCATTTTCAGGCCCCTATTTGAGAACCTCTGGATAAGACCGGAACGCAGAAATTTTCGTCGTCTAGTAAGCTATAATAACATACTTAAAACTCAAAATTGCAAGTCTGTACGTCGCAACACGGGTGGATAGCCGCCCCAAGATTAGTATACAAAAAGAAAATTTCTAAAAATTCAAAATGGCTGCCTTTGAACGCCAATTGAAATTTGTATGGAGGTTTTTTTTAATCGCCATAGCTCCGTAACGGTAGGAAAAAGGTTAAAGTGCTTGAACTAATGTTGTACAGTTATCTTAGGTCCATCGAATGGCATTTACAAAATTTCAAAATGGCCGACTTTGAATTATTTTTTTTTATCTTCGGTCCGAGCGCGGTAAACTTTGGCACGTGGTAAAAACGGACGGCGGCGAGAGGGGACAAAGTCAAATTTCCCAAAATCAAAGTCGGTCATTTTGAAATTGTGTAGTTCAAGCTTTTTTGACCTTTTTCCTACCGTTACGGAGATATGGTTATTAAAAAAATCTTCCATACAAATTTCAATTTGCCCACAAAGGCCGCCATTTGAAATTTTTCAATAATATTCTTTTTGAATACTAATCCGTCGGCCGTCCACTCGTGTGCCAAATCTCAGCGCGCTAGGACCATTTTGAAATAAAAAAAAAAGTCGGCCATTTTGAATTTTTTTAATACAACTTTTTCTACTCCGAGATCTGTATGACATTTGGTCGAGCACCCCCGGCTATCTCTTACGATTTAAAAGTTGCCATACAAAACAAAAGTAGCCAGTTTTCTCACATTTGTCGCATTTTTCAATTTTTTTTTTATTTCATTCTAATCAAGGCTGCTTGGAGATTCTACGACCAAAATTAGAGTGCTCTACGACAAACTTGAAAAATCGTCTAAAAAAGACGGTCATTTTGAAAATAAAAATGGCAGCGTCAAAAACAACCCAGGGTCCTCTATGACATTTGGTCGAACACCCCTTGGCTATTTCTCGCCGTTTGGTCAGGCCGTCCAACATTTTTTTACCTGGAACAGGTAGACCGACGGTCGGATTTTTACAGGGTTGCAGGACAAACCTCTATACGGCCACACCAAACACTGCCACCGGCGGAACCTCCTTCTGGCTGTTTTTTGAAAAATGTCAGTCGTGTTGCAGCTTTATATTACACTAGCTTTTGCACGCGGCGTCGCTCGCGTTAGAAAGAGACAAAAAGTAGCCTATGTCACTCTCCATCCTTTCAACTATCTCCACTTTAAAAAATCACGTCAATTCGTCGCTCCGTGAAAGACGGAGAAACAAACAGACATACTTTCGCATTTATAATATTAGTATGGATAGATAAATGTAAGTAAAAAAAATACATACGTATTTTGATTACCATTTTTCTAAGGTAGGGTTAAATTCGAAACCAATTGAGGTAATATCGAAAATCTGTAAAAAGGATACTAATGCCATATAATGAGAATAATTACAATAATGGCTACCGCAGTCTCACCACCTGTGTTTGCACACACGCGCGCGCACAGAGACACACGCGGCGGGGGACTTTGTTTTATAAAGTGTACAGATATATTATGCCGCCGTGCGCTTCGTGTCCATTATAAATGAAAATTAAGGAGAATATAGGAAATAATATTCAAGTTACAATTTATTGTTTTTGGGTTATGTATCCATTTGCATCCATAAATATTTCCCGTCATAAAAATTACACCCTGTATTGTGGAACTAAAAACTGAAATCAATAGTTACAATAATATAATCACGGTGTATGAATAGGAGCGCCGGATCAAATTAGGTACTTCAATATCGGGACAAAAGGTTCTGGAGTTTCGAGGATTTTGTAGGGAAATGTAAAATAATAGTGCATTAGGGTAATTCTGAAAGTCGTCTAATTACGAAAGTCACATAAAAATCACCATTATTTCCATCATATCAAGATTCCCTCTTCGGAATTACCAGAGCATTTTTGTCATTCGGAATTACCCTAATGCACCATAATAAAAATTTACGATAGTTTAGCTAGTTTACTTCGTTTATTTTAGATAGTAGACCTTTACGTGTTTTCGACATTTATAATTGGTCTGTTTTCGTTACTAATGTAATAAAGTTCTTAAGGTTACCTACTATGTATAAGTTTTAATTGGGAAGACTTACAAAAAAATCGGGAGAATCCCGCCAAAGCCCGACCCTCTGGCAATCTTAAATTATGTATGACTGCGCACGAGAAGTAGGTACCTACGCCTCGTGTCACAGCGCGGCGTCGCGCCAGCGGCATGCGCCAACCTGATTGGCTATCGGTTGCGCGCCACACAGCGCAAAAATTTAAAATACTACTCTATTGCGTTGCGTTTTATTCTGCCAAATATTGAAAACCCATGGATGAAAGTGACCCAAATTAAAAATGATGACTTGATATCATTTTATAATAATATAGACGTCAACTTATTAACATGAAATTTTTTTCAGGCTTTGACAGGGTTTTTATTAAAAAAATTTTTTTTTATATATAAGCAATGGATAAAATGTGACACACTTTAAGAAAATATATATATAATAATGTCCTGAATGGTATAAGACTTCACTTACCAACTCTAATATTTTGTTAGGTGTTTTAGGGCCAATATTAGACATTTTTAAAATATCATTAAACCCATGGATGAAAATGACCCAAAATGCATATGTACATCGGCAACCACGTTGTTTTTATATAGATACAAATAATTTCTTCTCGAATATTTCTTTGACTGAACACTGCTTAAAAATAGAAATACCTAAATTTCGAGCTAAGCAGGTACCTAGGACGACCCAAAATATTATTTTTATATTTGATCAATAGTCTAAAAACTATATGCAAAAAAGAAGCAACATGAATATTATCGAAACCTCAAAAGCTATCGCTACCCGACTAATATTGCTTGTGTTGAAGGTTTGAAAGTTGTTCAGATGTTGTCAAGGTCTGATAGCATTTTGTACAGAAACGACAGTTTTTAGTACAAGTATAAGAAGTACTTTCTAGTTGTATGTTTTTTATAGGAGAAAAAAGATCAGATGGATCGCCTGATGATAAGCAATACTTTACTTCATAATTATTAGTACGTTACTACAGAGGCCGGGACAAATGGGTTGCCGGCCGAAGACATATAGACGGCCGAGCGAAGCGAGGCCGGATAGGTCTGAGGCGGGCAACCCCATTTCCCGCCGAGGTATGTATAGTGCTTTTCTCAAACATGGTATGAAATAAATAAAATCTACTGAAAATAGTAACTTTGGATGGCTGTATCTCCTAAACGGTGCGTCGTAGCGCAAAAATAATCGAATTTTCGTTCCCTTTTAATACCTCGTATACGCCTATAAAAAAACAAAAAATTAAAAAAAAACGAAAAAATTTTTTTTTGTATGAAAACGCACCCAAAATCAAATATTGTCTAGGGCCCGTACCAGTTGCAGTCGGCACGTCTATAAAGCCCCTTATAGTTTTTTTTTTAATTGGCTAAATACCTGGATGTTATGTCACAATTATCTGTGTTTGGAAATTAAAAAAGAAGACTTTGCCGGCCTTGGCCTGCAAGGTTTGTATGAAATTCCATTATCTATCAATCGTCCTAGCCGCACCTGCAACGTCATGACTTCGCTGCTAATTATAAGGCACATAACATCAATATTTCATACCATGTTTGAGAAAATATTATTATATTATAGTTTTGAACATTGTTGGCTTCCAAGGTTTTATTTTTAAATCTCACTTCGTGTACAGTTTATAATGGAACAATTTTACAGATACACACGTTTGTATTTTTTTTTTCAAAAACCAAGATAAGATAGATGTAACTAGTCAAACTTTACGATATGTTTAAAATTGTCAAAAATATAACCAGATATAGTTATCAACAATAATAAATTTAACTTCTGATTAGCAGAAACGTCTGCAATCGATGCCGTTAGGCTTAGAATAAATTCAAAAGTGGAAAATGTCTGCCTTGGGTGAGACTTGAACTCATGGCCTCTGGATCGATACTCCAGCGCTCTGCCAACTGAGCAACCAAGACTTCAACCAAGCCAGCGAAATTTTCCACTACTAAGGTCAATGGGACCCGTAGCGACATCTACCGTAAGAGTGTTAAACTTCTTAAACGGCAACTGGAGTTCCAAGTCATATTGGAAATTCACCAGTTATGATGCGCTAACCATGCTAAATTTAACTTCTGATTAGCATAAACGTCTGCAATCGATGCCGTTAGGCTTAGAATAAATTTAAAAGTGGGAAATGTCTGCCTTGGGTGAGACTTGAACTCACGGCCTCTGGATCGATACTCCAGCGCTCTGCCAACTGAGCACCCAAGGCAGACATTTTCCACTTTTAAATTTATTCTAAGCCTAACAATAATACAGTCAAAATACTACTTTTTCAGTACAGATGGTGCTTTTTTGACGCACTTGTGCGAGAAGTGATACATTTCTTGTCAGGTCAAAACTTTGGAAGGCCATACTGGGTGCGTAGCCGAATGGCACAAACGCTCACGAAACGAAACGCTGCTACATATCTATCTCTATCGCTCTTGCGTATTGGCGCGACAGAGCCAGACTACCTTTCGCGACGTTTCGTTTTCGTTTCGCGTCGGAGAAATGCCATTCGGCTACGGCACCTGTACTGAAAAACGTCGTACGATACACGTGCGAAAAGGAAATTCGTAACTCATCATCATTCGCCCGCCCTTATCCCATTCATTTGTGGTCGGCGCAGCATGTCTTCCGCTTCCATACCTCCCTATCATCCGTCATCTCATCATTCACTTGCTTTCGCTTCATATCATCTCTCACACAATCCATCCACGTTTTCCTCGGTTTTCCTCTCCCGTTACTTCCTTCCACACTCATTCGCAATGCCTTTCTCGTCACATGACTTTCATCCCTTCGCATCACATGCCCATACCATGCCAGACGATTCGCTCTTACTTTTTCTACTATCCGTGCGACTTTCAGGCTTCCTCTTAAATACTCATTAGGGTGGAGCGAAAAAACACTTTTCTGGAATTAGCAAACCTAATAGTTATCAATCAATGCCCCTTAGTCTATGAAGCCTTTGTGCAAATTTTCAGCTTTTTAAATCAACATCTTCTGCCTCCGCATTAGGGTTGAAATTTTGAAAATCTCATACAAACCTAAAAATTCAACTTTCAGATAAAAAAAATTTCGGCAGTATTATGTTTAGTATATGTTGTTGATACATATCATTATGAGAAACTACCAAAAATTGGGAAAATAGCGTCAAGAATCGCCAAAGTTTGTCTGGTTTCAGTACATTCGCCAAAATAGCCGCTAAATACTGAAAATTGGCGATTTTTAACGCTATTTTCGCAATTATTGGTAGTTTCTTGTAATAATATGTATCAATAATAATGTATACTGAACATAATACTGCCGAAAAACATTTTTTATCTAAAAGTTGAATTTTCAGGTTTGTATGAGATTTTCAAAATTTCAAACCTAATGCGGAGGCAGAAGATGTTGATTTAAAAAGCTGAAAATTTGCACAAAGGCTTCATAGACTAAGGGGCATTGATTGATAACTATTAGGTTTGCTAATTCCAGAAAAGTGTTTTTTCGCTCCACCCTAATACCCATCTTATCCATCTTTGTCACGCCACATATCCATCTTAACATTCTCATCTCTGAAAGGAAATTCGTAACTTCCTTCGGTTGTGTTTTAATTTTATAGAAACCCGTTTCGACCTTCCTTTTTTCCGCACTTGTATCGTAATGTACTCTCTCTACTATTTTGTAGTGAGTTCAAAAATTCATATAGTTTATTACATCTGTCGTGGGTGGGTAGTTGTAGTTAGAAGAAAAAGGGTAAAACTTTAACGTAACTTGTAACTTTGTACGTAGATTTAGTTCTCCTTTACTTAGGAATTCCGTAAAGAATTCTTAAGTTGATTGTTGCTTTGAACTAAAAGGTTATTTCACTTTATTAGTTTGTGAAGGGTTGCGGATCAAAGTTTTTGGTAGTCGGACCTTTTTAGGGTTCCGTAGTCAACTAGGAACCCTTATAGTTTCGCCATGTCTGTCCGTCCGTCCGTCCGTCCGTCCGTCCGTCCGTCCGTCCGTCCGTCCGTCCGTCCGTCCGCGGATAATCTCAGTAACCGTAAGCACTAGAAAGCTGAAATTTGGTACCAATATGAATATCATTCACGCCAACAAAGTGCAAAAATAAAAAATGGAAAAAATGTTTTATTAGGGTACCCCCCCTACATGTAAAGTGGGTGCTGATATTTTTTTTCATTCCAACCCCAACGTGTGATATATTGTTGGATAGGTATTTAAAAATGAATAAGGGTTTACTTTGATCGGTTTTTGATAATATTAATATTTTCGGAAATAATCGCTCCTAAAGGAAAAAAAAGTGTGTCCCCCCCCCTCTAACTTTTGAACCATATGTTTAAAAAATATGAAAAAAATCACAAAAGTAGAACTTTATAAAAACTTTCTAGGAAAATTGTTTTGAACTTGACAGGTTCAGTAGTTTTTGAGAAAAATACGGAAAACTACGGAACCCTACACTGAGCGTGGCCCGACACGCTCTTGGCCGGTTTTTTTTTTATGGGATAGGAGGCAAACGAGCAGACAGGTCGCCTGATGGTAAGCGATCACCGCCGCCCATGGACACCCGAAACACCAGAGGTGTTGGAGGTGCGTTGCCGGCCTTTAAGATGGGTGTACGCTCTTTTCTACTTATCTTGTAACGGATTGTATAATCATTTTTTTTATATAGCCTATAATGTGTCCCACTGCTGGGCAAAGGTCTCCCCTCTTTCCCGCCACTCGTCACGGCTCTGTGCATGCTCTCGCCAGCCGCCACAAAATGAGTCCAGGTCTTTCCGCCATCTCATCTTTGGTCTACTTCGGCCTCTGGTAATTTGTGGCGCCCATTCGGTCGCTACCTTGGCCCATCTCTCCGGATGCATCCGACAGACGTGTCCCGCCCAATCCCACTTGAGCTTGATCATAGTAAGCAGTAATAATAAGCAATAATAAATAGAGCGTATAATCATAGTAAGTAGAAAAACCGGCCAAGAGCGTGTCGGGCCACGCTCAGTGTAGGGTTCCGTAGTTTTCAGTATTTTTCTCAAAAACTACTGAACCAATCAAGTTCAAAACAATTTTCCTAGAAAGTCTTTATAAAGTTCTACTTTTGTGATTTTTTTCATATTTTTTAAACATATGGTTCAAAAGTTAGAGGGGGGGGGGACGCACTTTTTTTTCCTTTAGGAGCGATTATTTCCGAAAATATTAATATTATCAAAAAACGATCTTAGTAAACCCTTATTCATTTTCAAATACCTATCCAACAATATATCACATGTTGGGGTTGGAATGAAAAAAAATATCAGCCCCCACTTTACATGTAGGGGGGGTACCCTAATAAAACATTTTTTTTCCATTTTTTATTTTTGCACTTTGTTGGCGTGATTGATATACATATTGGTACCAAATTTCAGCTTTCTAGTGGTAACAGTTACTGAGATTATCCGCGGACGGACGGACGGACGGACAGACAGACATGGCGAAACTATAAGGGTTCCTAGTTGACTACGGAACCCTAAAAACGACCACTTAACCCGACAAATAAGCATTACACACGGTGTAACATGCGGAAACCGAATAATTTTAACAGCGTATTCCTGTTAAATAAAATAAAAATAATAAAATATCAGATTTTCATTAAAAAATACGCTTTATTTTCTTACTCTGGCTTTAATATCGGAATTAAGTATAATATAAATCTCTTATTAAACAAGGACAATATAAAAGTTTTGAATGATTTACGGTTATTTTCATTACACAATACAACAACACTACAATATAAAGGACAATATAAAGTCGTTTTTGACAACGGTTTCTAATGAAAATTTAAAAGACAACAAAAAACTGAATTTATTCTAATCCACGCAGACCCAGCAGCTAGTTAAATAATAATTAAAATTTACATTTCACCCGCGCGATAATCCGGGCGAGTCCATTTTACGCCATATTTTAGTCGAGTCCATTTGTTTTAGATGAGGGAAATATGGCGGGTTGAATGGTTTATTAGTATGCCATTTATGGTAATTTTTCTCTTTATTTGCCAACTTTGATTAAAAAACTGTTATCAACATAACTCCCACCGTAAAAAATACCTAATTAGGTACTCGTTTTGCCAATTACATAATGCTCACAAAATTGTAATATTGTAACCAAATACAATTATATTATTTAAGTATAGGGGGAGACCGGGGCTAATTGACTATAGGTGTAGGTTGACTATTAAAAAATTGAGCCAAAAATCAAATTTCAACCAACCAGTGATACGATATGAGAAGAGGCTCACCGGTGACTGAACGGAGGGAGGTGACGGACGGCTCAAGTTTGATTTTTGGCTCAAATTTTAATAATTAGTCAACCTACCCCTATAATCAACTAGCCCCGGTCTCCCCTAATATACTTACTTAGATGAGACTTCAATTCTCCTGCGTTCGAGCCATGGTGTTACCACACACAGGGTGTCCATTTGAACGTTCACCATAAGTACCTATAGATATACACCGTGCTCACAAAATTGTAATTTATCGCTTCCCCTTTGTTTGCCGCGTTAGTCCGACTCCGCTTTGAAAAAGGATTTTTTTTTAATTGAACGCGACGCTGGTATTTATGTAAATTGGGATGGTATCGGATATTTTGTAATTAGGGTTGTTTAAGGTCGGATTTTATTTAGGTCGGATGGAATTTCGGTCGAACAGAGATGAATGAATTTGGAAAATATATTTTTGAATATTTTTTGTGTGAAAAATAGATTTTTTAATGTAAGCACGGTATCAACATATATTATGTTCAATATATTTTAAGCTACCAGCGTTTAAAATAGGTAACAATCTGAGATGAAGCCTAAAATTGTTAATAAAGACGCCACAAGTATTTTTTGACTCAGTTGAACACTGTTGCATACAATACCTTTTCTACGAACATGCACTTACTTTTTAATAGTTTTCTAGATTATTTGTTCTGGGTTGTTAAGTTGGTATCAATGCAGTATTATAAAAGACTGCTACAAATGTGTTTTTGGGGAATAGACTATATACTTATCTTAAAATCATTTATTTCGGTTTTAAAGACCTATGCACGACTTTGTAAATGGCCAATAACACTATTCAGGAGTAGAAAATATAACAAAATGTGAGCATACAACAGAGGTGAGCAGAAATGGTGTCATAATATAGTTACATATTAGGAAACTATTATTTGTTAGAACTTAATCGCAGGTTGGAATTGAAATTTGATGTTGTTGACCTATTTCGAGTTGCTATTAATAATGATATTTAGCAAACAAGAGCATTACATTCATACATAATATGAGCAGTTATTACACGGAAGCACATTAAAAAAATCTACACTGACCGTGTCTGGTCATCGTTTTTACATTATAACGCTCCACCCACGTAGATCCTTTGCGCAAATTAGATATTCCTTTGAACAGAACGACATGCATAGTTAATAAGTTTTCCCCTCACCAGCTCGGAAACACGTGTTTTGTCCTTTAATACCAGCGGGTAAAAACGCATTTTATCCACTAGTGGGTAAAGTAATTTGACCTTGAATAAAGTCAAAATAACTGCTTTAAAATTGATAAAAGTAAAGGCGAATCTAGTAATAAAGATGATTTACCACCTGTGGAACTACTGGAAGCAGTGATAAACGCATTTTTTGCGTTGTAGTTTCCTCGCTATAGTGAGGGGAAAAGTTTTGTGTTACACTCGGGTGCAAATGTATTTTACTTCTCGTGTGTTGAAAAACTCGCAAGTTCAGGATTCTATTCTCGAACCACTCGCTTCGCTCGTGGTTCAACTATAGAATCCTTTCACTTGCTCGTTTTTCAATTCCGCACTCGGCGTTAAAATACAACTTTGCCCCCTTGTATAACAAATAACTATTAAAATAAGCTCCATAATTAGAAAGAACACTACAACCCAAATTGCCTAATAAACAACGTTAATAGCTCGAAATCTTCAAAAGCGACTAAAATAAACCAATTTCTAAGAGTCTTAAAAAAAGTTAATCACAAAAGAGCTTATTTTAAATCTTAAATATGTTTCTTAAGTCCTTTTAAAAGGGAAGAAATCTCAGCGTGATACTTAGCGCCGGAACGAAAGGGCCGACAGAAAAGGGACAAAAAACTTGGATAAACAGATGCGCGGGAGTTGAGACGAGACAATGATCTGTTTATTGTATCACATGTGTTGGTGTGTTCTATTTGAGACTTTTGAGATTTATCTGGTTGAGGTATACTTTAGTTTATGTTATAGGTACCTTTTATTATAGGTTTGTCGTCAAATTTTTTAGACAGCTTTTACATCAGACTATTTATACACGACATAAAATTGTACAAATGGCGGACTTAATGCTTTAATACATTCTTTACTAGTTGACCATTGGTTCAAAGAAAAACCTGCTGATTTTCATTGGTTGAATCGATAGCGAAGGACTACTGCTGAAGCCCTAACTAACTAGTTTGGCTCTCTGATCCAAAGAGGATCTTGGCCTCCAAAACGAGAGCACGCCTCTTATCGCACAAAACTCCGTTTACTCTTTGAGTTTATTGCAAACACACATATAAATATACCTACAGTACCTACACAGACACACGCGGCGGGGGACTGTGTTTTGTTTGGTTTTATAAGGCGTAGTGAATCTTCGAATCGCACTGAGAGATAATATTGATGTTTGTGTGTAAGGACGACGCCTCCTGTTGCTGATTTATGGCTGTAACCTCATGAAGAAGCCTGCATTGCGGATACTCGGTTGTAAAATATTTAGTGTTATTTTAGAGATATTTTAAATTTTACTGTTCTCAAGAACCGGTCGCAAGAGGAACGCAGCGGCAGCTGGTGACTGTCCGTCTCCTGTTGGCTGCTAAAGCCTAAACAAACTGTACAAACACTGTTGTGTAAACTCTGGTTTACAGTTTCTTTGTATTTGTGGTTGATAGTTTAAGTTAAAATTGTGGGCAATAGAATTTTGTGGTGAGGTTATTGGCCAGACCAATTGCTAACATAAAATTGAAACTAAAATACTCACCCAAATAACTTCTTATAAAAAAAATACAGTAAAAATCTAGGAATTTAGATTTCATTGAAATGGACTTTATATTTTAATCCGAGAATCGTGTTTAAAGATGTTTTCACAGAACAGTCTTTGTTAACTGTTAACTGGTAATCCGTAAAAAACTGTTGTTGTTACTATTGAAACACAGAACTAGAAATAAATTAATCTATTTGTATAGGCCCAGATACCGCTGGGGAGACAGCGTGATGGCGGATCTGTATCAGCTACAAGCCGATAATTGGCAGGAAGCTGCGCAGGATCGGGATAAGTGGCGCGCTCTCGTTTTGGAGCCACACTAGTTAGTTGGTTAGTTACGCCGTGGCTTGCGTGGGCGACGGTCGCGCGATGGTCGTGCGACGGCGATGCGACGCATACGAAATCAAACCTTATCGATATGGAAGTATGAGACGCGACGGCGACGGTCGCGCGACCGTCGCCCACGCAAGACACGGCGTTAGTTATTTGTATAGGGGCCGAGCGTGTCATATTTTGTACTGGAATTGTTTCTTGCCTGTGATAGGAAATATATCTGAAACTTTTGAGAGTTGATTATTTTATGTTTTTGCAATTAAATATCACGTAACAAGGCATCTCTTCATGTTTTTATTGACTTCAACTTCTAAAATCGATCTGTGATTAAAATCGTTATCATTTCTGTTTCAGGAAGGTCTTTCATTCTTCCTGATTCAAGTATTTTTCCATCTGGTAACATAGGGTTAATACCTATTACCTGAATATGCCTAGAACATAAATATTAAAGCTGTTTTTTTTTTTCAATCATTTGGTAAATTTGATAGGTAACGCAATTTACGCAGAAAATATAATAGTTTCTGCAATTATTTTGCCCCTTTAAAGTGAAGGGTTTCAAAACGACAAACTAAAATGTTATTGGTTGTAATTTGTAATTAAAATAAATATTTGACGTCAAGACTTATTTAATATAATAATAATAAGGGATGTGACGACCCCATCGCCCATTGGTTTAACCAGTGCAATCAGTCAACGCAGGGCAGGCTTGTGGCGAGCTGTTGGGGAACAGCGACCCCACGTCGTACCCGAGTGCTCCTGGGGAGTTATGTTACCCGTAAGGCGGGTGGGTGGGACAGTACTCTCTACCTCTGGCTTGCCTTGGCTGGCCGTCCAGAGTGGAGTCGTTAGGGCTATATGCTCCAGGGGTGGAAGTGAAAATTTGCATAAGACACGAGTTGGTACAGTGGCTGAACAGCCACTGGGCAGAAAGCGGTGTACACCTCTCGACACCCTTGAGTTCTCACACCGGTGTTGCCCTTGAGCCATATTGAATGTTGCTTTTTATGGGGGCCCATCTTGTGGGGACGAGTCACCGTCTACCGGAAATAAAATTGGATACCATTTTATTAGGCAGGCGTCCGGTTTTTTATCCATAGCCCAGTATTTAGTCCATCACTTTCATAAAAATACCCCAGTTCATTTTAGATTCCATTAACTCTCAAATAGTCCTTACACCCTGGCGGGTGTTGCCTCTGCGTGTGTCCCATGATGCGGGCAAGGGCAGCATGCGCTCGGTGTACCCCTTACATTTCATTAAAGTGTCAAAAGGGCCTCTACGCGTTGGCTTCGGCCCCGCGCACGCCTCCCAAAGGTCCGGAACACTATTGTTCCGTGATGGGAAAGACATAATAATAATAAAATACTTTATTGTGCACTACAAAAAAAGATGCAATTTACAAAGCCAAGACTAAAATAGCAGATTACAACAGGCGGTCTTATCGCTAGAGAGCGATCTCTTACAGACAACCTTCGGATATCGAAACGGTGGTAGGAAATAATTTATTGGGCAGTGCAAAAATAAACTACATAAGTATATATAGAAAATTTTAAATTATCCCTATTTTTTTCTATCCACTTCACCTGCATTTCTTAATCCAAAATCGTTTAACTTAACAAATTTTATCTCCAAGTGTCTCCAAACTCGGGAGGACCAATAAAAGTGTTTGCGCTTTCTAATTCGAACTTGGGACGACACCTGGTGGCCGTTTTGAGAAGTTTTCAACGACCCCATAGCGCCAGAGGGGGACCGCCTTAACACTTTGGCTAATTTTCAGTTTCTACACTCGCAAAAAGTGAAAATACCCACAATATCTCTGCTTTGCCTAAAGGTTGACTGGTAGAGAATGCTGTCTGGCATTAAGTCCGCCTTTTGTACTATAAGTTTTTCTTTCTTTGTGTACAATAGAGATTACAATACAATACAATACAATACAATACTCTTTATTGCACACCTTGATAAAATACAACAATACAAAACAAGGAAGAAACACGAACAAAGGTAAACAACAGGCGGTCTTATCGCTAAAGAGCGATTTCTTCCAGACAACCTTAAGGTAGCGGAAATTGATAAATTTACATAATGTCAGTAGATTAAATAAATAAATAAAATAAGTACGAACTTTAACAAGATAATTGTAACTATAAAACTATTTGACAGGTGTTTATACACTAATTAATATGACTGTTTATAGTGTTTATTAAATCGTAGTGTACCTGCTCGTTAGTACCTACCTACACACCTATAAAGGCACGTAATAAAGTGACGTCTCAGAATTCCAGACTTCAGCTTATTATTTTTCACTATACTAATAGTAAGATTTTTTGTTTCATTAACAACAGATGAAAAAGTTTTCTTCCTCTTCTTTACATCCTGCCCTATGCCTAAGCTCGAATCATATTTCTCCATTTACTCCGGTCTTGGGCAGTTTGGGTAACCTCCTTCCACCCCATCTCTAACACCCTGAGCTCCTTGCTGAAGCAATTGTGACAATGGCTAGGTAGTCGGGGTACCTACTAAGACGTTGAGTCACCTAAAGCAAATTCAAGTTGTCGCGAACAATACAGATTTTTAGTAACGCTGAAAGCAAAAAACAGACTAAAATCCATCAAGGAAACATGCTGTCCTACCTGGGTAGCTGTCTGATACCTTCTGAATTCGTGTAAAGAGATTCGGTGTTTCACAAACTTTTCGATTGGGCATTTTGTTTGCTTTTTACGACTTCTGACGGGATTTGGACTACCTATAGGTTGTAATACTGTACTTCAGCGACCTATAGGTTTTAATATTGCCCAGCAGCGACCTATAGGTTGTAATATTATATTGGCTTTATGAAACATTCCTGGATATCGGAGTTTGACGTGTGTGACAGTCGACTGGTCTAGCCTAGCGCGTAGTCACCCTGCCTGTAAAGCCGCGATCCCGGGTTCGAATCTAAGAGCATTTATTTATGTGATGAGCACAGATATTTGTTTCTGAGTAATGGATGTATCTATGTATATAAGTATGTATTTATCTATATAAGTATGTATATCGTCGCTTAGCACCCATAGTACAAGCTTTTCTTAGTTTGGTGCTAGGCTGATCTGTGTAAGGTGTCTCCCAATCTTTATTTATTTATTATTATTCAACGCTACTCCTTTACGCACATTGTCAATAAGTCCCTTGCAATCTCTCTCTCTATGTATATTTAGGGGAAGTCCGGGCATACCAAACACCCCAGGCAAATCGAATGTGTTCCATCAAAATAGAAACCACTTTATCCCAGAGATCGTAGAATATGGTTCTACGAAAAAAAGAACCAATCTCGACCACCGGCGATTCGTGGAAAAGCAGACGGTATTTTTGGCCGGGATTTTAAAAAACGGATTCTCTTTTTAAGCTCTCCCCTTGATATCCTTTGTGCATTAATTGCTGGGCCAATTTGATAGAAAGTTATGTGTCAAAGCGACGCCGCGTTAAGAAATATACATCGACAAAATTGACGAGAATTATGCTTCTTCAAAATAGGTCTCTTAATGCACTGCCTACAATCTTCTCTGCTTTGCCCAAGGGTTGACTGGTAGAGAATGCCTCATGTCATTAAGTTCGCCTTTTGTACATTAAGTTGTTCTTTTGTGCAGTAAAGTTTAACACGTTCGCGGACGCTCAGTCACCCCTCTGGGACACCAATATTTTGTATGGGAATTTTTCGACTGCTATAGCATACCTGTCCTTAGACACCTTATATTAGGGTTATTATGTGACGAGGAACGCTATAGCATTCGGATGCTATAGCATACCTGACAAAATACAGAGTTAAAATGTGATCTTATGTGACACCGTATGCTATAGCATACGATGCTATAGCATACCGTGACACAATACTGAGTCAAAATGTGATCTTATATGACACCGTATGCTATAGCATACGATCCATAGATGGTGATACAGCAGATTCATTCTGTAGAATCATATCAAATAAAACATTTAGTGTTTCTGGCTGCGGGGATGATGCCCACAAATAAAAGTATAAAGCTTGTTCACGAATACAGAGTTTTTTGGTACAAGAAGAATTGTCTAAATGTGTATCTCCTACAGACTCTTTTGGAGTACCTAACTTTCGTCCGAACTGTAGTCACCCGTTTCGTCATTGAGACTAGAATAATGTTTGTTCAAACCTGCTGTTGTATAGGTGCTAAAGGCCTTCATTTGGTGTGATGATTTCTGGGTGGAACTTATCCACTACCTCTCACTACGCGATGATTCGCCCAGCTTTATATGCTATTTTACAAGCATCTAAACCAAGTTCAAGTAGTTAAACACCAACAAAATTCACTCAAAAAGATATAATTTAACGTAAACAGTCAGTATCAACCAGAAATAGGGTTTATTCACAATTATATGAGCAAAGCAATGACTAAGTACGAAGGAAATTACTCAAATAATAGGTGTAAACATGCTTCAGTTTTCTTAATTTATCGTAACCAAAATCACGGTGTATTATTATAAAACGACAGTGGACATGTTTGTTAACAAAACCGCAACACAAAAATATATATAAACTGTAAAAATAATTACTTATGATTTTTTAAACAATCCATAAAATTGCGTTTGCGCTCGAAATTTGGCCACATTTCACGGGCCAACTCCCGGTGACACTCGCGGGGCTACTGCGCAAATTTCCATACAAAGAGGTATTCTATAGCATACGCGTCACAAAAAGGTGAACTCGATCTGTGACGCCACAGCATATTTTTTAACTGCGATAAAACTATGTAATGTTGCAGTATGCATACTATGATTCTAGTGAATGGTAGAGGAAATGTTGGTGAATAATATTATACTGTGAACAAGAAGATTACTAAGCAAACAGACGCAGAAATTCAAACCAAATAACGTATTCTATAGCATACGCGTCACCAGAAGGAGTACAAAAACGTATGCTATAGAATACGCGTCCGCGAACGTGTTAAATAAATAAATAAAATTGCTCGGTAAGATTATAATGAGCTATGGGCTACCATGGATTCTTTGTAGCTACCGTGACTTTTTAATGTATTACACGATAGCGTGAATTCACATTTACTGTATGGAGAAAGTGAACACTACGTCCAATCTATAAAATAACCTATTAAAACTCATAGCTACGTAGCCAAACTTGTTAAAATTTCTTAGAAAAATTTTTGGTGTACTCTTGGGTTAACACGTTCGTTTTTCGTCACGTTTCTAAATTAGTCCGATTCTTCTTCCGTCAGCCATTCTTCATTCGTCAACTTAGTCTACAGTCATTATCATCTTTGACCATCATGAGTTGATGGCATTTTTCTTATTTCGACTCAATCGTTTTTAGTCATTTCACATTTGGTCACATTCTTAGTTGGTACCGACTTAAGACTACGAAAAAACACGAAAACATAGATTTAACAGTGAACATGCTGAAAGAAAATTATGAAGAGTAAAGAAAGGACGAGATGGATTAAGATAAAGATGAATAATGAAATTGACCGTAGTTGAGGAAGACCATCGACGATCGTGACGAATAAAGAATGGTCGACGAAAGAAGAATCGGCCAAATTTAGGAACGCGACGAAAAACGAACGAGACGACCAAAGAGATACCTAAATATTTTTACTCAGTCGGTCTAAAACGACCCGTTAGTCTGGCTAGAACGTTAGCAGTCTTCTGGCGATTTCAATATGGTCTAGTCGAGACATTCTTTGCAGGTACAATAATAAGTGTAACTGATCTCATAATCATAAATTTCCCAAACGGTTCCGTATCGGTTATCAATGCACCATGTCGTACATGACAACACCAAATGAGACATATTTAAAATTTCCCTAATATAAGCCTATAATATCTGATGATCAGATTAGCAATTGAATTTATACTTATGACAATTTATAATGTCATATACAACCGCCTACATGTAAACTTGGCAGATACCAGTTACTTCTCGAGCATGCATAGAAAAACAATAAATCTTCTTCGTTTTTCGAAACAGAACACCTATTGGTTAAAATAACGTAAAATTTACTACAATTTTGGGCTCACTGTCCATCTATATGAATAGATAGGTATCAAAATGTAAACTTATTACGGCAATTTCCTACTATTCGATTATTGGTGGTAAAAAGCATAAGTGTAGGTAATTCTGTGTTGTTTCTTTTAATTAGGCTTCAAAATATGGAATAGGTATTTTTGGCTTACCCACGCTTTATCGACTACACACTAGATGGTGCAAAACAGGTGGCCCTATTCCACGCCACAAGTTTATAATTGAGTTATGCTTTAGTTAGTCACTATACAATTTTATTTAAATTAAATATTTTTAAGTTATTTTCTGTTAGAATAGTTGCATTTTCCATGTTTTGTTCAAATTCAGATAAATGAATTGAAAATTATGGGGTCACTATAAAAAACAATATGTTGCTTTCCACTGTGTGACAATGAATGTTTATATTTAGTTTTCTCAATCATAACCATAAAACTGTTTGAGTTGCAGGCGTCCATAGGTTACGGTGACCGCTTTACATCAGGCGGGCCGTATGCTTGTTTGCCACCGACGTAGTATAAAAAAAAAAAAACTTGATGGGCCGTAGCGCCTTCAAAAATAAGGATAGAAAAAAAAGCAGACAAAAATAATAATAGTCTGTGTTGAAAAAATCAGTGCTCTATCTTCAAAAACCAGGGAGAAAATAGTCGAACGTGTTTGTATGGAGAATTGACCAATCCTAAATCGTTTTAAACGACGTCACCTACCACAAGTGACAGAGATCGAAGCCCCCCCGCGCCGCGTCGCATCGCCAGCGTTAATCCCTCAGTGCGAGATCTATTGGACAGTGGTCTACGTCTGATTGCGAAGGCCCAACCTACACGCTCGCGCAACGGTCCCATCATTATTTTTTGTCCGACGCAGCGATATGTCAAACTCAGGGCTCGGTGAAACCAATGTTGCCGGTTGAAAAATGGCTGCAACTTTTTCACATTGTTTGAATAGTTTGTAGATATTAAATGAAGGTCAGGAGGTCATGATTATCATACAATTTTTTTCATAATAAGCTCTTATCTCTCTATAAGTTGGTCATATTATTAAGATAGAGGCAGATTACCGCTAATATATGTAAGAGTGTTAAGTTAAACTTCTTAATCGGCAACCGGAGTTCCAAATAATATCGGTAATACTCTTACGATTGACCTAAGTGGTGGAAAATTATGCTGTTTTGGTTGAAGTCTTGGTGGCTCAGTTGGCAGATCGCTGAAGTATCGATCCAGAGGCCGTGAGTTCAAGTCTCACACAAGGCAGACATTTTCCACTATTACGTTTATTCTAAGCTTAGATCTTTCTGCCAATCAGAAGTTAAAATTTAACAAAGTACGAGTACAACACTGTAAAATGTAGCTTTAAAAGTGTTAGAAACCAAAAACTGTATACTTTCTGCCATTACTTCAAATTAGTGATAATCATAATAAAACAAACTTTTAAACATTTTTGCTATCTAATGAAATCCAGAAATACGATGTTTTTCTTATCCGGTTTTTTTATCGCCTGCATTTCCGCTATTTATCTTGGTTGAATAAAATATTCAAATAGAGATTAATGTATCGTCTTTGTAAGCATAGACGAATAGGGACTTAACTTGATCGTGGAATTTGATATCAAGACGGCTATAAATTAATACTGTTTTCTTTCTAAATGACAAATTATGAACTTATTAAAGGCTTCAAAAAGGGTGTTACTTATAATAATATACTTATCGATATTCAATAGAAATGTGGTGCTGCCCTCATTTTGTAGGCTTTTGCTTTATTAAATCTAGTACCAAATCAGTCACCAAATGTCCAAATCAAGGTTATCCTAAGGAATACGGAAAGAGTTATCAGACACATTGACAACTTACGGATGAGGTAGAATCCTGCAGAAGAAAAGGTAAAAAAATGTTTGGAAAAGCTATTTTGGAAGGGGTTCGCAAGACCCGGCGACCTTCAAATCAAGAGTGCACAGGCATCTTCTGGGCGAGCTCACTCCACGGCCACGCTTTGCCTTTGGCTAGTCTGTGGCCAAGAGTAAGCCCATTTATAAAAAAAAGAAGCTGTAGGTACATTCAGAACTGGAAATACAGTGGCGACAAAAAAGTGTAAAAGTAAGCTAATGTAGGTCCTCCTGGTAATTTTTTTTCAAGCCAGTGGTTAGAGCCAAGTAACAATTTCATCCCGATTTTTTAAATTGAAATTTGTTACAGTTTCTTTTCGGTACACCCTTTAGTTTATAGGTCTCTTAGGTGCGAACAATTTTCTCTTAACAAGCTAGGTAGGGTGGTTATTTTGGTCACAACACGGTTGTGTTGTGACCAAAATAACAGGAAAATAATGATACTAATGATTACTAACTATTTTAACAACACGGTGCGACCTAACATAGTATTTTAGCAATAGCAAGACGATGTAGGGAACAAATCAATTTATTTTCTTAAATCAAATCATTTTCTTAGGTCAAAGACGCCTAGCCTTCAGAGATAACATACACTAGAGAAATTTCGATGGGTACCTCGGCGGTCGAGGTGGTGTAGCGGTTTATCACGTCAGCCGTGTTAGCTGGAGACCCGGGTTCGATTCCCGGCTTCACCACCATTGGGCTGATCGCTTTTTCTTTAGTTTATGGTATCTATTTCAGTTTACAATAGCAAGACGAGTTTGAAAAACATGTTTTGTATTACGTTCATGGAAACACCCTGTATGTCGTGACACACCTTTGTTGGCATAATAATAAAGATCTGTTCCGCTATTTTTGGCTCTTTGGCCGTCACAATGTATTTGACGCAAACTGTACCTATCAGCAGCGGCTGGTGGAAATTTCTGCTAGGCAACACTGATCATAAAGAAACCTGAACATTAGGTACTTTACTAGTAATAAATTTTATGGACCGCTTGTATGGACCAGCCGCTGAGGGTACCTACTAAAATCCCACTTGCAACATATGTTATGAGTCTTTGAAATCCGCCATCGCGCGTCGGCCCCATCGTCCCACTATTTGGCCACAGCTAACCCGCTAAGCTTTGTTTGCAAAGCTATTCTTTACCTCATAAACCTTGAGCCTTTATTTGCGCTCCGATGAAGCTCTAAAAGCTTCACTTATCACGGGCAGCTTTTAATTAATGTGCCCATTGTTTTTTGAAAGCTTTTCGCACTTTGATATTAAACTGTGGACGGGGGCGGATTCGTAAATTTGAATTATTATTTTGACGACCGGTCTGGCTCAGTCGGTAGTGATCCTGACTGCTGAGCCGCGGTCCTGGGTTCGAATCCCGGAAAGGGCATCTATTTGTGTGATGAGCACAGATATTTGTTCCTGAGTCATGGATGTTTTCGATGTATATATAAGTAATATAAGTATGTATGTATCTATTTAAGTATGTATATCGTCGCTTAGCACCCATATTACAAGCTTTGCTTAGTTTGGGGCTAAGTTGATCTGTGTAAGGTGTCCCCATGATTTATTTATTTATTATTTAATCAACACCGGTTCAATTCCCGAAATGTTTGTACATTTGGATCACGTCTCCGATTTGGATAAAAATTGGTAGGCTGATAGAGTCCATGATGCTGAGCAAGATCCACTAGGTTTCCTAAAATGTCCTAGGTTGATTTTATGAAACTTTCCTTTTTTAACCCCCGACGCAAAAACGAAGGGGTGTTATAAGTTTGACGTGTCTGTGTGCATGTCTGTCTGTCTGTCTGTCTGTATGTTTGTCTGTCTGTCTGTCTGTGTGTCTGTCTGTGGCATCGTAGCTCTCGAACGGATGAACCGATTTTGATTTATTTTTTTTGTCTGAAAGCTGAGTTAGTCGGGAGTGTTCTTAGCCATGTTTCATGAAAATCGGTCCACTAGATCGCGGTCGGGGTTTTTTTCAAAATTTTAATTTTGTGGTTAGATTATTGTTACCGAAAATGTATAGAAATCCTCATATTTCTATACTACTAGTATTTAGCTTAATCTTGTCCGTCATGTTACGTAACCCGAAGGGTTATAAAGTATTTGAGCCATTTAAAGGTTAACAACACATACGATCTTTGTGTAGGCTTAAGTCCCCAAATACTTGCCTAGCTTAGTACAACAAAAGTTGCAGTACAGTATTTTGACTTCAAGAAAACGCCATAACCTGCCTGGCTTTTATTTCCGACAAAATTATTATTTTAGAGGTTTTTTTGTGTGCATGTGTATCTGTTGGTAAATTATACTAGTATATACTTTTTACATATATGTTTTTCGTTCTTGTTTGTGTAGTCTCACCACATTATACAGAGAGTTAACTTACTACTCTGGTTTATCTGATGAAATTGTCCAGTCACCTGTTTGAACATGTTACATACCTGAGGCCTCAAAAATATCTGACACGATCTTATTGTTACGGTCTTAAGAGCGTGCTGTTGGTCATTTCATTCGCTTGTCGTTTTCCCTTTGTCATTTTGGGTCGACGCAGTATGTTATTTTCTTCCATTCCATAAGTACCTCATTCACTTGCTTTTGTTTCACCATTAATATGTATAATATTGCTAGTGACAGTTCTAATATTGTATTGCCTTCTTTATTACACACTTTTCTTTTGCTTAGAGTAACTTTAGGCAAGGGTGGACGTATATTTCATCTTTCACACGCTGATACACTTTCTTGACTTACTATACTGTTAATAAACACACTGTGACTTAAACAGTCTCTTAGCACAGTCCGGATAAGCCTATAATAGGCTTAGTCTTAAGTCCAACGTCGATCGTAATAAATTATTCACAATTTAACCGGATTCCGTTTTGACAGCTAGTGGTCAATAGATTTGGAATGTTATTGTTGTTTTCTCATTAATGTCATAAGAAACTGCTGTCAAAATGCCGCATATATACAAATAAAGTTATGCTCTTATTTTAAGATCAACACTTTGAAATATTAGGTTAAGTTACCAAGAACGAGTAAAATAATGTAAGTTTTTTTTTCCATTTCCTCCATTTTGCATAAAATTGCAATCAAATAATATTAGATTCTACTCCTACTCATATTAGAATGCTGATTTTTGTCGCTGAGGAAGGTTGCCAGAGCTCAACGAGATTGCGGAGTGCAACCATCGGCAATGCGCACAGCATGAATATTTTGGCATAATAAAAATAATATTTTATTTAATCTGAAGACAATGATTGATCAAAAACTCGAACAGACCCACCCCACTTATTTTTATTTGGATTTTTTTATGTGATTTCCTCTCGGAATCGCGAGCCCTTTCAATCCTAATAGGATAAAAAAGTTTCCCACGGTTATCTTCCCATTTCGTTACTATTTTTTCATACATTTTGTATAGCGGTAACGGAATGGAAGGTTTGAAAAATGTATGGAAATCTTGGGACATTTTTTTCTCCTATCAGGATCGAAAGACCTCGCAATTCTGAGTATGGATTGAGTAAAAAATACCCATGTTTGAAAAAAAAAGTGGGGTGGACAACTTTGAAAAAAAAAAAATTGGCCCTACTACCACCTATTTACTACCTACAAAATATTATAGTAGGTATTTTAAACTAAAACAAAGAAATCCGTATTAATTTAACACAGAAATTTAAAAATCATATCCAAAAGCTATA
The DNA here is from genome assembly GCF_023078275.1 of Leguminivora glycinivorella. Classification (NCBI taxonomy): domain Eukaryota; kingdom Metazoa; phylum Arthropoda; class Insecta; order Lepidoptera; family Tortricidae; genus Leguminivora; species Leguminivora glycinivorella. The sequence goes on from NC_062983.1 coordinate 2,262,609, forward strand.
AGGTCACTAAACTCGAAAATTTCCAATACTTTATTTCGACGCAGTGACCCATTACAAATATTTCTTGAAACCGATATAAAAGAAATCTTAACAATGGATTTGTCATAAGAAGGAACCTTTTTGGCGTTGATTTTCATACAAATTTGGCGTTTCTTGACGAACGTTACAGGTTCATTTTTGTATGAAAGGCCACCCCTCTGATACGTAAGTATACACGGTGTAAGATTAGGATACGGAATAATTTTAACAGTGTATCTCCATATCACATTTTTAGACTAAAATGTTTAAAACTTTTCTCGATTTTGCCTAGGTGCAGAGTTATAAAAAACTAGCGTTTTCCCGCGGCTTCGCCCGCGTACTTATCTAATCTTGTTTTCCCATTCGAATTTGGACCCCCCATTTCACCCCCTTAGGAGGTGAATTTTGAAAAATCCTTTCTTAATGCTCCTCTATACCTCATCAAGAACCTACGTTCCAAATTTGGAATCTCTAGGACCCGCTGTTTCGGCTGTACGTTGATATGTCAGTCAGTCAGTCAGATTCTTCTTTTATACATGTAGATAAATATTTCCTTATTGTTACAGTACAAAAGGTAATATATGTCAAAAATGATAAGTAAAAGCTTTCAATATCTGGTTTTTATAAAAAAAGTCATTTTAAGTGCCAGTTTTATGAGTGACATTTATTTTTTACCTATGTAAAAATACATCCAAAAACGTTTTTTATTTTGGCATAATTCACTTAAGGTATAAAACGTTATTTATTTCTTTCGGCCTCAGAAATGCGTGGTTACAATTATTCGGTTTTCTCATGTTACACCATGTATAGATAAGCGAAATACTCAAGTAATCCGCACTCATATCGTATACAGAATCCCGTTCGCAGAAGTGGTTAGCTAAATTGGTGTCAAAGGTGGACGTGCGATTCTCGATATCGGCGCTAAGTGCTTGTTTGTGACTAGGGATGGGACACGCGGCCGAAAAATTATGTTAGGACTGTTAGGAGACTGAGATTCGGCGCTCGTCTTATCTGGCGACTTGACAATCGATAATTTTTGTTTTTACTGACTGATTTTGCAATGACTAGTCAAACTTTTCATAGTGACTTTTGAGGTCATAATGAACAACTTTTACTATGGTTGTAATCACAAAAGAAATTGAGCTGTTCCATAGAAATAAGCGGCATCCGCAAAGCATATACCTATACAAAAATTGGCTAGGACCTACTTACAAAATCACCCCTGTAGATTAATTAGATCACAGGTATTAACCAAATTAATAATTATCATCCAATTAAGTGTAATTGTATATGGGAACTGAATCTCCTTAAACAGAATTTCACGAAGTAAATAGACAATAGGTTTTGTATTTAAAGTCACACACAGGTCGAACGCGATTAATTTTTTAACATTATTTTTACCTTTTTTCCCAACGTTTCGGCCAGGTTGCACTGGCCGTGGTCGCGGAAGACTGACGTCCCAGCAAAGTGTCACCGGAGATGTAAACAACACAAAACTACCCGAACTGGCCGAAACGTTGGGAAAAAAGGTAAAAATAATGTTAATTAATCGCGTTCGACCTGTGTGTGACTTTAAATATGTGTACAAAGCGCGAGAACTTAAAGTGTTATAATAGGTTTTGTGTTTATTTATAATTATATGTAACTTTGACTAAAGAAAATGTAAGGATCATACCGAACTTTGACCTTCATCCTCATCCTCTTTGAAGAATTCATTAAAAACAAACTAGAAGGAAGAATTGAGGCAAGAAGACAAAGGGGGAGACCATAGAGAGCGTATATGACCCAAATAAAGGAAAGAATCAACGTTGTGTCGTATCAGGAAGTCAAGAAGAAGACAGAAGACCGGCACTCATGGAAGTTGGTCCACCGACAAGAGTCCAACTCTTAAATGATTGATGATGATGCGGTGTTAACATTGTTATATTTTATCACCTGTCACAAAATGCATTAGGCTTGTGTAGGACATGTACCAATAGTACAAAAGACACGATTCCCTGCACTGTACTAGACCGAACGACTCCCAAATGATTCTGCTCTCTAGGACATTTAGTACACTCACACACGCGCAATAGAATGGGAGCGAAAGGAGCAAAGAGCAGAGGAGTGACAATGACAGCAAAGCGATCCGTGTGATCCGACCGCAACCGAACTAAAACCGACTGACTCGGACCGAGAGCGCGCGAAAACGGCCGATCAGCTCTCGGCTAGTACGAGCGAGCGTTACTGTACGCCATACGCACAATTTGTCTCTCGCTCTCTCGGTGTACTACTGTCCTAAATGTCATAAAAGAACGAAATAGTACACTTCGGAGATCGTACTAGTTGGGAGCGATCTTTTCAGTGAACGAGCAGGCACAACTCTACAATGCATGCAAAAGACATAGACGAATTGATAAGTGATACAACTGCAACCATTTGCTGATTCCCAATTAACTTAATCCAGTGATTTCTCAGAAATCTCGGCGCTTGGTCCCCTCACTGAGAGCAAACCCGTCGTACAAGGATGTCGAGGCATGTAAATTGCTAGTTAGCAGAGTTATAATATTCCTCACAACTGCGTCTCACAACCTTTTACAGCAACAAAGGATATTTTATATACGTCTGATGGGTCTCTATTGGTTCCCATAATTTTTTTAGTCCGATTTTTACAATCCATAACGTTGTTAGTCATAATTTTTAATAGTCATATTATCATTAGTCATAAAGTTGAATGTCAGAAATTAGAGGTCAGATTTTTGCAAGTCATCATTATTGTTAGTCATAAACATTGTTTGGCATAATAATCAAATTGCATTTTGTATTATGGACATAATGTTGAAAGCAATAGACATGTTTGTCATAATTGTCGTAAAGTATATTTTCGCAAGTAGTAATGATTACTGTCCACATTAACTTTAATCATAACATTCAATGGGATCTATATTATTTTTCATTAAGTTTGAAGTCATAATATTAGGCCCGACCAGCGATTCGACGGAGCCCCGCTACGCGGGGCTCCTATTTCTGCTCTGAATGACACAAGGTAACTAACGAACCTACCCGAGAAATGAAAGTTTTCTCTTTGAGCTCACTGATTTTCCCGCAATTTCGTCTTTTACATGTTATGTGTTTTATTTTTTCATGTTGTTTTTAAAAGTATTAGGCCCCGCTAGCGATTCGACGGAGCCTCGCTATGCGGGGCTCCTATTTTTGCTCTGAATGACACAAGGTAACTAGCGAACCTAGCTGAGAAATGAGGATTGAAATACTCAATGAGCTTACTGATTTTCCCGCCATTTCTTCCTTTGCATGCTGATTTTTGTAGTATTCGGCTTCGTCAACGAGTAGAAGGAGGGCAGGGGTCCTATTTCCGTTCTAATGGACGCGAGGTAAATGCGGACTACCAATAAAGTCATAAGGTATAATGTATCGATTGTCCACATTTTCGTTAGTCATAATTTGGTTTTTCTCAAAAACGCGTAACTTTTCAGGATTTCCATAAAACAAACCTAACCTAACCTATCTATAGGTGACCCTAATGAAACCGTTTCAGAAGTATGACTAATGATAACCTGGCTAACAAAGGGATCCGTTTTAAATGTTATATTCATCAACTTTCTTGATTCTAAGATTATAGTATTCTATAATATGGGTTGTTAACGTTAGAACTATTAAACGTTATTCGTAACAAAGGTTATGACTTATGAGGTTTATGCCTTAAAACTGTATGCAGAACAATCAGTAGGGCTTCAAAAAATATGCCTAGTAATATTTCTGGATAATTATTGTTATGCCTTTCAATTTTATACTCATCAACTTTATGACTTTTAAGGTTATGGCATCCAATATTATGGGTTGTTAATGTTAGTACCATTAAGCATTATTCGTAACAAAAATTATGACTAGTGATGTTTATGACCACAAAATATATGAATAACAACTTATGACTAACGAAATTCTGACCAAAAAGTTTATGGGAAAGAAAGGGGTCCCACGTCTGATATGAACTATCGTTAATCAGAAAGAGAATGCTCTGTAAAAAGTGAAACCAAGGTACTGATTACGATACGAATGCGAAAGGCAGTGGCAAGGGCGACCAACTAAAACAAGCCCGAAGGGAGTGTTTTAACCCCCGAAATTACAAAATTAAAATTTTGGAACACCCCCGAATACCGCGACATAGTAGACCGATTTTCATGAAACATGGCGAAGAACACTCCCGATGAACTCAGCTTTCAGACAAAAAAAAACTAAATCTGAATCGGTTCATCCGCTCGGGAGCTACGATACCACAGACAGACTTACACACAGACAGACAGACAGACAGAGACGTCAAACTTATAACACCCCGTCGTTTTTGCGTCGGGGGTTAAAAATAGATTGATTACAGACGACAATGCAAATCTTGTTACTAAACCATGGCGCGAATTCAGTGACAAGATTTGCTTCTGCGTCTACATATTCTATTTTCATCTACACGAAATATTTTTGCTAGCGATGAAAGCTGTGAAAAATAAAAATCTCCAACCAAAAAATAAAGACAAAAATAGTCTAAGCGCTTGAGAAAATGAATCCAATATAAAACCTGAACCTACAAAGACTTAAATAAAACGACAATTTTAGCAAGTTAATGGACTTTTAAGTAAATAAAGATCGTTTCGCGATATTAATATTTAAATTCGCTCCACGTTTAATGGCGAGAGCGAGATGACATTTTTAACGTTTGATTCTTGGGTGGTGAGTCGCTGAGAATCTCGGAGGAATTCATGAAGAATATGGAGAAATTGAAAGGTTTCGTATAGGAGGTGCAAGCACCTACTGCTTGCCCTTAGAGTTGGTCAAAGACGCCTAGTCTTACAAAGATGACACATAGAAGAGAAATTTCGACGGCTTCCGTTGTGGCCTAGGGGTTCATGGCGTTAACCCGGATTGCTAAAGACGCCGGTTCGAATCCGGCCTTCACCACTGGTGGTGTTCGTCATTTTTTCTTTAATATATGACATCTTATTTCGATTATTAATTTATATATAGTAGTGTGACTACTTAAAAAAACACAAATAAAAATATTTGTTAAAAATAATTTGATTTGTTCCCATAGTTTCGTTTAGTTTAGGTTAAATTGACCCATTTAGGGTTCTGTACCTCAAACGAAAAAACGGATCCCGTATGGGATAGATTTGTTGTCCGTCCTTCCGTCTGTCTGTCTATCAAGAGACTCCTTTATCTCGGGAACTCATTTTGAGTCCTTAAAGCCATAATTATACTCAGGTCCTTAGTCTCTTGAAGCTGTAAAAGTGATAATCATATTTTTTTGCATTCTCTAGAGAATTAGTCAGGCACTTCTCCTTAATCTTTAATTGTGAAATGTAGCAAATTACAAAATTTTATACAACGCTTATAGAAAAAAATCTAAAATAGCGCACGCTCCATATGAAAATTCACCAGCTGTCAAAGAAACACGTCTCTAGCACGACGATCACTATTCCGATATTGTCAAACAAATGACGTCCAATTTGCACGTACCCTGCTTTTGAGGAAAATCACCGGTCGCCGAATAAAGACACACCTTTTTTTGTGTAAGAAGATAAAATAAATAAATAAATTAATTAATATTGGGGACACCTTACACAGATCAACTTAGCCCCAAACTAAGCAAAGCTTGTACTATGGGTTCTAAGCGATACATACTTAAATAGATAAGTACATACTTATATACATAGAAAACATCCATGAATCAGGTACAAATATCTGTGCTCATCACACAAATAAATGCCCTTATGCATCTTAAAACCAGAATCATTACCAGGAAAACCGCTGATTTAAATGCATTCGATCAACTAAGCACTTTGAGCACATCTACTAAAGACCTGGGGACTTACCATGAAGGACTAAACCTGTTCAGCTTAGGTTGGAGAGAGGGACGGAGCTATTCAACTGGTCTACCTGTGTCCCTTTCTCTCGACTTAAACTTGAACGGCTTCTAGTACTTCACGGTAACCCCCCTTCAGGTATACCTATTGAGTTAAGAAATGCAGGTTGAAATCAAGATGCTTGGATCTAAATCTCTGCTTTTGTAAAATTCGTCTTCATTCGTGTCCAATTTCCACGCTTTTTAGATTTAAAACTGAACGAGTTTGAAATTCTTCCCACATATAACTTCCTAAATAATTAAGGTGGGAACTGGAAGCGTCAAAAAAGTATACTATTGAAAATAGAAAACCAAAATAGGTCTGATGATGGTAAAAATTAAAATGAAATTATCTATCTGCTTTAAAAACGCAATAAAACTAATATAATTCTTTTTTTTTTCAGGTAATAACACCGCAGTTACTGCGAAAAGGTTTGCACCGAATTTGAGAAAGGATCATTTTCATTAACTTTTTCTTGTTTTCCGTAGAATCATGATTGATTAAATAAACTAAATTGCTTTACCCTACCCGTGTCCATGTAACATAGTCATAAGTCCTAGACATAATGCATGTACATGACTGCAATAAACCAATATGAATATGAATATGAATTGATGCATATAACTGCGTCGAAATATCCGCAGCTCAACAAAATTCAAACAGGTAATCACGGCCTATAGAAGTCTAACGAAACTAACTATGAATTATTCAAAAGTCTTATTGGAATATTTTTGTTCAAAACATATATTTATTTGACAAACTAAAAACGTATTGATGAAAAGAATCCTCGCCGAATGACAATCGTTGACGCTAGACGCCGATCAAAACGCAGTCTGACTCTGTCACGCCAATACAGAAGAGCGATAGAGATAGCTACGAAATAGTTATTTGTTATACAAGGGGGCAAAGTTGTATTTTAACGCCGAGTGTGGAATTGAAAAACGAGCAAGTGAAAGGATTCTATAGTTGAAAATAGAATCGTGAACTTGCGAGTTTTTTAACACACGAGAAGTAAAATACATTTGCACCCGAGTGTAACACAAAACTTTTCCCCTCAGTAAAGCGAGGAAACTATAACGCAAAAAATGCGTTTATCAGTGCTTCCAGTAGTTAGGTGGTAAATCATATTTATTACTAGATTCACCTACTTTTATCGATTTTAAAGCAGTTAATTTGACTTTATTCAAGGTCAACTTACTTTACCCACTAGTGGATAAAATGCGTTTTTACCCGCTGGTATTAAAGGACAAAATACGTGTTTCCGAGATAGTGAGGGGAAAACGATATTATCGTTAGCGTTTGTCTACGTACCCTGCAGATGACATGGTCGAGAAATCGTGCCCAATACACGGTCAGATCGGATCCCCAATCACAGGTTTAGCCGCCAATTTACTGCAATCGGTTTAGTCACGGGTCCGCCTTGACTCTCAAACGAGCTACCGACGTCTTTAGTTACCTCTACCATGAGGTTTTGACTTAGTGGAAAGCATTACTTGATATCGTATCACGAAAAATGTCAAACAAATCTTGGCACTAAAAAATACAAAATACATGTTTATTTGGCAAATATAAAATAATTATAGTCAGTGTTACATTGAACTGACATCCAATAGGCGTAGTGTAGGGGTGTTATAAGTTTGACGTGTCTGTCTGTCTGTGTGTGTGTCTGTCTGTGGCATCTTAGCTCCCGAACGGATGAACCGATTTCGATTTAGTTTTTTTTTTGTTTGAAAGCTGAGTTAGTCGCCGTTTTCTTAGCCATGTTTCATAAAAATCGGTCCACTATGTCGCGGTCCGGGTTTTCTTTTTTTAAATTGAGTAAAGTATCGAAAACTCATGGTAGCTGAGATTGCGTCTTAAACGAGGTACCAACGTCTTGTTACGGTCATTTACCTAGGTAGATGTACACTAAAGACACAGTTATTTGTAGTAATATGTTGCTCTTTGGATGCTGTATAAAAATATTAAATATGTAATAAACATAAACAGTCAGAAACTGAAATAAATGGCTACTACTAAGGATGTACAACTTGCATTGTCCTTAAAAACTTGTATTTTTTTTTATTTACTCCCCTATTTCATTCTAGGATCCTTTAGTTAGTCAAAAATTCAAAGCATAACATTTATTTTGCGACAAATACAATTCAAGTTTCTGTGACTATTATCATACACTTCATTTGTTCTATCTGCCTACGTTTTTTTACCAGACTGAAGGTGAAATCAATCAGAAATTAATATTACCATCGTATTTGCATACTAACATGATTGACAAATTATAATCTCAACATGTTTTGACCGCAGCTTATTAACCGACTTTACATTGATTAACTTCCTGTCCAAACACAGAATGACGTATGTCAAAAGTCAATCTAATTAGTAAACTTTTTTTAGTTTTTTTATTATAAATGGGCTTACTCTTGGCCACAGACTAGCCAAAGGCAAAGACGTGGCCTACGATGGAGTGAACTCGCCCATAAGATGCTTGTTCACTCTCGATTTGATGGTTGCCGGGTTATATGAGCTCGGAAATATAGCCGCCGGCAAGGAATTCCACTCCTTGGCAGTGCACATAAAAAAGAAGAAGCAAAGCGCTTAGTGCGAATTCGCGAAATATCTACCAAGTAAGGATGGAAACCGGCCGTGTGTCTAAGAGTCCGATGGTAGAATGGGGACGGTGGAATAAGCTCTTGAGCATTAGTAAACTTGTTCTAGAAAATGAAGTAATTCTAATAAAATACTGAGTTTTTTTACATTCTTGAATCAACATTAATATTATCAGCCTCTACTAGTACGCTATTTGATCAATTCCTGGTCAAATTCCATGCAAAAATTACCTGAAATATTTTAAATGTCGATTCGGAAGGATACTTCGCTATGATGGCAAAAGTTTGCACCACAGCGAACGGAACAGTAATCTTTTTATCACTCTTTCTTATTAATGGAACAGAGGCATTCCTATTTAGTTCAGTACGGAGCGATATCGACTGGCATTTTGGCTTAGGCACTAAGGCTCTTTAATTGCAGACGGCCCCATCTTCGACCCAAATACTTCCGTTACACTTTTGATTTGGTGGTTTAGAAAAATCCATCTAACACTAACTAAAAACTAACTATTTTGTCTCAGTGAGTGAGATATCGTCACCTGTCAAGGTAATCATGCAACACGAGGTTTGAGAACCTAGAAAGTCGATAAAAATAAAGAAGTTTTTTAAAATAAAACACTTTAGGCTTTTATGCTTTTAGAGCAATCGACTAAAACAGATTTATTAAAACAGCTTACCTCCAAAACCGGATATCCCTCTTAGATAGTCATTAAATGCTAAGCCTTATTTTAAAATAGACACGATTGCTTTTTCTCTTAATATTAAAATAACTTAAGATGTTTGTGAATTAAAAAATCTAATTGACATTTAGCTAAATCCACTTAGCGGGATTATCAGAATGCTTTTAAAAGTAAAAAATCTGTCAACGCTGATTGATCGGTATCTTTAATCGATGACAGGTGAGCAAAAAGTAGGCTAATATGAATAATTAATGAATTATTAATGACGACAGACTCAGAAGTATTGTACGTTTAAAACGTTTTAAAAATATTATAATTGTGCATGTAATAAACGCTTAAAAGGTGTTTATCGAATGTCTTGGTAGATGTCGCTGTCTTAGTATTCATAAAAATGAAGAAAAAGAAGAAGACCAAATTAATGAAGAAAAACATAATCAGTAAGTCAACTTCCATGTTGACCCAAATCGGTTAAAAACGTAAGCTAAACATAAGTATGTGAACAAACAAAGGTCTGTATTTTGCTCCCCTTGCAAGACTTGAAACTCTATATATTACGGCTTTGATAAATAACAAATATAAAAAACAGAAAACGTGTTAGTAACATTTCATTCGAACGAAATAAAGTGACTCTAAAAATACTATTTCTAGACAGTCTTGAGTAATTTGTTTGCACAGATGTATTTGATGACTTCACACAGCTATATATTGTTTCTGCTGAAACAGTTTTGCATCAGTTTCTTTGGTAATCATTTGTTTACCTAATTCTCGCTTTCTCAAAACATTGCAACATGGTGTATTCTTTTTAGAACAATAACAAGACATAAAGCGCTTTGATCTATGGAAATATCTTTTAACGATAAAACTGCGTTAAATGATGGTAGATATAAATATCATATTTTACTGAAAGTAAAAATCGCATCATACGAGATATTTTAAATACAATAATTATGCGCTTGGCAATTGAGTAAAGTCAATACGTGACACTAAGTATAAACAAACATAAGGGTCTATAAAAACCTGATACAGATGTAGTGCAAAAAGATTTGCCTTCGAATTGTTACGGAAACGTACGAACGTGTCATGCTATTTCAGCCAGTCTCAGTACAAGATGTACTGACATTGACTAAACTAGCACGACAAATACGAATGTTTCCGAAGGAAACCCTTTTTGCACTACATCTGTAAACTCGGAAGCCTATAATAAATTAAACAAGAATGAATATATACTACTCAACTAACCTAACCACAAAATTAAAATTTCGAAAAAACTCCCGACCGCGACATAATAGTGGTCCGATTTTCATGAACCGTGGCTAAGAACACTCCCGAATAACTCAGCTTTCAAACAAAAAAACTAAATCGGTTCATCCGTATGGGAACTACGATGCCACAGACGGGATACCCCCATTTGCCAGAATTTCATTTGCCATAATTTTATTTGCCATCCTATTCAACAATCATAATATTGTTTCTCATAACATCTTATGCCATAATCATTGTTTACTATATTAATCTAGTGCCAGAAACTTTGTTTCCCATAAAGTCAGTTTCCATAATGTCATTTGTCAGAATCATCGAAATCCGTAATTACCACATTCCATACCATCATTTTTCATACAAATTAGCGTCCAGAAAAGTCAATTTCTATAATGTGCTTTGGCAGAATCGAAAACTACTATAATAGGTACTAGAAGGACTAGAGAATGAAACTGCTATCAGAAAGTAGGTTAGGTTAGGTTAGAACTGTGACCCCTGGAAAATGAAACTGCTATCAGAAAGTAGGTTAGGTTAGGTTAGAACTGTGAACCTCTGGAAAAGGAAACTGCTTGAAAAGTAGGTTAGGTTAGGTTAGAACTGTGACCCCCGGAAAATGAAAATACTATCAGACAGTAGGTTAGGTTAGGTTAGAACTGCGACCCCTGGAAAATGAAACTGCTATCAGAAAGTAGGTTAGGTTAGGTTAGAACTGTGACCCCCTGGAGAATGAAACTGCTGGAAAAGTAGGTTAAGTTAGGTTAGAACTGTGACCCCTGGAAAATGAAACTGCTATCAGAAAGTAGGTTAGGTTAGGTAATAATATGGGCAACAATTAATATGGCAATAATTGCTTATGGCGTTTGAATATTCTATGAAACCATATTATTGCACTTAATAATATGGCTAACAAATAGTATGGCATTGTATGATTATGGAAGGTAATATTCGGATAAACAACGAGTATGTCATATGATTTTTATGGTAAACAAATCATTCGGGCAAATGAAAGTCTGGCAAGTTAGATTCGGGCAAATGAATATTATGTTAAATGACTGTCGGGCAAACAATAGACAACCGCCACAGACAGACACACACACAGACAGACAGACAGACAGACAAACAGACAGAAAGACAGACAGACAGACAGACAGACAGACAGGCAGACAGACAGACAGACACACACACACACACACACAGACAGACACGTCAAACTTACGAGGTTAAAATTTGCACGGTTCTAAATTCTTGGTTAGGGCGTAGTATTCTTCAAAGTTCCCAAACCGAGGACATTTAAGAGCCCTATGGCTAAAACTTACCATCCCAGATCTCCATTAGACTATCAGACCCTCAAAAAGGACTGACAAACCCGCGAGCCAGACTACTCGTATCTTATTTGAAAATCAAAAAGCGACTTGAGACCGAGCTTGCAAAAAGAGTTGAGAGATACGTAAACAGCACCGTACTACTGGAATCGTTCGATTTTGAAAATTTCTCTATTTTACTTTCGCCAATTCGAACTAATGTGAGAAGTCAAGACTATATTCGAATCTTATGAATCATAATATCTGTAATCTGACATTCACACATTAATTTTCATAGGTACAAACTCTCCATATATGTAAAATTGCAATAACTATAGTGCGAGCGAGATTCGATATCAGTATCAGTATCCTTTAATGGAATGGGAATACGCATTCCTATTGTTAATACATTCATTCCTCTGCACATTTATATATTCCAAAAAATCTATAATGACAAAAATCTTGCGTGTCATCATTGTCTTAGGGTTCCCGAAACCTATCGACGGGGATTCTGCTCTAGCCGGCCAAAAATCGCTCGTTTTTGAAAACGCTCACGCGTCGTCATCGATGAACGCAACAGTACCCATCTTCATTAATATTAATGAGCGATTTTTGGTCGGCAAAAGCCACGTCCGCGTCGATATGTTTTGGGAGACCTTTATACACCAATTTTTTTTTGTTAGGTACATTTTGTGTTTTTTTTTTAGTATGAATAGGTAGACGTTTGACCACGATCACACCTGATGGTAAGTGATGATGCGGTCTACGGTGGATCACGCTTACTTATGAGATACCTATTTACTCTTGCTTTAAAGAGACCTTATATAATTATCGTTCCTAGTCTTCCTATTTCGTCGACCAGTAGTAGTCCCCACAATTTTTCCTGGCGGTGTACTCGGCTGAGCAAACACGTGTCTGCGACATGTTTGGCCTCCATTATGCCTCCACTAAATAACGGCCGATTGCAGACTCGACATCATTCTAATTCAGAATGATGCAAGGAACCACAGAACTAAATCAAGATAGAAGGAAAAAGTGTACCTACTTCGCGTGCGGAAAAGTTAAATAGCGAGCGACATTGTTCGCCGCGCAAGTCAGTCTGCTCCCGACCGCTGCCCGCGAGTGACATACTCGGTATATAGGTATTCGATAATTAACTGTTCAAACACCACCAATAAAAGCAAGGGTGTTAAACAAAGTGTTTCCTATCATCGGTAAGTACCATTTGTCCTAAAATATTTTTTATTAAATAAAAAACACGATTTTCCTATTTTTATCATCAAAACATTAGCTGACGTACGGCCGTCAAACTAGTTTTCCATTGCGGCTTTAATTTGACGAGTCCGACATAGCGTGCGTTTAAAACAAGCGATATAAAAATAGGCTATTCAAACTGTCGAGACAAAGTGAAGGTAGATTTGTTATTTTGTTCGTCGAACTCACGTCGAACTTAAGAATAGTGGTGCACCACGGAACTATATCGTCATGTATGCTGCGATTTCCTTATTCGATTTAAATCGATTTTGCGAAGCAGTGGAAATTATAATTATGTTTTTATATTGTTATGAAACTATACATATAAAGTACGAGTGAAAAGTAAATTAAACTTTAAAATAGGTTACAGTTACGGTATTAACGTTGAATTTGTGGTCGGCAGAAAAACAAATACAAACATAATACGCTCTATATTTATTATGAATAAAAATAACTCTAAAAATGTGTTAATGGTTAATTATATTTATAAATTACTAAAAGTTGTAACAAATAACATGAGGATAATGCTGTGAGTACATGGTCGATTTTCTTAAAAATATTACGAAATATTAACTAGTATTAATACCTACCTACTAAAATCTTTGTTCCTGGCCTTAGGCAAATTATATACCTACTAGTGAATTGTTTGTCATCACACGAATACAGGTATATACTTACTTCATTTCACAACGAAGATGAACATCCGATATTTTTAACTTCGGCGGGCATCCCGCACGCAAACTCCACAATCGATCGAATGGGTTACGCGGCGACAACGTTCCCATCACTAAAGTACACTCGTGACGTCATAGGCTCGACACAAAACGTTACACGCTCGGTTTCGCTGTTAATCGCCGAGCATTTTCCTTCTATCTTGATTTAGTTCTGTGCAAGGAACTGCCTTGTCGCCATTTTGAGGTATGCTTTATGATGAAAAAGTTACAGAAAAACTAATTCAATCGAATTAAATTTGAGGAGGAGGGTCTTGGGCAGTAACTCTCGTTGGAAAAATTCGTTTGTAAAATTTTTGTCTTTAACGTATACGTGCTTAAATGGATCCCCACATTTTGTAGTCTCTAGAGATTTTTGTATCACACAGTATTTCTAAGACCAGTAGTAGTCCCCACAATTTTTCCTGGCAGGTGTACTCTCAGCAAACACGTGTCTGCGACATGTTTGGCCTCCATTGTGCGTCCACTAAATAACGGCCGATTGCAGACGAGCCTCCGTCCTGGCTGAATGATGTTGACTGAAGATTTCAGGAACGAAAATTATTTGCTTAATATGACTGAGTTCTGCAACTGCGTGAATTTCACAAACGTGAGTTTCTTCAAACGAAATTGCCATTTTTGATAGGACTACTATTTATATCCAATCCACACCGAAGCTACACCCTGTTTTTATTGAATTCCGTTAACTTTAAGGGAAGGTTCTTTAGATCAAATACAATTAATATCTTTTAGAAATAAGCGTATTACTGAACACGTGTGTGACAGCCTTTACTAATTCCTAATGTTATTTGTTTTCACATGTGCCGTCAATCACTTGACACTAACTAACTTGACACACTAATAAATTCATTTATTATGTATGAAAACGACAAAAAAATTATAAACTGAAATAGATACAAATCAAAAAATATTTCATAAAATAATTTGATTTGTTCCCTACATCGACAAAAAAATTATTTGCGAATATAACTAAAAGTGATATGCAGGATGGTTCCTGATAATGAACCTAACGACGTGTCGAATTTAATAGTAAACAAATAAAACACGGTGTATAACTATGCTCAAATCGGCTCCAATGACTTTGTAAATATGTGAAATTATTTAGAATGCTGCAGGGAACTTTTAAACCAACTGCTATCTTTAAACCATAGCATTCTTTGGTCACAAAAGGTAGGATTTTATAAAAAAAGGTTTTGGTTAGACTGCTCCAAGAATTTTTCGCGCCATACATGTTTGTCTTCAATGAACATGCGCGTAAACGGAACTTCGATGAATTTATGACATTATTTATTTACGTAACCCTTACAGTAAGTAACTGTACAGAGGTAGGCCTACAAAAATAGTTGCCAAATTCACAAATGTTTTTCTAAAAGCAGTCAAATAAACCCAATTGCCCTTGCAAAAAGGCCATAAAGCGTAAGACATGATCACATAAGTTAAATACCGGAACTCCAATAAGGCGTCCACCATAATTATCTCAAATGGATACACCCTCCTCTTTCCCTCTTAGGGAAAGATGTATAAATCTTTCTCCGTCTACCAAATTCAAGAAGCCTGGACACTGGCCCACCTGCGTCGTAGGTAAAGAGAAGTTATGCGTTCAATATTGTTACGCGCGGATAGGTTTTTGTGGTGCAAAATAAAAGAAATCACGTTGAAAGTTTGAGTGATCGCTTTTTCAAATTTTTCAATGATTATATTTTAGTTGTTATTAATTCAATTCAATTCAAAATATCTTTATTCATGTAGGCCTAGTTACAAGCTCTTATGAATAGTTCATTACATATATATTATGATCTTAATCTAACCTAATTATCAGAGCAATTTATTGTTGTAAATTATTGTTCATAATAATATTGAGTCTATAATATACAATTTCATATAAAAATAATCGTTAAACAAAAAATATATAATTAGGTATATGTATATATAAAAATACATGTCTAGAATATTTCTAGGAAAAATCCAATGTCCAAAAAAATACAATATTAATTTCATCAACAATAATAATAATAATAAACGTAAAAATAAGAAACCATTTCGAATAACAATTAATCCCACGTTGTTTTATCATTCATGTAGTCTTGTGTTGTATAATAAGCTTTGGAAATGAGTACACGCTTTACATGATTCTTAAATTTATTAATTGACAAGTCAGTAATATGATTCGGAAGTTTATTATAAAATCGAACACAATTACCCATGAATGATTTTTTAATTTTACAGAGCCGTGTGAAGGGCACCGCGAGTTTATGTTTATTTCTAGTATTTATATTATGTACATCACAGTTTTTCTTAAAATTACAAATGTTTTTATGTACATACATAATATTCTCATAAATATATTGACAATGCACTGTCATTATATTAATGTCCTTAAATTTATCTCTAAGTGAGTCTCTATGGTTCATTTTATATATTGCTCGAATAGCCCTCTTCTGCAGAATAAATATGGTATTTATCTCTGAAGCACTGCCCCAAAGTAAAATACCATATGACATAATGCTGTGAAAGTAACTAAAATAAACTAATCGAGCTGTTTTCACGTCTGTTAACTGACGGATCTTGCTCACTGCAAAAGCTGCAGAACTAAGTCTATTCGAGAGGTTAACAATATGGGGACCCCACTGAAGTTTAGAATCTAAAGTTATACCAAGAAAAACTGTACTATCTACCAGTTCTAATTCCTCATCCTTCACAACGACACTTGTTTGCTCATTCCTTACGTTACTATTAGTGACAAACTTAATACATTTAGTCTTTTTTTCATTTAATAATAAATTATTAGCATTGAACCAGTTCACTACTTTAGAGATAGCATTGTTTACATCACTGTGAGCTTGTTGCTGTCGTTTGAGTTTGAAAATAAGTGAGGTGTCGTCTGCAAACAATACTATATCATGGTGGGTCTTTACAAGGAATGGCAAGTCATTTATGTAGATAAGGAACAGGAAAGGCCCCAATATTGATCCCTGTGGTACACCCATAGAGACCAATGACCCAGTTGATCTCTGTCCATTGACATCTACCCTTTGTATTCTACCATTTAAGTAGGACTTGAGTAAATCTAGTGCTGATCCTCTGACTCCATAATAATGTAGTTTCCTGATCAATGTTTCATGACAAACACAGTCGAAGGCCTTAGATAAATCACAAAAGATACCTAAAGCATCTTGTGACTCCTCCCAGGCATCGAAAATATGCTTAATTAGCTCAACCCCGTGTGAAGCCAAATTGCTTATTATGCATTAAATTATTAACGTTAAAATGTCGTACTAATTGAGAAAGAACTAATTTTTCAAATATTTTACTGAAAGTTGGCAGCACAGATATTGGTCTAAAGTTAGTGGGGTCAGAGTGGCTGCCGGATTTAAATAAAGGAGTTATTTTGCTATGTTTCATTAGATCAGGAAACTCGCCGCAGTCAACACTGTTGTTGAATATAACTGCTAAGTCAGGCGCTACAACCTCAACTAAGGATTTTACGGCATGGACGGAGACCCCCAGAGGTCACTAGTTTTTTTGACATTAATTGATTTAAATGCCTTTACTATATCTGAGGTACAAACATGTTCAAAATAAAGGTCTCTACAACACTCAGGAACGTTTTCCTCTAATAATGTGACGGCAGATAAGGGTGATGAATTTAAATCCTTAGTTGTGAATGCTGGTATCTCGGTGAAAAATTTTTCGAACTCTGTTGCTACTTCAAAATTGGAATCTATAATTTTGTTATCAATATTCAGTTTAATATCTTTTACTGCGTGTTTCGAGCGACCAGTTTCCACATTAATTACTTTCCACGTTGCTTTAATAATGTCAGAGCTATTTTTTATTTTATTACTAAGATAATTTCGCTTAGCGATATGACAATCTATCTTGAACTTCTTCGAATATTGCTTAACATGTTCTTTAAATTCATCACTCGTATTAAACCGCCGTTCTTCATACAAGGCATACAATGCACGTCTTCGTTGATGTAACTCTGCAGTAGCCCACTCACTAAAAACTGATGCACCACTAACTACGACCGATTTTGAAGTAAATATTGCATTATAATGTTGCAGAAAAGTGTGAAAGAATGAATTATACATACTATTAGGACTCATATCGGAAGACAGGGAGGGTAGCGCCTGAACCAAACTTTGCTTCATTCGTTCCACGCGGTCGGAGGTTACTGGTACAAAAGTTATTTGTTTTCTTAAAGTATTTTTCCTTAATGTCTCAAATACTATCAATTGGCCTAAATGGTCTGATTCTAAGTTGCTAATTACATCTTTAGTAGTAGGAAAAATATCAGTGAAAATATTATCTATACAGGTGGCACTAGTGGCAGTCACTCTAGTAGGCTCCATAAAAATATGATTGAGATTACATGATTTGAAAAGATTCAACAATCTGATACTTATTGTTGAATTTTCCAAGATATTTACATTAAAGTCGCCGCATATAAGTATTTTTTTACTAGAAGATGATATTTTAAGTAGCACAGATTCCATAATTTTTTCAAAAGTTTCAAAATTACTTAATGGCGGCCTATACACACAGACAACAATAAATTGCTCCAATTCTACAGCACTTAGTTCTATAGTCCGTTCAACAGACATGGAAACAATATCCTTACGTTCCTTAAATTTTAACTGGCTATTTATTATAATTAACGACCCACCATGTATGGAACTATGTCTGGTGAACGAACTTGCCACCTGGTGATTATTAAATTGAGGCATTAATTCATTGTTTTTTAACCAGTGTTCAGTAATGCATAAAATGTCTACATAAAATTCGTTCATGAATAGTTCAATTTGTAAATCTTTTCCTCTAATACATTGAATATTTTGATGCACCAGGTGGATATACTTTCCTTGCTCACAGTATTGATTCTTATAGTTACTTAAAATTAAATTGCCAGAGACAGAATCTTTTGTCTTAGAAGCTAGTTTAAATCATTGGTTATGACTGGAACCAATTCCAAGTTCATACTTTGCTGCTCAATAGGAGCAGAGTTGTCTGCCAAATTCTTGGCAGAAATGTCAAATAAATAGGATAGCGATAAAGCTATTTGTCTTTTATAATAATTTGAAAGGTAACATTTACCTTTAGTCAAAAACACCATAGGTATATGGTATTTACTAACAAATTTGTTAGTGTCAATTATGCTAACCTTACTACTATATGTACAAAGATTATATAAAGCTACATTCAACTTATGTCTAGTGTTATTTTCTTTTTTTCTGCCTCTGACATCTGGTTACAATAGGGGAATGTAAAGAAAATAATTTCATGCACTGCCAATGAGTTTAATTGTTCATAATATTTTACTAAATTATTTTTGTTTACATTACCCCTATTCCCCATAAAGATAAGCAGTGTTGTCTTACTATTGATATTACTGTCGTTTAAAATTTGTTTAATGATATTTTCAAAGCTGCTATGAGGCAGACAGTTATTGATTGTACTAAGTCCCTTTAAGTAAAAATTTAAAAATGAGCTCATATTGCTCCCAATCTCATCACAGTACATAACAACATTAGGTTTAGGTGTGCTTTGTTGTGAAGTGTGGAAGGGGCCATTATCATTCATTTGCCCCTGCGGTAAACTGTCACACAGGCTTGGGTCAAGCGCACTGGTCGACAAATCTCCAGTCACTTGCTTACATGCACATGCCTGGGCATTTGTCAACGACTCAAACCGCTCTGAATTATGCTTAATCTGGGATATTAAATCATCCATGGCTAAAGAATATTCACTAATAACTTTTTTTGAACTCTCATTTATCACATCTAAAGATTTTATTGAATCCTCTAGGCTTTGAATTTTTAACTTTAATGCCTGTGTGTCAGTTTCATACTGTAATCTACTGTGTTCTAACTGAGCTGTATACAAATCTAACTTATCTACTAAACTTATATTAACTTTACAAAATCTCAATTTTTTAAAAAACAATTTATTAATTTTTGACATCTTTTGATTTTTTTTGATCAGTTTATTTAATTTTATATACTTCTTTAGTTTGTTTCCGCTGCAATTTACTAACCTTGGTGTAGTGGCATCATTGGTTAAGTCTGTAGTTACTGAAGGGTTTTCAATTGCTGCGGTAACCAACTGAGATGCAGGCCGGACCAGTTCCTCGAACAAGGTCTGAGTGTGTGCCGCAGCTGCTTGGTTTTGGGCCTCCCGTAGCTCGTAGATGTGTTCGTGGGCGTCGTGCAGTGCTCTCTCCAATGAGTCAATGTCTTTCAGGGCCTGTTCATATGCAGCATTACACTCCATAAACCTGTCAACCGTCTCCTGAAGCCGGGCCCGCTCCGAGTTTACATTATTAAAATCACTCTCTAGTGTACACAGTTCCTTTTTTAACTTATCGTTTTTATCAATTATCAATAATAGCTCCTTCTCACTGTCTTCTCTTTCACTGAGCAATTGAGCACTAAACTCCTTGGATTGTTTTAATTCCAGCAAGGTAAGTTGGAGCTTATCACACTTCTCAGGCTTCTGCTGGAGAGCCGCTGCTGCAGCGGAACAAAGCAAGGAATTGCCTACTCAAGCTCAGCGGTTACTTACATGAAATAGTGACGTTTCACTATGCCTACACTTGTTCTAGCCTTGTACAATGATTAACACTGAAAAAGAAACACAATCGGTACTAACTAGTGATAATAAGACTCAGAAAGTGTACAAAGGCGAACAGATATTTCAAATTTATAACCTATAACGGCTACAAACCTGAGACATCAAAGACACTTGTAAACGTCACTAAAGCACTTCACTACTTATATTTATACAAAACTTAATGTTAAATATACTAATTTCACGCTTTAAATACTAATTAATACTTAAAATATGCTTAAAAAATAATTATTTAAAAGGGACCTAGCAAAATCAGCTGCTTATCGTTTGACAGCCAGGGTTGCCATCTTTTGTTGACAATTTGTTGACAAGCGATAAACACCCAAATAAGCGGTTTTGCGCGTTTAAATTTACTTCTTCTTCGTCACAGTTAAAAACTGTGATCTTGTCAGTGGAGCAATCTCCAACTCGTCCGGTTCTCTGCCAACTCCTTAACCTTCTGGCATCATACGATCTGAAATTCTCATGTACCTAGATGTATGTTTAATAATATTAATATCGTCTATCATTGATGTGTGTCCTCAGTGCTCTGTATCAGGTCTTTTTCTGCTCCACCATGTAAATTAATCAGCCAACCGTTCACTGTCATGAATCCCAAGGTCAAAGTTATTTTTCAGTGTCACTTCTAAGTTAGATTGTATAATGGGAAAGTTTTCATCATCAATATCATCATACAAAATGTTGTATGAGTTATTAAAGACTACACTAATTTCTCATAGTCTTCTCATTTGCCTCCTTTAAAAAAATCGTTATTTCAATATCTTGAGTATTTCCTTTACCGCTCTCGCTCCCGCTTTTGCCTCGACCCTGTGTCTCCGCCCTGTCAGAGGCAAATGCCTCCCGGAGAGAACTTCCTGCCCTTCTAATAGCCTTTTGTTCTTGTGTCCGACTTGATACGATGTTTCTTTTTATTCAGGACAATACCTCTGTATTTCAAGTTAGTTCAGCGCCGTGGAAATTATTTTTTGTTCGGAGGCAATGATAATTTCCCACGTTTTTTGAAAGGAAATGAACATTGTGATAACGTTTCTATTGACGGTTGAAACTTAGTTAAAAATGTAAATTTAAATTTCTTTTGTGATGGCTTGTGAGGAATGAAGAAACTGAATCTCCAATTGCTTGCTGGTGTTTATTATCAAGTATCATCGCGAGGTATCTCAAATGTCAGGTTGTGGTATGTGACTGACTAGAAACCCTCTCTCTCTCTCTCTTTCTCTCTCTTTAGCCTGCTTCTACCCTTCGGGTCGGGTGTAGGCCTCCATCAACATGCGCCACTCATCGCGGTTCTGTGGGATCTGGAGCCACTTCCTCCCAGCAGTCCTTTTGATGTCATCAGCCCAGCGCATCTTCGATCTTTTTTGACGACGCTCCTCTGCCCCAAAAAAGTGCCATTTCAAAGTGACCATCATCATCATCATCATTAGAATAGTGTAGTAGAAAAGCGCTGGTGGCCTAGCGGTAAGAGCGTGTGACTTTCAATCCGGAGGTCGCGGGTTCGAACCCGGGCTCGTACCAATGAGTTTTTCAGAACTTATGTGCGAAATGTCATTTGATACTTGCCAGTCGCTTTTCGGTGAAGGAAAACATCGTGAGGAAACCGGACTAACCCCAATAAGGCCTAGCTACCCTTCGGGTTGGAAGGTCAGACGGCAGCCGCTTTCTTAAAACTAGTGCCTACGCCAAGGGATTAGTTGTCAAAGCGGACCCAGGTTCCCATGAAAATGCCGGGATAACGCAAAGAGGATGATGGTTATGATCATCATTATCATCATAATTAGGCCTTGTGCATCTTTACAGATGATTTAAGCAGCATCTCTGATCGACCGACATCGCCGTGACCAGAAACCCCGGAAATACCACTGGCAATGGGTCAGGCTCTTCCTGCTTCTTACCAATCGATCTGTACTTCTCATTCTTTTAGTTTTAGTCTATCCTTAAGCCATCTGAAGCATCAATTCCTGTTCAATTTAACGTTAAGTTCAACTAGAACTCATTTCAACTGACTTTCATCCCGTTCGACATCGCTTTTATCTCGAAATAACCTAACCACAAAATTAAAATTTTGAAAAAACCTCCGACCGCGACATAGTAGACCGATTCTCGTGAAACATGGCTAAGAACACTCCCGACTAAGGCCTGATTTAGACGGCGTGCGATTTTAGTTACATTGCGGGCTGTTAAGGGTGCATACGATTTTGCACAGCCATCAAATACCGCAATGTAATAAAACTCGTATGCGAGTTCTCGAACCGTCTAAATGGGCCCTAACTCAGCTTTTAGACAAAAAAACTGAATCTAAATCGGTTCATCCATTCGGGAGCTACGATGCCATAGACAGATACACACACAGACAGACAGACAGACAAACAGACAGACAGACACATCAAACTTATAACACCCCGTCGTTTTTGCGTCGGGGGTTAAAAAGAACATGACGCATCAAAAATGGTAAAACCCTTCAATAAATTGGTACGTGTTCTAATATTCTGTGAACTGGCAACGGATATTTCGGATCAAACAGAGAAAGGCCTTGATTTATTTGTAGACACGTCGTAGGTCAGAGTTTCCCGAACTTGTAACCCCACTTACCCTTGTTAAAGTTTTGAGTGGACTGTCTAGTATAAATTAGGTATATTTGGAATGTATCCGTAAATAAGTTACATTTCCTTCTGACAGTGTCTTTAAATATTCCAGCTTAAATTAAACAGTTTTTGATGGTGTTGACACTTAATTGGGGTCTTTGGCCTATGTCTAGGACGTTCACCGCAAGGGCACGCAACTTGCCTTTGGCTAGTCTGTGGCCAAGAGTAAGGCCATTTATAATTTAAAAAAAACTCACTGCTGCTGTAACGCTACAAAATAATGTTTTTTTTTTAAATTAGAAAGTCACTTTTAGACAAGTACCTCACTGTTTTCTCACGATGTTTTCTTTCACCTAAAAACGAGTGGAATAAAACTCACTGCACTAGTAAGTGTTGTGGTTAAACTTGACACCCTTCAACCAAAACTCCTGAATAAAAGGCGACCTCAAGGGATTCTTGAACACAACTTTGAGAACCCCTGGTCTAGACAACGAACGCTGAGGACATATTTTTTGATCTTCGCCTCACTAGATCAAATGGATTTTTCGGTGACTTTGTCCAAATAGGGTGCCCATTTGTCCAATAACGTTTACTAATTAAGACGCATTTGTTCTTAATGAAGTGGAATCGGAAATGAAGGAATGTTTTTATAATTAAAATTCAGCCGGTAATATTTCTTCCTTCATTTCCGATATTATAATATTAACATCGTCATCATCATCATCATCATCATTGACCATGTCATCTATTACAGATCATTTTGTGATAAAGTGTCGAGTAAAATCATATTTTGGCACAAGTGACACGAAAAACTACATTTATTGCACAGATAAAAGGAACAGAGCCCCCAAAAAGGTTACTTATTATTGTACATAAAACGTCAAAACCATGGTATACACAGCTTTTGCGGAGAAATTGGTTCAGCTCACCAAAGAACAAACAGCAAATTCCGCCGTTCTGGTAAGCGACAATGTGGTTCCTTTTAAGCTAGAATCTCACAAATGGAGATAATTTCGTTCGTAACAGCGACTAGCATAAATTTCTAATTAACTTAATTACGCTCAATCCGGAAAAGATAAAAATCCATAAATACTGGTTTTCTCTAATTCCGTCCGTAATTCCGTCGTCAGACATGACGGCCGATAATTCAGAGTCGGAATCTATTAACAATTGAACTGTCTGACCGGCGTCGTAAATATAAGACTGTGGTGGCTTGCGTCAGCATAAAGAGTAGGTTACACAGAAAGTAATCTACTTTCGTAGAAAGGAAACGGTAAAAAAAAGTAAAAAAGTAATATTAATGGAATATGGATACTAACGTAGCATAGTTAATGAATATTTCAGTACAGATGGTATTTTTTCCTGATGCACTAATTGTAGGCAAAGTGGTTCACTTCTCGTCAGGTCGAAACTTCGGTGGGCCATCTATACTAAAAAACGTCGTACCATACACGTGCGAAAAGAAAATTTGTAACTCGTATCGATTTAAAACTTTCTTTGGTCGTGTTTTAATTTCTCGCCACTCTTTTCTAAAATCCTGTTTTTTGCACTTGTATCGTAATGTATTTACTGTTCTTTAATAAATAACTGCCTTAATACTGCTGCACTGTGTGTTACAACTATTAGGAATAGTAATCTGTATTGTGTTTCAATATTGTTGCTTTAGCTGTCATACTGATAGAAGTATGACATATATGTCATACTTCTATCAGTATCTCTAAAATAAGTTTTGACACTTTCCGGAACTGTTCTTACAACCATCATTTATTTATTTATTTATTTATTTAACCTTTATTGCACAACATAAAGTACAAATGGCGAACTTAATGCCTTAAGGCATTCTCTACCAGTCAACCATTGGACCAAACAGAAACTTACAATTGGTGCGGAAAATAAAACAGAAATTTAAATAGATATAAGTCACTATCTAAATACTATATGCATCATCAATATACATACATAAACTAACTAAAATATATAATATACATATATATACATATATATAGTACCCATTTAACCATTACTGTCTAACAACGTTGGTGTACCTGCGAGAAGTGTTTACGTAATTGACGTTTGAAGGAAAACTTGCTCTGTGCTTGTCGTATTGCGAGAGGGAGATCGTTCCAAAGACATAGCGAAGAAGTTGGACATGAACCCGGTGCGATAGAGGGGGATAGCGAGCTTAAGGCTCCGAGACTTACGAAGATCGCAATCGGGACGAGGAGTTATAAATTGAAATTTCATCATTCTATTCCATCAAAAGACTGTAAAGTGTCCAACGAGTGTTCTTACATACATTTACTTGCTATATACTTCGGGAGTAGATTACTCCCTAAATTTTTGCTCTGATCTTACAAATAAAACGCTGCGATCAGGGATCCTGCGGTTGTGAATGACACTTCTTTGGATTTATTAGGCATTAAAAGTATGCAAAGGACTCAATGCCCGCGTAAGCTATAAAACACCCGTTTTGACAGTAGATGGCGCTGTGCTGAGCTCAGCAATTTCTGTATCGTATGATGGTGAGGGAATTTCTGATTTTACATAAAATATAAAATAAGTTAACAAACAAAAACTAAGGAGTAAAAGAAACATGCTGAAAAAAAAAGGTTTTGTTTTGTCGTCATTTAAATCTTGTTTTGAAGAGCCCTTTATCCAGGTCGAAATGAATTTAAAAATCCTGTGCGAAAAAAAACCTTTTCCATTAGCTAGTAGATTTATAGATCGTTCGTTGAAATTAAACGTATCATATACATACATAAATACAGTCATGCATGTATCCCAGAAAGGAGAAGGAAGACCACATGATACTACTTAATTTTCAGTGCCACTCATTATCCTCCTTGCGTTATCCCGGAATTTGCCACGACTCATGAGAGCCTGGAGTCTGCTTTGACAACTAATCCCAAGATTTAGACGTAGGTACTAGTTCTACGAAAGCGACTGCCATCTGAGGGTAACTAGACTAGACCTTATTGGAATTAGTCCGGTCGGTTTCCTCACGATGTTTTCCTTCACCGAAAAGCGACGAAGCAAATAAGTTCCGAAAAACTTAAATTATTGGTGCGAGCCGGGGTTCGAACCCGCGACTCTGATATTGCAGTGACCGGTTGCCAGCCTCCCGTCTACGCCACAATTTGAGTCATATCCCACAATCTATGACACCTACGTATGAAAGGAAAAACATAGTTAACTCTATCTAATTTTGTCGCAATTATAGGCAACTAACATTGTCAAATGAAATTTAATTAAAACTCATTTGGTACTCTCAATTCTCACTGTCGACAGTTCATTCCGCAGAAGCGTACGCAAATGGAAATTATGCCAAATTCCGCAGCGACCTAAAATGGTTTAGGTTCCAAAATTGGGTAGCCAAATGCACAAACGCTTAAGATAATATTGTTATCGTAGCAAGCTATATGTATGGCCTTCCCGTATTGGCTCGACAGAGCCAGACCAGCCTACGTCACTCGCTCGCGGTCGCGCGTTAAGTACCTACCCGCTAGCAGTTGCCTCGAGGTAACAAGTGACCGAGGGGCGCCACGCGCTCGCCTGTGTACTCGCGTGGCACGTGCCTAATATTTTCTGAGTTTTACGTAGTAACTTACTAATATTAGTTAATAAATAAAGCGTAGGTTTTGGTCGTTTTGCGGGCAACTGAGGGATCTGTTACGTTAGTAACTTATTAGTAATCTGTGACCAGGTGCCATAGCCGAATGGCATTTCTCCATTTTCTCCGATGCGAAACGAAAACGAAACGCCGCGAAAAGTAGTCTGGCCCTGTCGCGCCAATCCGCAAGAGCGATAGAGATAGATATCTACGAGCGTTTCGTTTCGAGAGCGTTTCGTTAGCGTTTGTGCCATTTGGCTACGTACCCTGACTGCGTTTCGATCGGCGTCTACCGTCAACGATTGTCACTCGGCTAGGCTGGCTGGCGTATAAACGTCCGCGCTAAATGATGTAGATGACATTAGGGGCATACTCGTATATCAAGTTGACATACTGATGGTTGAAGGCTTTTAGCTCTATAAGCTTTCAAATTCTCCTATTCCATTCCCAAATACTCTTGGGAGAAGACAAAAGATCCCACAGTGAGTCAAGTTTTTATAGATAAGATAAAAGATAAAGATAAAAATTGGTTTATTGCACATAAACACAAAAACAATTGTTGAAGGATAAGGTTACATCCATTCGTGCATATCCTAATTATTATTAACACAAGTTTCCAGGGGTCCCCGCACTAGGCTAGGCCTGTACCGCGGGAGACCAGTATTGCATTTATATGTCATGAAAGTTAGAGAAACATATTAGCTATATAATTAAAGTACAGTGTGAACAATTATTAAACATTGATTCTGTTGCCTAAAATATTACAGTTTACAGAAGTTATTTTAAGTTATTTTATAATACAAAAATTTAGTAGTGTTGGTTCGTAAAGCTGTTTGCGAGCTCAACCATCATTATTTTCTGCAATTTTATGTTGAAGAAACCCAGCCCACCCTTATAATTGACTCAGCTACCCGCCAGTACTGTTTAAGCTGGAGGGCGCCGTGGTGAATGACATGATGACACATACATCGATCCCAGCGCGCCCTCACAAACGGCAAAGAGGATGGAACGCCGGAGTGGGTTTAGTGGGTAGGGCCAAGTTTCCCCCCTCTCGCTAGGGGAGGGGAAAGAAACGGTGAAGCTAGGAACACACTACGCGGACGTCCGTCGTAAATCGACCGCGGACGGGAATCTGGACAATGGAAAGACACATAACCGTGCAAACTATCGGTCGACGGACGCGGACGTGGCCTTGAGCGCACGGACGTCCGATCGAAATCTGGCTCTCTGGATGTTTTGTTCCGTGCACACTGATAGGTCGCGGTCGCGGTCGTTTTACGACGGACGTCCGCGTAGTATGTTCCTAGCTTGAGTCCCACACATCGTGCGTAACAGCATTCCCACTCCGTCAAAAAAAAAAGAAAAAAAGGTCTGTTTAAGCTTACTAAAGGGTTATCTGACCTTACTAAAGGGTCAACCTTGATCTTGAAATGTTTTCCGTCACGCGAATTATTTTTTTACGAAGACCTTGATCTTGTTAGGTCTATACCTGACTCTTCCAATCTCTATAGGCTAAGGAGGTATTCTTGGACCATAATTATTCAAGTTTATTTTAGAAATAAAGAAGAAAGAAAGAAAAATAGTTTATTTGCACACACACATCAACCTGACACCTGTCACTGCAATGTCACAGTTTCGTTTTCTTTCAACCCCTTATTTGCCAAGAGTGGCACTGAAGCTTTAGTAGTTTCATGTGTTCTGCCTACCCCTTTATGGGATACAGGCGTGATTGTATGTATGTAAGTATGTATGTACATCAACATAAACTATAAAAAGCCAGAGCCCAACTGGGGTAGTATCTCCGCCTTACAGAAGACCGCAGCCAAATAGCACTAGACCCTACTCATAGTGTTGTGTTCCTGCCGGTGAGTAAGGCTGCCGGAGCTCAACGAGGGTGCGGCGTGCTGATGACGGGAGGACTTACGGAACTGACTTATTCCGTCTATTGTCCTTTGAGTCGTCGGCAACCCGAACCCTCCTTGGAACTTGTGCACTCTTTTTTACTGTGTATTTAGCACAGCAAAAGGAAATGTACAAGTTTCTAATGGGGTGGCAACGCGCATGTGACACTCTTTAAGTTGCAGGCGTCCATAGGTTACGGTGACCGCTTTCCATAAGGAGGGCCGTACGCTTGTTTGCCACCGACGTAGTATAAAAAAAAAGTGGTCCAGCGGGGGCTGCAGCGCTGATTTTCAGCCCAACCGACATACACACAACACACAACCGGCAGCACAATAAGCAACAAATAAAACAGAGTATTTAAACACTGATTATAGGCACAATCTCAAACACAATAAAAACCAAATGGGCACAATATTATTTGTGAAGAGGCACTTCGCTGAGGTACATTTTAGGCTGAACCCAGCGCCGTTGACAAACACTTCGGAACCAGAACTCCTCAACTTTTAAAAGTAATATATGACTCAATTACAAACACCGAAGCAGTTTTCTAACCAGTGACATTTCTGTTTCCTTCGTCCCCACGGGTGGTGTTATGTTTCCATTTATTACAGAATACCAGTGTACTTAACCAGTTCTTCCTGAGCTCCGTAATAACCTGATTATATCAGCTGAGATTCCACTGCAACATTTACTGGGGAAATATTTAAGATTATACGGGGAATGCTTCGTAAAATGGTTTGGATGCATCTCTGTTGCTCTTTTACGCCATTATCCTACGACACCATTTTTATCTTCAACACTAAACTTAGACAGTTGGCAGATCCCATCTGTGCGTTTCTTGAGATACTTCTGATTATGAGGATTTTACTTTTGCCCCCATAACAGTCTTCTGTTGTATTGTATATTTGCAGAAAAGCAAAATAACTTCTTACAACAGATAAGTAATGTTTTTTTTTTACAAGCTTTTATTCAACTTGCCTTGTTAGTATGTTAGTTTGGGTCAAAACGTAGAAGCAAAATTTGATTTCCGAATGACCTGAAATTTTGTACACATATGTAAATCACGTGACAATGCAATATTATGGTAGCATGGAGCTGATCTGATGATGGAGCATGACAGTGGTCATAGGAACTCTGTTATTGAAATGTATCCCCATCGAGTTCAGTAAGGGGTTTTTAGAAACGTCTCGGAGAGCAGTTAGATGGCTGTTGAAAGAAAGATACAGTCGGTGATAAAAGCTTGTGCCAAAAATAAATTTTTTGCAAAATAAATTATTTCTCATCTTTACTCGCCAAGCGTCTCGAATAACATCTCAGTTATATTTGTAGTACAACAGAAGAATTGAATAAAGTCAATTGTAAAATGGAACGAGCTAAGAATAGGTGACATTTATTGGAATGAATTGAGTCAAAAGTGATTTTGCAATCGTACAAGATGGTGCTTGCATTGATATGGGTTTTGTAACCCAGTTTATGAGTGTTATGACTATTTGTAGTTATTATGTTTTGAATATGATCATAAACTTTACTGTCATGCATTATTTACTCGGAATTTCTTTTAGATGTTCAGTAGTCAATGAAAGTTTTAAACATACTAGTAACAAAATGTGGTAGTGATAATTTCTGGGCATGGACTTTATAGTAGGTATCAGTTACGTTTGAGAAAAAAACACGATTGTAATTTTTTTATCCTCTGCAATTCATTTTCGACTAACATAAACATCATCATGCAAAATGTACATAATGTATTTTTTGGTTCCAGTATTTAAATAACCGTTTCGGAACGCTGTCCACTTTTTATATAAAAATAATGTTGTGAAATTTACATTATATATTAATAAATAAATAAATAAATAAATATTATAGGACATTCTTACACAGATTGACTGAGGCCCACGGTAAGCTCAAGAAGGCTTGTGTTGTGGGCACTCAGACAACGATATAAATATAGTTTTTAAATACTTATATACATAGAAAACACCCATGACCCAGGAACAAATATCTGTGCTCATCACACAAATAAATGCCCTTACCGGGATTCAAACCCGGGACCGCGGCGTAGCAGGCAGGGTCACTGTCACTACCAACTATGTCAGACCGGTCGTCTATTGAATAACCTATTTAAATTTCATGGCATCCACACTATAATAAATGATAATAATGGCAGTTACTTTTACAGAAAACAAACTATTTTAATTTTCGGTTTAAAATTGACGGCTGATTAGGGATTAAAACTTCCGTTTTAAAAATATACCAATACACACACACACACACACACCTTGCAACCTAAATGGTCGCGTACCGTGCGGTTTCAGAGGAATTTCCTGTGGAATGAGCTCCCTGCCGAGGTATTAACGATGAACTACAGTATGGAGGGTGGGAGTATACCGTTTCTAATGGGTAACGCGCATGTGACACCCCTAGAGTTGCAGGCGTCCATAGGTTACGGTGACCGCTTTGCCACCGACGTGATATAAAAAAAAAACATACAATATTACCAAGGTTCTTATTAAATATCTAATGTATTGGCTTTTGTATTTTAATTGTTAAAATTCAATTAAAGGTCTGATATTTGTTTTGACTACTTGATTCAATAAATCGATAACCGTTGTATCTAAAAAACTAATAAACAACACATCGCTTTGAAATGTCGTTTTTATTTGACACTAACCCAAAATTGATCCGATTCGCCTCAGTCTACCCTACTTATCTAGGTTAGGTAGTAGACACACACTAAGTTCATATTCCGGCCTCATCTTAAAATAAATCACTATATATTTATAAGTACAGACTTCAAACAGAAGCTCTACGTAAGAAGATTACAGAAAAAGGTTGCTAATCCTAATGACATAAATCTTCCCATTAAGAGAAAACAGGAGCTAAAAAGGAAAGGCTACTTTCGATGAATTATGGTAAATGTACGTAACCGTCGTGCTGATGAGAACAGCTCTTAAAATAAGTGCGATAAGGCAACATCTGACTGTACGTTGTTTTGTGGTTGTACATACATACAACATACATACATACAAACACGCCTGTATCCCATGAAGGGGTAGGCAGAGCACATGAAACTACTCAAGTTTCAGTGCCACTCTTGGCAAATAAGGGGTTGACAGAAAACGAAATTGTGACATTGCAGGGACAGGTGTGGTTGTACGTTTTTAAAGTTAATTGTCATTCATCGTTAATTCACTTCTACCTACTCATTTCCTCAAAGGTTGACTGGAAGAGATTGAATTAACACATTCACTGCCAGTAGGTATAATTTTGTACGAAAATGAACACACTATATGTGTCACCAGCATCGAACGTGTTAAGTGTTAAGTCCATCTTCATTGTATATTAATGACTCTGTAACTGTGTCTCTTTTGTTGCCTTTACGTACAATAAACGTACGTAAATGTTAATGAAATTATGTAAGTACATTAAATTATTGTTGTGGTTTAAAGGACCTCGAGTTTTCGTATGTATCTCAGAATCTATAAATCTTAGTGACATAAACAAAAAAATTAAATCTGTGTATGGTTTACTGGACAGAAAAAAATATTGATCTGGGTCGATAAAAAGCATCGCTCTGCTCGTTTCAAGAACTACACAGGAAACAGTCGATTAAGGTTTTAGAACTGGTCAGGCAACGGGAATGATCCTGTTGCCTCTTAAAAGTCTTAAGCTCAAAACAGCAGGGAAAAAGTTTCAAGGCGAATTAGGGACAGGCAAGATTTAGGGACAGTTTTGAAGAAAGTTTGCCGTAGATCTTCTATTATGTCTACTTTGTGACGTAATCTTGATATTATTATACTTGTAATAAAATTTGGATGTCCACGGGTTTATCAACGTATACAAAATTAAGGGCCGGTTGCATCAAACCTTCTTCTGTCACCGTTCGTTAAATTTTTATTGTATGGGAAGTTCCAAGAATCTTATATACATGGATTTTGCACGCCGAACATTACTTTGAAGCCAGAAAATTTGACCTTGAATTACGTCACGCCGGTCTTGCATCTCTTTCTTTAGGGTGTCCATGATTAAGCATACATTAGGGATATCCCGCGGAATTTGACGTATTACATCTCTCGACACAGGCTTAAAACCTTTGAACCTCCGTTTTGACAATATTCTCAGCTTGATATGATATTGATATGTGTTAAAATGTCAAATATTAATATTAGCGCCATCTATCTGAGCGTACCTACCCCAAAGGTGTATCGCCATCTAGCTCACCGTACCTTTTTCTGTATGGTTTTGAGGTAAGTTTTTTTCATAGACTTTATCTGTCTATACGGAGTTACATAAGTATTTGTCTTTTACTAACTGACACCTGTGTTTATTAAAGCATGCAATGGAATATATATTTTAGTGTTTTGGTCATCACAATAATATTTTGGTAGTAACTACTGGGAAAACTAATCCCAGTAGCTATCAACCCCCGGTGTGGTAATTAACAATGTGGGGTGGGGGAAATCCCAGTAGTTAGGACAGGTAAAAACTTGGTGGTAACTAGTGGGAATAGCCACAAAAATATAAGGGAAGTATTTGTCAATGGGGAAATAATGAAATACTAGGACGTTTTAAAACAGTATCTTTATTTTTAAGCGCCGCCCCAAATCTCAAGGAAGGTGGTTCTCAATTCGTACGTATTTCAATTCTCTTCGCATGTATATATGTATCTCAATTTAATGTTTAGGCCACGATATATCCGTCGTTACTGGACTGATTTTTAAAATTACTTTCTGTGTCATAATCTTCAGGCTTAAAGTGCAAATCTGCAAATTGTCGAACGCTCTGAAACATTTCCTTTTATCGGTACAATCGACAGCCAACAGCCAATGCTGCCTCCTTCCTTCATCTTTTGGAACACTGAAAAGTTTAATATTATTCATGTTAATTGTAAAGACATAAATTATATAAAGTTGGTATTATTATACTGTGATATGAACTATGAACATAGAAACCGTACCAAGTTGATAGATTTAGCTCCATTCAATAAGAGTAAATACCATGCAAGAAAAAAGATTGGTCACACTAGTCGTAAAACCACACATAGCATTATTTTTCTTTAAAGGTCATATTTATCGTTCTAAACCTATTCGTGGGAATTTTGATATAATTTGAGACAATGAAACCAATATAATGATAAGAACTAACCAAGATTACAAGCAAAATAGAAGAAAATTTATTGCCAGTCAGGTTTATGAACATTTTGGTAAAATAAGTACTTACTTGTGAAATTTTACGTCGGATTTCGGTTTCCATTTACTTCCACAATGGTTCACTATGCAATACATAGCTCAGAACTTAAGTAAATCGTCGAAAAACGTTTATTTTGCAAAATAAATCTCTGAATCGGTGAATGAATTTTGACAATTCTGACATATCGGGCATATTTTTTTATTATTAGTGTTCCCATAGTACGCAGGAGGTAAATACCGGAGAAATAAGGTTTTTGATTGAGTTTTTTTTTGTATAATACGTTTTTTTTATTAACTTATCTGGCAATACATCACAGTGTTGGAATGAGATAGAACATAGGAGTAAAGGTGAATGAACCTGGCTTCAACTCATTGGTCGGCACGCACTATCCAGAGATATATATAAAATTCTTGGGAAGTTCCATAGACATCTGCTGTGTGACGATGATATGTCTGTCAAAATGTCGTTGATGGGCGTTTTTTTAGGTACTCAAATGTCCTTTATCGGATACATAACTATAAATAATAACAATAATACTAATCATAAACTAAACCTTAATCTAAAAATAAATACCTAACTAGGTGAACTCCTTAGGCATGGTGCCGTAGACATTGGCAGCATTTCCTCGCTGTATCGCTAGGCTTATTCTTTGGGCGAGGAAGCGGTCACCGCTGACCTCTGTCAGTTTCTTTGATATTTCCTCAAATAAATTTAAGCCTTTCGGACCCAACGGGCCAAGGGTCTCAACGCCAAATGTGTCCTCATTTTTTTTCCTTTACGTCACGATTTTAGTATGAACTTACTATGAGCGTGACGTATTGGAAACTCGAATTTTGAATGGATTTGGGACACATTTTTTATCGCCAGAATCGAATCAGCTCGTGATTCTGAGAAGAATGAGCTCCAACACGTCCAGATCTGGTGAAAATCGATATTCGAGATTTATTTTGAAAAACACCCTGATGCAACTGGCCCTAAAGGCAATAATGTGATCACAAAAACGACAGTATTAACGTTAAAATCTCTGGTGTATGTGAAGTGGAACTTCTTACCGGCGGATATATTTCCGAGTTCATATAACTCGGCAACTTTCAAATCTAGGGTGACAAGCATCATCCTGGCGAGCTCACTCCATCGTAGGCCACGTCTTTGCCTTTGGCTAGTCTGTGGTCAAGAGTAAGCCCATTTATAATAAAAAACCGGCCAAGTGCGAGTTTTACTCGCGTAGTAAGGGTTCCGTATACTACAAGAAGGGCTTAAGCGCCTCCTTTTTAGTAGGAACTTAAGTAATTTTTGCGAATAATCAATATTTTGAACAAAACGAAACAGAAATGAGTTTATATGTAATATTCAAACGCGCTCAAACAATTTCAAGAGATTTGGTAACTCCTTGCAGCGGCAGTGGGTGAAATTCGTAATTTGATTTTTTTTCTTTTAAGTCCGACTTACGCCTTACTGTAGATTTCTAATAGTTTTTCCTGTAATCTGTAGATTGAAAACTATCTCGTGTATTTTTTTGAAAATTTTACGCATAGTAGTTTCGGAGATAGCGGGGGTGGTCATTTTTTACCTATTTTCTTAAATAACTTGAAAATTACCTTACTATTTTTTTTTAATACTTATAAAAACCTCTTTCATTTGATATGTAACACAATATAGTTCCAGAAATTTAGATTTTTAATTTTTACTTTCACCCCCCAAAAGTGGCCCCTATAATTAAATTTTCTTAATTTAAATTACATGTCTGTCTTTGGGTCACAGGTTTACATTTATGCGTGCCAAATTTCAAGTTAATCGCTTCAGTAGTTTCGGAGAAAAAACTGGCTGTGACAGCGGACAGACAGACGCACGAGTGATCCTATAGGGGTTCCGTTTTTCCTTTTTGAGGTACGGGACCCTAAAAAAGGCCTGTGGATGCTCGGAGAGTAGCGTTTGGTGGGACGTGCAGCAAGGCGGGCGAGCGTGCGTCCACCCTACGCAGCGTCGACTCAGGACACTTGTATGAGCTTCAATTGTTTGACATGCACGCCGCACGCTCCGCTCCGCTGCACGCCCAATATAAGCGTATACTCAGCCCTTTCTTTTAAGTTGTAGGGCCTTTACGCCGTGGCTTGCGTGGGCGACGGTCGCGCGATTGTCGCGCGACGGCGATGCGACGCTTACGAAATCAAACCTTATCGATATGGAAGTATGAGACGCGACGGCGACGGTCGCGCGATGGTCGCGCTACCGTCGCCCACGCAAGACACGGCGTTAGCAAGTACTGTCGGCATATCCAAGGACACTGCTATCGCTTCGACAACAAAACGCTGCTTCTGTTCCAGACGCGTTTAGTCACAGAACGTGAGTTTTGGCCTTTTGTCCACGGGGTTTGAATCTAAACAGTTATATTTATTAACGATCTACTTTGCCTTTAAGTACTCAGCGCGGGGGGACGGTCAACCCGCCGAGCCTCAAAAAAAGTGATTTTTATCACATATTTTTACCTAATTCACCAAAGTATTATAACAGCTTTGTAAAATATAATATTTGTTAGCCTATAGGACCATGCGGATTACTCCAGACAACATTAATTGTCTAGTTTTTTTCCACTCAAATTTTATTTCAAATAAATTATCTTGTCTTGTAGTTAGGCACTGACCTTAAAGAAAGAAATGTATACCTACTTCCTTGGCAAATTTAAAAAAATACAAAATCTTATTTAAGTATCTATTTAAAGAGGATTTAATGATAATTATACTTATAATAATACTGATTTTTTGATAGAAGAAATACAAATATAGGAAATCAAAATACGATATAAGCTTAGATACACGACAATCATCTAATAAAAATATATATCTTTCGATCACAAAGCGCCCGTATGTTCGTTAGACGCTTCCACAAAAATAAAATTTCCACAAGGCGTTTTCCTTAACAATTTGTTGAAATCCAGAGAGCTCCGCTTATAATCCCCTTCTTTACAGGTAGAGACAGCAACAAAGGTATATATAGTGGCAAAAATATCTATACAGAATTTTATAACCTGTAGATGAAGGTGTGTATACATATTTTGACACTGTATTCATATCTTGGTTGCTGACTGTACATGAAAGTCGCTGAAAATAGAAAACGTAATAAAATCAAGTGGGATTTGAGGAGAATTTTAACAAAGGATAGAGATTGTTCGACGGTCTTGTGTGAGAAAATTTGTTTAGGTAAAAACGTAAGGGCTTTCTAAATATAATACTTATGCATTTTTATGAGAAAAGTGAGGGATATGTCAATTAGGTTTTAGCCTGCAATGTTTTTGTTGGTATACGTGCGGTCATAGATTTACAGATATTAAGCTAGATTGAGTTGTTAGGCCAAAAAGTGTGTCCACATGAGAGGGTAAAGTTGGGGCTGGTGTGTGAGATTTTCACACTTTTTAAAATTGTAATACTACCTAAAATTTTAAAAAGTGTGAAAATCTCGAAAACCAGGCGACTTTTACTAAACCTTAAAGTCGATTTTCTGGACCAGTATAAGGTGCCCTCTTGGTGGTTAAAAGGTTGTCCATTAATTATCGGGCACCCGGTATAAGATTATATCAATTGGTATACTTGAATAAGCTTC
This sequence comes from Leguminivora glycinivorella, assembly GCF_023078275.1. Classification (NCBI taxonomy): domain Eukaryota; kingdom Metazoa; phylum Arthropoda; class Insecta; order Lepidoptera; family Tortricidae; genus Leguminivora; species Leguminivora glycinivorella. The sequence continues at coordinate 2,299,855 of NC_062983.1, forward strand.
ATAATATTCTTTGACGACTAGTCTGGCCTAGTGCTTAGTGGTCCTGCCTACTAAGCTGAGGTACTGGGTTCGGATCCAGGGTAAGGGTATTTGTGTGAAGAGCACGGATTCTGATTACCTACAACACGTCAGGCCTTCTTTAAGCTTGCAGTAGGACTCAGACAATCTTTTTAAGAATGTCCTAAAACAATTATTTACTTAAGTACCTACTGTAAGGAATATAAGATAACTCGTCAAAGAAGACAAAATCTCCTTTGTTCATCGATTTACAATAAAATTAAACAAACTTCCCTTATTTAAAACGTAATCCTTAACTTCAGAAAGGCAGGCTCCAAACTTGTCGGAGTTCCAGAATTAAATTTTAAAGGGAAGATTTTAAAATAATGTTAGGAGGTTTTGGCAGTAAGCCGACGTTTCAACGGGTAAGATTTTTATCATCAGCATCATTTCAGCCATTAATCGCCCACTGCTGAGCATAGGCCTCCCTTCGTGTACGCCACTTATCCCGGTCCTGGGCTAATCTCATCCAGAAGTGCCCCGCAGTTTTTCGAATGTCGTCCACCCAACGAGCCAACGGATGGCAGGCGCTTCTTACATCCGATAGCGGCCACCATTCGGTCAACATTTTGGTCCACCTGCCATCACTCTGCCTGGCAGCATGCCCCACCCAATTCCATTTGAGTTTTGAGTAAGATTTTCACCATCGCCTTTCCGTAGAAATCATCATCATCACCATCATATCAGCCCTTTATCGCCCACTGCTGTGCAAAGGCCTCTCTTCTAGTAGGGTAATCTCGCCTCATTCGGTGACACGCCTGATTCGGTGATACAAACTTTGAAGCACTATTCCGAAAGACGGTTTTTGGTTGTTTCACCGAATAGGCGTGTCACCGTATGAGGCGCGTTTACCCTACGCCACTTGTCCCGGTCCTGAGCTAGTCTCATCCAGTTGTGATTGTGACTCGCAATTTTCCGGATGTCCTAACGAGCCAACGGATGCCAAGCGCTTCTTACATCTGTAAGCGGCCACCATTCCGTTAACCATTTAGTCCATTTGCCATCCGTAGAAGTAGACTTACGTAAAACTTAGAGGTTTTATTATCAACCTGACACATTTTGAACTTATTTGTAAAACGTCGATATTTAAATATAAATAGGACATTCTTACACAGATTGACTGAGTCCCACGGTAAGCTCAAGAAGGTTTATGTTGCGTTGTGCGGGTACCCAGACAACGATACATATAATATACAAATAGGTACTAAAAACATCCATGACTCAGGAACAAATATCTGCGCTCATCACACAAATAAATGCCCTTACCGGGATTCGAACCCACGACCGCGGCTTAGCAGACAGGGTCACTACACGATCGGCCAGACCGGTCGTCTAATTGTGGCTAGATAATTGCTTATAAAAACATCATAAACTATGTTAAACCTGAACATAAACTATGTTATAAACCTAATTATTACTTCTTAAATCTACACTTAACTATAAACTTATCAACACTTCAGTCTATTTTTATTTCGACACCATTTTAAACATTAAACGATGTGGTAGTCAATAGTACACTGTATTAACTTTGAATTAGGTCGATAAGTCCATCGCCATGTTTGTCACCTAAAAATATACTACCCAATTGAAAATCTTATGTAAAAGTAGATTTATTACAGTATCGTATTTCATAGCTACCTAGCTAACGTCACAGTCACTTACGCCTCGTAAACCTTGCGTGGGCGACGGTCGCGCGATGGTCGCGCGACGGCGATGCGACGCATACGAAATCAAACCTTATCGATATGGAAGTAGACGATGCAATGAGACGCTACGGCGACGGTCGCGCGACCATGATCCACGACGATTGGATCGAAACATGTCGAACGCTATATCGACTTAACACGTGAGTAACCCGCTTAAAATATGTTTAAATATAAAGGATACTGGCGTATTTCCACGCTGTATCAGAATACTGATATAGTTTATTGATATTTGATCAAGTTATAGCCATGTTTCCAATTATATTGTCCTATTTTGGCCACTACTAATATGGTAACGAAATGATTGACATAAGTAGATAATAACTTGCATTTATAACATAATAGTGACGTGGGAGTCATAATTTGTTGAATATTCTATTATTAAGTTTACTCCTACTCAAACTTGTCCAGTCATTGATTTATATATAACTTCGTAAAGACGTGGCATACGAGCTCTAAAATTGGCGCCAGCACAGTCACACTGACGATCAAATACATATGAAAGAGGCGCGTTCCTAGCACACAGTCTATGTAAGCTCGTGTAGGTGAACGCGTACCATGCTTGTATGAGTGAAATATGACAGGTCGACTGGTCGCGTTGTTGACAGGCGGCACCTGTAAGGTAACCGAGAGCGGGTGGGTGGCACTTTCAGCGGGGAGCGGGCCATACTGTACGATAGTACTGTAGTGGAGTAAAAGTAAGGTACCCTGGACATAATTCAATAACTCGTCCTTTTTGATATTTTATTGGGTATTATTATTAAGCATCAAATAGTAATTATGTACATAGATAAAAAAAAAATACGATCGTATTCATATCTTATAAAAATCATGAGATAAAGTACATTATCCCACTTTTCGCTAACAGCAAAATAGTTAACCGAAAACTTTGTTAGATTAACTTTGTGGTGCACTCAGATGCGATCAGTTATTAGCGATATTACACAGAAAATAAATCTGATTGTGTACTTTTTTTTACCGTTTTCATTTAATGTGAATATCTAGGTAGGTAAAAATGGTGACCATGATATATATATCAATTTGCATTGTATTAAGTATATATAGACATTTAACACCGATCTTAAACATATATTTTTAACGCTTAAATAAACATGAATTTCTCAGTAGGTATAAATTGTAACTGAGATTTTTTTGCTTAAGACCAGGTTTTTGTGTACTATAATCATGATTTTATCAAAATTAATACTGTGAAGGTCGCGCTTAAGAAACTGTAAATGTCAGTAATTTAAAAGGGTGCAAAGTTGTCGTAGAGCGGCTGTCGCGGGGCGGGGGAGCGCGCGGGGCGCGGGCCTGGGAGAGCGCGCCGCGCACCGGCCGCGTCACCGCGGCGGATCGGTTAATAGGTTAGGGACGTAAGGTACCGGCCACACCAGAGCGTCGCATGTCTCGGGGCGCGCAACGGACGTCCGCGCCACGCCACCTGAGTGTAATTCAAAAATCGTCTCCTCAGTACATTTTGTATAGGAAGGACGTAAGACGCGCCCCAGGCGGCGTGGCGGCGGCGTGGCGGAAACACGGCTCGATGCGTCATTATACAGGCTGATTTCGTTGCGGAAACGTCTTCCTCGTCCGATGATGAAGATGCGTTTGCCTTGCTGCAAATTCTCAATATGCAGAGGCACAGGAGATATTGGGTTCACCCTATGCGAAAATTATCCGAACATTACAGATATTTCGAAACCATGGAAAAGTTGCATGAATATCCGGATCTTTTTCGTACAGTTTATAAAATGTCAAATAAAAATGCAAATAATAAACCTTTGAATTCAGATTTCTTATCCCTCATGCCTGTTTGCCCCACCCAACCATACCCAGGCTGGCCCCGACTCCAAAAATAATTGATTTGTTTATAATTTGGATGTTTAGATTATTGCAATACGATAAGAAATCTGAATTCAAAGGTTTATTATTTTTTGCGTTTTAGTTTCTCCGTGTTTTGTAACGCGCTTATTTTTGAAGGCGGTTTTATATTAAAGAAAAATTTATTTATTTATTGATTTTAGTGGTTCCTATTGATATTATATACGTACAGTAGTGAAAGAATTATCCTTTAACTCCTAACCATTGAGAGTTGACCTTCCATCATCAGCTCAGCGACATTAAAAATTTTACCATCAATCGTAAATATTGGTGTACCTATTAAAATACACTAAAAACATTACATGTGCCTATAACATTTGAAGAGTTCCCTCGATTTCTCCAAGATCCCATCATCAGACCCCGACTTGGTGCCAATAGGACCATCTCGGGGTTATACCCGTTCGATTAAAAAAAATAATTTGAAAATCGGTCCACGATTCTCGGAGATATCGAGTAACATACATACAAAAAAAACCGGCCAAGAGCGTGTCGGTCCACGCTCAGTGTAGGGTTCCGTAGTTTTCCGTATTTTTCTCAAAACAATTTTCTTAGAAATTCTTTATAAAGTTCTACTTTTTTGATCTTTTTTCATATTTTTTTAAACATAAGGTTCAAAATATAGAGGGGGGGGACGCACTTTTTTTTCCTTTAGGAGCGATTATTTCCGAAAATATTAATATGATCAAAAACCGGCCAAGAGCGTGTCGGGCCACGCTCAGTGTAGGGTTCCGTAGTTTTCAGTATTTTTCTCAAAAACTACTGAACCTATCAAGTTCAAAACAATTTTCCTAGAAAGTCTTTATAAAGTTTTACTTTTGTGATTTTTTTCATATTTTTTAAACATATGGTTCAAAAGTTAGAGGGGTGGGGGGACGCACTTTTTTTTTCTTTAGGAGCGATTATTTCCGAAAATATTAATATTATCAAAAAACGATCTTAGTAAACCCTTATTCATTTTTAAATACCTATCCAACAATATATCACATGTTGGGGTTAGAATGAAAAAAATATCAGCCCCCACTTTACATGTAGGGGGGGTACCCTAATAAAACATTTTTTTCCATTTTTTATTTTTGCACTTTGTTGGCGTGATTGATATACATATTGGTACCAAATTTCAGCTTTCTAGTGCTAACGGTTACTGAGATTATCCGCGGACGGACGGACGGACGGACGGACGGACAGACGGACGGACGGACAGACAGACATGGCGAAACTATAAGGGTTCCTAGTTGACTACGGAACCCTAAAAACGATCTTAGTAAAAGTAAACCCTTATTCATTTTTAAATACCTATCCAACAATATATAATACGTTGGGGTTGGAATGAAAAAAAAAATCAGCCCCCACTTTACCCTAATAAAACATTTTTTCCATTTTTTATTTTTGCACTTTGTTGGCGTGATTGATACATTGGTACCAAATTTCAGCTTTCTAGTGCTTACGGTTACTGAGATTATCCGCGGACGGACGGACAGACAGACAGACAGGGGGAAACTATAAGGATTCCTAGTTGACTACGGAACCCTAAAAAACATTCAGTCGAATTGAGAACCTCCTACTTTTTTTGAAGTCGGTTAAAAAAACAACCTTTATTGCCGGCCGGCAAACGGCTAACCGATTGAAACAGAAACATAAATGAAAAGAGAGGGCGAACGGCGACACCTGCGTGTCGGCGATTTCAAAGGTAAGCGCACGTGCACCCGATCGTCCCGATCTCGCTACCTACGCCCAGGTGCGGGCGCGGCTTTCGACCTTCGCGCCGTGCAATAGAATTTAATGTCGGCTGCTCGTGTGCGGTCTGTTTGTTTTATAGAGTGGCGGCATTTTCAACATCAAAGGGTGAGCCTATTTTGTGCAAAATTCTGTTATATCAATAACTTCTCACGTCACTAGATTATCGACTTTGAATGTCGAGTATATTTATAGTATCATCACTTTATTTCAGTGTACGAATTTCGTATGTGTTAAAAATCATTGTTCTAGCTTCATAAACCAGGGAGGAAATAATGGAGAGCGTTTATATGTCTTGTTTTGCCTTAATTCAATATCATCACATATTTTTGTTGCTGATAAAATAATACATCCTATATATCAAGGCCTTGTAGCTCGGCGAAAGAATCGTGATCGCGGAGTGCGCCGGCACTGATTATAATTATTTTGTCCAGTTATTATAATAACCTATACAAAAAGTACCGATAGAATAGGTATTCTAATCTATATCTGCATAGAACTATTTAAAACAAACCACAAAAGTTCATAGTTGATCGTTATTGGTACAGTCAGCAACTCAGCTGTGAATACAGATAAAGTGCCAAATATATGTATACACACACCTTAATGTACCAAGTACCAACACTTGTACAGGAAATAAAATACTCTATACATATTTTTGGCACTTTGTCTTGCCAGCTGTGTTGTTGACTGTCCACGATCTAAAAAGGAGCCGAACGGTTATTATAATTACGCGGTGACTTGCGTAGTCGGCGCTCGGCGGCCGCGCGATACATAGTGCTGTCTCTGTTCAGGCCCCGTAGCCGAATGCCATTTCTCCGACGCGAAACGAAAACGAAACGCAGTCTGGCTCTGTCGCGCCAATACGCAAGAGCGATAGAGATAGATATCTACTAGCGTTTCGTTTCGTGAGCGTTTGTGCCATTCGGCTACGCACCCTGTTCTCACTACTACGAATTTGAAGAACAATATTGCTGTCTCTCTCAATCTTTAGGCGTCATTCATATATTACGTCATACTAAATGTGACAATCCATGTTAAAGGATTAAAAAAGCGTGACATTGGGGGGTCCAAATAGTAGTCCATAAACCACGTCTTTGACCAACGTGAGTGATATCTCTGTCACTCTTTACGTCTTTACTAACAGAAATTTAAATAACAATAGTGCTATCTCTGTCACTCTTTACTAACAGAAATTTAAATAACAAAAATGCTATCTCTGTCACTCTTTACTACCAGGCCCCGTAGCCGAATGGCATTTCTCCGACGCCAAACGAAAGCGATACGCCGCTGGCTCTGTCGCGCCAATACGCAAGCGCGATAGAGATAGATATCTACTAGCGCTTCGTTTCGTGAGCGTTTCGTGAGCGATTGTGCCATTCGGCTAGCCACCCAGGAACTTAAATTATTATAGTGCTATCTCTATTCTCTGTCACTCTTTACTATCAGGAACTTAAATTGTTATAGTGCTATCTCTGTCACTCTTTACTACCAGGACCTTAAATTATTATAGTGCTATCTCTGTCACTCTTTACTGTGTGCGGGAAGTGCACATACCACGAGTTTGACTAACATGAGTGCTATCTCTGTCACTCTTTACTACAAGGAACATAAATTTTATTATTACAGTGCTATCTCTGTCACTCTTTACTACCAGGAACTTAAATGATTATAGTGCTATCTCTGTCACTCTTTACTGTGTGCGGGAAGTGCACATACCACGAGTTTGACTAACATGAGTGCTATCTCTGTCACTCTTTACTACCAGGAACTTAAATGATTATAGTGCTATCTCTGTCACTCTTTACTTCTAGGAACTTAAATATTTTTTTCGGTTTCGGTTTTGGTCTTGGTTTCGGTGTCGGTTTTGGTGTAGGTTTCGGTGTCGGTTTCGGTTTCGATTTCGGTTTTCGTTTCCATTCCCGTTTCGGTTTCCGTTTTCGTTTTCAGTTTTGTTTTTGTTTAAACTAACAGAACTAAAACTAAAACCAAAACCAAAACCAAACCAGAAACGGGAAACCGAACACGGGAAACCGGATATCGGATACCGTATATCGGATACTGGTTACCGGTTACTGTCTACCGTTTACCGGATACCGGTTACCGTCTACCGGTCACCGTTTACCGGATACCGGTTAACGGTCATTGGTTACTGGTTACCGGTCACCGAATACCGGAGATCTGTCACCGGTTACCGGTTAACGGTTACCGGATACCGGTTACCGGATACCGGTTACCGGTTACCGGATACCGGTTACCGGTTACCGGTTACCGGTTACCGGTTACCGGTTACCGGTTACCGGATACCGGTTACCGGATACCGGTTACCGGATACCGGTTACCGGATACAGGATACAGGATACCGGATACCGGTTACCGGTTACCGGGTACCAGATACCAGAAACCAGGTTTTGATTTCTGGTTTCTCATGTTACAACGTGTATAGATTAGTCGATACCAAGTCGGACACTTCCGATTAGGCGATTTCGGCTCGCATTGTTACGCAGCATTCGAGTGTTGAGTTTCTCACACATGAGGCCCCCTAATAAAATTTGTACCACTCATATTATTGATTTGACTCTCGCAACACAAACACCTCATGCCCACACAAATACACACAAAATAAAATCATTCACAAACTTCAAATCATTCAAAAACTCAACAGTCACACGCGCTCCTCGCGGTCCTCTAAGAACTCCCTCGCGAGAGTCGACACTTCAAAATGAAGCGACATCGCATCGGCTCATCGTCCACAAATCCGAAAAGATCCACCGATAAATTTGTACCGGAAAGACCTCACCGCGACAATGTCACATTACCCAAATTACTTCAAAAATCCTCTGAAAGTGAAACAGTTCATTAGGTTTACCGTAAGAGTGAGTGAGACAGACACGCACTGTGCTTCAAATTTGCCTCGCCAAAATACGTTACACACGACTCGAAAGAATACAGTCTTAAGCGCCGCAAGCTTTCATACATATTACGTTGTTGTGATCCAAGCATCTCGTCAAGCTCGATAGGTACTATTATTGAGCTAACGACTTGACCAGTTTAACGTGACCTATCGGACTAATTGATTTGTATGACTTATGTCACTTGTAATAAGGGAGCTCTCTTATACTGGACGGTGAAATATTTGTTATCGAAGCGTTTTGAAAACGCGGCGCCCTTGATATCGCCGAGCAAAACACGTGTTGACGACTCGCCGCCCGTTCCCGCTACTACTATACTAGCTATACCTACTCTGTGCACGACCTTATTCTGCAGGTAATAACGTTCATATTAAAGCGCAAGTAAGAAAAATATCAATTAAGTAATGAATCTTACATATTTGTTGTTTAATTGATTTCGTATAGTACTAAGAATATATTAACGGCAAAATTTACCATCTTTCGATTTAGTTAGGTATTTTTCCTTTCCTAAAATTATCAATATTTAAGATTTTGAACAAGCGCCAAAAGTATTGGTATAAGTTTTAATAATTTATCAACACACGTAATATTATATTCATAATAAATTGCAGGATTACGGTTAACAATATTTTCTAGTGAAATACGCCTGAAAATGTGTAACTTACTAAACCTTCTTTATAAATGATAGTTCTGTATGAATTATTTATAAAAATTAGATGTTTTTATATGAAATGCAGGTGTCACAACATAATACAAGCACTTTTTCCGGATTACATTTAATACTTTAGTTATAAAATCAAAAAATATTCAAAGTTCGTTTTTATTTTTTTTGAATCAAATTGAATCAGAACCCTAATTTGATTAATAATTTGTATTTTAACTATCACTAATGATACTTTATACGACAGAAAAAGAAAATTACGGTTATCGAATTATGTCCAGGTCAAGCTATTTTTCCTGGTCTATCAAAGAGATGGGAAGACTGGACCAAATTGGCGAGAGACAGGGAAAAATGGAATCGACGCGATTGCTGTATCACGCGCGGTAGAGCGTCTGTGTTGGCGGTTAATTGTTACGCGTGGAACTGAGCCTTGAGCAGTATCGTGTGCTCTGCCTACCTCTTCTGGGAATACAGGAATGAGTTTATGTATCTGTGTACCCATAGTTACGGTGCCTGCAGCTGACTGATATTTGATATGTCTTCTTTGCTATTATTTCATATTGTTTCTATTCAATGCTGAAGCGATGTAGCATAATACGGTGTTATATCGTATTCTAAGTACCACAATAACCCTTTGAAGTGCTGATAACAAGGGCTCTGTGAGCATCTACGCTCTTATTAAATTACACTGAGACGCTCGGCGGAATATTATACGAAGCGCACAGTTTTGACTTTAAAATATCCACAGCCATGTGTGACAAACATCAGATACTTGGCGCTTTTATGTTATTATTAAGGTTTTCTAACACTAAACTTATTAATTCACTAGCTTTAAGCGGCTTCGCTCGCGTTAGAAAGAGACAATAAGTAGCCTATGTCCATCAACTATCTGCACCTAAAAAATCACTTCAATTCGTCTCTCCGTTATGCCGTGAACTGAATTGCGTGTTACTGCGAGAACTGAATATCACCAAGCGGCTCTCAGCTATTTGTCAGGAGAGAATACGCAGGTTCTTCGGGCATATCATGCGGTATAAACAGTACACTCTCGAAAGGAACATTATCCTCGGCAAAGTCGAAGGCCGACGCTCCAGGGGTGGAATACCGCTAAGGTGGGCTGAGACCATGAAGAAAGCTTGTGGTTCCATGCAGATGGCAGTCCATATGGCCCTAGACCGCGTCAAGTGGAGAGAAATCACTGTTGGTCACGATCCTCAGCCATGAGGGAACGACTGAGAAGAAGTATGCCGTGAAGGGCGGAAAAACAAATAGACATTTATAATACAACACTTTCCCATTTATAATATTAGTATGGATTTATTACGACATACAAAAAGAAAAACTAAACGTAATCTACGCGGCGTGTATCTAGGTAGATTCTGGTAATGAGCCTAAACTATGTATTTATCCTCTAGCGGCCGACCATACCAAGAAATTGTTAATCAATGGTATCTAGAAAACAGGGCTGAATTTATTTTTTAAATTGAACGAATCAAAACAAAAGCAACTCAATTCCATTTAACGTAGACCTACGCACAAACACGATAACTAGCACTGCAATGTCATGGAATACGAAACAATCTATGGAAATAAGTTTTTTATATCGCCGTAACTTTTTTCACACAGTGATTTTAAATGAGCTCCCATAGTAACTATAGTAGTATATTGAAATACCTTTCTAATGATATATGTCACGTCGCTATTGGTTCTTGGACCAGCCTCCATACATTTTTGCCGGTCCTCCTTTCATCGTAGGTATTTTGTGTTAGTATTAGGACATTGAACCCCAGGAGGTTAATTATAAAATAATAATAGAAAAGCACGGTATATGAGAGAGAGACAGCGAGCTATTTATAGTTCATAGCTTGGCTACGACCTATCGCCCGCACTTTATCATCGCGTCTCTTTTATTTACACGGGAGTGACTATCTTTTGTTCGTTTTTAATGTTTTTATAGCCGATAGCTCTTAGCTTACCTACTTTTGGTGGAACAAGTGCCTTAGGCTTATATGAATAATAAATAACCGGGTTACCATCATCTGGCAGAATAATTTTAGTCCGAAACACACTTCGCATAACATGTTTCGCAGAAACATTTTCGGTCGAATGGTAATTTTGCAGAAAACTTAGTTGGCATTATTACTACCACGCATAAGATACATTTGGCAGAATATTGTTTTACAGAAAATTGGTCGACTTTGGTTTAGCATAATTGTATGTACCATAATAATCTTATAGCATAATATTACATTAGCAAAATTATTACTCGCTATCAGAAAAGAAAAACTGCCCCAGAGTCACTGTTAGGTACGACGACGAGCGAAGCGAGGAGGAAGTGTTAGGTATCTTGCATCCCCAACACATATATCCAACTCGCTATCAAATAGCAAATTACAACTTTATGCCACCTAAATATTATGCACAAATATCATCTGCAAATGTATTGTTCGACTAGAAGACTATTATGGTCATCAACATTATGACAACAGACGATTCAGTATTACAAAAATCTGCGAAATGATTTGTGCCAAAGCATATTCTGCGTAAGGTGTTTCTGCCAAACTTGACTTCTGCCAAGAACTATTATACGAATTAAATATATGCGTAAAAGTTTCTGCCAGATAATAGTGAACCTAAATAACCTTTAAGAATTTATACAAATCCTATTTCCTCACATAACTGTATTAACTATTAACGCTTTTAAACTATTATCAATTGTTATAATTTTACAAGCTGTCAAGCCTATCGCTTGATCCAACCTGTATGATAAATATTACATTACAATACTATTGTTACACAAACTCGATAGTATTTTATTTCCGTATAAGCCTTTATTTTAGACGATATCGCTCTTTAACTCGTCAGGTCATTACTCTCCAGTCTTTATCGAAACACTGACAGAAGGTTTTGGCGTCCAATATTTTAAGAAAGCGGTGCAAGTTACAGGAGATGACAACTCCATCATCATCCTCCTTGCGTTATCCCGGCATTTGCCACGGCTCATGGGAGCCTGGGGTCCACTTTGACAACTGGACAGTGTTATGGAATAAGCGATCAAGCGACAGTTAGTTGAAATCGAGAAAATGAGCTAGAAAGATTTGAAATTTGAATCAGTTGTTGTTAGTTCATTTATAAAGTAAAAAAGTTAATTTTGACATTGAACCTATAAAAGTGTTCATAATTTAAATAGATAAAAAAAATAACACCATACCTATTCAAGTTTCGAAGTTATTAACGATTTTCCGCTTGATTCTTTATTGAACTAATACTGGGATGAGGTTAATTTATTTCGTCGTAGCGTACTATGAGACATATTTTGTCGCTTGATTCTTTAATGCAAATTGTTAGAGGTAAAGTGAATACTGGAATAAAATAAAATTTCATATATTTGAGTAAATAGTGCTATTGTAAATAAATCAACAACAATGTTTTCCTCCACAATGATTAGGACTAATCCGTCTAACAATTTAGTTTTGTTCTCCAATCAACTTTTTTTAATAAATGTCAAAAAAATCAGCATATATGGCAAAATTGGCATTGTAACTAATAATAATTCATTAGTACTAGCCAGGATTACACACATAAGATATTATGATATAACAAAACCTCTTGATACTTAGTTCTCATTAAGCGAAATATCCTGCAATTTCAAATATGTAACAACGAATTAAACGACACTATTAGGGCGGTTAAATCGATATTGCGTTTATAAATCATCAAAACTTTAAACCAAAACGAATTAATAACATTTTTATGGCGTTTAACTCGATTTTGCGATTTAGAATATACGCTTATTATAATTTGTAAAAGTAAATTTGGCGTTCAATTCGTTTTTACGTAACGACTTAGTACACAGGACCATACAAATTTTAACGTGTCGCTTGATTCTACCCCTTAAAATAAGGCTGTAAGCATGATTTTTTCAACAAAGAAATAGTCAATACTATAGATTATCACATTTATATCCGAACTGCATTCATAACTTTTTTTTCGGATTTTGGCGCTTAGTTCGCTATTCCATAACACCGTCCAACTGATCCCAAGATTTGGCATTGTCACTAGTTTTACGAAACCGACTGCCATCTGACCTTCCAACCCGAAGTGTAACTAGACCTTATTGGAATTAGTCCGGTTTCCTCACGACGTTTTCCTTCACCGAAAAGCGACTGGGAAACATCAAATGACATTTCGCGTGCTCCACCGTAGACCGCATCACGACTTACCATCAGGTGTGATCGTGGTCAAACGTCTACCTATTCATACTAAAAAAAAAAACTTTGGCTAGAACGACAACGAGTAGAGATAACTTTCGCATGATCAGTAGCGACATCACTATGAACATAAGAAAGAAAGGATACTTACATGCATACATACAATCACGCCTGTATCCCATAAAGGGGTAGGCAGAACACATGAAACTACAAAAGCTTCAGTGCCACTCTTGGCAAATAAGGGGTTGAAAGAAACGAAACTGTGACATTGCAGTGACAGGTTGCCAGCCTCTCGCCTACGCCACAATTTAACCCACAACTACACTAACTAACATACTTAATGCAATATTTTTGACCCCCGACGCAAAAATGACGGGGTGTTATAAGTTTGACGTGTCTGTCTTTGTGTATGTCTGTCTGTCTGTCTGTCTCTAGTCTATCTGTCTGTCTGTGTATGTGTCTATCTGTGGCATCGTAGCTCTCGAACGGATAAACCGATTTTGATTCAGTTTTTTTTTGTCTGAAAGCTGAGTTGGTCGGGAGTGTTCTTAGCCATGTTTCATGAAAATCGGTCTACTATGTCGCGGTCGGGAGTTTTTTCAAAATTTTAATTTTGTGGTTAGGTTATATTAAAACCGCTTGTCGCTCCTCCCTTAACCCTCTCAATATCCAGTGAAGAATCGCCTTATATAAATTTCCCGCTGCTATTAATTGTTCCGGGGCCATCGAAGTTTAATTAACCCTGCACTGCTCATTAAGCCCCAGATGACTCGGATTTGGGTATCGACTCTGAAATATTGTTTCCGTTGACAATTATTAAGAGACAAGTAAATGACATAGTGAGCAGGTATTGAAGGCTGCCTTTCCACCAGTAGGCCTAGCACATGATTGCCGCGGGAGTATGTCGCCGCGAGACAGATCACACCTCTTCTTCTAACTGTATTAATGACATAAGGACGGGTAGTCTATCTCGCGGCGACATACTCTCGCGGCAATCATGTGCTAACCCTGCTGATATAATATGCACTACTTGGATACGATAACAATATGCACTACTTGGATACGTTGGATAACCACCAATCAGCTTGAACCGCTTAACTTAGCGCTGGTGGGAACGGGTTCGACTAAGCTGATTGGAGGTTATCAAACACATCCATGTAGGGCATTTCTGGTGGAAAGGCACCCTAAATAAGTACCACAGCACTAAGAAAGGATTTTTCAAAATTCACCTCCTAAGGGGTGAAATGGGGGTCCAAAGTTTGTATGGGAAAATAAGATTAGAAGCGAAGCCGCGGGAAAAAGCTAGTAATTATATATTTGAAGACCGGCATCTGTCAGACCTATTCTCATTTTAATAAAATATACATCTTGATTTGATCTGATCTTATTATTTATGTCAATAAGCGCCTGAACGACTAGAAATATCTGCAACTATGAAATACGTAACAGTCAACCAATTGGAACCCTAGGTCACTTTAAAAAAAAGCAGTAAGAGAGTTCTTACAATCTGATTTATAACGTCACTATGTCATAGTTGTACAGTAGCCTTATGGTGGCTTATTATATGTTATTTCTCATAGTATAAATTCTATGAATGATAGAATCCAAGAAACTAATCAAATCAGCTTATTACGCATTAGGTCGTGGTTCCTCTATCGACCGAGTCTAATCGCAACGATGTATCGTATCTCTTCAATAATTTCTCACTAGTGTTGTGCCGATATTATACGAATATCGATAATATGGGGACATAAATAATAATATCTGGGCGACCGAGCTTCGCTCGGTTCTATTTTAATATATCACGTCTTTAGATAAAAAAAAACTCTTATAAATACAAAAACAAAAAAAAAGACAAAAAACAAAAACTTAATTTCTGGCCGGGATTCGAAACCCTGACATCTACAATCTATCTGCGTACATTAGACCGACCTCGTACGACTGAGCTAAGCGGAATCGATGCGCGCGCGGCGAAATTAACGACCATATTTTACATTTACTAACGCGAAAGAAAAACTCATGAAAACTTGAAAATTCGCGTTTTCCGGGATCTAAGGCTACGCTAGATCGATTTTTCACCCCCGAAAACCCCCACATAACAAATTTCAGCGAAATCGTTAGAGCGGTTTCCGAGATCGTCGGTATATATAAATAAATAAATAAATAAATATACAAGAATTGCTCGTTTAAAAGTATAAGATAAATGCTTAGCAACTATACTGTCGTTTCTATTACAAAGGTTAAGCTACTACCAATTACTCGCTTGTTTAATAACCTAACAGAAAAATTAAAATTTTGAAAAAACCCCCGACATAGTTAGTGCACCGATTTTCATGAAACATGGCTAAGAACACTCCCGAGTAACTCAGCTTTCAAACAAAAAAACTCAATCTAAATCGGTTCATCCGTTCTGGAGCTACGATGCCACAGACAGGCTCACACACAGACAGACAGACAAACAGACAGACAGGCAGACAGACACGTCAAACTTATAACACCGTTAAGAAACATTTTCTACTGAGTAACAATACGGAAATGTTTTTTTTTTTTAATTGGCAATAATAACTCTGAAACTAGACGAAATCTAGAAAAGTTTATATGACATTTTAGTCTTAAAATTTGACCAAGAATATGCCGTTAAAGTTATATGGGTTCCTCGCGAGAATCTTGTATAAGGACGATTTGATCTACAGTATTTTAATTCATTGTGTACGGAACAAAAAACACAAAATTATTGAATAATCAGTGTAAAAGCAAGGACGATAAGTTTTCAGACAACCTTTATAACCTAGGAAAGAACCGGCAAGCTCTCAACTTTAATCTCAGCGGGGCAACACTAAGTTTTCTCTAGAGATGCAACGGATATCCGATCACTATCCGCACTATCCGGTATCTGGCTTGTCCGGCTACATATTACTATCCGGCCGGATACTTAATAGTAGCGTAGTATCCTGACGGATACCGGATAGTAGCGTAGTATCCGGCCGAATACCGGATAGTAGCGTAGTATCAGGCCGGATAGCGGGTAGTGTTTTAGTGCCAAATTTAAGGAGAAAACTTTAGTAATATAAATATCAAACAAAAAATAATCAAATTCTTAGGCGAGTTTATTTTCCAAAATAATGTACCTAAACCTTTTTTATTTTTATTTATTTATTTCGGGACTTTTAATCTTAAGATCATAACTTAAACTAAATTACAGTCATCTACGGCCTTACAGTATACTGAATTAAATATTTATAAATAAACAAATTTTTTTTTTTTATTTATTTAGGTAATTACAAACATAAATCTCTAATTAATTTACATAGTATCGTTAAACCAATAAGGTTTGTCTCGATACCTATTCCATTCCGCGGTAGATGTTATACAATACAACAATCATATAATTATGTAGGTATTCTATTCATTATACATATTATAACCAAAACAAGAAACCGCCAACATTGCACTGAGCGCAAATAGCATAATATCTCCTTTACCTCTTCTGAGATCGGTATAGCTAAGATACTTTGAAATGCGCCTATATCTAATTTATTTATATTGAGTGACACAATCAACTGGTGTCTGATATTTTCGTTTCGCACACATTCCGCTAATACATGCTGAACATCTTCTACAACATTGCAAGCTTCGCAGTTTGGGGATGGCACTTTTTTCATCATATAACCTAACCACAAAATTAAAATTTTGAAAAAACCCCCGACCGCGACATAGTGGACCGATTTTCATGAAACATAGCTAAGAACACTCCCGACTAACTCAGCTTTCAGACAAAAAAAACTAAATCTAAATCGGTTCATCCGTTCGGGAGCTACGATTCCACAGACAAACACACACACAGACAGACAAACAGACAGACAGACAGACAGACAGACAGACAGACAGACGGACAGACAGACAGACAGACAGACACGTCAAACTTATAACACCCCTTCGTTTTTGCGTCGGGGGTTAAAAAGCGAACTTTTTAAGAGGAATGTGTCCTGAACGAAGTCTTCAACTATTCCATTCAGGTAAAAAATGAATAAAGTATGGGGTTCTTCAAAAAAGGAGTGTACTATCAGCTGCAAAAGTGCATGTGCGAATTTATCAATGAATTCATTTATAATTTCTCCAATCTCAATGCAATTTTGCAGTTGATAGTACACGTTTATAATAGGTCTACAACGCACATGTGACACCACTTGAGTTGCAGGCATCCATAGGTTACGGTGACCGCTTTCCATCAGGCGGAACGTATACCTGTTTTCTACCGACGTGAAATAAAAAAAAACTCTAGACCGGATATTCGATATCCAGTATCCGGCCAAACCACTATCCGTTGCATGTTGCATCTCTAGTTTTCGCGACTATCACAGGCGGAGTGCATTTTGTTCATTTCTACTAGCCAAGCTTAGTGATCAGAGATAGCAAGTTGCGGTTCCAAGGAGCAATTGTTAGGACTTAGGTCGGCACTGAGTTAGTACTGTTGGTTTTTTACCTTTGATGGTTATAGTGTTTTGCTATTGCAATACTTTAAAACGTAGCAGTCTTTAAAACATAGTAGGTAATGGTAAGTTCACCTAAACGTAAAACCCACCAATATCAGCCAAATCTTACGCCGTGGCTTGCGTGGGCGACGGTCGCGCGATGGTCGCGCGACGGCGATGCGACGCATACGAAATCAAACCTTATCGATATGGAAGTAGACGATGCGATGAAACGCGACGGCGACGGTCGCGCGACCGTCGCCCACGCAAGACACGGCGATAGAAACTTCTGTTTGTACTGTATTTCAAATAAACCAATAGGAACAAACGATTGTCAACGGTTTTGAATCTAAAATAAAAATGTTTTTTTATGCGATAGGAGGTAAACGAGCAGATAGGTCGCCTGATGGTAAGCAGTCACTGCCGTCCATGGACACCCAACACCAGAAGTGTTAAAGGTGCGATGCCGGCCTTTATCATGGGTGTACGGCTGTACGCGTACGCTTTTTCTTGAAGGTTTGAAGGTCGTATCTCTCCGAAAATATTGCAGGCGACACTTCGACAGTTAGCTCTGTGAGTCATTAAGTGTTTTTAAAAACGCACGGTTGAGGTCTGCCAGCCATCTAAATGAAACACTATAAGTTATGATGAATGTTTAGATTTTAATGTGTGAAATAATCTTACAGAGATAATCTTGTAGTGAAGATGGATGAGAGGAGATTAACGACGAAAGTATATGAAAAAAGAGTGGAAGGGTCAGTTGGAAGTGGAAGACCTAAGCGATCTTTTCTCGACCAAATCGGGGAAATATTGCAAAAATGCCAGGGTGCCGTAGCTGAATGGCATTTCTGCGATGCGAAACAAAAACGAAACACTACGAAAGGTGACTGGCTCTGTCTGCAATACGCAAACACGATAGAGATAGATTGTTTCGTTTCGTGAGCGTTTCTTGAGCGTTTCTTGAGCGTTTGTGCCATTCGGCTACGTACCCAGGTCAGAAATACTCGAAACTGACGAGCGTGTATGAGAACCGTCATGAAAGTGTGTGAAGCGAAAGTGGTTTGTCACACAGAGAAAATACAACCAGTTTTCATGTTCGTTCAACAAGTTTTTTGGTTAAAATAGCGCCCTACGTGCTCTTTGGTTCAAACAACAAGCTACTTGTCATTTGAATCGGCAATATATTTGAATCAACAAGTCGATTTTATAAAAACAACCTGACACATATTGTTTTAAACATACGTTTGGCTGATTCAAACGGATAAACCGCAACAAGTCGAACTTGTTAAATTCACAATGCAAATTTCTCTCAGTGCAGGATCGTAGTAAATGAAAATCCGTGATCTCTGCCTACCCCTCTGGGAAACAGGCGTGATTGTATGTATGTAAATAATCTTAATCAGACGCTGTTCTTAAACTGAAATACCTCACTTTTACCGTAACCTAAAAGTCCTTATGTCACCTTCTGAATACAAATGTTCTGTTTAGAACTTTATCACAGCATTACGCTGAAGGGTTGGAATAGCATCACATATTTTTACCATAAAATCATGCGGAGGTTTCGTTATGTCAGCCCTTGGGGTACGCGTACATTTTGATATGAAAAGACGTAATTTTATTATAATTTTCCCTTGAGTCTCGCTTGGGCTAATATGTGAGCCAGTATTAGCGAAATGTAATAGCAAATAATACTTACTTACTAATAATATAAATGGGAAAGTGTGTGTCTGTTTGTTTGTCCGCCTTTCACGGCAAAACGGAGCGACGTTACTGACGTGATTTTTTAAGTAGAGATAGTTGAAGGGATGGAGAGTGACATAGGCCACTTCTTGTCTCTTTCTATCCCCCCACTTCTCTAGAATGGGGGGTGGAAGTTGGTATGGAGCATGCCACGATTTTCGAATTTGACGCGAGCGAAGCCGCGGGCAAAAGCTAGTAAGTAAATAACACAATTTTGACATCAAATTGCAAAATAATGTCTTTATCAAATGTGACTAATTACCACAACGTTATGTAGATTTTAAACTGCTGGCACACAAACAAAATACCGATATCTGTTTTAGATTAAGAGGATACGGTAGCGAAAATGCTAAAATGGAAAGGAAGCCCCCCTTTCAACTTGGGAATTTTAGTTAAATATACAAGTGTTATTAACTAGATTTATCGAAAAAAAAGTGTCCATTAAGAACAACTCAGTCAAAAGATATTTCAAAAAAATCTTTAAAATCGAGGTTCGGCTCTCGACTCTTTCCTCCTTCAAAACTTAATCAATCGGAACGAAATTTGTGAATCCGAATAACAATGAAATAATCTATGTCGGACCGTTTAGCTTTTTTGGTTAATTGTTGCCAATCTTGAGTATCACACCTTTTTTTGCGCCACAATGAAAAACCCGTTTTGGAAATTTTTAATTGGCTCTTCTAATCTCTAAAAAATCAAAACGGTCCGACATAGATAAAAATAATAACAATCTGTGTCGAAAAAATCATTGCTCTATCTTCAAAAACCAGGGAGGAAATAGTCGAGAGCGTTTGTATGGAGAATTGACCCCTACCGTATCGTCTTAAACGTATAAAACAATATAATGTAATGCGAAAAAGCTACATGTTGTTTTATAATTATACTAGATCAGAGAGAGAAAGGGCCGACTACTTGTATGACGCCTGTGAAATTTACTCATCGCTACCCTACACGTTACCTGAGGTAGCACTACAACTTAACCGTACTGTCTTCTGACATCATTTTTTTTTATACTACGTCGGTGGCAAACAAGCGTACGGCCCGCCTGATGAAAAGCGGTCACCGTAACTTAAGGACGCCTGCAACTCAAAGAGTGTCACATGCGCGTTGCCACCCCATTAGAAACTTGTATATTTCCTTTTGCTGTGTTAAATACACAGCAAAAAGGAATGTAAAAGTTCCAAGGAGGGTTCGGGTTGCCGACGACTCAAAGGACAATAGACGGAATAAGTCAGTTCCGTAAGTCCTCCCGTCATCAGCACACCGCACCCTCATTGAGCTCTGGCAGCCTTACTCACTGGCAGGAACACAACACTACGAGTAGGGTCTAGTGCTATTTGGCTGCGGTCTTCTGTAAGGCGGAGGTACTACCCCAGTTGGGCTCTGCTCCAGATTCGAGCGAGATGATATCCGCTGTGCTGTGCCCTACCACACAAAGCGGAATATCATTCGCTATACCCCCTACAAATATGGTTGTAGTCACAATATGCGATACATTATTACACAAACCTACATTCTTACACTTTAGTTTTGACTAAAACAATCATCGAACTTTTAAACACGACAGTAACCTAATAAGTTTTTTTTTTTGCATAAATTTCATTTTTGGAACAAGCTATTATCGCCGACTGTACCTTTCTTTCAACAGTCATCTGCTGCTTTCCGAGGCGTTTCTAAAACCCCTTATTCAGTGGGGATACGACGTTTCATAACAGAGTTCCTATGACCACCTTTCTGCTCCATCATGAGATCAGCTCCATGATACCGTAATATTGCATTGACACATTTGACACGTAATTTACTTATGTGTGCAAAATTTCAGGTCAATCAGAAAGCGGAAAGTGTTCAA
Source organism: Leguminivora glycinivorella (assembly GCF_023078275.1). Taxonomy (NCBI): domain Eukaryota; kingdom Metazoa; phylum Arthropoda; class Insecta; order Lepidoptera; family Tortricidae; genus Leguminivora; species Leguminivora glycinivorella. Next base: position 2,321,075 of record NC_062983.1, read on the forward strand.
TTTAGCTTCTACGTGTTGACCCAAACTAACATACTAACAAGGCAAGTTAAATAAAAGCTTGTAATATATAGGTATCGACAGTTGCCCCATCACTAACCGATTAGCTAACTGGCGTCTAATTGATCACCGCTTATTGCAGGACGAAGGCACGTTCCTATTTCTATGCCCATTTACTATTTTAATTCATAGTTATACTACAGTTACTTCTTATACAAGACTAGCTTTTTCCCTCGGCTTATCTCCGCTTTCATCGCTCCGTCTTGCCCGTGAAAGACGGACAAACAAACAGACACACACAGTTTCCCATTTATAATATTAGTACGGATTGGTCAGAAGCCAGTGTGAACAAAACAAATTTTGTTTAGAATATCCGCAAAAAAAGAATAATTATATATTTGTAATTAATAACTCACCAGCGGACTATTGCTTCTGATATTTAAATTTGGCATGTAGCTTGGAAATTACAGTTTTTATAATGAAATACTATCATATTTTTTACTCACTGTATGGATATAAAAAGTTAACAGTGTAACATATAGTAGAAAATTACACACATATTACTTTTTCAACAAATGATCACTACTTGTCTCACTCACTACTCAACACTCTCACACTAAATGTGCTATTGCACGCAGGCGGAGCGTGAGTTATAGAAAAATAGTTCTCCCAAGGGAGTGAAATTTCTAGTATAGTATTTAACTTTTTTTTATCTTTTTACATATTTTTATATTGCAAGTGTGATGAAAAACATTGTAACTCGGGGAGTACGAATATTACAAATCCCGACTGGGAAGCAATTAAATAGTAACAGATCCATATTTCCATGCTTACACTATTACGTTGAGTTGCACTCAACACGTCGATCATAATAATATGTAACCGGCGGACACCATTTAATAATGTAAATATTGTAAAACATGAAAAAAATGGATCCGTTGCATTTTGTCCCCCAGTCGAAATTGCCCCGCTGTATCTTATACCACACCTCGGACACTGGCGATCAAATATATTGAAAGAAGCGCATTCCTAGCACACAGTCTTAGCTCGTGTAAGTAAACGCGTACTATGCTCGTATGAGTGAAATATGACAGGTCGACTGTTCGTGTTTTTGACAGGCGGTAACTGTGAGGTAACCGAGAGTGGGTGGGCGGCACTTTCAGCGGGGAGCGGGAGTGGCCATACTGTACGATAGTACTTTTTAGGGTTCCGTAGTCAACTGGGAACCCTTATAGTTTAACCGTAAGCACTAGAAAGCTGGAATTTGGTACCAATATCTTATACTTTTAAACGAGCAATTCTTGTATATTTATTTATTTATTTATTTATTTATATATTTATTTACACTGACGATCTCGGAAACCGCTCTAACGATTTCGCAGAAATTTGTTATGTGGGGGTTTTTTAGGGGTGAAAAATCGGTCTAACTTATCCTTAGGTCCCGGAAAACGCGAATTTTCGAGTTTTCCTGCGTTTTTCTTCGCGCGCCATCTCGTGTGCAGTAGTTGTACTGTTAAGACAGAATTCTTTCGGTCGATGTAAGTACTATTTATTGCAAACACTAGATGGCGACACAGGTCTAGGCTAAAACGAATAGAAAAATACACTATTTGAGTTTTTGTGGCGAAATGCGCGCCATCTCGTGTGGAGTAGTTGTGTTGTTAAGGCTGAGAATTCTTTCGCTCGATGTAGGTACTATTCATATTTGAACTAGATGGCGACACATGTCAAGGATACGAAACAGAACCGAGCGAAGCTCGGTTGCCCAGATATGTATATTAATCACGCCAACAAAGTGCAAAAGTAAAAAATAAAAAAATGTTTTATAAGGGTAGGGGGGGGCCCCTACATGTAAAGTGGGGGCTGATATTTTTTTTCATTCCAACCCCAACGTGTGATATATTGTTGGATAGGTATTTAAAAATGAATAAGAGTTTACTCAGATAATTTTTAGGGTTCCGTACCTCAAAAGGAAAAAACGGAACCCTTATAGGATCACTTTGTTGTCCGTCTGTCCGTCCGTCCGTCCGTCTGTCAAGACCCTTTTTCTCAGGAACGCGTGGAGGTATGAAGCTGAAATTTATATCAATTACTCAGGTCTACTGTCCCTTGAAGCTGTGAAAAAATCAAACTTCTAAGCCAACGCAATCAAAAGATACAGCCGTTTATGCCGCAAATTTTCGACACTTGCAAGGGAATCAAAACCTACAGGGTGCTTCCCGTGAACTCAGAATCTTGAAATTTGGTACGAAGCAACGTCTTATAGCATAGATAAAGGAAAAATTACGAAAACCATAAATTTTTAGTTACATCACATAATATATTTTTTTTTAATAATTTTAACCTTACTACCCATTTCCTCATAAACGCGTAGAGGTATTAAATTGAAATTCATACCAAATACTCAGGTCTATTTGTACAGAACCCTCGGTGCGCGAGTCCGACTCGCACTTGGCCGGTTTTTTTTTGATAATATTAATTTTCGGAAATAATCGCTCCTAAAGGAAAAAAAAGTGCGTCCCCCCCCCCTAACTTTTGAACCATATGTTTAAAAAATATGAAAAAAATCACAAAAGTAGAACTCTATAATGACTTTCTAGGAAAATTGTTTTGAACTTGATAGGTTCAGTAGTTTTGGAGAAAATACGGAAAACTACGGAACCCTACACTGAGCGTGGCCCGACACGCTCTTGGCCGGTTTTTATATTTTAAATTATTATATTGCGGGACACCTTACGCACTTACGCAGGTCAACCTAGCTCCAGACTAAGCAAAGCTTGTGCTAGGCGACGATAATATATACACATCCATGACTCAGGAACAAATATCTGTGTTCATCAGACAAATAAATGCCCGTGGCGGGATTCGAATCCAGAACCGCGGCTAAGCAGTCAGAGTCACTACCAACTACCTACACCAGACCGGTCGTCAAAGGCAGAGTATAAAACCAGTAATAAATCTTCTAACAAATTTTGCGCCGCTCGGTTTGTCCTTGAGTAGCGCTCGCACGCAACGAAGTGCAGCGAGTACAATGCGAAATAGGACGATACCGGTCGCGTGCGAGAGAGCCAAATACCGATCGCGTCGCCGCTGCCTGAGATTAACTAATGAATCGTCCTTATACTGTGACAATACCAGGGGCGGCTCACTCCGCGATTCTATCGCCGCGCTACAAGTACATGCCGGGGGCCGCGAGTTCGCGGCCCATTCACTGGTGACGACCTTCGCGCGGCGCAATAAAATTCAATGTCGGCTGCTCGCGTGCGGTCCGTTTGTTAATGTAGGTAAGAATTTAGAATGGCGGCATTTTGTGAACATCAAAGGAGTGAGCCTTCTGTACTTGTACTATTATATATTCTGTGACAATACCAAATTACCAACCTGCACTACTTTGACTCATCTATTCTACTACGATAATTATTCAGCCCGGCCGTCAAGATATAACAAATGTGGCTTATTAAGGCGGCCATTCGGGGATCAATCACGCGTGGCCTTGGCTAGACGTATTCATATTGTTTTTACTGTGAATTGTGTTTAGGAACTATGTATTTACCCGTTGGCTCGTAGGGTGGACGATATTCGAAAAACTGCGGGGCACTTCTGGATGAGGTTACTTAACTCAGGACCGGGATAAGTGGCGTACACGAAGGGAGGCCTAGGCTCAGCAGTGGGCGATTAATGGCTGAAATGATGATGATGATGTATTGTTAACAATAAGTTAGGAAATAGGTCACTGCGAAAATTTGTTTTTTATCATGCAAAAACCCCTACGAGCAATATTACATACTTTTAAATTAAAGGAAAAATTTAAAAATTTACACCTCCGGCAGGACTCGAACTTTTGGTTTCGCTGGAGCCATCGCGCTCCCAACTGTGCCACGGAGTCCTGCTGAATGTGTTCGAATTTATCCATACATTTCATCAATTATTAAACGCCTTACGCCGTGTCTTGCGTGGGCGACGGTCGCGCGATGGTCGCGCGATGGCGATGCGACGCATACGAAATCAAACCTTATCGATATGGAAGTATGGGATGCGACGGCGATGGTCGCGCGACCGTCGCCCACGCAAGACACGGCGTTACGGTGGCGTTTAGCAACATCTACCCGTAAGAATACATCTTATTAAGATGTATTTCCTTTAATTTAGAAATAAAATGTAGGTTTCTGCGAATACATTTGACAATACTTGATGTAATTTGTATCTATAGCGGTTGATATACTATCGATACTTGTCGATATTATAATTATATTTATCGATACTTGTCGATATTTAATTTTGTCAATCACTTTATTTTGCCACAAAAACAGAAAGTCTGGTTCTAACCTCTCACTTTGTCTCCTCATTATATTTCGTTGCCTATTTATCTTCGTTTCGCATAATATTGTGCTTACGTATCTACATCCTTTATATGCTATCCTAGTACCTCGTTTAAATTTCCAAATTGTCCGTATTAAATTTCCCGAATTGGCCCATAACTTTGGGCTCTCTTAGTTTAATATGCTCCAATTTCTTGGTGGAATCACTCTTTATGTTTTCATCTAGAGGCTATTAGGGTAGGAAGCGTATATCAAAGTTACTGCATTGCTGCAGTATCTTGTGACGTTTGAGCAAATTTCAGCTGCATAGCTAACAATATTCAAGTCAAGCTGATGCCAGCTTTTTCCTCTTAAAAACATATCTTTTTTTTGCATGCGTGCTTATGAATGATCTAGTTTTATGTAGTATTCCTGGGCCTGAATTCAAGCGAGGTTTTTTTTTTACTATAAATGGGCTTACTCTTGACCACAGACTAGCCAAAGGCAAAAACGTGGCCTACGATGGAGTGAGCTCGCCCAGAAGATGCCTGTTCACCCATGATTTGAAGGTTGCCGGACATTCACTTGGGGGACAATGTTTCCCACTTATTATTACAAATGGAGAAACCTTATTTTAGAAATTATTAAATGAAAACATGCACTTTTTTGTCTTACTTTTTATTGGGCACTAAATAAACTGGTGGATGAACAAAATATGGGACTAGGGCACACCCGACGGTCAGTGCCGACGAACAAAATGAATATATGTAACTTCTGTAATAAAATGTCACATTCCCATAACGATTATTCTAAAATTTAGATCCAAAAAGATGAAGCACCCATAACTTTTGTTAGTAAAATTTAAGTCAAATCCGTTTTAACATCTGACCAAATTTATTCAATCGTAAAATCTTATGTCTCACACGATCTAGTAGTAACTCCTGACCGGTCATAGGAAATTGTACTTTAAACTGATTAAAATAGGGAGATTTTTGGAAAGAGCTTCGTTGCTGTGGCAGATGGTTTGAATTTATAGTAATATCAGTTAAGTATGAATGATATTGATAGTACAGTCAGCAACCAGCAATACGGACAAAGTGCCAAAAATATGTGTACACATATGTATACACACCTTAAGAGGATACGGTAGCGAAAATGCTAAAATGGAAACGAGCCCCCCTTTCAACTTGGGAATTTTAGTTAAATATACAAGTGTTATTAACTAGATTTATCGAAAAAAAATTGTCCATTAAGAACAACTCAGTCAAAAGATATTTCAAAAAAATCTTCAAAATTGGAGGTTCCGCTCTCGACTCTTTCCTCCTTCAAAACTTAATTAATCTGAACAAAATTTAAGAATCTGAATAACAATGAAATAGTCTATGTCGGACCGTTTAGCTTTTTTGGTTACTTGTTACCAATCTTGAGTATCACACCTTTTTTTGCGCCACAATGAAAAAGGCCGTTTTTGGAAATTTTTGATTGGCTCTAGAGTCTTTAAAAAGCAGAATATCAAAAAAAAAAACGGTCCAACACAGATAAAAATAATAATACTCTGTGTTGAAAAAATCATTGCTCTATCTTCAAAAACCAGGGAGGAAATAGTCGAGAGCGTTTGTATGGAGAATTGACCCCTACCGTATTGTCTTAATGTACAGACAAGAAAAATCTGTATATATATTTTTGGCACTTTTCTGTATTACAGTGAGCTTTGTTGCTCACTGTACCTAATTGTTTGGGATATTGATTTAAAGGATTAGTGGGTGGATATTGTTCAAGTTTCAATATTAGGGTACCTAAAGAAGGGTCAGGGGAATCCCATTACAACACCGAATGTCCTTACCTCCTGAGTTACACACAATGTTTTTAATGACATTTGAGAGAAAAATACAGAGGAAACAGTCATATCAGATTATTCATATTAAATCCATTATTTTTGATAATAAACACTTTTTGAACGAAAACAAACACGAAAATACTGCATGTATGCAATGTTCAAAAAAGCATATAAATCATATACCTACTTAAACTAAAATTTTACTTATTTTTCATTCATTTCAATATTTTGATCTATTATACTCTCCGTTGCTAGGCAACGGTGGGTGCCTCGCGTAGGCACGCGGTCAAGTGCGTGTAGAGAGCATATTGTCAGATTGTAAATTATAAACATTTATTTGAGTTATATTTACGAAATAAATGCAAAACACACTGAAATATTGTAATACATAAATAAAATACATTTTTCATAATGTATAATATCTTTTATAGCTTAATAGTCAAATTTTGGTTGTGCACAAAAAATCCTCGGCTGATTGAAACATCCTTTGCCTGAAGTATTGTACGGATTGTATTAATTTTTAAAACTAAATCCATTATTCCCTTGGTAATAAAATAGTACATTATGCTTCAGTACACGTAGACGCAAAAATACCTTTAAACAGAAAATGTGATGAAAAATATTTTTCTTCTAATAATAAACTCCCTTCGGTCGTGTTTTAATTTATCGTCACTCGTTTCGAACTTCCTTTTTTACGCACTTATATCGTAATGTACTATTTCATCACACCCGCACTTTAGGATCTTCGCCCTATCAGTATCCTGCCTGTACTCTCGAAAATTGTGGAGAAGGTCGTATGTAATCAGCTGACTGACTTTTTTTTTTTTAATTTTAAATGTGCTATTGCACGCAGGCGGAGCGTAAGTTATAGAAAAATCGTTCTCCCAAGGGAATAATGAAATTTCTTGTACCGTACTTAACTTTTTTACATATATTTACATATGTTTCACATTACGAGTGTGATGAAAAACATTGTGTGTAACTCGGGGAGTATGAATATTACTAACTCGAGTCTTTAAATCGCTCCGGCAAGCCGTCGCGATTTAACTTACTCTCGTTAGTAATATGCAACTTCCTCCCCTTGTTGCACAATGTAGGATTAATTTTATGGTGAGTTTATATTTACACGGGAGCGAGTATTTGTTCATTTCTATAACCGATAGCTCACTGCTTACTTCTCGCTTTTATTGGAACTAAAGAGGATACGGTAGCGAAAATGCTAAAATGGAAAGGAACCCCCCTTTCAACTTGATAATTTTAGTTAAATATACAAGTGTTATTAACTAGATTTATCAAAAAAAATTGTCCATTAAGAACAACTCAGTCAAAAGATATTTCAAAAAAATCTTTAAAATCGAGGTTCCGCTCTCGACTCTTTCCTCCTTCAAAACTTAATCAATCGGAACGAAATTTGAGAATCTGAATAACAATAAAATAATCTATGTCGAACCGTTTAGTTTTTTTGGTTAATTGTTACCAATATTGAGTATCACACCTTTTTTTGCGCCACAATGAAAAAGGCCGTTTTTGGAAATTTTTGATTGGCTCTAGAGTCTTTAAAAAGCAGAATATCAAAAAAATCAAAACGGTCCGACACAGATAAAAATAATAACAATCTGCGTTGAAAAAATCATTGCTCTATCTTCAAAAACCAGGGAGGAAATAGTCGAGAGCGTTTGTATGGAGAATTGACCCCTACCGTATCGTCTTAACATAGCTGATGATCTGACCCATCAGAAGGCCAGTATTCACCCTAATTACATAATAATCGATGTATGATACTTACACGGGTTCAGGCGATTGAGAACACCTGCTGCTGGTAAACTCTAGTTGGACACTTTCCAGGCCGGTTATTGTAAGGGTCGTTATAAACAATGTGTTATGGGGTTAAGTATCAAGGGTAGAAATGGGACTATTAGCTTTACGTAGGTTCAGTTTATGACCAACCTATAGCTGCTTTAATGTTTTTTGCTTGTACTCAGAACTCTTCCAAATACTTAATGAATCTACAACGGTTGTACTCACGTTATTATATCGCTATTGCTGCGACATGTTTCGGGCCAATTCGGAGGCCCCTACCTAAATACCTATGTAAAAGAGATAAAAAGAAGCAATGTACGTCGTCACCTGAAATAAGTTAATTGGCAATGTTTATGTACAGACAGACATACAGACAATCACGCCTGTGTCCCATAAAGGGGTAGGCAGAACACATGAAACTACTAAAGCTTCAGTGTCACTCCTGGCAAATAAGGGGTTGAAAGAAAACGAAACTGTGACATTGCAGTGACAGGTTGCCAGCCTCTCGCCTACGCCACAATTTAACCCAATGTTTATGTACTTAAATAAATAATTTTTATTACGGGAACGGGATCGACACCCGATCAGGGCTATTATCACAGAATATATAACAGTACAAGTACTATTATGGAGTAATAGGCCTATTATAAAAGTTGAACAGTATGGCTATGGCTGTTCAAACAAGTTATTGCAGCTGGCTATAAATTACCTGTGTTATAGACCTAAACAGACAATGAAATTAAATAATAATAATGTTATTAATTAGAATAAAAATATTATTGCGGACCAATCTTAGAACAAATTAAATTATTCTCATTTGAAAATATTTTAATTTGTATTTTTTAAGTAGTAACACTACTATTATACTATAAACATTAAATAAATGTCATATACAAAGAAAAAGTGACCAAGGCCTCCAAGTGTAGGGTGTGTTTTAATGATTATTGCAGACGTTTTATGAGCACCAGAAACTCTTTATATTACTTTAGAAATAAATTGATAAACAATTCAAAATATAAAAGAAATATCTATAAATTATTTACGACAGATTGAAATAGCTACTTGCAAACTTGATATATTGTTCTCCACTCATAAATACATCACTGTTAAAGATAAACTTGACATTATTATAGATAATCTATGACACAAAGTTTAAGAAATAGGCACAAGTAGCCTAGCTTGTCAAATAAATCACATGTTCAACGGAACTGACAGTATATTAGAAGATTACCTTCGACGCCATTTTAGACAGACTTGGACTTGTAAATCATGAATCCTACTCACTTAAATTGAGAGAATTTTTTGATCTAAAGGCCGATCCACTCCTCATTAGGAGAATTGTGTATTTTAATAACTTTGCTTGTTTAAATATTTTATTCTTTAATTTTTGCTTCACTTTTCGTTCCTGTTCCATTTTATTTGAGTGTAACACAAAACTTTTCCCCTCACTATAGCGAGGAAACTACAACGCAAAAAATACGTTTATCACTGTTTCCAGTAGTTTCACAGGTGATAAATCATCTTTATTACTAGATTCACCTACTTTTATGAAATTTAAAGCAGTTAATTTTACTTTATTCAAGGTCAAATTACTTTACCCACTAGTGGATAAAATACGTTTTTACCCGCTGGTATTACAGGACAAAACACGTTTTTCCGAGCTAGTGAGGGGAAAAATAACATTTTCTCCGGCGATGCGTTAAAATTGTTGTTAACTTTTTTTAGACTGACTCTTTTAGTTTATTAGAGAAAACACAGTTCCTCCCTCAGTTCTATTCAATTTGGTAATGTTATATATTACGTAAAGTTGTTTTGAAGTTTTATTGTGTTTTTTTAGTTGTCTCTTGTAATTAACATTGTACAAAGAATTGGAACAAACGTTGCTACATAACTAACAGCAAATCATTAAAATTCAAACTATAATTCCTTGAGATAAAATTCCTTTTCACTACAATAGTTATAAGACATGTTGTGTAACTCTATATCAATTGACCGCATCGATCAATCATCACCCACAACACACTGACCTGACAATACGACAACAAGCTATTGTAATACCACCCAAGTTGAATTCAACCGTAAACTGGTTAAATTATAGTTTGAATTTCAATGCTTTTGGGGGAACCAGTCAAAAGCGTGGACGTACAAATTTATTACCGCGTTTTTGTGAAATGTTTTAACGAAGTAATGTATCAACTTGATTCGGATTTCTTTTACCTTTGTCTTAATAAGTACTCATACACTCAGTACTGAATAAAGGTCACTGTTATATATCGTCACTACTTTGAAAAAATCTCGTATCTCACGCTGCTCCTCAAAGTTAAAACGCAGTAAGTCTATATGCATTCCATACATACTTACTACAATTTTCTTTTCATTGACAGACGAAAATACAAGTTTCTTTAAAAGTAGTGACGATATGTATCTTTTAAATATTAGGGTGAATCCACGTAAAAGTAACGTGAGTCACGACTATTTTAATTGTTTATTTGAACTACACCCCCGACCCCCCCCCGAACCCTCCTTGGAACTTGTACACTCCTTTTTGCTGTGTACTTAACACAGCAAAAGGGAGTGTACAAGTTTCTAATGGGGTGGCAACGCGCATGTGACACTGTTTGAGTTGCAGGCGTCCATAGGTTACGGTGACCGCTTTACATCAGGCGGACCGTATACTTGTTTGCCACCGACGTAGTATAAAAAAAAAAAAAAACTACAGCTGCAAATTAAAGGATCTATGCATATATCGGGAAAGTAACACTTATTTAGATATAGATTATCACTCAAACTTGCATCGTGAATAAATTGAACATGCCAGAAAATCGTGACTCATGTTAGTCTTGCTACGGATTGACCCATTAACTGACTAGAAAATGCGAGATGTATAATTATCTATTTTGGTGCCATGAAAGAGTTCACTGAAAAAAAAAACAATAAGTTGTGACAAAGGAAATATGTATTAAGTATCCGTGTACTTTTGATCAAATTTACTTAATGTATATTTCCAGATCTCACTTTTTAATGCGAGGTTATACTGGCTTTCTCACTCGAAAGTTTCTAAACATAAATAGAATGTTTAGAAACTTTCGAGTGTAACTCTTATCAATCATAGCGCCTCCAAAATTCGCACAGATGTGTTATTATGACACTTTACCGGTAGACGCGCCAGGTGCTCTCTAAAACCAGTATACATTGTATATAATTTTTTTTTACATAATAGTGCGATTCATGTATTTCCTAGTTTAAAAAATGATTTTAAATGTAATTGCAAAACTTAATAACGGCAGGGTTATGCTTGACAATGATTAAATAGATGCAAATTGTCAAAAACGATTAAAAAGTTTATCAATCTGACATAATTAACATGCTTAATAAGCTGCGCGGCGCGTTTACTATACAATACAATCATCATCATCATCATCAGCCCGCTGCAGTCCACTGCTGGACATAGGCCTCCCCCAAGGTACGCCACAGAGCCCGATCTGCTGCTTTATGCATCCAGTTTCCGCCGGCCCCCCTATGCAAATCATCCCGCCATCTAGCCAGAGGGTGTCCCACACTACGTTTACCAAGACGCGGTCTCCACTCCAGAACACGCTTACAATACAACAACAACAATAGAATACTACAATACAATACAATACAATAGAATACTATTTCTTGTACACCTCACATAGTTTACAAATAATGAACCTTATGCCTAAAAGGGATAAGTTCGCCTTTGTACTGTCTATTCTGTGTCATATTTGTGTTTTGTACAATAAAGAGTTTATACATACATACAAGAAACAAAAACAAATTAAACAGAGGTAACAACAGGCGGTCTTATCGCTTAAGAGCGATCTATCTCAAAGCTAGCAACTGTAGAATTAAGAGGGCATTCAACGAAAACGTCGTAATAATGTAAAATTGATAGTTTTAGTCGGCAAAATGATACACTTTCCGTCATCTAAAAGACTTATTAAGTTCAGGATTCGATTAGGACATCTTCTTAACTTACATGTTGTGAGACTGGATTTTTAAAAACTAACTCACTTAATTAATTATGATTTTTTTTCTGGTGCATGATTAGGAAAACCCGCGAAAAGTGCTGACTTAGTCCGTCTAATTTGTAAAATTTGGATAGTTTTGAATGCTTCAAGTGGTAGATTTGTATTATGTATATCCTGTACTACAATCATCTGAGACTACTTCTTTGTTATAAGGCTTTAGAATAGAGTAAATGAGGATATGATGAATCCAATTTGTTTCAGAAATCACCTCAGAATAAGTGTCAATTTCTTCGAAAACATACGTGTTTTTGAAGTAGTTTTAATATAAAAATAATCTGCAACGCTTACTCAAACAGATTTTAGGCAAAAGTTTTCTATTAATTGCAATTTAATATTTTTGACGATTTTTTAAAAATGCCTCCTTATTACCGGTTACGCGCGCTTGCGATGTCAGTACCGCGGCAGAGCTTGTAGGGGCAGGACGTATGTTAGTCCGCTCCGCACGCGGCTCGACGATCGCGAAGTTATTTTGTCATTGTGTGCGGCACCCGCCGTGTCCAAAACCGCACTTGTGTGCGTGTTTGGCTGTACTGTTGCATGTATACTGCGACCGAAAACTTTGATCCTTGGGTTGACGACTTTGGTAACTAACTAATTAACTTGACTAATATTTTTAGTAAGTATTATTTATTATTGAATATCATTTGAGGTTACTGACTCGTCTCAACAAAATCTTTGACAATAGATGGTACTCAGGATCTGATGATGAAGTCAGATGGTAGTCATGAGTTCTCATCAACCAGGTCTTGAAACCATTTCGTGTTTGGGATCGTTTGATTCGCCTCAACAAGATCTTTGACAAGAGGTGATGGTACCCAGGATCTGATGATGAAGCCGGAAGGTAGTCATGAGTTCTCATCAACCAGGTCTTGAAACCATTTCGTGTTTGGACTCGTTTGATTTGCCTCATCAAGATCTTTGACAAGAGGTGATGGTACCCAGGATCTGATGATGAAGCCGGAAGGTAGTCATGAGTTCTCATCAACCAGGTCTTGAAACCATTTCGTGTTTGGGCTCGTTTGGTTCGTCTCAACAAGATCTTTGACAAGAGATGGTACCCAGGATCTGATGATGAAGCTGGAAGGTAGTCAAGAGAATTCATCAACCAGGTCTTGAAACCACTCCGTGTTTGGGCTCGTTTGGTTCGTCTTAACAAGATCTTTGACAAGAGATGGTACCCAGGATCTGATGGTAAAGCCGGAAGGTAGTCAAGAGTATTCAACAACCAGGTCTTGAAACTCTTCTGTGTTTGGGCTCGTTTGATTCGTCTCAACAAGATCTTTGACAAGAGATGGTACCCAGGATCTGATGATGAAGCTGGAAGGTAGTCAAGAGTATTCCACGACCAGGTCTTGAAACCACTTCGTGTTTGGGTTCGTTTGATTCGTCTCAACAAGATCTTTGACAAGAGATGGTAATCACTCTTTTATACTCTGGCGCATCCACTGTCTCAGTGTGTCCTTCCTGTGCTCCATGCAATTAAAACAACATAATATTTAAAAACCGGCCGAGAGCGTGTCGGGTCACGCTCAGTGCCTACACTGAGCGTGGCCCGACACGCTCTCGGCCGGTTTTTAAAGCCGCGTTGGTAAATAGCCGCTCGGCTCTTCCGTAGTTTTCCATATTTTTCAAAAACTACAGAACCTATCAAGTTCAAAACAGTTTTCCTAGAAAGTTTTTTGTGATTTTTAAATATTTTTTAAATATATGGTTAAAAAGTTAGAGGGGGGGGGACACACTTTTTTTTTCTTTAGGAGCGATTATTCTCGAAAATATTAATATTATCAAAAAACGATTTCAGTAATTCATTTTTAAATACCTATCCAACAATAAGTCATACGTTAGGGTTGAAATGAAAAAAAAATCACTCCCTACTTTACGTGTAGGGGGGTACCCTAATAAAACATTTTTTCCACTTTTTATTTTTGCACTTTGTCGGCGTGACTGATGTACATATTGGTACCAAATTTCAGCTCTCTAGTTCTAACGGTCACTGAGATTATCCGCGGACGGACGGACGGACGGAGGGACAGACAGACAGACATGGCGAAACTATAAGGGTTCCTAGTTGACTACGAAACCCTAAAAACACATTTTAAATATTAAACTTATATTGACCGGGATATAGACCGTGAATATAAGTCTAATGAAAATAACCGTGAATCATTCAAAACTCTTACATTTTAAATATAAAAAAAAAACTACTTAAAATTAAAGAAAACCGATCTTAATTCCATTATATACAGAGTGGGGCCTGTAACAAAGGCGAAGAATTGAACTGTAGGCTATTCTCCTTATACTCATCAACATTTATTCAGTGTTATGAAGTCTTTAAATTTTTAATTTTTCATACAAAATAAATATTAGCTTCAATGTACGCCATTATTGTTGTCATTGACGTTGTCTGTCACACTTTAGACTTGACAGAATTCGCAATACATTACCTCTTAGAAAAAACTTTCAAGGGTGATAAAAATCAAAATACAAGTTATTTTTAAAAGTCGCCGAACAAATGTTGATCAGTATAAGTGCGTTTTCACATTATCCGATCCGATATCGGATGTCGGACCGATATCCCATACATTACAGGCGCCATCTTGGATTTTTTCTATTGAAATGCTTCCGACATCCGATATCGGATCGGATAGTGTGAAAACGGCTTAAGGAGAATAGCCTAGAGTTCAATTCTTCGCCTTTGTTACAGGCCCCACTCTGTATATGTACCTAGAAAACATCATCATCTTCCTTGCGTTATCCCGGCATTTGCCACGGCTCATGGGAGCCTGCGGTCCACTTTGACAACTAATCCCAAGATTTGGCGTAGGCACTAGTTTTTACGAAAGCGACTGCCATCTGACCTTTCAACCCAAAGGGTAAACTAGACCTTATTGGAATAAGTCCGGTTTCCTCACGATGTTTTCCTTCACCGAAAAGAACCTAGAAAACATATCATATACAAAATAAAATAAAACTAAAAAAACGGATTATATTCATTATACGCGATATAATCTGATTCCATAAATTTATTTCATGAGTAACTATCGCGGTGACAGAAGACAATATTATATACACAATTTATTATATTATAAAAGTTTTTTAATTTATTTCTTCCAAGGATACACACGTTTTAATAAAAAAAACTGTGATAAGTTTAATAATTAAACTAAAAGGTCAAGTATTTATGCACGAAATCATGTATGCAAATATGTAATATAATATGGTGGTGTTTTTACGCAAGTATCAATAATGGTTAGTCCGCAACGCCACTGACGGCGTGGCGGTACCGACCATGAATGCTATCCCTTTCGCTCTAGCCGCACGTAAGGTTGGTTCGAAGAGGATCGCACGCTATGTCTGTACCGCAGGCTACAATCGTTATGCTTCTGGTTATAGTGTGCGTCTGCACACAGGCGCACGCCAGCGCCGCCGGCGTCGAAATGCGAGCAAGCAGATTTTTTGAAAGCGCTCTTAACTGCCGCTCGTAATAATTGCAGACCGATAGGTACTATTTTCCAAAATAAATTAAAATCGGTAGCATAAGTATTATTTCCCGAGATACAAACAATGTGACAGACAGACGGACAGCAGGGCAGAGTCACACCATAAGGATTCCTTTTGTACTTTTTTGGTACGACACCGTATAAAGAGGGTCAAGGGGGCCTTCAGGTCAACAGTTTTTAGAGAAGCCGACGCTTTTGCAACCCTTAAGCATTTAAAGAACAGAGCCTTGTGCGAATATTATGAATCGATTATACGTTACGTACATATTTTTATCGCTTAAATGCGATACTTCGAGAAGCAGGAAAGTGTTTTCTTCACAACAACTGCTAAAGGCTCTCTTGATATTTCGAAAACTGATAAGAAAATTGACAAAAGTGCAAAGTAATTTCTTACAATTTATAACTTGATGCCCAAGACTAGACTGGTGAAATTAACGTTTGAATGATTTTGAACCATAAGCACAGTATTATAAAAAGTACTATCGTACAGTATGGCCCTCGGTTACCTCACAGTTACCGCCTGGCGAAAACACGAACAGTCGACCTGTCATATTTCACTCATACAAGCATGGGACGCGTTCACCTACCCGATACCCGAGCTTAGACTGTGTGCTAGGACCGCGCCTCTTTCATATATTTGATCGCCAGTGTCCGAGGTGTGTCCTAAGTGCTAAATAAATTGATGGATTTCATTAGGTTTACAGTTAATATTTTCTAACCTTCGTGCTTTAAAACCCTCGCAAAGCTCAAGATTCCATTTTTCGAGCCACTTTCTGGTGATTGCTCGGGTATCAATATTGGCACGTGCGGTTAAACAACAACTTTCCCCCCTTGAAACAAATAACTATTCTATTTTATAGAAGATTTTCTTTGACTGGTTACTTACTTACCTTACTACCTGCGCCTGACTGATTGGAACACCTCAGGAAGGTGACAAATTGTCGCATGCGATATGAAATATGACAGACGGATTGAAACAAGCGCGAATAGGACCCCTAAATTGGACGAATGAGGGATGGTAGTGATTTTTTTTTTATAAATTTGGGTAGTGGACTTGTTCAATCCTTTTGTTGTGAAGGGTGGGATACGGGAAGAAATAAACGGGACTTGGGAAGTATGTAATCGTAGATATATACGTGTAGCACTGTAGAATATGAAAATTACTACATAGGTAAAGCTGATTTGTAGTAACAACTGATTTGTAGTAACACAGAATTATTTACAAGTAAATTAACCCAAACTTAAAGGGAAAGCCCAAAACTAAACACATATTATTCCAAAACTGGAGGTTATACAGGCAAAAAAAAACTGTTTTTCAGTAAGGTACAGCGGGGCAAGTCTCGACTGGGGGGCAATTGTAACTGATCCATTTTTTCCATTATTACACTATAATGTTGAGTTATACATAATTATATCCACTGAACACGCCTACCATAAATAACGGGTGGACACTCTATTTAATAATGCAAACATTGTAAAACATGGAAAAAAAATTGACCAGTTACATTTGCCCCCCAGTCGAGATTTGCCCCGATGTACCTTATTAGTAAATAAATTAACCGAAGCTCAAAGGTAAAACTCAAAAATAAATCATAGCTGATACTATTCCAAAATTGGAAGTTGTAAAGGCAAAAAACTATTTTTCTCAAACATGGTATGAAATATTGATGTTATGTGCCTTATAATTGGCAGCGAAGTATGACGTTGCAGGTGCGGCTAGGACGATTGATAGATAATGGAATTTCATACAGACCTTGTAGGCCAAGGCCGGCAAAGTCCTCTTTTTTAATTTCCAAACACAGATAATTGTGACATAACATCCAGGTATTTAGCCCATTAAAAAAAAAACTATAAGGGGCTTTATAGACGTGCCGACTGCAACTGGTACGGGCCCTAGACAATATTTGATTTTGGGTGCGTTTCATACAAAAAAAAATTTTTTCGTTTTTTTTTTAATTTTTTTTTAACTTTTTGTTTTTTTATAAGCGTATACGGGGCATCAAAGGGGAACGAAAATTCGATTATTTTTGCGCTACGACGCACCGTTTAGGAGATACAGCCATCCAAAGTTACTATTTTCAGTAGACTTTATTTATTTCATACCATGTTTGAGAAAAGCACTATACATACCTCGGCGGGAAATGGGGTTGCCCGCCTCAGACCTGTCTATATGTCTTCGGCCGGCAACCCCCTTTGTCCCGGCCTCTGTAGTAATGTACTATTTCAGTATATAATCTAGATGGTGCTTTTTACCCACATTGTTGCGCAAAGTGCTTCATTTCTGGTCAGGTAGAAACTTCAGAGGGCCATCTGTACTAAAAAAACGTCATACGATACACGTGCGAACAGTAAATTAGACTCGTGTCCTGTTGCGACATAGTACTTTAGAAAAAATTCCAGTCATCATCTTCCTTGCGTTATCCCAGCATTTGCCGCGGCTCATGGGAGCTTGGGGTCCGCTGTGATAACTTATCTCAAGATTTGACGTAGGCACTAGTGCAACTGCACACGAGAGCGACTGCCATCTGACCTTCCAACCCAAAGGGTAACTAGGCCTTATTGGAATTAGTCCGGTTTCCTCACGATGTTTGCCTCCACCGAAAAGCAACTGGCAAATATCAAATGATACATTTCGCACATAAATTCCTAAAAACTCATTGGTGCGAGCTGGGGTTCGAACCCGTGACCTCCGGATCGCACGCACGCCAAGTCGCACGATCTTACCGCTAGGTCACCAGCGCTTAACCACAGTATAATAAAGAGTACTATCGTACAGTATGGCCACTCCTTCCCCGCTGGAAGTGCCGCCCACCACCTCTCGGTTACCTCACAGTTACCGCGTTTCAAAGACGCGAACAGTCGACCTTGTCATATTTCACTCATACAAGCATAGTACGCGTACACCTACACTAGCTTAGACTGTGTGCTAGGAACGCGCCTCTTTCATATATTTGATCGCCAGTGCCCGGAGTGTACTTAACCATTGCTTCATATTTAGAAAAAAAATTCAGTATTTTTCTAAGAAGCTAACTAGTAATAAATAACAAAGCTTATTCCGAAGTTGTAAGTAGGTAACAGCCGTCGTAAATCAACGCCCTTCGTTACAGGCTTGTACAAAATCGGAGCAACACGCCAATTTTCACCAATGCTCATTTCCTCCACGGGTCACACTATGTGCTTTCCAGGTTACTTATTTTGTAGGAAAAACAGCGGTTATACATGGTGTGACATGAGGAAACCGAAGTATTTTAACTTCGCGTTTCTGAGGGCAAAATAAAGACAACGTGTTATATGACGTCAAGCAAATTTTTTTTGTGTATTTTTTGTTTTGTTTTATTGGATGTATTTTCATATTAAAAGTAAATGTTATTCCTAAACACAACACTATTAGTAGGGTCTATGGCTATTTGGCTGTGGGCTTCTGTAAAGTACTTCTTCAGTTGGGCTCTGCTCTAGATTCGAGCGATATGATATCCGCTGTGCTGGGCCCTACAACACAAAGCGGAATATCGTTCGCTATGCCCTACCTCCTACAAAATGTATGGTGAGACTCTAACAAAACCTGTGCCTATGACCATTAAATAAATAATGGAATACACACAGCGTCTAGTGTGTATTGATTGCTGCCTACAGCATAATGTTTACGTACCGAGCTTGCGATGTAGGTCAAAACGATACGATAACAAGTTCTTCAATAGGGAAATACCTAAGTTAATAATTAATATTTATTCGTTCGATATTTTTGGTGTTGCTGAGCCCTTCGGTTGGCGCACTACAGAGATTAGTGGGAATATGTGAAACATATGCAATTGCCCATGGGTTAAGATACAATACTTCAAAAAGCGAGGTAATGCAATTTAAAGCTGGGACAAAATCATACAAAATGACACCTGTTACGCTTTGTGGTACTGCTTTAAAAGTTGTACAAAAGTTTAAGTATCATGGCCACTGGGTAACCGAAAACATGTCAGATAATGATGATATCGAGAGGGAGCGCAGGGCGTTGTGTGTTCGGAGCAACATGTTGGCTCGCAGATTTGCTCGTTGCAGTAATGAAGTAAAGCTAACGCTTTTTAAAGCATACTGCCAAACATTCTACACGTGCAATCTGTGGGTCAATTTTACGCAACGGGCATACAGCGCACTGCGTGTGCAATATAATAACGCGTTTAGGGTGTTGTTTGGGCTGCCGCGGTACTGTAGTGCGTCAACTATGTTTGCTGAGGCGCGCACTGATGGTTTTGACGCAATAGTTAGAAAAAGGTGCGCGTCACTGCTCAGTCGTCTCCGTGACAGCCCAAACAGTATCCTAAGTGTGCTGGCGCAGCGCTGGGACTCGCCTTTGTTTGCGCGGTGGGTCCGGCTGCACGCGCCGCCAATCGCCACTCCACGTCGTTATTAAATTTATTTATATATAGTCAATAGGTATTAAGTTAGTTTTAGTACTAACATAGTTTTAAGGATTTGTGTTATTTACTAACACTCTATGGATTTTTAATTTTCGAAATAAATATATTGAATTGAATTGAATTGAATTTTATTCACTAGACAGTAAAATATGAGTATAAGATTTTTTTTCTGGCATAAAAATGTATAAGTACAATGTAGAAATGGCGGATATAATTCCAAAAGGCACTATCCACCCAGTCAACCATGGCCATATAATTGGTACAGAGAGAAAAAGTGATGAACTAAAGGGAAAATAATTAACGTATACACCGACATATTTATCGTCACTACTTTGAAAAAATCTCGTATCTCACGCTGCTCCTCAAAGTTAAAACACAGTAAGTCTATATGCATTCCATACATACTTACTACTATTTTCTTTTCATTGACAGACGAAGATACACGTCTTTTTAAAAGTAGTGACGATATACATATACCTATGCATGATTTTAGTTTAATATTGTTTACATTCCAGTATTGATGGCGAGATATGAACACAATTTACCATTTATTTTAAAATACCTATTATGTAACCATGTCTCTGGCAAATATAATTTCATTTAATTCATTCATTAATTCAATTTCATTTTATTTTATTCAAGGTGTTTTTCCGCAGGGCAAAGTTTTTGGTCTAGTAAGCTGTTGTTAAGTATTTGGGGGCGCTGATCGCTTTCTCCATACAATGTATATCAATTTCCGTGAAATTACATGTAGAAAAATCATGATACTGTGAACTTAAAGACTAGCGACATCTATTGTGAAATCTAGCAACTATTATGTACCTACTTGACATAAGATTATTTTGTGTGTGTGTGTAGACGGGTTAAGAATTTCACAACCCCCTTTCTTCCCATGGGTGGCGTAGAAGTCGAATATGGGATATAGGTTAAATTGTAGCGTAGGCGAAAGGCTGGCAACCTGTCAATGCAATGTCATTATGTCACCCGAGGGTTAACCCACCATTTTACATGGAATTTGACAGATGATAGCCCACCAACCCTGAGTTATGTGGCTGGTGCAAGTGGGCCTTAAAGAGGTTTTTATTTAATATTGTCTTCTGTTTGCCAAGAGTGGCACTAAAGCTTAAGTAGTATCATGTGTTCTGCCTACCCCTTTATGGGATAGAGGCGTGATTGTATGTATGTTGTATGTATGTCTTCTGTTACCGCGATATGGATGGTAATTTCCTCAGTCACCCGTTGACCACGAATGCTGTAATGTGTTCGATCGAAACGACCACGAATGCTGTAAATCGCTAGGACTCTTCTGGGAAATATAACGCTGCACTATGCAAGTTTTCCTTTACCTTAGATGTCAAGGACTTTTTAATATCTTTTTCCGGAACCCTCAAAGCAGAAAAAGAGAAGGTTAATAACGAAAACCAATCCTCAACGCTATTGGACTGCACGCATTTATCTATTATGCTGTTAATTCATTATATGCGATTTAATCCTTTTCCATAGTTTTATTTCATGAGGTTTTTATTTGTCAAACTATGTGAAAAATAACCTTACAATAGTAAACTGATACCACATTTTGCGACCCCGTACAAATGATAATATTTCCTGCGCTAGCGTGCTAAGCCACAATATTCGTTTAAAAAGTCTTGCGAGCAAACTTTTTCCGCATTAATACGGTATTGTGAGAAATACGTGTCGTGTGTGATTGCCTTTATAAGTTTATAATGGCGATTCCTTGTACATAAAACCGGCCAAGAGCGTGTCGGGCCACGCTCAGTGTAGGGTTCCGTAGTTTTCCGTATTTTTCTCAAAAACTACTGAACCTATCAAGTTCAAAACAATTTTCCTAGAAAGTCTTTATAAAGTTCTACTTTTGTGATTTTTTTCATATTTTTTAACCGACTTCAAAAAAGGAGGAGGTTCTCAATTCGACTGAATGTTTTTTTTTTTTTTTTTTTTTGTATGTATGTTCCACGATATCTCCGAGAATTGTGGACCGATTTTCAAAATTTTTTTTTGATCGAACGGGTATAACCCCGAGATGGTCCCATTGGCACCAAGTCAGGGTCTGATGATGGGATCCTGGAGAAATCGAGGGAACTCTTCAAATGTTATAGGCACATGTAATGTTTTCAGTGTATTTTTCAAAGGTAAACCAGTATTTACGCCTGATCGTAATAATTTTATGTGGCTGAGCTGATGATGGAAGGTCAACTCCTCAATGGTTAGGAGTTAAAGGATAATTCTTTCACTAGTGTACATGTATTCGGACTGATACATATAATATCAATAGGAACCACTAAAAATCAACAAATAAATAAACTTTTTAACAAAAAATAAAACCGCCTTCAAAAATAAGCGCGTTACAAAACACGGAGAAACTAAAAAGCAAAAAATAATAAACCTTTGAATTCAGATTTCTTATCGTATTGCAATAATCTAAACATCCAAATTATAAACAAATCAATTATTTTTGGAGTCGGTGCCAGCCTGCGTATGGTTGGGTGGGGCAAACAGGCAATAGCAAGGCGACGAACAGGTCTGGTACCGACTGCAAAAATAATTGATTTGTTTATAATTTGGATGTTTAGATTATTGCAATACGATAAGAAATCTGAATTCAAAGGTTTATTATTTTTTGCTTTTTAGTTTCTCCGTGTTTTGTAACGCGCTTATTTTTGAAGGCGGTTTTATTTTTTGTTAAAAAAGTTTTTAAACATATGGTTCAAAAGTTAGAGGGGGGGGGGGACGCACTTTTTTTTCCTTTAGGAGCGTTTATTTCCGAAAATATTAATATTATCAAAAAACGATCTTAGTAAACCCTTATTAATTTTTAAATACCTATCCAACAATATATCACACGTTGGGGTTGGAATGAAAAAAAATATCAGCCCCCACTTTACATGTAGGGGGGGTACCCTAATAAAACATTTTTTTCCATTTTTTATTTTTGCACTTTGTTGGCGTGATTGATATACATATTGGTACCAAATTTCAGCTTTCTAGTACTTACGGTTACTGAGATTATCCGCGGACGGACGGACGGACGGACGGACAGACAGACATGGCGAAACTATAAGGGTTCCTAGTTGACTACGGAACCCTAAAAAAGGAGTTTATAACATAAATGTGTTTGTAAAAGTGCTTATTTTAATTGTAACCTACATTTGGTGTTTTGTTTTTACTAGCTTTTGCCTACGGCTTCGCTCGCGTTAGAAAGAGACAAAAAAGTAGCCTCTGTCACTCTCCATCCCTTCAACTATCTTCACCTAAAAAAATCACGTCAATTCGTCGCTCTGTTTTGCCGTGAAAGACAGAGAAACAAACAGACACACACACTTTCCCATCCCATTATAATTTATTTCCCATTCATAATTTATTTATTATTTAGTATGGATTTTTGAGTTCATTATTTACACATAAAAATCTACTGTAGGTATTCTATTAATAATGCTTTTCTTAACCCTTTAACGGGCAAGACTCAAAAAAATCGTGAGTTCAAACCTCATCGCCATCCTATAGTACAAAAAATTCTCTACAAGAAAAAAATACAAAAAGATAGTCATACAGGGTGGTCTTTTTTGAGACCGGTGCCCTATAAAGGGTTTCTGTGAGAATCTTTAGCCATCAAAAAATAATGTATTACATAGGCTACTCTCATGAAATATCAATATCTAGTACACTAGATATTGATATTTCATGAGATATACATATCACTCTGGTAATCTTGGCCAAATGCTCGTTCAGCATTCGGCAGACATGACCGGCCCAGTCCCACTTCAACTTGGCCGCTTTCCGAACTACGTCGACTATTTTTGTTTTGGAGCACAGCGTGGTGTCCGGATACGATCCTTGACTATAGCTCGCTGACAAACCCCAAGTTTAGACCTCTGACTCGCCGGTAAAATCAAAATTAAATATAGTTATAGAATACCACAAATTGCATTACTAAACACGTATTCCATATCCAAACAATTCGGTAGTCTTATAAACACGTTTAAATATAATAATGATTGTTTTTTATAGAACGGAAATGCCACCGTATGTAAGGTCAAAATGTAGGTAACCTGTACAAACTTATCATTGCGGTCTACTCTTCATTGTACACGTGAATTTTATATACGGTTTCTGTATACATCTATTTGGTGAACGGCAAAGTTAAGTTGGTAATAAAACTGGTTTTACACCCGGAGATGATGATGTTCTTTTTATATGATAATGTGGTAATGAGTTGAATCAGTGTGTTTTCTCAGTAATGTTATATGCGCATTTTTTGCTTATTGGGAAATTTTAATTGAGTTCTATTTTTAGTAAAGGCACATTATTGTTACTAAATAACGGTAAAAGTGAGAAAAAAGAGAATTAAGTACTTTAGATTAAGATGCAAGTTATGTAATCAAATTATCATTAGATTTTTCTTTTAATAAAACGCCATTTAATTGTGTACACATATTAATCAAAAAACAGTTATTTTAAGCTTATTTATGAACGTGCGTGAAGTCAAATTGGTTTGTCGATCGTAGCAAATGGAAGTCCGTGTTTTCTGCCTACCCCTCTGGGAAACAGGTTTTAGTGTATGTATGTATTTAAAGGTAATATTTTGCTCAGTAGAGCAAACCGACCTAAGGCATCCTACTCAGCAACATGACCTAGGGCAATTTTGTTTACTTGTAGTTTATAATTTTAAGTATTTTTACAATATTTTGTTCATTGTTTCAAATAACTAACATCATTATCTTCGATAATATGCTTTGAATATATTAAATAAAGAACACCTGGCTTCCATTGTTTACCACTCATTAATTTAATTGTCGATCGTAATTATTAAAATTAACAAAATATGAACTTTATTTTGTGCATGGAAATAGCACCTCAGAATTTATGTAGATTTATCACAAACTAAATTTTGCCCGCGGCTTCGCTCGCGTTAGAAAGAGACAAAAAGTAGCCTATATCACTCACCACCCCTTCAACTATCTCCACTTAAAAATCACGTCAATTCGTCGCTCCGTTTTGTCGTGAAAGACGGACAAACAAACAGACACACACACTTTCTCATTTATAATATTAGTATGGATTTCGTTATCATAAAACATACATAATGGCATAGTGATTTATTTATACTCGTATAGGTATATATATAAGGTCCTAATTTATTAGATGCAGATATTTTTACAGCTGATAGTACTCGGTCTCTGGAGTATATTAAACCGTGAAACATTATAGCTTTTACGATGTTTTTTTGGAGAAAATGGAAAAACAAATTTGCTACGTAAAAACACCCTGTTATGTGATTATTAAATGAAAACTCATTGAACAGATTCTAGTACCTCTTTTACGTACCACTTAACTGTAACTGGCCACTTCAATGACATGTGTTTTTTGGCATATAATTAACCGGGCAACTAAAATATTAAACGGGAAGTGAAGTCGGGCATACAATAATATAATTTGGCTGTGTTTTAATATTGTGGCGACAAAAATAATATATGAGCCTCAAATATTAAGCATCATTATTATTGAAAAAACGGCAGCAAATTTCAAGCGACAAAAATATTTCCGAGGAACATTAAACAATACTTTGGCGACTAAAATAATAATTGGCACCTAGTATTGTAAAGCGTAAGATTTTTAATATTTGTAGTCATATAGATATTAGCAACTAAATAATTATACTTAGCTCATCGTTTAAAGTAGTATTTAAACTTCAGAGGTAACTAAAAAAAATAATGGGAAGTATGTCTTTTTAAAAACACATATAAAATCGTTTTTTTATGAAAACGGGTTGATGGTAGCTACGTACCGATGGTCTCATCGGAAGATCAGCGCTGGAAGTCACCAGCAACACGCTAAGGTGAGGCCATTTCGTGGCACTTCATTCCTTTCTGTCTTGTTGTTATTATGTGTATTTTGTATTGCCTGTGTTCACGAATATATGTTTATTCTATTCTATTCAAACATCGTATTTGCGACCCGTAAACCACGAGTAGTATTTAAATATCTCGAATCCGGAAGACTACGCTGCGCTCAAAAACTCAGATAATTGATGTGGAGTTGTTTTGTTATAGTGTTTGGGAGTATTTTGCAAGCCTCATTATCAAAACAGAAATAGGAAGAAGATGGACAATTTTTTACTGCCTAAATATTATGCAAACAAAAATCTACGGAAATTCTCTTAATTTAGAAGATTATTTTGCTCATTAACATTATGCCAGCATAAGATTCGATATTATAAAATCTGCGGAACGATTTATGAAAAGGCATATTCTGAGTAAGGTTTTCCTGCCAAAAAATGAATCTTTCAGAGTGATGTTAAGACTGCGTAAGACCGACCTTAGATTCGATAGAGTAAACGTCATGAAAAGTTATTCATTGTATAGAGTCGAAGTTGCCAGCACTCCCAAACAACTAATTTCTTACCCATAAGTATAATATTTTGTCGACCATTATATTTTATAAGAGTTCATTTTTTTTTTAAAATGACAGCTCAGGTGATGAGTGACGATGTATAAATTTTAAATGTACTTTTTATGTTAATTTGGTATATAAATATTTTAAAAGAACTGTATATTTTATATTAACAGATAGCCGTTTTCCGATTAAACTGTATCTCTTAAATTGTTTCCAATATAATAATTCAGTTGCCAAATAAATACTTGGTACTCGCGTCTGATTAAAACCGTAGCCGTAATGACATTAAAATGCTACCTCATATTTAAATAATTTGAGGCCCTATTTTAGTCGCCAAACTATTATTTTTGATACCCATTTCTATGGTTATTTAGTCGCCCGGTTAAATACGTGCCTTATTTTTTTGCATGGTACGCGTTCACCTACACGAATTTAGACGATGTGCGTAGGAACCCGCCTCTTTCATATATTTACTTGCCATTGTCCCAGGTGTGCCTTGACAGTACCTTCTCCCGTGCTACGTCACATTTTGATGTTATCTTCTTCCTTATCCTCTCTTGATCCCATTATTTGGGGTCGGGTCTCCTCACAGTCCTGCGCCAAGTTCTACGATCTTGGGTTGTCTGTTGGGGCACCTGGGCTTTCTTGAGTTCTCTTTCTATGCTTTTCCACCAGGTATCTGGGGGGCGGCCACTACCTCTTGGCGTCTCTGGTAGATTGAGTGCTACTTGGACTATATGATCGTTTTCCCGTCGTTTAACGTGGCCATACCAATTTGATGTTATCTTA
Organism: Leguminivora glycinivorella; assembly: GCF_023078275.1. Classification (NCBI taxonomy): domain Eukaryota; kingdom Metazoa; phylum Arthropoda; class Insecta; order Lepidoptera; family Tortricidae; genus Leguminivora; species Leguminivora glycinivorella. The sequence continues at coordinate 2,348,168 of NC_062983.1, forward strand.
TTAAGCCTTATTTTATACCCTTGTTATATCTGACAACACTTTAGAATCATATTTCCAATTAGGATTATCTGATTCAATCTGTTTTCTGGGTTTAAACTCATTAATGTGTTTTGCAAAGTACTTTGTCGAAATCGAGGTAAAACTTTTATGGGGATCGGAACGGTTTTAGTATTTTGCTGTTGAATTGTACAGTCAACCAATTGGAACCCTAGGCCACTGTAGAACTATGTCATAGTGAGGTTATAAATCAGATTGGAAGAAATCTCTTACTGCTTGTCATTTTGACATGGTTGTAATGTGGCCTAGAGTTCCAATTGATTGACTGTACCTATCGAAATGTGGAATGAGTTGCGATGAATTAATTTTTATTGGCTTAATTTCGATACGGGGACAATTACTGCTATATTCGCACTTACTGTAGTTTTACTGGTTTTACAATATGTTGGTTGAAGTGGAGAATAGATAACTATGGAGGACCAGGGGAGAGGCTTTTTCCCAGCAGTGGGAGTGGATCTTTAACTCACACACTAACGATAACGGCAAGTAGAGTCATCTCTACTACTAAACATAAAATAAAATATCTTTATTTGAATATACTACAAGACGCCGTCATAAATTCATGGATAAAAATGAACTGCACCAATATACATAGTTCAGTAACATGCTCATACATTTAGCGCTGGTGGCCTAGCGGTAAGAGCGTGCGACTTTCAATCCGGAGGTCGCGGGTTCGAACCCCGGCTCGCACCAATGAGTTTTTCGGAACTTATGTAGGCCTAGTTACCCTTCAGGTTGGAAGGTCAGATGGCAGTCGCTTTCGTAAAACTAGTTCCTTCGTCAAATCTTGGGGTTAATTATTATCAAAGTATTATCAAAGGAGGATGATGAGTAACGCTCATACAGTTTGAGCAAAAAGTATTGCTATAGTTCCAATAAACAAAACCGGATATAGTTACAGTACAATGACCTACAAAATTGTTGATCGATGACGCAGTGATGGGATCAATCGATGACGCTATGATCGTCATCAATCTTTGACCTTGAGGTCGGTGCTCCATGACCGGTTTAAGATATGACTAGTTTTTATTAACATGCTTTTATTAGGTCGAGCTCCGGATATTTCAACGCAGTTGCATGCATCGTGAATATCGGGAGCTCGGCAAATATCAAAAAGGTATCACGGTATTTCCGAGCTCATATAACCCGGCTACATTCAAATCAAGGGTGAACAGGCAAATTCTGGGCGAGCTCACTCCATCGTAGGCCACGTCTTTGCCTTTGCCTTTGCCTTTGGCTAGTCTGTGGTCAAGAGTGAGCCCATTTATAATAATAAAAAACGGTCTATATCCCGGTGAATATAAGTCTACTCAAACCAAACTGCTCTTCTGATTAAGCAAGATCAAACTCCTGAGTATTTATAAGAATTGATTACTTTACCCGTACTTTTCTTTCTTAGATGACTTACCAAATTGTTTCTTTCTTCCACAGTGCCAACATCGGACGTGCAAGGCGTGCTAGGCAAGAAGGCGTCTCTTCCGTGTGACATCGCGCCTCTTCAGCAAAACGATGAGGTCGTCATGGTGCTGTGGTTCAAGGAAAGTGGCGGGGAACCTTTATACAGGTGTGTTGTTTTATAGAGATACTTAATACGCAATGATTGAAAACATTAACAACCAAACCATTAACTTAAATTTTGAAAAAACCCCCGACCGCGACCTAGACGACCGATTTTCATGAAACATGGCTATGAACACTCCTGACTAATTCAGCTTTCAAATAAAAAAAAACCTAAATCGGTTCATCCGTTCGGAAGCTTCGATGCCACAGACAGACACACACACACGCAAATATATAGACAGACAGACAAACAAACAGACAAGCAGACTGACTTGATACACGTCAAACTTATAACACCGCGTCGTTTTTGCGTCGGTTAAAAACTGATATAAATTTCAAATATGAAAGAAAACGCATAAACTGCATAAAGCTGCTCGAAACAGGAATCGAACCAGCGTACTTTGCAATCGAAGCCTATAAAATTTTAAACTGAGCGCCTTCAAGGGCATAGATACAAGTTTCCCCCTATTTATCAAATTTCTGAAAGACGTTAAGCCAGTTAAACATAAACTACAATGGGTAGATTATAAAAGAACATTAGAGCATTAGTAACTAACCTACACATTTAACATCAACGACGCTTACATAATTTTACCTAGATTTATTTCGGGGAATCAGTCTTCCAACCCTGCACACTCAAGAATCACGAGTAACACCCGAATATTTTGACGTTAACATACACGAAATCCCCGAACATGCCCTGTCGCTCAAAGATGTCCGTATTTCCGCATGACTCCGGATACGAATAAAGTTATTTTTATAACATATAATACCTTTCTGAACAAGCGAAATGTATTTCTGCGAACTTAAGTGGATGTTATAGTTGCGTAATGTTTTCAGAGAAGATAAAATGAATATATTTTAAGAATAAAATTGTTGATAAATCAATCAATGAAAATTCAAAAAATTCAAAATTAGTTTATTCATTAAATATGGTTTCCTAAGATGTCTCCTCCTTTAACTTTCAGTTTCAGTTTCAAATTATTTATTCCCATAAGAATATAATACATAATTATTCACATAAATGAGAACATATAGCTTTATCTAATTGTAAATACATTTAATTAGTAGCAACAAGCAACATGTTATGAGAGAGTTAGTTAATTTATTTACAGGTTTATAAATAAGTTCCAACTATAGTATAACATGCTTCAATGACCTTGGGGAGTATACAAAGTTATTAAACATATTTGAAATTATTTAATAATCATTGTTGTTTCATGAAATTACTGTAAATTGTTATAATTCAATTATTATCTTTCACCACATCAACTGGTTAAGAAATAAAGATTATTTGTAAAGAGATGGCAAAATTGCATCTTATCCACAAGCAAGTGTGCAAAGCAATTTCATACAGATTTTAACTTAATGTCTTAAGCAGACTGGTAGAATTTACCTGTAAATGATGATTTTAAATCATTAATATTGAATAAATTGATTGTTTAAAAAGTTTGACACTTGTGTTAGGAGGAGTTCACTCCTTCATACAAGGTGTTAAATAAACAGTAACTAAGTGTTTTACAGAATTAAATCTTAAATTTATTATATGTTGTCTTTCACGCACATCTAAATTATGAATTAATATGAATGTGTGAGTGCAAAGTTTGTCTCACTCCAACCAAAAGATTAGACTTCCGCCTCCGATGATTTGTCAACTAAACCATCAATACATCGTCCCAAGCAAATCTTACCATCACATGGATTTTTCAATGTTCTTTTGTTTCCAGCTACGACATCCGTGGTCGTACCGCCAACCAGCCTAAGCTCTGGTCATCTCCGTCCGTCTTCGGCAACCGCGCTTACTTCAGAGCAAGCGCGACGCCAGCCGTCCTCATGGTCGACAACGTCATAGCGATCGACGCTGGCCTATACCGCTGTAGGGTGGACTTCAAGAACTCTCCTACGAGGAACTTGAAAGTCAACTTCACAGTTATTAGTAAGTATTTTTACAACATGTTTAAAGACTACACACACAGTATCAAGTTCTTCAGAAAAATATTTTAAATTTTTTAAAGGGTTCGTTCGATCAGTATTAAAACCACAGAACAATAAAATTGTTAATACGAACATTTCATACTACTTCTAGGACTTCGTCAATCTTGAGGATCAGAGATGATATTTTTTTCTTTGACAAGGTTGAAAAGTACAGGGGACAGTATACAACCCTGATGGACTCCACGTCAACTTAATTATTTCTGAGAAGGTACCAAAACGCAGCATGGTAACGAAATGTAATAATTTAAATTTTATATTTCCAATAGCAAACTAGATAATAGAAAGTATAAAATCCAGATTCTGCGAAACTGTACATTGTTAAAAATAATTGGCATTAGCCTTTATAGTTACAGTCTTCTGAGAAAAAAAGATTCTAGGAAATACTCGATCTTTATACAAACGGTCACATCTTTCTGTTTTAATATTGGTCACTTTTGTGCAAGTTCAAGAAGTATTATTTTACATTTTAGAAATTTAAAAGTGACTCTCTCGGTTTGATGGGTGATTTGTAGTCAAATATCGACCCAGAGACCATGAGTTGAGGTCTCGTCCAAGTAATTTTCCACTTTTTAGGGTTCCGTAGTCAACTAGGAACCCTTATAGTTTCGCCATGTCTGTCTGTCCGTCCGTCCGTCCGTCCGTCCGCGGATAATCTCAGTAACCGTTAGCACTAGAAAGCTGAAATTTGGTACCAATATGTATGTATATCAATCACGCCAACAAAGTGCAAAAATAAAAAATGGAAAAAAATGTTTTATTAGGGTACACCCCCTACATGTAAAGTGGGGGCTGATATTTTTTTTCATTTCCACCCCAACATGTGATATATTGTTGGATAGGTATTTAAAAATGAATAAGGGTTTACTAAGATCGTTTTTTGATAATATTAATATTTTCGTAAATAATCGCTCCTAAAGGAAAAAAAAGTGCGTCCCCCCCCTCTAACTTTTGAACCATATATTTAAAAAATATGAAAAAAATCACAAAAGTAGAACTTTCTAAAGACTTTCTAGGAAAATTGTTTTGAACTTGATAGGTTCAGTAGTTTTTGAGAAAATTACGGAAAACTACGGAACCCTACACTGAGCGTGGCCCGACACGCTCTTGGCCGGTTTTTATTCTAAGCCCATGTTTTTATCATAATTTAAGGAGCTTAGTCGTGAGCGATTATGGCGCTCCATAGTAGCAAAAATTAGTTAATATACATACATTCCTCATAAATCTTATACAGTAATTTTAGCTTGCTCTGACTCAGGTTTGGCCAGCACAACATTGCAGACTAAGCCCATTCTAACTAGCCTGCAATTCTAAGCCCATTTAGTGGCATCGGTTGTAGATGTTTCCTTCCCTTCATTTATGAAAACTTATCCTTGCCGTTTTGTTGCAGTTCCTCCAAATCGGCCAACGATATACGACTCCAAAAGAAGAGACAGGACGAAACTGGTGGAACCGTACAATGAAGGGTCGAATGTGCAGCTGACTTGTGAAGTAGAAGGCGGTAAGTAATGGACTATTTCATAATTTTTATAAACGCCGTCCATACAGTCCTGAATTTAGCTGAAAAGGGTTTTTTGCTTGTCGAGGAAGGAACAAAAATAACGTAAATATTTAGTTCAGGGTTGACTTGACACTTTCTATGTAATAAATTGACACATCGGACCATCCAGAACTGATTACTTATGCTAGAATATTTTACCTTTGCCACACTAGTAGCATAGTGTAGGAGCATAGTGTGGCAGAGGCGTCAAAGATTACTAGAATGTTCCTCCTCGCGCTGCCCCTCGTGCTGCCGCGATTTTGCCCTCTCCAGCCAAACACTGCCCTACTCACGCGATTAATCGCACTAGCTTGCTGCCGACTCGCGCGGCGCGCCAAAAAAACGACAAAATAGGGGGCGGTGGCCATGACGAGCAGCATGAGTAGCGCGGCCACACTATGCCTCTGCCTACTTCCCTCACTACTTCCGACGCCGCTCGTCGAGTGTGTGGTATTTGATTCTAGTAAGCATAAGCAATCATTTTGCTCATCGCACTCATTTGTCTTCAGTTTGTTGGGATGTTTAGCTTAAAGTTGATACTCAATACTTAAGATGATGTAGACGGCTAAAATTAGCTAGATTTTTCTAAGACTTTGTCAGCTTTTTATGAGATGATTAAACTCATGGTGATCAAAGGATTTACTTTTTGATCATGTGTGGTATTTGATTGTAGTAAGCATAAGCAATCATTTTGCTCATGGTGAACTAAAGGATTTACAGTTTGATCACCATCCTAGAATCAAAAAAAAATTGTAAAACAAAAAAAATAATGCTGTAGGGTGTTTTGAAACCGCTGCACTATTAAATAGGACAAGAATATAGTAACTTAGACCTAACTAGTCATATGTTTTGAATGATTGCAATGATTAATGAAAAATACGCGGAAGGTAACCAAAAGAAAGCATTTACAAAGAAAATATCCCTAATATTCCCGCCACTATTACCAGGGTTAACGAGAAGTATTTCTGATAATGTTACTGCAGCGGAGCACGCAATCTAGTGTTTCTTTACGGCCGTCAATTGGATTTGATATGGGTATTATATATTATAGCATAAATCCTATGTGATGCGTTATGAATAAAGGTAGATTCACAGTCTATGTAGGTACTTACAGCACACCTCGGACACTGGCGATCAAATATATGAAAGAGGCGCGTTCCTAGCACACATTCTAAGCTCGTGTAGGTGAACGCGTACTATGCTTGTATGTGTGAGATATTATGACAGGTCGATTGTTCGCGTTTTTGACAGGCGGTAACTGTGAGGCAACCGAGAGGGGGTGGGCGATCTTTCAGCAAGGAGCGAGAGTGGCCATACTTTACGATAGTATTCTTTATTATACTAAGCTTACACCGTGTTTTTTTAGGGTTCCGTAGTCAATTAGGAACCCTTATAGTTTCGCCATGTCTGTCTGTCCGTCCGTCCGTCCGTCCGTCCGTCCGCGGATAATCTCAGTAACCGTTAGCACTAGAAAGCTGAAATTTGGTACCAATATGTATATCAATCACGTCAACAAAGTTCAAAAATAAAAAATGGAAAAAAATGTTTTATTAGGGTACCCCCCCTACATGTAAAGTGGGGGCTGATTTTTTTTATCATTCCAACCCCAACGTGTGATATATTTTTGGATAGGTATTTAAAAATGAATAAGGGTTTACTCAGATCGTTTTTTGATAATATTAATATTTTCGGAAATAATCGCTCCTAAAGGGAAAAAAAGTGCGTCCCTCTAACTTTTTGAACCACATGTTTAAAAATTATGAAAAAAATCACAAAAGTAGAACTTTATAAACACTTTCTAGGAAAATTGTTTTGAACTTGATAGGTTCAGTAGTTTTTGAGAAAAATACGGAAAACTACGGAACCCTATACTGAGCGTGGCCCGACACGCTCTTGGCCGGTTTTTTTTTTCGTTAAATTTAACACGTTGTTTTGTTCATTAATGGAACCTGGTGTATATTTGTTAATTGTAATATTTTACGTAACTTCAATGTCTTCAATATAATAGGAATTTGCTAATATCGTTATTATTTGTAAAGCAGGCAGACAAACAGATAATGCCTGTATAAAGTTCTCAGGAGTGATTTCGATGTTTTGTAAAATTTGAACTGTGCTTGTCTAACTAATACCTATTATTAAATCCGATGACACTTTGGGCCGTATAATATAAAATTACACCGTGTTTATTTCCACGTTGTTAGGTTTGTTATCAGGAACCATCCATCTGATGACAATCAAGTGCGGGTAGTTCGAAAAACTCGTACAGCTAGAAGATGTTGATACAACTCCCAGCCAATCTACCCGTGACCACGGACGTAATGTCATGTCCGAAACGTCGGGTTAAATATAAACCGTAAGTTTTACGCGATTAAGTCCCGTTTTAATTTAATAATATGAGTGAAGATCGTGTTAGTTTAAATCAATATAGGAACCATCCTGTTATATCACTTTTAGTTAAATTTGCAAAAAAAATAATCGTCTTTAAGGATAACATTCAAGTTACTGTCAACTGTCAAGTGATTGACTGCACATGTCGAAACAAATAACATTAGAAAGTAGTAAAGGCACACGTGTTCAGTAATTATTTTTATTTTTTTAATAATTCGGTAAGCGTAAGAGTTAAGGCGTTAGTTTCTCATAGAGATTAATTGTATTTTATCTAAAGAATCTTTCCTTAAAGTTAACGGAATTCTATAAAAATATGGTGTATAATTTAATGATAGGGTTTTGTATAATCATTACAATAATATTTATTTATTCACATCGACAAATAATCAAAACCAACATTCCGTATTGGCTTCATTTATTAGTCACAGTCAATCTCAGGCTTGTCTGTTTGTTCAGTAATTCTCTTATACCAATAGGAGCTGGTAATCTAGACAGACTAGACTGATTGATACGCATTAGTTAGTAGCTTTATTAGTAAACTTAGTCTGAATTTAGTATTTGGTTAAATTTCTTGTTCGTTAAAGTGAAATGAAGTTAGTTGAAGAGCATGTACAGTCAACCAATTGGAACTATATCATAGTGACGCCATAAATCAGATTGTAAGAAATCTCTTACTGCTTGTCATTTTGACATGGTTGTAGAATGGCCTAGGGTTCCAATTCGTTGACTGCACATATCGCATTTAAGGCACTGTGAAGATCCATGGCTTGTTGGGTTCATGGGCGGTGGCGATTGCTTACCATCAGTCGACTTGTCTGCTCGTTTGCCTCAAAAAAAGATGGCTAGAAAAATATACATAAAATTGACGCATTACATAGAACATTTTTCAATTTACAGAGCTCATACTTCAGAGTTAAGCTATCTTCCACATAGTTATAATATTTTACTTTACGAGAATGCCGGATTACTTTTTCAATTTATATTGTTTTCTTAGTTTTTTACCCCCTTATGAAAACGTTCACTAAAGTTATCAAGCCGATAAAGTTCGTTTGTCCCTTTCCTACGTATTGGTGTGATAGAAAGGGACAAACCATGTCTACCAGAGGAATGAAGAATTCTATTTATAAAGTAAAACAAAACCCAAACCTCAAATCTTTCGATAAATGTCCGATGAGCACTCCCAACTTACTAATTCCAGCGTTCCTAGCCAAAACGACCATCGATGACTCTAGAGTCTCTAGACGCCAATTGAAATGCAGTCTGGCTCCGTCACACCAATACGGAAAAGCGATAGAGATAACGGGCAACGATAACGATATTATCCTAAGAGTTTGTGCATTTGGCTAAGTACCCAGGCGAGCCATTAATCTTGCTGACAAGATGTCATTTCGATGCTAAATTGTATTTAGTCCTGTTATCGCGACCCGGTCACGACATCTTGTAGCCTTACAGCGATCATTTAGGGGAGTTATATTGCGTGAACCATGAAATATGTACAAAAATATGTTAAGATTGTTAACCTCATTGGTAATTTTATCAAGAGGAAAATCAGTTCCTTCTTCAAAAATATTCGTCATTTTATTCCTACATTTCGATTAACTCGTTATTCCTCTTTAGTGAGATTTTCTACTTACATACTTATAATAATAATAAGATCCCCTTAGTTAAGACTCTCGCTAGGTGGCTGGATCAAGGGCCAGATGCAGAAGGCGGTGAACTTGGACACGGCGCGGATAGTCCGACGGTTCCTCTCTCTGCAGCCCTATTAACCACCGGCAGCTTGGGCCCTGCCCCGCTGCTGGCGGCACACTAGCTTAGGTTTTTTATAATATTTTGTATTATTTTGTAAATGTTTTCATATTTTATTTTTATATAAACATTGTAAAATACCTAGCCTAAGAATGAAAATAAATAAGACTCCGACCAAGCTCAGTAAACATCATTTTTGATATCTCATATTGTGCAAGAGTTATTATAAACTTTAAAACTTCTTTCATCGCTCACCTAGTCTACCTACTTACTTGACAAATGCAAAATCTTCTATATGAAAATAACTGTCAAATGTTTTACCTGAATTGAATGAGACGGTAAATTTCAACATTTTGTAATACTTTTTAGCAACAACGGGACGGGAATTATGTCGAAAATTTTTGTAAAGTTATAATAAAAAAGTACGAAGTAACACAAACAATGCTTTTTAATACATATAAGCGGTATAACATCGATCAACCTGTCCAAAGTTTCGATAACTGTAGATAAAACAATATAACTCCTATCATGTTTACACCAATATACGAAACTTACTTTTTTCATCTATTCCAGGATAAACTTTATCCCTTTATATTAAAGTAGAAAACCAAATATCCAAAGGCAAATAGAGGAAACATTTATAGGTACAACATTTATAACGTAAATATTATTTTTTCCCTTCTTTTGTTCGGTTCAACGGAACAATAGAACAAACTAATCAAGCCTATGCTTCTTTGTGCCTAATCTAAAGGTTTGTTTTGTTCCACTTTTGTATTGGCCTAGCGATTTAGAGGACGCAAAATTTGTATCATCATCATATTGGCCCATTAACAATGGTCAATTAAAATAATTTACATTTTTATTTACAATTACAAGAGTTCGATATAGGGAATACAGTCTTGGAACTTTTTAGTGTTGTAACATTTGGAGATTAGAATGCTTTTTTGCTGTCTATAAGTGTCTTGCTTGAGACGGCTTTGACTACAGTAGTCAATATTTGTGAATCATGATTTGCAGTGTGAGATAACTCTTCACATTTACACTTCTCATAATCACCAAGATTAACATCATCATTATCACCATCAACTCTTTTGTCGTCCAACCATTCAGTGGTAACAGACAACTGTCCGTGAAGATAGTAGGCCACTTGTCCTGGAACTTAGTTAACCTCATCCATAAGTCTCGTCTTCGGAATTTCTTTATAAATAAATAAATAAATAAATATTACAGGACATTCTTACACAGATTGACTGAGGCCTCAAGAAGGCTTGTGTTGTGGGTATTCAGACAACGATATATATAATATATAAATACTTATATACATAGAAAACATCCATGACTCAGGAACAAATATCTGTGCTCATCACACAAATAAATGCCCTTACCGGGATTTGAACCCGGGACCGCGGCGCAGCAGGCAGGGTCACTACCGACTGTGCCAGACCGGTCGTCAATCTCTTCACTATGCGTCTTTATCACCTCTCATGGTCAAACTATCTCTATATAAACAATTTTGGGGGACATTGTGTTAGGTATCTTCAAGTTCGTATGTAAATGCTTCAATAAATTCAATTAAATTCAAAAAATTCAAACTAGGCAATGTATACTAATTAACGACTCTTCCACAGGCCGTCCAAGACCCTGGGTGACCTGGTACCTCGAGAACACAGTAATCGACGACTCCTACGAGCAGCGAAGCGATGGCGTGACCGTCAACACACTGACGTTCCCCAACGTCGGCCGTCAGCATCTGAACGCTCGCTTGGTCTGCCAGGCTGCTAACACTAACTTAGCGCCACCGCAGACTAAAGTGCTGATACTGGATATCAATTGTGAGTACCATTTTTGTTTCTTTCAGAACCCTAGATCATTCTTTCTCTCTTGTTTGTAAGAGGATCGACACTGTGCAGTTTCCCAACGTCTGACGACAGAATTTGAACGCTCGCTTGGTCTACCAGGCTGTTAATACCAACTTAGCGTCTAAGTCTCTTAACTAAAGCCCCTTAGTCTAGATATGAACTGTAAGTATTCGTTTTAATAGTTTCTCCGTTTATTCCGATATTTGGCTGTCTCTTTCATTTGCACGAGCATCAACACTGTGAAGTTTCCTAACGTTGACTGATAGCAATTAAATACCCGCTTGGTCTGCCAAACCGGTCACACTAGCAGAACTTATCACAGTCTCAACCTAAAGAACTTAAATCGGACATCAACTGTGAGTATGTTATATTCTCCTAAAGTTAATTTTTGAGCTGATGGATGGTTACAACGTGAACAAGAAAGTTGCTGAAGTCAGAAAGTCGAGTGCGTATTTGCAAAAACTTTGAAGGTGTGCTCAGATAACCGCACTGTTGGAAAACTTACTGCTCTTTGAAGTTATCTTCAAACCACTTCAATAACACTGAGTGTGTATTTAAAAGTAGTTTTATTTCTACTAAAAACGTTTGTACTCATGTAGGTTTGGGACTGTTACTGAATGGAAAAAATGCCGCTAAGTTGAATAAAAGCAATGGTGACTAGTCAGCCCAAAGTTTTTGATTATAATATTTCATAAAAAAGTTAAATAGGGAGTTGATTGACTCTGCTCTGCTATAATTTCACCTTTGGAACAGGTAATATCTGTCGTGGATACGTAGCCGAATGGCACAAACGCTCACGAAACGGAACGCTCGTAGATATCTATCTCTATCGCTCTTGCGTATTGGCGTGACAGAGCCAGACTACCTGTTTATTGTTTTATTCTGGATGTCAGTAAATAATCCAATTAAATCTACAAAAGAACTTAAAGCTACCAATTAACCGAACTCCAGCAAAATCACGATCTTAACTCGCGTTTATACTAAAAGCATGTAAAGAGCACAACTTGAGTTCTAAGTAAATCATTAGGAAAAGAAGCTAGAGTTTTCAAACGCTAAAGGCACGATTTCAAACTACTCTGCTCTACTCTAGATCTGGGTCACGCGGCTTGAGTAATAACATCAATGGAGTGTAGAAATGAACAATGGATTATTTTTGCTAAGGAATCTGGTCTTTTGTGCATCATTTTTAACCCCCGACGCAAAAACGAAGGGGTGTTATAAGTTTGACGTGTCTGTCTGTCTGTCTGTCCGCCTGTTTGTCTGTCTGTCTGTCTGTCTGTTTGTCTGTCTGTGTGTGTGTCTGTCTGTGGCATCGTAGCTCCCGAACGGATGAACCGATTTAGATTTAGTTTTTTTTTTCTGAAAGTTGAGTTAGTCGGGAGTGTTCTTAGCCATGTTTCATGAAAATCGGTCCACTATGTCGCGGTCGGGGGTTTTTTCAAAATTTTAATTTTGTGGTTAGGTTATGGTAATTTTGGTACAAATATTATCATGAATTCACAAGTTTCGGAAATGACTGTATACAATAATATAAAATTTTACAATCAAATTAAACAATAATTATATATAAATATACACAACAAAAAAAATTGACGCTAAAACTAAATATAAAAAATCTCACCTAGAGAACCGACCTCTGGAAGTGATCCCAGGATGCTGGCGGCGTTGCCCCTTTGCACCGCTAGACTTAATATACATATTATAATAATATAAGACAAATATATTATCTAAATAAATATAAAAATGTGTTACTAAGTTAACATTATTATTTATAGGGACAACTATTTTTTACCGATTCCTAAAAACATTTATTGGACAAAATCAAGTACAGTCTCCGGTGACTTGTGATTTTTTTTCAGAGATACCATGTGATAATGAGGTTATTATAACTAGTAGCGTTTATTTCCCTTAGTTCACTATAAAAATCATAATAATGGAAACAATTAAAGATCAAATAAGGATATTATGAGTTTATTGGCCGGTGATGTATACCATAGACAAAATTAAGTGAATACCAGTATGAGCTAAATCATTTGCTTTTTTGCAAAGAAACTAATCACACTAACCTTTTCTCTTTTTTGCAGTGAAACCGATCACAGTGACGATATTAACGAAAGAGAAGCAAGTTTCGGCAGACAAGAGATACGAGATCGAGTGCAAGACGACAGGCTCAAGACCTGAAGCCTCAGTGTCCTGGTGGAAGAATAATAGGCAGCTGAAGCGGATGGCGAAAAACGTAAGTATACAATTAATACAGAAGTTATAGCAAAAATCAATTATAGTAACGAAAGAAATGCAAGCAACGGCAGACAAAAAGGTTTATAAGGTGAAGAAGTAAATCTCTTTGGATTTTGCCGAGTTTAAATAAATAAATAAAAATTGGTAAGACCTTACACAGATCAACTTAGCCCCAAACTAAGCAAAGCTTGTTGTGGGATTCGAACCCAGGACCGCGGCTTAGCAGGCAGGGTCACTACCGACTGAGCCAGACCGGTCGGTCAGTTTGAAGTTAGATGAAGCTTTTATTAACTAAATATGAGATTTTAAATTTGATTATGAAAAAAAAAAATAGTTCATACTTAGTCTGATAGCTAGTACCTATCAGACTAAGTATGAACTAAATTGCCATTTGCCAGAATCAAAAATCGCAAACATTTCTAGTGACGTTTATAAGTGTATTTTAGAAACAGATTTTTTTTACTGGCTTGGTGTAGTGTCCCACTGGCTGGGCAAAGGCCTCCTCTCGCTTCTTCCATCTGTAATGTAATTTTTTTTTTTAGTGGAACACCTATGCACATGATATCAAATAATTTCCCTGTTTTATTTTGTAAGTTATTTTTTCTGCCTGAGATACAGGATCTCCCTAGTTCAGGCACGGACATGGTGAAGCCTATTTTGTGTTAATATAGTTTATGGCCTGTTTATAACTGCTATTTTTGGTACATGAATAAATGATTTTTATTTTATTTAACCCTGTCATGTGTTTAATCCTTCCAGCGTAGATAGAATGCGTCCAAGTCATCCTGCTATCTTTTTTTAAAAAGAGTAACAGTAGAGTATGTAGACGCTCTGAATCACAAATAATCCTGAACTCGAGTTGTCTTAATCTATGCAGTTTCTGACTAAATAAAATACTAAAAATCAGGCCACCAAGTGAGCTGTTTCCTGCCGTCCCTGCTCCTTTGTATTTTAATTAATTGATTCTTTAGAGGATAGCTCAAAAGGCAAAAACGCTTCCTTTGTCTGTTTGTCACGGTCTCTATACCCGTGTTTTATGTCTTGAAGCTTCCGCATTTCACTTTGTACTATCTTAAGTACGATTCAGTGGTTTGTGTAGTTTTTAATGGTTTTAAAGTATTTGGTGCTATAACTGTTTTACGATAGCTCTAAATTTAGAAGCACGAAATTTGGTTTAAGGAACACAAGCAAAAGAAAGTGAACAAAGTTTTTGTTAAATACACTTACGGTATTATTTCATTCACGTATTATATACAGTAGTTTTGATAAACATAGGTGTTCAACTAATTTTGAAAATTTAATTCTTAGCTCAACAACTAAATTCAGTGACTGTTTATCGTTGTAGTAATTTTAATTTCCCATTTTTTGGACAGCATCCTTTAATTAGACTTATATTGACCGGGATACCGTTTTCATGGTTTGGTTTTCCGTGATCATGATGCATGCAACTGCGTCGAAATATCTGGAGCTCGACAAAAATCAAAAAGGTAATCACGGTCTATATTCCGGTCAATATAAGTCTAATGAAAATAACCGTGAATCATTCAAAACTCTTAGCATCCTTTAAATTCATTTCGCTTATACAGAAAACAATTAAGTCTCCCATGTTTTTCTCCTAGAATTGATCACGTTCCTTTGTCTATTTCCCTCTTATCTTCCAGATTTTTTTTTAATAACTACTTTTATTAAAAAATATTCTTTGTTACAGTTCTCAGAAAACAACGAAACACTAAGCGTCCTCAGCCTAGTGCCGGCGGTGGAAGACGACGGGAAGTTCCTTATGTGCCGGGCCGAAAACAAGCACATTCCCGACTCGGCCATCGAAGACAAATGGAGGCTTAATGTGCACTGTGAGTTCTTGTGTTTGTCTCATTGTCCTGGATTCCTTGGTAGATTTATTAACGAGCTAGCTTGTGCTTGCGACTTTGTCCATGAATTAGGATGGCGCCTGATAAAACATAAAGGCAATAGTTCAGTTTGAACAAAATGTTTAACATCAATTAACAGGCGATGCCTAAATTAGTTAGTTTCTGGAGAGATAGTGATAGATGTGTTTTACACTCCCAAGATCATATCCGGGATAAAAAAAAACTATTCCATGTCCTTCCTCGGAAGAAAAAGTATCTACTTATGTAGGCATCGAATTAAAAAAAAAGGTTCAACAGCTTATTACTTCACGCCTATAAACGTAATCCCATTGAATCCCATTGTTCTTCCTATTGTGTCCTGCAAGTGACACAAACAAAGAGATATTATAGAATGAGAAAAGAGAATATTATAGATTCACTGACCTATTTTTGCCAACACAATGCGGGAAATAGTCGAAATTACACACATAGCTATACTAAAGATCATTGTACCCATTCATGAATGTATTTTATTAAAAAGTAAAAAAACGATTTACAAATAAAACGACAAGATGTTGGTTGAGAAAGATGAATGGAGGCTTAATGTGCACTGTGAGTTCTTGCACTAAATGTTTGTTTGTCTAATTGTCTTGAATTCGTTGTAGATTTATTAGCGAAACAGACCAGCATCGTGGGATGTAGTCGGTGTATAATGCTAAAAAACGTCACATGGTTTGGTCCTTTTGTTTGGACAAAGGTTTATGTGCGAATTTTTCTAAAAAGTTCCAGAAAACGCTTAGCTTCAGAGATATTTAATAACACTTTTTTTTATACTACGTCGGTAGCAAACGAGCATACGGTCCGCCTGATGGAAAGCGGTCACCGTAACCTATGGACGCCTGCAACTCAAGGAGTGTCAAATGCGCGTTGTCAACCCATTAGAAACTTGAACGTTGTAGTTCTAGGTTTCGGGACGCCGACGACTCAACAAATTACGACGACGGAACAAATTAGTTTTGTAGGTTCTACTGAAACTATTTCCACAATAACAACTATTTTTTTTTAACTTAATAATTAAGCTAAGAATTATTCTTAGTTCTTAGTGTACACAACACAGATGTTTTAAATTACCTACACTGTTTAAAAGATAAGAAGGGATTTTATTCCAGATCTTTCTTTAATTCTTTGTCAAGTAAAGATTCAAACTGTATAATTATTTGAATAGAATAGATGTTAGATTGTCCAGATTGATACCAGCCTAACTATTCATCGAACACTTCATCCGTTATGGATGATATTATGTTGGCTACAATGCGAGCACAACGCTATTGTCTACCGAGACTACAGGCATGACAAAACTAAAGACCATTATATCTATAATGGTATTGTCTTTTAAGAGGTTCTCAGACAATTTATGAATAGAGCACATTTGGACAATCACTTGATTCGTGAAAACTTTATGTTTCGCGTGTGTTTAAATAGTTAAGTTTATGTTTAATTACCACTTTCAAATTCACAAATTAGCTGAATAGTGAATACACCTAAAGTATAGGAACTGTAAGTGGAAGTTAAAGCTTGATTCTTTGATTGTATTCGATATTTTGCAAATTAAATTTAGTTATCAATAACCACAAAATTAAAATTTTGAAATATCTCCGACCGCGACATAGTAGACCGATTATCATGAAACATGTCTAAGAACACTCCCGACTAACTCAGCTTTCAGACAAAAAAAAACTAAATCTAAATCGGTTCACCCCTGCGGGAGCTACGATGCCACAGACAGATACACATACAGACAGACAGACAGAATAGATAGACAGACAGACAGACACTTTAAACTTATAACACCCCGTCGTTTTTGCGTCGGGGGTTAAAAACAGCTGGATGGATTGAAGGAAAAGTTAGTAGTAAAAGGTGCAACAATATGTATACTCTTGTGATATTGGCACTAAATTAAATTAATGAATTCTAGGAATTAAATCAAAACAATACTTTCTCATATCACAAATTGGCTGAATTCACCATATACAGCCAATAGCCTTCACGCTTGAAGGCCAGTCAAAGGCGCAACGCTAAGTTAAACCCCATTGTCCGCAAACGTTCCTATCGTGGAACTAAACCCCATTATTGTCCGCAGACGTTCCGATAGTGGATCTGAGGATGGGCTCCAGCCTTAACCCGGACGAGATAAAGGAGGGAGATGACGTGTACTTCGAATGTTCCGTGCGGGCCAACCCTAAAGTACATCGGCTAGTCTGGTTCCATGATGTGAGTATGAAAATTTTACAGGTTTCCAGTTAATTAATGAATCTTCGGTTGTACTCACGTTATTATATCGCTATTGCTGCGACATGTTTCGGGCCAATTTGGAAGCCCTTCTTCAGGTATATATTATATCAGGTATATATATTATAGGAGTTCACGCGGCGGCTAAGCTCCGTGGACTGAACGCGCCGCTCGCCGCTCCATGTCGCAGCAATAGCGATATAATAACGTGAGTACAACCGTAGATGAACGTCTCACGAAAGTTTAACGTGTATAGGTTTGCAGTTTAATTAGATATAGAGGTATATCGTGTCATGATCTTTGAGCTGCTGGACCACCCCCCCAGGAGTCAAGGCACATTTGTGATCGATGCGGCAGGAAATGCCGACCCGATATTGGCCATCAAAACCGATGTAAGCTGTAGACTGCATGCTCAGAATACCTACCTCTTTCCTTAGTCGCTGCAAGTGCTGCAACTATCACCTGGAAAGATGCTGTGGCCAATGATGATGATGGGAATCGTGTGGTGACAGGGTATAAATGTCACCAATGAGAATCATCATCCTCCTTGCGTTATCCCGGCATTTGTCACGGCTCATGGGAGCCTGGGGTCCGCTTTGACAACTCATCCCGTGATTTGGCGTAGACACTAGTTTTCACGAAAGCGAATGCCATCTGACCTTCCAACCCGAAGGGTAACTAGGCATTGGAGAATTAGTCCGGTTTCCTCACGATGTTTTCGCTTACCGAAATGCAACTGGCAAATATCATATGACATTTCGCACATAAGTTCCGAAAAACTTACTGGTACAAGCCGGGATTCGAACCCGCGACCTCCGGATCGAAAGTTCATAAGTTGCTCGCTCTTACCGCTTAGTTACAAGCGCTTATACCAATAAAAATAATATAGTCAATCTATTAATAGCTTCACTTCACCCAAGGTTCTGGAATTGGTCGCTTAAACCGTAAATTAATTCATTTCAACACAGCACTAGTTTTCCGCAGCCATCGAATAAGAAGATCCTATCTCCAAAAATCACAACAAAGAAACCTAAACTCAAAATGAAATATATAGGACACATATTTCAATGCAACTAGATACTGGAAATATTGGTCAAAAGCTGCCAAGCGAGCTAACCTCTTAGCCAAAATGACAATCGTTGAGGCTACGTGGCGACCCAAACGCAGGCTGGCTCTGTCGCACCACTTCAAGAGAGCGATACTCCGTTGATTACTAGTCAGCTAGGTACAGGTACAGATGTACAGAGGAGAAGGTACCAGGGCTCGGATACCGGTTAAATTTCGTTATTTTTAAACCGGTTTTTAGTGGAACGGTTTCATAGAAGTTTCGTTCTATTAAACGGTTTAGGACAAAATAAACCGGTTTATTCCGCAGCTTGATAGGTAAATACTGTTCCAGCCAAACAAAAAAGTCGGTGCGTGAACGTAGGTATTTACGCGGCGCCGGTGCGTCTCGCTACTCGTCGAATAAACCGGTTTAATTCGGTTAAAATAAAGTTCTCATAACGTTAGAGTTATTTAGAAAGTTCGGAGTAAAATCGACATAAACCGGTTTTAACCGGTAAAAAATAAACCGGTTCCGAGCCTTGCAGTAGTTGCAGTCAACAGCACAGCTGTAAATACAAACTGCCAAAATATGTATAGTTATATACACACCTTAAAGTACAAGCAATAAAAGTTCTGTATACCTACATATTTTTGGCACTTTGTATATTGTATTCACAGCTGTGTTGTTGACTGTACCTAGGCTCGCAGAGTGGACAGTAAATGAATAGAACAATACATAGGCCGTATCTAGTTAGAATTTGATTGAAGTTGGCTGGGACGGAATGAATGGTGAATGACATTTAAATCTATGCGAGAATTCTATTCGTAGTTTACTAGGAAATGGAAAATATTGAATTATTGAATTATTGACGTTTATTTAATTTTCATCACATGCGGAGCGGGAGTTAGAAAAATCGTTCTAACTGGGGAGTTATGAAATTTGTAGTAGTACCGTGTTTAACTTTTTTTAGTAGACTTGCCTATATTGACCGGGATATATCCCGTCTATTATATAGACCGTGATTACCTTTTTGATTTTTGTCGAGCTCCGGATATTTCGACGCAGTTGCATGCATCATGAATTCATGATCACGGAAAACTGTTGTGAAATGTTTCATGTTGTAGGTAAATGTGATAAAAAACATTGTGTGTAAACTCAGGACGTAAGAATATTGTAAACTCGAGTTTTTAAATCGCTCTGACAACTCGTCACGATCTAACTTACTCTCGTCAGCAATATTGAACTTCCGCCCTTCGTTGCACAATGCACTGTTATAAAAGCTGCACTGCATAATAAAACTAAAAGAACGCAAAATGCGAATTTTTATGCTTTCCTTCGTTATTTTGCTTAATTTTAAGAACTTCGTTAAATTAATAATCTCACCGACCGAAATAATGATATCGTTGTTATTTTTTTATCAATTTCTAGAAACTCGTTAAAGAGTTTCAAATTTAATTTTTTAGTACTTTCAAATCGACCATTATTGTTTTTAAAAACATCGTAACTTTTCCATTCATGCAGCATGATGGTTACAGTATAATAAAGAGTATACTATCGTACAGTATGGCCACTCCCGCTCCCCGCTGAAAGTGCCGCCCACCCTCCCGGTTTACCCACAGTTACCGCCTGTCAAAAACGCGAACAGTCGACCTGTCATATCTCACTCATCCAAGCACAGAACGCGTTCACCTACATGAGCTTAGACTGTGTACTAGGTACGGGCCTCTTTCATATATTTGATCGCCAGTGTCCGAGATGTGGCATGGTAGAAATAAAGCAATTCATACGTGTTTTCTAGGTATATGACAAATTACGGCTCATTTTACTGTTATTAATCCTAATTAACTATTCCAGCAAGCTTCGAACATATACAGGGTGGTCGAAATATCTATGATGTAGAAATATACAATATGTAAGTATGGGCCCAAAAAATATTTTCGGTAACTTCGATATTTTGGTTTATTTCAACATTTCCCTATTCTTTGTCAACGTAATTTTGGGCCATCCTGTATAATATAATCCTTTAACGCGACAATGCTGCACCAAAGTTGCTGGAAAAGATATGATGCCTGCTACATAAAAAATAAATAAAAATAAATAATAAATAATTATTATAGGACAATCTTACACAGATTGACTGAGTCCCACAGTAAGCTCAAGAAGGCTTGTGTTGCGGGTACTCAGACAACGATATATATAATATACAAATACTTATACACAGAAAACATCCATGACTCAGGAACAAAGTATCTGTGGTCATCACACAAATAAATGCCCTTACCGGGATTCGAACCCGGGACCGCGGCGTAGCAGGCAGGGTTACTACGCGCTAGGCCAGACCGGTCGACAAATTAAATATTTTAAGCGAAGAAGCCTTTTCACAGCAAATTAATTAAAACAGTGTACTAAAGTGTCTCATATTTAACAAATTGAAAGATAATTATGTATAGGGTTTCAACGCCTACTGGATAAAGTTTATTTGTTAGGCTACTCCTAATTTTCTTCATAATTAATTTTAGAAATTTCCTTTGAATTCAAACTTAATAAGTGATTGCGAAAATGATAAAAAAAGTAACGAGAAATCTTTACCTAACCTATTACGTAACAAAATTAAAATTTTGAAAAAACCCCCGACCGCGACATAGTGCACCGATTTTCATGAAACATGGCTAAGAATACTCCCGATTAAGTCAGCTTTCAAACAAAAAAAAAATCTAAATCAGTTCATCCGTTTGGAAGTTATGATGCCACAGACAGACAGACAGACACGTCAAACATATAACACCCCGTCGTTTTTGCGTCGGGGGTTAAAAATACAGACTAGTTTAAAGTAGTTGGAATTTTCTAGTATTTATTTAAAAGTATTATCTACTTGTCAGCAAAAAGGCTTTATTTTCAAAAAAATATTTAAACTTTTTTGGAATAGACCCAGTCAGAAACAATATTAGCAGATTAAATAACGCACCAAAAGTACCTATTTGACATCCTGAAAAGCTTTCCTAAATTTAATATAAGTAGATAAATCTGTACAGTTTTCAAAAAACGCCAACGCGTTTAATTATTTTTTTCTATGCATAGACGTACACACCATGCATCTCTTTTAATATAATGGGTACAATGATAGGTACTTTTGAAGCGTCATTTGCTACTTTTGAGATGACGTTTCGTTTCTCAGTACAGATAGTGTTTTTTTTACGCGCTAGTGCGTGAAGTGGGTCATTTCTTATCAGATGAAACTTCGGAAGGCCACCTGTACTGAAAAACGTCGTACGATATACGTGCGAAAAGGAAATTCGTAACTCGTGTCGATTTAAAATACTCCCTTCGGTCGTATTTTAATTTATCGCCACTCGTTTCAAACTTCCTTTTTTACGCACTTGTATAGTAATGCACTATTTGTGATTGATGTTTACACACATTAGTGGAAGTACACTATAACTAAAAAATGTTTACTTTAAAACTACTTTACCCATCTTGCGTCTAAAGCATTCTCTATTTATTCTAAAAGGAAAATGACACTTTCCGGCCTTTGAGGGCTATAAATAAATTCCTGCAAGCCTGCAAGGAATTGCCGTGCTGTGAAACTCAAAGTAAACTAGATGGGGAAGTTTTTTTCCAAATTAATGTTGTTCTTTTGATACCAACCTGACGGAAACTGAGCCAATTTGTTTTTTTTTTAAGATCTGCGTGTGTCATTTAAGATTTATTCATGTTGTTTATAAGAATAATGATTAGATTATTACGTATTTAATTTTTATCTTGTTGATGCTAGTGAACTTTGTATTACAACTTTTTATCATGTACATTTTTGTATGTAATGCTAACAACTATACCTCTACAGAATCCACTACCTAAAACATCGCTATAAGAACTAGAGTTCGCTATAGAAGAGATCGCTATATAAATATTAGGGATCGGAGTAAAACTTAAGAGGTCGCCTCTTTCTCTATGATTGGTAAAGAGTACAAAGCCTACAATTTAGTGTTTATGTTTTAGAATGACGTTACTTAAAATTTCATGTCACGGAAAATGTTTCTTCACAATCTCCATAATATTGAATGTAATTTTTTTCCATGACGTTTGTTACGCTATCGATTATTCTAAAAAGTCAACAATTTATGATGGAGGCTCAGAAATTTTTCGCGTGATTATTACCAAAAAGTCTAAGAAAAAAACGTACCTCAAAGCCCTAGAGAAAAGGGTACGGTGGCTTAGATGGCGTTACATCTTTGGGGAACGCTCGGCTAGATGGCGCTAATATTAATATTTGACATTTTAACACATATCATGCTAACAATACGGGCGAAATTGTCAAAACTGCGGTTCAAAAGTTTTAAGTCTGTGTCAAGAGATGGCTGTATGTGCACTGTGATTACACATTTTACCTCAACAGTAACTCTGTATAATACTCGATCCTCTTTGTTATTACTAAGACGAGATGCGATAGTCATTTGTCACCATGCCAATATTCTCTATTTCGAATATAAACCTTCATTTGTTTTCTAGAACACGGAGATCCTCCACAACGAAGCTGACGGAATCATACTGAGCGCCCAGAGCTTGGTTCTCCAAAGAGTGACAAGGGCAGCAGCTGGGGATTACACCTGCATGGCTGCCAACAGCGAGGGAAAAGGGACTAGCAACCCCGTGTCTCTGCTGGTCAGATGTAAGTTTACCTTTTGTAATACTCCTTCGGTGGCTTCTAAATAGTCCTTCTGATAACTTCCTTTTGGACTTTTGTTTAACAAGTTCTCAAGTACTAAGGGATGTCGATAACAAGAAAGCGGATAAATGATCGGAAAATGGGGGAGGGCATCATACTAGCGCCCAGAGCTTGGTTCTCCAAAGGGTGACCAGGGCAGCTGCTGGAGATTACACCTGCAAGGCTGCCAACAGCGAGGAAAAAGGGACTAGCAACCCCGTGTCATTGCTGGTCAGGTGTAAGTTTAGCTTTTACTAGATCGTTCACTTTGATTGCGTAAATTCGGATGTGTTGTGTTGATTTGGCCACTTTTACTCAAAATACTCAATTTTTATTGGATGTCGATGTGGTGATAAAGCAGATATGAGAGCACCAGAATCATGCAAAGTGGAAAAAAGAATTTTGGAAATAAGGTCCTTTAAAACGGTTGGGATAATAATACAAAGTATTTAGGAATAGTAAAGAGCTCTTTTGTAACGATGGCATATATCATGAACAAAGGAAATGACACCATAAACCCTCCCAAAAAATTTTGTCGGGTCATGTGCCAAACACCCTGTATATATGTCGGCGGCCGATCGTAAAATCCGCCAGATCACGAGATTCCTAGGCATGTCGTGAAACGGCGTAAAATCATGAAATACCTAAAAGTTGCCCAGGCGATCGTCTTGCATGTGCAAAGATTTACCTCCAAATTTTCTACATTTCAATGGGCTTGAAAGTTAATTAAATATGTTTGGTTGCTGAATGCAAGCTTCTCTTCTGTTACTTCAGCGATCTGATAGAATATTACGCCTGTTATTGGCGCGTGGTATTATGTGGGTTAGGTTAATTTCTACCCTACGCCGTGTCAGGCGACGCAACGGAGCCACGCTGTTACGTCGTCGCCTAAATAGAATATTGTTTTTTTTTTTTGTCTGATTTTTACTGTTTTTTCTGCTATACCTATTGTTTTTATTTTTTAGTTTCACAGTGCTTTGGTTTTACTGTTATGCTGTGTAACTTATTTGAATAATAAATAAATAAATAAATAAATAAATTTCAATCTTTGTAAATGGCTTCTTTGTAAATGGCTACATTCTCACAGTTGCTTGTATGCTGTGTAACTTATTTGAATAATAAATAAATAAATAAATTTCAATCTTTGTAAATAGCTTCTTTGTAAATGGCTACATTCTCACAGTTCTCACACCAAAAGCAAATCCAAATTACGTTGCAATTTTTAGTTAGAGCACTGCGTAAGCTGACGGTTTAAGTCGACTGACGCCAGTTGGACGATCTGTGATCCCTTAATGAAAGACACATCTCAATAGATATCTCATGTGATAACATTGGTACTTGGGTGGTTTAGCATAATTATGTTCTTTAAAACCGGCGGCGGCGATTCATTAATTCCAACCCCGTATCAAATTTATTAGGATACATCACAAAATAATTATTCTTCCTAAATACTGGAATTGAATTTTAACGACTCATTTTTTTTTTTTTTAATTTATTTAGAAATCAAACAGCCTTTTACAAGTACGGTTTACAAAAATATATATAAATCTAGGCCTAGAGTTTCCTACATTACTAGATGGTTAAATTTAAGTAAAAATAGTTAACAAAATTACACACGCAGTAGTTGAGTACACACGCAAGGATGCATCTTATAAAATCTACTTAATGAAAAAATAATACAGTTAACAAGAAAACAGTAATTGCCGAACCTTGTTCTTGAAACTGGACAAATTATTAGCAAAAATATCAATATTATTAATCGAATTATTATAAAAGACTCATGAGCCAAAAGTATAAAATGGGAAACTGTGTGTGTCTATTTGTTTGTCCGTCTTTTACGGCAAAACGGAGTGGCGAATTGATGTGATTTTTTAAGTGGAGATAGTTGAAGGGATGGAAAGTGACATAGGCTACTTTTCGTCTCTTTCTTACCCCTCACTTCCCGAAAATGGGGGGTGGAAGTTTGTATAGAACACTTCGCAATTTTCGGATTTAACGCGAGCAAAGCTGCGGGCAAGAGGTAGTTTGCTATACATGTCTGTGGCAAGTTCAAAATGGTAGAAACCACAGCTAAATGCTAAATCGGATTCTAAATTCCCTGGCAACAGTGGCAACTAAAGTCCATTTACGTGCTCTACTCGGAAATGTCTGCGTATGTGTCCGGACTCCGGACGCCGGACCCGGATTTTGGTTGGACGCCTAGATTGCGATTTAGACGCTTAAACCCTGACAACGTTTAGAGTGTCACATACATATGAGTCCTTAGCGTCGGCTTACGGCAACGTGTTTTATTGAAGGGTTCACATTTGATTGGCTTTGTAAGAGTTACCTATTTAGGTTGTAAACTGAAATAGATACCATACACTAAAGAAAAAGCGATCAAGCCCACTGGTGGTGGCGAAGTTGAGAATCGAACCCGGGTTTCCAGCTATCGCGGCTGACGTGATCGACCACTACACCACCACGACCGCCGAGGTACCCGTCGAAATACCTCTACCTCTTTAGGTAATATTTTTTTTGCAAGACCTGAAAGTTTTTAAGAATTTGTAAAAACGTTTGGTTGACAATGTTTTTTTTTTGCAACAACTATTTGACCATTTTTTCAAAGTTGTCCACCCCATTTTTTTTGCTAACATGGGTATTTTTTACGCGATTCATACCCGGAATCGCGAGGCCTTTCGATCCTGATAGGAGAAAAAAAATGTCCCAAGATTTCCATATATTTTTCAAACCTTCCATTCCGTTACCGCGTTTACAAAATGTATGAAGAAATGGTAACGGAATAGGAAACAACCTTGGGACACTTTTTTCTCCTATTAGGACGGAAAGAGCTCGCGATTCTGAATTGAAAGTACATAAAAATTTCCAAATCCAAAAAAAGTGGGGTGGACAACTTTGAAAAAAAAATAGCCCATTTACTATATATATATTGAATACATATTACGTATTAAAATTTAATTTAAGAAAATGCAGAAGAAAATAAAGCCCCCAGAACTGTGGTTCATAGGACCAAGGTTCTAAGGACGAAAAAGAAGGAAATGACACCACAAACCCCCCAAAAATATGCTATATATGCAAACGATTGCTAATGGATCATATTTTTATTAACTGACTTCAAAAAAAGGAGGAGGTTCGCAATTCGACTGAATGTGTTTTTTTTTTTGGGTTTAATAAATGCTTATGAGGTCGTGGCACACTGAACAATACTTGACATGACGTCGCTCCTTGTTGATGAAATCAATCTCCAATTATTTCTGTCTCAAGCGTGAACATTGCTTATAATAAACTAGCGTTCGCCCGCAGCTTCGCTCGAGTTAAATTCTTAAATGCGCGGAATGCCCCGTACAAACTTCTACCACCTATTTTAGGGAAGTAGGAGAATAGAAAGACACCAAAAGTAGCCTATGTCTCTTCATACCTTCAACTATCTCCACTTAAAAAATCACGTCAATTCGTCGCTTCGTCAAACAAACAGACACACACACTTTCCCATTCATAATATTATCCTCATTATAGTATTTAATGATAATAGTTTTAATTTGTAAATAGTATAATAGAAAGTGATACCTGATTATTGTTTTCTGTCACGATGCCTGCACGTATCAAAATAATGTTTCTTTTTAACCCAGTGGTTGACTTTAAGGCATTATGTCCACCTTTTGTACTTATTTTTTTATCTGCAATAAAGAATAAATAAATAAATAAATATTAGTATGGATTTAAAGTGCACGAGTTATCCGTTTTCATACCTATATTTAGTATAAATATAGGTATTTGTAGGTAATATAAAAGATATTATCTTTTATATTCCGTTAAAATACTCACATTCTCCACAGTTTTAAAGACGCCCGCTGAAATATAATATGCTTACTTACCCGCATTCTACCCATAATAAGGTATTAAAACTTGCATTTTCTCTGAAAATGCTTTAAATTTCCCAGCGCTTTTGTGGAATGCAGCGTAAAGGCCTGGGGCAAATTTAATTTACCAGGTAACGGGATAAGGGACACACTCGTTATTATTAATTTTCTCATTAAACGCTTCATGGTTGGGGTTAGGCCTTGATATCCTTTTGATGCTGTTCGCTTCGTCAAAACGCGTTGTTTTTAACCGACTTCAAAAAAGGAGGAGGTTCTCAATTCGACTGAATGTTTTTTTTTTTTTTTTATTTTTTTTTTGTATGTATGTTACTCGATATCTCCGAGAATCGTGGACCGATTTTCAAAATTTTTTTTTGATCGAACCGGTATAACCCCGAGATGGTCCCATTGGCACCAAGTCAGGGTCTGATGATGGGATCCTGGAGAAATCGAGGGAACTCTTCAAATGTTATAGGCACATGTAATGTTTTTAGTCTATTTTTCAAAGGTACACCAGTATTTACGTCTGATGGTAATAATTTTATGTGGCTGAGCTGATGATGGAAGGTCAACTCCTCAATGGTTAGGAGTTTAAGGATAATTCTTTCACTACTGTACATGTATTCGGACTGATACATATAATATCACTAGGAACCACTAAAAATAAACTGAGCTGATGATGGAAGGTCAACTCCTCAATGGTTAGGAGTTAAAGGATAATTCTTTCACTACTGTACATGTATTCGGACTGATACATATAATATCACTAGGAACCACTAAAAATCAACAAATAAATAAACTTTTTAACAAAAAATAAAACCGCCTTCAAAAATAAGCGCGTTACAAAACACAGAGAAACTAAAAAGCCAAAAATAATAAACCTCTCAATTCAGATTTCTTATCATATTGCAATAAGCTAAACATCCAAATTATAAACAAATCAATTATTTTTGGAGTCGGTACCAGCCTGTGTATGGTTGGGTGGGTCAAACAGGCAATAGCAAGGCGACGAATAGGTCTGGTACCGACTACAAAAATAATTGATTTGTTTATAATTTGGATGTTTAGCTTATTGCAATATGATAAGAAATCTGAATTGAGAGGTTTATTATTTTTGGCTTTTTAGTTTCTCTGTGTTTTGTAACGCGCTTATTTTTGAAGGCGGTTTTATTTTTTGTTAAAAAGTTTTGGCACATCTCGGACAATGTCGATCAAATATATGAAAGAGGCGCGTTCCTACGGCAGTCTAAGCTCGTGTAGGTGAACGCGTACCATGCTTGCATGAGTGAGGTATGACAGGTCGACTGGTCAAGTTTTAACAGGCGGTAACTGTGAAGTAACCGAGAGGGGGTGCGCGCTGCGCGGCACTTTCAGCGGAGAACGGGAGTGGCCATACTGTATGATTGTCTGTGGCTATGGTTAGCGGTAAACTCAAATGGAATTGGGCGGGGCATGTTGCCAGGCAGAGTGATGGCAGGTGAACCGAATGGTAGCCGCTATCGGATGTAAGAAGCGCCTGGCATCCATTGGCTCGTTGGGTGGACGACATTCGAAAAACTGCGGAGCACTTCTGGATGAGATTAGCCCAGGACCGGGATAAGTGGCGTACACGAATGGAGGCCTATGTTCAGCAGTGGGCGATTAGTGGCTGAAATGATGATGATGATGACGATGATAGTCTGTGGTTATCGTTAACGGTAAACTGATGTTTGGTCATCATATCAATTACAGCTGAAGGCTCGAACATAATCGCTGCTTCAATAACGGTGACGGTATGAATTTGCAGTGATGCATTATAATGTGCGTACCGTTTTTATTGCAACCTCCACAACTCAAACGTGATTGCGTAGATAGTACTTCCGTGATTGTGTGGATACTTGGATAGGAACCATTCAAGTCATAAAATCCTAAGTAACGTAGTTTAACTTGTCTGTATAAACTTGGTAGAGATTTTTCCAGTCGCTTCTTGCAGTAGGTATATAATTTTTATTCAATACTTCTTTCGTAATTTAATCTTATACTTTTAAACGAGCAATTCTTGTATATTTATTTATTTATTTATACCGACGATCTCGGAAACCGCTCTAACGATTTCGCTGAAATTTGTTATGTGGGGGTTTTCGGGGGTGAAAAAAACGCGAATTTTCGAGTTTTCATGAGTTTTTCTTTCGCGTTAGTAAATGTAAAATATGGTCGTTAATTTCGCCGCGCGCGCATCGATTCCGCTTAGCTCAGTCGTACGAGGTCGGTCTAATGTACGCAGATAGATCGTAGGTGTCAGGGTTTCGAATCCCGGCCAGAAATTAAGTTTTTGTTTTTTGTCTTTTTTTTGTTTTTGTATTTATAAGAGTTCTTTTTTATCTAAAGACGTGATATATTATTAAAATAGAACCGAGCGAAGCTCGGTCGCCCAGATATTATCTCTTAAAATATCAAAATTTCATTATTAACACAACTCATTATTTTCTCATTAAAATGGCCCTGGCTATCTTGGCAAACTTGGCACTATCAATCTAGATTAAACCCCAACTTTGATAGTTTTCTTGCTATTTTCATCATTATAGAGTTTCACTCTTATTCTTCATTATTCTGGTGCCATGACCCAGGATAAGTATAACTTTTTCTAAGTTATATCGTAGAAGTTAATGGAAACTGAAATTGGTGGCTTTTGCTTGAAGTTATTGTCGATAAAATAAAGCTTTCAGGATTTTATAGTGCTTTTAGAATCTGAGAATTATTTAAGAATTTTAACGGTTTGCTTCTTGTTGTGTCAAGAAAACTTGTAAATTTTATTCAAAATCGGCTTTCAAAGATATTCCCTACAATACTAAAGGTGTGCTTTAGTGTGCCAATACCCATAAGAAACAATTAGCGGACGCGAAATTCGGTAACAGACGGTTTGGTGCAACCGATCCTTAGTTGACGACCCGTTTGTTGATTCACTTATATCATTAAAATCACTTATATCAAAAAAACTTATATCGTTAAATAAGACAAAAGCTGGACCAGTGATTATAATTAATTAGTAATTTTATGAATGTTCTTACGAGAATAAATTACCAACTAATTTATTATTTATTTGTCAGATTGATGTTCATCCTGAAACAAATGAATTTGACGACAGATATTTTAAAGATTTTCAAACGTCAGGATGTTTTTATAAATATATTATGTTAAAGGTGTTATTTTTATTTTATTATTCATTTACTATTTACGTCAACAGATGCTCCAGTATGCGCCCAACAACGCGATGGAGAACTTTTCGGTGCCCTCAAGCATGAAACTGTATCTCTACACTGTTCCGTCGACGCAAACCCGGCTGTCACGTCGTTTCATTGGACGTTTAACAATTCTGGAGAGCAAACGGATCTAGCGCCTAAGTATGTATTTCATAAGATATTGAAATCCTTCAAAACCAGAGTTTCGTCTGGTTGGCTTTGCATGTCGAATTATTTGAGGTCAAGTCTTGATAGAATTTATGCCATTTAATACCTGATAACGGATCACGTTGGAGTAATCACACAACAATAATATATATTGCATGTCCCTCCTAGAAGTCTTAGATATAGTCAAGTATGTGTGCGTAGTCACAAGTATTAATAATTGATAATTGTTTTACATAATTATACGAGTTAGATAATATTGTTGCATAAAAAGACATGATTCACTATTACCGGAAAAATAAAAGTCTCACTCTTGTCCAATTTTTTTCAAACCCCTGTGTGACCTTGAAGCTTTACATCTCATCATTGATATCATATTTTCATATTTTTCTTCTAGATTATTCAACAGCAACGGGCACAAGTCGACCTTGAACTACACCCCCACCACAGACATGGAATACGGCACGCTCATGTGCTACGGCAAGAACTCTGTGGGCCAGCAGAAGGTGCCGTGTTCTTTCCAGCTCGTGGCGGCTGGTGAGTCGGTGGAGATGGTCTTCATTTGTTTTTCTAGTTGGCCATCGTTGGCTTTAGAATCTTCGATAGAACTGATCATTTGTTGTTTGGTTGGTCATCGCTGGCCATACTTAGAATCCTCTGTGGGCCTGATCTTCTTTAGTTCAGATCAATAGTTTTCATTATTCAATTATCATAATGTTTTTCTTTACGGCTAGTAAAGGATACGCGGATCTCTAAAGGGAGGGCGACCTTCGGTTTGAAAATATTGATTTAGATTACAGATTGTCATCCTTGGCCAAAAAATCTCAATTGAATCTGATCTTTATTCATTTAGATTGTCATCATTGACCACATTACCTTTACTGATGGTTGTTGCAGTGACTGAAGAGGCACTTAGACAAGATAGCCTACATGTCGCGCTAAAATTTTCTGCAGATTTAAATGCAATCTAAAGCAAAGTTCTTGTTTAGATTAGAGGCCTTTATTAGGTTTCTGGCGGCACTTTCCACAAAATTATTTCGGTGGATAGTCAATATTTAGGTAGGCAGGTTTTGAGTGCCATAACTTATCTGTGTACCTTATTAACCAGGTCGTCCATTCCACCTCCAAAACTGCACTGTGGCGAACCAGAGCATCGACTCCTTATACGTGGAATGCGTTGAGAACTTCGATGGTGGCCTCCCCCAGACTTTCCTTATGGAGTTGCTGGAGCTGCCATCTTTGATCGTAAGTTTTAAGTTTCTTGAGATTCAGAAATGTTATTCTCATAAATTTCATCGAATTGAATACCGTGAATTGTTGAGTTTACACTCAAGTAGTTAAATCGTATATTTTAATGTGAATATACCTACATCAAAAATAAACTTTAGATATTTGGTTAATTTGAAGATTTATCTTATTTTTATTAAAATAACCCTTGCCCAATCTTAAGTACTGGCATAGAAAAAATGTTATCAATGTAGATTATTCTGACTATAATCAATATAATCATTACTTTATAAGAGTAATTCGATTAGCTGAGCGTTAAAAATACTAAACTGGTTATCATTTAAGCTTTTTTTCTAAAAAGTTATACAAAGTATAGGTACACACTTCGGTATAATATTTTATGGAAACATATTCGTTGTTAGACTTTTCTACGATTTTTTGTCACGGTTTGTTTTATAAATAAAACTGCAGTCATAGAAAAGCCTAAAAAAATAAAATTGGTTCGAACTGAATGCAAAATTCGCTGAACTCTGTCCAAATGCTTGACAAACAATACAGCACAACATGTACCACAATCATTTGATAGCGTTCGGAAAAAAAAACTGCATTGGCACTTGTATATACGGATTATGGCCGAATTTCGTTTTCACGCGAACCAGTTTTACTTGACCTTGAAATCATAACCAATTTGCTATGATTTGAACGTAATAATTGTCCATTTGTGTCTCTGACTGGCTCAGACATGCTGGTTCTGTATGGATGGTGCAGTATTCAACCTGAAAGTCATTGCAATGATTTGATAGCGCCGATACAACGCGAGCAGGCAGTTTATCGCACGTACAGTGAAGTAGAGTGTCTGTTCGGTAGTTGAGGAATGTAGTGGACCCCATATATTTCACTCTTTCTGTCTTCTCTTTCCGAACAGACTTTACACTTTTTTTGTTATAAATGGGCTTACTCTTGGCCACAGACTAGCCAAAGGCAAAGACGTGGCCTATGATGGAGTGATCTCGCTCAGAAGATCCCTGTTCACCCTAGATTTGAAGGTTGCCGGGTTATATAAGCTCGGAAATATAGCCGCCGGCACCGAATATTATTTAAGCTTTATATTTAAGCTGAGTGATACTGTACGGTACATCAATTAATGGATTATTGTAGATGTGTGATTTATATTATTATAGGTGAAGTTCGCCCGAAATAAACAAGATATTATATTATAATATAGTAACTATCCCATCGGTATCAAAATACTGTTTACGCAGAATTTTGTTCATTGACCATTGCTCAAATATGTATGACGTTGGTAAATTATTTAAATATATGTCTTGAGATAAGTACTTACTTTATTACGATTCTAAGCTTAGCACCTAAAACTAGCGCAATATCTAAAATTTGTCTCTGTAATATTTTAATATAGCTAATATAACACACCCGTGGTACGTAGTGGAGATTAAATTAGTTTCGGAGAGTTATGTAACAAAACTTTGCTTTTACTACGTCTTTAAAATTACATCAGAGCTTCGATAGAAGTTTTGAGCTAGACGTATAAAATAGGACATAAAATTCTCTTGTTCTCTTGTTAATAGTATATTGGAAAAAATAAACGGATTATTTTAAAGGTCGTCTGTTTCATTAGGATCTAGCAATTTGAAATTTCTGTTATCACTTTTAGTGACAAAAGTTTAACGCTTTCCAACTGAAAAATCGAAGTTTTGAAGAAGAAGAATTTTGAATTTTAATGGCATAGTGTTAAAATTGACAATTGGCAGGTGTATACTATAAAAAAATTATTGCACACATTACTGATACAATTTTTTATTAGTTTCAGAGTAATCAACCCAATGATACTCTGCATACTTTTTTTTTAAATTTTTTACTTTGAGATTTATAGTTTTTCAAATGAAATTACACCATTATGTCACTTTTACTAGCAAATTATCTTCAACAGGTCCGCTACAACGTCTCAACAAACCGGACGCCCCCTTTCTTCGAGATCAAAGGGCTCCCGCCCGGCGTCAGTTATCGCATCGACTTATACGCCGTCAACGCGAAGGGACGCAGTGACGTGTCGACAATTGAAACTGTCACCTTGAAAGGACAAGCCAAGTATACTGGTAAGTAAAGCGGTCCCACGAAGGTACCTTGAGGTACGCCTTAACATTTAAGATAATTTCTTATGTAAAATTGTGACTAAATCATAATGACTGGATTTCAAGTTTTAATTGAAGTGCAAAATCGTATCTTAATCAAATAGTAACCCGGTGTTAAGCTAAGTTTCCATAATTATATCGTAAATTTAATAACTTACGTGTCGTAAGCTTTAGTAAAATCGGAACAATAAACACAATCTTGTTCAACAATTATTTTCCGCCGTTAACTTTAAATGATTGGTCGTTCGAACACAACACACAACATTCGAACCCACAATACCTACACGTATCGGGAAAATTGGAGGAATATTTTGCTGAATTACCTATATTATATGGTATGTTAAAACCCGAAGTCACTAATGAAGTCAACTGCGGCCGTGCCGTATTTCCTGATTGCAGTCGAATAAACTACCCGCGGCCGAGCAAACCGCCAATTTGAGAAACATTTGCACTAAAATGCTGTGCCTGTATATAAAATGGCTTATTTAAGTTGGATATTAATGGTTCTTACGACGTTTGGGAATGGAGTGATTACGCTTGTGATTGTGTGATTATTTAAAGTTGACTTTAAATTCGAGGCTCGAGTGCTTTGACATGCATGGTACTTTAAAATCACCTGTTGTTTTTGAAATTCGCTTCAATACTTTTATAAAAAGGTTCACTTTTCTAAATCACCTGAGGAGGAGTTACTATTTTGTTATAAAACGAGTGGCCATGGAATGTAATTGAGTATGATTAGAATAATGGTGTTTGGATCGACTGTGTATAAATCGGAAGCGATCATGCTAGGCTTGTATACCTGCTAAATATAATTTACTAAGTTTAATGTTAAACTAAAGGTGGCAAGGGGAGTCAAAATACCTACTATGTAAGTGTTTATAATAACTTTATTCGTGTTGTTTATAAATTCTGTATAATCGTTTGCCGCCTGTCATATTGACTCATGTATTTGAGAGAAAGCTACATAACACTTTTACTAATCAGTTTTGAGTTTAGTAACTATTATTATTTATTATTTAGAAAAGGATGGACACCAGAAATCAAAACACGGAACAAAATTTAACTTAAAATAACTAAAACAGTTTCATGTTTAGGATTCAATGTTCATTATTCTCGTGTTTAGTTCTTTTTATCCACGTTGAATCGTTTGTATGTCAAAAAAGTGTCATAGTAAATTCCCATATTTTTAATTATCTTTCTACTAATTTCCTGTTTTAGTACAAGAAATGTTAACTACATCAAAGGCAATAAACGTCAGGGCTGCGTTTATTTTCCGACATTTGCCGGAAGACGACTGCATTAAAAACTGCATACAATAAACTATGGCTCCTATTAGATCTTCAACCGTATCGTTAGTGTTTTAAAATGCTGTTTCCCTTGTTGGTCAATACTGTGGAGTCTTTAGTTTCTATTTTATAACTTGCTGTAAATTAATTAAAACAGAACTGCATCAAACAAACCTGGGCTGTTTCGGTACAATTTGATTTCGGGAGTGAAATTTTGTAGGGAAATGCAGTTTATCAGCAATATGAAAACCGGCCAAGTGCGAGTCGGGCTCGCGCACAAAGGGTTCCGTAGCAGCAAATATAATAAACTTATTATGTCAATTTATACACCTGCCAAAATTACAGTTAAATCAACCTATCTCAAAAACTATAAGAGATACTTTGATCAAACCAAAAATCGTTGAAAGAGTTAATTAGCATGCATCACCTCTATTTTTTTTAGAATTTTATACCCCGTAGTTATAAAAATAGAGGGGGGGGGGACATACTTTTTACGACTTTGAGAGCTGATATCTCAAAAACCGTTCACTTTAAGAAAAATGTTTTTTAGAAAACTTTATATCATTTTAAAAGACCTTTCCATTGATACCCCACACGGGTATGTACATCGAAAAAAAAATTTTCATCCCTCAGTTACATGTATGGGGGGCCCCACCCCCAATTCTTTTTTTTACTATTTAGTGTCATAATTTTGTAGCGGTTCATACAACACATATTCCCATCAAATTTCATCACTGTAGTACTTATAGTTTCCGAGTAAATCGGCTGTGACAGACGGACAGACGGACAGACGGACAGACGGACAGACGGACATGACGAAACTATAAGGGTTCCGTTTTTGCCATTTTGGCTACGGAACCCTAAAAATGATAAATGGTGACATTTTTGAATATTACCTATTTCCTTTGATTTTAATTTGGAATATTATAAACTGCGTTCGATCTACGTAGAATGCTAACATAAAATATTTTTTTAAAGGTTTTTTTTTATCAAAATCAGAATCTCTTTATTTGTGAAAACATAGGTACATTTTAGGTGGTAACAGTTTACATGTTGTTTTTCTATGTTTTATTTACCCGCGCGTGCAGGTTCCTTTTTGATTGCACGTAGGTACTTATTATCTTTGATGTTTGACACAAATCGGAACAATTATGTTCAAACTATAGACGTATTTCATTTAAGTGAGGTATCAAAGTTCGTACTTTTCCCTAGATAATTATTATTTTTTCTGCTTTAGTAATTTTCCTTTGATTCGTTTCAACAAATGTAATATGTCATAATAAATGCACTATTGTAATGAGCAATTTATCAAATTTGCTGTTCATGTTCGATATTCTCATTATAAAACCTCGTAAATAAGCTAATGTTCTTGGTTACATAATCTTTCTTTGAAGTGTCTGTTAATCTAAATATATAAAAGAAGAAGCTGACTGACTGACATATCAACGCACAGCCGAAACCGCTGGTCCTAGAGATTTCAAATTTGGCACGTAGGTTCCTTATGTAGTGTAGAGGAGCACTAAGAAAGGATTTTCCAAAATTCATCTCCTAAGGGGGTCAAATGGGGGTTCAAAGTTTGTATGGGGAAACAAGATTAGTTTGACTATTTTATTCGAAACTTCACAGGAAGATTCCTTAAGACATATGACTGAATACGTGTTTCAGGTTTTTTGAAAATTTAACCCCTAAAAGGGTGAAAAGGGGGTGATAAAGTCAAAAAATCAATATGGGTATCGTTTTTATGGTTTATCGGGTCGCTGATCACGATAAATACAACGTTTTTAAAATCTAACGAGGCGGAAGTGAAATACCTTCTCCCCTGTTGTGGTGCAATGGGGTTTAAATATCAAAAAAATATATAAAAGAAGATATTGACTGACTGACTGACATATCAACACACAGCCGAAACCGCTGGTCCTAGAGATTTCAAATTTGGCACGTAGGTTCCTTATATAGTGTAGAGGAGCACTAAGAAAGGATTTTCCAAAATTCACCTCCTAAGGAGGTCAAATGGGGTTCAAAGTTTGTATGGGGAAACAAGATTAGTTTGACTATTTTATTCGAAACTTCACAGGAAGATTCCTTAAGACATATGACTGAATACGTGTTTCAGGTTTTTTGAAAATTTAACCACTAAAAGGGTGAAAAGGGGGTGATAAAGTCAAAAAATCAATATGGGTATCGTTTTTATGGTTTATCGGGTCGCTGATCACGATAAATACAACGTTTTTTAAAATCTAACGAGGCGGAAGTGAAATACCTTCTCCCCTGTTGTGGTGCAATGGGGTTTAAATATATAAAAGAAGATATTGACTGACTGATTGACATATCAACACACAGCCGAAACCGCTGGTCCTAGAGATTTCAAATTTGGCACATAGGTTCCTTATATGGCGTAGAGGAGCACTAAGAAAGGATTTTTCAAAATTCTCCTCTTAAAAGGGTGAAATGGGGGTTCAAAGTTTGTATGGGGAAACAAGATTAGTTTGACTATTTTATTCGAAACTTCACAGGAGGATTCCTAAAGACATATGACTAAATACATTTTTCAGGTTTTTTGAAAATTTGACCCCTAAAGGGGTGCAAAGGGGTAAAGTCAAAAACACAATATGGGTATCGTTTTTATGGTTTATCGGGTCGCTGATCACGATAAATACAACGATTTTTAAATCTAATGAGGTGGAAAAGAAATTTTCTCCCCTGTTATTGTGCAATGGGGTTAAAATATCCAAAATAGCCATAAGTATAGCTTTAGTTTTTATCTTTACTTCTGGTTCAAGAGATTTCAAATTGACACGGAAGTTCCTTAGAGGAGCACTAAGAAAGGATTTTTCAAAGTTCACCTCCTAGCATGATAATTTGACAGGGGCAAGGACAGGGACAGGGCCAGGGACAGGGACAGGGACAGGGACAGAGACAGGGACAGGGTCAGGGACAGGGACAGGAACGGGATAGGGTTAGGGATAGGGATAGGGATTGGGATTGGGATTGGGATAGGGATAGGGATATGGATATGGATAGGGATAGGCATAGGCATAGGCATTGGGATTGGGATTGGGATTGGGATTGGGATAGGGATAGGGATAGGGATAGGGTTAGGGATAGGGATAGGGATAGGGATTGGAATTGGGATTGGGATAGGGATAGGGATATGGATAGGGATAGGGATAGGGTTAGGGATAGGCATTGGGATTGGGATTGGGATAGGGATAGGGATTGGGATTGGGATTGGGATAGGGATAGGGATAGGGATATGGATAGGGATAGGGATATGGATAGGGATAGGGATAGGGATAGGGATATGGATAGGGATAGGGATAGGGATTGGGATTGGGATAAGGATAGGGGTAGGGGTAGGGGTAGGGGTAGGGGTAGGGGTGGGGATAGGGATAGGGATCGGGATCGGGATCGGGATAGGGATAGGGATAGAAATAGGGATAAAAATAGGGGACGGGGACGGGGATAGGGATAGGAGAGGGACGGGGACAGGGACGGAACGGGGACGGGGACAAAGATAGAGATAGGGACGGGGATAAGAATAGGGATTGGGGTCGGAATAATCGGTCGGCAATCGATATTTAGGCAGTGTAAAATGCAGGTGGCCCAGTGGGAAGGTATTAGTAAGTAGGCATCGGCGAGTATCCTGCATCCGTAAACTATTACATTCAATGTGCTGTAAGAAGATCGTTGTTTGCTTGCCTTTTATATGTTTACGTTTGCAATAAGTATAAGCAAAATGGAAAAAATTGTAAGCGATAATGCAAGGAAGTACTTTTTACCCTACCGACCATAGCGTCGAGATAGGCTATGTGGGTTGTATGAAGTTTCCCCAGTATAAATATTTATATAGGTAAAATACATACATATTCGCACCTACGCTGTGGTCGCTGTGTAACAATTCTACAATCATTGCAAGAATTTCTTTTAAAACAATATTAATATGTGTAAGGTACAGTCAGCCAAAACCGGACCGTACAGCAAATAGATCAGTTATAATGGCCCTCCAGTCGAGAATTGCCCCGCTTTAATCGAAATAATCGCGGACAGATGTACCTACAAAGAAACCTACGGATCCAAATGAAAATCTTATTTTTTGTAAACGTTTCAATAAGAATACTTTTATTACGCGGGCGAAGCCGCGGGTAAAAGCTAGTTAAGTATATGTTTGGTATCAAAGTTGTTTACATAATTTCCTTTAATGCGTTATTTGGAAATCGTTGTTTAGTTTATGTGTCTTTTGCGTGAAATTCTTAGATTTCTTTCTTTGATAGCGGTTTTACTTGGAAAGCTGATACATGTGATCAAGGTTTTGAAAAGACAGTTGTAGGTACTAAATACATCACTTTGAGTCTTTAATGTTATTATACATAACAGCGCGATGATAGTATTCTATTTAAATAAATCTAAATTTTGAAGTTTTATTTGTGATCGTTATTCAAAAAAGTATATTGTAAAGAAGTCTTGGTGCGGTAAAAAATCATTAAAGATAATAATTTATTTCATTTTTATTAGGTGGTGCAACTTTTACAAACTGATGGTACTTAGTAATACATAGTTTTGCAAAATAAAAATAACATACAATCCCGATGTAGGTATTTTGAAATTGTCAAAATCAAAATGAAGTCATGACGTTTTAAAACTCCATAAATGTTGCTGGGATTTGGGTAAAACACTTTGTTTTGTTACAGGTGAAAGCAACACACTTGGCGTTTCACCAGTCTTAGCTTCGATCGCAGCAATGTCTGCTCTCCTGGCTACAGCTGTTTGTGGAGTGCTGGCTGTCTTGTACAGAAGACATGCTAACAGACATCGGGGGTTGCCGGCGAAACATGCGCCTCTGAAGTAAGCGAAGTGTTTAATATGGTCGTAGATAATAACTAAAATGTTTATAAGCAGTATCGCCTAACAGAACATAATTCTTATCTTCCTATTATGTAGTTTATTTGAGAATGACGTTTTATACTGCATCCTGATGACTAGCTAAATCGGTTTGAATTTTAAGAAAAGTAGAAGCGCCAGAATCAGACCATTATTTGTTTAATCGTATGTCACAAAAATAGGCGACTAACATTTTGAGGTTCCAGTTTTAGACGATAAAACTAGTCAAAAAGAATACAAATTTAAAAAGTCAACATTTGTGAATTTAAAACAGCTTTCCAGATCATTCTGATCGTCAAAATCCCGCTTCCAGAAACCACATTAAAA
This sequence comes from Leguminivora glycinivorella, assembly GCF_023078275.1. NCBI lineage: Eukaryota > Metazoa > Arthropoda > Insecta > Lepidoptera > Tortricidae > Leguminivora > Leguminivora glycinivorella. Next base: position 2,388,548 of record NC_062983.1, read on the forward strand.
AAAGCATCCCGTATTCTGATATAATTCCAAGCCTTGTGTTCACAACAGTCTTATTTTCCCCCTAGCGAGGCGATGTACATGGAGCGTGCAGCACACACCCCTACGCCCGTGAAAGAAGCAGAGTCCCGAGCCAGCAGCACGGAACCGCGGGGGGAGACGCGCGGGGTGCGCGGGGCGCTCTTACATGCGCCTGATCCGAGAGAGGATGACGCTGATCCTGATATTATACCTTGTTTATATGGTGAGTTATAAACTAGTAAGTAACCTGTCTAGTCCCGTTTTTTCTTCTTGGTCGACTACATAGAGGACCTGATATTAAAGCAGTAGGGATTGCAAAAGCAGCATAGACCAGCGGGGTGAAAACTGCGGAGTACCGGGGGGCATAGCTACATGTGTGTAACCCCAGGAAGGATTACGCTGATTCTGATGTCATTTTTATGTACCTGGTGACATTCATGGATGGCTTGCCCTTAGCCTAGTCACTTGTGGTCGGCGCAACATGTATCCTCTTTCTCACATATTCCATGCACCTTTTTCTCAGTTCTCGTCTCAAGTTAATTCCTTCGACATTTAACTGTAATACCTTTCTCGTCACATGACTTTCATCCCGTCGCATCACATGCCCATTCTATTACTATTATAGGGTTATTAATTTAAGATGTTCGAAAAACGAAGGGGTGTTATAAGTTTGACGTGTGTCTGTCTGTTTGTCTGTATGACTGTGTGTGTGTCTGTCTGTGGCATCGTAACTCCCGAACGGATGAACCGCTTAAGATTTAGTTTTTTTTGTCTGAAAGCTGAGCTAGTCGGGAGTGTTCTTAGCCATGTTTCATGAAAATCGGTCTACTATGTCGTGGTCGGGGTTTTTTTTAACTACTTAAATATCTTCATTCATGCACATTTTCCTCGGTTTTCTTCTTCCGTTACGTCCTTTCACATTCACATTCATGCGTAATTTCTTCTTGTTGACTTTTATCCCCTCATGATCATGTTCCCAATTTGAATTTTTTTCTTTGTCCACAGAACGGAGGCCAGTCTCCAACGGCTACATGAGCCTCCAGCGGCCTCCCTCGGCCTCCAAGTTGCCGAAGGTGGAGGAGATCCGCGCGGACCCCGACGGGGCCTACTACGCGGACCTGAGGAAGAAGGATTATAGAATACCTTTAACTAGTGTGAGTATTATAATTGATTAGATCTGTTTGTAGGTCTGTACAGTCAGCTGCAGAGAAAAGTAGACCCCCTTGCATACAAATTTCTATGCAAGGGGGTCTACTTTTTTCTGCAGCTCACTGTACTATAAACCAAACGTGTTTTTATTCCTTAGGACTAAAAAAATATCTTCATAACTTTTTTGGAAAGAGTTAATGTCAACGTGTTCCTTTATTTAGGTACCAATAAATTCGGTATTTAAAACTAAGACTAAGTTAATAAGCAAGGTCAATATACAATTTCTTTTTATTATTATAAATGAGCTTACTCTTGGCTACATGCAACCTAGCCAAAGGCAAAGACGTGGCCTACGATGGATTGAGCTCGCCCAGATGCCTGTTTACACTAAATATGAAGATTTTAGTTGGACCAACGAGGGTTGAAAAAAAAACTCTCGTAATTTTATATGTACTTTGCTCAAACATACGGTCTGATTCTACTGACATCAAATCTTCAGATTAGATTCGTTTTTGACACCGATTTTGCGATTGACATTGCAACCTGATCTAATATTAGGCGTACCGAAGACTGATAAGATATATTCTTAATTTTTTTCCATTTTTATATTGACTTTAGTAATATTGTAAACAGTTACACGAGTTAGAAGTCACGAAAGCCGGATACTCTTTACTTGATAAGGGATCTTCTCCATAACCTTTTTGAAGAACAAATAACATTTTTCATTTTCATTTCATTTTTCATTCATTAATTTCATTTAATTTTTTCATTTATCCATAAATACATTTCCTAAAACTAATTAAAACAATCCATTGAAATCCATCCACTTCAAAAAAGTATAATTGCGATTGTTCTTGTTACTATGGCACTTGAAGTTTTAATAAGTGGGCAGAACTTTCATAACGGAGATATTATTCTGACCTTTTCCTAGAAATATTATTTGTTAAACTTTTATTGGGGTCGATTCTGTTTAAAATAATATACCTGATGCCTAAAAACATTGTTTCTTACGTTAAAGTTTTACGGGAAGACCTAGGGATAGCGATATCGAATTTATTTTAAATATACCTATTAAATAAGAATAATATAATGGATATTTAACAGCTAACTATGAGAAAGTTATATGTTATAGCGGCTGTATTACGAGTCCACAAAAGTAAAAAAAAAATTGATGTGACGGTGTTATCACGAAGACGTAAAAAAAGTCTTATCCCGCCAGTGTACTGTAAATCTAAATTTGGAAAAAGACAGTATCAGGCATTATCAGTACAGTCATACAGTACACAGTACAGTATGACTGTGAAAAAACCGTAGTGAAGTGGATACAAAACATAACATATGATGAAACAGAAATGTTAATAGGGTGATGAGTAGAAAAAGACACGCGCATATTTTCATAATGTAAGGTACCATTATTATTTTATTCCACATCTCAAATCTTTAACTGTGTACAAATAAATGTAGTTGAAAACTGAGGAAGAGCGGGGCTTCCTGTCACAGGTATTATAAATACTTACTAGGAAGTCTCAACCTGCGAGTGTTATGTTGTAAATTGGTTTATGAAATAAATGCTTTTGATTTAAGATTATCTGCACTGCAATAGTATACGACATCCTTGTCAACTTTTCTAAATTTAGATACCTGAATCTGTAAATTTTTGCGGTCAGATTTTTTTTTTGTTCAGATATACATATCTTTTTGTTTATCGATTACAGATAGTCACTTCTGACACATTGTTTGATCCGCCACTGTTCATAGTGACTGTACTAGAAATCAAAACAAAAGTCATTTCTTCTAAATGTCTGTGAACGTCATTCAATTTAAAAAATGCTTCCGTATAGTTCATCATCATCCTTGCGTTATCCCGGCATTTTCTGCCATCTGACCTTCCAACCCGAAGGGTAACTAGACCTTATTGGAATTAGTCCGGTTTCCTCACCATATTTTCCTTCACCAAAAAGCGACTGGCAAATATCAAATGACATTTCGCACATATGTTCCGAAAAACTCATTGGTGCGAGCCGGGGTTCGAACACTCGCACGCAATTACCGCTATCCAGCGCTTCCGTATAGATACTAACAATAAATATATTTATAATGTATCCTTTTTTATTTGTTACAGTCGTATCATAGTTTAGGACGAGTGAACAAAGGCGTGAACGCCTGCAGCCCGTCTTCGGCGACCGGCGTGACGTCATCACTGACGGCGCACCGACTCCGGCCCGAGGTAGTCACGACATCTCATCGGGTGCAGGAGAGCTGTATATAAATAAGTAGGTTAGGGTAGGGTATGGCGCAGGAATTGGTTGAGAGACGAATCTTGAAAATAGGCTACTAGACTCATATCGAATTTGGCACAATCAATGATTGTCTTCTGTGGTATTTGACATAAAAAAAAATGATTGATAGATTCCGACTCAGACTCAGACTTTTTTTTTTCCCCATTTATAATATTTTATTTATTTATTTATTTCGGGAAACAAACAGCATGAAATAATACAAAATAGTTATTGTTAAAAAGTAATACATTTTTACATGTCAAATAGTTATAAATCTACATATTAAAAACATTATGAGTATTAATTTATTTTGTGTATTAAAAGTGTATAGCAAATAAAGAATACATACATACATTAAAAGTGTATAATGACTACGTATTTTCGATTTAAAATGTGTGTATTTTTTTGGCCACCGATGACGCTGTCAGCGATTTAGTGACGTCATAGAATACAAACCTAATTTCATTTCGAAACACACTGACATAATGACATTTATGCCTTATACTTAAATGTCAGAAAATGTTGTTTTCGAGTCGAATGACATCATGCATAAATGATTCTATAGATTAATATGGCTGATATTGTTTTCGCCTGATTACGTAAAAGTATACTTAATTTTTTTTTTTGCTGTTTTAAGTCATAATAAAATATGGTAATATTTTATTTCGGTTAATTGTACAGTACTTAATCATATAAGACAGACTTTAAAAAAGGGTCAAGTAGCCTATTGATGGAATGGTGTAGAGGAATTTGTTGAAAAGTGCTGTTCTGGTACAACTTGCCTTCTCGCAGATCCATAACTCCATACTTGAAACCGCGTTCGATGAATGAGTACGAACTCTTGCAAGAACGAAGGTTATGTTTTATGTACAGACTTTTGCCGGAGAACGCAAGTTATGCTAGACTGGACCTTGCTTGATTATGGATTTCCTAAGGAACTAAGATGGATCAGAGTGTTTCTTGATAGTCTGTGTAAACTATAGCGAAAAAATGGCCTAATTACATTTTCAATATTGCTGACAACATGACAAGAGAGTCAGTGACCCTGAGAAGCTAAACTAGCGTTTTATTAGCGTCTGTGTCTATGGCACTGGTCCCACCGCGAGCTAGTAAGCTATGAGCTATCGGCTATAAAAACGAACAAAAGATAGTCGCTCCCGTGCAAATAAAAGAGACACGGCGATGTTTATAGTTACTCGCCCAGCGGTGAGCTATCAAAATCGCCGTGTCTCTTTTATTTGCACGGCAGTGCTTATCTTTTGTTCGTTTTTATAGCCAATAGCTCATAGCTTACTAGCTCGCGATGGGACCAGTGCCTATAGTACTATTATTGCTATTTGTGACGCTCTTTTTCATGACACTGCCTAGACGCCGATGCTAAAATGTGAGTGTGTTTAGTAAAACGTCCCACTTTGTCGGTTACAATTAAGGCGAGTTTACTTGTATCTTTATACGAATAAATTTACAAAGTGGCTTAATAGCAATCGACAACGTGGGACGTTTTCCCGTGCACACTCACAAATAAGGTGCAAGAGTCGGGTCAGGTACTCGCCGCCATTTTTTCATATGATAGCTGCCAGCTGGTACTAGTCGCTGACGCTCAAAAAATGCTAGTGTGGCGTGGCCATAAAAAAGGTCTGGTCTTTGGAATTCTCCTGAATCCAAATTAGAGACACCAATGCACAAATATCAGGAAACGCGCAGAATAATGTAAGAGTTTTGTGTCTTGCTCAACGGATAGGAATATGGAAAAGTCGTATGTTAGCGCCATTTCCCTTTAAATAAAATCTGCAGTCAGATCTTGGATAACGATAAGTATATTAATTTTGGATAAACAATCCTTGGCAGTAAATATCACATCAGTCTTTATTAGAGTCTCCGCGGAAGTTTTGAAATATACCTATGGGAATAGAAAACATTACTTTTCAAAGATAAATTTTCAACCTAATCAAAATAAAATCAAGAATCCGGTCATTCTTTGTTCAGACTTTTAGTTAGAAAATAATAATGTTGTCTAATTAATTACCATGACTGTGAAATAAAAAAAGTTATTACGCCAAAGATGATAAACACTCATGTTATCTTATCGTATCCTTTATTATATCGCTCTATTTAAATTTATAAGATGTGTTCTAATTACCTTGACCATCTTCTTCTCTTCTTCAACCTAGCGTTTTCCCGGCCTAGCGCCAGGGTCCGCTTTCCTGCTCAGTCTTCTCCACTTTGCCCGGTCTTCGACGTCCTTAGGCGTAATTGATTGTTGTCTATTTACCTTGATCATATATAAAATAAAGTAACTTTATGAGTCATGGTAATTATATCCCTAAGAATATATACGTACCTTAATATTAAAATATTGAACATCAAAGTTACCCAATCTGACTGCATTTCCCTCCGATGTAAATTCTCCGTAATAATAAGTATTTGACTGTGTTCCTTTAGAGCTCCTAATGTCTTTTACGAATTTTGTGTACAAAATAGTTAAGAGTGTGATACGTTTTGTTTCGATGTTATTATAGAACTTTTATATGAGGCCTAAGAATTTTATAATCTTTTAAGTCGCTGTTAGCTCAACTTTAAAAATCCGAGAAAAAAACTTTTTCATGTTATTTCATTTCATCTTTTCGCCATGTTCAGTTCTGATTGATTTATAAATTATGATTATAATTATGTAGTCATATTCTAACATAATTATGTATTTATAAATAAGTTTTGAATTCATTATGATTGTGGTTTTCTATCGTAGAAGGCCCTTTTCCTAACAAATCATTTGTCTAATGGGAAGCTACAACAAAAATATTTCATCTATTTATTCATGCATAATGCTAATTGTGTTCAAATATTTATAGTCTGTAATTACTGTATTTTTGTAAATGTGTGAAGTTCACTGCCTTTAAAAATCGTATTCGTTTTCCAGATAAAACTAACAGTATGTCATTTTCATTTAATTTATTCCACGAAATGTGTAAGCTAACAATAGATAAAATAATTTCTAACAACACACAAGAAATCACAATCAAATAAAAAAGCTTCTAACGAAGTAACATGATAAATGAACGAAAGAATTCTCGAAGTTAGAACCATTATTAGAAATAAATGTAACACATTACTTAAGAAACTAAATAACGAGACGTCTAAAAGAGTTGAAAGATAAACTAACATAGTTAAAGATAGGTAAAGCGTAGGAGATAATAAATTGGACAAATATTTAACGCCGGCCAAGGCTCTGTTACGGGGAAGGCCGAAAGAGTAATTTAGTTTAACACCCTGTAGATCGATCTAGAAGACAGAGCGGGCCTCGAAATAAGCGGATAAATGGGTCAAGTCAATTCAATAAATAATAAGAAATATACAAAAAAAACTTCAAAATTGTATTCACTGTTTTTTTATCACAACCATTAGCAATAATTTTAAATTTACCTACGTCAGGAAATATTTATTGAGGTGCTTAAATACAATGTTAGAAACAATGTGTCTATTAAGGTTACTGGTATTGAACGTTGTTATAAAATGTGGTATTTAAAAAAAGTCACACAATGTGCACAAAAAGCGCTATAGTATTTCGCGTATGACGTGCAAATCGTATGTTATCAAACGGTATCATGCCAAATAATAATCAGCGTAGCGTTTTCAGAACTGCTGCTGTTTATGTTTATGTTTAATGCTTATAAGTAATCCGCTTGTTTCGTAGCCCGACCCACGCCTTGACGGCCACACGCGAAGCGCCGTTAAATCGAACGACAACATTTATCTACCAGTTAACTCAATATCCCAGTTAGCCCAATTGCATGTTGCCGGGCAGGTTACAAGTTTCACACATACGTATAAAAATACACATTCATTTTAAACTGGCGTAAAAATTACACTTCGATAAATGGGGTTTTATGAGACTGAGTGACAAGTGATCTATTGTCAAACAGTATTAAAAAGGGTGTGAAATATATTATGGTAAAGTTATAAGTGGAGTTTAATGGTGTAATATTTTCCCGTGAGATTTTGAGAGTTAAATAAAAATATTACAAGACAATACGACATACTGCAGCGTTTCGGGATAGTTTTGTTTCCCAAGACACTAAACAGATATTATAGTAGTCAAAAAATACTACCAAACTGTGTAACAACATAATATATCAAAATCAAAATTATGTCTATAATTATGTGTGTATATAATTATGTGTGTAGACATAATTTTGATTTTATTAATTTTCACAATAAGTACCTTGTACTGCTATGTATAATATTGAATGAATAATGTTACTATTTTGGAATCAAACATTAATTTGGAACTGCGAATGCCTCGCGTGTTGTATTTATATTTTGATCGCGTTTTTGTGTGCTTTATTCTAATTATGTACCATGATGACAATAAATACAAACAGACTATTATTGCAAACAATCTATAAAATAATAATACAATCCTGAGAATTCTTTCGCTCGTTGTCTAACAATTTATTTGTAGGTTTCCGTCACGTTGGTAGAATAAAGAAGTTTTTATCTGAGATTTCAACAGATATTGCATTTTTATTGCAAATGAATAATAAGATCCTTTAAGGCATGGAATGTCACATTTATTATTGCGTCTTCGTAATTTAATAATTCTTCTCACATGTTTAATTTAACATTTATGTCTAAAATATTATATTTTAATTTATTTTATATGTTACAAAACATCGAGAAAATATCGACTGCTACTTCCTTCAATTTTGTAAATAGATTCTAAAGAACTGTTGTTATAACTTTTGCTATTGTTTCCAAAAATATTGTAAATAATAGGTATTTATACACCGTGTTTCACTTAACACTAAAAACCTGAAAACAGTTTGTTCAGAATCGAGAGTAGAATCGATTGAGCTATATCTTGATGAGGGTAATATTTTTATTTAAATTAGTATTATTAGTTATTTTTTATGTGCCCATTCTATTGTACTCGTAATACAACATTGTGTATATCGCATTGCTAGAGGTTGTTTACCTTTTTTCAGTATTTAGGGGTATTAATACTGGCCGGTTACTTGGACGATTATTTTTTCCGCTACTAGTTTGACGTTGTTTGTCAGTTTAATCTTAATGTTTAATATCATAAGTCATAACAAATTGAACTCTTACCTAATTACAACCTTGTCATTTTGAATATTGAGTTTATTTGCTTACTGCGATTACCTGTCCAATTTGAAGTTTACTGTGACAAAGCTTTAAAGTGTTTTACGGTGACATCTTAGCTGTCTATTGGTAAACCTTATGTCGTTGCAGTAACGTACACAAATAAATAATCTTATGGTTTATGATGGTAGTTAGCAATTACTTTATTGAGTGTAGAGCTAAAAGTCAAGTAGAGCTGTACAGAAAATTTAAAAATCAACGAACGATCAGATTAAAATATGAATACTCTAGATGAGTTTAAAAAAATAAAAATCAGTTGGGGTGTCTGAGGTTTTGAGTGATACCGGAAACACCGTGTATACCGAATCTAAACTTGTTCTTATGTTAACAACCATGGCTATCATGAGTAGATACCTAATTATCTTTATTTATGTTTACTATTAGGACTATTTTAATTTTAATTTAAGAATAAACTAATCAAAGATTAATTTGTAAAATGTATTTTTAAGTTATGGTTTTAGTTCAAGGGGTCTTAAAATATCGTCTGTGGTATTAAGGTCCCATTTTATAAATCTGACACTTCATAGCGAGAATAAAATTGAAATATTCTCAACATTAAAAAAAATCTCCTATAATTTTACCCAAACTGTATACATAAGGATTTGTACAAAGTATTGATTTAGATGACCTCTTTTGTACAACTTTACCTAATAATAGTTTCCAATACTCAAAAAATCAGGCATTACTTTGTATTCTTTATAACTCCACTAATAATTTTGTATGAATGTAAATTTGTAAATAAGTATTAAAATTGTAACGAAATTAAAAAGTCTAGTCTAATTTAGGTCTAAAGGTGCTAAGTACTGTAAAATATAATTACCAGCACTCATGACTTGTCACGGCAATGACATGGCAATTAGTCTCCCTTATAGAATGACCCGTGAAATGATAACGTACGAGTAACCGAGGTTTTACTGTTACGTCTCAGTCACGGTAATATTGTTACAATGAAAATTTTACGGTTAGAATTGCCGCTACCGTCCATGTTAATGTTTTTTTTTATCACTTGTTATGCACAGTAACACAATTTATCCAAAGAGCTTATTCAAATATGTTGGTCAAATGTAAATAAGGCACTACTACTGTCATAATTATCATCCAATATCTGTCTTAAAACTATTAGGCATTATTTTAAAACAACAGGACCCCAATAAAATTAAAGGAAAAGCCCTCATTTTACTAGCCAGTAGGCTTGCCAGTCTTGGTCTTAATTTAAAGGAAATTCGTAATGAAGCCTCGTGGACGTCAGCTGTCGCTTCGTTGGTGAGATACCTACGATGGCCAAAGAAATTTTCGCCTAGCGCAGACCAGCGCATCAGAGTCCCTGGATCCGGTCTAAACAAACAACAATGAAAATAGTGCATTTAGAATGACGGTTGCTCACGCCGTCTCTTCAAGATTACTAGCTTGGTCAGAATTTGCGTCGGTACACTTTTAAAGAATGATATTTAATTTGAAATTAGAACTAATAGTACTATTATACCCATAATTGCCCCCTACATATATCTAATTACCATGTCGTGCCGTGAAAAACCAAGGAGTGGTTAGGCTAGCGTCAATTGTCGGTCATACTGAGTATGACGAAGTATTGTTGAAAGAGATTTCTTGTAAATGTTTCCAAATACAATGTCAAGCATTTATTATGTGAAGTTTTTATTTCATTCCTAATCCTATAGTTTTAAAAGAAAACGTCATTATTCAATGTAACTTGAGCCTCCAGTGCCTAAGTGTGTTACTGCCGGTGAGTAAGACTGCCAGAGCTCAACGAGGGTGTGGTGTGCTGGTGACGGAAGGACCTACTGAACTAATTTGTTCCGTCTATTGTCCTTTGAGTCGTCGGCAACCCAAACCCTCCTTGGAACTTGTACACTCTTTTTGCTGTGTACGTAACACAGCAAAAAGGAGTCTACAAGTTTCTAGTGGGTTGACAACGCGCACGTGACACTCCTTGAGTTGCAGGGGTCCATAGGTGCCGGTGACCGCTTTCCATCAAGCGGACCGTATGCTTGTTTGCCACCGACGTAATTTAAAAAAAAAAAGTGTTATCTGATGGCAACGGCACAAGTTTGAAAACCAATATAAATTAAAGGTATCATAAATAAATAAATATAAATAATAAATATTGACCACTTATTGTTTACCATAGTTAATTAAAGTTATATGTTTATTTTTTTTAATGTCAGCTTGTTATATTGGTGAGCAATAAAGAATATTTGTATTGTATTGTATCCTATAGGACATTCTTACACAGATTGACTGAGTCCAACGGTAAGCTCTAGAAGGCTTGTGTTGTGGCTACTCAGACAACGATGTATATAATATATAAATACTTATATTCATTTTTATTTATTATTTATTTATTAACATAAATGTATACAGCTTATACAAGTACAGTGACCCACAAAACAGTTTCCACGGTTTGACTGTGGGATCGTGCAGTCTCTACTCTCTTATATTATAAAATAATCTATAGTATTAAATACTTGGGTATGATAAACTATTTCTATACACAATTTATGAGGTAACTACGCAGCTTTTTACCAATTTTAACTTTGTTGGCTTCCTGTCTGATGTCAGTGGGCAGGCATACCTACTTAGTAAACATCCATGACTCAGGAACAAATATCTGTGTTCATCACTCAAACAAATGCCCTTACCGGGATTCGAATCCGGGACCGCGGCGTAGCAGGCAGGGTCACTACCGACTGCCCCAGACCATCCATTACAATTATCTTAAACCCAATTATTACACAATTACTTCCATCAAAAATTTCCTTTACATAACAAAATAATGTTATTGTAAAAGTATAATCCGAAAGGCGAAGTAATTCGATCAAACTGTTTTCCTTCGGGCGAAAATTGGGCGCCAATAATGTTAATTGGCTTCCTGGATGTTTGTTTACTAAATTTTGAAGAAAAATAATGCGTTATGCAATATAAAAAGATAACATTAGAAAAATAAGAAAGAATACGTATAAGATTGTCTTCGGTTACCGCGATAGTTACTCATGAAATAAAACTATGGAAACGGATTAAATCGCGTATAATGAATTTAAACTTCATCCCGACGTTTCGAACACTTTACAGCGTTCGTGGTCAACGGGTGACTGAGGAAAAATTACAATGTGCAAAAGCTACCCACATACAAGAAATATTAACGAACCATGACCACAAATAATATAGATTTTTAAGGCAGGTGAACTATTATAAGGTTATTATAGCTTAAATTAAATATTAGAAGATCATACCATCCCATACATTAAATTGCAACCTCCTAAGAACGCGCATACACTACACCACACATAGATGGCGCCACAAGAAATGCCTTGTTGCCATCGAACATTTTGTAGATTGGCGTTAAGTGTCACTTTCGAGCCACAAATCTATGTCAAAAGTGACACTTAACGCCATCTAAAAGTAATCGAAAGCTACAAGACATTTTTTTGTGGCGCCATCTATGTGTGGTGTAGTGTATGCGCGTTCTTAGGCGGTCGCATTTTTAACCCCCGACGCAAAAACGACGGAATTTGACGTGTCTGTCTGTGTGTGTGTCTGTCTGTTTGTCTGTCTGTCTGTCTGTGTGTCTGTGGCATAGTAGCTCCCGAACGGATGAACCGATTTCGTTTTTTTTTTGTTTGAAAGCTGAGTTAGTCTTGTTCTTAGCCATGTTTTATGAAAATCGGTCCACTATATCGCGGTCGGCAGTTTTTTCAAAATTTTAATTTTGTGGTTAGGTTATAAAGTATGGGATTGTAGTGTAAGGCCTGAGTGCACGCACTTGAAGCTCATACAAGTGTCCTGAGTCGACGCTTCATAGGGTGGACGCACGCTCGCCCGCTCCGCTACACGCCCCGCTGAACGCTCCGCTCCAAGTATCCACTCAGGCTCTAACCTTACGCTTATGAGGGTTCCGTAGTCAACTAGGAACCCTTATAGTTTCGCCATGTCTGTCTGTCTGTCTGTCCGTCTGTCCGTCCGTCCGTCCGTCCGTCCGTCCGTCCGTCCGTCCGTCCGTCCGTCCGTCCGTCCGTCCGTCCGTCCGCGAATAATCTCAGTAACCGTTAGCACTAGAAAGCTGAAATTTGGTACCAATATGTATATCAATCACGCCAACAAAGTGCAAAAATAAAAAATGGAAAAAATGTTTTATTAGGGTAACCCCGTACATGTAAAGTGGGGGCTAATATTTTTTTCATTCCAACCGTAACGTCTGATATATTATTGGATAGGTATTTAAAAATAAATAAGGGTTTACTAAGATCGTTTTTTGATAATATTAATATTTTCAGAAATAATCACCCCTAAAGGAAAAAAAAGTGCGTCCCCCCGCTCTAACTTTTGAACCATATGTTTAAAAAATATGAAAAAAATCACAAAAGTAGAACTTTATAAAGACTTTCTAGGAAAATTGTTTAGAACTTGATGGGTTCAGTAGTTTTTGAAAAAAATGCGGAAGACTACTACACCGAGCGTGGCCCGACACGCTCTTGGCCGGTTTTTTCTACGTTACCATCAAATCTATAAAACAAGAGTACTAAACTATTTAAGTGAAAACTATCCCATATGTCACAAAACCATCAATGTCAAACTTTAAAGTAACAAAAGCGAAATAACGTCAAAAGAAAACTTTACTGTCTACATTTCTATTCTAAATTTGAAATTCTAAAATAGAATAATCGTTACATAACTTTCTGTTACCTTCACGTACTAACATTGTATAAAATAATGTGAATCAAATTTAAATCTTATTTGAATGGAATTAAGGTGGACTTGTCTTCGTATAAACGTGTGGTAATAATTTATTTTGAACGATATGTGACACAAACTACGAGTTATCATTACCCCCCTGTGTTACAGTTGTGTACTTTTTTATACAGCCGATTCTGTCACTACCTTTTGTTATAGTTAGTCAATTCGGTCGTGTTCTAATTTATCGTCACTTGTTTCGAATTTCCTCATTTCCGCAATTGTATCGTAATATCTATTTCATACTCATTTATTTCAGGTGCCGTAGTAGCTGAATGTCATTTCTGCGACGCGAAACGAAAACGAAACGCCGCGAAAGGTAGTCTGGCTCTGTCACGCCAATACATAAGAGCGATAGAGATAGATATCTACGAGCGTTCCGTTTCGTGAGCGTTTGTGCCATTCGGCTACTTACCCAGAAAATTTCATAGACACATCCGGATTAAACTTATACTTTGAAAATATTAGAGATTCAATATATTTTTTGGCCGCGGTCGTGGCAATTCGCCCATTAGATGGAGAGATGACATTTGCCAACTAGCTGGCGATAACTGGATGCGGATGGCAATGGACCGACAAGCGTGGAGGAATGGAGAGGAGGCCTATGTCCGAAGACGGGCGCTTTAAAGGCTGCTATAGATAGATATTTTTTAGAGATGGGCCGAATATTCGGTAAATATTCGGTATTCGGCATATTCGGCAAGTTTTTCGATGTTCGTATTCGGCCGAATAATTCGGTTGAATTGCCGAATATTTACCGAATAAACAAAGTACATAACTAATGAAGATCTTACCGTATTCCAATGGATAATAAGCTCCTATTTTAGTAGCTTTCTAAGGAACTACTAAAAAGAGATAATTGCCATTGCGTCAAAATATAAATACAAAGTTGAAAAAACCGTAGTTTAAGAGTTGAGAAGAGTTCAGAGTTGTTTTAACTAAGTTGTAGTTAAATCCACTAAATCGTAAGAACATATGTAGTTCTAGTAACATATGCTACCATTATCAATCATTTATTAAGTTTTAATCTTAACATCCGCTTTCTAAATAAGGCGTAACCGAATATTCGGCCGAATGTTCGGTTCGGTAAGAGCTAAACCGAATGTTCGGCCAAATATTCGTATTCGGCAAAGTCCATATTCGGCCCATCTCTAATTATTTTTTAATCTTTTGTATATATGATTAGGTATATTTTCTCCTAACATGCTTTGTCCAAATCTAGTACAGAATATAGTGTTCTTTGCCCGCACTAGTGCGCAAAGTTTTTCATTTCTTGTCAAGTCAAAACTTCAATTATATACCTGCTTCAAGAATATTATACTGAAATTCGTACGTAGCGTCTACTCAAAACACTCCCTTTAGTCGTGTTTTAATGTATCGCCACTCGTATTGAACTTCTTATTTTCCCCACTTGTGTCGTAATGTACTATCTTAACTTCTCTATATGGTTAAGTATTTTTTTCTTATACGTTTAGTCCAAATCCAAAATAACCTATGTTTTTGCCCCAGAAATGCCCATAACTCATCAAACTTTGAAAATGTTAGTAAAATTGCAGATTTTTATGTTTTTTGGCAAGTGGCAATTAATTTAGATAGTAATTTTAGAACAAAACGGGACTTAATCGCGTAAACACTTACATTTATATTAGGCCCGACGTTTCGAACATCACATTATGTTCGTGGTCACGGGTAGACTGGCGAGGAATTGCATCAACATCTTCTAGCCGCGCGAGTTTCTCGAACTACCCGCACTTGTTCTTGATTATTCACTTTTGCGCTAGGGTTGTCACTTTGCCTACACACAACACTCACGACATCAGCCGGTGTGTCCCTCGGTGTTTTTTCACGCTTACATTTGCTAATCACTGGATTCCACGAAGAAGAAATTCCCTGTCCCTCATTTTGGTTGAAATTTCGATGCTTCCTAATTTCAATCGCTTCACGTACTTTTCTGCTGTAGAACAGACGTTCCGTTGATAGAATTTTGGGACTATGGAGCTCGATCCAGTGGTTTGGTCCCGACTGTAGCAGATGTTCAGCTACCGCAGACTTATTAATTTGGCGTTTTGTTCTAAAATTATGAGTGCAAATCGTGTTAGTCTAAATCAATATAATGTAGATAGTATCAAAACCAAAAAATCTATTTCCAATGTTTAAACCACAACAGGCCTCCCTGTTACATTATGATGCTGTTTAAGATTTACAACAGTTTTTATTTTGAAGTTTAATGTTCCTTTTACGTTTTATACGACAGCTCGTAAAACTGCTACCTGTACGATTCAATTAGTATGGAGGAATTTTGATGTTTAGTTTTGAAAGTTTTTGTATGTGTGGTCGGATTTAATCTTACTTAAAAATTGACACGTCGTAAATAGCACTCTGGTAAAAATAAAATGAAATTGAGAAATTTTAACTAAGTAAAAAACTCTCGTGATACTTAGACATATTTATAAGATATTGTAAGCGGGTTAGTCGCGTATTAAGTGGATATAACGCTCGACATGTTTTATTTTAATTTTATTTTCTTTGTTGGAGAAACAAACAGGAATATAATTGTAGTGTATAGGTGTCTCGAGTACATATGGCAGTCGGTGTCCGAGTGCGATGGAGCACGGACGTGCGGTGTGTATTGGCGAGCCAACCCGATGTATATAGTGTAATAGCGTGACATTACAAGTGGCGACGAGGATAAAAGCAAGTACTTACCACGTGAATCTAGTATTCGGAAAAGATGGGATAGAAACATAAGTAACATAACCTATAAAATCGAGTAACGATGCGCCATGATGCACCGTTATCTTTTTGTAAACAGGTTTGGTTACCTGCCGTTTTAAATTACTGGCATTCTTAGTAGTTTCGGAACGTAATGAAGCTAAATGAAAGTGTTCATTAAATACTACAAAGCGAAATGATTATAACGGCAGTTTTTCAAGAATTAAGTCAAAACCAAATAAAAATAAATGAAATGTTATTTCTTTCAACCGTGCGAATATAAACCTTAAGCAGGTAACCGAACGATGCAATTAATAAAATGTTTGAGGCAATTGACAACATACGGCCAGCCTTCCTAGATTGTCATGCCTATACAGGTGTCGGTGTGTGGCTCCTACCTACCTAGTAAACGGTTTGGTTACCTACCTAGATTGCCAAATGTTTTTAGGTACCAAAATGTTATTTGAGTTTATGTGTAGTGGGTTTATAAAATTGATTTATTATTTACATAAATCACAGCCCGGAATCATTACAATAATTTCCGTCCAACCAAAAGAAATGATATTTATTTTTAATTAGTGAAGTTACCATCTACCTGTTGGTTGGTTTAATACACAAAATTATGTGATGTTGCTAAATTTATGAATGGTTAAGCTATTTACCTAAATAAGGCATTTACTTGAACGATAAAATGTTGTACAACCATCACACTTAAATGTCCTATGGTAGCATTAGTCGATGTTTGAGAGTAAGGTGAAAATCAAAACAAACTAGATAAATACTTACCTAAGTATACTTCCTTACAGGGGTGAATTTACGTAAAAGTAACGTAAGTCACGACTTCATTAAGTGGTTATTTGAAATACAGCTGCAAATGAAAGGATCTATGCATATGTCGGGAAAGTAACACTTATTTAGAGATATCTTCAGAGTATCACTTGAACGTGAATCTTTTGAATTGATTGAACATGCCATAAAATCGTGACTAATACTCTTGTCGCGGATTGACTTACGTAAACATTCCTAACGCCGATTTCGAGCAGTTTTATCTGAGTATTTAATTACTTAAAAACCAGAAAACCAGATGGGTTCACATTAAGTGCTAAATATACCTACTTATAATAAATAAAGAAATATACACCCTGTTGTTATTGGATTACGTTAACTTTAAAGTCGGCAGAAAAAAAAGAGGCATTAAACGGATATGCAACTCTGTACATTCAATTGTATCGAACATTTAATTGGCACCTAAGTACTATGAAATTTTATGCCATTTGTGGCTGAAAATAAGGCATTAAATTGCGAATTTGGAAACAGCACATGGAGGTGTCTGTACATTCAATTGTATTGTTTAGTATCGACCGTTTAAATGGCATCTAAATACTATGAAATTTTATGCCATTTGTGGCTGAAAATAAGGCATTAAATTGCGAATTTGGAAATAGCAGATTACAGAATCTGGACATTTAATTGTCATGTGTGTGAATTGGATAACAGAAATTCTGGTTATTAAAGCTAGTTAATACAGCAGATTACCGAATCTGGACATTAAATTGTCATGGAAAAAAAACCTACTGGTAACAGAATAACAATGACCTGACCTGTACAGTGTGCACGGCTCATTCAAAGCAGATAAAATGTATCTGGTCATTAATTTGACATGACTTTAGCCTTACGAGGATAAATATAGATATATCTGCCGTCCTATCACTAAAACCCATCTAACCCACAAATGATAGTTTTGAGATATGGGCAAAAAACATAAAAACCCATATCTCTAGGAAATGTGTCGATTTAGTCCAGATTTCTTTTATTCTTAAATTAAAACTAAATTCACGCTAACATTATTTAAAATCAATTTAATTAAATATTGTTTAATTTATTAGAAATTCGCCATTTTGTGTTTAAGTTATGCAAATAATTCCTAAAATATGTATGATTTTACTGTTAAAACACGGTTAAGTATACTTTAGCCGTTTTTTAGGATTGAATAATACATAAAACATGGCTTAATAACGGCAAAGTAAATTTACGTGTTTATAGTAATCGTAACTGAGCATTGCATAATAATCTAAAAACATAGCTTAATAACCGCAAAGACACTTAACAATTTTATACTATCGTATATGCTCTAAAAAAATGCTGTAACCGTTTTTAAGCTATGCAATTACTACTAACATCGAAATAATTTGTATGCATTCCTAATCTAAAAGCCCGTTATATGACAAACCAGCGACGATTACTAGGTTTTAGCATTGTCATTCTTTTTAAAAGGAGTTTATCATTTTAGCAATGTCCCGTTTACCTGCAGTACCTGCACTAAGTTTCAAGAGCAATTCAATTTGTTAAATGAATAAAAGACAACTGTATGATATTGTAACCATTTATTTGCATGCATAAAAAACCTCGTTATAAGTTATGTTACAAATTAACATATTTAAACTTAATATAATATTCTAACATTAGTGAAAACTAACATAACATTAATATGAAACAATAAAATTCGCTTTTTACATTGCAACAAATCAATTTGCTATACCGACACGGCGAAAGGTGTCGCTCTTGGATATCCAAAGTTATTCGTATTATTACTATAATACACTATTCAAATAATGTTTTTATTACCGAGTTATATAAGGTTAAAAACGGTTGACATTGGCAGTTCTTACAAAAAGAAACACGGATTTCATTTATTATTCGCCAAGCAAGTGAAAATAGCAATCTTTATTTATTTTATACTTCAAAAATTCAAAATACATTTAGGATTGTTTGACATAAT
Source organism: Leguminivora glycinivorella (assembly GCF_023078275.1). Lineage (NCBI taxonomy): Eukaryota > Metazoa > Arthropoda > Insecta > Lepidoptera > Tortricidae > Leguminivora > Leguminivora glycinivorella. The sequence continues at coordinate 2,407,391 of NC_062983.1, forward strand.
AATTTTCTCTCTTTCCGCTTGATTCCGTTCTTCTTAAAATTTATTTTTCTTTTTTTGTGCGTTTGGTTTTCGACAGTTGCATTATTAATATTAATATTACGAGTGTAGTGCTCTATATCGACGGTGGTTCTACATCGATAAATGGTTATTATTATGTACTTATGTGTAGGTCAGTCCTCCTTTTCTGTATGTAAAACTTCTGGATTTGAAGGGTCTGAATGAATTGGTACAGCATAATACTTATATATATCATACATCTTTTTTTTTCTTTAAACTAGAATCAATATAGAGATCTTTGTTAACAATTTCTGGTAAAATCAGGTGCATCATTGCTTAAAATTGTATTAACTAGGTTAAATTTAAGTCAGTTTCTCTGTTGTTTGTATGAATTGGAGCGGATAAATCAAGATAAAGCTTCATTTTGGATGATACATATGTTGTCATTTTACAATTTTTACATGCTAGGTATAGAGTTCTTCTTCTTTCGAGTCATCACTTGTAGTTTCAATGCGTCTGCGACGGAATAGTCAAAAATCTTCTTTCCTTATATCAAGATGAGAAGCATTTTACGAATGATTAAAGAAGTAAACGTTGTTCGATTTTGTTACAACGAAGGATAAACCCAAATTCGATGATCGTCAGCAACGGTTTTAGCTTGGACCAGTAAAAGGGAGTTTTAAAATTGATGTATTTTCGTCAGCATTGAAAATTAAAGCAGAAACGTTCGACATGGCTAAGTTAGGCAAAGAATTCTGAGGTATCAATCTCAAAAATTCTTGAAACAATACACAACGATAGAATGTTCCTTGGTAAAGATCGAGTTGAGCAATCCCCTTCTGTTCTACATTTATCAAACTTACTGCTGGTGTGATGACTTGTGGTCGGTTTTTCGGTATTCATTTTATTCGCAGATCTCTGTTATCGTTTGTATCATGAAGTTCGTAACAAGCCTAAAAGAAATAACATTAATTAATTAGATTTTAGACTGCATTATTAAATCAGCTTGACGGTAATATAATGTTGCGCAAGTAATCCATACCTACATAGGTACTAAAACATTGTAAGGTAAATAAATGCTTACAAAATGTATGTGGCTATGGCAATGCCTAGTGTGCCTACATAGCAATAGGATGGTACAATGTAATTTCTTGACTTTTTTGTTTACGCTTTATTTGTACACAATAGTTTTAACTGGGCTCTTGATCGAATAACTTATGAGTTAGGTATTTACTTGTCGCGGCAAACGTGTGATAATACGTTAGCAAAACGCAAGTTGTGCTTGAAAAAAACCCTAAAAAAAGATATTTAACACTTACCTGGTCTTCGGTTTCTTAACATTTTAAGGAGAAAATGTTCATTCACCGGTCACTACAGCCTTCGCACAACCTTCTGCGCGCGAGCCGCTCGGCCGACTGTCGGACTGGCGCAATAACTTTGAAAGGTATACTTTTACAACTAGCGGGGTTTTAGCGTAGCTTTGCTGGTTTGTCCTGTTTCAGTGTGGCATTATGAATATTTTTTAGTAATAAATTCACCGTAAAGCGCAGTAACTAGGTTTTAGTGATGTATTTGTAACCGAAATTACAATTAAAGTCTTTAAATATACGGTTAAAGGACTTTAGCCGTGTTTAAGCGTAGTATTTTATTTAAAAAAGTGAATGTTATAAAATGTAATAACGCAATTAAACGGCTTTAATGGGAATTTATGAAGCTTATGTCAAGTAACGTTGTTATAGTTATGTATCGTGTGATAGAACTATGAAGATAAACAACTGCTAAGCGCTTTAATATAAGTTATAGAAGACAAATGTGGGTTTGCGGTTTTATACTATTGAAAAGGGTTATAAAATAGTGCACTTAGCGAGGTATGTCGACTCTGTATCTCGGTAACTAAAAATGATAAAAATATGATTCCAAGACCAGTCGATGGGGAATTCTTTCCTATTTAAGAATATTTATCCAAATGAAAACTGGTAATATGCAGCTTAGAGGGGTTCTAGTGATAGGACGGCAGATATGTGGAACCAGCAGATTACTGAATCTGGACATTTAATTGTCATGTAAAATAAATGAAAAAAAAAATACTTACCTTGGTTAAGGCAGATATATTTATCTGGTCATTAAATTGTTGTAAACATAGTTAAACAGCAATTAAAAAAAAAAAAAAAACTGAACATTGAATTGTTGCAAATATGAGCTTAATGATAATAACCTAAACACGAAGTAAATTACGGTTATACTGGTTGAACGTGCGCTTAAATGACGCTTAGATCAGATGATAAATGCTATCTGAGCCTTCAATTGTCATAATAGTAGATTGACGTCGGTCAATAAATATCATTAAATTGAAACCGAAATAAATTACACATATGAAAGAAAAAAATACCAAGGCATCCAGTGCCTGAGAGTCTGAGACAACTACCCCAGTAAAACACTCAAGTACAATGACTGAGTACTTTGAGATAGCATAAGTTGAAATATTTTCAATATAATATATTTTGACTTGTGTTAGTTAGAATCATTAAATTGATTGGGTACAGGTTGCCCCAAGAAAGTCCAGTATGGCTTCTTAATTGTCGTTGGAGGTATTTGACAGCGAAGGTGATCCTACATCAGTAGGAGTTTGGTGGGAGCGCTGGAAAAGAGCACTCTTTATATACCTAGATGCCGCTGATGTCAATCAGAGTGAAAAGAGTGAAAAAAATAAATAAATAAAGACAGTTCATTGGTTTGACATTGCATTGTATATAAAAAAAACACGTAGTGGTGCAGCTGAATTGAATAAAATTAAGCGAACGCTTGATACATTTCAACAACGCGGAAAAAAAAGAAGTTGCTAACTCTGCTTACCGTCAACAAGGCTTTGTCAGTATGGGTGACCTCAAGAGAAAGACATGCCTATTTAAGTTGATCTATGATAGATTTTCAAAGACAATCTACGTCAGTTGAAAATCATTACAAAAATATATTGGTACTGAAGGTACTCGTTATCAGTTAGGGTAATAGGTACATACTGCAGAGATTCATGTAGGTGAATCTCATACAAGTCAGGTGTCCAGTTAAAACAAATAAACTAATGGATCTGTGAGCCTCTATTGAACTAATATAGAAAAAAAAATAAGAAATAAAAATGCTGAACTTGTTTGCGTAATTTCACGGGAGGATATTGAAATGTGGTCTCTCTTTCGTGAATACATATTAAATTTGTATAAGATTTTCCAAGCGAACTAGTAACCTAAGTTTGTAAATTTATAAAATAAATCTCACTAGTGACCTTATTTCGTCTGGTCAAGAAAATGAACAAAAGGACAACAATCAGCGGCTGAATCAGCTTTGTCTGTAGTGATTGTAAAATGTTAAATAATCACAGATTTCAATGCTTCACGTCAATTATCTAGGTACCTAACTACTTACAATGCACATTATTTAGAAGTTAGGGAACATGATTCTATTCTATATATAAATGGATTGATAGACTGATGTGAAGTTAAGGGTACAACTGAGAGAAATTTGCCTTGTGAATCTAACAAACTCGTCTTGTTGCGTGTTTATCTGTTTGAAACAATAGTATTTTAGTAAAGGGAATAAATCACAATATTGATGATACAAGTCGAATTTGTACGAACCAAACAACAAGGTCAAACTTGTTAAAATATATTTTATTGAATCAGCCAAACATTATGTTTAAATCAATATGTGACATGTGCTTTTACAAAATCGACTTGTTGGTTTAAATAAAAGATTGGTTCAAAAAAAAAAAAACAATAATATTTCCTCCCACGAACGCTCCGGCTGTGGAATGAGCTATGTCAAGGTATTCCCCGATGAACTACAGTATGGGGTTCTAAAAAAAAAAGGAGTATACAAGTTTCTAATGGGTCGACGACGCGCATGTGACACCCCTTGAGTTGCAGGCGTCCATAGGTTACGGTGACCGCTTTCAATTAGGAGGCCCTATAACTGTTTGCCACCGACGTGGTATAAAAAAAAAATGTAGAAGGAAGTGTAACTACACTTAACAACATCAAACTTGTAGTTCGAATGAAAGAACACGTAGGCGCAATTTTAACAAAAAAAAAAAATAGAAATGTTGAACGAACATTAAATCTAGTTGTTTTTCTCTCCGTGTGACACATAAATAAACGCTAAGTCTGTCAAGATATAACATCTCCTGAAGGAATTTAAAGACACAGCTGCAAAAACAAATTCAAATCGTGGTACCTGGGGAGAAACACTGTGCTTACCTACTACGAGGTAGTTACCTCGTAGTTCGGTGAGCTGTATAAGTATTCTGTTACTCCTGTTACTCCGGTCAATTTCAGTATGACTTGATGCCTTGTAAATGGGCATGCTGATTTGTTCGGTTAACAGCGCAAAGAAAGTAAATGAAGGAGATAATATTTGGGTAATAATTTACATAATATTTTATCAAAGGAATGGAATGCACTCCCACCATAGATGTTCCCAGAAAAATACGACCTCGGTCTCTTTAAGATAAAAGTGAATATGCTAAGTATTACTGAATCGGTGAGCTCCATCTTCGACTATATCTTCACCTTCCATCGGGTGTGACTACGGTCAATCGCCAATCAGCCAAAAAAAAAAAAAAAGTGGTTTTGTAATTTCTTTAATAATCATATTATAAAATAGCCTAGCCTAAGAGTTAAGATCTTAAGATAGATAAAGAGATAATAATAATAATAATAAAGATGTTGATAAAATACTTTAAAAGAAAAGTGTTATCTAAAATATATACATACTGTGTAGATATAAATCGGATGTTAGTATAATTGGGTCAATTGGGTAAGCACTTCTTAAATAGTATATGAACAGCTATCTATTTTAGAAAATTAATCGTTGATTACTTTGTGTGGTACAAAGTATCTACGAGAAAGAAAGCTGACCATGATGAAACAAAATCAATAAAACGATAAAGTGGATACGTGACCCTGAATCGGATTTTAATGCATATTCTATATAGTATCTCTATGTATTACAATGCAATGAATCACGAGCCCTTTCGATCCAGAAAAAAAAAACAGGAGACAGTAAAAGTTTTAATAACTATGCACTGCAATTTATAATTAAATTTATGAGTAGATCTAACTAAACATTATAATATCCGTAAGTATTATGAATTGCATTAGATGAAATGAAATATGAAATAAAATGAAATAAATGTTTATTCAAAAACTAAACCTACAAGTAAATTTATCTTCTGCCAAACCAGAGTATGGTTTGTCGGCAGACGAGGCTCCAGATACATTAGGTTCTATAACTAAATACTTATATATTATGTACTATTTACTAGTTACCTAGCAATAATAGGTGCATATAATGAAGTATAGGGCCGATACAATCAGTTATCAATGTTATCATCAATAATTACCTAATATACATTAGACGCCTGACAAGCGACCTATTAAAAAAAAAAAAATGTAAATCATGAAAAGGTATGAAATTAGTGAAATATTATTGTACGAGCCGTACACCTTAGATGATATGATTCTTGATGGTTGATGGTAGTCTTGATAGAAACACTGATTTTTGATACACTTATAAATTTATTGATAACCAAGGTATACTGAGTACTAGCTAGGAGCACGTATAAACATAAACTAATGCATAAATCGATGTATAGCGTAATCGCAAATACAGCGATCAATCAATCAATCAATCAATCAATCATTATTTATTTGCAATAAAACATAACTAAATGCATGCAAATGCAATCAAGCAATGCAAAGCAATTCTAATCAAGTCATAATTATATTAATTTTAATGCTGACGCGAGAAATGTGCGATGCTTGCATTGTACAATTATATTGTATGCTATTGAAGAAAGAAAAAAAAAAAAAACAATCATATATGTATGTATAAAAAAAAAATGTACTAATCTAGTTTTCAAAACAGTCTGAATTGAAAAAGGTAACAGATTTAAAGAAGAAGGAGTGAGACTGACATCTAGGAATTGTTGTTAATAAAACACACAAGTATGTTTGAGTATACACTGCAGGTGGTGGTGCAGCGTCCGCTCTGAGTCAACCCTCAGACCGGAATGTCCTAAACATATGACTAAAGATAGAAAATTAATCCCTAATTATAACTACTTCACATACAGTACTAAGTGGTAAAGACGGAGATGATCAAGTTAGGAATGACGAAAGTGGGCAGACAATTAGAAGAAACGTAGTTCATTAAAAAGAAAAAAAAAAGATACACGGCACAGCATGGCAAGTATTTGAATTAAAACTAAATTGACCTATTATTTAAATATTTATAAAAAAAAAAATTAAAACAAGAAAGGGATGTAGTGTATAGGTGTCTCGAGTACATATGGCAGTCGGTGTCCGAGTGCGATGGAGCACGGACGTGCGGTGTGTATTGGCGAGCTAACCCGATGTATATAGTGTAATAGCGTGACATTACAATAATGTAGGTACATAAAACATACCATTCGAGTGGGTATAGGTAAACATCAGTTCTGCAAAAAGTACCTATGGCGTATTCATTTTGACTTTATAAACTGGCAAAATAAGTAAGCACGCCTAATTACTCTTCCGCTCCAAATATATATCACCCCATTAGCAATTAATAAGCCCATTTTACACGAGTAATTCATGTAAATACTGTAAACACACTATTACTATCAAAATACGGTAATGGCACGTTAATTACTAATGTTAATATTAATTAACTGACGTACTTATCAAGCTTAGCGCAGCTTAAAACGAGCTTTGTTGGCATCAGTTAATTAAATTTCACTGATTAGCTTTTCCTGGTGATGATATTTATAGTGTAACTGAGCTGTGACACAAAATAATACTTAGTAAGTAAAGGTCGGCCATTTTTTTCAAAGTTGTCCACCCCACTTTTTTTGTAACATTACCCATGTTACGCGATTCATACTCAGAATCGAAAGCTCTTTCGATCCTGATAGGAGAAAAAAATGTCCCAAGATTTCCATACATTTTTTAGAACCTTCCATTCCGTTACCGCCATACAAAATGTATGAAAAAATGGTAACGGAATGGGAAAAAACCTTGGGACACTTTTTTTCTCCTATTAGGATTGAAAGAGCTCTTGGAAGATGAGATTTTGAGTGGAAAACATATAAAAATTTCCAAATCCAAAAAAAAAGTGGGGTGAACAACTTTGAAATAAAATGGCCCACGTATTAATGTATCGAAAACAACGAAACGAAAAGACACTTGACTTGATATCGACCTGAAATTTGACAGCAGTTTAGGGTCGGTTTTTTCCCTTTCTAATTCATGGCACTATCATTTTCGGGTACAATCAAAAATAATAACAATCATTAAACTGGAATACAGAACATTCTTCTGGGTAATGTCAGTGACTAATATCTGAATACTTTTATGTGGCTATAAAAACTCAAAAGCAGATATACTCGTAATATTGGACAATTACAACTTGAGCTCAATAATTACTTCGAAATTACATTAAAAAATCACTTTCAATCAAACACGTGGGTAATTCAATCATTTAATCGAGAAAGAAATTAAACCGTCATCGCGGGCGATTAATCACGGAATTAGTGGTCAAGGTGTGCTCGTTTGTTTTCGAGGAATTTGGGGCCACGAGAATAGCGGTAGCGTGCATGTGTGCTCTAGGTCAATTCTTATACACACACATACCTACCTTAGATAAACTGACGCTTCAGGCGTGACGCGCATAGTAGGGTGAGTCATTTTTCCTTTTTTTTATTTTCTTAGGAGGCACAGTCACAAAAAGGTGCCATTTTGTAATTAATTAGTGTACATTTTTTATTATGTTTATTTTTTTGCCTCCGGATTTCAGTTGAAGTTTTTGTATTTTGTATGGAGTAGGGTGTAAAAAAGGTTTAAATTTTTGAGGTTTTTTTCTTCATTTACTTTCTTTGAACCTTTAGCATGCTATTACGCTGCCAATAATGGTATATATTAGTAGTAAAGTTTTAAATTAAAATACAATATATACTCCGCACACCACACAAAATGTACAAAAAAATATATGAAAACTTCAAAGTGGATCCGGAGGCAGAAGATTCATTCAATATTGAAAAATAATTGGAAATACTGTTTATTTGCATCAGTTTGCAAGTTTTTGTAACTGTGCCCAATGAAAATATATTTTTTTTTCCATACAGGAGTGATCCACCCTAGCGTATAGTCCCAAAAGGGATAGGTGCTCTGCATACGGAACTGTTCCAGTATCAGTGCCTCTCGTAAGGGATAATTTATCATTAGGACTGACGAATATCTTGCATTCAATTTGTGCTTGACTGAATGACAACTTTTGAAAATCGTTTTGATCTCGGCGGACGTTTGAAATGTCAAAGCCGTTACGCCTCAATTCAATGGAATTGGCCTGTTAGTTTTATGTGGGCCATTTTTTTCAAAGTTTCCAGTTTTTGTGGATTTGGAATTTTTATATGGTTTTCACTCAGAATCGCGAGCTCTTTCAATCCTTATACGAGAAAAAAGTGTCCCAAGGTTTTTTCCCATTCCGTTACCATTTTTAACCCCCGACGCAAAAACGACGGGGTGTTATAAGTTTGACGTATCTGTCTGTCTGTCTGTCTGTTTGTCTGTCTGTCTGTGTGTGTGTCTGTCTGTGGCATCGTAGCTCCCGAACGGATGAACCGATTTAGATTTTGTTTTTTTTTTGTCTGAAAGCTGAGTTAGGAGTGTTCTTAGCCATGTTTCATGAAAATCGGTCTACTATGTTGCAGTCGGGGGTTTTTTCAAAATTTTAATTTTGTGGTTATTTCATACATTTGGTATGGCGGTAACGAAATGGAAGGTTTGAAAAATGTATGGAAATCTTGGGACATTGTTTTTCTCCTATCAGGATCGAAAGACCTCGCGAATCTGAGTATGAATAGCGGAAAAAATACCCATGTTACAAAAAAAGTGGGGTGGACGATTGGGTAACGGGAAAGTTAGTTAAGTATACACATACATATAAATACACCCTAGAATGAACACGGTGTATATAAATGTTTAAAGTCATTATTCAATTAAACTATAATGTACTCTTATATCCGGAAACAAATCCGCTGCTTTCGTAGCCTCGAATTTAAGTGACACAATAATTTATGGATCGGACACAGCATAAGTAATAAATTTTATCAAAGTCTGTCCGCGTTATTAATTACAGTGTTATAATAAACCATTATTGCAGCTTGTGAATGAAACGAATCATTATTATTCGCCCGAATTTTCGTTTTTGGTACTCAACTTTCATTCATTTTTGCAAGTAATTGGTTATTTAAATGGAAGTTGCAAGACTTTTTGCAATTATATTAAGTTTTTTGAGACATCTTAATCATTACCCGTGTTGTGACGGGTTAAGAATTTCACCACCCGTTTACCCCCCCTTGAATGTCGTAGAAGTCAACTATAGGATAATTATGTGATAATTTTAACCTTACATGGTAAAGGGGGGGGGGGGGATTATCCTCCAAACACACATAAACTTATGGGTCTGTGTTCAAAATTACATTTAGTTTTTAAAGTTTTTTTTTTTATACTTATTTTATTTCGCTTTTCTACTATATTGTCCAATACAGCGATAACAAAGTTCAAGACCTCTCACATATCTGTTATCGAAAAACAACAAAAAATAAAGCAAACAATGGTTTACGCCGTTCGGAAATGACAAAATGTCGTTACTGAGCTAATTTATACGTAAATCGACGCCCGGACGCCATTCAAAATGTTAATTTATCACTGGGGATCTTCATGGATACGGTACTATTGAAACTCGATTGTAATGTCTCATGACTTTCATAATGTACACGAGAAACTGGATGACCGGTCTGGCCTAGCGCGTAGTGACCCTGCCTGCTATGCTGCAGTCCCGGGTTCGAATCCCGGTAAGGACATTTATAGGGGGGCAAATGTAACTGATCCATTTTTTCCATTATTACACTATTAAGTTAAGTTCCAAATGTATCCATCTCTCTATTTAATAATATAAACATGGTAAAACACGAAAAAAATGGATCAGTTGCAATTGCCACCCGGTAAAAATTGTCCCGCTGTACCTTAATACCGACCAGTGGCGGCTGGTGAATATTACTGCTAGGCAAAATGGAGCAAAAAGATTACCTACCTTAGGTACTTTACTATTAATCAATTTTAGGCAAGCCTGTGGGAATAAAATAATAAAATATTTAAAAATAAATATTGGAGACACCTTACACAAATCAACTTAGCCCCAAACTAATCAAAGCTTGTACAATGGGTGCTAATCGACGATATACATACCCACTTATATAGATAAATATATATTTATATACATAGAAAACATCCATGACTCAGGAACAAAATATCTGTGCTCATCACATAAATAAATGCCCTTACCGGGATTCGAACCCAGGACTGAGCTAAACCTTTTTTCAAAAAATTATTCTTATTCTTATTATTCTAAACCGGTCGTCAAAATCGACTTGTATGGAATCGGCTTGTATGGATCAGCCCGCTGCTGATACCGACACTCCTCTACCTCGGTGCCCCCCACTAATGCGTCAGTGACAGTGACTTATGAAGCCCACTTGGAGCATCCTCCTAGGGGCATCTCGCCCAGCAACAAGCCGGCCCTGGTTGCCTCTTCACCGTGGGCACAGTATAATAGAGAGTAATATCGTACCGTATGGCCACTCCCGCTCCCCGCTGAAAGCGCCGCACACCCCTCTCGGTTACCTCACAGTTACCTCCTGTCAAAAACGCGAACAGTCAACCTGTCATATCTCACTCATACAAGCACGTTCACCTACACGAGCTCAGAATGTGTGCTAGGAACGCACCTCTTTCATATATTTGATCGCCAGTGTCCGACATGTGCCGTGGGTGACCATTTGACCAAGCCACGGTTGCTAAGCCCCTCCACCAAGGTAAGCAACCTGTTGGGGGATATTATTATAATCTTGGCTCAACCCTTAGTTACAGTCAGCAACTGTTAACACTTATACGAATAAAATTCATCTGTCTAATTAATCCTCACAATCTCACTTAAATCTCGAACCAAACTCACTCCAACCCGTAGTAACCCTTCATTTATGACCGCCTCTCGGGACAGTTAACTGAGATAGGTCGTAAACTGAAAATAGATATATCCGAAACACTTAGCCCATTGTTTACCGTACATTATGTGCTAAACTTGCCTGATTTTAGATAACTAGTTCCGGAACTCAGAGCATATAAAATATAATACTAGAGAGCGGACAAGCCGTCGGCGGACGCGTCAAAGTGGTTAGCTCATTGAGCACACTGTAATCTGCCCCCATAAGCCCAAAAGCGCTATCTCAAACGAATTAAATCCATAACTAACTTATACTTGAGTATAACTGCCAGTTCCAATTTCAAAATCATTTGGTTTTGAGATAGCGCCACTCGGCTTAGCAGGGTACGCCCAATGGCACAAACGCTCACGAAACGCTCACGAAACGAAACGCTCGTAGATATCTATTTCTATCGCTCTTGCGTATTGGCGCGACAGAGCCAGACTACCTTTCGCGGCGTTTTATTTTCACTTTGCGTCGCAGAAATACCATCATTCGGCTACGGCACTAGTGCAGAGTTGTCGTTGTGTGCGTGCGTGATGAAACGACTTGCTAGTCGTTCGCATGTACACAGACATGGAAATGATGCGCGTGTATTGCGCAATAGCTATAATTGGCTCTGTATTGCTATTCAAAATGTATATGTATATTGTATCATTCATAGCTGTTGGAATTCCTTGTATAAATAAATAAATAAATAGCCCAATAAGAGCATCCATCTACACAAGTGTGTGTAGGTTCAAGAACTTGCGACAGGGGTACTTTCGCGAGAACACTCACCAAAAAAACTTTTTTTCTTAGGCACTTTCGATCTAGGACAAAAAATAAGAGACATAAAAATGGTCCCGAAATTTTCGATTATTTTGCATACTTTCCACTTTGTAACCGCTGTACAAAGTGTTTGAAAAATGGTAACAAAGTAGAAAAATTTGATTTGAGACGCTTTTTTTTACTTGTAGGATCAAAAGGGCTCGTGATTCTGAGTAGGAAAAACACTAACCTGTTTTAGAAAAAAAAGTTTTTGAAACTTTTTGTCCGACCTCCTTCCTTCCTAGATCTTTGTTCCCAAACCAATATAGTATGAAACGTGAGAGCATATTCTAGGTATCGAGTGTACCGACAATTTGGGGCACTTGCTATTACGTATTAATTTGTTTGAAGTACGAGTATACGTCTTTATTTTTGTTTTAATTAAATGGCTATCAGTTCACTATTTCGCCAGTGTCAAGGTGATATGAGCTCATATTAATTTGTGATATTAGTACGGTAAGTACGACAGTGTACGCCGTACGGTGAGTTAGCACTTGTAAATTGATAGCTAGATTTTACAAGAACACGTGGACTACCGGCCGTTGACGACAAAAGAAAGGCTAAACGCGTTTCGAGATTAATTCTTCATCAGCTTCTCATACATCTTTATTAACTAATCATCATCATCCTCCTTGCGTTATCCCGGCATTTGCTACGGCTCATGAGAGCCTGGGGTCCGCTTTGACAACTAATTCCAACATTTGGCGTAGACACTAGTTTTTACGAAAGCGATTGTCATCTGACTTTCCAACCCGAAGGATTAACTAGACCTTATTGGAATTAGTCCTGTTTCCTCACGATGTTTTCCTTCACCGAAAAACGACTGGAAAAATATCAAATGACATAATAATAATAGCTTTAACTACTCATTATAAATTTAGAAGCAGTTTGAACTTGACACGTTATTTTTTATTTATGACATGTATAAAGGAAGTGTTTTTGTTTTAATTTTGAATTTAAACAGGTGAAGCGGCAGGTGCTTTACAATTAGAGTTTGTTTATGGAATAACTTTTTATAACATCTGTCTTTAGTGGAATTCGAATGTGACAGTGACAGAAAACATGTCAACAGAAAAACCTATTATTAAGCTTTTTTATATATATTTTTTAATTTTAAAGCTTTTTGACAATAAGAGACAAAAAGTCTCTAACAGTCTCATTTGTTACTTTCCTTGTTTGTTACCTCATACAAAATGTATCCCATAAAAGAGTCGTATGGGACATTTTTTTTTGTCAAAAAAAAATAATTTAAAAATGTGACATAAGAAGAAAAACGCTTTTATGCCATGACCGATTACAGTGTGTCAGCTACTCATCAGTATTTTGAATAAAGGATAATTTATTTACTCGTACGAATTACAATCTTCATACTAAGACTTACCTCAAGTTTTTAGCGCCACTTATTAAATACTATCATAACTGCATTGATGATGCCTACATTTTTTTTCAAAATGTGTACTGACATGATGTCAGTTGTTATTATAAAAAATAAAAACATGCAAATATATTTTGGGAAAATATGATTTTTGCCACTTCCAGGCTGCGAAACAGCGCCATCTAGTTTTAAGCCTAAAAAGCCCATACATTTCAGGGGTACACATTTTGATAAGGGCTTTGTCAGTCCCGTATTATATCGTTCTTCATTTGAATTCTCTAAAGGTAGGTAATCCATGCCCTAACTCGAACAGAGCCAATGATTAACAGCAGTCTAATGACCTCCATATTATTCAGTTGACTTTTAGACAAGCCTATAATAATACTACGAGTCTGTATGGCCCTTCAGAATCATAATGTTGTAGCCTCACCCCACACATTCAATATCACAGTACCAATTTAATTTGATTTACCTCACAATAACAACAGCCTGTTTTAATTAATTTACCATAAAATGAGCCATTAAGTATTTTGGCATATGCGAGCTTGCATGGTTTCGTGGTAAGAATTAATTAAGGTAATCAAAAGGCATGATTCAATTTGAGGGTAAATTAAAATTATTTATGAAATTAATATGTTAGGCTGGTTTTAGTGTCACGCGGACCGACCGCGCGGAGCGATTCGCACCGGACTAATATGTATTAAGTTCAGGGTGCGTAGCCGAATGGCACAAACGCTCACGAAACGCTCACGAAACGAAACGCTAGTAGATATCTATCTCTATCGCTCGTGCGTTTGGCACGACGAGCCAGACTAACTGGCGCGGCGTTTCGTTTTCGTTTGGCGTCGGAGAAATGCCATTCGGCTACGCACGCAGGGAGCGTTTTAGAGTAAAGCGAACGGGTCCACGCGGACTACAACGTCAACTTCATACAAATTGGTCGTGCGGGTCACTCCGCGCGGTTGGTCTGCGTGACAGTAAAACCAGCTTTAGAATTTTAATGAATTTTATTTTGATATTTTGTTGGTGTAATTAGAAGTTAAAATATGGCTTAACCTTTGTTCGATTTTGTTTGTTTTGGATGTCCGATGGGCCCCGATGGGTCTAATGAAGGGTAGCGGCCCTTTAAGAGCAAGTGACTTGATCTTGGACTTATTAAGTATTTTGTTTGTACTCACATCAGCAAGAATAATCTTTACTTTTATATCAAAGTTTTTAAATTAAAAGGTCGATTCAAAATGTATTCTAAAATAAATATACCTCTAGAAAACATGGTTCTTACAAATCTGAACAATTTTGGGTTTTGATTCCCACAATTTTAATGAGTTACCTATGAGTATGTTATTACTGATAAAGCCCATGTTACCTTTTAATTTTTTTCCGGTTCGTTTGAAAAAAAGTTTTATTTTGTAATTAGGGTGGTAAAATATGTATTTATTTATAGGTATCTTATTTTTTTTTTTTTTTATACCACGTCGGTGGCAAACAGGTATACGGCCCGCCTGATGGAAAGCGGTCACCGTAACCTATGGACGCCCGCAACTCAAGGGGTGTCACGTGGTCAAGTAACTTTTAAATTAAAAAAAAATCCTAAATTAGAACTTGGGTAGGTAATAATGAATTATTTTATATCGTTGACTTTTTACAATTATTGCAAAACTTGTAAGAACTAACGTAGGTAGTTTTAATAGCAACCATGAAACAGAGTAGAGGCCTCAAGCCGAGGCCGAAACAACTGTAATTACCGGCTGATTGCAAAAGTTCCGGATTCGACACAATCTGGGGTTCTGCAAGAGGAGGTTTTTGGGAAACAGTAGTTAAAAACATGAATTTCCAAATATTATCCAGTTTTCAGAAGTAAAAAAAAACTTAGATGATACTTAAACTACTAAGCCACCGAGATTAACCAAGCCTGCAAAATTTTACAGCATATAGGTCACAACTGATGTCGATTATACCTATGTACCTAGTGTGAGGTTTGAAACTGGATTGGAAACTATGGCTGGCTGTGTGAAAGCGCCATCTAACAGTCACAAAGGTACTATGGAGCCGCTAGAGCGCCATCTATTGCAGAGCTACGTCATAGGCCAGGTTAGCTTGGTCATAATTACAATGAACTATACAGTATACTCCAAACTGTTTCAAAAATCTAACGTCGCGATAAACGTCTTTGGTATCAATACTAACGGTGCTTCTACACGGGCCACAGAATTGCCAGCAATTCACATACTGTCGCCGTGTTTGTTCAATACTTGGTGCGTACTAACTATGGAGCAAACAAAGCAATGTAATGTGAATTGCTGGCAATTGTGTTGCCCTTGTAACCTATTGTTATATGCATATGGATAGGTACCAGGTATAATGAGAACGAAATATTAACTACTTAATATCTAAAGAACCCTTTAATCGATTATAAGGCCCATTGAATCGGAACCCACGCGTGCTTCAAACTTAAAACTGGATCAGATATTCGAGTATTGTTTCCAAACTTGTTAGTTATATTTTCCTGGAATTTACAGGTTTTGTGAGCATATTTTGTTGCATTGATAAATTTTATGTAATTTCTTCTCAGAATTACTAGCTTTTTCTATTTTAATCGGCAAAAAGTGTCCCATACAATTTTTTCCTACTGTTACTTTTTTTCATATACATAGTTTGTATGGGGTAACAAAATAGGGAAGTGACGAAAATGTATGGAATGTCTGAGACATTTTTTTTCCTATTAAGATAGTACGTGCTCGCGATTCTGAGTAGAACCTTCACTAAAAATATGATTATACTCATACTTTATTGAATTTACTAATAAACAATAATCTTTAAAAACAATACATATTATATGGAATATAAAACTTAATAATAACCAAAAACTTAAAAAGAACTGTACAAAACTAAAATATAACTAATTGAACTAACTAAGTAACTAACTTAAAAATAAACTTATTAAACATAAAAAAAATACTAAAAGTTAAATAATGGGTACTAAAAAAATGTTTCAAATTTTAAAAACTTTCTTTTTACAAAATCAAATATACACAGATAAAAATGTAAAGATCAAAGTCAATCGTAGGCGTTCACCCTTGGTGCTGTTACCCCCCACAGTTTCACCTCCAATCCATTAATCTATATAGACCCATCAAAATATTGGATAACATTAAAAACTAACATTACATTAAATTCAATATTGACGGTTTTAATTATTGACAATGTTGAACATAAACAATGGAATCTCTATAAATAACGCCTACGCATCGATTCTGGGTTTAAAATAATGTTTATATCATTTTTGATGGTATCCTTGTTCCCATGTGCCTTAAGTTTTTGGAAGTGAGGTCAATGGATTCTGAAACGGAATAAAAATATTAACCTATGTTATTAAATAATAAGTTATAATAGGTTGATAGGGGTAACTCGAATTTCATAATATTAGATTTACAAAAAAGACTTTAATTTTATTTTTACCAGAAGCACCTACGGGTACGTACCTCTAAGACGATTTGGCAGTCCCTGGCAAGAGTTACTCTTGAGTCAAGAGTGATTCTTGGCAGTAGCTACTACTACTAGTCTTGTTTTGTGGTTGTTCAACTAGGTTGTTGAGACTTGAAAAGATGTAACTAACTAAGAGTCAATTCTCCATAAAAACGCTCTTGACTTCCTTGTTTTTGAAGATAGAGCAGTATTTTTTTTTCAACATTTAAACAACATTCAACACATTATTATTTTTATCTGTGTCGGACCGTTTTGATAAGCCCATCAAAAATTTCCAAAAACGGACTTATTGATTATGGCGCAAAAAAGGTGTGGTATTCAAAATTGGTAACAATTAGCCAGAAAAACTAAACGGTCCGTCCGACACAGATAATTTTATTGTTATTCGGATTCTCAATGTTGTTACGATTGATTTAGTTTTGAAGGAGGAAACAGTCGAGAGCGGAACCTTGATTTTAAAGATTTTTTGCGATATCTTTTAACTGAGTTGTTCTGAATCAATTTTTTTTGTCAATAAATCTAGTTAAGTAATAACACTAGTATATTTAACTAAAATTCCCAAGTTGAAAGGCTCCTTTCCATTTAAGCATTTTCTCTCCTGTAGCGTCTTAATAGTTATTTGTTATACAAGGGGGCAAAGTTGTATTTTAACGCCGAGTGTGGAATTGAAAAACGAGCAAGTGAAAGGATTCTATAGTTGAACCACGAGCGAAGCGAGTGGTTCGAGAATAGAATCCTGAACTTGCGAGTTTTTTAACACATGAGAAGTAAAATACATTTGCACCCGAGTGTAACACAAAACTTTTCCCCTCACTATAGCGAGGAAACTACAACGCAAATAATGCGTTTATCACTGCTTCCAGTAGTTCCACAGGTGGTAAATCATCTTTATTACTAGATTCACCTACTTTTATCAATTTTAAAGCAGTTAATTTGACTTTATTCAAGGTCAAATTACTTTACCCACTAGTGGATAAAATGCGTTTTTACCCGCTGGTATTAAAGGACAAAACACGTGTTTCCGAGCTAGTGAGGGGAAAAATATATAGTCGCACCAGCGTCAGCCAAAATGGAAACTCTTTACTTGTCCTTCATCAACTTTATCAATACCACCGTGTCACTTAATAAATAAACCAAAGAAACCACTCTTCATTGCCTTCACCGCCATTAGAGAAGGAATGGTCACATAAAACTCATATAAAACCGTCATAAAGGAACTCTTGTTATATAATAAACTGTAATGCCTGTCTGTCCGTCGTGGTTTATATCCTGGACGTTAATAAAAGATCGAGGTCCTTCAACTTTCATCTAAATTGGGTTATTTATTGCGTGAAAAGGTCATATAATGTAGTTTCTTTTCGATATAAAACCGCCTTCACAAATAAGCGCGTTACAAAACACGGAGAAACTAAAAAGCAAAAAATAATAAACCTTTGAATTCAGATTTCTTATCGGATTGCAATAATCTAAACATCCAAATTATAACCAATTCAATTATTTTTGTAGTCGGTACCAGACCTGTTCGTCGCCTTGCTATTTCCTGTTTGCCCCACCCAACCATACCTACGCAGGCTGGCCCCGACTCCAAAAATAATTGATTTGTTTATAATTTGGATGTTTAGATTATTGCAATCCGATAAGAAATCTGAATTCAAAGGTTTATTATTTTTTGCTTTTTAGTTTCTCTGTGTTTTGTAACGCGCTTATTTTTGAAGGCGGTTTTATTTTTTGTTAAAACGTTTATTTATTTGTTGATTTTTAGTGGTTCCTATTAATATTATATGTATCAGTCCGAAAATATGTACAGTAGTGAAAGAATTATCCTTTAACTCCTAACCATTGAGGAGTTGACCTTCCATCATCAGCTCAGCCACATAAAATTATTACCATCAGGCGTAAATACTGGTGTACCTTTGAAAAATACACTAAACACATTACATGTATAACATTTGAAGAGTTCCCTCGATTTCTCCAAGATCCTATCATCAGATCCCGACTTGGTGCCAATGGGACCATCTCGCGGTTACACCTGATCGATTGAAAAAAAAAATTTGAAAATCGGTCCACGATTCTTGGAAATATCGAATAACATACATACTTACTAAAAAAAAAAAACATTCAGTCGAATTGAGAACCTCCTCCTTTTTTTGAAGTCGGTTAAAAATGTGATAATTTTGACTTCGAAACTCCGAAAATAGTTAACTTCTGGCGACTTTCTTTGACAACGTATCGGCATTGTGATACAGCGAGGAAATGTCGCTACTGTCGCTAGTATCCTTGAGGGCCTATTTCAGATATAGTTAGGCTATAGTTTTAGGTTTAGTCTTAATTTTATTTCTAAATGTAAACTTATTCACTTTACACTATACATTAGATTGATGAAGTATCACAAACATTCTTATCTAGGTCATCTTGGATTTGTCCAATGTCATAAAATGGCGTCGTCATATTTCAATGATGATCTCTGAAAATAATTTACATCAAAAGTGTCGGCCTATCTGAAATAACAATCTTTGACGCTAAACGCCGATCGAAATTCAGTCTGGCTCTATAGACTTGTTGTAGTCCTAAGGCACCCCAGTGGTGCAAAGGGCTTTCACAAGCTCGCGCCACGCCTTTCTATCTTCAGCGACCCTCGTGGCCTCGCTCCAGCTCAGACCAGCCGCTCGTAGCTCATTTTCGACGGACCGCTTCCATGAGTGAACAGGGCGCCCGGGGCCACGGCTTGCATTCTGCGGTTTCCAGTCGAAAGCAATGCTCGCATTATTTCTTCCCCCTCTCCGAAGAGTGTGTCCAATCCATCTCCATTTTCGTGTCGCGATTTCCTCGTCAATGGGTGTTTGCTGGCATATACTCCACAGGTCTTGATTTCGGATAGTGTTTGGCCAGAAAACGCGAAGGACCTCAGGGACCTCAGGGACTTGTTGACGAATACTTGGAGCTTTTTCGTTAGGCCCTTTGTCACTCTCCACGTTTCGCAGCCAAACAGTAGCACAGATTTCACTATGGATTCGAAGAGGGAAAGCTTGATTAGTTGTCTATAGACTACTTGACCCTTTTTCAAAGTATGTCTTATATTATTAATTACTGTCTAATTAAACGAAAAAAATAGTACCATATTTTATTACGACTTTAACCTGCAAAAAAATTATTTAAAGTTTACTTTTACGTGATCAGGCAAAACAACATCAGCCATATTAATCTATAGAATACCTATGACATGACGTCAGTATATTTCTTAGAAAAAATATTTGACACTGTGACAGCTGAGCACCGACTATGAATTTTAATACAATTATAATAGAGGTTGCTTCTATGGAGATTAGATTAGTACCTCTAATTTCCATAGTTGATTTGAATTATGTGACGTCACTTCAATGGCCAACACCGTTTTCGGAGTCCATGATTTAAAAAAAACATACACTCATCTTTAATGAAAAATACGAAGTCATCAAGCACTTTTAATCCCCGCAAGCTATAAAATATTGATTTCTTAAGTCAAATACTACAGAAAACAATAACTTGATGTGCTAAATTCGATATGAGTCTAGTAGCCTATTACGATAACGATATTATTGTAAATCTTTATGCATTTGGCTATGTAAAGGCAGAAAGTGACGTCCTAAATTTTAATACAACAAAACCTACGTTCGTTAGAAACAGAACTATCGATGAAATAATTAAAATGTATGCCACAATGTGTTACAATCTCAATGAATATTAAACAGAACGAATCGATATCGTTTAAAACCGTCCTTTTAATTTATCTTCCAAGTAGTTAATAAATTATCGAATACACTCCCCACATTACACACGCGATGTGTTAAAAATCGGACAAGTGGGTCATACAGATTGTATTGTAAATTTTACCTGTAAACACGTCTAAACGCACAAATACCTACATTACTAAACATACAGTGGTATATTTCACAACAGTGGCAATTGGGAGGCACACTGACGTTTTATCCCGCCAGGCGGCGCCCGTGCAAATGCCTAGGCATTTGTCACTGTCATTCATATTGAGGGAGAGAAAAAAATGTCGTCTTCTCGCTCTCACGTAAGAAATTCTTCATCTGTGCAATGGACTAATGAGGTGGCGCCATCTGTCATTACCTTTGAGTGTGCCTCCTTATTGTCGCGCGACAGTAACACTTTGCCGTTCATTGGCTGTTCAACAAGGAAATAGTGACGCTGACTATTGTTAGTCATTATGCCACTGTCAATGTCACTGTGGTTAAACAGCCCATAGGTCATTACTAGCAGACTGTCAAAGATTTGGACTAGTAGGTAAGGAAGGTAGCCTGCTAAGGGTCCCCCCACATCTAGCGTCTCGCGAGCGTCCCGTCGGGCCAACTGTATGGGCAAAGCCTGACGCCAGTGACGCCGCGTCGACGCGGCGTCTTTTTTCATACAGTTGGCCCGACGGGACGCTCGCGAGACGCTAGATGTGGAGGGACCCTAAACCTAAAGTCTGGGGGTCCGAAAATCGGTAAGGGCATTTACTTGATTCACAAAGCTTTGTTCAGTTTGGGGTTAGGTTGATAATGTGTAAGATTTTCCCTTATATTTAACTAGCTTTTGCCCGCGACACTCGCGTTAGAAAGAGACAAAAGGTAGCCTATGTCACTCTCCATCCCTTCAACTATCTCCATTAAAAAAAATCACCTCAATTCGTCGCTCTGTTTTGCCGTGAAAGACGGACAAACAAACAGACACACACATTTTCCCATTTATAATATTAGTATGGATTTCATTCTCATACGTAAATCAGAACGTAGTACCATTTATAATATTAGTATAGCTTTCATTCTAATAAGTAAAGAGGTAGTGTCAGACTAACTTGTTCAGTTCTTAGATTAAAAAAAAAAATTTTTGGGATTGAGATTTGGGCTAAAAAGACTTAATCAAAAATAATGAATTGTTTCCACTCGCAGGATTAATAAGTACCAAGCCAACCCCACTTTCAAATATTTACCCATCGACCTAAATCCAGCAACTTCCCGAAATGGATACTTAATGAAAACCGCCATAACCCATTAAGGCGATATTTGCTAAGCACCGATAATTGCGAAGGTAAATCTTTTAGAGTCCCGTCCGTCTTCGGACAGCATATTAAAGTTCCTCAACTCGTAAAGAGGAGTTTAAAAACAGCGGCCGCGGTGGGTGGGGGCCCAGTTGTAGCGGATAAGACTTCACATTGTAAGCCAGCATAGAATAAAGCGGCTTGCAGAGCACCGGTGAAGAGTGTCCATAGATGCCTTTCCACCAGAGATTGCGCTACGTCACAGATAAAAATCAGTAATAATTCTTCTAACAAATTTTGCGCCGCGCAGTTTGTCCTTGAGTAGCGCTCGCACGCAGCGAAGTGCAGCGAGTACATTGTGTAACCAGAGCATGGCGGTCGCGTCAGCACAGTATGGGCCGCGCCGCGCTGCCGCGGTGCGTGCGTGAGAGCCAAATACCAGTCGCGTCGCCGCTTCCGGAGATTAAGTACTGAATCTTCCTTATACTGTGACTACGTGGATGTGTTTGATATCCACCAATCAGCTGAGTGCATCTCTAGTCGAAAGGCTCTCTTACACATCTCAGAAGATACTATGAAAATACCTTCCTAAACTAAATAAAAAATGAATACTGCTGGAAAATGAAAACTTAAATACAAACCATCGGTTTCTATTGGAAGCTACCACGGCAACCGTAGCTACGGTGTTTTAGCGTCAGTCCGTCGGCAGTGAACTACAAACGCTTGAACTGAATTGAAGCGAGATCAACAAATAGTGCGAAAAGGACGGTTGATCGATCGTTTATCACGCGACCGTGCTTGCCTGCCTGTTCGCCACGGGCACACTACATGTCGTGTTTGTCGCCCCACTTGACAATGCTTGTACTATAGTCTGTTACATACTTGAAGGTCAATGACGACTCACAACACATGTTCGATGTGATGTGCTAGACGCTTATCGCCATAACTGCGACCCCACCTTTACGAGGCTCCGCGGTTTCCCAGGTGTGTTTTACGACCCCCAACTTAGTATTAAGGGTATGAACAGTGCTCACAGTTTTTACAGCTTCAGCAATGCGCATGGATGCGCGCAGTGACTTTGTAAAAAGTAGGTAACTACTGAATACGAGATATTTAAAAAATATTTTTTTTTATACTACGTCGGTGGCAAACAAACATCCGGTCCGCCTGTTGGAAAGCGGTTACCGTAACCTATGGACGCCTGCAACTCAAGGAGTGTCACATTATTTTACTTAAGTATATAGTTTATTCATGGTAAACACATAACTATCTACACAAGGATTACATAAATTTTGAAATAATATTTAAAAAAAATGTATGTCGGGTTTACCAAGAAATGGCCCCGCCTCAGCATAAATGCTGATGCTGGGGTCAGCGCTGATCTTTCAGCGAGAGCTTGTGGGCCCTTCCGAAACGTCTGAACGCGGCCACAATTGCGAGGCGGTATTCAGCGCCATTATTAGATAGGCAAAGGACTATATTAATCGCACAATAATAAGCAATTAAACTGCTGAGGTTTTGATGGTAGCATAAAATTAATAATTATCACAACATTTTTAAAACGCAATAAAAAGAGCTTGTAGAAAAAAATATGGGCGGAGATGAAAAAATATCGCTAATTTAACATGTATGAAACTCAATTCTCATAAAACTAATATAATTAAGTAACAACCGTATTCTTACCCCGTTATTCATAAACGTTCACTAAAGTTATCAAGCCGATATAGTTCGTTTGTCCCTTTCCGACGTATTGGTGTGATAGAAAGGGACAAACGAATTTTATCGGCTTGATAACTTTTTTTTTTTTTTCATTTATTATTAGGGGCGTGTTTCGTTTTCGCCTCTACTAATTATAATTAAGATACGCCGTGAATAACTTAATCTGTGTTCAATGAAAGACGAATTACGTATTTGAAATGCGTGCCTCGTGCACAAATGATTTCGACTATCTGGACCAATCTCGGGATTGGGACGGGCCAGTCTCGTTTCGTTTGGATCTATTTCACAGTCCAATCAATTAATTCAGCAATTCCCGTCAACTTTTTACAATGCCACGTCAGCAAATTTTAATTGATCCTATTTTGTTACCAACATTTAGTAATATAATTCGACTTTCGTAAGATATATACAGGATAATTGTTATAATTAAGAAAATATAGATACTAGAGAACCTTAATGACGAAATAAAACTTACTAAAATCTCAATTCATCAACAAAATCTTGGTAACAAAATAGGAATAATAAAAACAAATTTTACTTTTTCCTTAATTTTTGTACAAATTTTTCGAGAACTGCTGGTATGATATTCTTATATTTAATCTATGCTTTATTAACCTTAAGCCGAGGGCTGAGATATGACCTCACTGTCTCTGGTCGATTCTTGGTCGATTTTTGATACTCCAGCGTTCTTCCAACTCAGCCACCAAGACTTCAACCAAACCAGCCCTTACCATCACCATACCGTACCCTTTTGGCATATTTTCTACAATATTTATTTATTTTCGTTTTCTTAAACCCCTTAATTGCCAAGAGTGGCACTGAGACTTTAGTAGTTTCATGTGCTCTGCCTACCCCTTTATGGGATACAGGCGTGATTGTATGTATGTATGTATGTATTTATTTATCTTCTCAAAGCCAAAGTAAAATACTTATTCTTTATTCAAGTAGGTTTACAATAAGCACTTCTAAATCGTCTATTATGTACATTTATCATCTTATTCCAAATTCTTTCTTCTTCTTTCTTTAACATACGAATTATTTTGAAATAAAACTTTAAAAACAAATTTAACTTTTCCCTTAATTTTTGTACAAAGTTGACGGGAATTGCTGAATTAGATATTATTTCAACGTTAGTTTTAAATAGTGAAGGTAAAGATTTAATATTTGACTTTTTTCAATGGCAATATAACCTAACCACAAAATTAAAATTTTAAAAAACCCGCCGACCGCGACATAGTTTACCGATTGTCATGAAACATGGCTAAGAACACTCCCGACTAACTCAGCTTTCACACAAAAAAAAACGAAATCCAAATCGGTTCATCCGTTCAGGAGCTACGATGCCACAGACAGACAAACAGACAGATAGACAGACACGTCAAACTTGTCGTTTTTGCGTCGGGGGTTAAAAATATTAGAAAATTGCTTGCTTTTGGCGAACAATCAATTTTTCGTGGCGCGAGCCAGTGACACTAGTTTGCGAGATATAAGCTGTTCTACTAAGGGTCACTTGCGCCACCAAAAATGGAGGGTTTAGGGCACCATTTTATATGGAATTTGACAGTTGACAGCCCACTAACCCTGAGTTAAGCGGGTGGTCCAAGTCCCCCTAACAAACCTAAATAAGTTGTTTCACACAATTTTGAAGACAAGCAGTGGATAAAAAAAATGATGAACCAAAAAATTATCACGACATTATACACTAGATGACAAAAATTTAAATTTAAACTTTACTTAAAATCATTTCCAGAGGATTTATAGATTCTTTCACATAGCAGTACATTACGATACAAGTGCGTAAAAAAGGAAGTTACGATACAATTACGATACAAGTGCGTAAAAAACGATACGAGTGGCGATAAATTAAAACACGACCGAAGGGAGTGTTTTAAATCGACACTAGTTACGAATTTCCTTTTCGCACGTGTATCGTACGACGTTTTTCAGTACAGATGAGCCTCCGAAGTTTCGACCTAGCATATAATGAACCACTTCTCGCACTAGTGCGTAAAAAAGACACCATCTGTACTGAAAAAGTCCTTTTATTTCAGCCAGAGCGAATCGGGAACGTCCAAAAGGGGAGCGTCAAGTCCGTTGGTCCAACAAATGCCGACCAATTTGTCGGCCGTGTCGTGACGTGACGCGCATCCTTCATCCACTAGCGCCATCTAGTACTAACTGTAGCAGTTTACTTTTGGAACGTAAATAATGAAACTAAAGTTCTGTTGAATTGAGGGAGCGCTTACGGGAGTTATTCTTGAACATTCTTGTTTTTCTTCACGACCGGTATATCCTACGGTGTAGTGTAGTGACCAGGGTAAGCCGCGGTCCTGTGTTTGAATCCTGGGAAGGGCGTTTATTTGACATGTGCACAGATAAGTTGTCTATCAACAAAACAAACCTTCTTGAGCTTAACGTAGAACTTAGTCAACCTGTGTAAGAATGTCGTATGATATTATGTATTAATATTAACACTAGAATAAGTCTTTTAATATAATTTAAGGTACTAACTTTGAAAATGAGTGCTTCATTTCGCCGTTAAACGTAAGTTTGGCGAAAAAAACTAGAAACTGTATAACGGTAACCTTTGTTTTCAATAAATAAATATAATTATATATTAATTTGTTTAAAATAACTAAGCAATAGTAAGTGTAGCTAGTCATAGATTACAGTTATTTCAATTCCGTCACAAAAAAAATCCTATCTCGATCTAAGTTATTGTCCTTCAGTCAATTAGGTAATTTGAGACCTTCCCAAGTCCCAATTTAAGACTAAAACGTATTATCTTCTTTTCTTTTATTTGACTTCTATGCCTTTCCTAAGACCGTGACAGCTTTTGTCATGACAAATGGCATTACAAAGTCGTTATCGTAATGTTATTGTCGCTACAATCATTATATATTATAAAGATTTTTTCTTTGTATTTCTTTTGGAATAAGGTAAAAGTGTGTTTACATATTTTTGCTTGTAATTATTCTTATTAGTGCATTGTTAAGAATATTAATACCGTGGGAAAACGGGAAAGCTTTTTGTAGATTTTTTTTATTAGCCTCTTTTGTGTCCCACTGCTGGGCAAAGGCCTCCCCTCGCTTTCTCCACTCGACCCTGTTGTCGGCATTCTCCCACCATTTTGTGTAGAATGCGTCCAGGTCGTCCCGCCATCTCCTTTTTGATGGAATTAATTAATCTTAATACGACGGTAGTAAACAATGTAAAGTTATGTCGGCTAAAGATAGTACGTCATTTCTTTATGCATGGACTTGCTTTTGCCCGCGGCTTCACTCGTGTTAAATTAGAAAATTGCAGAATGCCCCCCCCCTTTTTTTAATGAAAGTGGGGAGTTAGAAAGAGACAAAAAGTAGCCTATGTCACTCTCTATCCCTTCACCTATCTCTTAAAAGACACGTCAATTTGTCTCTCCGTTTTGCCGTGAAAGACGGACAAACAAACAGACACACACACTTTCCCATTTATAATTATTAGTATGGATTTGTGCAGTAAGTTTTCGTGTTCGTCAGCGGGCTTTTCTGTACGAAAATATAACCGTCAATACTTACAATACAGAAAGGCGCTGGTGGCCTAGCGGTAAGAGCGTTCGGCTTTCAGTCTGCTAGTCGCGGGTTCGATCTCCATCTCGCACCAATGACTTTTTCGGAACTTATGTGCGAAATGTCATTTGATATTTGCCATTCGCTTTTTGGTAAAAAGGAAAACATCGTGAGAAAACCGGACTAATCTCAATAAGACGCGCTCATTCCCTTGCTACTTTTAAATCCCATCTGAAAGATTATTATCTGTCCCTTTATTGGTCCTAATCTGTTAAAGTTATGAATACCATGTTTCCACTACCCAAGGGTTGCCTGGAAGAGATCGCTCTTTAGCGATAAGGCCGCCTGTTGTTTACCTCTGTAATAAAATTTATTGTTATGTGTGTGTTCCTATGTACATTTCTGAGGTTGTGCAATAAAGTGGATTTGTATTGTATTGTATGGCCAAGTTATAGTTACCCTTCGGGTTGAAAGGTCAGATGACAGTAGCTTTCGTTAAACTAGTGCCTACGCCAAATCTTGGGATTTGTTGTCAAAACTGACCCCAGGCTCCCATGAGTCCCATGAGCCGTGACAAATACCGGGATAACGCAATGAGTATGACTTACAATCCACTAATATTATAAATGGGAAAGTGTGTGTCTGTTGTCCGTCCTTCACGGCAAAACGGAGCGACGAATTGCCATGATTTTTTAAGTGGAGATAGTTGAAGGGATGGAGAGTGACATAGACTAGTTTTGTCTCTTTCTAACGCGAGCGAAACCGCGGGCAAAAGCTAGTATTATATATTTTGTCCTATAAACAATAGGACCGAAATTTTCTCAAACAAACGAACCAGTAAGTAGTAGGTATTGGAGAAACAATGTTCCAGAAACGTTGAGATCCTTTATATAATTAATCAGGACCCGCATGTCGTTGCTTGAACAGCATTAGTCTCCCGGTCTTACTTCGATTTCTTGTTGACATTGGCTCTCTTATCTTATCTTATCTTTTTCATGACTTCAGAAAAAAGAGGAGGTTCTCAATTTTATTCGACTGAATGTTTTTTTTTTTTTTAATGCTGGCAACATTTGTGAGTTGCACGGGAAAACGTCCCACTTTGTCGATTGCTAATAACGATATGAGTAAATCTCGCCTTAACGGTAACCGACAAAGTGGGACGTTTTACTAAACACACTCACATTTATGTTGTAAAAATATATTAAAAATGAAAATTAATAAATTGTGGCGTAGGCGAGAGGCTGGCAACCTGTCACTGCAATGTCACAGTTTCGTTTTCTTTCAACCCCTTTATTTGCC
This sequence comes from Leguminivora glycinivorella, assembly GCF_023078275.1. Taxonomy (NCBI): domain Eukaryota; kingdom Metazoa; phylum Arthropoda; class Insecta; order Lepidoptera; family Tortricidae; genus Leguminivora; species Leguminivora glycinivorella. Next base: position 2,435,719 of record NC_062983.1, read on the forward strand.
AAGAGTGGCACTGAAGCTTTAGTAGTTTCATGTGTTCTGCCTACCCCTTTATGGGATACAGGCGTGATTGTATGTGAAAATTTTCAGATAAAATTGGAAATCAAATTATAAAGTAGGTAGGTACTTACAAAGACTAAAAAAATGTTTAAGGGAAGAATGTACTAAGAAGGTAGTAGTCTCCTATGCAAGATTTTTAGTAGCTTTGTAATAATTTACGAAGTGAACAAAGATAAGTATCGTTCTGAGCAAGTTATGTTAAAGTTATTAAGAAATTATTTGAACTTTCACAATTATTACATATAATTATTTTTTTAAATCGGGATTTAATCGCGTATGACTACATATTAAACTGACCTCCAACGTTTCAGGGACGGCGTTGTCCCCGTGGTCTCGGAGAAGACTCAATCCCTCCCCTCCCGATTCGATTAAGTACCGATTTTTAAAAATAATTATGAAGAAATTAGTAAAATGAATGCCCAGTTAGTTTTTTGACTTCTTTTTCCTGCGCCATAATTATGATCCACTTACTATATGTAATATATCATCTGGAAGAATAAAGAATAATTTGAATACATCAACAATTTTCGATTTCAACACACATCTTTAACCACCAATGACGCTCTTGGTAGCAATACCAAAACCAACCTTCATGCGTCACAAAAAGTTCACAACGCGCCTCACACGCTGCGAAGGGTTAATCATTCTAAACACTTAATCGACAAAGAGGATACAAATCTTTTAACGTGGTACACAGGTTCAATTCAATTGTTATAATATAATATACAATCTTGTGAGATATTGGTGTGTTCGGAGTATGGATAGCAAAAACGGAAGAGAAAATGCTTCGTAGATTCGAGTACCTATTTCTTTTTTTAGGGTTCCGTAGTCAACTAGGAACCCTTATAATATAATAGTTTCGCCATGTCTGTCTGTCCGTCCGTCCGTCCTTCCGCGGATAATCTCAGTAACCGTTACGCCGTGGCTTGCGTGGGCGACGGTCGCGCGATGGTCGCGCGACGGCGATGCGACGCATACGAAATCAAACCTTATCGATATGGAAGTATGAGACGCGACGGCGACGGTTGCGCGACCGTCGCCCACGCAAGACACGGCGTTAGCACTAGAAAGCTGAAATTTGGTACCAATATGTATATCAATCACGCCGACAAAGTGGTAAAATAAAAAGTGGAAAAAAATGTTTAGTTAGGGTACCCCTCTAACATGTAAAGTGGGGAAATATTGTCTTCGGTTACCGCGATAGTTACTCATGAAATAAAACTATGGAAACGGATTAAACGCTGTAAAGAGTTCGAAATGTCGGGATGTATTTTTAAATTCATTATACGCGATTTAATCCGTTTCCATAGTTTTATTTCATACCTATGTAAAGTGGGGACTGATTTTTTTTAAATTCCAACCCCAACGTGTGATATATTGTTGGATAGGTATTTAAAAATGAATAAGGGTTTACTTAGATCGTTTTTTGATAATATTAATATTTTCGGAAATAATCGCTCCTAAAGGAAAAGAAAGTGTGTCTCCCCCCCCCCCCTCTAACTTTTGAACCATATGTTTCAAAAATATGAAAAAAATTACAAAAGTAGAACTTTATAAAGACTTTCTAGGAAAATTGTTTTGAACTTAATAGATTAAGTAGTTTTTTTAGAAAAATATGGAAAACTACGGAACCCTACACTGAGCGTGGCCTGACACGCTCTTGGCCGGTTTTTTTATCCTACAGATTCTAGTAAAACCTTTTCTTAGATCCTTTGAAGCTCATTCCCTTCCCAGAATAATTTGTAAAAAAAAAAAACAAAAAGGAAAAATATGAAAACCGTCAAAAGCAAAACTTAACCCATATTATTTTAGATAACATTGTCAATTATATTTAATGACGAGTTTGAATACTATGATAATTTAATAATACAATCAAGTATTGTGTTCGTACATATTAGTGAACAGAAGACACAATTAAAAGTAACCAGGTAGGAAGATTATTAAGCTGGAGCTTTTTACATATTATATTGGCTAGCTGATCAGTGCGAACTGCTAATTAGGTACTGGTAAAATACTGTCCATATGAACCAAATTTGCCGACAATACAAAAAGTTTAAAGACAGTCAAAGTTTAATCAAAATTGTTTTTTGAAAATTTCTAACTTTCAATATTTTTTTTTGCTGCTCCTACTAAAAAAATTAAGCACTAGAACGCTGCGCAGTGACACCACATTGTGCGCGATTAATATTTATGTTCACGGCTGTGTGTAGGTGGGGCGTACAGATGAATAACTGGTTAGATGCGGTAATAATATAAGAATTAGATTAGATCCGAACGTAGACGAATTGAATTTGCATTGTAGGAAAATATGGCAATGTATTGTCTAACTTTTGACAATATGACAAGTATAAAAAATGATACTTAAATATTTTGTTTTGTCTGTCAGTGAAAAGGTAACTTAGACAAGTTGAGGTTCCTACAAAGTTCATTGATGGAGTTTTTTAATTTTTCAAACAAACCTTCAATAACCGCTTCTTGAAAAACTTTATGCTATGCTCGCAAACATTTTCTCAGCAACAGAGTGGTCAAAACATGGAACAAATTACCAGAGTCCCGGTCGGGGGTTTTTTCAAATTTTAATTCTGTGGTCAGGTTATATGGCATGTTCCATTTATTCACGATCCAAATTGAAGTGATAATCTATCTCTAAATAAGTGTTACTTTCCCGATATATGCATAGATTATTTCATTTGCAGCTGCAGTTCAAATAAACACTCGATGAAGTCGTGACTCGCGTTACTTTACGTGGATTTACCGGAGTGAGATGGCTTGTCTAAAATTTTCTACATCTTTATACTACGAAGAAATATTTGTCACGTACGTTATGCAATACTCATATGGCATTGTTCTTTCTAATAATTGGTGATAGCCAGGTGATGGGTGATAGAGATGTCATGGCGCATTGTTATTTATGAATATAGAGGTCGTAAAGGGTAAAGGTTACATAATTTTAAATTGAAATACATATCATACACGAAAGGAAAAAACGAACAACGCCCACTGGTGGCCGACGAAATTTTCCTAGTGTATGTTATCTTTGATAAGGTTAGGCGCCTATGTGATGTATATATAAGAAGTGTGACTATTTAAAAAATATTCAATTGTTATAGTAATGCTAATTTATGTTGGGCGGGACATGTTGTTAGGCAGAGTGATGGATGGCAGATGGACTAAAATAACAGGATGGTGGCCGCTCACAGATGTAAGAAGCGTTTGGCATCTGTTAGCTCGTTGGGTGGACGACATCCGGAAAATTGCAGGTCACAAAGAACTGGATGAGACTAGCCCAGGACCGGGACAAGTGGCGTACTAGAAGAGAGGCCTATGATCAGCAGTGGGCGATAAAGGGCTGATATGATGATGATGCTGATGATGATGATGATGTGTTGTGTGAGGAAGTCGCCGATATTTAAGTATTGAACGATCGTCATTGTCATTCAAACTCAAATTCTCAATACCAAGTTTAATTATACTATTCATCCAACCATTATCAATACAACAAAGAATTCGCATCAAATTGTAAACAGGCCACACTTTTTCTCTTTCAGACATCAAAAGGTGGCGAAACGTATTTTTTACTCAGCCGCGTGTTCTATCAGTTTCATCTACCTTGTTTGGCAATGTACAAAAAGATTTTGTTGAGCTTCACAGTGACAAAATGTCATAAGTTCATAGTGCTTTCGAAAGGAATAGAATTTTTTGATACCAAACAGTTTTCTTTTGGAATGACTTTTGCTGTGATTTGTGAATGAGCACTTTTCTTTGATTTCTACTTGAGTATCACTTGTTCAGTTGTTAAGAAACTAATGCTTTTCTGCAGATTTGTTTATTAAATTACCTCCTTTAAATATTTTAAATCGTAGGAGGTTCACTAATCAAGTTAATATATTTTTTTGAAATATTTTTGATAACTTATCGATCACACTAGAATGGAACCTATATCCCACTGTCGACTTCTACGATAGCCACGAGAGGAAAGGGGGTGGTGAAATTATTTACGCTCCGTCACACTGTAAAAGACATTTTTTTTATTATTGTCACCACATAGGTTACCGGAACTCTGAATTAACCCTTAACTACTTACGTACTATTTTTAACCCCCGACGCAAAAACGAAGGGGTGTTATAAGTTTGACGTGTCTGTCTGTCTGTCTGTCTGTCCGTCTGTCTGTCTGTCTGTCTGTCTGTCTGTCTGTCTGTCTGTCTGTTTGTCTGTCTGTGTGTGTGTCTTTCTGTGGCATCGTAGCTGCCGAACGGATGAACCGATTTAGATTTAGTTTTTTTTGTCTGAAAGCTGAGTTAGTCGGGAGTGTTCTTAGCCATGTTTCATGACAATCGGTCAACTATGTCGCAGTCGGGGGTTTTTTCAAAATTTTAATTTTGTGGTTAGGTTATTATGTAAGGGGGCAATTTTCAACTGATCGATTGTATTCCATGTTTTACAATATTAACTTGATCTTCGTAATGTATCCACTGAAAATGCGTGCCATAATATGCTGACCAGTAGACACTGTTTAATAATAATGGAAAACATGATGTAAAAGTAAAAATGCCCCGCTGCTGGCGGTTAGGGCTGCAGAGAGAGGAACCGTCGGACTATCCGCGCCGTGTCCAAGATCACCGCCTTCTGCATCTGACCCTTGATCCAACCACCTAGCGAGAGTCTCTCGAGATGTTGGTCGAGACTCTTCACTATGAGACCGTTTGCTGAAACGACTATCGGGACAATGATCGTCGAATCAACATCCCACATGGTGGTTATGTCGTGAGCCAAGTCTAGGTACTGACTGGACTTGTCCTTCTCGGCTTTCAAGAGATAAAGAGAATGCAAAACATGTAAAACATGGACAAAATTAAGTAGTTGATTAGAGAGAAGAATTGATCGAATATTTAGTTGTTATGATATATTATGATAAATATTTTTTAACCGACTTCAAAAAAGGAGGAGGTTCTCAATTCGACTGAATGTTTTTTTATTCTTTTTTTTTTTTTGTATGTATGTTTAGGGTTTGCAAAAACCGGTTAACTTTAAAAACCGGTTAATAACCGAACCTATACCTTCAAAACCGGTTAACCGGTTTTTAACCGGTTTTGCGGATTTTTAGTAAATTATCGTACTACGCAATAATATTACCATTACCTTCAAGAATTCTGTTGTTTATGATATCGTAGCAGGTATTACTTGCACGATGAAGATCATTTTTATACAGTTTTTGGAAATTTTGAAAAATGCAAAAGTTGCCATAAAGGACTTGAGTGCCCATAGCGTATATGGCGCTTAAAACTGTCGTGACTTTACTGTGATAATCACTTTAAGAACTAAATATTTGTCAGTTGTGCGTTTTCTAAGCGTGTCGCGGAGGTCTACAGCTCCCAGAGCCACTAGTAATACAATGAATTAACGTAAGAAAACCAAGATCTTCATTTTACCTTTATTTTAAAAATATATTTTGAAATATACAGAAGAGTCCGGTTATAACGACGCCCAAGGGACCGCTGATATTACGTCGTACTAACTGGATGTCGTACAAAACGAATTTCATTTCGGTTTAAAGATATGTAATTTTTTAGTATGCGTGCTTGCTCATCACCGGCAAATTACTGTCGTATATCGTAATAATAAATAGTCGCATTCCTTGAACCTCGATTTACGTAATTAATATGACAATCGATTTTTTATTAAGTAAAACTAGTTTATACGTAACCGAAAAATAAAAAGTGGGTTCTATTTAGCTTATAAGATTAGACCCGAAACGGACCAATTGTTAAAATAATTAAAACCAATGCTCCAAAAAGTCATATGGCCACAATCTCATCTTGCTACTTGTAGGCAAGACAGGGGCCGTGCTTGGGGCGGAAATGGCTTTGTTTCCTCAATTTACTAGTAAAAACGTTGTCGCTCGTCGTTGTAACCGGACTTACGGACGGATTTTGCGTTAAATTACGTCGTAAAAAGCGGTTGGTCGTTAAAACTGGAGTCGTAATAAACGGATGTACTTTCATAATATCACATATGAAAACCAAACAAATACCTGTCGTCATACCTGTGCTTCCGTTATTCGGTTATTGTAAGCGGTTGGACGTTAGATATATTCGACGACCGGTCTGGCGCAGTCGGTAGTGACCCTGCCTGCTACGCCGCGGTCCCGGGTTCGAATCCCGGTAAGGCCATTTATTTGTGTGATGAGGACAGATATTTGTTCCTGAGTCATGGATGTTTTCTATGTATATAAGTATTTATATATTATATATATCGTTGTCTGAGTAGGTACCCACAACACAAGCCTTGAGCTTACCGTGGGCCTCAGTCAATCTGTGTAAGAATGTCCTATAATATTAAATTTTATATTTATTTATATATGCGGAGTCGTAATACTAACCGGACTTTACTGTATAAAATATTTGAGTGGACTCGGGACTCTTAATTAATCTTCACGTTTAGTTAGATTACAAAATCATGATTATACTATGACTTCTTTAAGAAATTCAGTGCAGGTGCGTAATGTTGTCAATGAAAAGTAATAAATAAATCTTTATTGTTACAAAACATTGAAGAATTACATACTTTTGACCCTTTTTTATGCCTAATTTGGTCATTTTGGGAAATAAATATAGTTTCGGTTATTAACCGGTCAGAGACTATGAAAACCGGTTTTTAACCGAGGCCAAAAAGTCTCGGTTAACCGGTTTTTCGGTTAACCGGTTAACCGGTTTGCATACCCTATGTATGTTACTCGATATCTCCGAGAATCGTGGACCGATTTTCAAAATTTTTTTTTTGATCGCACGGGTATAACCCCGAGATGGTCCCATTGGCACCAAGTCAGGGTCTGATGATGGGATCTTGGAGAAATCGAGGGAACTCTTCAAATGTTATAGGCACATGTAATGTTTTTAGTGTATTTTTCAAAGGTACACCAGTATTTACGCCTGACGGTAGTAATTTTATGTGGCTGAGCTGTTGATGGAAGGTCAACTCCTCGATGGTTAGGAGTTAAAGGATAATTCTTTCACTACTGTACATATATTCGGACTGATACATATAATATCACTAGGAACCACTAAAAATCAACAAATAAATTAACTTTTTAACAAAAAATAAGACCGCCTTCAAAAATAAGCGCGTTACAAAACACGGAGAAACTAAAAAGCAAAAAATAATAAACCTTTGAATTCAGATTTCTTATCGTATTGCAATAATCTAAACATCCAAATTATAAACAAATCAATTATTTTTGGAGTCGGTACCAGCCTGTGTATGTTTGGGTGGGGCAAACAGGCAATAGCAAGGCGACGAACAGGTCTGGTACCGACTACAAAAATAATTGATTTGTTTATAATTTGGATGTTTAGATTATTGCAATACGATAAGAAATCTGAATTCAAAGGTTTATTATTTTTTGCTTTTTAGTTTCTCCGTGTTTTGTAATGCGCTTATTTTTGAAGGCGGTTTTATTTTTAAACATTGTTTCCCAGTAATTGCTCAAATCATATCGCCATTTATAAAACCCAATCCCAATTCCATTATGTCCAAATAATAAATAAATCAGTAAAATTTCGACGAAATAATCTACGCAGCTACATTCAAATTAATTACAATAGATCTAAAAGCGATCTGCGGCCAAATCGCATCGATTTGGGGCAAGGATTAGCGCGGACCGCAATTTGTTAAGGGCTACACGATTTGTCTACTTCTGTTTAAGGGTAGCTATAGATAAATATCTAGGAGCATTCGACGTTTTTATTCTGCTTGATAGCCCGATTTGAAGTGTAATAACGGCTCAGCCACGACAATGGTCTAAGCGCGACAGCGGTGAGCGGCGTCCATACATTAGAGCGAGACACAGCGATGGGACTTTTCATTCGCACGTATGGCTACCGCTCACCACTGCCGCGCTTAGGCCAATGTCGTGGCTGGGCCGTAAACATTCAATATTAGATCTAGATAAGATATAAGCGCTGGTGGCCTAGCGGTAAGAGTGTGTAACTTTCAATCCGGAGGTCGCGGGTTCGAACCCCGGCTCGTGCCAATGAGTTTTTCGGAACTTATGTGCGAAATGTCATTTGATATTTGCCAGTCGCTTTTCGGTAACGGAAAACATCGTGAGGAAACCGGACTAATTCCAATAAGGTCTAGTTACCCTTCGGGTTGGAAGGTCAGATGGCAGTTGCTTTCGTAAAAACTGGTGCCTACGCCAAATCTTGGGGTTAGTTGTCAAAGCGGACCCCAGGCTCCCATGAGCCGTGGCAAATGCCGGGATAACGCAAGGATGATGATGATGATTAGATAAGATATGACTAGGATACGTAGTAATTTACAGCGCTATTCGAACTTGCAGATAATGATACGAAAAATATTTAATCTAGATAACTATGAATAAGATCGGATATGTTCTTAAAACAAAATTATAATTTTTTATCCGTCGTGTCTTATTTCGTAGCGTTTTCTTAATTGATTGTCATTTTAACTTCTGATTAGCAGAAACGTCTGCAATCGATGCCGTTAGGCTTAGAATAAATTTAAAAGTGGAAAATGTCTGCCTTGGGTGAGACTTGAACTCACGGCCGCTGGATCGATACTCCAGCGCTCTGCCAACTGAGCCACCAAGACTGTCATTTCTTTATAAATTATACACCTTGTTTTTTTTAGGGTTCCGTAGTCAACTAGGATCCCTTATAGTTTCGCCGTGTCTGTCTGTCCGTCCGTCCGTCCGCGGATAATCTCAGTGGATAATCAGATTTTTTTTTTCATTGCAATCCTAACGTGTGATATATTGTTGGATAGGTATTTAAAAATGAATAAGGGTTTACTACACGTTTTTTTAATAATATTCATATTTTCGGAAATAATCGCTCCTACAGGAAAAAAAAGTGAGCCCCCCCCCCCCTCTAACTTTTGAACCTATGTTTAAAAAATATGAAAAAAATCACAAAAGTAGACCTTTATAAAGACTTTCTAGGACAATTGTTTTGAACTTTATAGGTTCAGTAGTTTTTGAGAAAAATACGGAAAACTACGGAACCCTACACTGAGAGTGGCCCGACATGCTCTTGGCCGGTTTTTTTCGTTAAATTCGACACGTAGGTTCATTATCAGGAACCACCCTGTATATCATTTTCATACATAATAAATAAATTTATTAGTGTGAGAGACCCTTAAGAATAACATTCAAGTTAGTGTCAAGTGATTGACGGCACATGTCAAAACAAATAACATTAGGATTTGGTAAAGGTTGTCACACACATGTTCAGTAATTATCTTTATTTTTTTAATAACTCGATAACCGTAAAAGTTAAGAGGCTAGGTTCTTAGAGAAATTAATTTTATTTGATCTAAAGAACCTTCCCTTAAAAACGGAATTCAATAAAAACAGGGTATATTTCGTCTACTGTAAATTGAATTGATTTGTTCACTGAAGGAAACGCTCTTATGATTTAATAAGATTTTTTCATCGATCAGAAGCAAGAATTTGATCTTAAAAGTGCAATATTTATTTTTTAATAATAAACTCGAATTTCATAACTAGAGCATCACTATTTACGTATTAATTACTAGTGTTTGTGTAAATGGTGCGAAATAGTACATTAAGTATGATACAAGTGCGTAAAAAAGGAAGTTAGAAACGAGTGGCGATAAATTAAAACACGACCGAAGGGAGTGTTTTAAATCGACACGAGTTACGAATTTCCTTTCCGCACGTGTATCGTACGACGTTTTTCAGTACAGATGGCCCTCCGAAGTTTCGAACTGGCATATAATGAACCACTTCTCGCACTAGTGCGTAAAAAAAACACCATCTGTACTGAAAATATTTTTTGCATCTATATCTAATCCTAAACTGAATTAATCCGCAACCTTGGACACCTATTACGTTATGAAGTTTTAATAATTATATTTTCCCCTCACTAGCTCGGAAACACGTGTTTTGTCCTTCAATACCAGCGGGTAAAAACGCATTTTATCCACTAGTGGGTAAAGTAATTTGGCCTTGAATAAAGTCAAATTAACTGCTTTAAAATTGATAAAAGTAGGTGAATCTAGTAATAAAGACGATTTACCACCTGTGGAACTACTGGAAGCAGTGTTAAACACATTTTTTGCGTTGTAGTTTCCTCGCTATAATGAGGGGAAAAGTTTTGTGTTACACTCGGGTGCAAATGTATTTTACTTCTCGTGTGTTAAAAAACTCGCAAGTTCAGGATTCTATTCTCGAACCACTCGCTTCGCTCGTGGTTCAACTATAGAATCCTTTCACTTGCTCGTTTTTCAATTCCACACTCGGCGTTAAAATACAACTTTGCCCCCTTGTATAACAAATAACTATTTCTCTATGTAACAACGCTTCACCCTGCTAGCCATACTCAAGCAGGTATTTAGGGTTCTCAAAGGTCGGCAACGCGTAAGTGGCTCCCCTGATGTTGCTTATCTCCATGGGCGGCGATGACTGCTTACCATCAGGCGGCTCGACTGCTTGTTTGCTGCCTATTTCATAAAAAAAAAACTCCAATCTGTGAATGTTTTGTGTATTGTATACTGTACCTTCTTAATTATGGACTAAGATCTGGAATAAATGATTTATCCATACTAATATTATAAATGGGAAAGTGTGTGTGTCTGTTTGTTTGTCCGTCTTTCACGGAAAAACGGAGCGACGAATTGACGTGATTTTTAGGGTTCCGTAGTCAACTAGGAACCCTTATAGTTTCGCCATGTCTGTCTGTCCGTCCGTCCATCCGTCCGTCCGTCCGTCCGTCCGTCCGTCCGCGGATAATCTCAGTAACCGTTAGCACTAGAAAGCTGAAATTTGGTACCAATATGTATATCAATCACGCCAACAAAGTGCAAAAATAAAAAATGGAAAAAAATGTTTTATTAGGGTACCCCCCCTACATGTAAAGTGGGGGCTGATATTTTTTTTTCATTCCAACCCCAATATGTGATATATTGTTGGATAGGTATTAAAAAATTAATAAGGGTTTACTAAGACCGTTTTTTGATAATATTAATATTTTCGTAAATAATCGCTCCTAAAGGAAAAAAAAGTGCGTCCCCCCCCCTCTAACTTTTGAACCATATGTTTGAAAAATATGAAAAAATCACAAAAGTAGAACTTTATAAAGACTTTCTAGGAAAATTGTTTTGAACTTGATAGGTATAGTAGTTTTTGAGAAAAATACGGAAAACTACGGAACCCTACACTGAGCGTGGCCCGACACGCTCTTGGCCGGTTTTTTTTAATTGGAGATAGTTGAAGGGATGGAGAGTGACATAGGTTACTTTTTGTCTATTTCTAACGCGACCGATACCGCGAGCAAAAGCTAGTCTTTTATAATTACATTACCAGGTTATATAGCACAAGAGGTATTTTCTCTCAAGAATTTTCCACTAAGTATTTACAGCTCAAAGCCCCTTTACGGGGAAAGTTCGCCGCTAGATGTTTGCGTAGGTCTTGTGTATGTCCTAAAATAACTCGTTAACATAAATTAGGTACGCTATACGTTGTAGGTTTACGACTATAATATATATGTGTATACAGTCCGATATAAAAATAGTTGACATTAAAATAAAAGTTTAAAAAAAAGCAAAAAAAAAATTTTTTGAAGGACGTTTAATCTTTTTTTAAAACGTTTATTTATTTTTTGATTTTTAGTGGTTCCTATTTAATTGATATTAGTATCAGTCTGATTATGCGTACAGTAGTGAAAGAATTATCTTTTCCCCTCACTAGCTTGGAAACACGTGTTTTGTCCTTTAATACCAGCGGGTAAAAATGAATTTTATCCACTAGTGGGTAAAGTAATTTGACCTTGAATAAAGTCAAATTAACTGGTTTAAAATTGATAAAAGTAGGTGAATCTAGTAATAAAGATGATTTACCACCTGTGGAACTACTGGAAGCAGTGATAAACGCATTTTTTGCGTTGTAGTTTCCTCGCTATAGTGAGGGGAAAAGTTTTGTGTTACACTCGGGTGCAAATGTATTTTACTTCTCGTGTGTTAAAAAACTCGCAAGTTCGGGATTCTATTCTCAAACCACTCGCTTCGCTCGTGGTTCAACTATAGAATCCTTTCACTTGTTCGTTTTTCAATTCCACACTCGGCGTTAAAATACAACTTTGCCCCCTTGTATAACAAATAACTATTTCACTCCTAACCATTGAGGAGTTGACCTTCCCTCATCACACCGGATGAAGGACCGATATCCCATACATTTAAGCAGCCACCTTTGATTTTTTGACTTTGATATCCTTCCGACATCCGATATTGGATCGGATAATGTGAAAACGCACTTATCTGCCTCGTTTTAAAAAGTACCTATGTAAGACGCGAAAGTGACGCATGATACCTAAGACAAGTGATCAAAACACGACCATGATATGGCCACTGGTTACCAGAAGCTTACTTATGCTTCATCGTTTGATGATGATGTGTTCCTGTTAGCCCTCATTAGGGACATAGGGCTCTTAGAAAAATCTTCCACTTTTCACGATCCTGGGCTGGACTTCTAAATCCTTCCAGCCTAGTCCACTTGCGCCAGCCTCCTTCCCCACTGACCGCTTCCACGTGGTACAAGGCCGTCCCGGCCGTCTACTGCCAGGTGATTGCCAGCAGAGACCCTGCTTGGACAGGTGGTTGTCTGCTCTGCGCTACGCAGCACGTGCCCTATCCATCGCCACTTCCGTGCGCGTATTTCCTGGCCTATGGGTTTTTGTCCCGTCATCTGCCACAATCTAGCGTTTATTTCATCGTTGACTTACGTAAAAATAATTCGCCAAAGTTTAATAACAGGTCATCTGTCTCCGTCAAATTTACGACGAAACAAAACTTATTGAGTTCGTCGCTCTAAACTGATGATTGATGAGTATAACTGAGTTCAGAGTTGATTACCAACTTCGGAGCACCTGAGTTGGGTTAATTTTTAACTGATTAATGCCTATTTTAGAGTGGTTTTGAAGGAAACGCGTCTATAATCTTATGATTTAGAATAAGTTTAAGTACTTGTTATGACATTTAAGTTTTTCAGTACTTAAGTTATGACATTTAAAATATTTTGCAAATTCATTTTTACAATTTATTTTCACTTGCCTTGTTACTACTTACTTGGCTGGCGCGATAACCCAAAATGAGTTTTGGCCTCCAACATAAGAGCGGTATCGCGCCAGCTTTCGCCGACGCCGAGCTCACGGAGGTCAACCTCCACTCTATCTGCCCAACGATATTTTGGGTGACCAGCAGGACGGCGTCCATTCGGTCTTCCCAAGTAGGCTCTTTTGACTGTCCGATCTTCACTCATTCTTTCAAGGTGACCTAGCCAACAGAGACGATGCGCTTTGGTTTCACCTATTATATTTGGCTCGGCTACTAGTTCTTCAATTTCAGCATTCTTGCGGATCCTCCAACTGCCATCGTCTCTTTTAACGGGTCCCAGAATCTTTCTTAATATCCTACAAGCTTGCCTTGTTAGTTTGGGTCAAAACGTAGAAGCTGAATTTGACCCATTTCCCGATTTCCGATTGACCTGAAAATTTGCACACATAATGTAAATCACGTGACAATGCAATATTATGATGGAGCTGATCTGATGATGGAGCAGAAAGGTGGTCATAAGAACTCTGTTATGAAACGTCGTATCCCCATCGTGTAAGGGGATTTTAGAAACGTCTCGGAGAGCAGTAGATGACTGTTGAAAGAAAGGTACAGTCAGCGATAAAAGGTTGTGCCAAAAATTATTTTTTTACAAAAAACTTATTGTCTTCTATGTATTAGTCACTCACGGTGTTGTTACTGACAGAAACGCTAATGTACCTAATCATTGTGAATTTGTTATAACTCCAGAAAATTTATACATCTCTCTCGCACAAATAATATATCTCAATTACGAGAAAAATGCAAAGAAAGTTACGCATTTAGATGTAAGAGGAATTTTGATACTGCCTGTGATTTTTAGTCTACCGCCATCGGCGCCATCATTACACCTAGATATTTTTATGGCACGAACGAAGTGACACTAGTGAATTCCTGCTGATATTTAGTTCATCGATAACTTACTTTATAATATGTCATTAATTATTGCCGTGGCACTGAATCATCAACATCATCATCCACTGTACCCACTGTAATATGTACCTGTGTGTACCGTACTTTTGTACACGAGGATCACCACACCAACTGGTAAAGACTGTCTAGACACTTCAGCAACGGATGAGAAGGTTGCATTTTATTCACAAGTGTGCAAAGTAATTTCACTTCGGGTTGGAAGGTCAAATGGCAGTCGCTTTCGTAAGAACTAGTTCCTACGCCAAATCTTGGGATTAGTTGTCAAAGCGGACCCCAGGCAAATGAGAATGAGCCGTGGCAAATTCCGGAATAACGCAAGGAGGATGATGAGTGCATCTTCAATATTATCTTCATGTCCTACCCTGACTGATAGAATTGTTCTGTAAATGATTATTTGGAAACTGAATTATTAAATTTATTAAATTGATTATTTGAGGTTTTACAATTAGTATTTTCGTGGTGTTGATGTGGTGAAAAAAATTGTGTTTCACGAATTTGTCCCCAAGGCGAGATGATCTGTCAAACTAACCAATCCAAGGGGGTGAGGTGCGCGGCGTCCGGGCAGCCCCGCCCGCGCGGCGATGTTCGCTTGTCGCACGCGGGAACTCAAATTCGCGCGGCAGCATGACACAGACGGATCGCAGTCATAATGATCGCCGTATTTTAACTGGGGTTTCTTAGTTTTTTCATGAAATAGGAGGCAAATGAGCAGCTCATCGCCTGATGGTAAACAATCACCGCCTTTATTTTTTTTTATTAGGTTTCATCATTTGTGTAAGTAATACTAATGATTTATAGTTACAGTGTGTTTGGTCAGCGTTGTCGGAGCTTTTTGCGTTTTCAGCATTAGTCCCACAGTAAATAGAAGTACAATTTGATTTGATTTGAAATTACGAGTTACAACTATTTACCTGCAAATATATACTGTTTAGAGAATTTTATGGAAATATACCTACTTCTCCTAAACATCATAACTGTAGCTTTTCCTGAATATATAAAAAAAACTGAAAATGGGGACATAAAAATGGGGAGGAGGGTGAAGATTAACATCTCGGCGAGTTTTCTACTTCATTTACAAGTTTTTTCTTATAAACCTATTGTTAACAGAACACAGTAACCGTCAGCTTCTTTGAACATAAACTTTATGTAAAAAGATATTATGTCATGTCACTGCTGTTTAAAAATACACATTATTTTTTTCAGCCGAGAATAAATAACGCTTTTTCATTTTCATATTGAATGCCTTTAACGTGTATACATGCCAAAGTTTCGAATTTTATTCTTGTTGTTCATGAACCTACTAATAGCAGGTTACTTACTCGTATATATTTTGATGATCATGATGAAATCACTCATCCAGTCACTGATGAAATCTGTGCTATTTATATTAAGATATGAATAAAATCTAAAGTATGAAAAATATGCAATTGAAACTTTGTCTATTTAATAAAGTTGCTATTGATATCATATCCTGACAATTATATTTATCTGGTTTAAACCAGACCCCAAATTCGAGGATTCAGAAGAACGACAAAATGCTTCAAGAAAACAGCTTTTCTCTTCGCTTGACTCGTGTTGGTGGGGGCACTACCGCCACTAATATCTCCAAATAAAATACAACCCAGCACAAGATAAAATATCATACTTCATAATAATTTATTGATAAATCAATACCATTCTATGCCTACCTCGAATTCTCAAGTATATTCATATAAAGTATCAACTTTTGTCAAAGGAGTCAGACAGCTTGCTGAAGGATTCGTATAATCTTGCAAATTAGACAAATATCTGTAAATATAAAGTACCGTAATCATACCCACCAAATAAAAATAAAAAAAATTGTCCAGCTTCATCAATGTATGATTATGGACTTTCATCAAAATTTATTGAGAAGTTAAAATACTGAAATCTTTTAACTATTATGGAAAAATGGCGACAGTTGACAAACAAAATTTCTGTCAGGCTGGCCACATGTTTGGCATAGACACAGAAAAAATATAGACGGAGGGTAGCACGATCTAATTAACCTTATACCAAATTTTGAAAGACAGAAATACCTACCCTACCTGATCTTCAATCAGTACTGTATCTACCGCCGCCTTTTCTTTCGAACAACTCAATATGTTTATGAAAATTATACGTAAGTTTGTTCACTAGTTGGACATCAGTCATATATTTTCTAATTGGAAAGTTGTGCTGTAATGACGTCACAGACGCGTCATCTAGGGGTTTCTACAATCTATGATGTTTAGATATCGTAAATGTCACTTGATAACATCATATGAAAATGAAATACTTACGAGTATATATAAATTATCATTTTCTTACCTTTTCACAGTCTTTGGTTAGAATTTTCTTTATTTATTTGTTTTCTAGCACGCAATTATTTTTTCTGCCTCCTCAAAGCTTTGTTCCCCATTGTTTCAATGACACGTGACCACGCGGAGAAAACTGACACAGGTCCGTCCTCTGAAAGCGCCGCCGCGCGACTGAAGAGGCCATAAGTTTAGTGCCATCGAAAATGTTTTCAATTTCAAAAAATTTTTCAAAAAAAATTTTTTTTTGCAAAAACAGGATTAGTAACGGGTCTTTAAAATTGGGTTCATAGTTGTTCCATCGTTCCTTTGCGGATTTGGTAGTATTTGATAAATATTATATTATTTTAATGACGCTACCGGCACAAACTCATCAGATTCGTCTAGATAATCTTATTACCTATATATTGAAGTAAAAAAGAAGTCAAAAAAGTTTTTATCCCAGCTATGGGAACGATTTATTGTTTAAAGAAGAGGTAACTTTGGGATCATTTTCTATCGAGCGAAGTTGTAACATTCATGTTGTTCAACTCCATAACATACTCACCAGATCCTGAAATTTAACATATATCGTTTTCAGATTTTTCCATTGCGTTATCCTATGTTTTTAACGGCTTCAAAAAACGAGTGCGCGCAGCGTCTACGGAAATATATCGCCTTAACTAGTTACAGCGTACTTATTGAATTGAAAACAACTAAAATTTGGCTCGCCCGGGCCCCGTAGACGAATGGCATTTCTGCGACGCGAAACGAAACCGAAAGGCTGCAGAAAGATAGTCTGGCTTTGCCGCGCCAGTACGCAAGAGCGATAGAGATAGATAGCTACGAAAGAGATATTATCGTGAGTGTTTTGTGAGCGTTTATGTCCATTTGGCTACGCACACAGCTCCCTATGGTTCCACTAAGTTTATCGTCATTCATATAATCGTAACTGCATTTTTATCGAACCTTTATCAAGGGTGACGTTAAAATGATTGCCTTTATATTGTTAAAGAAATTATGGCCTTATCGCTTCATGTGTGTAGTTATGTAGTTTTATGAACCGGAGGGAAGTAGTTATTTATGGGGCGTGCATGAAAATCGATCCACTTTGGGTGGCGATGGAATAAAATAAATATTATGTAGAAAGCTCTAAAACTGTCTCACAAGCAGCTGTTCATTAATCTGCGTTTTCAACTATTTCAGCTAATCCAAAATATTTTCCATCTTATACACAGTACACTATTTACTTCATGAGAGAACTGCCAGGCTCATAATATATGGGACTGCATGGCTAAGATGGACGGCTGTTTATAATTTGTCACATTATAACAAGTATCTAAGTGCGAAAGTGACGCATGATAGACAAGTGACAAAAACCCGACCATGATACGGCCACTGGGTTGGTTACGTCTGCCGCATGCATCCTGACAGATGGGCTACTGTAGCTGAGCATTTTTTTTTTGCCATTTTTTTATTTTGATTTTTTTAGGGAATTTTATGTCAATTGTACTCAGAATCACGAGGATTTCAATCTCACTGGGAGACAAAAAGTGTCCCAGAATTTCCATACATTTTTTGTTACTTTCCTCTTTTGTTACCCCACACAACATGTACGGAAAATGTTAGCAAAATAAGAAAAAAATCCTATGGGACAATTTTCTTAACTACTAGAATTGAAAAATCTAGTGATTCTGAGTAGAAATAGCATAATTTTTTAACAAAAGTATCACATTTCATAAAAGTGGCGAAAAAAAAAGAAATGCTTAGCTACTACGATGGCAAAAATAGAGCGCGAGCGCGGCAGGCCCAGAAGGAGATGGAGGGACGACCTAGATACCTTTCTCCCTAACTGGCTGGAGGAGGCACTAAACCGGGAGTCATGGAGGTAAAGAGGCCTTTGAACACTAAGAGAAATTTTCTTTGTGCATTTAACAAGTTCGGCTTGTTGCGGGTTTATCCGTTTGAAACAAAAGTATTTTAGTAAACGGAATAAATCACAATGTTGATGATACAAGTCGAATTTGTTCAAACAACAAGGTCAAACTTGTTAAAAGATATTTGATTGAATCAGCCAAACATATGTTTAAAACAATACGAGTCATGTAGTTTTTATAAAATCGACTTGTTGATTCAAATAAAATATTGATTCAAATAAAATGAAACTTGTAGAATGTACTAGTTACACTTAACAAAATCTAACTTGTTTGAACCAAAGAGCACGTAGGCGCTATATTAACCAAAAAACTTGTTGAACGAACATGACAATTGGTTGATTTTTTCTCTCAGTGAACAGTAATTCTGTTGTAGGACACCTTTATAGGATCGTTAAAAAAACACTATTCACTAGAGCGCCATAATTGTTTTAAGTGCTCTGCCGTGTCACGCCTATCTCATGTAACTCGAAAAACATAGTTTTGAGTAAAATCAGTTTAAAGTTTTTTTTGGTAATTCGATCTGCATTCAATACTGGTGTGGAAATATAAAGAAAAAACTACACAGTTACATTGTAGTAAGTGTAATGCTGATGCAGATGCACAAAAAAAACATATTTTTTGGATATATTTAAAATTATAGGCTATATAGTAGTTAGGCACGACAGGCTCCCCATACAAAGTCTGTTTTGCGACGTCTTGTAACTCAAGTTACAGTAGTTGGACACGACACGTTAACTAAAATATTTTTCTCAGTTGGCTTAGATACAAGTTTATTGTTGTAGTAATGTTGTAATTCAATCAATTAATAATTATACATCGTGTTTCTTTCGTTTCCCGTTAAATTCAACACATAGTTAGGCCCATTAACAGAAAACACGCAGTATATAAAAAATAAATTCTTTTTCGTTTTCATACGTAATAAATTAATTAATTCGTGTTAATTGTCTGACGGCACATGTCAAAATAAATAACATTAGAAAGTGGTAAATGTTGAACCACCCGTGTTCAGTAATTTAACTATTTTTTGTGAATAAGAGTTAACACAGCAGTTTCTTAAAAAAATGTATTTGACCTAATAAACAAACCTTCCCTTAAAGTTGTCGGAATTCAATAAAAGCACGTTGTATATAGTATATAGTATTTGAATGTTTGATCAGATAACTATATAGGTATGTAATCTAGATCACATCTAGATCTAGCCTTAATATGATGTTAAATTTATATTTATTACGTTCTTATAAATTACGGCATAAACTTAACAAAGGATTGTACTACTGACCTAAATTGTAGATAAACAATGCACCTTTTTTGTTAGCAGGTTGACCCAAATCTTTTGTTATCTATCCGTACTATTGTTTAAACTTTAGCGAAATATGAGTCAGTGACCTCCTTATTACTACTGGCCTAGTAACCCACATTCAACAATACAATGGGATGGATAGATAATAAAGAAAGGAGCAATGACTCGTAAGCTGTTGCGTTTTTTGTCCTGTTCCAGTTTTTGTTTGCATGTTCTGGTATAGTATGATTTTTTTGAGATGTTGTTTTGGTTTTTGCCGTAATCTGTTAAACAAAAGCCTTTGTTTCTATTATTCACGTGGCTAAGTCCCTTTTAAACGGCACGCGCTAAAGTCTCAGTGTAGTTAAAAACAACTACCGTATAGCAATAAGGTTCAAATTTATGGAACAGTTCGCAGTATGCAGGTAACTTTTTTCGAAGATGATGACAAACGTGTTATCTCCGAAATGACTTTTTATGGATTTGAACCTTATTACTATCATGATAGTTGCTTTTTAACCCCCGACGCAAAAACGAATGTATGTCTGTCTGTCTGTTGAGTTAGTCGGGAGTGTTCTTAGCCATGTTTCATGAAAATCGGTCCACTAGGTCGCGGTCGGGGTTTTTTCCAAAATTTTAATTTTGTGGTTAGGTTATTAACTACACTGAGACTAAAACCGCGTGCCGTTTACGGTAGCTAGCTTGTTATCATATCGATAATATATTTGTCAATATTAAATTTTTTCAATCACTTTATTTTGCCACAAAAACTTCTATGTCTGCCTATAATGTAAGGCAAAGTCTTCTATGACTGCCTATAATATAAGACTAAGTCTGTCGTGCCTAAGTACTGTAACTGAGTTCCAAATTGCTCGATGCGTAAAAGGCGTGTCGTGGCTATCTACTGTAACTGTTAGTTACGGGAGATAGCCACAGCTCACTAGGGCAAAAACGGAGTTACACGAGTTTAGTGACAAGCTCGTATGAGGAATTGGTAAGAGATTTATGATTTTTTTTTCACTTGGTAGGTAAAGACTTTCATAAAAACACGAATTAAACTTGTTACGCGTATATCATGTAACTCAAGTTACATGACATAGGTATGACACGGCAGTGCTCCTAGTCTAAATTGCCGCGGTGGACCTTACTTGATATCAGATTATTTCATGGTACTGAATACAATACTTTAGTGTAACTTATTTATTTTTTAACTTAGTTATTTAAACATCAGTCTTGCTTGTATTACTGTTCTCGAAAAATGAGCGTTTGATATTTACTAAGCGATATTTTATGTCAACACAAACCGCTATAACGACCTTCTTGCGAAATAAGCCAGTAATAAATAAGCATAAGCATTACTTACAAAATAAGTCCCCTTTTACAAGCGTTTTCCTTTTGTACTAAAATACTAGCCTTTCAACTGATTTAGTGTTCAAGCGGTAACTGTTTATAATACATTTAATATTAATCAAAAGTGTATAGCGGATACAATGACAAGCGGAGCGGAAGCGGTTTATGGCATTTTCAGGATTTGGGACCCCTCAATTAGCGTAAGTTGTTAACAAAAATTAACTCACTGTCAGGTTTGTGACGATAATTAAGCATTAAAGTTCAATAAAAATATTGTTTTTGTGTTAATGTAATTACTTTAGAAAAAAAATTGTGCTTGAATATTTACAACTTTAGTTATGCATGTAAAACTATTTTATTAGGTAATGCCTGTTAAAATCAACTTTTTACTTTTAATTGTATCATTTTTCGGGGCAAAGAATTCTGTAATAGCTATAAGTGGAAACTGTTTTGGCTTATGAGTTAACTATCGTCGGGGATAGTGCAATACCGCGTATCTAACAAAATACATAGAGTTCAACACGGGAACAATTTACAAGGAAATTGGAACTTATTGACTTTGTTAGTTACGCGGTATTGCACTATCTCCGACGCTATGTTTGATTACCTTAATGTATTATTATGTGCTGTATGTTTCCCAAAAAAAAAAAAATGTAGTTTCTTATCCGCTACCCGCTCCGCTTATCACCACGTCCCACCCCAACACACGCACACTGGCAATTTGTACATTTTGTGCGTGCGGGCAAGTAATTGTTAGTATTAATTCGACGCCGTGTTACTTACACACGCGACTGTACTTTACATTAAATTTGTCTATTGACGTGAGTTTTATTACTATACTTGAGGAAATATAGTAATAAAATACCTGTATACTTGAGGAAGGTACAGCGGGGCAAATATCGACTGGTGGCAGTTATAACTGATTAATTTTTTTTATTATTATAATTAAATATTAAGTTGAGGAGGTAAAAGATGGAAAAAATGGATCAGTTGCATTTGTCCCCCAGTTGGAATTATCCCGCTGTACCTTACATCATTATAATAACGTGTAATGAATCCACATCGCTGCTTTTACTTACTTAATATAGGTCAATGGATTATTAATGTCAATTTATTTTAATGTCGGTACCGAGCACGTGCAATAAAGTTCATTATAAATATCAAGTCGTGTTATTAATAAATGGTTATTTTTGGTCATTATTGGAGGCTTTCAACTGCCTCATTTAAAGGATATTAATATTTTTTATATTTTCTTTTATAAAAAATATAGCAACGAAACCTAGAGATAGTAAAAATGTAATACAGAATGGTATATATACCCTGTTTTTATTGAATTCCGTTAACTTTAAGGGATGGTTCTTTGGAACAAATACAATTAATTTCTCTAAGAAACTAGCGTCTTAACTCTTACGGTTATCGAGTTATTAAAAAAATAAAAATAATTACTGAACACGTTTGTGACAGCCTTTTACACTTCTCAATGTTATTTGTTTTGACATGTGCCGTCAAACACTTGACACTAACTTGAATGGTATTCATAAGGGTCTCTCACAATAATAAATTCATTTATTATTGTATGAAAACGATGATTTTTTTTTTGCGAATTTAACTAAAAGTGATATACAGGAACCTAGCTACGTGTCATTCCAAGTCATATGCCATTTTCAACCGAGAAAGTACCTTTGATTGCATGGCTGGTTTTTAAGCATTTTGGACACTAAGCGCCTAAAATATTCCTACTAGCAATGTGGACAGTCAGATTTAATAAAATACGAAGGTCTGTTATACGGCACCAGGGGCCCAACAAGTCTCTTTCCAACTTGTCATATTAGTGACTACCACACGTAAATTCGAGAAATGGAATCAAGAACTCGCATACGAGTTTATACATTGCGACATTAAAATTTGATCTGTTTAGTGGTATTTTACCGTAAAACCGCAATGTTTCTAAAATCACGTGAAAGTTTACGCCATCTGCCATTATAATAGGCCAGTTTCCAATACTTAAAATAAAATATTATATCCAGTTCACGAAATAAAGCACCACATAATTAGAAAAACAAAATGGACTGTAGTTATGTTTACACATAATTTCTATTTAATAAGTCAAAAAGAAAGATATAAAGTGACGTCACTCCTCAGCATTTCATAGTGATTCCATATAAGCAAATCGTTTTGACAGTTCATAAAAAGAAGCTGATTTGACTATGGGTGAAAAACTTAAGAAAGTCACCTGTTGTATGAGTGAGTGACGTGTTCGAATAGATAACACATATTTAAAATTAGTAACACAAACAAAACAAACGCCTATTCGAACACGTCACTCACACATACAACAGGTGACTTTCAAGTTTTTCACCTATAGTAGGAAACTAGCCTATTGAACTTCTAGGAATTCACGAGAAACGTTCGATTTTCAAAATGTCGTAATCAATTCCGATCGTGAAAATCCGTTGGGTTCGGGCGTAGCGGTGTTGTAACCGGATTATACCGCAATCCTCGACTTGTGTGGCTGTCGCGTTGGTGGCAAGGGTTGGATTGAGTTAGGGGTGTCAGAAGAATCTTTTTCTAGTACATTTTTAAGGTTTACCTGTGTGGTGAAGGGTTAAGAATTTCACCACCCCTTTTCTTCCCGTGGGTGTCGTAGAAGGCGACTATGGGATATGAGTGAAATTGTGGCGTAGGCGAGAGGCTGGCAACCTGTCAATGCAATGTCGCAGTTGCATTTTCTTTCAACCCCTTATTTGCCAAGAGTGGCACTGAAGCCTTAGTAGTTTCATGTGTTCTACCTAATACCCCTTTATGGGATACAGGCGTGATTGTATGTATGTATGTATTTTTAAGGTGCCTTTGGAAACTTAGAAAATAAGTACTCTAAAACTAACTTATTCTGCTATCCAGTACCTTTTTAAGTACTTGCGGATAAAATCCGTTGGATTCGGGCGTAGCGGTGTTGTAACCGGATTATACCGCAATCCTCGAGCGATATAGCTCGCGCGTTGGTGGCAAGGGTTGGATTGAGTTAGGGGTGTCAGAAGAATTTTTAGTACATTTTTATGTCGCCTTGAAAACTTAGAAATTAAGTTCTCTAAAACTCACTTATTTTGCTATCCAGTACATTTTTAACCCGCGATGCAAAAACGACGGGATGTTATAAGTTTGACGTCTCTGTCTTTCTGTCTGACTGTTTGTCTGTCTGTGTGTGTGTGTGTCTGTCTGTGGCATCATAGCTCCCGAACGGATGAACCGATTTCGATTTAGTTTTTCTTGTTTGAAAGCTGAATTAGTCGGGAGTGTTCTTAGCCATGTTTTATAAAAATCGGTCCACTATGTCGCGGTCGGGGTTTTTTCAAAATTTTAATTTTGTGGTTATATGATAATTAAAGCCAGTTGAAGGAATCTTACTTCCACCACTCTAAACTTATGTACCTATACATATCTATTATAGAAATGACGGAAAATCTTAGATTTTAGAATGATTATCGGTACTCAGTTGGGTTCGGGCGTAGCGTTGTTGTAACCGGATTATACCGCAATCCGCGACCGTTGTGGCTCGCGCGTTGGTGTCAAGGGTTGGATTGAGTTACGGGTGTCAGAAGAATCTTTCTCCAGTACATTTTTAAGGTGCCTTGAACACTTAGAAAATAAGTACCTACTCTAAAACTAATCTATTTTGCTATCCAGTATATTTTTAAGGTATACTTGCGGAGAATCCGTTGGATTCGGGCCTAGGCGGTGTTGTAGCCGGATTATACCGCAATCCGCGACCGGTGTGGCTCGCGCGTTGGTGGCAAGGGTTGCATTGAGTTAGGGGTGCCAGAAGTATTTCTACTGGTAAGTTTTGAGGTGTTTTATGATAATTAAAGCCAGGAGTAAGCCAAGTAAGATTCCTTACTTAAGTGACCACTCTAAACTACGGAGGAATCTTACTTTGATCTAGAGACTTTTGTCTTCTATAGTTGTAAACTGAAATAGATTTATTTAGTCTATGGTACTAAAGAAAAAGCGATCAAACCCACTGGTGGCGAAGACGGGAATCGAACCCGGGTCTCCAGCTAACGCGGCTGACGTGATAAACCGCTACACCACCCCGACCGCCGAGGCACCCGTCGAAATTTCTCTGGTGTATGTTATTCTTTAGCTGTATTTTTATAATTTTGAAAAACTTCTTCACTACTTCACTTAATTTAGCAACAAAAACTTAATATAAGTTTGATTTGTGTTTTCTATAAACACAAAAGTGACTGCTAATAGTCAAATAATCGTGACATTACCTAATTCGTATTATATATAGGTGGTCGATTTGTATTATATGTATTTCATTTCATTTCATTTATTTATTTAGTAATTACACAGTATTACAATTACAAGATTAATAAAATAAATAAATAAATATTATAGGACATTCTTTTACAGATTGACTGAGTTCCACGGTAAGCTCAAGAAGGCTTGTGTTGTGGGTACTCAGCAAACGATATAGTATACATAGTAGGTATACAAATACTTATATACATAGAAAACATCCATGACAGGAAAAAATCTGTGCTCATCACACAAATAAATGCCCTTACCGGTATTCGAACCCGGGACGATTACTGATTACTGACTTGTGACTAATTACACTATTAAAATGATACAATGACATAATATACGAATGTAAAACTAAAACACTTAGAAAACACAAGACTCCCTTTTATGCATATCTTTACAAGATTGATTTGTCCGTTATGGGACTTTTTTTTTCAGGAGTGCCAGCCCTAGCGCTGGTAATTTGTCCAAGTGCGTTCCGTGCGACGCGTGATTACAGATGTTAATTCAATTCCGGGCCGCACGCGACCGGACCGATTTTTACCCGTAATGAGAGGCACTGCTCCGCATTTTACCCTATTATGATATTGTATGCATAAAACTAATATTTTGGTAATATTGGCTAGTACTTTTAACCTAACCAAAAAATTAAAATTTTGAAAAAACCCCGACCGCGACTTAGTGAACCGATTTTCATGAGACATGGCTAAGAACACTCCCGACTAACGCCGTGGCTTGCGTGGGTGACGGTCGCGCGATGGTCGCGACACGGCGTTACTCAGTTTTCAAACAAAAAAACTAAATCTAAATCGTTTCATCCGTTCGGGAGCTACGATGCTACAGACAGACACACACACAGACAGATAGACAGACACGTCAAACGTATAACACCCCGTCGTTTTTGTGTCGGGGGTTAAAAATGAGTAACTCGAGAGATTGAAACCTGGCATTTTTAAGTGAAAAAAAGATAAAAATGGTAAACAATAAAATGTATTTTTATTTTATTCGGTTTTGGAATACACTTAAGAATTAATGTTATTCAACTGGCACTTAAAATTAAGTAAGATACCGCTTATCAATTTAGACTAGGGGCAGGGGCGGCTCACTCCGCGATTCCATTGCCGCGCTACAAGTACATGCGGGCGGCCGCGAGTTCGCGGCCTAATCAGGGGTGGCTCGCATTTTCACGGAACGCTTGTTCGCACTTTCTATTGTTACTATACGTCGCGAGTTTTTTTAAAGGTTCATATGCGATATCCGCGTGTGGAATGGCTAATAACGCTTAGTTAAACAAACATTATGAATAAAATAGGACAATCTTACACAGATCTACTATTGATTATGTCATTTATGGCCCACGGAAACGTTCAATCAGGCTTGTGACCTTGGGATTTAAACAAAAATATATAAATACTGTATATACCTAAAAAGTACCCAAGACTTGAATATAATAGCATAACATTTTATCTGAGTATTTTTTTTTTAATACATAGGCAACCCTAGCGTCCGACGCTGCGCACGTGCGGCTCGTTTCTTTGTAATCATTTTGTAGGTATTTAAAAAGGCGGCATTTCGTGAACTTTAAAGCAGTGGGCCTTCTGTACTTGTACTATTATATATTCTGTGCTAGGGGGCAAATGCAAGCGATCCATGTTTTCAATGTTTTACAACGTTTGAAAAAATGGATCGCTTGCATTTGCCCCTGTGTTGTGTTTTACAATGTTTTAAAATGTTTACATTATTAGTTAGTGTCCACTGGTTAGATAATACGGCAGGTGTGTTAAGTGGATACACGTGGAACTCAACTTAACACTGTAATACTTTTTAATATTTTTTAATAATAATACTTTTTTCGGGTAGGTGAATAAAACTGAGCAACATCTTGTGCACAACATTTATTATTTAAAATTAGAAATTCACACTTTTTGGCCACTAT
The DNA here is from genome assembly GCF_023078275.1 of Leguminivora glycinivorella. Lineage (NCBI taxonomy): Eukaryota > Metazoa > Arthropoda > Insecta > Lepidoptera > Tortricidae > Leguminivora > Leguminivora glycinivorella. The sequence goes on from NC_062983.1 coordinate 2,462,938, forward strand.
AACTAAATTGATTTTATATACCTACCAATAACGCTTATGACCTACCAGTATTATTCTTTCTTTTCTCCTAAAGTTGCACTTTTATTTCACTCACTTAACTTTTGACACAACACAACACAATTTCTGTCACATTTTGACATCTATCAATAAGCATAGTAAACCATGCACGCATGTAAGTGACCTATACACGTAATGCGTTTATAGTTACTGCGTGTATATACTAACTAGCTTTTGCCCACGGATTCGCTCGCGCTAAATCCAAATATTCGACATGCTCCATACAAAATTCCACCCCCCATTTTAGGGAAGTGGGGTGCTAGAAAGAGACAAAAAGTAGCCTATGTCACTCTCCATCCCTTCAACTATCTTCACTTAAAAAATCACGTCAATCCATCGCTTCGTTTTGTCGTGAAAGACGGACAAACAAACAGACGCACACACTTTCCCATTTATAATGTTAGTATGGATATAGATTAGTATAGAAGTATAGATGCGTTCGGGAATAAACTATAGATTGGTCGACATTTTATAAGGTAGGCTTTTAAATATCTGTGCACGTCTCTGTAAATGACGATTAAAATTAAAAAACCGGTGTTTAAGTGTCAAGAATATACCGATTCCGAGCATTCGTAAAATACGCTCATTCAATTCAAAATTAGGCTTTTGTCACACTGATGCGGTTTCCGCCTGCGGTCACCACTTTAGTGTCCGCCTGAAAAGCCGATAAACACCGCATTCAAGCTGTCAACAGATCAACATGAATTAAGGTATTCTGGTGTATTACGGAAATGGGTCAAATTATACGGTTTAAAATGAATACACCCTGTTTTTATTGAATTCCGTTTAATTTAAGGGAAGGTTCTTTAGATCAAATACAATTAATTTCTCTAAGAAACTAACATCTTAACTCTTACGGTTATTGAGTTATTAAAAAAATAAAAATAATTACTGAACACGTGTGTGGCAGCTTTTACCACTTCCTAATGTTATTTGTTTTGACATGTGCCGTCAATCACTTGACACTATCTTGAATATTATTAAGGGTTTCTCATACTAAATAATTCATTTATTATGTATGAAAATTATGAAAAAAAATGTTTCAGAACGAACCTGACGACGTGTCGAATTAACGGAAAACAAAAAAAACACGGTGTATATAATTATACACGTTAAAGTTTTGTGAGACATATTCAAATAATTAGTGAATCTACGGTTGCACTATCGCTGCTACATGCTTAACACAGCAAAAGGGAGTATACAAGTTTCTAATGGGGTGGCAACGCGCATGTGACACTGTTTGAGTTGCAGGCGTCCATAGGTTACGGTGACCGCTTTACGTCAGGCGGCCGTATGCTTGTTTGCCACCGACTTAGTATTAAAAAATATGTTTCCGCCGCGTGAACTCCTATGTGCCTGAAGAGGGCCTCCAAATATCTAAACTGAAGTTCTAAAGTTGTCTGTGTCAAGAGAAGGCAGTCTATAACGTGCTATAACTATAACTACACATTTTACTTTGACATTAACTCTCTGTACACTCGAACCTCTTTGGTTATTTTAATACCTAAAAGTACAGAGTGTAACCAAGAAATACTGAAACTTGAATCCCCAACACATTAACACCATAATTTGAACTACCAAATTAAGCTGAAGCCCTAGAAAGACGAACTATGATCCAACAAGTACAAGATTGTGTACAAACCCGGAGTTTGATAAACTTACCCTGGGATTGTTGACAGGGACGGGACGGATCCGATACGACTTTTTTTGGTAAAATGAGACCAGTGGTAACGCTGAAAGTGAACGCAGCCGACGCGCGCGAAGGAGGGTAGATCGCGCGCTGTCTACGCAACTTTGACATCCACCCGCCTTCGTCAGTTTTCCGTGATCATGATGCATGCAACTGCGTCGAAATATCGGGAGCTCGACAAAAATAAAAAGGTGATCACGGTCTATATCCCTGACAATATAAGTCTAAAAAAATTTGAAACTGAACTAATCCTTAATGATGAAAAAAGATGAGTTGAAAGAAATCATAATGAAAGTTACAATAAAAATGTCAAGAAGAAGACTGATCATTCACCGTTAAAATTCCTTTCTAAGTATGTTACTAATAGTCATAGTTCTCAAAATAATAATCATTATAATACACCAAGTTACAATAAAAATGTCAAGAAGAAGATCATTCACCGTTAAAATTCCTTTCAAAGTATGTTACTCGTACTAATAGTCATAGTTTTCAAAATAATAATATTATATAATACACCGTGTTTTTTTTAGTTTTCCGTTAAACTCTACACGTCGTTAGGTTCATTACCAGGAACCACTTTGTTAAATTTAGTTAAATTCGCATAAAAAAAATTTCATACATAATAAATTAATTTATCAGTGTGAGAGACCCTTAAGCATAACATTCAAGTTATTGTCAAGACTGTCTAGTGATTGACGTCACATGTCAAAAGAAATAAAATTAGGAAGTGATAAAGGCTGTCACACACGCATGCAGCAATTATTTTAATTTTTTTAATAACTCGATAACCGTAACAGTTAAAATGCTAGTTTATTAGATTAATAACCAAACGGTTTTTCAGTTAACGGAATTCAATAAAAACACGGTGTAGTTATACTCAATTGTTTCATAATATTAAATATTATGAGTTATGAGGAACAACCGGTTGACGACCGGTCTGGCGCAGTCGGTAGTGACCCTGCCTGCTACGCCGCGGTCCCAGGTTCGAATCCCGGTAAGGGCATTTATTTGTGTGATGAGCACAGATATTTGTTCCTGAGTCATGGATGTTTTCTATGTATATAAGTATTTACATATTATATATATCGTTGTCTGAGTACCCACAACACAAGCCTTCTTGAGCTTACCGTGGGCCTCAGTCAATCTGTGTAAGAATGTCCTATAATATTTATTTATTATTTATTTATTTAATTGAGTATAGGTACACCGTGTTTTTATTGAATTCCGTTAACTTAAAATTTTGCGATTTCAGAAGTTTGTGTGAAATAAAAATCTACAAATTTTTATAACAGCGAAAACACCATGTATCTAACACGCATTAAAACTTTGTGTTTTTATGTACTTAAAAAAAAGTCCCGTAATGTGTAAAAAGATTTCCCTCGCAGCCGTAGCTCAGGCGTGCAAGTTATTAGCAGTTAGCGCGAGTCAAACACGAGACAAGTTTTAATGAGCAGTTCTATGATATTAAAGATATTCAGGATAACTTTAAGACGGTTTCTTTTACCCAGTTTTTCCTTTATTTGTTACTAGGTTTTGCCCGCGTCTTCGCTTGCGTTAGAAAGAGAGAAAAAGTAGCCAAAGTCGTGGCTAGGCCGTTACGTCGTGTCTTGCGTGGGCGACGGTCGCGCGACCGTCGCCGTCGCGTCTCATACTTCGATATTTCAAAAAAATCTTTAAAATCGAGGTTCCGCTCTCGACTGTTTCCTCCTTCAAAACTTAATCAATCAGAACGAAATTTGAGAATCTGAATAACAATGAAATAATCTATGTCGGACCGTTTCGCTTTTTTGGTTAATTGTTACCTATCTTGAGTATCACACCTTTTTTGCGCCACAATGAAAAAGGCCGTTTTTCACGGCTCTAGAGTCTTTAAAAAGCAGAATATCAAAAAAATCAAAACGCTCCGACACAGATAAAAATAATAACAATCTGTGTTGAAAAAATCATTGCTCTATCTTCAAAAACCAGGGAGGAAATAGTCGAGAGCGTTTGTATGGAGAATTGACCCCTACCGTATCGTCTTAAAAAATCTCCCAATATAGAATCTAAAGTAAAAGAATGTCGCGTAAACAAATGCCCATCGCGTCGTATCAATCCCCTTATCCTTATCGTTAATGAAAACACAGGTAGCCTTCACTCGTGATTTACCGGTGTAAGCCGTGTCGGATTATAGGAACCCTTGTGGCTGGATGTTCCGAGCATGGGTCTTTTGAGCATGCATACAATCCTTAATTGGTGAAGCGAAAATATCTACATACTCTTCGTAAATGTTTATAAAAATGTGACTAGTTTATGTGTTCAGTATACGTATTTAGCCGTGAAACGCTTAAGATGTTTCGTAGCTATCTATCTCTATCGCGCTTGCGTATTGGCGCGACAGAGCCCGACTAGGGTTGCAAAAAAACGGTTTTTTTCTGGCTTGAAAAAAAAATACGCCGAAGAAAACAGTTTTTTTTTTGGAGTATGTTTTTTTCTAAAGTACGAAATCTCAAAACTTGCAAATCAGTTAATACTTTTATACGGTTTTTTAGACTTAATGTTAACTATTAAACGAATTTAATCAAATAACTTTAAATTCTGGTCTTATAAAAGTAACATTTTTTACGAAATCTGTAGTTGGTAGTTATCACTATTTACTGTTGGCAACGCCACCGCATCTTCACGCTGCACGCCGCATCGGGGATTCCCCAATAAACGTTTTTATACTGAATGTTAATCGAATTCAAATGTACGTTATTGTTATTGAAACACGTTAGAACTCACGAAAAAGAGTTATTGTCGAATTATTTGATCATCTGAAAAAAAACATATTTAGAAAAAAAAAATCATATTGTTTTCCATAATTCTGAAAAAAAAACATATGTTTTTTTTTTATTTGCAACCCAGAGCCAGACTGCATTTCTGTCGGCGTCTGGCGTCGACGATTGTCATTCGGCTACGCCGGCAGTTATAACAAATTATGTACTTAATTAAGACTATGTAATATGGTATGCAATAAATGCTTTTATATTCATAAATAGTTATATAGGTACATAAAAATCATCCATGACTAGGGATCTGTGTTCATCACACAAATAAAAAATCCGCGATGACAGTGCGAGCGAGTTATTAGTTCTTCGCCGAGTGATCCTAGCTCGCTCTGTCTTTTATTTCCACGGGGCGACTACTAGCCCCGATGCATATGTTTTCGTCTAGTCAGACCATTTTTTGAGGTTCTCCTTTTTGTACAAAAATAATGTCTTAGTTCAAAAACCATTAATGTTTAATAATAGTACTAATCTAGTTTACTTTTTATGGCAGTATTGTACAAATGACTAAATCTAAATACAAAAACTATCATTGATACTGAAAGGAAGAAAATGACGATTTTTATTTTATCTTTTATCAAAGGGTTTTATAAGACATGACTTATGTAAAGAGGCGCAAGCAAAGTAACTAAGTTCTGCCAATAAACTAAAAATAAATCTTAAAACCTACGCATGCAGAACTGCTTGCTATAAGAGAGGAGAACGTGATTAAGACAACATTTTTTTAAAGTTCTTTTTTTTAATAATATAAGTCACATGCAATTTTATTTTACAATCAAAATAAACTATATTAGAATACTTTTACAATTCTCACTACTGGGTTGTGATATACCTACATGTGTAAACGTTATTAGAATGAACAAACTATTTCTGTATTACTAGACGAACTCTTCTGCATCGGGGCTAGTATAGCTCGTCACTTACTTGCTTTATTGGGACCAGGGTCGTACTTTTTAAGTTAAATCAATTCTTGTGCAATACCCGTGCAAGGTCACAAACGAAACCACATTGTGGTAGGCTAAAAATAAATTGGCCCCACCGAACATAAATCCAAAACGCGCTGTAAATCTACAGCAGCGGACAAGGGGCATGAACCACCCTAATTGTGCCCTATCAAATGAAATTGCCCCATAGTGACCGCCGCACGCAACCGTGCCTTAAAAAACTGGACAAATGCGAATCGGGGTCACCCACTGAGGGTTCAGTACAAATATATTTGTGATTAAATAAATATATAGGACAATCTTACAAGAATGGCTTGTGTTGCAGGTACTCAGACAACAATATATATAATATATAAATACTTATATACCTACATAGAAAACATGCATGATTCGGGACAAATATATGTGCTCATCACACAAATAACTGCCCTTACCGGGATTCGAACCCGGGACCGCGGCGTAGCAGGCAGGATCACTACGCGCTAGGCCAGACCAGTCGTCAAAATTTTATTTTTTCATTATTATTTGATTTGCTGATTATTTTGCTTTATTACCAAACATTTACTAGTATAATTTTTATGCACTTGTAACATAAGATGATATTATTTGCCATGTTTCATAGTTCTAGGTTAAAGAGAAAATACTCTACGTATTGGAATATCCTGGAGAATATCCATACTAATATTGTAAATGGGAAACTGTGTGTGTCTGTTTGTTTGTCCGTCTTTCACGGCAAAGCGGAGCGACGAATTGAGGTAATTTTATAAGTGGAGATAGTTGAAGGGATGGAGAGTGACATAGGCTACTTTTTGCCTTTTTCTAACGCGAGCGAAGCCGCGGGCAAAAGCTAGTATTTACATATTTGAAGTGGCTTAAATTACCCTATATTGTTTTTTACTGGTCAATTTAAAAACATTTTTTTTTACAGTTCCTATTAAATAATTTAGATTTAGTAGGTAAATAGTAATTTCAACTAGATACCACCACGGGTCTCTGAGATAAAGAGTTTAGACAGGAGAAGGATGGATGACATGGAAGGAATCCTATAAGGGTTCCTTTTTGAGGTACGCAACCCAAAATAACTTGTAAGTACAAAATATATGTTCAACAGACTCATATAGGCGTCTTTACAATCAAAATAATGACCTGAGAGACTTTATAAGGAATATTGACCTTCATCTGTTATTGGTTTATGATTAAAAATAAATGACAGATAAAAGTTACCATTAACACTACAAATAGGATGATAATTAGGAAAATTGCTTAAATATTTTAAATAAATAATGTAATTTCCCAATTATTAAAAAGTTTTTGTACCTAACTCGTGGTTGCCTAAATTTATGATATTATTTTTTTTTTTATAAAAAAAAACCTAGGAAATAATGAATAGTGGACAAATAAAACAAATAGGTAAAAGGTAAAAACAAATGTTCAAGTTGTGAATGTGAATTTTATCAATATCTTGTACCAATTTCTCAAAAATAAATAACAGATGAGGATAGAAATTCCATATATCGTATCTCGGACTATAAAGTTTGTTATGTGCGTTAATGGTGCCAATAAGGGCGTTGGAGTGAAAGGAAGGCTGGGGGTCATTAATTTGGGTGCCATTGTGCGTGATCGGATTTTTGAAAGGGTATGGAATTGATGATCGAATGTCAAGATATGTGTCGTTCGACAAAATATATATGTCGGAGAATGGCCAAAATGTGGTTTAAGATACCTTTTATGACGCTATATTTGACAAATAAAGCAAACAAGGGTTTTACAACTTTGTACAACCTGGCTGGTATTCGACTGAGTTCTGCCAGAACGTCAGAGAGGACGCCACTGTCTAAAAGAACAGAATCGAAAAACAGATGATGAACAGATGATTGGAGGCTGCCAATCGAGCTGCAGGGAAAATGGTTGAGGAGTGCTGGCGTTGTTGGAGATTCGTCGGTCTAATCCGGCAGTTTGCTCGAAATATTAGGCGGAATGTTTTCTATAACGTAATGTGTAATCAGTTTTGTGAAGTAAATTCTGTGATATGGACATGGTATTTCATTGAAAAGCCCTCATAAACAACTACGGCAGGTCCTGACAACGGTTCTGGTATAATACGCCCACGATCCGACATATAAATAAATGTAATATTTGTGCCTTTTAAGTTTTTACTTTTTTATATTATATTGGTCATTTTCGATGGCTCCGCCATGTAGTGGGAATGGGAGAGGATCGTGCGGCTAAAAGAGCTTAGGGTGGCGATCGATCTAGATACTGAAAAACGTCCAGTTCGAAGGTCGAGGTACCGATGGATCGATGAGGTCCAGAAAGACCTGTGTGACCTTAAAGGCCCAGTCACGACATTGGTCTAAGCGCGACAGCGGTGAGCGGCAGCCATACGTGCGAAAGAAAAGTCCCATCGCTGTATCTCGCTTCAATGTATGGCCGCCGCTCACCGCTGTCGCGCTTAGACCAATGTCGTGGCTGAGCCGTAAAGTGACCAAGTGGCATCAAATCGCACAGGATGGTGGTCTGGCGTCGGAGGTCAAGATCCACTTCGGGTGGCTGAGTCATCGCAGTAAGTAAATATAGTATAATGATAAATTGAAATAGATCATCATATATTAATGAAATGAAACCAAGTATATAATTATGTATATTAGATAGCGGCCGAGTTGACTAAACGTGAGTGGTATAGTGCTAACCTAACTTAACCGTGTTTGGTAATAGTGGTAAAGACATTAGCTGCGTAAGCTGAAGACCCGGGTTCAATTCCCGGCACTACCGCTGGTGGACTTGATAACTATTTTATTATAATAATACAACAAATGTTTAAGCTTAAAACTTTAACATATTTCAGCTCTGAATAACCCCATAATTAATCCATACTAATATTATAAATGGGAAAGTCTGTGTGTCTGTTTGTTTGTCTGTCTTTCACGGCAAAACGGAGCGACGAATTGACGTGATGTTTTAAGTGGAGATAGTTGAAGGGATGGAGAGTGACATAGGCTAATTTTTGTCTTTTTCTAACGCGAGCGAAGCCGCGGGCAAAAGCTAGTATTTTATATATGTCATCGTAAAATTGTAAAAACTGTTAGTTTATAATTTCCCTAGCAAGATTATTAACACGTACAATTCACAATTTGACGGATTGTTAGTCTATTTGTATCACTCTATGGCCACAACGATCTACTATAAAACCGACCAATCAGAGCGCTAGCTTCGTTCCGACGCCATGACAGTTTACAATTTGACGATTTCGCTTCGTTAGATTATAATCTAATTTTTCTACTCCAGCACTCAAATCTGCCAATTAGATTATTGTCAGCGGTATCCAAATTAAGTTCATTTGAGTAACGATAAGAAAGTCTATTTGTCTATAGGTTCATATGATTACTGCTCAGCAGTATAATCATATGAATATAGGAGTTCTGTTAATTTTTTTTTAAAACACAACTTCCAATTTATCAGGTATGTTTTCATTTGTAACTTTTAATAAATAATATGATGTTAAGGTTCATAATTTAAATCAAGATGAAAAAATAAACTGAAATGCGTTTTACATATTAGATATTGCAAAACAAAGGTAAAAATCATAAGTTTATCAAATAATTTTACATTCGACATTTAAATATTCTTGAACGCAACCACATTTTTCGTAATTGAAAACCGGCTTATTTTCTATTTCTCTTGTCTATGGCATGTTTGACATTTGTAAACTTTTGACGAAACTTTTTGAACTAGTATTTTAGTGTTGTGTAGTTTATTTTAATTCGACGTTATTGTGCAAAAACTTAAGTAATTATAAGTGATTCTGGTGAACTATGTACTTCCGAAGAAATCAAGGCTATGGCGATCAAAGTGACTGACAATTCGTTACCTGAAAAGTCGGGTAAGGAGCACCAACAATGTTATGATTGTTTTGAAATGGAAATTGCAAAAAAATGTTTCAACTTTCTCTGAAACCGCGTTGTTGGCATATTTTGAAGAATTGTGCAACAAGTTCTCGCCATCAACATTGTGGACAGAATATAATAGTTAAGATCCACACAAATATTCCCATTCATTATATGAAGTAGGTAAGCAACCCATTTTATTATTCTTAAATAGGTATTTATTTGGCTGTCGTAGAAAAAGTATAGTATACAATCGTAACATTATGAAGGCTATAAAAGTCTCGTACCTTACTTAGGCCACTCGGCAAGCCTCGTGACCTAACCGCGGTACTCAACTTTTATAGCCTTCATAACGTTACCGTTATATAATATACTATTAAAATATTCCGTCAAAGTTCACAATATTTCGGTAGTTCATAATCTCGCTAGTGTAATTATAAACTAACGTTTTTACAATTTTACGGTGACATAATATACAGAGTGTAACAAAAACGTACTCAGTATCGTATTCTTATCAGGAAAAGTAGAAGAAAATTTTTTATTCGCTAAAAAAAATTTTCACTTTTGTATGAGCCGGGCCGCGCGAATCGGTCGAATCTCCATACAAAGATAAAAAAATTTTTTGCAAAAAAAAATTTTTATTCTACTATTTCCTGATGAGAATACGATACTGAATACGCCCTTAAACGGATCACCACCATTTTTGTTACACCCTGTATTATAACGAACACAGTCCACAGACATCGAATGAACCAATTCATTCAATTCGGTCCGAACAAGAACTAGTCTCGTTAAGCACGTCGCTACCATTCCCATTCAGTGCTTATCTCTCGATAGCCAGTACTTTATAGATTCAGTAGTTTATGCATAATAGGGGCGACTAAATACCTTTTGATGCAGCGTTTCAATATCTGATTTAACCAAAGAGATTATACTAAAGTCCGTCTAAGCTAATTTGTTAAGACTCTTAACACGTTCACTGCCGGTAGGGGGTCTTTAGACCTCTTACGAAGTATGGTTAATTACGAGTTACGTTAATTGCCGCAGCGAAGATGTTAAAACTAGTGCCAACGCCACATCTTGGGATTAGGTGTCAAAAGCGGACTATGAGCCGTGGCGAATGCCGGGATAACGCAAGAAGGATGCTGATGAAACTATATTTTTTAATCAGAACGGGTAAATTTTAACTTCTGATTAGCAGAAACGTCTGCAATCGATGCCACTAGTCTTAGAATAATCCACTTTTAAATTCAGAACGGGTAATTTCTACAGGTAGGTAACAAAAACCAGTAACTCCGTAAAATAAAAACGCGTAATAAGAATAACTACTCGAATAAACTCCATTTTACAAACTCTTACAATTACCCCCAGAACAAAACCCATCCTCATTAAAACTAAAACTTATAATATTAAGCGAGACAGAAAACGGGCAGTTAAACAACTAGAGGAACGCAAAGAGGAAAAAGCGAATCACAACGAAATAGTACTTTAAAACGTCCCAAGCCTGCTAAATGGCCGCATCTCAGAAAAATTAAAATTTGAAAAACCCCGACATAGTCACTTATAGTGGACCAAATTCTATGAAACAAGGATAAGAACACTCCCGAATAATTCAGCTTTCAAACAAAGAAAATCTAAATCTGTTCATCCGTTCGGCAGCTATGATAACACGGACAGATACACACACAAACAAAATAGACAGACATGGCACGCCGTCAAACATAAAACCCTCGCCATTATGCATTTTCCAAAAAGGCTTTAAAGGACACTTTTTGTATTTTCTCCGGTCGTAACATGGATGACGACTACCTACATAAAAAAATGGCATTCTGTTTAGTCCGTCAGTTAGATCGTCCAAAAATACTGAACACACATTTTTCGCTTTTTCTAATTCATGAAAAAATACAAAAATATAGAGCATCAAAGTTCCGGAGTGGGGGCTTGTGACGTCACTTCTAAGTAAAAATTGTACCTAGGCGTGATGTCACGCAAATTTTCAACGCACTGTACCGTCGTCATTGTTCGTTTATGAGAAAAAAGAAAAAATACGTGTCTAAAATTCTTTGATAATCTAATTGACGGACTAATTCGTTTTTTTTTGTCGTCTCGCCTATTGGAAAATGATTCTATATAATCTCAAAAATCTAAAATTTTGAGATGTGGCCGTTAGCAGGCACGGGATGAAAAGTATTCAGGAGGAGAGATAATGAAAAAAGTTGGTCAAAATGATCACTGGAAGCGGGAGAGGTGCTTGGTACTTTCTGTAATATTCATTATTGTGTTTCGTGGTTGGTAATAGGAATTTTTGATGAGATAAAAGACAAAGACTAGGCTGAAGGTCTTATTCTTAATAGGGTTGGAGTCAAATTTAACGACAGGAGTGTTGAGAGTCCTCTTTAAGAATTGACAGTACATGACAATAAGACTCTGATGATGACAATGTTGACGTGACAATGATGGACAAGGAGGTTGATTTTCAGAAGTTATTGTAATATTTGGTGTGCTTTAAACAACGCCGCGGTCCCGGGTTCGAATCCCGGTAAGGGCATTTATTTGTGTGATGAGCACAGACATTTTGTTCCTGAGTCATGGATGTTTTCTATGTATATAATTTTATTTATATATTATATATATCGTTGTCTGAGTACCCACAACACAAGCCTTCTTGAGCTTACCGTGGGCCTCAGTCAATCTGTGTAAGAATGTCCTATAATATTTATTTATTTATTGATATAAAATTTGCAGGAAAAACTACGATGTCTGATGCTACCCTACAAAAAGATCATAGGCATGACATAATTGGTACTTAATGCTACTTTAGGTAAATAATATTAGGTACTGTTGTATTTCAAGAACACGAAACCGTTATGAAACGAAGACGACGACATATATTGATTTAGACTAACACGATTTGCACTCATACTTTTAGAACAAAACGGGACTTAATCGCTTAACGTCGGGCCAAATATAAATGTAAGTGTTTACGCGATTAAGTCCCGTTTTGTTCTAAAAGTATGAAGACGACGACGACGACGAAAACGACGAAGACGTTATGAAAGTGTGTGATGTGATCCGTAATCTCTGCCTACCCAGGCCCTACCCTACCCTAAACAGGCGTGATTGTATGTATGTATGTATGTATTTCAAGAATTTGTAAGCTTTCAGTTTTGTCATCTCGACACCTGCCTCACAACTTTATTTTGCACCATCATGATTATAATTCACTGAAAGCGTTGGTGGCCAAGCGGTGAGCGTGCGACTTTCAATCCGGAGGTCGCGGGTTTGAACCCCGGCTCGTAGCAATGAGTAATTCGGATCTTATGTGCGAAATGTAATTTGATATTTGCCAGTTGCTTTTCGGTGAAGATAAACATCGTGAGGAAATCCGACTAATTCCCAATAAGGCCTAGGTAAACATTATTTGGTAGGTAGTAGTTGGTAGGTCAGATGGCAGAAGCTTTCGTAAAGCTATTGCCTACGCAAAATCTTGGGATTAATTATCAAAGCAGATCCCAGGTAAGGATCATGATTGCAGTTCACGCAGTTACGTAAATATATTCCAATCCAAATGAAATTGTCGAGGTTAAAATTTGCTTCTGGGTCGGAATTAGGCTTGTGTCGTTCACGAACTATGAACTGTTAGGAATAAAATCCCATCAATGACCGAAATGAACTGAATCTTTCCGTGCTCTGAGAATCGGTCTTTGCTCATTTAGTTCAGTATAGGATCGGTGAGCGCGAGCGGTTTGGATCGAGAACGAGCGTGTGACTGCGCCGACCGAGAGCGAGAGCTACTTAGCAGAGCTACAAAAAAAAATGTCAAGTTTTCATATTAAACTTCGGTTACTTACAACCTTTCGACCCGGAATGTTACTATCTGTGGACTACTCGTATTCATTCTGATCTTTCCGACCGCAGTGGTCGCTGGTCTGGCTGAAGTAAATGAGCAAAAGACCTAAAAGAGCGAACTAGTTCGTGGGAGCGATTGAACGAAATCGGACCGCTCCGACCATCGAACGAAACGGCACAAGCCTAGTCGGAATCGGAACGTTTTTGCGTGACTCCATCCAAACAAACATTAACATTAGACCAAAATGTACATTCACCTATAGCCTTGCCCGTTTCTTCGCTGTCCGGAGTGTCCGGATTGTCTGCCGTCCGGCCTTTCCGGCACGCCAGCCGGAAGTTTACTTAAAGGGGATGGAAATATCTGATGTGGTATGTAGATATACGATATTAAGAACGTGATGGAATTTAAGCTTAGAAATTTACGAGTGGACAGATCATCCTCCTAGTGTTAGAACATCATCCTAGTGTTCTGCCGCCTGAGTCATCAGTACCTTATGGGTCTCCCTAAACATAGTTATTAGAGCAATTCCCGTTAAGTTTGTACATTTGGATCACGTTTCTGATTTTGATAAAAATTGGTAGGCTGATAGAGTCCATGATGCTGAGCAAGATCCACTAGGTTTCCCAAAATGTCCTATGTAGTTTGTATGAAACTTTCCTTTTTTGTTACCAGATTTCTATACATTTTCGGTAACAAAAAAAGGAAAGTTTCATACAATCAACCTAGGACATTTTGGGAAACCTAGTGAATCTTGCTCAGCATCATGGACTCTATCAGCCTACCAATTTTTATCCAAATCGGAGACGTGATCCAAATGTACAAACTTAACGGGAATTGCTGAGCAATACTTACAATCGGCTTTTGCTGAACTAAAATCGCTCTTAAACTAGAACTTTCCTTTGCTAATCCGCGAATAGATAACGTGCAAGTCAATCAGTGCTAACCTGTTATAATTACTTGCGTATTTTTTACATGCAATTAATTTTCCCACCCTCCCACCGCAAAAATAAAAAATAAATACGCAAATAAATATAACAACCCACCACCAAAAATACAAAACTCGACACGTGTTTCGCCTCTCTACGAGGCATCCTCAGGAGCTGATGTTGACGGTCCGAAGTTCCGCAACTGACTGATCGTCCCCAGAATGGTCGGCCATATTTATACTTTGTCCACCCCCCCTACCAAGCAAGTTAGATGGAAAAATTCGTAATAACGGCGATGACGCAACATTCAACTGCTCATTAAGGATTAACCCCCTATTGTTGTACCTAATTATCTCCAACTGTTCCAGAACCCCCAAACGCAGCCCTTTCTCACTTACATGTAAAACGTCAAAAGAATGATTCTCTGATACAGTATGGTCACTCTCTATCAAATGCTTTGCAAAATTGGATCTCTCTGGATGGTTGTGCCTGTATGATTTTTTCCCTTTCTCGATTCTATCTTTGCCGTTAGCCGTTACAAAGCTTGGAGTGCATAGTGTTATTTGTCCTAAAGACCACAGGAATGCCGTTCGACTTCAAAATCTTATAAATGTCCTCTGACACTTTGCCAACATAAGTAATGCTCGCTTGACCCCTCTTAACCGGTTCAGAAGGACGTGCCGCATACAACATATTGTTAACCATAACCATTCGCTTCTTTCTGATAATGCCATTAACGATTGATTTATCATAACCGTTCGAAACTGCCAAGTGGTAAATATTGTCCAATTCGGCTCGATAGTGTTCTTCAGAAAGAGGCACAGACAACATCCTATGCACATAACAGTGAAAAGCGGCCAACCTATGCTGCCAAGGGTGTGTAGAAGAAGCTGGTATGACTGTATCAGTATGTGTAGGCTTGCGGTAAATTTGAAATTGATGGCTATTATTAACTCTAGTAATGGTCAAATCTAGAAAATTCAATGACTTGTCTTGCTCTAGTTCCTTCTTAAACTTGATCTTTGGATGTTTACTATTAAGCCCAGTAACAAATTCATCCAGCAGGTCCATACTCCCCGTCCAACAAATAATCAAATCATCTACGTATCTGAAGTAATACAATATATTATCATTCCCTGCAATATGCTGGTTCTCAAAGTGGTCCATAAAGATATCCGCCATTAAAGGACTCAGTGGAGAACCCATGGCTAAACCATCACTTTGCAAATAATACTGTCCCCCGAATCTAAAATAATTATGTTTCATACATATAGCAGTTAGATCTATCAACTCATCTACCTCCCCTGGATGTAAACGTTGCTTTTCAAAAAGGTCCCTTAGAATATCCAAAGTCTCCCCATACGGCACATTCGTAAACAAACTATCTACATCCAACGAAAGCAAGACAACATTATCTGGAATAATAATATCTTTGATCTTTTCTATTAACTGCAAACTATTCCTCAAACAAAACTTCGGCCGAAACTGAGACTTTTCTCTAATAATGTGATTCAACCTCTTAGCTAGATTATAAGTTGGTGCACCCAAATATGAGACCACTGGACGAACTGGAATGTTATCCTTATGAATATTAGGTAGCCCATAAAGAATAGGAGCTCGTGGATTCATTGGCACAACCATGCTCTTCTGATGTTCAGTTTCAAAAACAAACATAGAGTTCTTAATTGCCTGTCTCAGATCTTTCTGGAATCCTGGAGTTGGGTCTCTCTGCAAACTCGAAAAGCCATCACCTTGAATCAGATCAAGAACTTTCTGATTATAACTTCCTTTCTCCATAATAACAATGCAATTTCCTTTGTCTGCTTTCGAAACTACCAAATCATTTTCTCGCACTTTCTGTTGAATAGTTCTCAGTGCCAAACCATCAGAACTAAATCCACCACCCTGTGCCGGAACAGTACTCTTAATAACATTGGCCACCATGGTCTTGGTATCTAAATCACCACGGCCCCGCACTATCGCTACCTCTGAATCCACAGCCAAATTCTCTAACGTCCCCTGAGTTATTCTTGGCTGGAAATTATATTTCAACCCTTTTCCTAAAAGCTCTACTTCATTCTCCGAAAACTCCACATCAGTTAAATTTTTCACACGAGGATGGAAGTCATGGTGAGGTGTTGGTTCCGTTTCCCTCCCCTCAAAAACGAACTCGAACTCGACTCCGTTAACCTACGCAATTTGTTTAGCTGAGTAGTATACATCTCATGTGCAAGTTCAGAAGCAAAGTATCTCGCCTTTTGGTCTAGGATATCAAACTCGAGATTATGCAACTTAAATGAGAGTTCAGAATACAACACTTTAAGATGCAGTTTCAAATTATCTCTAACCGAAAACCAATGGCGAGATTCTTCGTTCAACCAAATACTCTGAGCCCTACTAACAGCCAACTTAGCAGCCCTCGAATTGCTACTACAACGCAACTGGATGTAATTAGGCACAACGTTCAAACGCTTGCACTGTTGATTAAACCACACATTCTGGACAGCTGCACGATGTTGTTTGGTTAGTTTGACATAAAGTCGTGCCTGTTCGGCCACGCTAGCCGTTTTCAAATAATCGATGGAACCAGGCGTTACTTTGCGGAAATCCATGTTAATCTTAAACTAGAACTTTCCTTTGCTAATCCGCGAATAGATAACGTGCAAGTCAATCAGTGCTAACCTGTTATAATTACTTGCGTATTTTTTACATGCAATTAATTTTCCCACCCTCCCACCGCAAAAATAAAAAATAAATACGCAAATAAATATAACAACCCACCACCAAAAATACAAAACTCGACACGTGTTTCGCCTCTCTACGAGGCATCCTCAACCATCCAGAGAGATCCAATTTTGCAAAGCATTTGATAGAGAGTGACCATACTGTATCAGAGAATCATTCTTTTGACGTTTTACATGTAAGTGAGAAAGGGCTGCGTTTGGGGGTTCTGGAACAGTTGGAGATAATTAGGTACAACAATAGGGGGTTAATCCTTAATGAGCAGTTGAATGTTGCGTCATCGCCGTTATTACGAATTTTTCCATCTAACTTGCTTGGTAGGGGGGGTGAACAAAGTATAAATATGGCCGACCATTCTGGGGACGATCAGTCAGTTGCGGAACTTCGGACCGTCAACATCAGCTCCTGAGGATGCCTCGTAGAGAGGCGAAACACGTGTTGAGTTTTGTATTTTTGGTGGTGGGTTGTTATATTTATTTGCGTATTTATTTTTTATTTTTGCGGTGGGAGGGTGGGAAAATTAATTGCATGTAAAAAATACGCAAGTAATTATAACAGGTTAGCACTGATTGACTTGCACGTTATCTATTCGCGGATTAGCAAAGGAAAGTTCTAGTTTAAGATTAACATGGATTTCCGCAAAGTAACGCCTGGTTCCATCGATTATCTAAAATCGCTCGTTAGTATGAACATGGTTGTGTTTAACGATGATGACGCTTAAGCGTCTTCATACTAATTCATACTTCATACGATATGTTTGGGGAAACCCTAAGTTTTCTTGCATGAAGCAAGAAAACCACGGCCATATTACCTCTCATAGTGTTGTGAGGTGAGTAAAGTTCATAGCTGCAAGCGTTCACAGACAGCGGAAACCATTAAGCGGGCCTTCTTTTTTTTTGTATGAATGGGCAGACGTTTGACCACGATCACATCACACCTGATGGTAAGTGATGATGCGGTATACGGTGGTGGTTTGCCACCGACATAAAAAAGAAATAAATAAAATTCGTATTTTGTCGTTCCTCATAATATTCCCCCACTCATCTCGACACGCGACATGTCGAACTGTACCCGGAACACCCGAGTGTTGTGAGCAAATAACATTGTGACCAGAATGTTACTGTACTTATGTTTGAAAGTGGACTTCCGGGTAGATAAAACGTCTTTAGATCGCAAATGTATTGATTCCTAGCCTTTGAATTGCTTTTCAAACGAAACGCCAGAATTAAAGGTCTACGGTATGGAGTTCTTCAAAAAGAGTGTACAGATTTCTAAAAGTTCGACAAGATGCAAGTGACACATCTGGAGTTGCAAGCGTTCATAGGCTACGGGGACTGCTTATCATCAGGTAGGCCGTGTGCTTGTTTCCACCATATGATACAAAATAAAAGTAGGCAGCTGAATATTTGCTTGCTTGCTGAATACTTAATATCTGAAAGAGAGTTTCTGGATGGATGAAATGTGTCTTTTGATTGTAAGTGGGAATATTTCTTTTCCCCTCACTAGCTCGGAAACACGTGTTTTGTCCTTTAATACCAGCGGGTAAAAACGCATTTTATCCACTAGTGGGTAAAGTAATTTGACCTTGATAAAGTCAAATTAACTGCTTTAAAATTGATAAAAGTAGATGAATCTAGTAATAAAGATGATTTACCACCTGTGGAACTACTGGAAGCAGTGATAAACGCATTTTTTGCGTTATAATTTCCTCGCTATAGTGACGGGAAAAGTTTTGTGTTACACTCGGGTGCAAATGTATTTTACTTCTCGTGTGTTAAAAAACTCGCAAGTTCAGGATTCTATTCTCGAACTCAACTATAGAATCCTTTCACTTGCTCGTTTTTCAATTCCACACTCGGCGTTAAAATACAACTTTGCCCCCTTGTATAACAAATAACTATTACATAATTATACATATATTAGATTATTTTAAGCTGAACAATATTGTCCTACTCGTATAGTTACTTAGGTTAACCGGTATAGATGCGTCTGGTTGTGTAAAGGCGTCTTTCGACAACATCTTTTGACCGAAACATTTTACAACTATTGCAACCCTTTATACCCTACTTATTTGAAGTATTGTCACCAAACATTACGACATCCATATTACTGACCGGATTTTAGACATTTGTACCATCAATGTAGTCATGAACCTCAACTTCATCCTCGCGCTGCAGTACTGCTGCCTTTATAAAGTATACATCACCATAACAACAGTAGGACAACCACATAACTAGATTTAAATAGAAGAAACATGTTCATCTATTTGTATAGGGCCCGAGCGTGTCAGATTCTATACTGAAGTTGTTACTTGCCTGTGATTTTAAATATGTATCAGGCCACAGTGTTCATGATTTTTGTGTTGTTGCAATTAAATGTTACGTAACGAGGCATTTTTAATGTTGTTGTTTACTTCAACTTACAAAAATTAACGCCCGAAAGCTGCATGCTACGATTAAAGACGGACAACTCAGTGGATTATACTGAGTTCATTTAACACGCTAAGTAGATACCTACGTTTGCTTGATCTATGGTATATATGACATCTGGGCTGTGCATAAGATCCGAGTTGCACAGAGAGCCATGGAGCGCGCCATGCTCGGTATCAAGATTCGAGATCGGGTAAGGAATGTCGAGATCCGTCGTCGCACCAAGGTGCAAGACGTTGGTTTCGTCATTATCAAACTAAAATGGAGTTGGGCGGGGCATGTTGCTAGGCAGAGTGATAGTAGGTGGACTAAAATGTTAACGGAATGATGGCCGCTTACAGACGTAAGAAGCGCTTGGCATCCGTTAGCTCGTTGGGTGGACGACATCCGCAAGGTTGCGGGTCACAACTGGATGAGACTAGCTCAGGACCGGGATATATGGCGTACTAGAAGAGAGGCCTATGCTCAGCAGTGGGCGATAAAGGGCTGACATGATGATGATGATGATGATGATATATGACATCTGTGAGGACAGTCACCGGCATAAATATGTGATGATTTCTATACCTTGTCATATTAACGACTTGTTTGAAATGTCATACCAAATTCTCAAACGATTAATAGCGATAAGGTATAGAAATCATCACTTCTTTATGCCGGTGACTGGACAATGCTGTTTATAAGAGTTGTTCCAAAGATTTACTAGCATCTACTTCTAGTAAGGCCTCGCCTTAAATACTAGGTTTAAACTCAGCGCCAAGAGAATAAACATCGCCCGTTTAGCTTAAGTCCAGCTTCCTAGATTCACAACATTTACCAATTTTACAAAGACCAAGATATCTTAACATTCAACTACATACAGTTTGTAAGATTCTCAAGGTCAACTTACACTAGGAGCCCATGGGAGAGTTGAAAACGTTTTATGGATAAAGCTGATGGTGGAGTTTTTCTTTTAGCAACACTCTTAATTGTTTTACGGGTACATTAAGTGGAATTTTCCGGGAAAAATGGAATTTAAGTAGCAAGTTTCCGGACTGCGTCCGCATCCGCAGTGGTTGCCAATATATGGTTCTTTAAAAAAATAGTAAACTTTTTCCAAGTGGCGAGGAATTCGATATGAATGTTTTTTGTTGTCCTATTGTTTTTCATGCTTTGTCGGCTAACAAGCATTCCCATCATTATCATCAGTACTGTTCCAGCAGCCAGTACCATTTTCCAGAACATTTAGCCTATCTTCGTATATGCCAGTTACTTCTAATCTGTCCAGGGCTAGCCTCATCCAAATGTTTTGTGAGCCGATTAGGTTCACCCAATGAGCTAACGGCTCAGCCACGACATTGGTCTAAGCGCGACGGCGGTGAGCGACAGCCATACGTGCGAATGAAAAGTCCCATCGCTGTGTCTCGCTCTAATGTATGGCCGCCGCTCACCGCTGTCGCGCTTAGACCAATGTCGTGGCTGAGCCGTAACGGAGGCTAGGACCCGAACGGCCTGTCAGGTCTTGGACGCTGGTACATTTTAATTCTTACTGATAGACTAATGCTGTCTGGCAAGCTGATAGTTGGTACCCTCTTAAGCTACGTAACGGTGAATGCTTTCAGGAGGGCACAATGCTTGTTAAAACGTGTGTCAATATAAACGTAGGTACCTACTTGGAATGAGGCGAGACATATTGCCAGGCAGAGTGGTGCAGGCGAAACAAATTTCTGACGAATTGGTGACTTCTTTCAGATGAGAAAAATGCCTGCCAGTCAAGTGGAAGTGACGATGGTTTACGCTCAGTAGCTTATCGTAGTTATCTCTCTTTCGTTTTTTCGTTTTAGTGTGACAGAGCTAGACTGCGTTTTGATCGCCACGTAGCGTCAACGATTGTGCCTGTGCCAGACGGCAGACAACCACCGTTTCTGCAAGATGACCTTGGCCGAAAAACAGTGGTTTTAAGCCATGTAGCAAGCGCTACAAACACACTGAAGTTTTGGACTTGTAAACCATATAGACAGCCGCGCTTCTACGTCGCTTCTGACAAGGTCATCTTGCAGAAAGGTTGGTTGTCTGCCGTCTGGCACAGGCTATCCTTCGACTAGCCCGGTTGAGTTATCAAGTGCGAGTTAGGTACTGATCCTGATGGTTACATTGTCGTTTATAGCTCAGAATCAATAGGAAAATTACCAAAACTGGATACATCCACAAAATGCTTGTTTTCCAATACAATAACCTTTCGTGGCAACTTCCAAAGAAAGGACGCCTTTCAATGTAGAAGTAAAGGTCGGCCTTAAAAAATTGCCTGCCTCACCTGAATATTGTAGAACACGTGTCACGGACTACTTAATTGTATGGCTAGTAGATATGCCATTAAAAAACACTAAACTTTTCAAAACAGATGACGGAAGCGCAGTAGAGTTTGAACTTACCTCTTTTATAGTTGGGATTATTGCGTATACCTACATTACCTACCTACATAACAAATAGGTATAAGAATAGCTGTTTTAATTTTGACAAAAAATCTAGTATCACAAAATAAATATAATAATATAGATTGCTGCAATAATCTCTCTTCCTCTACTAATACTAGCGGCCCTAAGGATTCGTCAAAAGTGCCCAGTTTTATTTTGAAGGCAACATAACGTTCATCACAATAGATAAATACATACTTATATACTATATCAGGGGTTTTATCAAAATTTTAATTTTGTTTTATTTCCACTTTAATTTGTATTTAATTCACTCGTATATTGTTTTCTCACCTTACTTCAAAATTAACCTATTTCTTCATTTATACACATTTCTTTATTTAACTGTAACGTGATCTGGGTACCGGCAGAATATCAGTGCCTCACTCGAAAGGGTGAAGCGTATAGGTGAGTCGGAACCCTTTTGTTTTTGCTGCAATGTACGCAGTGTAGGTAAGCATTTTTTTTAATGTTGTATACTCAATTTTGAGTCAATTGTACGTTTGCTTTCTTTTTTCTTCTTGTTGTTCTGTGTTGCATTTGTAATTATGTGTTATTGCAGCATACAAATAAAGCTTCTATCTATCTATCTATCTATCTATCTATCTATCTATCTTTTATTTACAGGTGGCATTACATAATATTGTATGTAGCTCTACAATATTATGTAATCTGTTTCTACCCAGTCGCGTGCGTAGGGTTCTATTAGGTAACGCACGATTTAATTTGATCCTTATCGGTCGCATACCATGACACGTATTTAAAGGTTTTACACATATTTCACTGAGGGTTAATTGGTTCTCGACTAGACTGGCGTTTCGTGTAAAATAGTGATTTTAATGGAAAAGGCATTTAAGAGCGCTTGAAACAAGGGGAAGTAGAATAAAAAAAGTAGACTTTATATTATTTAACATACGCCATAGCTAAAGAATGTTTCTAGAACGAGATAATTATGCCCTTGAAAATAAAAATAAAATAAATAGATATTAGGGACACCTTACACAGATCAACTTAGCCCCAAACTAAACAAGGCTTGGACTATGAGTGCTAAGCGACGATATACATACTTAAATAGATAAATACATACTTATATACATAGAAAACATCCATGACTCAGGAGCATAGATATGCTTATCACACAAATAAATGCCCTATTACCTACCGACTGCCACTACCGACTGAGCCAGACCGGTCGTCAATATTTTGTGCATTTGAAATTTCTCTTTTGAAAACGCTAATCATATATTTGCTCCAAAAGACTTTTTTCTTAAATAGCAAAAACACTAAAAAATAAACACACACACACACACACACACTATACTAATATGTAAAGTGATCATTTTTGATAAAGCTCTTTTTCTCGCTTGAGACGTTAAACATAATGACATTAAAGACAGCTCTTATATCTTTAGAGACTTAAGAAGTTTTGAACTGAATGTTACATAGGTATGTCTTTTCATGCCTACAGGGATATTACAGAGATCCTTATGCTTTAGGTGCAATAAAGGTATTTTTTTACAAAAAATTTGATAAAGTGGTTAGGAAACAAGGACTTGTGCCATAAAGCCATTAAATCAGACATAAGCAAAGGCAATTCGGTGACTAGGAGTGCTGGGTATCGTATGATAAATTAGCCAACGGAAACTCAAAGGAGCCAAAATTGCCATGCGTTCATAGTCCATCGCTTGTTGAAAGGTTTTCTTTGTGTACACTTACATAAGTGACCATGCCCGGTTATTTTCATAAGCATTATACTCACTAATTTTCTATTCGTTTGAGACAGTAAATGGCCAGATCGGACTTAGTGGCCAGAACTGAAGCAATTTCCCTTCTCAAAAAAAGTTTTATTCATAGAAAACATCTTTGACGAGCCTAACTGTATTTATTAAGTAGCTTCAATATGGCATGAATTGTAAATAATAGTTTACTTATCACTATTGCTGATCTATGCGACGAAGCCTGGTTTAATGCTTTAGATAGCAAAGGTGTGGCAGAAGACAAACCGAGATTGGAACCTCCGGTGGCATGAATTTTCTCTGCCAATAATGTTGTGCCACTCGCGAGTCGGCCATCACAGTCACCAAACCCGTTGTCTAAACAACAATGTTTAAATCGTCTGCAAAAGACGCAAAGGGATGTGATGATGTTGATGATATAGTGGATAGCAGTTAAATGGCTAAGAGTGCGATACATTAGCCAACGGAAACTGAAAGGAGCCAACATTGCCATGCGTTATAAACCACGCATTCATCAGCTATGGCTAGTGTTGAAAGCTTTTCTTTGTGTACCACTTAGCGTAAGCGGGCACCTTGCGAGTATTCACTTTGCGAGGGCTTAGGCTGGCTGCAAACTAAATAATAAATAAATAAATATTATAGGACATTCTTACATAGATTGACTGAGTCCCACGATAAGCTCAAGAAGGCTTGTGTTGTGGGTGCTCAGACAACGATATAGGTATATAATAATATAATGCGTAAATACAAACATCCATGAATCAGGAACAAATATCTGTGCTCATTACACAACACAATTGGAACCCGGGACCGCGGCTTAGCAGGCAGGGTCACTACCGACTACGCCAGACCGGTCGTCAGACTAGACTAGAGAGAAACTAAAGGGTAGGATGATAGTGGTACGTCAGTTTGTCGCGATGTCGACTGGCTAACTAGAAATCTTTGTGATTATGACTTACTTACATAGTGCGATGGTGGTGGTAACATGACTGGCATGAGTGCTCGGGTAGACTTCATGCACTGAGCGTGGGCCTGATGACGAGTCTCCGTATGACTTGAAACATATCGCCGAACGCTTTGTAACGTGAGTACATCAGTATATTTAAATATTCCTCAAGAAAGTTTTATTGAATATAATGATAATGAGATATTCGATAGAATCGAGTTGTGCTTAAGAGGCCACAGTACTGGCTGTTGAAGGAATACTGTCATATTTTGTATTTGGTATAGCAACCGATTCTTTGATATGTTTGTTTACGTTTTTGTAAGTCTGTCGGTCAATAACAGTTCTCATGTAAACACTGAATAAATTCCTAGTGTACACTTTCTTGGTTTCCTTGTGTTATAGATCTCTGCTATATAGTGTTAGACCTGTGGGATATCCCCCACAGTGGTTATGGTCCCTCGTACGAATCAAGAATTGTGTTAACGATAAAAGGAAGAAATTTTCAGCGGAAATGAGTAGTACTGTGAAAATTGACCAACTCAACGAGAGTAATTATGAGACGTGGAAGATCCAAGTAGAAGCAGTGTTGATAAAAAACGACGCCTGGGGATACGTGAACGGGAGTATCAAGAAGCCAGCTAGAGAAAGTGGAGAAGCCGAAGTAGCGAAATGGGAGACAGGAGATTCCAAAGCTAAGTCTGACCTAATTTTATCCATAACTCCGAGTGAACTGAGGCACCTGAGAGGTTGCAAGACATCGCGTGACGTATGGTTAAAGTTAAAGGATATTCATGCTTCCAAAGGACCTGCGAAAAAGGCTACACTGTTGAAAGAGTTGTTACTGCGTAAATTGGATGAAAACGGCGACTTGAGGGAACATGTTTTAAGATTTTTCGAAGTAATAAGCCAATTATCTGATATGGACATTGAAATGCCTGACGATTTGACTTCTATAATGCTTCTCTATAGCTTGCCGTCCAGTTTTGACAATTTTAGATGTGCAATAGAATCTAGAGATGCATTGCCAAAGCCAGACGCACTGAAAGTCAAAATATTAGAAGAGGAACATTCCAGAAATCAGAAAGAATGTGTAGATAAGGCACTTCTTGTAAGAGGAAAGAGATCTTCTAAGCCAAAGAGTGGCATAGAGCAACGTCAACGCGCATGTAATGGCCCAGAGCAGGCTAGTTCGAAATTCACGTATAAATGTTTCAAATGCCATTTACACGGTCATAAAGCCTCGGATTGTACTCAAAAGAAGAAGGAACAACGTAATGACAGTGCAAAGTATGTGTCGAACTCAAATGATTTACATGATGATGATTCCAATTTTGTAACATTCAATTGTGTTTCAGAGGTTAATGCTGTTGGGAACGAGAATGGAAATTGGATCGTTGACAGTGGGTGTACGTCACATTTGTGTAACGATGCAGATAAATTTGGTACTTCATTACTACCGTTGTCCGGTAAGCTAAATTTAGCAACGAATTCGAGCACAGACGTACAAGGTAAGGGGACAGTTAGATTTTCTTCATGTGATAATGGTTCTAAAACTGAAGTGCAATTGCCAAATACATTATTTGTTCCGGATTTGCGATGTAACCTGATTTCAGTAGCAAAAATTACCGATCAAGGTTATAGCATTACGTTCAACAAAAATATAGCTAGTGTTCAAGATAGCTATGGTAATACTAAATTGGTCGCAAATCGTAAAGGTAATTTATATTACGTCGAGGAACATTGTGGTGTAGTGTCAGCGATTTCTGAGCGAAAGGTTGACGTATGGTCGTGGCACGAACGTCTTGGTCATTTAAATGCGAAAGATCTTGTCCGAGTTTTAAATAAATCTGGCATGAATTTAAAGATGTCAGATGTAACTGAATTGTATGATTGTGACATTTGTGCGAAAGGAAAAATGAGTAGGTTGCCATTTTCTAGCTCGAGTGGACTATGCAATGAAAAGTTAAAAATCAAACATAACGTGAAGATAAACGTGAAGAAAAGAAACGGATCAAGGTTTGAAATCGATAAGAAAAGATCGGCAAATACTACAAATCAACCTTTATCGGTAGATGTAGAGTTCCATCCGGCTCAGACTAGTAGAAATCCGGTAGAACAGATCTCTAACCACGAGGATGTGTACATAAGGTCATCAAGTGATCGTGATCCTGAACCCGAGAGAGAAGAGGATATTCCTGTTGAAGCTCGTCAAATGACAGATGATCCAGGTACTGTTGCAGAACCATCTCAACATGATCATCATCAAGATGAAGTTGATGTTGATGGGGGGAGGATAGTGAAGAGAGGTCCAGGGCGACCGCGACTGGAGAGAGGTCATGTTGGGCGTCCTCGGAAGATATACAACACAGTTATCGTAGAACCGGATCCTGTTATCGTAGAGCCAGTGATTGTCGTAGAGCCAGAGATTGTCGCAGAGCCAGAAGTTGCCATAGAACCAGAGGTTTCTGCGGAAGAAGGCTTTGAGTCAACTGAGGAGTATGGAGACTGCGAAGATTTCGTTGGAGTTGCCGAGATTAGCCTGAAAGAGGCCTTATCAGGTAACGAGCGAAAAGGATGGAAGGATGCAATAATGTCAGAAGTCAAAAGTTTAATTAAAAACGACACTTTCGATATCGTCAAGAAACCTATGGACCGAAATGTCGTTGGTTGCCGATATATTTTAACGACGAAGTTAAATATCGACAAGACTGAGAAGAAGAAAGCTAGACTGGTGGCGAAAGGCTTTAGCCAACGTTACGGCGTCGATTACCAGAAAACCTTTGCGCCAGTCGCTAGGCTTGATTCGGTAAGATTATTAGTTGCACTTGCAGTGGAACTGGATCTTGAAATTCATCAGTTGGATATAAATACGGCATATTTAAATGGATTATTAGAAGAAGAGATATACATGAAGGTACCAGATCTTCTTGACGAATGTTTGCAAGATTTAACACGATCGGAGCAGCCAGGATCATTCATATATGAAAGAGCTAGCAAGTTGTTATGCGACCTGAGGTCTGGAGGCAATGTATGCAAGCTCAAGAGGTCGCTGTACGGCCTGAAACAAGCTGGTAGACAGTGGAACATCAGACTGGATGAACAGCTGAAGTGCATGGGATTGCAAGTATCTTTAAATGAGCCATGCCTTTATTTTAAAAATATAGACTCGCAAACTAAACTCTTTGTATTAATTTATGTGGATGACATACTCGTCGCATCGCAAAGAGGTGAATGCATCGAAAATTTCAAAAAGGAACTGGCCGAAAAGTTTGAATTGAAAGATTATGGCATTGCGAAGTATATGTTAGGCATAGAGTTTGACAGATTTGACAATGGAATGAAATTGTCACAACAAAAATATATTGACGATTTGTTAATTAAATTTAATATGAATGAAAGTAAACCGATATCTACGCCTATGGAATTTAAGCAAAAGATAGAAAAACCGGTGAATAAGTGCAGTGCGCGTGAACAATACCCATATCGCGAAATTATAGGTTCGTTGATGTATCTTTCTACGGGAACGAGACCTGATATTACGAATACGGTGGCTGTATTGAGTCAATTCCTGGATTGCCCTAACGAGGAATGTTGGAATGCAGCAAAGCGTGTCTTGAGATACCTGAAGCATACGAAACAATATGGACTTATTTACAAAAAGACAGGTAAATCATTGCATGGTTATTCGGATGCTGATTGGGGAGGTTGTTTGATAGATAGGCGTTCTTATTCTGGTTATGTTTTTATGTTAGGAGCTGGTTGTGTAAGCTGGAGATCAGAAAAACAGAGATGTGTGAGCACTTCATCTTGTCAATCGGAGTATATAAGCTTGGCATCGGCAATGAAGGAAGCTATATACCTGAACAGTTTGCTTACTGAAATTGGGTTACGTAAGTATGCACCATTATCTTTACATGTAGATAATCAGGGGAACTCAGCCTCCTTCGAGGATCATCCATCCATGGTCCACGAAGGAGTCGGTCACAAGCCCGACACAAATGAGGAGTGCACTGGTCGTGTTGTCGTCTCGGGGTAACCCGTCATGGCAATTCGCCCCAAAACCCCCAGGGTCAAGGTGGGAGGACGTGCCGAGGACCCTCACAGCCGGCTGTGGGCAGCGGGGGGTAGGTGCTGATTGGGCTCGCAAGCGGGAGAGGGGAGGGGGATAGGACCTTGTTGTGTCTGGCTTGGCGGGGAGGGGTGGTTGTTGGGGAGCCCCGGGGTGTCGGGGAGAGATACCCTTGGGGTGAAACACTTCCGCTCTGATCCGCTGACTGGAGTGGTGGGAAATATGTGTGCAAGTGCTGGCCCCGGGAGCTCATGAGCGAACTCCTTGGGGTGAGCCAACGTGCACATTCCCATCACAATGAAGCAACACAGGAGCTATCTTTCCATGCTTGCGAGCCTACTCAGCACAATCGCTGTCGTTAACGACTATGCGCAGGGGGGTGGCGCCACTGTCGTAGGAGTCAATTTAGCTGGGGGCTGTACGGGAGCTCTGCAGCTACCCTTAAATTTTTGATCTTTCCACGCTGAAATAGCTTTATATAGTGTTATAATATGGAGAATCTTTTAAACAATAATAAAATTAAAACCACAACCAACACCGCGTCAGCGGCGAAGAGACCCGAAAGGGTAGAAGTGCGTGAGGGCGGGAAGTCTGCTGACGGACCCCCGATCGTTGTGAAGAGTGGGCTTCCGAGTTCCGGTGAGGAGCAGAGTAGTCTACGGAGAGGAACTGGGCAGGGTACTCCGGATGTCCTACAACTGGAAGGCCTGTCACTAAGTGAAGAAGCAGAGCTGCTGCGTTCGCCGAAGGGGGGGACAACCGAAAGGGAGGCCACACCTGCGGAGAACGGGCCGTTCTACAAGTATAAGTCGAAGGCCCAGAAAAAGAAGGCTAAGCTACTTAGGAGAAAGGCTGTGATTGCTGGGGAAAGGGGTGGCGTTCCGGTGTTGGAGTTTAAGGGGGACGCCAAACCTGGCCCGAGCAAACGCGGCCTTAAGATGAAGAGACAGAGCACGGATGAGGGTCGCTCGGAGCGTCCTCCAGCGAAGCGCCAAAATCAGGGCAGGGCGGCTGCAGACGGACCACGGAACGTCGCTAGGGCGAACCGAGGTCTGGCTGTGGCTGTGTGCCGTGAGGATGGAGTTTCGGTGGATGAGGCCTTAGCGAAACTCATCAGGAGAAAGCTGACGCAGTTAATTGAGGTGATCGTCCTGCAGGTAGTAAGGGGGGAGCCGGGCGTAGTAGCACCGAGGTTCGCGACGTCGGGTTTGGTGTCGGAAGGGTTTTTCCTTGTGACACCAAAATCGACGGAGTCAAGGGACTGGCTACTAGGTCAGGACTTCGGAGAGCTGGATGGTCACCGGATTATCGTGCGGAAGCTGGAGCAGACCAGGGTTCAGGTTTGGGTTCCGGGCGAGGCGGAGACTGAGTACGTAAAGGAGTTCCTTTACGCTCAGAACCCGGATCGCCGGGATCTCAAATTCCTGGAATGGAAAGCGGCGGGCAGAGATGCTCTGGAGATAGGGACTAGATTGACCTACTTGGTCCCGGAAGGTGTGGAGGAGATCTGGGGCGAGGAGAAGACGAAGGTCCTGGACTTCTCCGCTACCAGTGTTAGAGTTAGGATACTGAGGGCCAACATAACTCAACAACCCTCAGATCCTACTAATGAAGAACCCGAACCGGGAAAGGAGAGGTCGGTGCCGGGCGATGGACATACGAATGAGAGGGGGTATGGACGTCGTCGACGGCGGCGAGCTCTCTGAGTAGCGGTTCCGGGGACAGCGACACTACACACATCAATTAACAATATGAACACACAAAATACACTAAACACACACCTATACACAAACACACACACAAACATTTGCCAAGTAAACCTCCAACATTGCAAAGACGCAATGTCCGAACTAGGACAATATGTTAGGAGGGCCAAAGTTGAAATAGCACTGCTGCAAGAACCTTATGCATGGAGGAACCGGGTGGCAGGCCTGGGACATCTGGGGGGAGCTCTATACTATGAGGGAAATGGTGAGCTACCTCCTAGAGCATGCATTTATGTGAGTAATAATGTGAGAAATATGGGATGCTTCATGACCATGTGTTGCAGAGACCTTGTCGTGGTGGAGACCTACTTCATCAACGACGAAGGGAAGAGGTGCAAGGTGGCGCTGGCGTCCTGCTATCTGCCGGGCGACGCAGTGACACCCACAAAGGAATTGGAAGAAACGGTTCTGAGGTATAGAGGTAGGAAAATACCCCTGATAGTAGGTTGCGATGCTAACTCACATCATGAGGTGTGGGGGAGCACCGACACCAACGAAAGGGGGGAATCTCTATTAGAATTCTTAATAAGCAGCGACCTGGAGATCATAAACACAGGCGACACACCTACGTTTATAACAAGGGCGAGGAGAGAAGTGCTGGACATCACTGTAGCATCGAGAGAGATATCAGGCAAGGTAAAATGTTGGAGAGTGGACGAGGAGGACAGCATGTCTGACCACCGAAGGATACTCTACAGCATTGATTGTCGGGTAGAAAAGATGAAGGTAAGAAATCCACGCAAAACAGACTGGACGAAGTTCGGAGAGGAGCTAAAGAGAAATTCTGTCTCGGGTGGTAGGTACGAAAGTATTGACGACCTGGACAAAGGAGCACTCAGGCTGAAGGAGTTAGTAATAGCAGCATACCACAAGGCATGTCCAGAGAAACTCGTGCAGGCAGGTAAAGGACAGCCATGGTGGAGCAGAGAATTACAGAAGGTAAGGAAGAAGGTTCGCAAGGCTATGAGGGTAGCGGTAAAGAAAGGCGACGCTCATAGCTGGGACGAGTACAGAGAGGTCAGGAATAAGTATACCAGACTAAGAGAGAGAGCTAGACAGGAGGGCTGGAGAAGATTTACAGAAGACATTGACAGTTACTCAGAAGGTGCGAGGGTGGTAAAGCTATTAGCTGGTGACCGGGCGTGCCAACTGGGGAGCCTAAGAGTAGACGGTGACTTAATCACAGAGCCGGAGAGGGTACTGAGTACTATGCTGAGCACACATTTTCCGGGCTGTGAGGAGGTGACAGAGATAGATGAGCAGGTGAGCCGGGGGAGGCCGACTGGGGAGGTGCGGCGGAAGTGGTGGAGGAGAGCAGGATGGAGTGGGCGCTCTTCTCCTTTGCACCCTTCAAGTCTGCGGGCCCGGATGAGGTCCTACCGGTACTACTGCAGAAAGGGTATGAGCACATAAAAGATGACCTACTGGAACTATACAGGGCAAGTATCGCTCACAGACACATTCCAAAGGTGTGGAGAGAGGTAAGGGCGGTTTTCCTACCTAAACCAGGCAAGAAATCATATCAAGAGGTAAAATCATTTAGAAGCATAAGTCTATCGTCTTTTGTCCTAAAGACCCTAGAGAAGGTGATAGACAAGCATATAAGAGAGAAGGTCAACTGCAGTGGAGACCCGCTTCACGGGAATCAGCATGCATATATGGCTGGGAAGTCAACGGAGACGGCCCTTCACAACCTAGCTGTGAGGGTAGAAAGGGCACTAGAATCGAAACAGTACGCTCTAGGCTGCTTCTTCGACGTGGAGGGGGCCTTTGACAGGGCTACCTTCCAAGCCGTTGAAGAGAGTCTGGAGAGAGAAGGCATCCGACCGACATTAGCGCAGTGGATAGGCAGTATGCTTAGGTGCAGGTCTATAACGGCGGAGTTGGGAGGAATAACAAAGACGATTAGTCCCAGGAGGGGGTTCCCGCAGGGAGGCTGCTTGTCACCCTTGATGTGGTGTCTACTTCTGGACTCTATGGTAAGAGAACTCAACAGGGGAGGCTTGTACATGCAGGCCTACTCTGATGACGGAGTACTACTGGTGAGAGGTATGGTCCTCAGTGTCATGAGGAACATAATGGTAAGAGGTCTCAGACAGGTACTGGGATGGTGCAGAGGGAGAGGACTGGATCTCAATCCGTCGAAAACTAAGCTGGTGTTATTCACTAATAAGAGGAAAAAAGAGCTGGAACCCATAAAAATAGAGGGCGTAGAACTAGAAATAGTAGACGAGTTCAAATATCTGGGCATTACTCTTGACAGTTCACTCAGATACAAGACTCATATCAGAGAGCAGACGGCTAAGGCCATAAGAACGCTGTACCAATGTAAAAGGGCAGTAGGGAAGAACTGGGGACTAAAGCCGAGTATGATCCACTGGATTTACAAAGCCATTATCACACCCAGGGTGCTATATGGGGCGGTGATCTGGTGGCACAGGACCCATATTGGAGAATATCGGAAGAATCTGACAAAAGTACAAAGACTAGCCTGCCTCATGATGACGGGGGCTATGAGAACCACCCCGACACATGCTATGGAGGTGCTGTTAGGCTTAAAGCCCCTCTGGATTGAGGCAGAGAAGAGAGCCATGGAACAGTGGTACAGAATAAAAGCATGCAAGGAATGGAGAGGAAGTTGCGTGGACAAGAGACACGCACTGATACAAAGAGAGGCACTATCGAAGCTAGAAATGCTGATGGTTAATAATGACCTCATAAAGAGGGAGGAGATTTTCGATAAGAAGTATAGAGTACATATAGGAGAAAGAGACAACTGGAAGGTAGAGGTCGGGCACCCAACGACTATATGCTTCACAGATGGCTCTAGGAGAAGCTCTACAAAGCTAGCAGGGGCGGGAATAGTAATCCCGAAACTAGGAGAAAAGGTGTCGATACCACTAGGGAGATACACTAGCGTGTTCCAAGCAGAGGTATGTGCCATAGCGCGCTGTGCACGTATATTAAAAGAAAGCGATAAACAAGATGGAGCCGTGGTCATATACACCGACAGTCAAGCGGCACTAAAGGCTCTGAAGAGAACATCGGTGACCTCGTCCCTGGTGAGAGAATGCAAGGAAGAGCTCAACTCGATAGGCAAGCATAGAAGTGTAACGGTTGCGTGGGTACCGGGACACCAGGGAGTCACAGGTAATGAGAAAGCGGACGAGCTGGCAAGGGCGGGGGCGGAGACGGAATTCTTGGGTCCGGAACCGGCTCTGCCTATGTCAGCTGACGTCACGAAAGGAGTCATTGAGAGGATAAAAGAGATGGAAGCACAAAGAGCCTGGGAAAGAGAGACCAGTTGCAGACAAACGAAGATGATGATAGAAGGTAGAGACCAAAGGAGAGCTAGGTATCTTCTGAAACTAGGTAAGAACAGTCTAAGAATGTTGACCGGTATCATAACGGGACACAACACTCTTAACAGACATATGAAGATAATAGGTATCAGTAGTGACGAATCCTGTCCACACTGTGGTAAGGAGGAGACTAGTTTGCACCTACTAGCAGAATGTATCATGTATGCGGCACCGCGACATGAAACATTCGGTAGAGACAATTTGGGAGAAGATGAACTCAAGGATGTCAAACTTAAAGATGTCCTTCTGTTCTGCAGGAAAACAAGAAGATTTGAGGAGAGAAGTGTGGGAGAGCAGCCGGGACAGTAACCTGCAGCTCCAACTCCAGGGAATTGGGCTGAATGAACGCACCAGCGATCGACAGCCCGCCTGTATCCGGCCAGGCGTCCCTACACTACATCTACATCTACATCACTTTCTGTCATATTTTGTATTTGGTATAGCAACCGATTCTTTGATATGTTTGTTTACGTTTTTGTAAGTCTGTCGGTCAATAACAGTTCTCATGTAAACACTGAATAAATTCCTAGTGTACACTTTCTTGGTTTCCTTGTGTTATAGATCTCTGCTATATAGTGTTAGACCTGTGGGATATCCCCCACAAGTTTAACGCCTACCAGTGGCGTGGTGTAAAGTTTTTTATTGATAGAGCCGGAGGGGTTTTCGGGATCTGTTTTGTATGAATTTCTACAGACACTGGATAATTTTAGGGAACCCGTAGGGAGTCGAGTTGTATCGACGCCCCGCCACTGACGTCTACATTGATCTAAGAATTCTACGATAGGTGTTAAATGCTCTTCTGGTTGTGCAAGCATCCATGTTAGGCAGTATTACGGTCAGGTGATTTATCTGCTCGTTTATGCCCAATTTCATAAAAAAAAAATATCTGTTATGTTGCTCCTAATCTCTCGACTTCTGCTGAATCCATGTTTTCCAAATTGCGTCAAAAAAGTCGCCATCTCATCACATTTCCCCAACGGTCAGTTCTTTCAGATTCCACAATTTTAACACCCTAATTGCGACAAAATAATCGCAGCGACTAATCGCAACACCACCACCACCCTAACCCCTCAACCGGAAGTACGTCGGGTCGCCGTCTCGCGGCGGCTAAGTAAACATCCGCCCGCGGCGTCCGCCGGATGCGAATTCTCCCATTTGCCGCTAACGGGAGCACATCCGGTTTGTCTGTATGGAAGACAATTGGCATTGGGATAAAATCTGATAAAACGTGGTATTTCTTGTTCATAGTTTTAGATCGTCATCCTCTTTGCCAACTAATCCCAGGATTTGGCATAGACACTAGTTTTACGACCGACTGCCATCTGGGTGACTAGCCGAATGGCACAATCGCTCACGAAACGCTCACGAAACGAAGCGCTAGTAGATATCTATCTCTATCGCGCTTGCGTATTGGCGCGACAGAGCCAGCGGCGTATCGCTTTCGTTTGGCGTCGGAGAAATGCCATTCGGCTACGGGGCCAGATCCTCCAACTCGAAGGGTTACTAGGCCTTTTTGGGATTAGTCCGGTTCCTTCACCAAAAAGCCATCAAACTTGACTTTGCTGAAATCCAAACCTTTATTTTTAACCTCTAAACGCAAAAACGACGGGGTGTATATGTTTGACGTGTCTGTCTGTTTGCCTGTCTGTCTGTCAGTCTGTCTGTGAGTGTGTCTTTCTGTGGCATTGTAGCTCCCGAACGGATGAACCGATTTAGATTTAGTTTTTTTGTTTGAAAGCTGAGTTAATCGGGAGTGTTCTTAGCCAAGTTTCATGAAAATCGGTTCACTAAGTCGGGGTTTTAATTCAAAATTATAATTTTGTGGTTAGGTTATTATTTTACCTGTTTCCTTTTAGTTATCAAATCACACAATTTTACACCCGAAACCCAAACGTAAGTCTAGTAAATGAGACATAATAAATCTGACAGCGGGCCTTCATTCAATTGGACATACAAAAATTAAAGGGGTCCATTGGCGGGTAACGGCCGTCATTCGTCCGGGCTCCTTCCCGATCGTTCGGTGAATGGGTACCTTGGGACCTTTGGGGATACACGGGCGAGTATTAGGGACGGGACTGTTGTTTTAGAAGGTATTTTTATAAAACTAATCGGCAGCCACAACTGGTGAAAAGTGAGGTTAAGGATGGATCTACCGAAAACAATCTGAGGCCATATTTCCAGGTATCCCTGGGAGGGAAAAAAGGTAGTGGCGGATCTGCGTCAGTTTCAAGTCAGTGACTGGCAAGAGGCTGCGCAGGATATCTAATTTTAGAGGCCAAGATTCATTTTGGATCACTAAGGCAATAAAAATACTTTAGTTTTAGTTATATTTATTAGGAAAAAGTGGAACTGATAATGATGACCGACAAATCACCACACCGAAAAATTTATGCCACATCGAATAATAATACCACATTTAATATATTTTAGATAATACCTACTTATGTTAACGTGGCTTCATAATAATATATTATGTATTTATGTATTATTATTTATAGAGTATTTTCATAACTCTCGGGATTATGATGGGAGGCATGCATATTCTCTTGAGAGCCCGATCGTATCCCATTCTAAGAGCTGAACCAACATTTCTCTGAGATTTTGTTTTGCCAATGTTTCGTTACTAAATGCTTGATCTAAGAGTAGATACCTATGTTATTGTTTATCCTAGGGCACCCCATAGCCCCATAAACGCATAATAATATGATAAGATGTAACTATGAATCACAAATAGAGCGCGGACGCGGCAGGCCCATGCAGAAGAAGATGGAGGGATGACCTAGACACCTTATTCACCAACTGGCCGGTTGCTGGTTAAGGGAGGAAGGGAGGAGAGGCCCAGCAGTGGGGCACCATTATAGGCTAAATAAAAAAAATAAAGACGTAACTAGTAAAAAAAACTTCGTTTCCGCCTGTTACATCAGCCCGTGTGTCCTCCAATACGCAAAGGCCCGCTCCCTCATCAGATTAGACGGGAAGAGATTAAATGACCGATTCCTAACAATGCTACCGGGAGGTTTTTGGCTCTAACTCAATTTCACTTGTAGGTCATGTTGAATAAACGAGTGATTTAATCATGGTATGCTTACCTCCCTTTTGGTCCCTTTTAAAGGTTTAATGATTAAAAAAGCTTCCGGACCTTAAGTGGATGAGCACTCTGGAATATGACGAAACCTTTGTTTTTTTCTAGTTGGAATAGACCACGATCACACCTGATGGTAAGTGATGATGCGGTCTACGGTGGAGCACGCTTACCTACGAGATACCTATTTACTCTTGCTTTAAAGAGACATTAATTAATCGATAAAGAGTACACTAGTCTATCGAGTAGGTATAATTTAATTTGTATTTGTTAGTATAAAAGCGTGTTACAAAACACGGAGAAACTAAAAAGCCAAAAATAATAAACCTTCGAATTCAGATGTCTTATCGGATTGCAATAATCTGAACATCCAAATTATAAATAAATCAATTATTTTTGTAGTCGGTTCCAGACCTGTTCGTCGCCTTGCTATTTCCTGTTTGCCCCACCCAACCATACGCAGGCTGGCCCCGACTCCAAAAATAATTGATTTGTTTATAATTTGGATGTTTAGATTATTCCAATCCGATAAGAAATCTGAATTCGAAGGTTTATTATTTTTGGCTTTTTAGTTTCTCCGTGTTTTGTAACACGCTTTTTTTGAAGGCGGTTTTATTTTTTGTTAAAAAGTTAATTTATTTGTTGATTTTTAGTGGTTCCTAGTGATATTATATGTATCAGTCCGAATATATGTACAGTAGTGAAAGAATTATCCTTTAACTCCTAACCGTTGAGGAGTTGACCTTCCATCATCAGCTCAGCCACATAAAATTATTACCATCAGGCGTAAATACTGGTGTACCTTTGAAAAATACACTAAGAACATTACATGTGCCTATAACATTTGAAGAGTTCCCTCGATTTCTCCAAGATCCCATCATCAGACCCCGACTTGGTACCAATGGGACCATCTCGGGGTTATACCCGTTCGATCAAAAAAAAAATTTTGAAAATCGGTCCACGATTCTCGGAGATATCGAGTAACATACATACAAAAAAAAAATAAAAAAATAAAAAAACATTCAGTCGAATTTAGAACCTCCTCCTTTTTTGAAGTCGGTTAAAAATAGTGAGAATGTTTAAGGAAACAATACTTAATACTGTGCATTTCGATAATATGCTTATCTAATTTGTAAGTAAGTGAATGTACAAGTTTCTAATGGGGTGGCAACGCGCATGTGACACTGTTTGAGTTGCAGGCGTCCATAGGTAACGGTGACCGCTTTACATCAGGCGGGCCGTATGCTTGTTTGCCATCGATGTAGTATAAAAAAAAAAAACTATTACCTACGGCCGAACGGCAACGGCCTGTGAACAGGCAATGGCTATTGAACAGGCAATGGACGTCAAAGTGTCACTGTCGACTTTTGACAAAATTTCGATCTTACAGTGGAATAAAATTTGCTTGAGAAATTAGCGTGAGTCAAAACAAAGTCATATTATTTACAAAATCAGATACCTACACGTCACATACAGTAGAAAACTACAGATTTAGCAAAACACACCTATTTAAATAGTGAACTCAACTCAACTGAGCAACATTCAGTTGCATCCACAAAATAAAGTCGGATCTTATAAATACATTCTCGTACTCCATTCCTGCGATTTTAACCCTCCACTGCAGCTGGTAATCGTGCGGAAGCTACGGACAGCTATTGGACGTCCGTTTTAGTCCACTGGGCAGCGGAACGGTTGGGTGTTTGTTTTAAAGACGCCTCTTTAACAATAGTTTGAATTTGATGAGATGAATAAGTTTTTAAAATAGAGTAAAATGTAAAATAAATAGGTATTTAATTGTGTTTAAGATTTTGCAACATACAACAAATCATATAAAAAATATTAGGAAACAACAAACATAAATACTTAATTATAAAGTTATAACTACACAAAATAAATGAACATTTTGGACACAAACATAAAACTTCACCTGCGTGGAATCAGTAATTTTCCAAACGCCTGATAAAAAAATAAAGGCAACAGTAATTCAATTTGAGAAAAATGCTTACATCAGTTAACAGGCACTGCCTCAATTATTTCACTTTTTGGGTTTCACGGATATTATTACGTATAAACCTTGCATTTGAATCAATCTGTTAACCGCATCATACGCAATTGCGTATTAAAGATACATAGGGACAGACATAGGGACAGACAGCGGAAAGCGACTTTGTTTTTAACCCCCGACGCAAAAACGAAGGGGTGTTATAAGTTTGACGTGTCTGTCTGTGTGTATGTCTGTCTGTCTGTCTGTCTGTTTGTCTGTCTGTCTGTCTGTGTGTGTGTCTGTCTGTGGCATCGTAGCTCTCGAACGGATGAACCGATTTTGATTTAGTTTTTTTGTCTGAAAGCTGAGTTAGTTGGGAGCGTTCTTAGCCATGTTTCATGAAAATCGGTCCACTAGGTCGCGGTCGAGGTTTTTTTCAAAATTTTAATTTTGTGGTTAGGTTATTACTATACAGGGTGATATAAAAAAGACCGTTCAAACCTTGCATAGTGACTTTCGAGGTCACAATGAACAACTTTATTTATGGAACCAATGCTGAAATTGCTAAAAAAATGCCGTTTCATACATTTCGACTGTTATTATGCCGCTCATTTCTATGGAACAGTCAAATTATTTTCTCGCGATTTCTGCATTGGTCCCATAATAAAAGTTGTTCATTATGACGTCAAAAGTCATAATGCAAAGTTTGAATGGTCCTTTTTGTTTCACCCTGTAAGTCAGCAATTCCCGTTAAGTTTGTACATTTGGATAACGTCTCCGATTTTGAAAAAAATTGGTAGGCTGATAGAGTCCATGATGCTGAGCAAGATCCACTAGGTCTCCCAAAATTTCCTAGGTTGATTGTATGAAATTTTCCTTTTTTGTTACCGAAAATGTATAGAAATCTGGTAACAATAAAGGAAGGTCTATCAATTTTTATCAAAATCGGAGACGTGATCCAAATGTACAAACTTAACGGAAATTGCACAAGTATTATACGGATAGTGATATTAGTATGTAAAAACAATACTTATTCTCAATGACTAATGCAATACCAAAAACTAATAAAGCTAGTTAAAACCAGCAGACTCTGCTAGATCTTTTCCATCACTAGGGGTGCATAAAATAAAACTAGCGCAATGAAAAGACAACCATCGTAAGGAATCGAAGGCAATAAATTTTTATGACATCTATTTTCTAAGAGATGTAGCATAACTAGTGAATGTTTTTGGTATTGAAATAGGTACTTGTATATCTAATTTTGCTGTGGTTGTGAAATCTTGGGGAGACATCTTGGTAATTTTGTTTATTTATTTTCCGGGGTGGAAGCATTGAGTTTTTACTAACAAATACATTCTAAAGATTCTGTTTAGCCCAATGATTGACTAGTAGAGAATGCCTCAAGGCGTTAAGTCCGCCATTTGCACTGTTGTTTTGTAAATTTGTGCAATAAAGTTTAAATAAATACATGGAATTCAATACGAAGTTATATATTTGGATGCTGATATTGTATACTTACCAACGGCAAACAATACCTAAGTTACTCGTGATAAAATTACTGAAGTAGCAGTCTTACCTAAACCATAGAGAAATAACTGAGGGAAGAGTTTTGTAATTCCATACATCAGTAAATGCAAATTTATTGTAGTGACATCTAGCGACAATTACGCGTCAATCACGCGTCAAGTAGCGTAAATTATCAGTATGGCTACTCGACATTAGGTGCCAACAGTGTTGCGTCTGCCAAAAATGTAATATTAAAACAGTTTGCAACTTATATTACAAGTAGAAAAAATTGAAAACTGAGTTATGATTATGTACTAGCTTTTGCCCGCGGCTTCGCTCGCGTTAAAAAGAGACAAAAAGTAGCCTATGTCACTTTCCATGCCTTCAACTATCTCCACTTAAAAAAACATGTCAATTTGTTTCTCCGTTTTACCGTGAAAGACGGACAAACAAACAGACACACACACTTTCCCATTTATAATATTAGTATGGATTAGCTAAACATTATTGAACATTAGACTTTTTGTTCGTCGCGACATCTGTTATCGACAAGCAGCAGTACTGATAATTTACGCTAGTTGACGCTAGACGTCACTACATAAAACTCGCATTTATTGATGTATGGAGTTACAATTTTATTCCACGAATACGCACGAAGCGCTTTGCTTCTTCTTTTCTTATGCGCACTGCCAAGGAGTGGAATTCCTTGCCGGCGGCTATATTTCCGAGCTGATATAACCCGGCAACCTTCAAATCAAGAGTGAACAGGCATCTTCTGGGCGAGCTCACTCCATCGTAGGCCACGTCTTTGCCTTTGGCTAGTCTGTGGTCAAGAGTAAGCCCATTTATAATAAAAAAAAAACAACTCTTTCCTTATTATACTTATTCCTTTCTGCCTAAACCCTGAGGTTATACCTATCGCAGAGATTAAAATATTATTTCACGCACATGTTACAAGACATCATTAAAACGGTTTTAACACCTCATATGGCGTGGCGTGGCTCACACATTTTAATCTACCTTTCGCCATCCATCAATACTCGGTAATACCATGTATGGAGTATGTCGATCGTAATACCGCTTAATTCGGTACGATATTCTGTGATGTGAGGATTTCTTGAACGTAGAGCGGGAGCTGGTTGTTATTTTATGCATCATTTTTGACATGTTTCGTTTTTTTAACCCCCGACGCAAAAACGACAGGGTGTTATAAGTTTGACGTGTCTGTCTGTGTCTGTCTGTCTGTCTGTCTGTCTGTCTGTCTGTGTGTGTGTCTGTCTGTGGCATCGTAGCTCCCGAACGGATGAACCGATTTAGATTTAGTTTTTTTAGTTTGAAAGCTGAGTTAGTCGGGAATGTTCTTAGCCATGTTTTATGAAAATCGGTCCACAATGTCGGGGGTTTTTCCAAAGTTTTAATTTTGTGGTTAGGTTATATAGGTAGGTATTTAGGCAAGCCCTGTTATGTTAACGGAATTTGCTAAACAGTTGTTTTTTTTTTTCTTGAGTAACACAGACGCAATAATTTTAGACATTCAATTCTTTACAAAACTACCTACCATATCATTTTGTCAAGAACAGTTGTAGATTAATAAAAAAATACTCCTTAAAATTGCATTCCTCTATCTTATAGTCCAGTCGGATTAATTTCTCCAGCAAATACCCATTTATTATGACGACCGGTCTGGCCTAGCGCGTAGTGACCCTGCCTGCTAAGCTGCGGTCCCGGGTTCGAATCCCGGTAAGGGCATTTATTTGTGTGATGAACACAGATTTCCTGAGTCATGGGTGTTTTCTATGTATATAAGTATGTATTTATCTATATAAGTATGTACATCGTCGCATAGCACTCATAGTACAAGCTTTGCTTAGTTTGGGGCTAGGTTGATATGTGTAAGGTGTCCCCTAATATTTATTTATATTTATTATACCTCCTCGTATAGACAGACTATCTACCTAACTCGTTTTAAGGGTGTCTAGTTTGTTGGTGGAGAAATTTCATTCAGTTTTTCATGTATTTGTCTTATGTACACTACCGCGGTGTAAACTACCAAACAATAACTTTAATACTAAGTAGGTACTAAACGCCATGCCAAATATTATCGACTCCGTTAAAAAGATAAAAATAACAACCTAAGTATAATTATTATGTTCTAAATCATGTATTTTTCAACCCGCTCCCAGCCCACTCAACCCGTAGAAGCGCAAGTAAAATGGCGCGCATAATACCGAATATGCGATCGGTAATTACCCCCGGCGGCCATATTTACCGCAAAAAGTGTGAACTTGTTATATTTATCGCGGTAAATAACGTTTGGAACGCTTGTTAGGCCGATGGCGAGTAATGTGGGTAATATTTTGTATAAATTGCCATTTTTTATCGTTTTGCGGTTACTATTATTTTACTACCTAAATACATATTTTACTATGTGGTGTTCTCAAGTAAAAATACCACATTGTAGCGAGAAACACTAATTTCACTCATTTGTAAGCGTAAGGATGAAAATTACTTATATCCTTGCAAAGATTTATTATTACTTAATAGGTTACTTATGCTTGAAAAGAACCAATAAGTAATTTCATACAAATTTTAAATTGATGTTGTAAGCTAATATTACCATAATTAATTTCCTTACCATATCATAAATATTGAGTAAATTACTTAATAGATTTTCTTAACATAGTAATGGTAAATTTTTTGAATATTGTATAACTAGCTTTATTAATAGTGTGTGAACCTGCCTTAGAAATCTATATTATTTGTGGTCATGGTTCGTAAATATTTCTTCTATGTGGGTAGCTTTTGCACATTGTAATTTTTCCTCAGTCACCCGTTGACCACGAACGCTGTAAAGAGTTCGAAACGTCGGGATGTATTTTAAATTCATTATACGCGATTTAATCCGTTTCCATAGTTTTATTTCACAAATTAATAGATTTGATTGGGGGGCGGATCAGCATAGCTATCCAGCGGGTCAATGCGGCCAGCCTTCTGGGCACCTTACCCATTACGGCCCGGCCACGACATTGGTCTAAGCGCGGCAGCGGTGAGCGGCAGCCATATGTGCGAATGAAAAGTCCCATCGCTGTGTCTTGCTCCAATGTATGGCCGCCGCTCACCGCTGTCGCGCTTAGACCAATGTCGTGGCCGGGCCGTTAGTGACGACTTAGCTCATTTTGTTTTTACTTGTAAGTTTTATACATTTTGTTCGTGTCGGTGTGATGAAAAATGTTGTGTTTCACTCGGTGGCATAGTTTGTTTAACATTGAAACCCTCGCAAGGTTCAAGCTTCCACTTTTTGAACCATTCGCTACGCTCGTGGTCAATAGCACGTGCGGTTAAACAAAAAATGTTCTCCCTTGTAAAACAA
Source organism: Leguminivora glycinivorella (assembly GCF_023078275.1). Taxonomy (NCBI): domain Eukaryota; kingdom Metazoa; phylum Arthropoda; class Insecta; order Lepidoptera; family Tortricidae; genus Leguminivora; species Leguminivora glycinivorella. Next base: position 2,506,538 of record NC_062983.1, read on the forward strand.
ATAACTACCATCCACCATCTCCATCGTCATTCTATGAAGGCAAAATCATAATAAGAAATTAGTTTCTAAATAAACTACTCTAATTGATATGGATCTGACCCTTTAGCATAGCTTGCCTTGTCGCGCGCGAGTCCATACATCAAGCGCGACTTCAAGTATGGACTCGCGCGCGACAAGGCAAGTTGTGCTAGAGCGACAGTTCCGTACTTTTTACTCAGGCAGTGAGTCAATTGCACATTTTCTACGTACTAAGTAAGCGTCTGTATGAAAAACACTTAAAAAGTGTTAAACTTATGCCATCCTCAAACTTAAGGAAGACCAAAGGATTGTCATCGTCGTTCCTATTAATCATTCTCGAAAATCAATCCGTAATTTAAGAACGTTGAGCGCCCGATAGCAATTTATCGGAAATTCTGCTCCGGAAGAGGTCAAAGGAAACGCTCTTGAGCATGCTACGCAGCTTAGAACAGCTAGAACTGTCTAGCTTTTCAACGAAGTAAAATAGTTATTTGTTTTATAAGGGGGCAAGCTGGTTTTAGTGACCAATTTGTATGAAGTTGATGTTGTCCTCCACGCGGACCCGTCCGCGCCACTCTAGAACGCTCCCTGAAGTTAACACATTATTCCAGTGGGGATTGCTCCGCACGCACGGATTTTGCTGTCCGTTTTTGAATAATGAAGAGAGCCTCATCATCCCCTCATCTTTTTCAATCGTTCTAACAATGTTGAGGATATTTTTTTTATGAAATGCGCAGGAAACGAGCAGACGAGCCGCCTGCTGGGAAGAAGTCATCACCGCCCATGGACATAAGAAATATCAGGGGAGCCACTTATGCGTTGCCGACCTTTGAGAACCCTAAATACCTGCTTCTTGAAGAATAGCGCCCATATCATAGCGCAAGGGAAATATCTCAGAAGGATATTATGATATTATGTCAATTTGTTGAATATCAGGGTCCTCCATAAGTAAGACGACTCTTATGATTTGACGTGATATTTCAATGCTCTAGCTTCCTCAAGCACTTCTGTGCTTATAACATATACTACAGCTCTTGAATAAAGCATTATGCTGACTGAAGATCGTCGGCTACAGTTCAAACTGGCCCCTTGATGTGAATTGTAGTTCAAAATACTCTGTGTTCAGCTAGGGACCGATTCCACACGAGAAATTACAAACAGATAATAGACGTGGTTATGGCGAATACTTACTGTAAATAAAATGAATTAAAGTATCAAAAAAGGGTTAAGATGTGTTAAGGGAATTGCAAAGTACTTATACAGTATAGTAGTACATTATCATTCAAGGGCAGAAAAAGAAATGACGATATAAAACACTCCCTTTGGACGAATTTTAATTTATCTCCACTCGTTTCGAATTTCCTCCTCGAGTGTGTATTATACGATGTTTTTCAGTAAATGTGGCCCTTTGATGTTTCCACCTGACTAAGAATTTACCTACTCTATTCTGTCAAACAAGTCTGTCAGTAAATAAGAACTAAGAAAACTACAGGTATCCTTTTCTCTAGCACCCTAAAGAAAAGGATGCATATAGTTTTCTTTGTTCTTATTTACCGAAAGACTTGGTTGACAGTATACTTTGCGAAGGAATGCGGGGAAAAGCTACCATAATATTCTAAAAATATCATAAAATTAGTAGCGACTTTAAACGAAAATAAATATGCAATAATGTATAAGTATTAACCATTATGGGCCATATTGTCTGTGATGATGATGATTTTATCCTGTTGTCCCTCATCAGGGGCATAGGGCTCTCAGGAAGGATTTCCACTGTTCCCGGTCCGACGCGGCCTCCTCCAGGCGCACCCAGCTGAGGCCCACTGAGCCAGCCTCCTTTTCCACCGAGCGCCTCCAGGTCGTCCGCGGGCGACCTCTCCCCCTTGATCCAGGAATACTCCAAGTCAACCCTTGCTTGGACAGGTGGTTGTTTGGTCTTCGTAAGACATGACCTATCCAGCGCCATTTCCGCAGAAGTATCTCTTTGGCTATAGGGTTTTGTCCAGTTAATTCCCACAATTTCGCATTAGAGATGGTCCGTGGCCAGAAGACTCCAAAGATTCGCCGCAAACACTTGTTTACAAACACCTGCAGATAATAAATAAATTAAATTAATTAAATTTTAAACTCTATTTTTTAACGATTACATAGAGAAACCTGTCAACCTGTCACTGCAATGTCACAGTTTCGTTTTCTTGCAACCCCTTATTTGCCAAGAGTGGCACTGAAGCTTTAGTAGTTTCATGTGTTCTGCCTACCCCTTTATGGGATACAGGCGTGATTGTATGTATGTATGTATGTATGTACATAGAGAAAGTGCTATCAATGGGTTACTAGGATCAAAAATTACACAAGGAAAGTGTGTCACACGGTGTAGTGTGTCTGGCCTGTACATTTGGCCTGCTTAAACCAATGATCAGTCTTTATTGAGAGTTCATGTGTGTACCACATCGTGAGTAGGAAGTAGCAAAACTATGATTCCACAAAAACACCTGTGACAATAAAAAGGTCAAATGTGAAGGCCAGACAGACTTCACCTTATGACACACTTAGGGCCGGTTGCACCAAACCGTCCGTCTACGTTAGAGCGTTCGTTAAATTTTATTTTATGAGAAAGTTCCATAGACGTCTGTCAAATGTGGTTGATGGCAACTGGCCCTTAACCAGGATTGACTTTACATTTTCCGTGACGTCATTGCACATCTTTTATTTGGCTAAAACACTCAAAACAGGTGCTCAATGTCAGATCACATTAAAATGATAATAACAAAAAACCGGCCAAGAGCGTGTCGGGCCACGCTCGGTTCCGTAGTTTTCCGTATTTTTCTCAAAAACTACTAAACCTATCAAGTTCAAAACAATTTTCCTAGAAAGTCTTTATAAAGTTCTACTTTTGTGATTTTTTTCATATTTTTTAAACATATGGTTCAAAAGTTAGAGGGGGGACACACTTTTTTTTCCTTTAGGAGCGATTATTTCCGAAAATATTAATAATATCAAAAAACGATTTTAGTAAACCCTTATTCTTTTTTAAATACCTATCCAACAATATATAACACGTTGGGGTTGGAATGAAAAAAAAAATCAGTCCCCACTTTACATGTAGGGGGGTACCCTAACAAAACATTTTTTTCCACTTTTTATTTTACCACTTTGTCGGCGTGATTGATATACATATTGGTACCAAATTTCAGCTTTCTAGTGCCAACGGTTACTGAGATTATCCGCGGACGGACGGACGGACGGACGGACGGACGGACGGACGGACGGACGGACGGACGGACGGACGAACGGACGGACGGACGGACGGACGGACGGACAGACGGACAGTCAGACATGGCGAAACTATAAGGGTTCCTAGTTGACTACGGAACCCTAAAAACAGCCAACTCAATTCTATGTAATGTAAGAACAATTTTAATTTACTGCTTTCCAGCGAGCTATTACACCGTGTTCCTGGAATACTCCGTGTATTCCAGGAACACGGTGTATAAACCCGAACTATACCCTTATCTCTCCACCGCCAATCAGAAAACTTCCTTAAAGGAAGAGCGCAATCAAAAGAAAATTAGCGTGGACCTCCTTACAATTTCAAATGGAAAAAGTTGGAGGTAGCACGGTGTATAGATTCGAATCAGTGAGCAAATAGGTAAGTGCCTATTTACCTGCATATTACTTAAATACCTGCATAAATACATACATACATACATACAATCACGCCTGTTTCCCAGAGGGGTAGGCAGAGATCACGGATTTCCATTTACTACGATCCTGACAAGCCACTTTCGCTTCACACACTTTCATATCGTTTCTCATACACGCTCGTCGGTTTCGAGTAGGTACTTCTGACCTGGCCTTTTTGCAATATTTCCCCGATTTGATCAAGAAAAGTTCGCCTAGGTCTTCCACTTCCAACTGACCCTTCCACTCTTCCACCTGCATAAATATGTCTTATAACCCAGCAATCTTCAAATCAAGGGTGAAAAGACACCTTCTGGGAGGCTCCACGACTTCTCTTCGGCTAGTCTGTCACCATGAGTAAGCCCATTTTATCTTAAAAACTGACTCCTTGCGTTATCCCGGCATTTGCCACGGCTCATGGGAGCCTGGAGTCCCCTTTGACAACTTATCTCAAGGTTTGGCGTAGGCACTAGTTTTACGAAAGCGACTGCCATCTGACCTTCCAACCTAAAGGGTAACCATTAGGCCTTATTGGAATTAGTCCGTTTTCTTCACGATGTTTTCCTTCACCGAAAAGCGACTGGCAAATATCAAATGACATTTTGCACATAAGTTCCGCAAAACTCATTGATACGGGAGTTCGAACCCGCGACCTCCGGATCGAAAGTCGCACGCGTTTACCACTAGGGCACCAGCGCTGAAATGCGAAAGAAAAGATCAATGATGAAAGAAATGATGATGATGATTATCTTGTAATCCGTTAACGTAGTTTTAAGTTACTACTGTATATATGCAGTGTACTGCGACACTAGAAGCAATTTGTCGGCCGTAGGGACACACTTGGATTAATTAAAACAAGTTCAACTCCATGATTGTTACGGTGTGGTCTCACCCACTACTTTTTATGTAATCAACGTAAATCACTTTTATAAAACACTACCTTCCTCTCTCTACTGCGTAGTAAGGATTTTTGAACGAACAAATTGAAGCGCCTGCAGAACATCTAATAGCAATATTACATTTGAGCAATTCTGTGCTTATATCAGTCATCAGGCAATGTACTAGTTTTCTCAATTACATCCCTTTTTACTCTTCTTCGGGATGACTTTTGACATAAAAAAATATCTCATCCACTATATTTTATGTAATCAACGTAAATCACTTTTATAAAACACTACCTTTTGTACTCTCTACTACGTTGTGAAAAATTGGAAACGAACAAAGTGAAGCGCCTGCGGAAAATCTAATAGCAATATTATAATTGAACATTTCTATGCTTATATCAGTCATCAGGCAATGTACTAATTTTCTCCATTTACATCAATCTTTTACCCTCTTGCGGGATGACATTTGACATAAAAAAGTATCTCATCCACTACATTTTATGTAATCAGCGTAAATCACTTTTATAAAACACTACCTTTAGTTTTACCATCTACTACGTAGTAGGGAATTTTGAGTGAACAAATTAAAGCGCCTGTGTAAAATGTAATGGCAAATTTATGTTTCAGTATTTTATGCTTACATCAGGTATCAGGAGATCGTTGAAGAGATGGAGAGTGACATAGGCCACTTCTTGCCTCTTTTTAACCCCCCACTTCCCTAAAATGGGGGGTGGACTTTTGTATGGAGCATTTCGCAATCTTTGAACGAAATGCGAGCGAAGCCGCGGGCAAAAGTTAGTCTGCAATAATGTATTCAATGAATGAATGATTTCACCACAACGCAACAACCGCATTTTCAACTAATCCGCGGTGAAATTCACTAAACACTAATTATAATAATTACCGATAATAAGAGGGTATACGCGGTTAACGACTGACCGCACTAAAACTAACATTATCAACATTTACGATGCAATTATATTTTATGTATATTAACAGTCGTGAAACTTGGTGATAGCATAGTTATTTAAGATTATGTAAACCCTATTATGTCGTCAACTAGGAACCCTTATAGTTTCGCCATGTCTGTCCGTCCGTCCGCGGATAATCTCAGTGACCGTTAGTACTAGAAAACTGAAATTTGGTACCAATATGTAAATCAATCACGCCGACAAAGGCCGACAAAGTGCAGAGATTATGTAATTCAGGTCTATGACAGATAGGAGTAAAGTATGGGCGGTGAACATGAAAAGTCTTGTACATTGATCGACTCTTAAGTATTTGATATCTTGAAGTCTATGTCTATGACACGAGCAATCAAACCGTAGGTCACCGTTAAAGCGTTCGTTAAATTTTATTGTATGTATGGGAAGTTCCATCAGACGTCTGCTGCGTGACGATGATGTGTCTCTCAAATGTGGTTGATGCAACTGGCCCTTAGCACAGTACTTATATAATAAAGAGTACTATCGTACTGTATGGCCACTCCCGCTCCCCGCTGCCCTTTCAGCCGGCGGCTGAAAGTGCAGCCCACCCCCTCTCGGTTACCTCACAGTTACCGCCTGTCAAAAACGCGAATAGTCGACTTGTCATATCTCACTCATACAATCATGGTACGCGTTCACCTACACGAGCTTAGCATGTGTGCCAATCACGTAACGTGCCTCTTTCATACATTTCATCGCCAGTGTCCAAAATGTGCCTTTCTTAGTGTGCATTACATGATTACGTACGATTTTATCCGAAACTCGAAGGGTTTTGAAATCTCACAGGCTATACTCGTACTTACTACTTCTTGATGTTCCTCTTAATATTAATGGATGCTACAACATATTGACGGTTTTGATTAAACGCATTAACATGGTCGTTACTATGGGGTTTAATCATAATATAAACCAACGTAAGATGTAAGAATGACTGTATCTGACTGAAATCTTTGGTGAATTGAGACATGTTTTTAAGTATTATATAAATAGGTACATACATAACACGTATTTATTTTAAATTTCGTTAAACAACTAATTAATTCATTTTGATTTTTTATGTAAAAAGTAAGTCATTTGAACTAGGCACCTACCTATAAAGTAGCAAAAAAAAATTGTGCATAAGCACACAGTCCACAAAATAATTATATATCTACAAAAGGCACAAAACGTCTGGGAAGCTCTTACATAGATATTAGTCACGTTTATTAAAGATAAATAATTATACATGTTCTTAGTCAAGTTTTTATATGTTTTGTGTACCAAATGAACCACAGCAAATTTAATTATCATACTTACTTCCCCCAAAATTGCTAATAAAGCAGAAATAAATATCCTTGATCCTAATAATGAGTGGGAGATAATAAAAATCAGCCCCCACTGGGAAGTTTCTTGCCACCGGAAGTAGTACGCCATTTGGAAAAACTCAGCCCCCGTTATGTTGGTACTTGTATTGGCGGGATTGCGGGGGATATCCGGTTTTTGTATCTACTTTGAAATTTGTACGCTTCCTTATTGGGGTATCGTAAAAGTGAAGTGTTCTTTAACTGTCTTTGGGGAATGTTAGCGAATTGTTGATTCTGGAAAAAAAAGCGCGGTGCTTTAAGCGAGGAGAGTTTTTTGAGGTTTTACTGGTCTCTAATGGCAACTTTTTTGTTTGAAACAGCAACCCCCCTGCTGCTGACCATGAAGTACGACTACTAAAAACATTCATTTGGGTCCAGAGAAAGGCACACAGCTATATCAGTTATATAGCTCCGTCCCTCTCTCTGAACAGTCTCAACCTAAACAACGGCTTTCAGCACTTCATGATAGCCGGTCACGATAACTAAATGGAAGAAGATATTTTATGACTGTTATTAAACTAACGTGAACCTGCCTCGTAAAGCCTAATTTGGTCAAACTGATTGAACAACTGGGGAACAAATCAAATTATTTTATTGATTTTTTTTTTTGATTTGTTCTTTTTTAACCCCCGACGCAAAAACGACGGGGTGTTATTAGTTTGACGTGTCTGTCTGTCTGTCTGTCTGTCTGTTTGTCTGTCTGTCTGTGTGTGTGACTATCTATGGCATCGCAGCTCCCGAACGGATCAACCGATTTAGATTTTGTTTTTTTTTTTTTTTTTTTTTTCATGAAAATCGGTTGATTTTAATTTTGTTGTTAGGTTATTCAAGTAGTCACATGAGTAGTGTGACACTACTATATATAAATTATAAATTGAAATAGATATCATACACGAAAGAAAAAACGACAAGGCCCACTGGCGGCCGAGTCAGGAATCGAACCCGGGTATTCAGCTACACGGCTAACGTCTTCACCACTAGACCACCCGTCCGCCGTGGTACGCGACGAAATTTCTCTAGTGTATGTTATCTCTGATAAGGCTAGACACCTTTTGACCAACTCTAAGGGCGAGCAATTAGTGTTTGCACCTCCTATACGAATCCTTTGCAGGATTACGACATAGCGAGAGAGATGGTGTTGCCATCTATACAACTGCCGCCAGTGGGTCTTGTCGTTTTTTCTTTCGTGTATGATATCTATTTCAATTCAAACTGATTGAGTTAATTCAAGTGAAAGTCCATTGGCAAAAAGTTTATCAGCAAGGTATGATAGTTAAATCAAACGTAGCACAGTTTGAAATAATTATTAAACATCTGCAAAAAGATTTTTCTAACTTGTGTTTAAAAACAAAGTGTATGTTGAACGTTTACCTCTGTCTACTTATATATTATTTAAAATTCTGGTACTCAAGTACCCTGAAAAATATTTATCATCTCTGGATGCAAAAATCATTTATAAAAATCTTGAGAATAGTGCTGCGCTGAGAGGTCTACAAATAATGTCTAGAATTAATTATCTTCACATTGTACAGACAAAAAAAAATCTGAACCAATTTTATTCCAACGCCTTCCTTAACTTCACACTATACAAAACCTAATGACCGACTAATCCGAGTCGGCTAACTTTCCATTCGTTCTTAAGACTGCCAAAAAACGAAAGAATGAGTGGAATAGAAAAAGCTCATTCGTCACTGTCACTGACATGTCAAATTAGAGCGTTTCAGTCCTCGAATTGATCGGACGATTTATCATATAGATGTTATGACGTTACGCCAATCCTTGTTTTATTGTTGACATCTTGTATTTCCGTTTCCGTTTTACAAGATTTTATTCAAGTTGCCTTGTTGGTATGTTAGTGTGCGTCAAAACGTAGAAGCTAAATTTGACCCACTTCCCGATTTCCCATTGAGCTGAAATTTTGCACACCTATGTAAATCACGTGACAATGCAATATTATGGTATCATGGAGCTGATCTGGTGATGGAGCCGAAATGTGGTCATAGAAACTCTGTTATGAAACGTCGTATCCCCATCGAGTAAGTGGATTTTAGAAACGACTCGGAGAGCAGTAGATGACTGTTGAAGAAATGGTACAGTCGGCGATAAAAGCTTGTGCTAAAAATAAATTTTTTGCAAAAAAACTTATTATTTAAAGAATTTTTTTTTAGAAATGTATTTTCCTTTTACGTTTTTAGACATGTGACGAAAATTCTTAACTTTTACTTACCGTCATTTAAAACAAAGAATACAATTAATAGTATCAGTAACAGAAATCTTGATATTTTTGAAAATTTAAATTAAAAAAAAAACTGTGACAGTTATGAAGGTAAGTAACTTTTAATTAATCAGAAGTGAAAATTACAACATGTAATAGTTATTTGTTATACAAGGGGGCAAAATTGTATTTTAACGCCGAGTGTGGAATTGAAAAACGAGCAAGTGAAAGGATTCTATAGTTGAACCACGAGCGAAGCGAGTGGTTCGAGAATAGAATCCTGAACTTGCGAGTTTTTTTACACACGAGAAGTAAAATACATTTGCACCCGAGTGTAACACAAAACTTTTCCCCTCACTATAGCGAGAAAACTACAACGCAAAAAATGCATTTATCACTGCTTCCAGTAGTTCCACAGGTGGTAAATCATCTTTATTACTAGATTTACCTACTTTTATCAATTTTAAAGCAGTTAATTTGACTTTATTCAAGGTCAAATTACTTTAGAATAGAATAGAATAGAATAGAAAAACGTTTATTGCAGAAACCATCATACAGCATCACATACATTTTTAAAAAAAGAGAGAAAAAGAGAGATCTTATGAACTAAATACTTAAAACTATATTGCTCACTAGTGGATAAAATGCGTTTCTACCCGCTGGTATTAAAGGACAAAACACGTGTCTCCGAGCTAGTGAGGGGAAAAATTACATTAAAATATTTTAATTTGACTTGATTACGCTAAAAAATAGAATTCCACATACAATTTCCCCCCTCTGAATCATTAGGGTTAAACTCAACTTAAACGCGTTTCCTCATTGGACAGGCTTCTTCAGATAAACTCGGGAAAGCATTCCATTTTCGAAACAATTTAAAAACTTGAGCACATTAGTCACCGGGCAGGAAGCCGACGTATCTCAACGTCGAATTATTGTCCAAATTCCTAATGTAAAAAGTAAATAACAGGAAAAAAACACCAAGAAATTGTTCCCGATAATCCGGCTCCGATCCCCAGGTGATCGTTGAACGAATGAGTGAGCGAAGAACGAATGGAAAGAATGAATGGGTGGGAGCACCTAATGGCCCGCGTCAAGCTTGCTTTCTGCTATGAAACAAAACGGGTACCTTATGGGCCGACTGTGTATTAATCATGGACCTTCCTGGTACTGTTTCTTTTGGGTATTGTGAAAAATGTTGTTGGGATGTCTGTTTTAGTTGACGTTGTAGTGCCCTATGTATGTTTTAAAAGGTCCAGTTGGTAATGGTTTCCATTATTCGTTGTAGTTAAGAGAGACATAAATGGTTTGGGTGTCGAATTTTTTTTTTCTTAATACACCTTACAAGAAAGTCAGGGCATGAACATTGGCAATGGTGCTAATAATAATTTAAATAAATACTTTTTAGTAAGAAAATAAAGTCTGAAAAAGAAAATTTTATAGGTATAGTAGCAAAGAAAAAATATCAAAATACGTCAAGGGAGAAAAATTACGATGGAAGCAATTGCAAATGAAACATAAAATAAAACTATGGAAACGGATTAATTCGCGTATAATGAATTTAAAATACATCCCGACGTTTCGAACTCTTTACAGCGTTCGTGGTCAACGGGTGACTCCGCACCCACCGCACGACCGCACGGGGGTTGACCACGAACGCTGTAAAGAGTTCGAAACGTCGGGATTAGAGATGGGCGCTGACGGTTAAATACCGGGAAAATACCCATATCTACCCAATCCACCCGGTATTTACCCGTATCTACCCAAATGAGCGGGTATAAAAAATAATCTATGAAATTAAAGATTATTCTTAATTCACATGACTGAAATATATTTTTCTATTAAAATTAATAGATAATAGACTAACTAATATTAAAATATTAAGAGAAATTCTAATATATCATGTGTAATTTACCACATTCAATTACAAAGTTGTATTCCCTAGATGTTTTTAGCCCCACTAAGGGCACAAAGTATTAAAAGTACTTAAACACGGTGGACAGACAAATGCAAATTCATTAGCCAATGAGGTCACAGCTTTGCAAAACGCCAGGTAGATGCATCCGTATTGAAAGGGTGCAATTAGTCACTTGACCGGTCAGTTACTGCTTATCACTCGAACCGCCAAGATCTCAGTGTTTGTACTTAAGTAGTTAGCTAAACGAGCGCCACGTGTGATTTTAATTAACCCTTGCTTTGAATTCGGACTTGAATAATGCCTTCTAAGTGACCTCGGCTAGATACTGGACTTAAATTTATTTATAGGAAAAAACAGTGTTGTGTGTTCTTTACATTGTTTTCCAAAACGGATGGAAACGCTTTCACGTAAGTAATCTATATGTTTTAATAATAAATAAACAATTTGTAATACCTTATTTTGTAAAATAGTCATATTTGAAATGTGTGTTTTCGTAGCACGATAAGTTTAGTACTACATTTTATTCGAGGTATTTACTTAGCAACGTTTTAATTGGAACATATACATAAAATTATATATTATTATTACATATTATAGAGGTACACGGTGTGTCATGAGGAAACCGAATAATTTTAACAGCGCATTCCTCATCATATTAGAAGAGTAAAATGTCATATAAACTTTTTAATATTTCTCAGAACAAAACTCTATTTTGATGGCGATGATGCCATAATCGGACATAATCTAACTATCCTCGTTGATAGATGTCAAAAAATAAGTAGTAACTCATTGCAAAAAAGATTTTTTTTAGGAAAAAAGTGTATTATTTAATTTCAAGTGCTAGTTTTACGAATAATATTTACTTTTTATGTGAAAATATATCAAAACAAAACTAAAAAAACTTATACAAAAAAAAATTTTTTTGGTAAAACTTGCTTGACATTTTCTTTTTATTTTGCCCTCAAAAATACGTACTTTATATCTTTCAGTTCTCCCATGGTACACCGTCTATATTATATAATCTGTTTTTTTTTGTTACCATAGTTATTTGTTATTATTAATAGCAATTTATTTACAGGTCAGGCTGAATTATGGGAAGATAAAAAAAAATGGCAATTTGGAAGCATTTTCGGTCATCAGAAGATAACTCTGTCGTCTGCTCATATTGCGATTCAAAATATAAAAAACCGAATGTGAACAAAATGGAAAGTCACTTGTTAAGATGTCAGAAGTGCCCGAAAAATGTCAAAGATGAACTACATGCCACAATTTCATCATCCAAGGACGGTAATGTGATTGTTCCTGTTGATAGCCAAAAAGAGAACAATCCAAGTACCAGTAGTATCAGTTCAACGTCCAGCGAAGAACCATTCTCCGAAGAATACAAACGAGAGTTGAACTCCGATTTGGCAAAAGCCATTTTTGTTACTGGTGCACCGTTCTCCATGGTCGAGCACCCGCTGTGGTTACATTTTTTCCAAAAACTTCAACCTCAGTTTAAGCCACAATCCAGGAAAGCTTTATCAACTACGCAGCTAAATAAAATGCACATGGATATGCACAAAGACTTGAGTGATGCCATTGAAGCTGAAAACTTTCTTCATTTGCAATGCGATGGTTGGAGCAGTGTACGTAATGAAGGAATTGTTAATTTTCTTGTTTCCAAACCTGAGCCCGTGTTTGTCAAAAGCTTAGACACTACTACTCATCATCATACGGCTGAATATATACGTGATGAAATACTAAAGGTTATGGCTGAGTATGGTGCAAACAAATTTGTGGTCCTTGTTGGAGATAACGCGAAGAATATGCAAAAGGCTTTTCGTCTAGTGAAAAATGTGCACCCTCAAGTAATTGATTTAAATTGTGCGGCTCATACTCTACACCTATTGTGCCAAGATATACTGAAACCAGCTGTGCTGAAGGCTTTTATAGATTTAGCAACTGATTGCATCAAAACGATTAAAAGGAGTCAAATATTGGCAGCATTATTTAACAAAATAACCCTTGAAAAGGGTGTTGGCGAAACGTTAAAATTGCCTTGTAAAACACGCTGGGGGAGCAATTGTGCAAGTCTAAAAAGCCTGCAAAACAGTAAAATACCTCTACAAACACTGGCTGTACACGAAGAGTCAAATAACTTGCGATTTGAAATAAAAGCAACTTTGTTGGACGAAGATTTCTGGAAGATGATAGACCAATGTATCGTACTTTTGGAGCCTGTTACAGAAGCGATTTTCAAATTTGAATCGGACAGGTTCAACATGCACAAAGTATTTATTACACTCCGGGACATGAAATCAAAGCTTCAGTTTACTATGCCCAAGATAACCATTTTAAATAATGACGATAAAGAACTAATATTGTTAGCGGTTGAAAACAGAACGAAAATGTGCATAAAACCCATACATTTAGCAGCTTACTTGCTAGATCCTGCTTGTCAAGGTGCAGAACTAGACGAAACTCAAGAAACAGATGCTGTAGAAATGATTTATAACATGGGGATCAAACTCAATTGTGACGTCATGCCCGATTTAGCAAAATATAGAGCCCGAGAAGGATTATGGAGCAAAAGTTTCGTTTGGAATCATGTCAATGGCATGAACGCTCTGACTTGGTGGAGAGGAATATGCGGCTCGAAGCTTTTAAGCAAAGTTGCAACACGAATATTGACGGCTCCTTGCACATCTGCAGCTGTTGAACGCTCCTTTAGTACACATGCAAATGTGCACTCAAAAAAAAGAAATCGATTGACGTCTGAAAGAGCAAGCAAAGTTGCATTCATTGCCTACAATTGGAACCTGCGCAATCGACAGGTTGATGAGGACGATAGTGACGATGATGTGTCTGTTTGTTCTTTGCCTAGTCACAACAATATGGAAGATCAGTTAGAGGATTAATATTAACAAATCATTCTTATTTTATGTACCTGATTATTGTTTACATTAATTGTTGTAACTTTTAAGTTTTATCATAACATGTTGATTTTAATTGTAATTTTATTAATACATACTTGAATGTTAACTATAGGTAATATTTTAACGATTTGTTGTTGATTGTAGTGTTCGTTGAACGATATGGAAGATCAGTTTATAGAGGATTAATATTAACAAATCATTTTTATTTTATGTAAGTACCTGATTATTGTTTATATTAATTGTTGTAACTTTTGAGTTTAATCATAACATGTTGATTTTAATTGTAATTTTGTAAATACATGAATGTTAACTATAGATAATATTTTAACGATTTGTTGTTGATTGTAGTGTTAGTTGATTAGTAGAAAAGTTTGTATGTGACTAATGAAAAATATTGTGTTTATATTATTGTGATTGCCATCTTTCTGTGTCGATTATATTATTTGTATACAATTATAATTTTATTGTGGAAATAAAAAAACGTTATGATCCAAACCATACGTATTTTATTATGTATTCTAACTCCCACTCCTTTGATATTTAACAAATTCCTCATTCAACACGAATACTACGATATATGTTTATAGAACTATATTAATAATGTATAAATATAATATAAAATACCAAGAAAACATTTTTTCATGGTTAAGTTCAATTTATGACCCATTTTATTACAATTTTTATTTATACCCACCCATTAGGGTAAAAAAGGTAAATATCGGGTAGATTGGGTAAATACCCGGTAAATTCCCGATATCTACCCCGGGTATTTTCCCGCCGCCCATCTCTAGACTCGGGATGTATTTTAAATTCATTATACGCGATTTAATCCGTTTCCATAGTTTTATTTCATGAGTAACTGTCGCGGTAACCGAAGACAATATTCAATGAAACATAATTAAATAAATAAATATTACCGGACGTTCTTACACAGATTGACTGTTCCACGGTAAGCTCAAGGCCTGTGTTGCAGGTACTAAGACAACGATATGTATAATACACAAATACGTGTATACATAGAAAACATCCATAACTCAGGAACAAATGTCTGTGCTCATCACACAAATAAATGCCCTTACCGGGCTTCGAACCCGGGACCGCGGCGTAGCCGGCAGGGTCACTACGCGCTAGGCCAGACCGGTCGTCAAATATTAATTTCAACTTGTATTGGGTTTCTCTTTATACATACATACATACAATGACGCCTGTGTCCCATGAAGGGGTAGGCAGAGCACATGAAACTACTCAGGTTTCAGTGCCACTCTTGGCAAATAAGGGGTTGAAAGAAAACGAAACTGTGACATTGCAGTGACAGGTTGCCAGCCTCTCGCCTACGCCACAATTTAGTCAATAGTCTTTATATTATACGATTTTAACTTGATCTGATAATTTTTAGCAGATTTTTTTTTCAAATACTGATTTAATAAGGCAAAAGCAAATTTAATACGATAATAAAAAAGCAATTACTAAGTGAATTTTCACTAAAAATAATGATGCTTAAAATTGAAAGATAATTACAAAATAAAATTTTGTAATATCGATGACCGTAGGCTCAAAGGGCGTAAGGGACAAAATGGCGAAAATGAGTTATGAATGCAGTTATACTCAGATTTTTTTTCTCTATCGAATGGTATATTCAACGTCTCGATACCTTTGAAAAAATGTCCGATACGCCCTAAAAAAAGTCGTCATTTCTACCAAGTTTGAAAGAGCATTTTGTCGTATCCACCAAGCTAAAAAAATTTTTTGGGGCGTTTTGGCGTAACTCCCTAATCTCATGTACGTTACAGGGCGGATCATTTTTCTAATTTAAGAAATCTTTTAACGATGGGTGCAAATTTAGTGCTCTATAGGGTGCAAATGACGTAAAAAATATAAATAATAATAATAATGGGAAGTGCCTCCACAAATCTATCGTTGTATGTTTTGCTATGTACCCTCGTCGATATTTATAGTAACGCTATAGTAATTAAACTGCCGCTGAACATAGTGAAAAACTAAGAAAAAGAGTAAACAATTAAATACATCATGACCATTATGAGTTATGACCAATATAGTACTAAATAAGTAAGTTCCAAAACACTTTTTTAAATGTGTTTTTTATTACTTTAAATAGCTTTGTGGAGGCACTTACCAATAATTGATACTTTTTCATTATTTTTTAAGAACGGCCTCCACAAGAGGCATCTAAATCGCACCGATCGTTTACGAAAACCTCGAAAAAAGTATTTTTATACATTGATGGATCCGCCTCAGTGCTATATACGACAATTTTAGCGCACAATGTAATTTAATTGCGAAGTTTTCATTTGATTAATTCCAAAATAAACTTATGATTCCCTCTTAATTACATAATAATAAAAAAAATACGCAGTAAAATAGCAATTTACATGAAATTTATCGCAGATTTTACAAAACTATTGTTAAGAATAGTGTACGACTTACGCCAAATTGTCCTCATAAAACAAGTATTTGTGTCCGATACGCCTAAATATTCATGAACTGAATATAGCTGTTTTTGGCGTAACGTACAAATCTTTTCAAAAACTCAAATTTTTTTTGGCGTAACGTACATCTATCTCTGTTATTAATCTACTTAGCGCAATACTTATTATTTAGTAAAAAAGAACTTAAAGATACATGAAAAAATCAAAAAC
Source organism: Leguminivora glycinivorella (assembly GCF_023078275.1). NCBI lineage: Eukaryota > Metazoa > Arthropoda > Insecta > Lepidoptera > Tortricidae > Leguminivora > Leguminivora glycinivorella. The sequence goes on from NC_062983.1 coordinate 2,523,152, forward strand.
AAGCACCAAAATTCATAAAGAAATAAAAGAGTTATGATTTTTTTTCTCAAAAATAAATAGTTTTTTGGCTCTCCTGAAAAATCGTGTTTTGTCCCTTACGCCCTTTGAGCCTACGGTCATCGATATCCTTTTTATGGCGATCAAGCTCTTTTATTATATTTCTAATATTCACGGTCTTTCAATTAATAAAAGCTTATTTGACGATATTAATTTCTGTTTTATAAGAAAAATAAATGTGAAATATTCAAATTTCTTGCCAACGAACGTAAAAGGCATCTTTGTGTGGGTTCTGAATTCCCTGCTAATTATTGGACCTCATTAATTAAGGTCTTTGGGTTAATTTCGATGACTTTCATGTTAAAATATTTTTCAAGCGTATTAATTAAGTTTTTAATACATTATAATAAAATCATAAAAAAGTTACTTAGACGTAATTGTGGTATTTCACAAAGTGTGATGTTTTGTTCAAAATATTTAATATTTCTATTACCTAGTGATCTCCTTAGTTTGGGCGGAGGCGGAGGCGGGTCCATGTGCAAGTGATAATTTGCGACCGGTCGCTCCTTGCGGTGGGTCTGTCTCTATGTCAGATACCTGTCCGGTAGCTGGCATGGTGAATGGTCTCGGGAGTAGCACAGGTTGCAGAGATCCCCGAGGCAAAACTGGTTGTGCTCCTTCCCGAGGTTACCGCCTGTTAACTGCCTGGTTCTACCGTAGAAACAGGTAAGAACGGAAACAACCAGTTGAACCTTCGTAGGGCAAGTTTTGCAAGGGAGCAGACACAAGGACCGGAAGTAGGTGTTGTCATCCGGATGACTGCACCTCCAACTGGGCCAAGTGAGTGAACCATTGTAAAACACCCTTAGTGTAATCCCAACCTATCCATATCCCTCAGATGGGTCGCAATGTTTGCCATCATGATGACGCCGCTGTAGGCTTGACTTCTTTATGAGGACGAGTCTGTAGGGGTGGGATGGTGATGGCAAACAACGATCCGTATCCCGTATAATCAGCCGTAGGCGATGACGTGGCATGTCGCAGCGGGCTTCCCATCCACAAAGAAGGATGGGAGGCGGTAGAATGCCACCCGCGTGTTGTGCCGTGCGCGGGGACCCGTACGGGTGGAGAAGGAGATCCTGGGAGTCTAGGCGAAGCAGGGGTCTGCGGTCGTTATCCCTGTTAGGCGAAGCTCCTTTGGCTCCATATTCATCTCACACGGGCGGTCTTAGTCTAGCCAGCTAGGATCAATCGGCTGCCGTGTCCAGTCAGATGGCCACAAGGTTAGTTCTCTGGGGTGTAGGGGTCTGTAATCGGCGGAGCACGATTCACTGCGTCGGCTGAGGAGCTGACCAGGGTTTTGGCACCGTGCGGATTCACAGACAACGCATCCTGGATTACTATAGCAGACTTGGTAGCCCTAATGCTTCAATGCATTCCAAATGTGTGGCTCCGTGGTGGGTGGGGAACCAGTTTGCTGAAATTTTTCATTGTCTTTTTATGGATACAAAAGTACCTGTAACGACGGGGGAGGGGACGCCGTACCCGTACGGGATGAGGCGAAGGCGCATAGCGCAAAGGTTGCTGCACCAGCGATTAGTGGGGCTGTCTGTGACAGATCCACGAGCGTTGGCAGCGGCAACACGTGGACGTCCGCTAGGACGGGGGCCAAGCGTAGGGGCCACGGCGGAGCTGGCCATCCCAACAGCACCAACCCGTCTCTTCCCTTAGGGTTGAAGAGTGGGGGCGCAAAGCAAGCACCCCTCGGGGAGCCGACTAGCGCTGGTGCTGGGGGGATGGGCCGCGGAGCAACGGCCAACTGCGGGAGGGACGTGCCGCTTCCAAATTCTGGTGGGGCGGCTCCGGGCGCCATTGACGACGCTACTGCACCCCAGGGTGTGGATGCGCAGTCGGGTGGAGGAGTAGCCCCAACCAGGAGGCAGAAGAGGCGTGCGAAGGCGCGGGCGAACCGAGACGCGCAAGAGGGGGCCGGACCCTCCACTAGTGGGGCGGGGAGGCAGGCAACTAAGAGGTCACTGGGGGCCAGTGGCGACTCTTCTCTGCTCGCTGGCGACCACAAGCGAACAAGGGTGGGGGGGACGTTCGCTGAGGTAGCGGCGAGCGAGAAGATGGCCATCGTCCCAGTGACCTTTCCAGAGGAGAAGGTGTTGTTGGAGCATAGGTCGGCCATAGTGAGCGTCCTGCTCGTGGCGTTAGACGAGGCGGCCGATCCTATGCCCGACATCACGTTAGGTGCTGTCACGGGGGTGCGCTTCACATCACCTGCGGAGGAAGCGACGCAGTGGGATGGCTCCGCTCGGTGATCGGAAGAGGAGAGATCGGCGGGCGGCGCCTGAAGTCGTGGCTGCCAAAGATCTGCCGAAACCGGTCAAGATGGCCTGGCGTACGGCGATTGATGGCAGTCAGGACGTGGCGCTGGCTCTGCGGGTGATGCAGAGGCGCAACCCCAAACTCCGCACCGACGAGTGGAAGGTGGTCGACACCGTGATGTCGGAGCTGAACACCAGGCGCATCGTCCTGATGGACCAGGTGTCAGCTGACGTCATCAGGGAGGCCGGCTACGTTCTGCACTCGGGGCTCGACACCAGCCACTTCAAGCTCCTGGAGACGGGGAAGGAGCGTGAGCATGAAGAGGCTGGGGTGGAGCCCGGTACGGACGGGGGGAGGGGGACTCGGCGGCCGACAAGGCTGCGGGCGCCGCGGGGGCGGCGACGGGGAGGCCCCGGAGTGGGACGCGCCGCCTGGCGCTCCTGCGGAGGTGGCTGGGGACCGGTCGGAGGCGGGGGAAGTGGTGCTAGTCGGGGAGAGTCTCGCTGGGCTGCGCTGGGCCCGAGAGTCGTCACCGATCTCGTCGATGGCGGGCTCGGAGGACCTGCGCGGTCTGGAAGAACTCTACCTGGAGGGCACCACTTCGCCCATGTCCTGCGACAACACGGTCCAGGAGGTGGCCGCTGATCTCAGCACCACCAAACACTAACCGCCGTAATGGAGGGGCTAAGGTGTGTACAAATAAATTTACAACACAATAAGGCCGCCACTGCCCTTCTGGCCAGGCAGCTAAAAAGCGACAAGTTCGACATTGCCCTTATTCAGGAACCATATATTTACAAGGGAGAGATAAGAGGCTTGAATGGTACTGGCGGGACGATACTGTATATTATTATCTGCTCCGAAAGTAATATGAGGACATGTATTTATGTTAAAACCGGCATTGATGCTATGCTTCTAAATGCTTTCTGTTCCAGGGATCTGACCACGGTCAAGATCCAGAATAAAGGGGGGGGTAAGGCACTAGTCATCTCATCAGCCTACCTTCCTTACGAGGCGGCGGATCCCATCACCACACAACTGCGGGATCTCGTCGACTACGGCAGCCGGGCGAACACTGACCTGATCATCGGCTGCGATGCGAATGCACACCACGTCATCTGGGGAAGCTCGGATGTCAACAGAAGAGGAGAGAAGGTACCGGAATTCCTGGTAAGCTCTTCACTACAACTCTTGAATAAAGGCAATGAGCCGACATTCGTCAATGCTAGGCGAGGTGAGGTCATTGATATAACGCTAGCGTCCAACAACGCAAGTAATAAAGTTAGTTCATGGCATGTCTCTGGGGAGATTTCTTTATAGGACCATAGATATATATGCTTTAGGTATACCACTAAGATCAAAGTAGAAGTTATACTAAAACGGAATCCCAGGAATACCAACTGGTTATCGTTCAAGGATGACCTTAAGGCGGACCTGGGAAACCCCAATGGTAAGCTAAACTCTATTATTGACATAGAACTTGAAGCTGACAAAATAGGGCAAGCCGTCCATACGGCTTGGACAAATAACTGCCCGGAAAAGAAAATCCTGGCGAAGAAGGTACCCTGGTGGAATCCGGAGATAGCAAAACTCAGGAAAGAAACTAGGGCTGTCTTTAACGATGCCAAAAGAAGTAATGATTTTGAGCTCTACGCGCGAAAACTCACAGAGTATAGCAAGGCAGTGAGAAAAGCGAAAAGGAAAGCGTGGAAAAACCACTGCGATCAAATCGGTTCCATTCCGGAAGGCATGAGACTCACGAAGGCACTAGCCACAACGAAGTCAGTCCCACTCACCTCTATTAGAAGGAGTGATGGTGGAATGACTGAAACGGGGCTAGAGACCCTCAAGGTGATGTGTGCCACACACTTTCCAGGCTCGATAATAAATCAGAGTGTACCAGACGATGAACCAATTAGTGTTACGGAACAGTGCACTCGCACGACCAGGCATAATTGGGACACGTCGAAAAAGGTAGTAGACCACAACAAAATACAATGGGCATTATCGACATTTCAGCCATATAAAGCCCCGGGGCCAGATGGAATCTACCCCATACTACTACGAGAAGGCGCTAACGTACTTATACCCCACTTGAGTAGACTGTACAAAGCGTGTATTGCCTTCGGACATGTACCACGTGCATGGAGGTTAGTAAAGGTAACATACTTGCCCAAACCAGGCAAAGAGGATTACACAGAAGCCAAATCATATAGGCCCATAAGTCTATCATCATTTCTCCTTAAAACTTTGGAGAAACTGGTGGACAGACACATCAGGGATGGTCCGCTCAAGAGACATCCACTACACCGCTTGCAATGTGCATACCAGCCGGGCAAGTCCACGGAGACAGCACTACACCTGGTGACAACTAGAGCGGAGCAGGCCATAGAAAACAAAGAACTATGTCTTGCTGCATTTCTGGATGTCGAAGGTGCCTTTGATCGCACCACATATGGTGCAATCAATAATGCTGCACTCAAACATGGCATAGAACCTACCATCTGCCGCTGGATAGGTAATATGTTGAACAGCCGGCTAATTAAGTCCTCCCTCATGGGGGAAGAATTACTAGCCACAGCAACAAAAGGTTGTCCACAAGGTGGGGTTCTCTCTCCGACTCTATGGAGCCTGGTAGTGAACTCACTTTTGGAAGAACTAAATAAGGGCCCAGTATATACAGTGGGTTATGCAGATGATTTAGTGATACTCATAAACGGGAAATTCCCGGGAACGGTGTCAGAAATCATGAATACAGCACTGAGGCAAGTGGAGAGGTGGTGTAACCACCAACAACTCTCCATCAATCCAGGCAAAACAGTGGTAGTACCGTTTACCAGGAAAAGGGCCCTTACTGGCATGGAGCAACTAAGGCTCTATGGAAGGGTACTTGAACTTTCCAATGAAGTGAAATATCTAGGGGTAACACTAGACAAAGAACTGAACTGGAAAAGACACGTCGAACTGACCACAGCCAAGGCACTTAGAGTGTTTGGAATGTGTAGGTCAGCTTACGGCAAAACATGGGGTTTAAACCCAAAGGTACTAAGGTGGATCTACACCATGATGGTGAGACCTATAATCCTGTACGGAAGCCTGGCCTGGTGGCCAAGGACATTACTGAGCACATGCAAGGATGTCCTCATGAAGGTACAAAGGACAGCATGCATGGCTATAACGGGTGCGTTCAGAACGACGCCAACAGCAGCATTGGAGGTACTATTGGATCTCCCGCCGCTACATCTAGTGATACAGTCTGAGGCACTGAAATCGCTACACCGGCTGGCTTTAACAGGCCTCTGGAGCGATAGCATGCCGAAGACTAAACACACAAGCATGGAATACAACAATTCTATGGGAAGGCTGATGAGTATGGGCTGCGACAAAATGCAACCGAAATTCATCTTCCACAAAAACTTCAAAACCAAAGTCCATACTAGAGCCGAATGGAAGGAGGGGCTGGAGACACCCACCCCTGATGACAACACCATCATCTGGTATACAGACGGGTCCAAGATGGCATCTGGTACGGGCGCAGGCATTTATAAAATGACTACAGTGGTAGTATCAGCATGGGCAATTATGCCACGGTCTTCCAAGCCGAGACATATGCAATAATTGCCTGTGTACATGAGAATATAGTTAGACAAATCCAAGGTAAGACTATCTATATACTCAGCGACAGTCAAGCGGCACTCAAAGCCTTCACATCGCCCAGAGTTACCTCTAGACTGGTATTAAACGGCATCCAAGCTCTTAACAAGCTTGGAAGGCAAAACAAGGTGCAACTGGTATGGATACCGGGGCACGAAGGCTTCATTGGCAATGAAAACGCTGATGAACTTGCCAAGGCCGGATCTGAAGACAACTTCATAGGTCCGGAACCTTATGTGGGCCTTTCACAAGGAACCATCAGAATGGCTATGAAAGACCAAACAAAGGCTAGTCACCAAAAAGAGTGGGATGCCCTGGTTGGTCTGAAGCATTCAAAGCTCTTTATGCAGAGGGTAGACTCTGGATGGAGCAAAAAGCTAGGGAAGCTAGGCAAAAGACAACTCCAAATTATAACGGGGGTGTTCACAGGCCATTACGGGGTCAAAGGAATTTTGGCCAAGATGGGACACGCCGACAACACTGATTGTCGCATGTGTGGCGAAGAGGAAGAGACCGTCAGACATTTAATGTGTGAATGTCACGCCCTCGCCAGACAAAGAATGAAGAACTTTGGAGCAGGCTACCTGGCACCGAAGGACTTCAGAGAGCTACCCATGAGCCTCATCATCCGATACGTGGAGATGGTCGAGAAGCTCCTGAATAGCTGAAGGATCTTAGGATCGTAGGGGGTAATTGCACAAAAGATCCCGATGGGTCGAAGTGTATCCGTAAGGGCCCCCGCAGATTTAAGATAAGATAAGATAAGATAAGATCTCCTTAGTTTCAGCAAAGACATAATTTTAACTCCATATAGACAGGTAAAGTAATAAAAAAAGAACCTCAAAACCATACCGAAAAAGGTACGGTGACCTATATGGCGATACACCTTTGGAGAACGCTCGGCTAGATTGCGCTAATATTAATATTTGACATTTTAACAAATATAAGCTAAGAATATGGACCGAATTGTCAAAACTGAGGTTAAAAAATTTAAGCTTGTGTCGAAAGATGGCAGTCTATGCACTGTGATTACACATTTTACTTTGACAGTAACTGTCTATAATACTCGATCCTCTTTGGTCTCAGTTACACTTTGATTTAATTATAAACTGTTTTTTTTTATTTAATTGAAAACCGCTCTGCGGTCGAGGTGATGTAGCGGTTTGTCACGCCAGCCGCGTTAGCTAGAGACCCGGTTTCGATTCCCGGCTTCGCCTTTGGCTTTTCTGGTATTTAAATAAACACCTCCAAGTCAAGCAGAAGCCGAGGCCAAGGCGGTGCCTCAAGATATAAAGGCGTGGAAGGATCTTGTGGAGGCCCTATACACCTATGGGGTGCCCTAAGACAATCAACAACAAGAACAAATAGACACCCTGTGGCCAAGTGAGTTTTATAGTTTAACCCGTGGAGCGCCCGCCCCCCTAAATTATATACTATTTATAGATACCGTGTGTCTATAGGATGCTCCACGGGTTAAAAAGTAACGGTGCATTACACAATCCGAAAGTCATCCCCATGAATTCAAACGGGCCAAAGACAATGCACAAAGCTGCACTAAAACTAATGTCGTAAACAGCTTTCAGGACCATAAAATATTTAAAACAGCTTCAAGAACGGTAAAATATTTGAATTTCACGTGCTATAAACCTTTGAAATACAGAACCGTCTCAGATACGACGCGATTCGCCAGACGTTTTATGTGTCTACATAGTTGAAGTTTTTAGCAGAATTATTGTTAGACGGGGCGAGTTATTAAAAAGAAAAAAGTTGAATATAAATATTGACTGCAAAATGGACCTCTAAAAATTACGAAACAAAATTATAAAGTTATCTGTAAAGATGTTTCCAAGGCAACATTTTAGACTTTATATGACATAACATTTCTCAATTTTGAATATTTGATCTTGTTGTGCCATATTAATTATTCGTAATAAAATAGAGATTATTGGGATAAGTTTGGTTTCCTCACGATGTTTTTCAGAAAAGTGACTAGCTAATGGCAAATTTTATTCCATACGTTAATTCCAAAAAACATATTGATACATCCTAGAGTTTGAAACTTGAACCCGTGATCATCGGATTAAAGTCGCACATTCTTACCGCTAGGCCACCAGCGTTTCTACTGTGTAATACTTGAGCAGCAGTATCTCGTAAAAATACAGAAGCTAATATCAATTAACTATCGAGGTACAATAACCAAAACATAAACTAATCAATATCTGCAACGAACTAAATATTCAAGCGCATTTCTCCCTAAAACTAAAACTCGTTACTAAACCGATCATTTCAAACTAAACTTAAACGCTGTTTATTTATTCACAGTCAAACTAAATAGATCCTAATCAATATCACCAAAACTTATTGAATATACTAACAGGCCAATTTCTACTTAAGATCTTTAGAGCTAAGATTAAGGGTCCTTTAAAGATGGTGTCCAGAGAGTATTGGGTGGAACTTGGTTAATCTTGTACTAGTTGGGGAGACAGATGGTTGCAGAGGGATCGTTAAATGTTCCCGATTTAGTTTAGGCTTAGGGTCTGGGCGTTTTTTTGCAAGTTGGCTTGCGTTAATGAAGATGTGTCATTAGGAAGGAAAAGTGAGATTAATTCAAGTAAAATCCAGTAGTGTGTATGTCGGAGACCGAGCAAAATTTACTACAATGCGCGTTTAATCACGGCATAATTATTTAACAAATAAAGAAAAAGAAGAGTTTTACGACTTCGTACTACCTGGCTGGTATTAGACTGAGTTCTATCAAGATGTAATATAGAGGATGCTACTCAACGCGCTATCAAATCCGACATGTTTTATTCTTATTTATGTCTTACTTAACCCCCCCGTTCTTAACATCTGTTCTGTGTTGTTTTTGAATAAACAAATCACACACACAAATAGTCACTTCATTATACAGGTGCCATTATAAGTTTTTATCATTTATTTTAAGAAAAATAAATACTACAAAGAATTTGGACAATACTAATTTTTACCAGCCTTTTGTTTGAAAGTTAAACTGGTAAGACTTATTTCCTAAAGGCTCCTAAATTAAAATCTTAGTCGAAGTATCAATTTTATACCCATTTTCCTATTAATGTTACGCCCTATCTTCATCATCATTATCTTTGCCTTACCCCATTTACTTGGGGTCGGCACCTATATAATGCGGTAATAATAAAATTCCTATCAAATTTTGAACTTCAGACTCAACTGATATAAACATCCGCACAATCAACAAACCATTAAAACAAGGAACAAATGTTATTGTAATAAGCGAAAAGCTTAATTTGCGAGGAAAAGTTTTGGTTCAAGTGAAAGGAGGTAGAGTTTTTTCAATATACCTACTTATTTTCTTGAAGGTCACACAAGTCTTTCTGGACCTGACCGATCCATCGGTACTCTAGCCTTTCGACCGGAGATTTCTCAGTAAATTGCCATATGTGACTAAATCTGAGTGGGATTCGGCCGTACTCGTAGTTAGGAGAAATCGGCTAGTTTCCCACTAGTCAAATCAGCTTCTTTTTAAGAACTGTCAAAACGATTTTCTAATATGGAATTACTATAAAATACTGAGGAGTGACATCACGGTCAATTCATTTACTTTATAATCTTTTTATCTTTCTCTTTGACTTACTAAATAGAAATTGTGTCTAAACTGTCCATATTTTTCTTTTAATTATGTGGTGCTTTATGTCGTGCACTGCATAAAATATTTTTCATCACACCCGTACTTTAAATGTGCCATTACACGCAGGCGGAGCGTGAGTTATAGAAAAAGTGTATAATGTTAATTTTGTTGTTCTCCCAAGTGTATAATGAAATTTCTTGTACCGTACTTAACTTTTTTACCTCTATTTACATATTTTTTACATTGCGACTGTGATGAAAAACATTGTGTGTAACTCGGGGAGTATGAATATTACTAACTTGAGTCTTTGACCTTACTCTCGTTACTTCGAACTTACTCTCGTTAGTAATATTCAACTTCCTCCCATTGTTGCACAATGTACTATTATTTTAAGTATAGGAAACTAGCCTATTGATGAAGTGAAGCGATTTACGAGGCTTATGAAAAAGATTTTTTTTTCAAGTAGTGTATATTACAATGCGCATATGAACGTCAAATAAAGCTACGCCTACGCCGGCTCTAACTTTACGCCTCAGCATCGAGAAGATCCGTCCTCTGAAGTGTGCGGCACAGCGACACTTGGGCTGCATCGAGCAGGTAGCTACTGCTCGAGCAGCCCCACTGGCAGGGTCGCCATGAAGTGTGCGGCGTTGGAGGCGTTACGGGAGAGTAATCAAAGACGTGACTGTCCAGTATAGAATCCTTTAAATATTGAAGGAAAATGGTTTCCCTTATATAATAGAGAAGCGCCATCGACAATAAGGTCCCTTAACCCAGATAATGTCACATATGAACTGTAAAACATCAAACTGAATCAAATATATCAATTCATTTAACATTTCTGATTCAAAATCATAATTTATACGTGAATTCCTACAGCCAGCTTTGGACATCACGTTACTTTCTAGAAATTACTTTCCACTCTTGTGGATAAAATGCAATTTTGCTATCCGTTTCAGGGTACGTAGCCGAATGGCACAAACGCTCACGAAACGAAACGCTCGTAGATATCTATCTCTATCGCTTTCGCGATTTCGCGGCGTTTTGTTTTCGTTTCGCGTCGCAGAAATGCCATTCGGCTACGGCACCTGAATGGCAAATAGTGCCTTTACCAGTTGGTGTGGTGAAAATATATTAAATTCGCAGTTTTCTGAATTAAGTTCATAAAGGTAAACATCCCAATTAAAATATTCGGAATTATTCAAAACCAAAGGAGAAGTATGTAACACTAATAGTAGATCAAAAAACCAGCTATCCGTACCAAATACTAAACTAGCTATGTGCAGAAAGGGTCCTCATTACCAATGTATCAAAATTACAAATAAACTCCCAGATAGATTAAAACAAGAGCCGAATGATACAAAATTTAAAAATAATCTTAAAAAACTTATTTTAGAGAAAGCGTACTATACAGTAGACGAATTCCTAAATGACCAAACACTGGAATAATATTACCTATAGTACCTGTACATACATGAATTAAATTGTCCCTCCTTTTAGAACCTATCTATATTGTTATCGCTCCTGTAATAATTTGTGTCGAACATACTCTTCCTAAGATATCTGACCTTGGAATTAACCTTGACATAACCATAATATTTATTCAAAATTGTTCTAATGTTTCCAATTAATTTTATATACTTATTGCTATAATTAGCTATAGTTATTAAGTAAAAAATGCACCTAGACCTAAGAAATATTGAATACCCTTACATGGTGTCATGTACCTACCTCTTTAATGTGTAACACCTAATGTATTATGAACATGACTGGCAATACAATAAAGAATAAATAAATAAAGAATAAAAATAAAAAATAAATCGCTTCCGCTTATCCCTTACACAAACTGCGCAATAAGGGCCGACCCTTATCAGATACTAAAAATTATATAATTATCCAATCTACAGATTACGGTGTCCCAATTAGTGAATTGAAATTATTGTAAAGCGGCCCTAATGTGCCCCAGGGCCATCTGGCACATTCTCTGATTAGCTTTATTAATGCTGTATAAGTGGGGGAGGGGGGTTAATGATAATTTGCCTGGGAGTATGGGAGTTTTAAGCTTTATAAGAGTGGATTGATATTAAAATTTGTCATACATCGCTTCAATTTGGTGAAATAGAATTTTACTCAATTAATATTTTGAGAAATTTTACTTTATGTATGTGTAACTAATGTTTAGAGTTGTGCTGCTCCAGATATTACATTATTAGTGACCTTTATAACTTAGAAAACAATGTACCTACAAGTCGATTTTCCATATTCTATACACATCTTGCAAAGAGTTTCACTCGTAATTCTTTTTTTTTTATTATTAAAGTAAAGCTCTTTTTATTCCGTGTTAATTTTAATTAATTTGAGAAATGGATGTTCTGCAGTGTTACGCTAGTACGCAGTATCTAGTTAAGAGGTAACGAATATTATCACTGCCGCCAATCTGTCAGTATCAAAAACGTTACTTTTGATATCCGATCCTTACGCCGTGACTTGCGTGGGCGACGGTCGCGCGATAGTCGCGCGACGGCGATGCGACGCATACGAAATCAAACCTTATCGATATGGAAGTAGACGATGCGATGAGACGCGACGGCGACGGTCGCGCGACGGTCGCGCGACCGTCGCCCACGCAAGACACGGCGTTGTAGTAACCAAATTTAATAATTGACTATACTAAAATTCGAATAATGTCGCCCGTTTTGTTTTACATAATGCAAATTTATTTTTAAATGAAAGAAAAAATCAAACAATTTACACCTTAGGCAGGACTCGAACCTGCGACCATCTGCATTGCTGGTGTAGCCTCTCTGACCAACTGAGTCACGGGGGCCTGCTCGATATGTGCGAATTCTTCCAGATTCGTTAGTATTTTTTTGGTAATTATTATCATTGCATGTTAATCGCTCTTTTATTATTATTCATATAACACTCTTTCCCTAATACCCGCAATCAAAGATCCAGACCCACTTAACGGTATAAATATTGTATGAATAAATGGCGGCATTAACTCCATAGATAACAACTCCGCAGAATTTATCTGTCGCTTACAAAAAAGAACACAAAGGCTTACGATATTGGGTCGTGCCCGTATTCTGGTTTACGTAGATTTGCCACTACCAGGAATTTTCACTTTTAATGAAAATGAAAAATACGGTACGTAATAGTTCATTATGACTTCAAAAGTCACTATATAAAAACTTTTCAAAGTGAATTTTGAGGTTATAATGAACAATTTTTATTATGGGACCAATTCTGAAATAGCGAAAAAATATTTGGCAATTTCATGCATTTTCACTGACGTTATACCACTCATTTTTGTGGAACAGCCAATTTTTTGTGACATTTTAGCATTGGTCCCACGTGCAACGTTTGGCTAGTAGATACTTATAAAATCACCCTGAAAAAAAAAAAACTCTTTTCTGAGAATTGGGATAATCATGTTTATTATTCATATGAGTGGATTTCAAAATGAAAATTATTTAAAGTACTACGTGGAATACGGTCGTCGGGTGGCTATCTAATTTAATGCATAATATGGAGAAGTGTATCATCTTGGGGCGAATGAATGGTAAACGCGCTTGGAGTGGGGCTCGTAAGAGATGGTCAAACTGTGTGAAGAAGTCGACTGGCGGCAGTCTATATCGTGCAGTCCACATGGCTTATATTTTTTTTATATTTTATTATGTAATAATGTAGTTGTAGTGTAGTGTAAGATTTGGTAACACAACCGAGTCATCACCGCGCGCCTACACAAGCGCCTCACCTGATATGAGATTTACACCACTATAGCACCATTTCAGTCTGTACTACATCATAGGCCATGGCTTCTCGCTCTAATATACTATCCCATATTCACTATACACAGAAGAAAAAATCTTGCTTCTTGTTTTTATATGTCGGCTGCCGATCGTAATATCAAATACTCATGAAATTTGAAAAAAAAAAAGTTTCCTAAGCAGACGAAGCCCCTCATGCGGGGCTTCTATTTCTTTCCCATCTATCGGCTTATGACCGCGTTCAATGGAGACACGCTACTTGTGGTCGCGATCCTCAGCATTGAGGGAATGAGGAAGAAGAAGATCTAATTAAACAATGAGTCTACCGCTCAGTTGCCGTAGCCGAATGGCATGTCTGCGACGCCAAACGAAAACGAAACGCCGCGAAAGGTTGTCTGGCTCTATCGTGGCAATACGCAAGAGCGATAGAGATAGATATCTACTAGCGTTTCGTTTCGTGAGCGTTTCGTGAGTGTTTTGCCATTCGGCTACGTACCCTGATCAATAATACTAGAGACAGCGCCGCCGACGGACGTGTCGCTTGGTAGCTCAATGACCCATAGAAATCTACATAGAACCACAAAATATATAATAGTACAAGTATAGAAGGCTCACTCTTTCGACGCCGCCATTCTAAATTCTTACCCACATTAAAAAACGGACCGCACGCGAGCAGACGACATTGAGTTTTAATGCACGGCGCTAAGGTCGTCGCCAGTGAATGGGTCGCCGGCATGTACAATACTTGTAGCTCGGCGAAAAAATCGCGGAGTGAGCCGCCCCTGATAAAACTATGACGACGACGACCGGTCTAGCGCACTCGGTAGTGAGCCTGCCTGCTACGCCGCGGTCCCGGGTTCGAATCCCGGTAAGGGCATTTATTTGTGTGATGAGCACAGATATTTGTTTCTGAGTCATGGATGTTTTGTATGTATATAAGTATGTATTTATATATTATATATATCGTTTTCTGAGTACCCACAACACAAGCCTTCTTAAGCTTACCGTGGGCCTCAGTCAATCTGTGTAAGAATGTCCTATAATATTTATTTATTTATTTAAAACTGGTACATTTTGCTTTTTGTACATCTTAATATGACGTATAGCCCTGACAGGCAAGGATGGTCGCGTGATAAACGATAAAATGTCAGGCCGTCCTTTTCGCACCTCTAAATCCTTTTCGAGTTTGTAAAGTATTATGAAATTCAACTCGATAGCTTCTCGCCCCACCGCTGTTAAGGGCGGCCCACCCACGACTCGATGCACGACGAGATAAATTTGTCTCTCAATAAATTCGCGATATTCATTATTCGGATGTCACGAAGTCCACGCCCCGGTTGTTTAAGGCGAGGTTTAACAAAACATTGCGAAACACCAACTCGGAGGGCTATTTAGTTTTTGTGTTTTATTGTGAAGCGCTGGTAGCCTAGCGGTAAGTACGTGCGACTTTCGTTCCGGAGGTCGCGGGTTTGAACCCCGGCTCGCATCAATGAGATTTTCGGAATTTATGTGCGAAATTTCATTAATAGTCGCTTTTCGGTGAAGGAAAACATCATAAGGAAACCGGACTAATTTCAGTAAGGTCTGCCACTGCTCATGGGAGCCTGGAGTCCGATTTGAAGATTAATCCCAAGATTTGGCGTAGGCACTAGTTTTTACGAAAGCGACTGCCATCTGACCTTCCAACCTGAAGGGTAAACTAGATCTAAGTTTTCATGATACTTAAGTCGAGTACCTACTTTTATGCAATTCTGGGATGGGCAGGATTGTCGGTATAAGTTGCAGAAATATAGTTATACCGACAATCCTGCCCATCCCAGAATTGTATAAGGAAATAAGTAGGTACTCGACTTAAGTATCATAAAAACTTAGAGTAATCAGACTAACTGGATACGTAACATGATACCACTCGTTTAGACTCCTTAGTAAACGGAACACTGTCTTTGTCGCACTAATAGTATTAAAAAATAGAAAATAAAATAAAATTCATTTATTTCAGATAAAAAATCAATGTTATTATCATACACATTTAAACATTAAAATTAAAAACTTATTTTATACATCTCAACATTAAAAATTAAATAACAATTATTAAATTTAAAATAAATAAATACAAGACAAATTATTACAAACATTTCAATTACAAATAAATAATACTACAAATTAAATAAATAAAATCACATTAAATTTAATTGACCATTGGGACTGACCTGCACGGAGGACCAGTGTCTCAAAAAGACCTGTGTCTCCCACCTGTTCGCCACGACTGCCAGGAGGCTGTGGCTAAGCATCGCAGCGCAACGCTTGCGAAGCGAGGCATGGAGACCGTCCACGCCCGCATCAGCAAACATTAGACAGAGATAAGAAAACTACTTTTCAGTACTGATGGTGTTTTTTTTACGAACTAGTGCGAGAAGTGGTTCATTATATGCCAGGTCGAAATTTCGGAGGGTCATCTGTACTGAAAAACGTCGTACGATACACGTGCGAAAAGGAAATTCGAAACTCGTGTGAACTCTTTTTACCAAATTTAAGATTTTGCCGATGCCTTGTTTGTACATTAAAGAAGTGGCTATATTTGTAAAAAAGAACCTTAACCTATATCAAAGGAATGATAGATTCCATCGTAATTTGAGAAATGTGTACAAATTGGTAAATACGCATCAAACCAAGTCAAGTTTTTACAAAAATAGCATTTTCTCCATGTCAATCAAAATTTATAATAATATTCCAGACGTATTTAAGGACCATGACAATACAAAATTTAAGAAAGTGCTTCACAAATGGCTTTTGGATAAAATGTTCTATTCCCCACTTGACTTTTTAAATAATAATGGACAATTATAAATAAATATTTAAGTAATTATTGCACATTTACGATTTGACATAATAATAACAATAACTTTGACATATTCTGAAGCTTTTTGTGACTGTGTAAATATTGTAAATAGTTTTTATTGCATGCTTTGCATGCCCCAAAATATTGTACACCAGAAATGGTAGACTGCGGAAAAGATACGATTATTATTATTTTTGACATCTTTTATATTTTTTACCTGTGGTCTGACAATAAATCATTTCATTTCAACTCCCTTTTTTACGCACTTGTATCGTAATGTACTATTGTTATACAAGGGGGCAAAGTTGTATTTTAACGCCGAGTGTGGAATTGAAAAACGAGCAAGAGAAAGGATTCTATAGTTGAACCACGAGCGAAGCGAGTAGTTCGAGAATAGAATCCTGAACTTGCGAGTTTTTTAACACACGAGAAGTAAAATACATTTGCACCCGAGTGTAACTACAACGCAAAAAATGCATTTATCACTGCTTCCAGTAGTTCCACAGGTGGTAAATCATCTTTATTACTAGATTCACCTACTTTTATCAATTTTAAAGCAGATAATTTGACTTTATTCAATGTCAAATTACTTTACCCACTAGTGGATAAAATGCGTTTTTACCCGCTGGTATTAAAGGATAAAACACGTGTTTCCGAGCTAGTGAGGGGAAAATAACTATTTCGGAGTGTAAACTATTGGCCTTGAAACGATTTACATTGGTCCGGGCTACATAACCTTACTATTCCGGCAGATGCGGCAGACCCTTAAGTCTCTTAACAAGCAAAGGTATTAATTTTACAATATTTATAGCGATCAAGGAGCGATGTATTAAAATGTAAATAGTTTTCGTAAGTGGCGCTCGTAGCTCCTATAATAATAATGCGATTTGATACACGTTTTCTGTAGTATGCCGTCTCCGCCCAGTCAGTTAGCTTTAGATTATAATTGGCGTTTTACACAATATACTACACTCTATACATGGTCTGCCGTGCGATGACAAGACACTGTATCTAAAAAACACCTATTTTCCAGAAATCACAAAAAACTTTTTTTTTTCTTTAATTGGCCGCAGAGTCGTTATTTTTCATCCGATTGTAATGAAATTTGGACATTTTACAGATAATATGTTACTATTAGTGACCATTTAAAAATAATGCAATATTTATACTTCTTTCATGCATTTTAGAGCATAAACGTGTTATGTCGTAATATACTTTATCAGTAATATGTGCGAGTTGCATTGACAAAACACTGTAACGCATGAATTACAGTGTTTTGTCATAGCAGACCATATTACTCCTAAGAAAATTCCAGGTGTGTACTATGTGTACACTATTAGCTTAAACTGAAATAGTTGTCATATACCTTCTTATGAATAAGTAACTTTATACTAGTATGTGACATCTATTTCAGTTTATAAATATGTAGGTAATTCAATAAAGCAAACAAGCAAGGGATGCTGCTTCTGCTTCTGTTGCTTTAACAGTTTTGTGGGACTACGTTTTCGCTTGTTTTTTCTTTGGCACAACTTCAACCTGAGACTCGGGTACTTCAGGAATCAGGAGCAGTATGTGTATGGAGCGTGCCATGCTCGGTACCAAGATTCAAGATCGGGTGAGGAATGCCAAGATCCGTAGTCGCACCAAGGTGCAAGACCTGGGTTTCGTCATTACCAAACTTAAATGGAGTTGTGAGGGACATGTTGCTAAGCAGAGTGATGGCTGTTCAAATAGAAATAACTAAAGACGGCACTGTAGTTAATTCCGTAAGACAATCTGATATAGGTTGGTTCATATTTTCGTCTAATTGAGTCACTGCTGGATGTACTAGATATGGCGAACGTATTGAGTACTCAATATCCATACCTACCTGTTCCATCGGCTATTGTTGAGCAGCATAATCAGTAGAACAGTTTATTTTGTTTGATACAACATAATCATCTATACTTTTCTTATTAGTTTTGGCGTTCAGGGGTAGTTTATCACTTTCATTTTCTAAAAAACTTTTTAATCTGGCAAAATTCGATGACACATTTGATTGACACTATCTGTTGCAATGTTTAGAAAGTTTTAATTTAATTTATTCCGTTCTTTACCTACTCATTTTACTAGTCTATTGATATCCACACAAACTAAATAAAACAACGTGCAAGCTGCATTTAAGAAGTCCTGATTTATACTAAAAAAATACCTAAACCAAAACACTCAGTCAAAATTTCTCGTCGGATTATTTTGACAAAACACTGTAACTTTAGTCACCGATTGAAGAAATGGGGAGTTTTATTTTGATAAAACACTGTATCGAGAGATGCAGTGTTTTGTCAAATGACGACTTTAAATTTTAAGAGTTACAGTGCATATTACAATGAAGGTTTTCTATGTTTATGATAGAAAGTCAGTATACTCTTAACATGTATATATAGAATAGGGCCAGATAAGCTTATTGGACAGTATTACCACAAAACACTGTAACTCGAGTTACAGTGTTTTGTCATGGCACGGCAGTGGTGTAACATACACCGTGTTTTTTTTTGTTTTCCGTTAAATTCGACATGTCGTTAGGTTCGTTATCAGGAACCACCATGTATATCTTTTAGTTAAATTCGCAAAAAAATGTTTCATCCCTTCATACATAAAAACTGAATTAATTAGTGTGAGAGACCTTAAAAATAATATTCAAGTTATTGTCAATAAGTGATTGACGGCACATGTTAAAACAAATAACATTGGGAAGTGACACACGTGTTTAGTAATTTTTTTTTAATAACTCGACAACCGTAAGAGTTAAGACGCTAGTTTCTTAGGGAAATTAATTGTATTTGATCTAAAGAACCATCCCTTAAAGTAAACGGAATTCAATAAAAAAAGGGTGTGTAACAGCGTATTCCTTATCATAGGAGTAAAATGTCATATAAACTTTTCTGGATTTCGCCTACTTTCAGAGTTATTCAAAAAAATTACAATTACAATCTTATTATTTCTCAGAACAAAACGCTGTTTTAATGGTGATGACGCCGTTATGACTAACTACCCTCGTTGATAGACATCAAAAAGCAACTCATTGATAAACAGTATTTTTTTAGAAAAAAAAAATGTTGATTCCTATTTTAAGTGCCAGTTTTAGGAATAACATTTACTTTTTATGTGAAAATACATCCAATAAAACAAAAAACTAAACTAAAAACTAAAAACTTCCTGCCCCGCACAGCTAAACTGTGGAATGAATTGTCGCCTGCGGTATTTCCGGACCGATACGACCTTCAAATCTTCAAGAAAAGAGCGTACACCCATCTTAAAGGCCGGCAACGCACCTCCAACACCTCTGGTGTTTCGGGTGTCCATGGGCGGCGGTGATCGCTTACCATCAGGCGACCTGTCTGCTCGTTTGCCTCCTATCCCAT
Organism: Leguminivora glycinivorella; assembly: GCF_023078275.1. Classification (NCBI taxonomy): domain Eukaryota; kingdom Metazoa; phylum Arthropoda; class Insecta; order Lepidoptera; family Tortricidae; genus Leguminivora; species Leguminivora glycinivorella. The sequence continues at coordinate 2,542,769 of NC_062983.1, forward strand.
AAAAAAAAAATATTTTTTTTGGCAAAAGTTGCTTGACGTCATATAATGCGTAGTCAAAATCTTTCAGTTTCCTCAAGTTACACCGTGTATAATCGAGAGATTAATTTGTATAAATCACAGAGAACCTCCTATAGAGTAGCATTCTTGTATATTTTGTTCGCGATACGAGTCACCAGTGTTTGGGGTGCGAGGAGCGGGCGGGGAATGTGTTAAGCGCGCTGTGATTGGCCGTTTCAAGGACGGCGGGCAGTCGCGCCAGATGAAAAGGGACAGAAGTATGACTGTCCCTCTACTGACGCGTAAGTGGCCAATGTAAGTTGACCTATGCCGGCTCTGAATAAATTATAAATATGACTTATTTGTGGAATGTAATGCCTTCTGTTTTTAAATTTGAGCTTCTTGTTACCTTTCCACACTACAGGTGGACATCTTTAAGGCATCAAAATACCCTTTTCCAATTTTTTAGTGCGAAAAACACGCGCTGCTTTCGGGTCTGTTACTTGATCGATACTGATCGGGCACGGCGAGCGCCCGCGCTTATATCAGTGCAAATACTAGGAAGGCTGGCGACCGCGAGTCGTCTTGTAATGGATGTCTATAGGGGTTGGTCTGTGGTACAAATACTAACTCGTACCATAAGTTTTTGACTATTACGACGTACAAAATAGTCCATATTTTATCATTTGATATTTACCATTCAGCTTTCAGTAAAAAAATATCGTGAGGAAACCGGACTAAACCCAATATACGCGGTCGGGGTGTGTAACGGTTTAGCATGTCAGCCGCGATAGCTGGAGACCCAGATTCGATTCCCGGCTTCGCCATCAGTGGGCTTTCTATACCAGTTTTCCAAGCCTAAGTTTCTCCTCTTCGAGTTGGAAGGTCTGATGAGTTGTTTTTTTTTTAAATATAATAATAATAAAATGTCATTAGTCTTCAAGCGGACCCTATAAGAGCTAGGCTAGGCTCCAAATTAAGATGTGGTAAAATAAATTATTAAAATGTAATAAGCTTACGTACTTACTTACAATAGTTATTTGTTATACAAGGGGGCAAAGTTGTATTTTAACGCCGAGTGTGGAATTAAAAAACGAGCAAGTGAAAGGATTCTATAGTTGAAGCACGAGCGAAGCGAGTGGTTCGAGAATAGAATCCTGAACTTGCGAGTTTTTTAACACACGAGAAGTAAAATACTTTTGCACCCGAGTGTAACACAAAACTTTTCCCCTCACTATAGCGAGGAAACTACAACGCAAAAAATGCGTTTATCACTGCTTCCAGTAGTTCCACAGGTGGTAAATCATCTTTATTACTAGATTCATCTACTTTTATCAACTTAAAAGCAGTTAATTTGACTTTATTCAAGGTCAAATTACTTTACCCACTAGTGGATAAAATGCGTTTTTACCCGCTGGTATTAAAGGACAAAACACGTGTTTCCGAGCTAGTGAGGGGAAAACATAATTATACATACGAAGTTTTGCAAGAAGAAGAAATCAACTTTTTTTATGGGACTAATGCTGTAATCGCGAATAAATTTAGCAGTTCAATACAAATGAGCGGCATCATAACAGTTGCAATGACATTTTTTTGCGATTTCAGCATATTGGTCCCATAATAAAAGTGGTTCATTATGACCTCAAAAGTCACTATGCAAAGTTCGAACGGTCCTTTTTATTTCACGTTGTATAAAAACCATTTTATCAAGCGTAATAAGACTACATACTTATTAATTGCAACATCCAAAATCATTAAAAACCCAATAAACAACACTTTATACCATACATCATGATCAAGCTTCTTCGAATTAATAAATACACGACAATAATTGCCACATTTTTATAAGAAAAAAAAAAACATAATTGGTCGTTTACGAAAGATATAAATGTCCTGCCAACTTACAAGATTGGCGAACATACTCGTAACCTGTTTATCAGAAAAAGGTCTTAAGCGCCAAGGAAACTAAAATATTATAAGCCTGTTCGAATATATAGTTAGTTCAAACGTGATAACTGAGCTACGCTACAATTACCTTCAAAATCGTTGCTTCACTGTCATTTTTATCAAAATTACTTCAAGTAAATATACATCTTATGCTAAAAAACTAAGGTTCAATATAAGAAAGCATCTTTGTAACATCGTTTCGTAAAATGACGTCAAATTTGAATTTAATACGATGCTATTGAAAGGCCATTTGCATTCTGGGCTCTCACAAATATGGCAAATTGACAGTTAAATTACAAGTGCCTTTAGAGGAAAGTGAATCACCGATTCCCATATAAACGTAAGTCCTCATTTTCCTCCCTGGATATTGACACTATAAAGGGAAATCTTTTTACATCCTTTGATGTGTGTATGTAATGTTAAACATACCAACGTTTCAGTTATTGCAAAGTTATTCTTTATAACACACTATTGCGAAAATTGATAAGCTTTAAATATGTAAGGTACAGCGGGGCAAATTTCGACTGGGGTGCAATTGTAATCAATCCATTTTTCCATTATTACACTATAATGTTGAGTTTTACATGTATCTACTGAACACGCCTACCATATATAACCGGTGGACAGGACACTCTATTAAATAATGCAAACATTGTAAAACATGGAAAAAATAGACCAGTTACATTTTCCCCGCAGTCGAGATTTGTCCCGCTGTACCTTACTTATTTCGAAACTACAAAGGTCCATTATTTACGTACTGTTAAATCTCGTATAATAAATACACATGCAAAGAGAAAATTTTCAACTTACGTCGATTTAAAACACTTAGTTTAGGTGGTGGAGCAGAGGCGATTTTTTATTTTTGATTTTGATTATCTCCTTCTGTCGATGAAGAAAATAATGTAGTAAGTGTGTATGGAATGCATATAGAGTTATTCAGCATGAGATATTATGCAGTATGAGATACGAGATTTTTTCAAAGTACTGACAATATAGCTGTCTGACCGACAATTTTGTTTTCCTAAACTTACCGTGGAACTCAATGCTTTGTGTAAGAATGACCTATAATATTTACATAGGATTAACATACTTCCTTCATACTAAGAATCGTACCTAGATTTTTTAGCGCCACCTATTAAATACTATCATAGCTGGGCGTTTTCCAAATTAAATCCCGAACATCGAATTTCACCAGATCTGGACGTATTTGGGCTCATTCTTCTCAGAATCACGAGCCGATTCGATCCCGACAATAAAAAATGCGCTTTTTCGTATAGGTTTTGTCAGTCCAGTATTAAATCGTTCTTGATTTATACCTATTTAATTATCCAGGTAGAAAAATAAGGAATAGGTTTGTATGGACAGCCGATTTCGCACGGTTCACCCCTTTCATCATTAATGGGTACCTTCCAGATTCCGTTAGCAAGGGTTCGGTAAACTCTCAATAAAATGGTGCGTTGGGATAATATTGGCAGCGGAATAATTAGGGTACGTTTTAGTAAGAAACACTTTCGAAAAGGTCCGGAAATGGTAAATATTTATTAAATAGTGGAAACATTTTCATACACTTGCGACCGGTCTGGCTCAGTCGGTAGTGACCCTGCCTGCTAAGCCGCGGTCTTGGGTTCGAATCCCGGTAAGGGCATTTATTTGTGTGATAAGCACAGATATTTGTTCCTGAGTCATGGATGTTTTCTATGTATATAAGTATGTATTTATCTATGTATAAATATGACATGTACATCGTCGCTTAGCACCCATAGTACAAGCTTTACTTAGTTTGGGGCTAAGTTGATTTGTGTAAGGTGTCCCCAATATTTATTTATTTATTTTATTTATTTACTTATAGGCAAGACACCTAAGTAAGTTCTGAATGGCCTATTTTTCCTAAAGGAAGACGATACGAGATTGGAACCTATTTTATTTTAACGTGAATATGAGGAAATCTTATCGAATTAAAGTTATATATATAATTAATAAACAAGAACAAATAAATAAATAATCAACTCACAAACCAATATCCGAAATCACTGGAGTTAAAACTCGAGACCTAGCGCTTTATAGATAGAATGTTTTTTTACGGATCAAATTTCAAATTAACTGTCACTGAATAAAAAACTGAATATCACAACCATAACCAAAGAAATGTGCCCGTTTCAGGGGTACGCTTTTTCGTATAGGCTTTGTCAGTCCAGTATTAAATCGTTCTTGATTTATACCTATTTAATTATCCAGGGAGAAAAATAAGGAATACGTTTGTATGGACAGCCGATTTCGCACGGTTCACCCCTTTCATCATTAATGGGTACCTTCCAGATTCCGTTAGCGAGGGTTCGGTAAACTCTCAATAAAATGGTGCGTTGGGATAATATTGGCAGCGGAATAATTAGGGTACGTTTAAGTAAGAAACACTTTTGAAAAGGTCCGGAAATGGTAAATATTTATTAAATAGTGAAAACATTTTCATACACTTGCGACCGGTCTGGCTCAGTCGGTAGTGACCCTGCCTGCTAAGCCGCGGTCTTGGGTTTCGAATCCCGGTAAGGGCATTTATTTGTGTGATAAGCACAGATATTTGTTCCTGAGTCGTGGATGTTTTCTATGTATGTATTTATCTATGTATAAATATGACATGTACATCGTCGCTTAACACCCATAGTACAAGCTTTGCTTAGTTTGGGGCTAAGTTGATTTGTGTAAGGTGTTCCCAATATTTATTTATTTATTTTATTTATTTAATTTTACTTATAGGCAAGACACCTAAGTAAGTTCTGAATGGCCTATTTTTCCTAAAAAGGTATATTGATTTTATTGTACGTGCATTTTTCTTAGGCAGCGTTCCCACTTATGCGTCGCGTGTCTCGGGGCGCGCAAAGGGCGTCCGCGCCACGCCACCTGAGTGTAATTCAAAAAGCGTCTCCTCAGTACATTTTGTATAGGAAGGACGTAAGGCGCGCCGCCAAGCGGCGCGGCGCGCGCCCCGCCGCCGCCACGCCACCTGGGGCGCGTCTTACGTCTTTCCTATACAAAATGTACTGAGGAGACGTTTTTTGAATTACACTTAAGCGGCGTGGCGCGGACGCCCCTTGCGCGCCCCGAGACACGCGACGCATAAGTGGGAACGCTGCCTTACACTACTGGAAGACGATACGAGATTGGAACCTATTTTATTTTGACGTGAATATGAGGAAATCTTATCGAATTAATGTTATATATAATTAATAAACAAGAACAAATAAATAAATAACCAACTCATAAACCAATATCCGAAATTACTGAAATTTAAACTCGAGACCTAGCGCTTTATAGATAGAATGTTTTTTTACGGATCAAATTTCAAATTAACTGTCACTGAATAAAAAACTGAATATCACAACCATAACCAAAGAAAAAATATCAAGTGACAGAACCGGGAATTGAACCCGAGTCTTTGGCTTACGCGGCTAACATGATTACCTCTAATACCACCCCGCCCGCCAAACAAAAAAATCTTGTAGTTATAAATGTATTTGACATTTAAACTAAAATAAAATTACACTCATTATAATAGCTATCCCAAACAATGGTAACTCTCCTAAGACACAAATGTAACAAGGAACTAATTACAGCATACATAATTAGGACAGCGCCGCTGAGACGTGTTTTTGTTAGTATTAGAGGAAGAATAGTAACTTCAGATGGGACATTTTGTAGTAAACCTTCCCTCTTATCATATAAACTTAGCAACCATCATGTTATTATAAGTTTTTTTAATGAGAAGTATACTCCTACAAACACAATATTTCATATTTCATTTATTGCATAGCCATGAACATATTTACATAATAAGGTGTTACAGGTATAAGTAGGCAATTCATGACACCCTGTTAGGGCACACATTATAACTTTCATTCTAACTTAATATCTAACAGAATTCATGAATATTAAAAATAAAAATAAGATATAATCATTGCAATAATAAAAGATTTAAATTTCGGTATTAATATTAGGTACATATATCTAATTAGTCTTGGCAAAGAATACCTTTTTGTACCCTTTGGTGTAGAAACTCTAGGTCCATGGGGCCCCAGCGCGAACAAGTTGTTCACAGAAATCGCGAAGCGTCTGGTTGAGGTAACTGGTGACCGAAGAGCTGGCGACTTCCTCGCACAACGTATCAGCATTGCGATACAGCGAGGAAATGTCGCCAGTATCCTTGGTACAATGCCTCAAGGGCCTATTTTAGACATTAGCTAGCTTTTAAGTTTAGTCTTAGTTTCTTATATAATTATGTAAATATATTCATGTAAATAAAGAGATATTAACATTAAGACGATACAAGAGGGGTCAAGCCTCCATATACAAACGCTCTCGACTATTTTCTTCCTGGTTTTTGAAGATAGAGTGACTTTTCAATGCAGATTATTATTAATTTTTATCTGTATCGGACCGTTTTTTTTATATTCTTATTTTTAAAGACGCTAGAGCCCACCAAAAATGATGATTATTGACAAGAAGCTAACGGCTAAGCTACTGTCTTTAGTCCATCGGCGGAATGTTGCCAGTCTGTCGGTAACTATTTTACAGGTTGCACTTCGGGAAGTGTGCTCATCAAGAAGCACGTGGTTATTCCACCGTCCCTATTCTACCATTAGCCGCCTTTACACAGTCGCTCTATCGCGCGTTCCTGGAGCGTACAGAATAGCGCGTGGTTAAGCCTGTGCGGGCAATCGCGTGTTGTTAGTTTTTAACCCCCGACGCAAAAACGACGGGGTGTTATAAGTTTGACGTGTCTGTCTGTCTGTCCGTCTGTCTGTCTGTCTGTCTGTTTGTCTGTCTGTGTGTGTGTGTCTGTCTGTGGCATCGTAGCTCCTGAACGGATGAACCGATTTCGATTTAGTTTTTTTTTTATTTAAAAGCTGTGTTAGTCGGGAGTGTTCTTAGCCATGTTTCATGAAAATCGGTCCACTAGGTCGCGGTCGGGGGTTTTTTCAAAATTTTAATTTTGTGGTTAGGTTATTAAATCTTCACGTTCTTTCGCGCGTGATTGCGCGTCGATGTTTTTGAGATCGGAAAGAGCGTGCGTGTAAAGGCTATCTTGCGCGATAGACCGCGTGAATCTGGCGCGTGTTGGAGCGTGTACGATTCACACAGTTTTAGTGAAGTACGCGGTATTGTTTTAGTCCAAGAGCGTATGTCCGCCATCTTGCGCGTGCGCATGAACGTGTACGTGTAAAGACAACCTCAGCCTCAGATTGCGCGCCCGCACTGGCAGACGCAATCGCGCGTTCTTTCCTTTCCCCTCCCGCCAGTTTTACACGCGTATTCTTTCACACGCGATTGCTGTATCACGCGCGATAGAGCGTCTGTGTAAAGGCGGTTATTGGACCTTTAGACGAACGGTTGGTTTCCATCCTTGGTAGATATTCCACTTAGCGCTTTGCTTCTTATTTTCTTATACTTTAACCTAAGACAGGCTCTAACATACTATTTCAACAAACACCATAGTTCCAAAGCTTAAACCCTACAAACAATCTCAAACACACGCAGACTCTGCGTCGGGATACCATTGGCATCGCGCGTGCTCAATGAAAATGCTCCTCGTTATGGAGCGAAACATGTCGAGCGACCTTCGACAATTTTACGTGAGTTACCCGATTTTACATGTTTAATATGTCAGTGTCTCACGATACTTTTATTATTAAAATCTCAAACATTTCTAGATTAGTTCCCGTCCAGTCTGCATCCCCTACTCTATATCACAAAGGCTGTACTCGATTACGAGGGACCCAAAACTGTGTATTTGATTAACTGCCCCTAGTTTTATGGACCCCAAAAGTTTATAACTGAGTAAGGGGTAGTTGGGGATTCGTTTTTCTAGTTTACATACAGAAATGTCGCTTCAGGTTATTACGGATTTCGGATGTTTAAGTTGTTTAGTTCGTCTGTGCAATTTATTTCGCTTTTATGAATTTTAAACAGAATTTGTTGTTGAGTAAAGCAAGGGCCTAAACTAATGCCATCCGTACAAGCCTAGATATGTGACATACTAGCTTTTGCCTGAGGATTCGCTAGCTTTAGAAAAAGACAAAAAGTAGCCTATCTCAATCCCTTCAACTATCTCCATTTCAAAAATCACGTAAATTTTTTGCTCCGTTTTGCCGTGAAAGACGGACAAACAAACAGAAACACACACTTTTCCATTTATAGTTTATTAAGTACTAGCTTTTGCCCGCGGCTTCGCTCGCGTTAGAAAGAGACAAAAAGTAGCCTACGTCACTCTCCATGCTTTTAACTATCTCCACTTAAAAAATCACGTCAAGTTTTCGCTCCGGTTTGCCGTGAAAGACGGACAAACAAACAGACACACACTTTCCCATTAATAATATTAGTATGGATTGTCAAGAGGGCGCTGACTACTCTGATGTATGAGGTGATAGCTCAGTATAATATGGAAATGGTGATGAAGATCTTACATGAACATATCTTATACTTTTAAACGAGCAATTCTTGTATATTTATTTATTTATTTATTTATATATTTATTTACACTGACGATCTCGAAAACCGCTCTAACGATTTCGCAGAAATTTGTTATGTGGGGGTTTTTGGGGGTGAAAAATCGGTCTAACTTATCCTTAGGTCCCGGAAAACGCGAATTTTCGAGTTTTCATGCGTTTTTCTTCGCACGCCATCTCGTGTGCAGTAGTTGTACTGTTAAGACAGAATTCTTTCGGTCGATGTAAGTACTATTTATTGCAAACACTAGATGGCGACACAGGTCAAGGCTAAAACGAATAGAAAAATACACTATTTGAGTTTTTGTGGCGAAATGCGCGCCATCTCGTGTGGAGTAGTTGTGTTGTTAAGGCTGAGAATTCTTTCGCTCGATGTAGGTACTATTCGTATTTGAACTAGATGGCGACACATGTCAAGGATACGAAACAGAACCGAGCTAAGCTCGGTTGCCCAGATATTTTACATAATTATTTAAGCAACTAAGACTAAACTTAAAAGCTTGCTAATGTCTCAAACAGGCCCTTGAGGCATTGTACCAAGGATACATCTACATCTGTGTGCCAACTAAATGTACACAAAAAGGATTTAAAATTATGACCCCAGAAATCGACTACGGAAACTTACATAGGTACACACAAAATATCTAACAAACTTGTAATAAATCCAAAGTCTATTTTCAGAGCCGACCTTTCAATATATCACATGTGCCCTTCTGATATTTATATCATGCGCCCTTGCGATATTTATCACATACGCCCTTGCGATATTTATCACTTACGCCCTTATGATATTTTATCAAATGCTTACCGATGGTAATTCTGGGATGGTATTCCCAATTCTAATAAGCATAAAGCAATAGTGCCTCAGGGAGTGGTTAGAAAAATACAAAGTTAATATTATTTTTCTACTCGTCGACTTTAATCTGTCAATTAGGATACCACAGACTAAACTATACGTGCAGACTTTTCAGTATTGGGTAGTGTTTGACACTTGGTCAACTATAATATTTCATTACACTTCACTTTAGATAACCGAAAATAAATTCAAAAATAGAACTTCATACAAGTTCTATACTAATTTGCGATACCTGGCAAATTTTTCTGCATCTGAAACACATTTTTTTATCTATCGGGTTATCGACCAATCAGAGACGGTTATTACAAACAATTGGTTGCCAGGTAATTCAATGTTGATACAACGGTGAACGATCTTGAATGATGATATTTTCGTCCATTAATGATGAAGATGATGACTCGTAGAAAAAGTATTGTATACAATAGTGATATAATTAACCTTTTCACTCTCGAACCGTACTATTAGGCCACTCAGCAAGCTTCGGGGCCTAAACATGGTACTCGACTGAAAAGCTTTGTATTATATCAGGATTGTATAAAATACTATTATGTAGATACCTATGTACACCGGGTGTTTTTTGTAACAGGGGCAATTAAATGATGTATCTAATACGTAGACACTTTTTTTTACCACGGCGGTGGCAAACAGGCAAACGGCCCGCCTGGTGGAAAGCGGTCACCGTAATATGGACGCCTGCAACTCAAGGGATGTCACATGCGCGTTGCCGACCCATTCGAAACTTGTACACTCCTTTTTTGAATACTGGTTCATCGGGAATACCTTGACAACCTCGGTGCTAATGCTAATACATCACACATGAGTTGATATTTAATTAACCAGTTCACAAATATGCATACATACAATCACGCCTGTTTCCCAGAGGGGTAGGCAGAGATCACGGATTTCCATTAGTTACCATCGGAACAGGACAAACCACTTTCGCTTCACACACTTTCATAACGTTTCTGCCGAATGGCACAAACGCTAGAGAAACGCTCACGAATCGAAACGCTCGTAGATATCTATCTCTATCGCTCGTGCGTATTGGCGCGATAGAGACAGACTACCTTTCGCAGCGTTTCGTTTTCGTTTCGCGTCGCAGAAATGCCATTCGGCTACGGCACCTGGCCTTTTTGGAATATTTCCCTGATTAGGTCACAAATATCCCGAGAAATTAGACAATTGTGCAGATTGCTTGGCAAGCTATGAGAATACAAGGTTTCCTGAAAGTTCCCTCGCTGTCACAATTCCATCGAAGAGTGATATAACTCGAGTTCTTGTAATATATCGCGCTCGCTGACCCGAAGCTTACATAGTCTGGGCGTTGAGGATTGGCTCGCTCTTTTATTTAAAACTATTTTTTACCGGTATTGCATGGAATGATCAGATTGTTGATGGTAAATAATATCTGGTGTGCTTATGGTAAATAATATCTAAATAATATCTGCTCCGACAGAATAAGGTAGAGAAAATTGTTTAGACCTTTGCTAATTCATAAAATTTGGCAAATGAGCACACATGTGACACAAGCCCATGGAAATCCGAAACACCAGAAGGGTTGGGTTTACCTACGGATTTCAGGCATACAAGATGTACCTAAATCTACACAATACATGATACCTATTCATCATGGTACACATATTAAACTTTATAACTCTTTGTTGCACATCGGTTTAGACTTCAAACTGTTTGGCTTAGTTAGGTACCAACTTAATAACTAGCAGTTTTGCATTGTTGGTTATATTTTACAGTATCTCCTTAAAACGTAATCGTATAATGTACACACTACACACTCTTTTATTAAAATCAACTAAATAATTACATCGCTTTATTCTAATAAATATAATCGTGAAAACGACTAACTTTTTTCTCTCGTAGAAACCAATCCACAACATCCCTACTACGCAAGACCCCAATCCCGTATGCCACCTCCGCACACAAGTTAAGAGCGACATCTGTACGTGTCCACACGAATCTCCAAACTCCAACTTACGGCTCTTATCAATTGTTTGATCACACTTGCCCCCTTATTGGTAAAATGTCGTATGTGCCTATTAGATGCGTTCAGTTACATGTACATTTAGGTACGTGAAAAAAAAATTATAATTATTTGATAATTGCTCGAATATTGTTTATATAATAATCTCACCAGTGTAAAAAAAGTAGAAAAAAATACTGCTATATTGAAATAAAACTATGGAAACGGATTATATCGCGTATAATAAATTTGCAATTCATCCCGACGTTTCGAACACTTTACATTCGTGGTCAACGGGTGACTGCTGACTGTGACGAACGCTGTAAAGTGTTCGAAACGTCGGGATGAATTGTAAATTCATTATACGCAATATAATCCTTTTCCATGGTTTTATTTCATGAGTAACTATCGCGGTAACCGAAGACAATTTTAGTGCTAAGTATATTATTTTATGAGAAAAAGTTTCACTTAGAATGTACCCACATTATAATATTTCCAAACAAACCAATGGGGAATGTGTTAATATCGTGTGTAGCTAAATTTTTTTACCAGATTGTAGCGATATTATTTTATTTTGGACAAAACCGGCCAAGAGCATGTCGGGCCACGCTCAGTGTAGGTTTCCGGAGTTTCCCGTATTTTTTTCTTAAACTGTTCAACCTACCAAGTTCAAAATATTTTTTCTATAAAGTTTTTTTAAAGCGTTTTTGTGATTTTTTTTTTATATTTTTTAAACTTATGGTTCAAAAGTTAGGGGGGGACACTATTTTTTTACTTTTGGTGCGATTATTTCCGAAAATACTAACAATATCAAAAAATGCTTTCCGTAATCCCCTATTTATTTTAAATACCTATCCAAAAATATATCACACGTTAGGGTTGATATGAAAAAAAAAAACACTCCCCACTTTACGTGTAGGGGGGGTACCCTAATAAAACATTTTTTCCACTTTTTATTTTTGCACTTTGTCGGCGTGATTGAAATACATACTGGTAGCAAATTTCAGCTTCCTAGTGCTAACGGTCACTGAGATTATTCGCGGACGGACGGACGGACAGACATGGCGAAACTATAAGGGTTCTTAGTTGACTACGGAACCCTAAAAAGGTAACAAAATAAAAACGGCTCCATATCTATTAACGAATCTAACTCAGTTGCAAAAATTCACAGGAACACTCTCCACCACTTAGTACCGTGAAGTCCGTGAACCTTTTAACCAGACACCCGGTTTTTGATATTGCCATATCGAGTGTCAAGGGCCCAACATGTCTTTCGCAGACCGACTATCTCCAATAGATACGGTACGAAGCTGTTGGGTCAAACATTGTTTTTTTAACTATAAATGGGCTTTTGATTCACAATTATTTCCATTAGACTTATATTGTGCGGGATATAGACCGTGATTACCTTTTGTCGAACTCCCGATATTTAGACGCAGTTGCATGCATCAAGGTCACGGAAAACTGACGAAGGCGGGTGGATGTCAAAGTTGCGTAGACAGCGCGCGTTCTACCCTCCTTCGCGCGCGTCTGCTGCGTTCACTTTCAAACGAGCCCCTTCGCGATTTCTGCAATAGTATAAATAAATAAATAAATACATATTAAAGGACATTCTTACACAGATTGACTGAGTCCCACGGTAAGCTCGTGAATGTTTGTGTTGCAGGAATAGAAAACGTCCAGGAAAAAATATCTGTGCTCGTGATGAGACAAATAAATGCCCTTACCGGAATTCGAACCCGGGACCTATATAATAAAAATAATCGAATTTTGATCGCAGTTTGCAAGAGTAAATAGGCTATTACTAATTTGGTGAGCTTCATCTAACGCCGTGGCTTGCGTGGGCGACGGTCGCGCGATGGTCGCGCGAAGGCGATGCGACGCATACGAAATCAAACCTTATCGATATGGAAATAGACGATGCGATGAGACGTCGCGCGACGGTCGCGCGACCGTCGCCCACGCAAGACACGGCGTTAGGCTCTGTCTTCACTTTCCATCAGGTGTTACATCGTGTGAATAAGCGCTGGTGGCCTAGCGGTAAGAGCGTGCGACTTTCAATCCGGAGGTCGCGGGTTCGAACCCCGGCTCGTACCAATGAGTTTTTTTTTCGGAACTTATGTGCGAAATGTCATTTGGTATTTGCCAGTCGCTTTTCGGTGAAGGAAAACATCGTGAGGAAAAGGGATTAATTCCAATAAGGCCTATTTAGTACTTACCCTTTGGGTTGGAAGGTCAGATGGCAGTCGCTTTCGGAAAACTAGTGCCTATGCTAAATCTTGGGATTAGTTGACACAGCGGACCTCAGGCTCCCATGAGCCGCGGCAAATGCCGGGATAACGCAAGGAGGATGATGATGTTACACCGTGTAGCTAAGTCAATCGACGATCAGTCTAAAATTAAAAGTAAATGCTCCATCTACAAAGTGATATCTGTGGGCAGCGTTTCCGGTTTTTCCACCGGAAACCGGATGCCGCCAGCTAATGGATTGAGGGTGATAAATATCGGAATATATTGAAAGTTTTTGTATTACGACAGTTTTTATGGCAGGATTATGTTTTTTAAGCAGGCGTTATGGGGAAAAGGATATAGGAGATTTATACAAGTTTTTAGATTGGATATTTTATTTTTGGGTATAAATAAAAAGGAGATACTGGAAAAAAAGGTTTAATGCTACATTGAGATGTAATAACCTAACCACAAAATTTAAATTTTGAAAAAACCCTCGACCGCGACATAGTGAACCGATTTTCATGAAACATGGCTAAGAACACTCCCGACTAACTCAGCTTTCAAACAAAAAAACTAAATCTAAAACTAAACTAAATCAAAAATGTGTGTCTGTCTGTGGCATCGTAGCTTCCGAACGGATAAACCGAGTTAGATTCAGTTTTTTTTTGTTTGAACGCTGAGTTAGTCGGGAGTGTTTAACCCCCGACGCAAAAACGACGGGGTGTTATAAGTTTGACGTACGTGTCTGTCTGTTTGTGAGTCTGTCTGTCTGTTTGTCTGTCTGTCTGTGGCATCGTAGCTCCCGAACGGATGAATCGATTTCGATTTAGTTTTTTTTGTTTGAAAGCTGAGTTAGTCAGGAGTGTTCTTAGCCATGTTTTATCGGTCGGGGGTTTTTTCAAAATTTTAATTTTGTGGTTATACTGGTTATTGATAATACTACCTTTTAGTGAATAATTATAATATATTGCAGTATGTATGGGTACAGTTTTAGATCCAATTATGTACTTATATTCAGATTTCATCTCGCAAAATTTATACCGATTAAGGCACATTGGGGTAATTTCGACTGGCGGATAATTTCAACGCTAGTTGAAACTTTTAAATTTCTAAGAACTTTTATTTTAAAAATCTAAATAAGATGTCATATATTATAGAAAAAAATTTAATGTCGGACACCACCAGTGGTGAAGCCCGAATTCGAACCGGCGTCTTTAGCAATCCGGGCTAACGCCATGAACCCCTAGGCCACCCCGTCACAGCGGAAGCCGTCGAAATTTCTCTTCTATATGCCATCTTTGTAAGAGTAGGCGTCTTTGACCAACTCTAAGGGCAAGCAGTAGGCTTACCCTTGGTTGGTTTGGTGTGTAGGTACTTTTAGTTTATGCTAAAATTTGTTAACACCATAACACTTCAGTCGCATTTATACAAAAACTTTTTTTTTTAAATATGTTTATGGTTAGTATATATCATTATTTTTACTAAGTTGTTTAAGATTATTTTTAAGGTTTTGAATTGAATGTAATTGAACTAAAGGAATTCGCAACAAAATGCCGTATCGTAAGCAGATGAACATTACTTATTCAAAAGGAAAACGCTTTATTATCATGTATTTTCAAAGAAAATTTTCCGGAAATAAAGCAGGAAAAAATATTTCAACATTCTAATAAGTATTATTTTTCAGTTTTCGAGTTTCCTTCCTTATTGCTAAAATAGGGTGGGAAATATTACGTGTATAAATTAGCACCACTTATTTAAATAATTATGTATATTGTGCTCGCAATTCTGTATAAAAACATAATTATAACGAGTAGGTACTTGGAATGTAGATCGGGTCCACTTATTCATTTTCCTTATTTAATTAATTACCATATTATATACATCATGTATATTTTAACTGCGTATATATTAATTGTGCATTTCTGAGCATTACCTACTTGGTTAAGGGGCCTGTATACCTGCGCCAATTACCTTCCATTTGAACCCAAACATCCATATACAAACATGTCGATTTCATGTATGTAAGACTCTTCACTAAAATCCAATTTTGAAAAAGTGTTTTTTAGACCATGTTTAAAAAATCATAAAAAATAGTTTTTTTTTAAACATGGCTCTTACGAATAGAGATAAAAGATTAAAATATCTATAGCTGTTTGTGTTATAATTCTTCAATTTTATAAGTTTTGAGTTTCAACTCAAAAATCGATGGAAACCGTGTGGAGCCCCTTAAAGACGACCGCACTTAAAGCATCCGCTTACCAAGATAGCACGAAATATACTGTCTAAGCATAATCCATCGTTCTTTTGCCCCCTCATTGCATTGGTTAGATGTCAATCTATTCCACTATTTTGACATATTATGTCAAAACTTATACACTCCAAATAAGGAGCACAAGCAGTCAGACAAGCACGGTCGTGTGATAAAGTCTATCGTAAGTGCGATAGGGGCGCACCGATATGTGATAACATTTATCGCACAAGTGTGCTTCGCTCGCAGGTCATATTTTATGCCACATTTTATGCTAAGTCAGTTCATTAATAGTCAAAATAAATAGCCGTGACAGGCGTAGACAGACGGGACAAATCAAATGCAAATGGCGCGGGGACGAATTAAGATGGCGGGTGGTGGGGGATTCTGCATTAAACTGTTTAAAAATAAACTAGGAGGTTTTATTTAAAATACCGATTGTCCGTAAAACCAACGCTAAAATTAAAAGCCCTTTAATTATTATTTACTAGCTTTTTCCCGCGGCTTCGCTCGCGTTAGAAAGAGACAAACAGTATATAGCCTTTGCCATTCCAGCCTATGTCTCCATCCCTCGAACTATCTCCACTTAAAAATCACGTCAATTCGTCGCTCCGTTTTGCCGTAAAAGACGGAACAAAACCGGCCAAGAGCGTGTCGGGCCACGCTCAGTGTAGGGTTCCGTAGTTTTCCGTATTTTTCTCAAAAACTGCTGACCCTACCAAGTTCAAAACAATTTTCCTAGAAAGTATTTATAAAGTTCTACTTTTGTGATTTTTTTCATATTTTTTAAACATATGGTTAAAAAGTTAGGGGGGGGCGCACTTTTTTCCTTTAGGAGCGATTATTTCCGAAAATATTAATATTATCAAAAAACAATTTTAGTAAACCCTTATTCATTTTTTAATACCTATCCAACAATATATCACACGTTGGGGTTGGAATGAAAAAAAATATCAGCCCCCACTTTACATGTAGGGGGGGGTACCCTAATAAAACATTTTTTTCATTTTTTATTTTTGCACTTTGTTGGCGTGATTGATATATACATATTGGTACCAAATTTCAGCTTTCTAGTGCTAACGGTTACTGAGATTATCCGCGGACGGACGGACGGACGGACGGACAGACAGACATGGCGAAACTAACAAACAGACACACACACACTTTCCTATTTATAATATTAGTATGGATTAAGCGAATTTTACACAATTATTATTTGACAAAAATGTCATGGTTTTCGAGATAATAGCAATATTGACATTTGTCTTTACGTTTTATAAATTCAACGAGCTATATCTCAAATAGAATGAAATTGTTATAAAGGTCACATTTGCTTAGGGTCACTTTGCATCACTGATAACCTAACCACAAAGTTAAAATTTTGAAAAAGCCTTCGACCGCGACATAGGGCACCGATTTTTATGAAACATGGCTAAGAACAATCCCGACTAACTCAGCTTTCAAACAAAAAAAAAATCAAAATCGGTTCATCCGTTCGGGAGCTACAGACAGACACACACACAGACAAACAGACAAACAGACAGACAGACAGACACGCACACAGATAGACACGTCAAACTTATAACACCCCGTCGTTTTTTCGTCGGGGGTTAAAAATGGAGGGTTAACCCGAGGAGATGTCCTATCACCCCTTTTATGTTATAACACGACGGGCTTTTTTGCAAAAAAAAAATTTTTGGCACAAGCTTTTATCGCTTACTGTACCTTTCTTTCAATAGTCATCTACTGCTCTCCAAGACGTGTCTAAATACCCCTAACTCGATACTCTACGTTGTATACGTTTCATAACAGAGTTCCTATGACCACCTTTCTGATCCATCATCAGATCAGCTCCATGACACCATAATATTGCATTGTCACGTGATTTACATAATTATGTATGCAATCGTAATCAGCTCAATCGTAAACCGGGAAGTGGGTCAAATTTAGCTTCTACGTTTTCACCCAAATTAACATACTAAAAAGGCAAGTTGAATAAAAACTTTAATAAAACTTTACAATAAATACTTAAATGAACGAGAAAAAAAACTAAGAATAGCCCAACCGTAAGAAAATGCAATTTGTTATTTAAAATGCGGTAGTGTCCCAGTCTGCTCCCCGCTCAAAGGATTAGAATACGACCTTTTGTAAAGCTATTAAATAGATTTTGAGTTTAGATTTAATTTATCTTTTACCAAAATTACTTTAATTTACTTATTACGAATTAATAAAAGCTAAATGTATTGTTTTTTTTTTTTTTTACTGTTTGAAACAGGTATTTAAAATAAAATAATCTATGGAATCAGGGTTCAGCCGGTTTAAAATACTTGTGCCGTCTCCTCTGTCAATACCAAAAGTCGTGCCAACCCTCATGATACCGGTCTTGTAAGCGCTGGTAGCCTAGCGGTAACTACGTGCGACTTTCATTCCGGAGCTCGTGGGTTCGAAACCCGTCTCGCACCAATGAGTTTTTCGGAATTTATGTGCGAAATTTCATTTGATATTTTTCAGTCGCTTTTCGGTGAAGGAAAACATCGTGAGGATACCGGACTAATTCCAATAAGGTCTAGTTTACCCTTCGGGTGGGAAGGTCAGATGGCAGTCGCTTTCGTAAAAACTAGTGCCTATGCCAAATCTTGGGATTAGTCTTCAAAGCGGACCCCAGGCTCCCATGAGCCGTGGCAAATGCCGGGATAACGCAAGGAGGATGAAGATGATATCGGTTTTATAGCGTCCTGTGATTAACGTATTATGTATATTTCTTGCATAAACTGATCTAATAACCGGTTGTCGGTTCCAGACAAGAGGTGTCGCTATAAATGGAGTTCACACCTTCTGCGTAATGACGGATGCGAATGATACATACACTAAACTGCAGTGCAATAACTTTTTCAGTACAGCGTTGACACACTGGCCCAGTCTCATCTCCAGTGACCCTCCATGAGGGCAGCGTCAGCAGCAGAGGCGGCCGAGAAACTGAAGGTAGGAAAGTACAGCGGTCTCGGCGCCGAATATATTTTTTATCCCATTCGACGTCGAAACCCTTGCCCCGTGGGGCCCTGGCGCTCTAAGTCTCTTCAAGGACCTGTCGAAGAGACTAAGAGACGCCACCGAAGACCGAAGAGCTGGCAGCTTCCTCGCTCAACGTATTAGCTTGACAATCCAGCGAGGAAATGCTACCAGCGTCTTCGGTACTACGCCACAGGGGCCGTTTTTAAATTTATTTTAGTTTAATTTTAGATTTATTTAGTTTAATTTTTATTTTATGTTTAATTTTAGAATAATTTTAGATTTATTTAGTTTAATTACCTATAATATTATTTTAAAATTATGTAAATATGTTCATGGCCAAATAAGAATAAATAATTAATTTATACGTTAAAAACTTTAATATTTATAGTTAAGTAAAAAACTTGTAAATTATAAAACGCGCACCTGTTTCATCCAAACAAGCTAGTTGATCAGCAATTTGCGAGATCGTCGCATAATCGCAGCGTTGTCGTGTCGTTATCGTCCAATTTGTGCGTAATGCAGGACGCGGCTTTAATTGAGTTTCACACCAATACCGTATCATCAAGGATACAATCATTTTTTATTAAACAAGATTTTTTTGGAAAAAAGATTCATTTATCGTTAATTGTATGTTATGTATATTTTTCTTTCAACAGAAATTAAATCTTCTGCTGGCTGGTAAAGTTATCAGGCCCCGTAGCCGAATGGCATTTCTCCGACGCCAAACGAAAGCGATACGCCGCTGGCTCTGTCGCGCCAATACGCAAGCGCGATAGAGATAGATATCTACTAGCGCTTCGTTTCGTGAGCGTTTCGTGAGCGATTGTGCCATTCGGCTAGCCACCCAGAGCTCAATGAAAGTGCGAAATGTTAAATTCTGCAACGCGAATGCAACTCTTCTGGAGTTTCAAATATCCATAAGTTACGGAAGCTGCTAACCAACAGGCGGGACGTATGCTTGTTTGCCACTGACATAGGTAGTATAAAAAATGGTAATCTAAACAATCTCAACGAAGCGCAAAATGGCATATTCGAACAATGTTTAGACGATGTGAGTTAGTGCGTCTTCACATTATCCGATCCGATATCGGATGTAGGAAGGATTTCAAAGGCAAAAATCAATGATGGCGGCTTAAATGTTTGGGGTATCGGTCCTACATCCGATATCGGATCGGATAATGTGGAAACGCACTTTGATCTCACTGCGATGAGACTAAATAACATTTTTTTTTTTTATATAAAACGCACACATGTCTCATCCGAACAAGCTAGTTGATCAGCAATTTGCGAGATCGTCGCGTAATCGCATCGTTGTCGTGTCGTTATCGTCCAATTTGTGCGTAATGCAGGACGCGGCTTTAATTGAGTTTCACACCGATACGGTGTTATTAGGATTCCCAGTATGGGGATCATTTTATATTGAACAGGTTTAAAGATTTTATCGCTGACTGTACTATTCTTTCTCGGATAAGGGCAAGCGAATGATGATGATGATCATGAGACAATTATAACTAATAATTGTGCTATAAGTTTGATGTGTCTGTCTGTCTGTCTGTAGCATCGTAGCTCCCGAACGGATGAACCGATTAAAATTTAGTTTATTTTGTCTGAAAGCTAAGTTAGTCGGGAGTGTTCTTAGCGATGTTTCATGAAAATTGGTCTACTATGCGGTCGGGGGTTTTTCAAAATTTTAATTTTGTGGTTATGTTTATTATTAGTTTATACTTAAACTATAGGTCTATTTTCTGTTACATTCATTGTGATAAAAAAAATGTATGACTGTTTGTTTCAGAATTTAAAAAAAATTGTCTTCGGTTACCGCGATAGTTACTCATGAAATAAAACTATGGAAACGGATTAAATCGCGTATAATGAATTTACAATTTTATTTATCCCGACGTTTCGAACACTTTTACAGCATTCGTGGTCAACGGGTGACGAAGACTGTGAGGCATTTGTGTTGTATGGTGTTGGACATTTGCAGTTTGTTTTTGTCAATTTTGTGTAGATTAATTGATTATTGTTTTTTGACATAGTAATGGTAATTTTTTTGCTTTATTTCACAATTATAACTATTAAATCACATACTTAGGTCAGACGGGATAAACGCGTCTACAGGTGTAAATGCGTCAATTTAGGATATCTTCCATACCTACTTATAACAAAAAATACTATAGGTCATTGTTACTCAGATTAAGCATCACTGTAAGCTCAAGACGGCTTATATTGTGGGTACTCAGACAACGATACATAGAAAAAAATCATGATTCGGGAATAAAAATATCTGTGTTCATATCTATACTTGTTCATCACACAAATACTAGTCAAATTCCCTTACCGGGATTCGAACCCAGGTGCAGTAGGAGAATAGCATTTCTGCGACGCGAAACTAAAACAAAATGCCGCAAAAGGTAGTTTGGCTCGCGCCAATACGCAAAAGCGATAGAGATAGATATCTACGAGCGTTTCGTTTCGTGAGCGTTTGTGCCATTCAGATATGTACCCAGGAATAGTTTTACCAATATTTTACTCTGGATTGACTCTGTACTTGCAAGTATGGGAGTTCCAATAACTACTAAACATTTCTTTTTTTTGCCACTTTTATGAAATGTGATATTTAAAAAAAATATGCTATTTCTACTCAGAATCACTAGCTTTTTCAATCCTAGCAGTTAAAAAAATTGTCCCATACGATTTTTTCTTATTTTGTTACCATTTTCCGTACATGTTTTTTGGGGTAACAAAAGAGGAAAAACTAACAAAAAAATATGGAAATTCTGGGACACTTTTTGTCTCCCAGTGAGATTGAAAGTACTCGTGATTCTGAGTACAATTGACCTAAAATTCCCAAAAAAAAATCAAAATAAAAAAATGGCAAAAAAAAGAAATGCTCTCAAAAGAAAACTGTTTTCATCATAAGATTAACTCGATAGTAAGTCCCACCTCATGATGCCATGATATTGCATTGGTTCTATTTTACATAACATTGCATATATTTCTATATTTATATGGAATTTGAATATGAATATGACATATTTTGAGCAGTTTCTATTATTTCGTATGCAGCATACAACAGAATCATTCAGTCATCTCACCGATTTTTCCAAATGTCAAGAACACAGCCGAAAACAAACGCATGGGTTGACTGAATGAATGGAATGAGCAATGAACGAATGGGTCGAGTCACTGACGGGTCTTTGCATATTGTTCTGGCATTATTATTCTGTATTAGTTTTGTCTGGTCGTGGGTATTTTTTACGCGATTCATACTCGGAATCGCGAGGTCTTACCATCCTGCAGCGTTAGCACATGATTGCCGCGAGAGTATGTCGCCGCGAGGTAGGCTACCCGTCCTTACGTCATTAATACAGTTAGAAGAAGACGTCGTGTCATCTATCTCGCGGCGACATACTCTCGCGGCCATCATGTGCTAGGCCTACGACAGGAGAAAAAAAATGTCCCAAAAAAGATTTACAATTCCATACATTTTTCAAACCTTGCATTCCGTTATCGCCATAGAAAATGTATGAAAAAATGGTAACGGAATGGGAAAAAACCTTCGGACACTTTTTTCTCCTATTAGGATTGAACGGGCTCGCGATTTTGAGTGGAAAACACATAAAAATTTCCAAATCCTAAAAAAGTGGGGTGGACAAATATGAAAAAAAATGGCTCAATTATGTCAACGACTTAATAAAGTTTAAAGTACTTAAAACTTAGATTTCTATGATAAATTTCATCGACGTCAATATAAATTCAAATAGCAGTTTTGAATTACCAGAAGCCGTATTTAAACTAAATAGGTTTTATATCGAATTGCAGCAATAAAAACTTTATTATTCTATACGGGTCACGACAGCCCTATTCGACAATATGCGTTGAGATCTTAAGCAAATATGAAATCCATAACTGGCCCTTTAGGCAAAAGTAGTCTACGTAGTACGAACAAAATTGATATTTCCTTATTTTTCTCATAGCTATACGCAGAAATAGGATTTTTATCGGATACTGATATTACCCCTCTACTCCTTCCTATCTTAAAGAGCGTTTTAATGATCTGTCCTCCGTCAGACCTTCACGGAAATATCAACTTGCTCCTCCTCCTTCCTCAACAAAGTTTTACAATGACTCCTTCACGTTTCGAGCGGTTCGGCGGTGGAACGGCCTGCCGCTCGAGATTAGGTGTGCTAAATCACTTGAAAGCTTCAAAACTTTACCGAAGAATCATGTTCATGACTTATCTCTACCTTAATTTGCTGCTGTGTATGTTATGTTATGTATGTATGTGTGTATGCATTTGTGTATGTATTAATACTTATATGTGTATGTTTGTGTACATGATATTTTATTTTTATTTATTTATTTTTATATTTTATTTTTAATATTGGTGTATATGATTATTTAACTTAGTGTATGTGTAATTTTCCTATTCCTTTAATTATTTCTTGCATTACCATTTTCAAAATGTCTATTCTTTATTTCCTGCTACCCTAACGCCGTGTCTTGCATGGGCGACGGTCGCGCGACCGTCGCCGTCGCGTCTCATACTTCCATATCGATAAGGTTTGATTTCGTATGCGTCGCATCGCCGTCGCGCGACCATCGCGCGACCGTCGCCCACGCAAGCCACGGCGTAAGGTTGTCTGGTAGAGATCGCTTACAGCGATAAGACCGCCTGTTGCTACCTATAATTATGTTTAATGTCTGCTATTTGTAATCTGTTATCCTTGTGGTGCAATAAAGAATATTTACTTACTTACTTATTATTGATACTCGAATACCTTGGTCATTCATTCTACTCGGAATCGACAATTTTGACAGCGTTCTTTATTTTACCATTAAAAAGATATCCCAAAAATATCCGTTTAAATTAGTAATACCAAAGACATATATAACTCCGTATAGACAGATAAAGTCTAAGAAAAAAACGTACCTCAGTACCATACAGAAAAAGGTACGGTGTCCTAGATGGCATTACACCTTCGGGGTACGCTCAGCTAGATGGCGCTAATATTAATATTTGACATTTTAAAACATATCAAGCTAAGAATATGGGCCAAATTATCAAAACTGAGGTTCAAAAGTTTGAAGCCTGTGCCAAGAAATGGCAGTCTATGCACTGTGATTATACATTTTACTTCGACAGTAACTCTCTATAATACCGATCCTCTTTGGTAATACGTCATGTTTGGATGTTGCGACAACGTAGGAGGATATTTCCTTTTTTCTATCAGATATTGTATTTAAAAATTAATGAACATTTTCGAGTTGCACTTATCTTTTTTGATAAGAATGCCACGGTTACCCTCATCTGGCAGAATAATTTTGGTCAGAAACACATCGTATGCTAATTTTGCAGAAAAAATAGGTGGCATTATTACTAACGCGCATACAACACACTTGGCAGGATATTGTTCTGCAGAACATTACTTTGGTCAAATTTGATTTAGCATAATTTCATGTAACATTATTCTAAATGTAATAATTGTTATTTAATTTTTAATGTTGAAATGAATAAAAATAATAATTTTATAATAATTTTGAATGTTTGTTTATATGTAAAATGTGTGATAATAATGATAATATGGATTTTTTTATCTGCAATAAATGAATTTTGTTTTATTTATTTATTTTATTATTTAATAATCATATAGCATACTGTTACGGAAAAGATGAGGAGTGGCAGGTTGGCGTGGTTCGGTCATGTAATGAGGAGGGATGAATGTCATATAGGCAAAAGAATGTTGGAGATGAAGGTTGATGGATGGAGAGGGAGGGGTAAACCCAAACAACGCTGGATGGATTGTGTGAAAGAGGATATGAGGAAGAAAGATGTGAGTGTTGAGATGACGAAAGATAGAGGAGAATGGAAGAGGAAGACGTGTTGTACCGACCCCACATAACGTGGGATAAGGGTAGGAGGAAGAAGAAGATAGCATACTGTTACAAGAACAAGATTCTGACACGCTATCAAAAAGGAAATACTATCCCGGAGCTACCGACTCGCTATCAACAACCCAATTGAAAGGCGAAGGACAACTAAATATTATGCACAAATATTATCTGCGAAGCATTACCATAATGCAAATATACCATTCGGTATTATAAAAATCTGCGAAATGATTTATGCCAAAGCATATTCTGCGTAAGATGTTTCTGCCAAGAACAAATACGAATCAAATAAATGCGAAAAAAGTTTCTGCAAGACATTAGTGAACCGAATGCCACGTAATGTCTAGAATAGCAGTGCTGAATTTTCGCTATAAACCGTACCTTTTGTGCGCAATACTATACGCAATCAATAAAGCGGGCACCGGAAAGTGTTCATTATTCAGCAGATAACATCTGCCGGTGTAAAATTACACTTCCTTCGCGTAGGCGCCTGAGGTGTGACGTAATAAGGTTTTTGTAATGCTATAATTGTATAAAATATAAGGCATTATGGTGATGGTAAAACAGGTAAGACAAGTTCTCGGAGACAATTGCATAATCACAATCATTTTTAGGGTTCCGTAGTCAACTAGGAACCCTTATAGTTTCGCCATGTCTGTCTGTCCGTCCGTCCGTCCGTCCGTCCGCGGATAATCTCAGTAACCGTTAGCACTAGAAAGCTGAAATTTGGTACCAATATGTATATCAATTACGCCGACAAAGTGCAAAAATAAAAAATGGGAAAAAATGTTTTATTAGGGTACCCCCCATACATGTAAAGTGGGGGCTGATTTTTTTTTTCATTCGAACCCCAACGTGTCATATATTGTTGGATAGGTATTTAAAAATGAATAAGGGTTTACTAAGATCGTTTTTTGATAATATTAATATTTTCGGAAATAATCGCTCCTAAAGGAAAAAAAAGTGCGTCCCCCCTCTAACTTTTGAACCATATGTTCAAAAAATATGAAAAAAATCACAAAAGTAGAACTTTATAAAGACTTTCTAGGAAAATTGTTTTGAACTTGATAGATTCAGTAGTTTTTGAGAAAAATACGGAAAACTACGGAACCCTACACTGAGCGTGGCCCGACACGCTCTTGGCCGGTTTTTTATTTTTAAGACCACATGTTTATAAAAGATTGAAAAAAGAGGGGGAGGCCTTTGCCGCAACGAGACACAGTAGGCTCTGAATATTTTTTTTATTAAAGAAATTTTATCCTGAATAATAATAATATCGAGTAGCATAATAAAACAGCAAGTGTTTTTATTTTATTTTATTTTAGTTAGTTCGAGTCCCAGCCGTGGCAAAAAAGTTTAAGAAAATATTTGAATGCAGTTTTGTTTCTTTTGTAAAGCACATAATTCCTAAATTGTGATAATGAAATGCAATTCTTCGCTATATATAATCAATCCTACACCAGGGCAAACGACGCAACGGAGCCACGCTGTTACGTCATCGCCCAAATCAATTGTTTAGTTTGTAAACTTTATTGTTTTTTTTTTTCATGTTCTTATTTACTGTTTTTTTTTTTAATTTAAGTTTCATGACGCATTGGATTTATCTGTAATGTAATTGATATATGTTTTCAAATAAATAAACAGTTAAATAATTATGTTACCATATCTCCTATTCTCAGTATTTATTTTCATTCTTAGGCTAGGTATTTTACAATATGGGTGTATATAAAAATAAAATATAAAAACATTTACAAAACAATTTAAAAACATATTATAAAAAACCCAACCTAGGGTGCCGCCAGCAGCGGGGCAGGGCCCAAGCTGCCGCCGGTGGTTAGGGCTGCAGAGAGAGGAACCGTCGGACTATCCGCGCCGTGTCCAAGATCACCGCCTTCTGCATTTGGCCCTTGATCCAGCCACCTAGTAAGAGTCTCTTAAGATGTTTACCAAATCTCCTTATTATTATATTTAGTTTCTAGGAAAGTTTGTAAAAATATTGCATCTACAGCGCGTAAACGTAATAGACATATAATTCATTAGTTTTAACATTAATTGAGACGTGTTTTGAGTTACTCTTAATTTTTAACCCAGCTGCAATGTACTGCAAACGTGGTTGCGATGGCACTCAATTACAACAATCGACGAGCGTTTAACGCGAATGTATTTGCATTTCATTGCAGGCCGAAAATTTTGTATGTATATTTTTTTATTTTAAGTATAGTATGAATTTTCTGAGATGCACTTTTCGGTTTTGCCCTAATCTGTTAAACAAAGGCCTTTGTTTCTATTATTCGCCGCGGTTAGCTCCCGTTTCCACAGCACGTGCTAAAGTCTCAGTGTAGTTAAAAAGCAACTATCATGATAGCAATAAGGTTCAAATCCATAAAAAGCCCTTTCAGAGATAACACGTTTTGTCATCTTCAAAAAACGTTACCTGCACACTGCAAACTGTTTAATAAATTTTAACCTTATTGCTATCATGATAGTTGCTTTTTAACTACACTGAGACTTTAGCACGTGCTGTGGAAACGGGAGCTAACCGCGGCGAATAATAGAAACAAAGGCCTTTGTTTAACAGATTAGGGCAAAACCGAAAAGTTCATCTCAGAAAATTCATACTATAAAAGTTATCTAATTACATTTCTTATGTCCTATACTCACCACCGTTAAGATATTCGTCCGTATTTCCACCCTGTATAAAGTGAAAAGCCTATTTATGAGTGCTAATTTGTAATCTCTCAAAAGGCATTTGATAAACTCTAACATCCTAACAGGTAAACCCTAATTAACCCCCATAATTAGTGTTCTCATGTATCTCAGGTTGTATTGAGGCTCATAACAGGATCTGCTAACTATCCGCCTCTTTCAGCGCTTGTCGCCGCATCTAATTGGCTTTGAGCTATCTCTAAAGGAGACGCCGAGATGCGGACGGTGTGCCACAGGGGTCGACACTGGGACACGCTATGTTGCTTGTGTCGACCTATATGAGTATTTTTTTATGATATAGGAGGCAAACGATTAGGTATAAGATTATTCTGACCGATATTTAGGTTTATTATTGGAATATAGACAATAGCTAGTTAGCTACAGGTATGGATAAATGTCGAGATCCGTCGTCGCACCAAGGTGCTAGACGTGGGTTTCGTCATTACCAAACTAAAATGGAGTTGGGCGGGACATGTTGCTAGGCAGAGTGATGGCAGATGGACTAAAATGTTAACAGAATGGTGGCCGCTCACAGATGTAAGAAGCGCTTGGCATCCGTTGGCTCGTTGGGTGGACGACATCCGGAAAATTGCGGGCCACAACTGGATGAGACTAGCTCAGGACCGGGACAAGTGGCGTACTAGAAGAGAGGCTTATGCTCAGCAGTGGGCGATAAAGGGCTGATATGATGATGATGATGATGATGATGGATAAATTAGACTGCAAGCACACATAAAACGCCGTGACCATAACCTAACTTACAATAAAAGTTTTTTACGGTTATTATAAAATATACATACATACATATAATCACACCTGTATCCCATAAAGGGGTAGGCAGAGCACATGAACTACTAAGTTACAGTGCCACTCTTGGCAAAAAGGGGTTTAAAGAAATCCAAATTGTGACATTGCAGTGACAGGTTGCCAGCCTCTCGCCTACGCCACAATTTAACCCATATCCCACAGTCGACTTCTACGACGCCCACGGAAAGAAAGGGGGTGGTGAAATTCTTAATCCGTCACCACACGGGATAAAATATATATTAAAAAAAATTATCAAAAATATATAT
The DNA here is from genome assembly GCF_023078275.1 of Leguminivora glycinivorella. Classification (NCBI taxonomy): domain Eukaryota; kingdom Metazoa; phylum Arthropoda; class Insecta; order Lepidoptera; family Tortricidae; genus Leguminivora; species Leguminivora glycinivorella. The sequence continues at coordinate 2,571,207 of NC_062983.1, forward strand.
AATGCTGTACCATTCAGATGGTGTCATAATATGTATAGCACTTTTTTATTGATACTGCAGTGCTTTGTATCTTTATCAATACTATAATAGTTGTAATGCTTTAGTAGGTTTAAATAAAACACAATAATATTAACAAAGTATCTTAGAATGCGAAACTAGCTATATCATAAACCCGACACCTAGTCTTACAAAGATATCTTATAATATTTAAAATATTTGCCGAATATTTATCTACAAACAATAAATTTCCGGCCCGCGAACGCACATAACCCCCAAATGGAGAACCGCACCCTATACTCGAGCTCTCATTGACATCCCATTCACACGGCTCAAAATATTTACAACCCCTTTCATGCCCTGAAAAGCGCTTGAAAGAAAAAAGGAGACCCGATTTTCTTTTTTGCGCGTAAGGCTAGGCCCTTTGCGCTCGCAGCATTGGCAAATTCAAAGAAAATCGCAAATTGTGAGATAGGATGCTTTCCTAGAATTAGCAGGCTTTTTGACTGAGTCTTTCAGGCCCACTTCAGGTCTGAATGGGAACTGACAGAAATAATGAGAGTTGGTTTACGAGTGTTGACTTGGATTCGTGAATGGCTACATGACAATTTTGGTAATTCGGAACTTTCTTCCGAAGAAAGATGATATGCATTTATGTGACGGATCCGGTTACAGATAAAAACGGATTAAGTATATTTTTTTATACCTAGCCAACTTTAGACCATTAGTGACCACTTTGTCTAGGAATGACAGGACAAGGTTTGTTTTTTTTTGTTCTAAAATTAGCATTTTAATTTTATATGCAGGAGTTATTTATAATTTCTTTTTTTATATTAGGAACTTTGATCTACCTTAATATTCTAATTACGTACATAATTATGGTACCTTGACGTCATTTAACGTTAAAACAGACCTGATATATGAAACATAACCCTTATTTTATATGAAATTTAATTATCCGATGAAAAAATTGCTTATAACTTTATCTTCTTTAAAACGGTCTTTGCTTCCATTCTATTTTAAAATTTTCTGCCAAATTCATCATCCTCCTTGCATTATCCCGGCATTTGCCACGGCTCATGGGTCCGCTTTGACAGCTAATCCCAAGATTTAGCGTAGGCACTAGTTTTTATGAAAGCAACTGCCATCCTGACCTTCCAACCCGAAGGGTAACTAGGCCTTATTGGAATTAGTCCGGTTTCCTCACAATGTTTTCCTTCACCGAAAAAGTGACTGGTAAATATCAAATGACATTTCGTATTTAAGTTCCGAAAACTCATTGGTACGAGCTGGGGTTCAAACCCGCGACCTCCGGATCGAAAGTCGCACGCTCTTACCGCTAGGCCACCAGCGCTTCACCCTTAACCCTTATATTTTACGAATTTTAAGTGCCGAAAAAATTGATATTCAAAAAATTTCTTCTTTGAAAAAACCTTCGAATTATATTTTGTGCCAAATTAAGATTGCATTTCTCTTAGCAAATTATTTCCCTTCTTCAACCTGTTATAAAGCATGCACATTACCGCTTCTCGTCACAACAACGGTCTGTCGCCGGTAAACAACGTTTATCACACTTGAGCCGTAAAATATGGCCCAGACGTGACGCTTGCGGTTTGTTATTTTTTTAACATTCGGTTAAGATTCTAAATGAACAGTGTAATGACTTTTCCCCCTCACTAGCTCGGAAACACGTGTTTTGTCCTTTAATACCAGCGGGTAAAAACACTGTATCCACTAGTGGGTAAAAGTAATTTGACCTTGAATAAAGTCAAATTAACTGTTGTAATAAAGTAAAATTGATAAAAGTAGGTGAATCTAGTAATTAAGATGATTTACCACCTGTGGAACTACTGGAAGCAGTGATAAACGCATTTTTTGGGTTGTAGTTTCCTCGCTATAGTGAGGGCAAAAGTTTTGTGTTACACCCGAGTGCAAATGTATTTTACTTCTCGTGTGTTAAAATACAACTTGTATAACAAATAACTATTGCATAAATGAATTTTGGTTATGAATCAAGCGTATGGTTCTAAAGTCATCGATAAAGAAACCTCTTTTACTTTTTTTATTATTATAAATGGGCTTACTCTTGGCCACAGACGAGCCAAAGCCAAAGACGTGGCCTACGATGGAATGAGCTCGCCCAGAAGATGCCTGTTTACCCTAGATTTGAAGGTTGCCGGGTTATATGAGCTCGGAAATATAGCCGCCGGCAAGGATTTTTTACTCGAGTAGTTTTTGGATTTTTTGGTCGTGAAATGCGGCCTATATTAATTACATTAATAAAATATTAATTTTCATGCGAATTAATGTTTGCTAAGTGATATCAAAGTCAAGTTCCAAAAACATTTGGTGGAGTTGCTTGAAACTCAGATTATACCTAATACTATTGCTATTGATATAATTGTAGCCATAATTTCCACAAAAAAATTCAGCTCATGAATATCTTTATAAAGGTTTTAAGCATCAATTTGTAAGTAGCAAAAAGCAGTCTATTTTAAGATCCCTAACACCCAATTTCACAGCTAAACTCTCTCTATCGCATTCGGTCCCAACCGCATTCATCATGCACCCGATAACTATCGCAAACTTTCGTAATAGACCCCCGACTACGTCAGCCGGAGCCTCTACCAAGAGTTATATGAAATGAAATGAAATGAAATATTTATTTTCCAAGTAGGCATATTACAATGCGCTTATGAACGTCAAATAAAACTACGCCGGCTCTAACCCTACGCCTCAGCCTCGAGAAGATTTAGTCCCCCCTCAGTTGGAGGAGGGTATCCACTATGGGACCGGCAAGAAACTCGGCGGGTCACTTCTTTTCAAAACATTACATCTTATAATTAACATGCATTAAAAAAACAAGATACAAAAAAATAAGCAAAAGTATTCAAAAAAAAAATATTAACACAAGAAATTATACAAAGTACAAAGCTATTATGATTATTAATAAAAGATGTTAGAGATGTATAGTCTCTAAGTGTCAAAGTACATCTACGTTTTAGGATGCGTTACTCGATTGCGTACACGTTATAGAAAATGTATTATTGGCTATAGCATACAAACGTGTAATAGTTATTTTCCCCTCACTAGCTCGGAAACACGTGTTTTGTCCTTTAATACCAGCGGGTAAAAACGCATTTTATCCACTAGTGGGTAAAGTAATTTGACCTTGAATAAAGTCAAATTAACTGCTTTAAAATTGATAAAAGTAAGTGAATCTAGTAATGAAGATGATTTACCACCTGTGGAAATAGTGGAAGCAGTGATAAACGCATTTTTTGCGTTGTAGTTTCCTCGCTATAGTAAGGGGAAAAGTTTTGTGTTACACTCGGGGGCAAATGTATTTTACTTCTCGTGTGTTAAAAAACTCGCAAGTTCAGGATTCTATTCTCGAACCACTCGCTTCGCTCGTGGTTCAACTATAGAATCCTTTCACTTGCTCGTTTTTCAATTCCACACTCGGCGTTAAAATACAACTTTGCCCCCTTGTATAACAAATAACTATTGTTATACAAGAGTGCAAAGTTGTATTTTCACGCTGAGTGTGGAATTGAAAAACGAGCGAGCGAAAGGATTCTATAGTTGAACCACGAGCGAAGAGTGTTGTTCGATAATAGAATCCTGAGCTTGCGAGTTTTTCAATAAAAGAGAAGTAAAATACATTTGCACTCTACACAAAACTTTTCCCCTCACTATAACGAGGAAAGTACAATGCAAAAAATAGTTATTTGTTATACAAGGGGGCAAAGTTGTATTTTAACGCCGAGTGTGGAATTGAAAAACGAGCAAGTGAAAGAATTCTATAGTTGAACCACGAGCGAAGCGAGTGGTTCGAGAATAGAATCCAGGCCCCGTAGCCGAATGGCATTTCTCCGACGCCAAACGAAAGCGATACGCCGCTGGCTCTGTCGCGCCAATACGCAAGCGCGATAGAGATAGATATCTACTAGCGCTTCGTTTCGTGAGCGTTTCGTGAGCGATTGTGCCATTCGGCTAGCCACCCTGAACTTGCGAGTTTTTTAATACACGAGAAGTTAAATACATTTGCACCCGAGTGTAACACAAAACTTTTCCCCTCACTATAGTGAGGAAACTACAACGCAAAAAATGCGTTTATCACTGCTTCCAGTAGTTCCACAGGTGGTAAATCATCTTTATTACTAGATTAACCTACTTTTGTCAATTTTAAAGCAGTTAATTTGACTTCATTCAAGGTCAAATTACTTTAATAGGTAACCCACTAGTGGATTAAATGCGTTTTTACCCGCTGGTATTAAAGGACAAAACACGTGTTTCCGAGCTAGTGAGGGGAAAACACGTTTATCACTGCTTCCAGTAGTTCCACGGGTGGTAAAACATCTTCATTGCTAGATTAACCCACTTCTGTCAATTTTAAAGCAGGAAATTTGCCTCTATTCAAGGTCAAATTACTTTTCAGTTTCACGATTCAACTCTTACACGATTCGTGTCTCGTCGTCTTCTCTCATGATTCGTTTCTTAACTTCCTATATCGAGTAACGAGTTAAAGACTCGTGGTAACCAGGCCAGGAAACCGTACTTTCCGGCGCTAGTGTAAAAACTTAGTGTAACTCCGTCGGACCGTATGACAACTGATAACAGCCGCCCTGAGGAATGGGACTTGGCCAAGTTTTCATAAGGGGACGGAGGTTGGAGGCGTTTGGTATTCGTATCGATTGCGTACACGTTATAGAAAATGTATTATTGGCTAAAGCATACAACCATGTAATAGTTATTTGTTATACAAGGGGGCAAAGTTGTATTTTAACGCCGAGTGTGGAATTGAAAAACGAGCAAGTGAAAGGATTCTATAGTTGAACCACGAGCGAAGAGAGTTCGAGAATAGAATCCTGAGCTTGCGAGTTTTTCAATACACGAGAAGTAAAATACATTTGCACTCGTGTGTAACACAAAACTTTTCCCCTCATTATGACGAGGAAAGTACCTACAATGCAAAAAACACGTTTATCACTGCTTCCAGTAGTTCCACAGGTGGTAAAACATCTTCATTGCTAGATTAACCCACTTCTGTCAATTTTAAAGCAGGAAATTTGCCTCTATTCAAGGTCAAATTACTTTATCCACTAGTGGATAAAATGCGTTTTTACCCGCTGGTATTAAAGGAAAAAACACGTGTTTCCGAGCTAGTGAGGGGAAAATTACTATTCAGTTTCACGATTCAACTCTTACACGATTCGTGTCTCGTCGTCTTCTCTCACGATTCGTTTCTTAACTTCCTATATCGAGTAACGAGTTAAAGACTCGTGGTAACCAGGCCAGGAAACCGTACTTTCCGGCGCTAGTGTAAAAACTTAGTGTAACTCCGTCGGACCGTATGACAACTGATAACAGCCGCCCTGAGGAATGGGACTTGGCCAAGTTTTCATAAGGGGACGGAGGTTGGAGGCGTTTGGTATTCGTATTAATTATAAAAAAAAAAAAAACATTTTTTATACTACGTGGAAAGCGGTCACCGTAACCTATGGACGACTGCAACTTAAGGAGTGTCACATGCGCGTTGACAACTCATTAGAAACTTGAAACGTGTTAAGTACACAGCAAAAAGGAGTGTACAAGTTCTAAGGAGGGTTCGGGTGGCCGACGACTGTCGTCATAAAATAATTAACTTTGATATACTTAATGTTAAAAAAAAAAATATTGCGACACCTAACACAGATCAACTTAGCCCCAAACTAAGCAAATCTTGTACTATGGGTGCTGAGCGACGATAGACATACTTAAATAGATAAATACATACTTAAATACATAGAAAACATCCATGACTCAGGAACAAATCCGTACTGGGCGGGAAGAAGTTGATAACTCTAAAATGACAACTTTACAGGGCGGCAATTTTAAACTTTGTGATTTTTTCCTAAATCCATTTTTAATTAGATTTTAGGTTTGAAACTAGATTTAAGGATAAAATTATACAATCTATCAGATAATTGTATGTAAATGGGTTAATTTATTACAGATTATGAGATATAGGACTTATCAACATGTGTACCATGGACTTGTTATGTTCTTCCCCATACAAAAGCGAAAAAAAACGTTAAAAATTAAATTTAACTTTATCTCAAAAATCCATTTTTCTGGCGATCATGAAGACAAAAATTGATTTAAAAATAGTTTTTAGCAAGTTTTCATATTATATGAAGACATATTAAAAACTCGTAGTCATCTTCAAGATATTAGACATATCAACAAATGTACCAACAACTTATCTATATATGAACGGATTGTCATTAGACAAATGATGAAAAAAAATCAAGTTTTGACCCAATTTTATTTATTTTTTCTATATTCTATCTATAAAAATAAAAATCTAATGATGTTCGTTAGTCTAGCTAGAACTCGAGAACGGCTGAATCGATTTGGCTAGGTAGTTGTGGTCTTAAAATGTTCGTAGAAGTCCAGGGAAAGTTCATATGGAAAGAAAATAACTATGGAAAAATTTCGAGGAATATTGAAACAAATACAATAATTTTATTATACTTCCATACTAAGGGCCACTTGCACCAACGAAAATGGAGGGTTAACCCACCATTTTATACGGAAATTGACAGATGACAGCTCACTAACCCCGAGTTAAATGTTTAGTGCAAGTGGGCTTTACTGTTACAGAACAAAAGTCGATAAGGCGATAGTTTGATACAAATTATAAGAAAAATAGCCCTTAATACCTGAAATACGGTAGTGACAAGTGACAGTTAAGATTTGCTACTTTAACCTATAAAGGGTCGCATACACGGTACGATTCATCTTTGCTATCCACCCGTTACAAATTAAGGTGCGACCACAGCGCTGCTTAAAAAACGGTGACGGTACGGAATCGCAGTGACGCATCGTATCCGTACCGTTTTTACCGCATGGTCCACAGACCGCTGATTATAATACGCAGACGGTAGGTACGGAAACGCAGTGACTTTCGTATGGGACACGGCGTGGGGAGCATGCAGTAAAAATGGTACGGATACGATACCGTCGCCGTTTTTTAAGTCACGGTGTGGTTGCACCTTTAATCGAAACGACCTACTTGGTACCTACTTGAAATTCTCTAGAAGCCTCTGATTTAGGAGCAATTTTTAACATACTCTGTTTTAGTTCTTTTTCTTTTTATCTTTGGATATAATCGTAGCCGAATGAAAGAATATAACGCAACATACAGTAGAAAAAAAGTTCGTAAATTATAAATCCATTTTTAAAATTGAGTACTTAAAGTGACTTCATTATTCCGTTTCGTAGGAGTAAATGATCCATCGTAACGTGTATTGCTTCGTGTACGGCTCGAACGTAACGATAAATTGCTTCGTGTATGGCTGGCAATTTCAATGCGATCGATCGCCACGATATTCGTCCAGTCGATCAAAGCGATTAATCGTACCGTGTATGGGGCCTTTAATAGGGACTGCACTGTCATATTTTTTGCAATATGTTAAATTGAATCTTATCACTGAGCCATAAAGTCGTCTGTATAGAAAACGGTCCACGTGAGAGGGCGACGAGATTGGTCTGGTGCCTCACTCGCACAATGTCTATAATGTGCTTGTGAGACACCAGCCCAAACTTTGTCCTCTCATGTGGCCGAACCTGGGACCGGAGATATAAAATCTATGGACCAAACAAACTTTTTGGCCAATATTCTCTGTCCGGTTCGCCAAAAAATAATTTGACATTTTTTGTAATTTTATGGCCTGGTATCTAGACCTTTAAGCCAAGTCTTTATTTTTGATAGTGACTGTCACTAATAAAATTACCATTATGTTACCATTATTAATAAATTAATTTAGTTTATATTAAAGTAGCTAACAAACCGCCGCGCTAACATCTGTTTATAATACTGACAGTTGATGAATGACAGTAATTAGTTGTGGCAAAAATGTCTCATATAAAAGACCTCGTGATTCGTGCTTTTACGTTCTCTCTAATGCTAAAAAAATGAGGTATAATGGTAATCGCAGGTAATAATCGTTTCAGCTTAAGACGAGAGTGAGCGACATCATTTGCCATTTCTGTCACACCTATGCACTGTGATTGCCAAGCGAGGTGCGTGCGCGCAGGAATAAAAGGTACCTCATCTCTTTGAGACGCCGCCTTAATCTAAACAAACAATACTCATATCTTGTGAAACACGAATCCAAATTTACATTCACAGCATGAATATTTATGTATTGAAGCTTTTACGCTTGTTGAAGAAACTTAAATAAAACAGATTATAACTATGGCAACATTACTTCCATATATGTACTTGTATCTCTATTCCTAATACAAATTGTATATTTAGACTGTTGTACACAATACAGTAATTATTACTACTACTACTACTACTATACTTATTGTTCAGGTTTTTGTAGAGGATTATTTGGAACTTATTTACAGACCTTTTATCTTTTAGACCTTGTATTATGACTGGGTATATGTCTACCAATACATCTGCCACCAACAACATGGTAATGCCAAGGAATGACACTAATTCCGTATTGTTAGGAACGAGAGCTCGTGCGCGCCTAAGAATAAATCAGATGCAGTGGTGTGGTCTCATCTCAACACAAGAAGTCTATATGGCTTGTTGGGAAGCTAACCGATGTCACCGGGGCCATCAGCTACACGTATTAAGATAGTTAAATATTTTGCATACATAATAATATTTTAGGGTCTGCTTGATAAATTATTTATAACTATAGATATTGCACAATTATTGATCAGTCCATCATTGATAACTCATTAAATATTATTTGTACATAAGTATTTAATTTGATAACTAGAAATATTCAACTGGCAAAAACATTATTTTGAAGTATTTTTATAACATGTCTACAAAAGAGTATGAAAATAAATAATTTTGTATATGAACAACTAGATAATTTGAAATATTTATTTATGTTCACAGTATTACAATCAGAATATGTGGACATATGCAGTTACTCAATCCTATCAAGTGATGGTACTTAATTTGATATATGGATCTATTCAATAAGTTTCCGTAATATTTTACCGTGCAAATGTTGATAACTTAAAATATGCAATATAAGACATTTGGTTACCTAAAAGATGTTATAAGAGGAACAAGTTTTTCTATTGATCAATTGAGTAAAATATTAAGTAACCGCTTAAAATTAGCTCGTTGTGATCTTAGCTGCACTTACAGTTAATAAAAAAAGTTTTCTGCATACACCGAAACAAGATATTTATACATTTTAGGCTTTTTTATTTTCATCTTTTTTTCAGATAAGTATGGTTTATTACACAATTAAAACATTAAGGCGGTTAATTAGATTAATAGTCATGTTCCTATCAGTAGAGGTTAATTTTATTGGTATGATCATGACTGACATGATTTACACTACATTAAGTACACTTAGTTGGTTTTCAATAGATATTTTGACATAGTATGATTAACATTTGATGTTAATAATTAATTACAATTGAATACAGTTTTACTAAAGAGTTTACACATAGGCTCAGGAGTATGTGTAACTTGATTGCTCCATAATTTTAGTTTGAACCTCATAATGTCCTTCGATGTTCAAATCCTATTACGCATTTGATTTCTATTTTGAGCGCCAATTGACATTTAAATAAATATTCACATTTTAACAGAATAGCATTGAGGGCTACGCTTTGATATCTCAGTTTATCATTTTTTTTTATTCTATTCAAACAATTTACTATTTGTACAAGTAGGTTTATACGATTATGCACTGTGATTCGCATTTGAACTTTATTTCATATAAAGACATGTTCAAATGTTAGCGGAGGAGCTTAATAAGTCCATTTTGATATCTTAATTTGTTCGGTTTTGCACGCTTAGCATAATATTTCACTTAACTTGATATGTCGTTATATCATAGCATAACATTTCACTAAACTTGATATGTCGTTATGTCAAAATGCAAGTTAAGAATACAATGACTGTGACAAAAAGCATAAGTAAATATGTCAAATGATGTACTAGGTTATAAATTTTAGCGAAGTTTAACATTAAGACATGTTCATGTATGAACCGAGAAGTGATAAAACAAAAGGCATAATAACTCGATTCGTCAAATAAATGTCGTTCAATTTCGAGATATTCACTTGATTTCAAAACCAATAACTTCAAAATTAATGTATTAAACTGGCTGTCTTTTTTATACATATAAATATAGACCCAGTGGAATCGATTGCGCCAATAAAAAAAAAATAACGTAAGTGAAGATGTCAACTTCTTCCCGCCCAGTACGGAAATATCGGTGCTCATCACACAAATAAATGCCCTTACCGGGATTCGAACCCAGGACCGCGGCTCAGCATGCAGCAGTCAGCAGGCATTTTTGATATAAATTCAACGCCCTTATGATAGGATCCTTATCAAACACAGACGAAGGGTTAATGTAAAAAAGAACTGAAAGTTAATATCGATAATTTAAAACATTTTACTTCGGAGATACAGATTGAGAACAATTTTTAGGTTTTTTTTTCCATTTAAAATTTCGTCATATTATATGAATCGGTACCTGCTTCTCGAAATGTGCATATTTTTTTAGTTTACAAATAAAAGATGCGCTCAGTGCTCTTTAAGTTGCGTTCGAAGAGGTAAACTCTAGTACCTTATGATATTTTTTCTGTAAAATGGCTCGATAGCTTTTATTATTTTATCCTAATACAATTACCAGTAACATTAAAACGTAATCTTCAAACGTAATCTTGTATTTGTTTACACCTAATAATCAAATCAAATGTCCTTAATTTCTTGGTAGACGTTGGGACTTATTTAATACCCAGTACTCTCTAAGCTTTACACTATGAGGTCACACCTCATAAAACCCTCCAACCTCTTCAGTGATTCATACAAAACTTTTGTTATAACCCGACTCGCCATGCCTACTGAATATTTCATTTAAATGAACATTTTTTCCTTCTAGAGCTTAAATTTGCATGTTATGAGCAAGGTGAAGTATTCACTTTGGGACGTGACTTTGTTTGGAAGATAAAAGGATAAGAAAGAAAACGCAGTACGTTTTTTTATTCTATTGAAAGAAGAATCAAGTTTTCTTAGAATTAGTTTTTCATGGTTAAAACTTGCCTGTGTGGTGACGGGTTAAGAATTTCACCTCCCCCTTTCTTCCCGCGGGTTTCGTAGAAGGCGACTGTGGGATATGAGTTAAATTGTGGCGTAGGCGAGAGGATGGCGACCTGTCACTGCAATGTCACAGTTCTGTTTTCTTTCAACCCCTTATTTTGCCAAGAGTGGCACAGAAGCTACATTAGTTTCATGTGATCTGCCTACCCCTCAATGGAATACAGACATGATTGTATGTATGTATGTATGGTTAAAATTGATGACGACAATTTTTGTGGTGAAGAGGAGAAGATAAAAAGAATCTTCTTTGTACTTAATTTTTACACACATAAACATATACCTAAAAAGCGAAAAGCGAGAAGCGAAAGCGTGTTGTGGAGGGGAGAAGGCTATGCGATGAAGCCTGGTTTAATGCTTTAGATAGTAAAAGGTGTCGCAGAAAGCAAACCGAGACTGGAACCTCAGTCAGTCAGTTTCCTCTGCCAAAAATGTGGCAGGTAGTGCCGCTCGCGAATCGGCCTCCACAGTCACCAAACGCGTTGTCGAAGCAGCAATGTGTAAATCGTCTGCATTAAACGCAAAGGCCTGTGATAATGAAGCATATACCTGTATTTCCAAAGTGGGCAGACAGAGCACATGAAACTGTTCATGTTTCAGTGGCATTATTACCAACTAAGGAGTTAAAAGAAAACGAAACTGTAAGTAATATTGTCTCGAACCAAACAAGCATAAATTTAAAATAACACCGGTTAACAATGGTTTTGCCCGTGATTGATGAAATACAGAAATAGGCAGTACTTGGTAAATACTAATCATCAATTATAATATTACAAGTGTCTTAGCTCGAGTTATCGAGCTATGCAAGTTTAATCTTGTATTGCGTTCGCCGCACTCTCGCAAGTTTCAACTTGTTCGTTATATATTATAATTATCACGGCTTTACTTTACTAGATTTAATACATCATAAAGAACGTTAAGATTGCGCTGGCGTTCGCTATCAAACACCGTGAAAATATAATTAGTGTATGACGTGGTAATAGCACTGTAACATACAGCAACATCATAAGTGTATCAAACAAATTTTGTTTTTAGTTTTTATTGTGAAGTTTGAACTAAAACTATGTGAATTTATATTTTTGATATGCCTCGTTCCTGTGAAAGCAATCCTAACTATTTTTGTTACGTGTGTGGTAAATTCACTACAAAAAATACGAGCGAAAACTTCAGTCCCAGAATCTGTCGTGCTTACGAACTTTATTTCGGAATACCAGTGAAAAATCAAGACAAGCCCTGGGTTCCGCATGTAATATGCTCGAGTTGTGGTAAATACTTGCGAGATTGGCTATCCGGCCGCCGATCATGTTTGCCTTTCGCAACACCGATGCTGTGGAAAGAACAAAAGGATCACATTGAAGATTGTTATTTCTGCATAAATAAGACAGAATGGCTTAATACGCGCAAAAAGAGAAAACATAGTTATATTGAAACGCCATCTGCTCAAAGTCCTCGCCCGCATGATGAAAATCACCCCGTTGCGGCGCCACCAATGGATGCTTCTGAAGAAATTGACCAGCTTAGCACTGAAGAAGACGATCTTACGGATCCTGATTTTTGTCCCCACAGCCAGGTACTGCAACCCCATCTAATTACTCAACCAGAATTAAATGATTTAGTACGAGACCTAAGTTTATCAAAATCACAAGCTGAACTTCTTGGTTCGCGTCTCCAGCAATGGAATCTCTTGGCAAAGGGAACAAAAATTACTGTTTTTCGGAACCGACACGATGATCTTGTAGCTTTTTTTAGTATGGACGATAAGAATCATCTTGTTTACTGCAACGATATTGATGCGCTGTTCGAAGCTTTCGGAATGGAGCTCATAACCAAATGCTTGGAGATTATTCATAGACTCGTCTAAAACCAGTTTAAAAGCTGTATTATTGCACAACGGTAACACGTATCCTTCTATTCCTGTCGGTTATGCTGTATATTTAAAAGAAACCTATGAAAATATTAAACATCTATTACAAATGTTAAAATAATATATGAAAGATTTTCTTGGAAAATATTTTTTTTTTCTATTTTAGTCATTGTTGAGAGTCAATCGGTCCTCGCTAGAGATACGGGCGGCCGGTTGCTCTTTCATTGGTAACGGCTGGTTTTATTGTGTTTTGTAGTAGTGCTTTATATAGGTTAGATCTGGTAAGGTGGTCAGGTCAGGTAGGTAATAAGGGATTTGGTTATGTTTTGTTAAAGGTTTTTAGGGTATCTATTATATATTTGGTGTAATTAATAAATGAGGCTAGTGTTTCTTCTTTGTCGGTTAACTGTTTTATATTGTAGGGTTGAATATTTTGATATTTTCTACAGATAGTCTCGTGGACGCATCTGGCATATGTGTATCTGGGGCAGTATTTAATCAGGTGGTCGATAGTTTGGTTTGTAGCGTTGTCACATGGACAAGCATCATAATCAGTTAAGCAGAATCGTTTAAGATAGGTTTTATTGTAGCCGTGGCCTGTTAGTATTTGCGTTAGTTGAAAGCTTATGGTTGTATGTTTACGGAGAAGTTTGATGTCATCTAGGGTGGGTAGCCATTGTTTAACATGTTTTCCCGTGGCACTGTCTACATATGTTTTATTATAGGAGGCATACGAGTTGGATTTTATATGAATTTTGTGATAGGATAGGGGAAAATAGTCATAATCCGGTTGTTTGTGCAATGTGGCCGCATGCTTGGCCGCGAGATCTGCCCTCTCATTTCCATCAAAGCCAGCATGGGCCTTAATCCAGCAGAAATTGATCATCATTTCCCCAGACTCCCTGATGTTATATAGGATTTTGTGAATATTATTTATATTCCTGTTGGTACTGCTCCGGTTGGAGAGTTCCATCAGTACCGCTTTGGAGTCTGAGAAAATGGTGACCTTTCCAAGTTTTCGGGCGAAACACCTTTGGCATGCTTGTTCTAGGGCCAGACATTCAAAATATGTGCAGACTTTAAAGTGATTGCAATCATTTTAGGCATGCAACAGGGTTACACAAAGTATTGCTGTTTCTTGTGTCTTTGGGACAGTCGCGACAGGGAAAACCATTACATAAAAAAGTGTGGCCGTTACGAAAAGCTTTTACACCAGGAACTGAAAATGTTTTTTATCCACCTTTAGTGCAAAAAGAAAATATTATTATACCACCTCTGCATATAAAATTAGGATTGATGAAAAACTTCGTAAAAGCACTGAATCGCGAAGGTCAAGCTTTTCAATATTTAAAAAAAAAAGTTTACAAAAATGACAGATGCCAAGTAAAAAGAAGGAATTTTCATAGGACCTCAAATAAAAGAATTAATGAATGACAAGACTTTTGAAAGCACATTGAATAGTATAAAACAAAGTCGCTTTTTCTGTCCCTATGTCCCTATGTATGCTTAAATCTTTAAAACTACGCAACGGATTTTGATGCGGTTTTAATAGATAGAGTGATAGTAGAGGAAGGTTTACATGTAGGTATAGTACCCGTGCGAAGCCGGGGCGGGTCGCTAGTTAAGCTATAAAAAACGGCTGCGACTGTCGTGGTCACACTTTATTAATGTCCTCCTTACCTCCCTTTTGCACAAAGTACTATTGTATGCAGTTTACAGTTTTCACAATAATTATATTACAGATTGGTTAAAAAGGAACAACCCTCTACCGATAATAATATTACAGCTTCAGTAAGCAACACGCCTTAACCAGACATCATCCCCACTTTCAACATGTAATTCCCCCCTGTCGCCTCACACGAAAACTTGGGCATTAAATATAAAACGAGCCCGCACCGGAATTGAAGCTGTAACCCGAGCCGACGACAAAAAGCCTCGCTCCCTTGAGGGCTCACCTTGTCACCAATACTTTGTGCGCAAGCGACGAGAGGCAGCGGGTTGCTGAAAAACAAAAAGTCTTCATTTTATAACGAAAACTATTAAATCTTTAGTCCTACACTTTTGACTCGAGAATATTTTAATTATTGAGTTGTAAGAACGACAACTACTCGTATAATTAGACTTATATTGACCGGGATATAGACCGTGATTATCTTTTTGATTTTTGTCGAGCTCCCGATATAAGATCCCGGTCTATAAGTCTAATGAAAATAACCGTGAATCATTCAAAAGACAGGTATAATATTTGTTAGCCCATTATAGGACCATGCGGATTGCTCCAGACTACCTTAATTGTCGAGTTTTATCCACGCAAACTTTATTTCCAATTAAAGTATGCCGGTCTTGCCCGCACTGACCTTAACTCTTATCTTCCTTATAATATGTTTGTTTAGAGATGTCGCATAACTGTTTTTATGAGCTAAGCTTTGAAATCGATGTATAATATTTAGAGACGCAAGTAAATAACGCCTCTGAAGTTGTGATGGGTTAAGAACTTCTACCGCCCCCTTTTTTCCTGTGGGTGTCCACTGTGGGATATGGGTTAAATTGTGGCGTAGGCTGGCCAAAATGCCATGTCAGAATTTCATTTCTTTCAACTCCTTATTCGCCAAGAACGGTACTGAAACTTGGGTAGTTTCAGGTGCTCTGCCTACCTCTTTATAGGATACTAGCATTTTCCTGCGGCTTCGCCCGCATATTAAAACGTTCAAACGTTGAAATTTGGACCCCCATTTCACCCCTTTAGGAGGTGAATTTTGAAAAATCCTTTCTTAGTGCTCCTCTATACCTTATAAGGAATCTACGTGCTAAATTTGGAATTTCTAGGACCAGGTTCGCGTTGACAGACTGGTTTTCACAACTACCTCACTTTGTACACAAATGTCAAACCCTACCCTCATTGTCCATACATAACATACCTCCCCCATTAAGAGAGTTCACTAATTTATAAAATTCACTAACACTATTACCTAAGTTACCTAACCCTACACTTACACTATGCTACAGCTACACTACTTTTAACACTTGTACTATTCTTCCTCTGTCTCTACATCCCTACCTTGAGATAACTCTGACTCACTGTCACTATTTCCTAGGGCTATTCTCTTATGATCGGGCGACTCTGGGGGTGTGGTCTGCCTGGCACGTTTATGGCTGCTGGATGCTGTGTTTTGAGAGTTTCTGTGTATCGCGATGTCTTGGGGTCCGGACACGCCTATGATGTCGGCCCAACGATGCGGCGACGGTATCGAGATTCGGGTATCCTCGTCATCGTCATCTGTAGCCCCATCGGTTGCCTCAGGAACTTTCTTCCGACTTTCCTCCCCGCAACGAAGCATCTGATTGATGTGTCTCACTAGCAGCTTATCGTTCCATCTCACTAAGTATCTGCAAACCCCTAATCGCTTTTCCACCATTCCTTTTAACCAGCGTGGTCCCCCGCAGTAGTTCTTGAGATATACTGACTGGCCAGTTTGAAACTCCCTGTTCTTCGTGGCACTATTCTTTTCTACTGCTTCATCTGTATCAGCACACCGAGAAAACAGAGGGTTCAACTTATCAAACTTCGTTCTAAATCGCCTATTGTTCAGGAGCTCAGCCGGAGTTTTGTCGTTGACGCTGTTAGGTGTAGTGCGTAAACCATACAGCACCGCTGCTAATCTCGCTTCCCATGGTCCTGAAGTCAATTTTCTTAATTTAGCCTTTACGGTCTGTACCGTTCGTTCCGCTTGGCCGTTCGTCGCCGGATGATAAGGAGCGGACAGTACTTGCCTGATCCCTTGGGATTGTAAGTATTTACGGAACTCCTCTGAAACAAAACTTCTACCATTATCGCTGACAAGTACGTCTGGAAGACCCTGTTCCGCAAAAATATCTCGCAAAATTCTTATTAAGGCAGAGCTGCTCATATCTGGTACAATCTTGACTTCTGGCCACTTAGAATAGGCATCGATTACGATTAAAAATGTCTTCCCCTGAAATGGCCCAGCATAATCCATATGTAATCTAGACCACGCTTTATCCGGTTTAATACACTGATGGGTAACCTTTGATGGCATATTTCGATTTTCTGCACACACATTACAGCTCTTCACCATCTCTTCAATTTGTTTATCCATCGCAGGCCACCAAAAATAGCTCCTCGCCATAGCTTTTGTAATCACAATACCGTCATGATTCATATGAAGCTCTTCTAGCACTTTTCCTCGCATCTTTTCTGGTATAACTACTCTATTTCCCCATAAAATGCAATCCTTATACATGGATAACTCATCTCGCTTTTGCCAATAAATCTTATACTCTTCCTCGCTCTTCCCAGGCCATCCATTGCGTATCCAGTACAATATTTTACTGAGGCACTTATCCTTCTTCGTCAAATTCGCTACTTCTGTCGCCGAAAATTCCAATTCAATGGGTGTCTCCTCTATGAGTAAGATTCCTAAAAAATCCTCCTCTGCCGTTTGTGCACCTGCTGGGCTTGGCCATCGACTGAGGGCATCTGCATTACCAATTTTTTTTCCCTCAACATATTGAATATCATAGTCGTACGAGTTCAAAAGAAGTGCCCACCTTAGCATCCTTGGTGAAATAATATTGGGTATGGGTCTCTTCGAATCGAATATTCCTAACAAAGGCTTATGATCTGTCTTGATAATTACTCTTCGACCACTTATAAACTGATGGAATTTCTTCAAGCCAAATATGATAGCAGCTGCTTCCTTGTCTATTTGTGCATAATTACGTTCATGTGCGTTCATGGTTCTCGAGGCGAACATTACGGGTCGGATACTTCCATCAGTCATCTCGTGTTCCAACACTGCTCCTAAACCGAACTGCGATGCGTCGCAAGATAAAATAAGTTTCTTTTTTATGTCGTAATGTACCAGAGTATCTGAACTGGAAATCATTTTTCTTAACTTTTCGAATGAATCTTGCTGAGATTTTCCCCATTTCCATGTCGCATCTTTATCCAATAATCTGTACAATGGCTCAGACATCGAGGCCTTGTGTGGCAAAAATCTATCATAAAAATTGATCAGTCCCAAAAATGCCTGAAGCTCCTTCACGTTACGTGGTGCTGGTGTCTTCTCAATTTCACGAATCTTCTCCTCGCAAGGGTGAATGCCGAATTCGTCGATTATAAAACCTAAAAATTGCACACTTCTGGCAGCAAATTTACATTTGGTCTTATTCACTCGCAATCCCGCTTCTTGTAACTTCTGAAGTACCGCCTCGAGCCTCGTATTGTGCTCTTGCACTCCATTGCCAGCCACCACAATGTCGTCTAACAGTACGGCTACACCAGAAATACCAGCCAATAACGTTGACATGAGTCGTTGGAATATGCCAGGGCAAGCCTTTACCCCAAAGGGTAGTCTCTTCATTTTATACAACCCCTTAGGAGTGTTAATAGTTAGCAAATTTGCTGTCTCCTCATCTACCATAACCTGGGTGTATGCCCGTTCCAAATCTATCTTTGTAAATAGAACTCCCCCTTGTAGTTCTGCAAAAGCTTCACTAAGGGTAGGTAAGGGGTAAGTGTCAGTATCAGTTACGGCATTCACTGTCGCCCTGTAGTCCCCGCACAGACGTACCTTGCCATCTTGCTTAAGCACTGGAACTATGGGTGTGGCCCATTCGGAATGTGCCGTCGCCTC
The DNA here is from genome assembly GCF_023078275.1 of Leguminivora glycinivorella. NCBI lineage: Eukaryota > Metazoa > Arthropoda > Insecta > Lepidoptera > Tortricidae > Leguminivora > Leguminivora glycinivorella. The sequence continues at coordinate 2,589,868 of NC_062983.1, forward strand.
TAAAACGCCTTCGGCTTCTAACCTATCCAACTCTTCGTAAATTCGGCCTTTTATTGCGAATGGTACCGGCCTACTCTTAAAAAATACTGGCTTCGCACCTTCTTTTGGTCTAATACTAACTACCGGGCCAGTATATTTCCCTAATCCTTCCTGGAACACTCCTGCATACTGTTTCTGTATCCATTCCAATGTTGTGGCTAATTCATCACTATCAACTTCTAACTTATACACTCCTTCAACTTGTATTCCTAAATCACGGAACCAATTCCGACCAATCAAGCTTGGCCCATTGCCTTTAGCTACCACTATGGATAAGCTTTTCTTCATTCCCTTATTTTGAACTACTACCGATGCTTTCCCCATTATACACAGTCTGTTCTCATCCCATGTCTTTAAAGAAATCCCAACATCATCAAAAACTGGAACCGAGCCCTGCCAAATCATCTTAGCGGTCTGCTCACTTATGAGACTGTAAGCACAGCCAGTGTCTACTTCCATATCTATCTTAACTCCATTTAGCATAATTTTCATCATATATGCTGGTGTTGTATGATCTTGCCTCATATTATTAATTGTAACTTTTTCGTATAATCCATTAAAATCAGATTTAGGTGCCTTATTTCCTTTTGACTTCATACCACAAACCGTCTCAATATGTCCCGTCTGGCCACAGCCATGACATTTGGACCATCTAAACCTGCAGGGGCCCCTATGAGGTCTGCCACAACGCATGCATGACGTTCTTTCTGTCTGCCTCTCATTCCTTTTACTGGTAAATTTATTTACTTCCATTGGTACTTCTAACTCACCCGAGTTCTGATTAGAAGAAGCCGGAACAATGATACTTGCATCAATCCCTGCCGCCTCATGAGATAAAGCAATCTCACAAGCTTGATCAAATGTCAATGTACCTTGCTGTAACAACTTCTTCTGTACTTCCTTGTCCCTGATACCACACACTAAGCGATCCCTCAGTGTTCGATTCAAGTCTTTGAAGTTACAGTCGATGCTCAATTTCCTTAAATGTGCTATGAAATCCCTAACCTTTTCCCCCTCTCCTTGATACTTAGTATGAAATTTATATGATTGCACAATTTCATTTGGCGTCGGGTGGAAATGATTGTTTAACTTGGTAACAATTGTTGTAAAAGTAACCTCACTTACTTTACTTGGTGCTATCAGTGATATAATCAGATCATACAAGTCAGATCCACACACAGCGAGTAAATTAGCCTTCTTTTTACTATCATCTTCAATATCACCTGCCTGCAGACAGAAACTAAACCTCTCTATGTAATTTTGCCAGCAGCCATGTGCCACATCAAACTCCCCAAACTTAATGCCCATTTTGCGCACTGATACCTAAAGTTATGTGTTTTTCACTCAAATCACACACTTTACACTGTAAATGCACACTATTGTCCTACTTTTTCTCGTCGCCACTATTATAACTCACAGTTTCGGGGTCCAAGCACATGTGCTGGTCCAGGTTCGCGTTGACAGACTGGTTTTCACAACTACCTCACTTTGTACACAAATGTCAAACCCTACCCTCATTGTCCATACATAACAATATATTTAGATTTAGACAGGCGTGACTGAATGTATAAACACTTATTGTTCAAGATAAAGATATTACAAATTCTATTCCTGGTTAAAAAAATAATAAAACGTCTCTCGCGGCTTGTCACTTGCACCACCTTTAGATTCCTGACAAATTGAATCTTGCTGGTCGCTCCGGGCAAGACAAAGGCCCCCCGTCACATCCTATTTGCCCCTAATGACCCCGAGCGCCTCATTTCAGAGCTGACGCCTCTCGCATTAAAAAAAACGGACAAGTGCGTGTCGAACTATGTATACAAGAGGGTTCTGGATATCCACACAATACAAAAAAATGCAAGTAAGAGAGCGCATCATTCCGGTTCTTACGTCGTTTTAAAAATATATGTTATTTGTTAATAGTTCTACCAAGTAGTTTAAAACTATTTTGATTTTTTTTACGCCGTGTCTTGCGTGGGCGACGCGGCACGGTCGCGCGACCATCGCCGTCGCGTCTCATACTTCCATATCGATAAGGTTTGATTTCGTATGCGTCGCATCGCCGTCGCGCGACCATCGCGCGACCGTCGCCCACGCAAGCCAAGGCGTTATACTACGTCGGTGGCAAACAAGCACACGGTCCGCCTGGTGGAAAGCGGTCACCGTAACCTACGGACGCCTGCAACTCAAGGAGTGTCACATGCGCGTTGCCAACCCATTAGAAACTTGTTCACTCCCTTTTGCTGTGTTAAGTACACAGCAAAAAGGAGTGTACAAGTTCTAAGGAGGGTTCGGGTTGCCGACGACTCAAAGGACAATAGACGGAACAAATGAGTTCCATAGGTCCTTCCGTCACCAACACACTGCACCCTCGTTGAGCTCTGGCAGCCTTACTCACCGGCAGGAACACAACACTATGACAGTATGATGAATTTAGAAGTTTTTACCTAATTACCTAATGTTTCACTCTTTCCAATCCATACTAATATTATAAATGGGAAAGTGTGTGTGTCTGTTTGTTTGCCCGTCATTCACAGCAAAACGGAGCGACGATTGTCGTGATTTTTTAAGGGGAGATAGTTGAAGGTATGGAGACTGACAAAGGCTACTTTTTGTCTCTTTTTAACCCCCCACTTCCCTAAAATGAGGGTGGGAAATTCGTATGGAGCATTGCGCAATTCCCATCTATAATGTTAGTATGGATGTAGAGTGTCCAAACGTGACATGCACGCATTTGGCATCCCGGTCCACACATGGGAAAAGCTTGCCGAGGACAGGGACAAATGGCGCAAACTGGTATTCGACGGACGCAAAATCCACGACAACTCTTGGTTTGCGACACTCGCAAGTAAGCGCGCCAAGCGTCATCAGCGCGATACGTGTTCGTCGAGTGCACACTTCACCTGCCCGAGTTGTGGTCGTGTTTGTCGCTCCCGTATTGGCTTACATAGTCATGAAAAACGATGTCGCCCCTCTTGACACTGGTTCTATAGTCTGTTATAGACTTTGAGGCCGATGATGATGATGATGAGAGTGTCCATAGAACTTCTAAGAAACGAAATACGCTATCAATTTCGTTAAATTATATCGGATCTATAGGTATATAATAGGAATCGGTTCTCTGTAGCTTTGATTTACGGACAGACAGACAGACCGATTCGACGTAACGAAAACTAAGTGGGTCATTTTTTTTCAAAGTTGTCTACCCCACTTTTTTATAACATACGTATTTTTTGCGATTCATACTCAGAATTCGATCCTAATAGACGAAAAAATTTCCCAAGATTTCTATATATTTTTAAAACCTTCCATTCCGTTACCGCCATACATGTATGAAAAAATGGTAACGGAATGGGAAAAAAACCTTGGGACACTTTTTCTCCTATTAGGATTGAAAGAGCTCGCGATTCTGAGTGGGAACCACATAAAAATTTCCCAATCCAAAGAAATGGGGTGGACAACTTTGAAAAAAAAAAATAGACCCAAGTGTTCCGTTTTCTCAATTAACTCACGGAATCCTAAAACAGTGACAAATCACGCGGATTCGATTGTGTTATCTGTGTCTTAGAAATGTTATTAGTATTCGGATATTGCTGCAAATTGTTTCGTTTGAAGATTGTACATAGATTAAAATGTCTTTTGTTGAGATTCTTGAATTGCTTAGTTTTTTTGTTTCTGATTAATTTGTTTGGCTTTTGGGATTTCTTTGGATTTGCAATGAGATTTCTCTTGATAATAATTGTCTATTTTACTATTATTGTATATATTTGTTTTGTTACGACAATGATTCTTCTGTTAAGCAAGTTTGTTTTTTTGCGAAATAAATTACTTTGATTAAGTTTTGATCGTGTAACGTATAGGGACAATTTCGACTTTCGTATATTAATGGACACATAAGGCACTCTACCTAAGGATTTAAAATATGGAAAATATATATATTAGTTAAAATTACCCGCCACCAGTCGAAATTTCCTCCCTGTGTCACTAATTCTATGTACATCATTGATAATTATAATACTTATAATTAAGATCCACAACTTGTGACTACAATTAGAAGATTATGGCTATATAACTATCACTTAGCTTTTGCCCGCGGTAAATTAGAAAATTGCGGAATGCTTTATACAAACTTCCACCCCCCATTTTCAGGAAGTGGGGAATTAGAAAGAGACCAAAAGTAGCCTATGTCACTCACTCTCCATCCTTTTAACTATCTCAATTCAAAAAATCACGTTAATTTGTTTCTCTTTTTTACAGTGAAATTCGGACAAACAAACAGACACACACACTTTCCCATTTATAATATTAAGTATAGTATGGATAAGCCGAACTTACTTCCCAAGAAAACTTTACTCGTATGTGAGTGTGTTTAGTAAAACGTCCCACTTTGTCGGTTAGGCGAGATTTACTTGTACCTGTATATGAATAAACTGACAAAGCGGCTTTATAGCAATCGACAATGTGGGACGTTTTCCCGTGCACACTCACATTTGCATACACCAATAAATTTATTTTAACCAAACCAAATAGAACATCGATATTTCACATTCCAAACAGGAAACCCATCCATTGGTTCAAATGTAAACGCAAAATAAATATTTAAATTGTACCCTTTCCGAACGACGCCCTCAATCCATGCTCTATGGTACATCGGGGAAATCTATTAGCTTTCGTCTCCTTGTTTATAGGTTTGATTCCAAGCATAGATTGCAGAAATCCTTAGATAGCGGGTATGTGACGTCATCATGGCACCACTTTACATTCCGAAAATATAAACTCGCGATACAATTCGTCACTACTTTTAAAAAAACTTTTATCTTCGTCTGTCAATGAAAAGAAAATTGTAGTAAGTATGTAAGGAATGCATATAACCTTACTGCGATTTAACTTTGAGGAGGAGCGTGAGATGCGAGATTTTTTAAAAGTAGTGACGAATTGTACACCGTTGCTGCAGCAGCTGCTTTGAATAATGACTGCAAAGAATTCATCCACGTATTTATGACGTTTTTGTCGAATTATTTGTTTAAAAACCGCTTCATCGTCAACAAATATTTACCATAAAAGAGTAAGCAAGTACGATCAAACTTAAGGTAAGAAACAAAGAACGAACATGAAACTATTGAGACTTCACTAATCAGTGTAAAGTTCTGTCGAATTCTCAATGTAGATTGCGACTCCAGTTTCTGTTAATATCTATTCTTACGGGTAGATGTTTGCTATAACGCCACTCTAAGGCGATTGAGAATTGAGGGAAAGCATTAATAAATTCGCACATATCCAGCAGGCCTCCGTGGCGCAGTTGGTAGCGTGATGGCCCCGGCAAGGCCAAAGGTCGCAGGTTCGAGTCCTGCCGGAGGTGTGAAATGAAAAATGAAATGAAAATGAAATATTTATTTTTCAAGTAGGCATATTACAATGCGCATATGAACGTCAAATAAAGCTACGCCGGCTCTAACCCTACGCCTCAGCCTCGAGAAGATTTCAGTCCCCCCTCAGTTGGGAGGGGGGTATCCACTATGGGACCGGCAAGAAACTCGGCGGGCAACTTCTTTTCAAAACATTACATCTTATAATTAACATGCATTAAATAACAACATACAATTTAACATGCAAAAGTATTCATCAAAGAATATGAACAGACTAGGTACTCTATGGAAATCAATTTCAATAAATTATATTATTGCTTAATAATACGTCGTTCTTCTTCAGAGAAAACATATCAAATTGTCATAGAAGAAAAAGATAATATGAATCTCAATATCATTAAATATGTAATTTACCTACACAACATAAAATATAAAATATTTGATGTGCTTTCTTATCTGAACTGTGTCCTCTATACATAATACAATTATTTTAATTGCTATTCGTTTTTTGTAGTTTCTGGTTCGGGCCATGCATGTTTGTCTGTCAAATAGTCCTCGACTCTGTAATAAGCCTTTAACATCAATGATTTTTTTAAGTAGTTCTTAAGAGCTGGGAGGGGTAATCTCAAAGCAGTGTCAGGTAACTTATTATAAAAATGAATGCATTGCCCAACAAATGACTTCTGTACTTTACGGACACGAAACTTCTTTATGGCAAGCTTATTTTTGTTTCTAGTGTTATAATTATGGATATCAGAATTCTTAGTGAAACAGTCTAAATTCTTAACAACATAAATTATACTATCATAAATGTATTGGGAAGCTACAGTTAAGATATTAATTTCTTTGAAGAGTTCTCTTACTGATTCACGTGTTCCTAAGTTGTAAATAGAACGAATGGCTCTCTTTTGTAATACAAAGATAGTCTGTATGTCAGCTGCTTTTTGTGATTTTTTTCCATTTTTCCTTTAATTAAAAAAACCGTCTAAAGTGTTACTATAGCTAGATTGAAGATCGAATAGAATAGCTTTATTTGTCTCACGCTTCATGATAGTGTAAATGATAACATAAGTTTATTCAGATCCTTCTTCGGTCTATAATTTTTTCTTCAATCAATGATTCCTAGTTGTAGATTTTCCTTCTTTCGACTGTGAAGGGTGAAATGATTCAAGTTATATCCGGTACATCGGTTGTCGTTTTCCTGGGTATGTCGTGTTCGTGATATTGGAACGGGATCAATGTCACTTGTTCCAACGTATTTGTGTTATATGTATAATAAATAATCAGCTCTGAGAAAGAAATTTGTTTCTACTAAAATTCTACGATATTTTGGGATAATTCTTATAGTTTAGAAAGTAGTAATGTACAGAATAAAATTATCGCATAAGTGGCCGAGAGGCGCTACGCGCCCGCCTGTGTAGTCGCGTGGCACGTACCTACTACTCTTCTGAGTTTTACGTAGTAACTTATTCTTCTTCTTCTTCTAACTTAAGAGCTGTGCTCTTGTCGGTGGAGCAATCTCCAACTCGTGCGGTCTTCTGCCAACTCCTTCACCTTCTGATACGACATGACCTGAACCTTTTCTTTAATTTGGGTGAAATAGTTTCTCCTAGGTCTTCCTCTTCCCCTCTTTCCTTCTACTTTTCCTTCTACGATGTTTTTGAGAAACAGGTCGTGTCGTAGCAGATGTCCAACCAGTACGCCTCTTCTGTTTTCTATTGTCTTTAATATATTTCTTTTTTCTTTAATCCTATCTAGAACTCTAACGTTTGATATTTTTTCTGTCCAACTAATCCCTTCCATTCTCCGCCAGCACCACATCTCGAAGCTTTCCAATCTCTCTCTGTCTCTTTTCGTCATTGTCCACGTTTCACAGGCGTATAAGGCGATGCTCCAGATATAGGATTTAATAAAAAGTTTTTTTGTGGTAGTACACATTTTCGATTTGAAAATGTGTTTCTTATTGTTGAAGGCTTGTTTAGCTATTGCGATTCTAGTACTGATATCTTGGCTACATCTTGATTTGTTATTAATTATACTTCCGAGATATTTAAAGTTATTGACTTCTTCTAAAACTGTGTTGTTAAGCTTAATTGGTCTACTTCTCTTTTTAAATTTGGATGCTGTTAAGATCTTTGTTTTCGACATGTTAATTTTTAAACCTGATTCCTGAAATATTGAGTAACTTATTAGTATTTGTTAAATAAAGCGTAAGTATTTGTCGTTATGCGGGCAAGTGAAGGATCAACATTAGTAACTTATTAATAATCTGTCCCTTAATAGTCCGCTATGTAACTTAAATCGTAAATTCGCACATCTAAATCAGCCTTTAGTTGCATTAACAGCGCTTTCTAGGAACAGGAACGGCAGCTAGCTAAAAGTAATTTTGCGCGCCGCAGGTGTGCACTAAAGCGTGTTAACGCATTGAACACACTTAATATTAAACGGTTGTATGTTAGTATGAAATTTGTGCAGAGATACGACGTTTTGGATATTAGTTTTGGTAAATGCAGCGTCTAATGTCTTTCCCTTTCATGTGCTCCTGGTAGTATTTTGATGGTTAGGGCTTGGGGAAATATTTTGAGATCCGGTGTCTTATAAAATGGCATATTATAATTATTATGTAATGACACTGATTTAAAGTTTCACGATTATTACTCATAATTGTTTTTAAAATCGGGACTTAATCGCGTATGACTACATATTAAACTGACCTCCAACGTTTCAGGGACGGCGTTGTCCCCGTGGTCTAATGAAATGAAATAATTTATTAATAACATCGATATCAATGATTATTATCTAAAAACACAGATATAGGAAGGACGGAGATCGGACATGGCGGGCGATTTGTATTTTTTATTTAACAAATAAGAACATTACATTATTCACACTTATGTTTCTCGCCAAACTCTCTTGCAGTTTGTTGGCGAGATCACACCTATCGCATTGAATACGCCTATCGCACGTTTTTGAACCGACACACTTAGATTGCCACTCCTTTTGGGCCCAGATACTTCTGTTTGATGAAATAAAACTGTTGTATCACAAAAAGTTTACAGGGATTTTATTCCTACTTTGGATTCAGGTCCCACGTTGGGCGCCAACATACCTCAGACAATGGCGATCAAATATATGAAAGAAGCGCGTTCCTACGCACACAGTCTAAGCGCGTGTACCATACACATCATTTCCATGTCTGTACCTACATGCGAACGACCAACGAGAGAGACAACGACAACAGATTACTGTATGCTCAATGAGCGAGCATTTCTACCGGCGGCTTGTCCGGTCTTTGGATTACGAGTATAATATGCTCTTCTTTTTAAACCCCGTCATAAAAACGACGGGTGTTATAAGTTTGACGTGTCTGTCTGTCTATCGATCTGTTTGTGTGTATGAATAAGTAACCTAACCCCAAAATTAAAATTTTGAAAAAACTCCCGACTGCGGACCGATTTTCATGACATATGGCTAAGAACGACCCCGACTAATTCAGCTTTCAAACAAAAAATAAATAAATGTAAACCGGTTCATCCGTTCGGTAGCTCCGTTAGGTTATCTTTTAGATCGGTCGATGGTTTCAAACTGAACGGGCCCAGAAGTATGCTCTGCGTCTACAAAGTAAAGGTGGCTAAAGTTGCAAACAGGCCAGCCTTATCTCCAAACATATGTGTAAGAAATCAAGCAAACTTCAAATATAATAGGACTCACCTGATGTGGTTCTGAATACCAGCGTATCAATGGGCCCCAAACCTTCGATATTTTAGACTAGGTCCACAGGCTCGCTGTGAGGCACGTAGAAATTTTCTTGTGATGAGTGGCTGGATATATCTTGTAATAATTATAAGCTCAAGCTACCGAGGAGCGAGCTAGCGGCGGTTGGGTCGGTTAAGAAGAAGTGTGTGTGGTAACACTGAGCTTCAGTGTTGCTCGCTTTGATAAAAGCGTTCCGTTTCAGGTTTGTCCCGTTTTGAAATCTGCTATTCGACTAAGTTTTAATCGATTTATAATTAAGACAAAAAAAATATGTAATACTTGTGCGTACTCATAAAAATACGGGACTATATTTACTTACTTAAAATTCAATACAGCTCTAAGTTCGCCTATCAAAACTTTTGAAACCCCAAAACCCCATCGAAGCATCGTTATCCGTCTATTATTTTACATGTTACCAGCGTGATCGATGGCAAACTTGCCAAGTTGGCTAATTAAATGATAAAGTTGCCAACTTTGGCACATTTTACCGAGTTTGAAGCGCCATCAGGTGTGCATAAAATTTAAGTTAGTGTGTGTTTGGTATAAATTTAAGGGGTTAAGGTAATTTTGTATGGGTTAAGGTAGCTCGATTAGTTGAGTACGTGATGTGTTTTTATTTAAGTGGTTTTAAATAATTAGTTAACTAAATTAATTTAGTCCCGCATATATTATGATTAAATCATACTTTGATACAAGAGCATAATAACAAGAAGAAAGTAGTGAAAGAAAGGACTTAATACAATCGAGGGTAATTTCAACACGGTAGTGTTTTAAATAGTCAAGAATTGCGAATTACATAATATATCTTTTTGCACATATTATTTTGTACAACTTTTTACGTACTACATTGGTTCTATAAATATATTATTTGACACAGTTACGTAATGTGCGTAAATATCACAAGAGTGACGTAAAGTAGGACCTACTATAGATAATATTATAATTAGTACGTCCATAATTTATTATTTTAACTTTTGTAAAAAAATTAAGATAACTTAAGAAGAAGTAAACTGTTAATAATGTAACAGTCAAAAGGTGACCTACCTACCCTATCCTATACTCTACCATAAGCACCCCATATATTTAACAACCCAAGAACCCATTAAGCTTAAGAACTACCCCTAAATTTAATACCAATTTATTTTGTTTGTTTTGTTCTGCATTTAAAAGGATTGGCCATAAGAAAAATAATAAAATGTGATCGTTTAGTAAAGGTAGGACGCCTAAGCTGTACGAAGTAACCACAAATCCTTTTCTCAAGTGTAGGAAGTTTCAACACACTAGATATTCCCCTAACATTTAGAAATTCTACCTCCTAGGTAATAATAGTTTCCGCTATTCTGATATTCCCTATAGATGAGTACCGATACATAATTTATTTTATAGAGCAATTACAACCAACATATTCTTTCAATTCTCATAGTCAAATATACACTTTGTGAAGTAGAAAGAAATAAAATACAATAATTAAGGTGAAAATTTCAATTTATTAGTCAAATTTTTAGGAATTTTATTTTTAAAGGTGTTTTATCCCCAACGCGTCCTAGTATGAATTACAATACATAGTCGGTAATACATACTAAGCTCTGACCATCAACGTAGAGCTATTTGCCAGTTCAATTCTTTCTTTGAATCGAATATGAAATTGGAATTCTATTTCAATTATTTCTATTTTATATTGAATCAGTGAACATACATCTTCAATATTGATACTATTCAAGATAATTTAAAGGAAAACACTGCAATTCAAGAATTCCAAGAACCCCTTGTTTTATTTTGTATTTAGGGCTTTATTTAGGCAAATACCCCCTGGTTTGCGCATGAGGTAAGGTCGCCTATTCTGTCATCTAAAATGCCAGGCCTTGGATCCTTTCTTAGAATCATCTTTTCTGGAATGTGAACCTATCAACCGGTTCTCTTAAAAATTTTGAACTTTATAAACCATAGAACCCCAGACTCTCCTCCAACATATCGACAAATGAAAATTACAATCACTATATTTGAACAAGAAAATTCCATTTAATGGCCATCATTGTATGTGGTAAGCTCGTACGCATTGCTATACAAGACTTGCCTCAACTGTCACGTTACGCTTAGCTGATATACTCAAGCCTGGACCTCCTGCCCAAACAAGCATCATAACTTCAATGCCAAGTAGCGAGAGAAAAGACCTGAGTCTCTTTAATTTATCAAAAACAAATCCGAAATAAAAATATTTAATTCAAACTGGCATTCCCGACAGAACCTAGTCCCTAAGCTTCTCAAAACCCAGCTATCCCATATACTTCAGCAATTAAACCTCCAAAGATATAGTCCCCATTAGCAGCTCATTCTACAGATATAATAAATAATAAAAATATAATATCACAATATTATCAAGTATAAAGAAATAAAATAATCTTTTATTTCTGAAGAATAAATAAAATATAATTGGCTTCAGCATTTTCTGAAGTTGATTAAGAACCTTAGTTCATTTAAAAGCAAAAGCTTGTACAGAATAACCATATAATTAACACATAAAATATCATTTAGTTTGCTTCAGAACTCCTTGGACTTAAAGTAAGACCCTTGGATCTCAAACACAAAAGCATGTAGTTAAGCATTGTTTTTCTGAAGTTGTTTAGAACCTTAGTTCACTTAAAAGCAAAAGCTTGTATAAATAACCATATAATTAACATTGTAATAAGTTCTCATATAAAATAATTTAGTTTGCTTCAGCATTCATTGGAATTAATGGAAGACCCTTGGATCTCATACACAGAAAATATGCAGATAAGCATTGTAATAAAATTATAATATAATATGCTCCAGAATTTTCAGAGAATTATTTAAAATCTATAGATTATTCAAAGTGTATAATAAAAACCCTTAATAAATCAGTTATGTTTTTAAGTACCACAAAATAGTCATATAACAAAGCACAATAGAACATCATAATGAAATCACAAAGAAAAACAGTGATAAATATTAAAGAACTCACATGACTCCTTCTTATCTTTGGAGAGATCTCCCCGTGGCTGCCTCGACCCGCGACTCGTTCCTGAATGATCCCCCTGCGCCCCGTGTACTGGCTTATATAGCCCGCTCGGATGCCGGCCCCGCCCGAACCTGCCACGCTAGCGTCCCCCCGGAGCCCCGACGGCCCTGCTCGCTTGTATTACCATATATGGGCATCCGTCGCGCACCCTCCAGCGCCGACGCGCTCATCTCGATCGTGATTGGTTGCGCACCATCGCCTGACGCCAAGTCGAGTTTCGACCTGTTTCCTAGAACTTTTGCTACCGATGTTTTGAATGATGTTTCTATTTGGAATGAAAATAATATTATATTTATGCATGCATAGGTTTGTACGAAACGAGATTATCGGATCGTCACAATTGCCCCCAACATTTGTCACAGAGGAAAGGTTTCGTAACCCTTGACTCGGAGCACAAATGTTCCCACTCTAAATCAGATATTGTTATTTAACCCTTTGATGTAAATGTGGTGTATAAAGTGACCATTACTAGAAAGGAAACAAATTATCCGGCATGAAATTATAAACCCACAGAATTATGACCCATGAGTCCAATTGCTTTCAGACAGAATTTCCACCCTCCATGCGACACTTGGTTGTGAGGCAAGTGAGCCCTATGTAGCAAAGTCCTCGCGTTTCATCCGGAATCTACGACCGTAGCCATTGAGATTCCACCACCTACATTGCCCAGATGTCCAGAAACAACGAAAACCTCCTCATAAAGAATGGAAAAACCTTTGCGGTAACCTCCAACACTTTTTCCCAGTGGCAATAACTCCAGTCAATAACCCACACAGGACAACCGGTTCCTTTCTTTCTTGGCTTTATGTAGTACTCTATTTCCAAGCAAGAAAGCTAGAAGTATTTTGAATTCATATATATTACGTTATGGCTCAATTGATTTCCACTCGATTTTTTTTTTTTTTATTCGTGTGGAACCCAAACGAACTCTAGATTCCTTATCTGAGGTTAGCGTCAGGATAGATGGACACGAAGTAATTCAAACATGTGTTTTAATTCACATGCTTGACCACCCCACATCACGTAAGCTCAGGAGTCAGCCAAATGGTCAGTTAAGAATGTAGAAGACATCCTTAAAAGTATTTGAAAGTCTCGACCGAGTTACTGGTACTACAAATGGACAGGAAGGAACTCCTGGACAGCCTCAGCCTTGCTATTACATTAATAATAACTGTATTTTATTTTGTGGAAGTTATTATTATCATAATCCTACTTATGATGAAAAATTACTATAAAAATTATACATATCTGGATGTATATCGGCTGCAAATTGCCATACTAATTTACAATGCAATTGATTTCAAAAAAATCATTTCTATAGAAAACTTTTTAGTTAAATAGCAATGACCAAAACTGTCTATCAGAGGCACACATTTCTCTCCAAAGGTAGGACCGCCACGTCACTGCAGTTCAAACACATGGTTCTTTTTTTTTTTTTTTCCACGTGCTTGCTGTGCAGCCCGGTACCCCGGATCCCCTAAGATAGGTTAAGCAAACTAAATCAAAACACTCCTTCTGCAAACCCACTCGTTCATAGAGAGTGTGACGGACGAATAGTGATAGCTTCTTGTAGAGTATTGTGTTATCAAAAAGAATTTACCTATAAAAGGTATGACCTTAACCTAACACCAATATTCTCTTGATAACACATCTTTGTTCCCCTTTTCCCCGTTTGCAAATAACAATAACTGTTGTCAATATTTGACGATAAACAACTCTTAATAAACTCTCTCATACAAAATCATACATCAATTCTTTCATCCATCCTCTTACATCTACACATAACATACATCACCTGAGTCGTACACACATATCATACATGTTCCATTCAATCATCTTTTATTCTTCCTCACTCGCTCTTTCATACAGTTTAATACAAAGTTGCAAACCTCAAAATATTGACAGTGAAAAAGTTTATCCCATTTTTTTTTGAACAAAATATATATTGCATTTTTCTTTATATTGAAAAAATCTACATAGTATACTATACTACAAAACATAACTTATAATTAAAGTTTACGCTTACGCTTAATGTTTAACGTAATTGGTTGAGACAAATTACGCTAAAAATAAATATAGTCAGAGCATCGCTAGAATTAATTCCTGATAGTCATGAATAAACCCTTACACATACGAAACCATGACTTGCTGTTCAACAAAAAGCCATAGCCCCGCACATGCACTGGCCATCCACAATCACCAAAAACCAATCCCACATTACACCAACCATAAAAATTACGCCTTATAAGCTCTAAAAATTACGCTTGGTTACGCCTTATATGCTCTAAAAATTACGCTTAATCATTTACGCCAAATTGCAATTAAATTTACGCAAAATGTATTTTAATTTACGCTAAATTAGTTACGCCAATTGCTTTAATCAAAATTACTACACGCTATGCCACTTAACTTAGGTATTCTAACTACAAAATGGTAACATGTTCTAAAAAAAATTTTTCTATTCATTTCCCATCCACACGATAAGAAACATACTTTAAAGAACAATATTGTCATGTAACGATTCGTGAATAGATACTACTACGCTACCATAACTAGATATTCTAACACTAAACTTGCCCCCATGTCATTGCAAGTTTTATGCTATTTACTAACTCTGTAAATGTAAAATTATTAGATACTGGCTTTCTAACCCTTGCAACATTATGATAATGATGAGCACACCCCCCCCCCCCCCCCCCAGTTACTAATTAAGTCAAACGGAAACAAAAGTAACGCACACATCCACTTACAATTTAATTCATCTGGTGCTTACACAAACTAATTACAATTTGACATGCCGGCACACGTGCCCCCCTGCGAACTAAACTTTTACATACTCAGTTGTGATAATCAAACTCGGAATAACTCACAACAAAAGTCATCTTTAACACACAAAAAAAATTACAGCTCTCTTTACTCGCTGGCATACATGCCCCCGTGACAACTAAAATTTAGCGTATTCTAAAGGGTTCAATTCGTGAGAAGCTGATTGATGGAAACAATTGACCAAAGTTTAATCACAAATGGATAAACAACAGTAAGATAAAATTTAAAATTAAATACAAAACTAAAGAGGAAAAACAATAAAATTAAACTAAAATGAAATAAAAGAAAAACTCAAACAATAAATACACAAAACTATTGTCAATGCCGGGGTTCGAACCCGCAACGTGCTACTTCGTAGCCCAATGCACTATCCACTAAACTAAGTGTGCTACGGCGACTGTGGTGAAATAGGCAATGTATATCGACGAAGACAGATTGCCTTGATGTTTAATTTTCTTTCATTTATCTTTTCTGATTATTTTACCACCGTAGGAACAATTGTGTTTCGGACAAAATGTCGCACGAAAAATATGAATGAACACTAAGCACATTTAGAACTAGTCCTGTAAATACACGAACAGTCGTATAACACTTACCCCGCGACAATAACACACTCGCACGTACTGCTTGTACATATGATTACGGTATACACCGTCTTTTTCACGTACGTAAAACAATTAAACTTTCCAGTTTACATTTCTAAAATGACGACATTGACGGAATTTCTCATTGACCTCTCACCTTTCTTGACGGTCCACTTTCCTTCTTTTCTTCGCGACACCCTACATTTTAAAATAAAAATATGTATGTTGTCACCAATCTAACCATTACCCTCTAAAGCCTACAAATTGAAACTAGATGGCGTTATTAGGATCATGTAATGTGATGTTATGCTAAAACATCATGTTTCAACCACAAGCAATACCGTATCACTTGAAACAAGCGACTACTAAAATAACATACATACACATACCTACAATTACATTTAAATTACAAAAGTGTTCCTTTACATACTTGTTGGCCTACTTCAGGTCCTCTTTGCGAAACTAACTTTTCTTCTTCTGTCACAAATTACACACAAAAAATCTAAGATTTAAGTTTTGGTGATGAAAATGAATAGTGACAAATACGCTGAGTTTCTTTCTCTTACTTTAAGCTTTATTTAATTACGTCAACGATTTCAAAAGAAATGAATAGATGAATAGCCCTTAATAGAAAATAAATGACTTCTAAATAGTCTCGTAATATACATACATTACATACCTACATTCAAAAACAAAACTATACATACCTACATTCAAACACACAACTACAGGTACATACATTCAAACACAACTATGAAAATTGAAATTTAACTTTTAAGTGTGTTCTCAGTTCTCACACTATCCGATCCGACCGATATCGAATGCGAAAACTCCCTGAGTAGAGTGCACCTTTAACCTCTTAATGTAAGTTTATCTATGTATAATGATGGTAATGACAAACTACTTACGACTTATTTCGTTAATCTGCTTATAATTAGAATACCTATTGATAATAGTTAGCTTATACATCACGCAAAATACGCGCAAGAAATCGGTTGCGGAAAATCGCCCGTACTACAATACAGTACAATACAATACGTACGTACATACTCTTACCCTCTGCTGACCATTACATTGAGTTGAAATTCGACGTACCTAACTTTTACTATTTCTAAAAATCACGTCTATGTTTTCAAAATCAAAATCAAACAACTAGGAGGTATAAATAGGTATATCTATGTTTATGAAAAACGTGATGAACTATCCCTTATTTACTGAATCGATACTATAGAATTGGAATGTAAAATTGGATTTAAACAATTGAATATAATAGACGCAGATTTTACTGAGTAGGTATGAAAAACAATTTTCCTTCCATGTTATATTATGAATACCTACTTACATACCTACTTCCACAGAATATATGATAGAACAAATACTTACTACTTACTTGGTACTTACTTATACCTATTACTTACTACTTACTTCGCTGGCACGATAACCCAAAATGAGTTTCGTCCTTCAACACAAGAACACGCCGTTTCGTTCGGTCTTGAGCGGTGTCATTACCTCACATTCACCTTGAGAGAATGGAAGAACGCCGCGATACGATAGAGTGGAGGTAGACTTCCGTGAGCTCGACGTTGACGAAAGCAATATTATGAATACTCGACGATAATGGTAATCTAATAATTATATCTAGTAAAACAAGTACTTACCAGGTACCTTGGTTTAAGAAACTAATTAAAGTTAAGAGTGAAACATTTCATAATACTACTTGACTCTATTTGACCTTACTTAACTCTAATGTTAATCTGAAAGTTTACTGATATGAGTGCTTATCAAAAATTTAAAAGACTAGTTAATTTTAAGACTAAAACTATTACTAAAATTGTTAGTAGAACTAGTTCTGTTCAAAGAAGTATAAAAGATTAACATGAAAATCCTTCTAATGTTGAGTAAACGTAGCAATGTTAAAACTAACAACTATGCAGCAATATAAACTACAAGAAGACTCAATAAACTACGGTTGCACTCACGTTGTTATATCACTATTGTTGCAACATATCTCGGGCCAATAAAAGTAATCACAAGACGATTCCAATTTAATTGAAAGCATTATAGGTTTATCTCGCCGAATCTATAAAGTTACGAAGATTATAATATTTCAGACATGCTCACTTACCTCGACATAATATGAAACTGCTAACTGACTCTAACTAGTCTGACTTCATTTACCATTTTACCAATTTCTTCTACCACGTCGATGACAAACAGGTAATTATACGGCCCGCCTGATGGAAAGCGGTCCCCGCAACAATTTTTGAAACCTTTTAATATCTTCTGGCTGATATTTACTCCACTGTGCCTTGAGTCAATTCACATAAACTTCTAAGTTTACTAAGCTATAAATGGGGAAACAAAACAATGGAAAAACATAACAGTACATAACAAAAGTAAATAGGATTAGTATAAAATAATAAAAGGGTAGATAAACATCTCAAATAAATGTCCCGTTAACTTGTGAATCTTCATTCCTTCAACCTCGAACTTCCTGCATCTTCACGTGCCCCCCCTTATATTAAAGTCTTGACCCACCATTATACAAGAATAAGATAAGTAGTGTAGACATAATATCTACACATTATGTGACTATGTTTGGTAAAACATATAACTTTTTATGGGGTAGGAGGCAAACAAGCAGACAGGTCGCCTACTGGTAAGCGATCACTGCCACCCATGGACACTGGAAACACCAGAAGTGTTGGAGGTGCGTTGCCGGCCTTTAAGATAAGTGTACACTTTTTTTTTGAAGATTTCAAAGTAGTATCGGTCCGGTCCGAAAATAACGCCGATGACGATTCATTCTATAGTTTAGCTGTATGGGCAGACATAACAATCGAAGACATTTAAACCCAGGTTCGGCTTTGCGAGCCATACTTATACATATTCATAAAAGAAAGTTGTAAAAGTCGCTGACATGGACTATATTTTATTCGCGTTTTAGTGATAAAACTGCCTATTTCTACCTATTTATATACTCTCACTCAACATTATGTATACATAAATGTAATGTGTAATATGGTGCAATAAAGTATGTTCACATATGTACTTAAAGTGTTAGTTCCTTACTTCCTTATAACAATCCCTACAAAAACGTTCCTTCAATGTTGTTCTTGAAACCCTTTCATATTCCTACTCATACATACATATAATCACGGCTATATCCCATAAAGAGCTGGCAGAGCACATAAACTACCAAGTTTCAGTGCCACTATTCATACGAAGAAAGTTGAAGTAATCTTTGCTTTAGTTGCTGTCACTAAAACCCTGACGACATATGAACGTCTTATAAACTATATGGCAGCTCTTTACAAAATCTGAAGGATTAAAACGAGCTTTGAGACTAAATAAGAACTAATAAATGTTAATTATAATAAAGATTACATGAAACCTTACACTAACCACGTATAATAGACAAAAAGATCCTAAATGTTAAAGACGACAATCGTACGTTACGTAGAATTGCTATTACAAAATGACAGGCGTTATTTTTGTGCCATACTAACTAACAAAATCCAACTCACTAGACTATCCTGTTTGCCGTTGGTAAAAACAAATCTATTCTATTTTGACCATCTATCAAATTATAGAACTTCCTACTCTAATGTTGATAACCATACAATAGACCTATACATATCAACACTAAGATTAAGTAAAGATAAAAGTAAATTAAGTAAAGGTAAGTTCAGAACATGTTAAGTTTTAAGTAAGAACCCCTATTCTATAGGATAAAGTCCTGCTCCAAGGTTTTCCAGAGCTCTCTATCTGAAGTAGTAGTCAACCAGTTGGGACTAGTCGGCGACGGCGGGCGGCGGCGGCGAGGCGGCGGCGGCAAGGCGGCGGCGAGGCGGCGGCGACGGTAGGCAAGGCGGTGACGGCAGGCAAGGCGGCGACGGCAGGCAAGGCGGCGTCGCGGGTGCGAGCCCGGCCGTCCCTCTTCTCGTTTGAATCTCAAGATTTGGCGTAGGCACTAGTTTTACGAAAGCGACTATCGACTGATCTTACTACACGTAAAATAATAAATAAATGCTAAACAAGTAGGTATGTTGAAGACATTGAAACTAACCTATTGCGGCTATGTACTTACAAAGTAAAACTTACAGAAATAAACTAAAACTACCTAGAAATAATATTTAACCTAGAAATAAAACTTAAAACAAGAAATTTAAGTTGCCTAGAAATATGTGAATATAAATTATGATGTATTATTTTTGGAATTTCCCTTTTTATTCTACTTAAGTAGATTTTTCTTTCTCGCTGATCCAACAACAAAATCTATAACCATTATTACCGTTAGAACTTTAAACTGAATCATTCATTACATATCGAAACGTAGGTGTAACAATAAATCGGCGACAACTTTACAAACAATAGCATAACAGTATATTCATAAATTCTATAGATAATCAAAATCAAAAATATAACTGTATATAAATATAAATTACCCAAATATCCTAGAAAAACAGGAAAAGTAAAAAAAAACAGAAAAATTTGATTATCCCATCGGAGGTTCGAACTCTGGATCCTCGAATCACATGCCCGATGTACTACCGCTGAGCCACATACGCTGTTAGCATAAGCTCGAATTTGTTGACCAGTATCCTCCCGTGTGACATAGTTTGAAAACCCCACAATCCCTAAATCTGATCAATTTTACCTATAAAAGATTTTAGCTTAAATTTTAGCTCGCTAACATTACTAAACACTAAAACTAACTTTCCTACGCTTTCTTATGAAACATGACTAAGTACACTCCCGACTAATTCAGTTTTCAAACAAAAAATAATCTAAGTTGGTTTCTGCGTTCGGGAGCTACGATAGCACAGACAAACACACACACAGACAGACAGACAGTCGAACAGACAGAAAGACATACTTACATACAGACAGACAGACAGACATACATACATACATACAGACAGACAGACAGACACACGGACAGTCGAACAGACAGACAGACAGTCAGACATACATACAGACAGACAGACAGACAGACACACGGACAGTCGAACAGACAGACAGACGTACAGACAGACAGTCAGACATACATACATACATACAGACAGACAGACAGACACACGGACAGTCGAACAGACAGACAGACGTACAGACAGACAGTTAGACATACATACATACATACAGACAGACAGACAGACAGACTTATAGCACTCCGTAGCGCGTCGTTTTTACTCGCTACGCTCGTGGTTCAATACCCTACTATCAACTTTGGCATGACCGGTCAAACAACAAACCACTCGCTACGCTCGCGGTTCAATACTAGAATCCCTCGCTTAAGTACTCAAGTATCAACATCGGCACGGCCGGTCAAACAACAAACCACTCACTACGCTCGCGGTTCAATGCTGAAATTCCCCGCTTTAGATATTAAAATATCATCATTGGCACGACTGGTCAAACAACAAACCACTCGCTACGCTCGCGGTTCAATACTAGAATCTCTCGCTTACGCGAATATCAACATTAACAAATACGATTAAACAACAACTTTGCCCCCTTGTAAAATAAATAACTAGGTATCTATTATTATTTATCTAATCCTAGTGACAATACAATACTAACTTAACCTACCAAACCCCTGTTTACAGTATATTGAACAATTTTGTCGAAAAAAGACATAAAACCCTCTAAAAATCAAAATTTGTTTTGTGATGAAATTTTGAATCCCTCGTATATTTTCAACCTGAGCGCACCGTCTAGTAACCACGTAGTCCACCAGACTATACTCGCTCTGTCAGTGTTGCCCGCTAAAGTTTACTGACAGATGGCACTTTTCCTCACTAGTAACAATAGTTCCATAGTTTGTCAAAAAAAACAAACAACTTTCTCCGTGTTTTCACTTGTTTATCAAGTTTTAAAGTAATAATTATTCTATTTTTTCAAGTGGAAATATATTCGCATACATAACAATCAATGAGGTAAAACCCCCGTACAAAAATAAGTGATAATTTAACCGCAATTCCACGACTATTGAAGCCGGCAAAACAACTTAACCTATCAGTGAAATTCATCATTTACTGTGAAACGAAATATAACAAATCTAGTTAAAATGTGTAATGTGTTAGATATTCAGTAACTACCACATGTTGTGTAAGTGATTTGTGGAATAGTGTTAAGTGATATGTGGAAAGAAAATGGTCAATCACCATTTATTGTCTTCAAACCCGTTGAATGCTGTAAGGTTAGTAATCAATTTATAGTTACACTGTATATAAATAAGATGCGTATAATCAAAACTACTCAAACTTAATACAATGAGTTGAAACTACAACTTGAGTCCTTTTTCACTGCAACAAATTGTGACATTAAAACATGTCACTTGCAAAACAAAACAAATACACTCTTAAGTAAAAGAAAGACATGAACAAATGTAAACAAATGAAGCTAACAACATTCTAATGTGGCAAACAACCACAACATGGAATACAAATGCCCATCCTGATCACAAATAGCCCGTCCTGGTCACGGCACCAAATTGTAACAGTCAAAAGGTGACCTACCTACCCTATCCTATACTCTACCATAAGCACCCCATATATTTAACAACCCAAGAACCCATTAAGCTTAAGAACTACCCCTAAATTTAATACCAATTTATTTTGTTTGTTTTGTTCTGCATTTAAAAGGATTGGCCATAAGAAAAATAATAAAATGTGATCGTTTAGTAAAGGTAGGACGCCTAAGCTGTACGAAGTAACCACAAATCCTTTTCTCAAGTGTAGGAAGTTTCAACACACTAGATATTCCCCTAACATTTAGAAATTCTACCTCCTAGGTAATAATAGTTTCCGCTATTCTGATATTCCCTATAGATGAGTACCGATACATAATTTATTTTATAGAGCAATTACAACCAACATATTCTTTCAATTCTCATAGTCAAATATACACTTTGTGAAGTAGAAAGAAATAAAATACAATAATTAAGGTGAAAATTTCAATTTATTAGTCAAATTTTTAGGAATTTTATTTTTAAAGGTGTTTTATCCCCAACGCGTCCTAGTATGAATTACAATACATAGTCGGTAATACATACTAAGCTCTGACCATCAACGTAGAGCTATTTGCCAGTTCAATTCTTTCTTTGAATCGAATATGAAATTGGAATTCTATTTCAATTATTTCTATTTTATATTGAATCAGTGAACATACATCTTCAATATTGATACTATTCAAGATAATTTAAAGGAAAACACTGCAATTCAAGAATTCCAAGAACCCCTTGTTTTATTTTGTATTTAGGGCTTTATTTAGGCAAATACCCCTGGTTTGCGCATGAGGTAAGGTCGCCTATTCTGTCATCTAAAATGCCAGGCCTTGGATCCTTTCTTAGAATCATCTTTTCTGGAATGTGAACCTATCAACCGGTTCTCTTAAAAATTTTGAACTTTATAAACCATAGAACCCCAGACTCTCCTCCAACATATCGACAAATGAAAATTACAATCACTATATTTGAACAAGAAAATTCCATTTAATGGCCATCATTGTATGTGGTAAGCTCGTACGCATTGCTATACAAGACTTGCCTCAACTGTCACGTTACGCTTAGCTGATATACTCAAGCCTGGACCTCCTGCCCAAACAAGCATCATAACTTCAATGCCAAGTAGCGAGAGAAAAGACCTGAGTCTCTTTAATTTATCAAAAACAAATCCGAAATAAAAATATTTAATTCAAACTGGCATTCCCGACAGAACCTAGTCCCTAAGCTTCTCAAAACCCAGCTATCCCATATACTTCAGCAATTAAACCTCCAAAGATATAGTCCCCATTAGCAGCTCATTCTACAGATATAATAAATAATAAAAATATAATATCACAATATTATCAAGTATAAAGAAATAAAATAATCTTTTATTTCTGAAGAATAAATAAAATATAATTGGCTTCAGCATTTTCTGAAGTTGATTAAGAACCTTAGTTCATTTAAAAGCAAAAGCTTGTACAGAATAACCATATAATTAACACATAAAATATCATTTAGTTTGCTTCAGAACTCCTTGGACTTAAAGTAAGACCCTTGGATCTCAAACACAAAAGCATGTAGTTAAGCATTGTTTTTCTGAAGTTGTTTAGAACCTTAGTTCACTTAAAAGCAAAAGCTTGTATAAATAACCATATAATTAACATTGTAATAAGTTCTCATATAAAATAATTTAGTTTGCTTCAGCATTCATTGGAATTAATGGAAGACCCTTGGATCTCATACACAGAAAATATGCAGATAAGCATTGTAATAAAATTATAATATAATATGCTCCAGAATTTTCAGAGAATTATTTAAAATCTATAGATTATTCAAAGTGTATAATAAAAACCCTTAATAAATCAGTTATGTTTTTAAGTACCACAAAATAGTCATATAACAAAGCACAATAGAACATCATAATGAAATCACAAAGAAAAACAGTGATAAATATTAAAGAACTCACATGACTCCTTCTTATCTTTGGAGAGATCTCCCCGTGGCTGCCTCGACCCGCGACTCGTTCCTGAATGATCCCCCTGCGCCCCGTGTACTGGCTTATATAGCCCGCTCGGATGCCGGCCCCGCCCGAACCTGCCACGCTAGCGTCCCCCCGGAGCCCCGACGGCCCTGCTCGCTTGTATTACCATATATGGGCATCCGTCGCGCACCCTCCAGCGCCGACGCGCTCATCTCGATCGTGATTGGTTGCGCACCATCGCCTGACGCCAAGTCGAGTTTCGACCTGTTTCCTAGAACTTTTGCTACCGATGTTTTGAATGATGTTTCTATTTGGAATGAAAATAATATTATATTTATGCATGCATAGGTTTGTACGAAACGAGATTATCGGATCGTCACAATAACCTAACCACAAAATTAAAATTTTGAAAAATAAAACCCCGATTTTCATGAAACTTGGCTAAGAACACTCCCGACTACCTCAGCTTTCAGCCAAACTAAATCTAAATCGGTTTATCCGTTCAGGAGCTAAGATTCCACAGACACACACACACACACACACACACACACACACACACACACATACAGACAGACAGACAGACACGTCAAACTTATAACACCCCGTCGTTTTTGCGTCGGGGGTTAAAAATGAACCTAATTATTTACTTAAAAATTACAAAACCTAAAAAGTTGTAAAATTGCTTTGCAAAACTCAGCGTAAATAAATCCGCATCACTCCGCTTGAACTAATTTTCTTACTAATCAATTCTTCTTTACCTAATTAGCGACTGGAAGTTAGTGTGAAAAATTCGCAGGAAAAACTGACTTGAGATAACTTGGGAGACAGAAGAAAAATAACAGCGGTATCATTAAATTTATATTTTTCACATCACCATTTTGGAAAAGGTTCTTTTCGTCCCTGCTATTAGGGAGCAAAGTGATACTTTTCCGTTCAAGGACACATTTTGTAATTTTTTTTAAAGTTTGTATTTACGCGTTAATAATTTCACCACCCCCGTTTTTCCCGTCGGTGTCGTAGAAGTCGATTGTGGGACATAGGTTAAATTGTGGCGTAGGCGAGATGCTGGCAACCTGTCACTGCAATGTCACAATTTCGTTTTCTTTCAACCCCTTTTTACCAATAGTGTCACTAATACTTGAGTAGTTCATGTGCTCTGCCTATCCCTTCATATCCTACAGGCATGATTGTACGTATGCATGTGTGTATTATATATTTTCCTGAAAAGTGACGTGAATAATGGTATGTGTAACATGGAAGCAAAATTATTTTCATCTTGTTCCACCGCTAACACTTGAATCCCTCACGACGCTCAGGATTATATTTTAGAATTCCTCGCTACGCTCAGGATTTAATTGTAGAATCCTTAGCTTCGTGCAACATTCAATCTACGCCCTCGTCGTAAATATCTCATTTTACTCCCTGGATACATAATCTAATATAATTGTTTACTGGCCTTTAATGGTATCCCACTCCTGGGCTATGGCCTCTCCCCTTAATTCCTCCCTTAATTCTCCCCGAATTAGTGCCTCTTCCGGACAGTTAGTAAGGTAGGCACAGAATTTTTAGATAGAAGACACAAGTTCATCTATTTATATGGCGGCCGAGCGTGTCAGATTTTGTACTTGTTAATTGCCTGTGATTTTAAATGTCCCAAGCCCTTGAGTGTTAAAAAAAAAACCGTGACACAGTGGACCGACCTTCATTAAACATGGCTAAGAACACTCCCGACTAATACAGCTTTCAAACAGAAAAACCCGTTCCAAAGTTTCGATGCCACAGACAGACACTTCAAACTTATAACACCCCGTCGCTTTGAGTCGGTTTTAATTTTGCCCGTTTAAGTCGTTTCTTGCAAAAATCACGTCATCTAATACAGTTTATTATTAAAATGTAATGGCGTAACTTACATTGTTTCGAGACACAAGGGAGCCCCATGGATTATATTTTAATTATGTCGTAATACTTTGTGTACGTGCCATTGTAATAACATTTTGCCGTAGATGGGGATAAAACTGGGGAAAGAGAAACACACGTAGGACATTCTAATACTGTTAGCCCCTGGGAAGATAATGTGCAGTAAAACTCCTTATAAGTTGAATAAGAACGAAATATGAAATAAGCAGAAGTACCTGTAACGGGAATACCCAAAACCGCAATAAAGATATGTACCAATATTTTAAACCCGTACCTATTTTTGAAACCAGTACCTGTAACCATTTATCATGCTAAAGATGTGTACAACAGATCTTCAGTTCCCATTAAAAAAAAATCTTAAAGAAAATCATAAGTGGTATTTTTTTCGTTAGCTAATCTGTGTTCGCACTGAGATTTTAAAGCAAATATAAAAAAGGCTTCCAACGTAATTTCATTAAGATTTTATCAAGCGTTTTAAACGCTCTTTTACGATAGGAAAATATGTTTTTTACAACGCGCCACCGAGGAAATAAACCATCTTTAACTCTTATCAATATTTGGGAAGGAGGTACTTCTGTTTGATTAAATAAAACTGTTGTGCTAAAAACAGTTTACAGAGGTTTTTTTATTCCTATTTCGGGTTCAGGTCCCACGTTGGGCGCCAACACATCTTGGACAATCAAATATGAAAGAAGCACGTTCCTACACACAAAGCTCGCGTACCATGCTTGTATGAGTGAGATAAGATAGGTCGACTGAGATCGTTCTTGACAGGAGGTAACTGTGAGGTAACCGAGGGTGGCTTTGATTTTGTCAAACTAAAAGTTTATCCTAAAAATAACAGTTCTCCGTTTTGTAATGGGCCAAAATTGCTCACAAAATATTGCTTACCCAAGCACAAAATTCAAAATGTAGAATTATGAACGTTTCGAGGCTTTTAATACAGGGTCTCTAAGAATAAATATGTATTAATTTTATTAAACCTCGCAT
Organism: Leguminivora glycinivorella; assembly: GCF_023078275.1. NCBI lineage: Eukaryota > Metazoa > Arthropoda > Insecta > Lepidoptera > Tortricidae > Leguminivora > Leguminivora glycinivorella. The sequence continues at coordinate 2,616,854 of NC_062983.1, forward strand.
TGCAACCGATACTACATAAAACGTTAACACAAAAAATATTTTACATGAAAATCTCTAGTATACTACTTTTTAAGCGCTTTATTTGCTCAGTTGACAAATGGTCACAGCGCCAGATTAGCTCGTCGTGACAGCTTATTTCGCTTCGCTGAAGCTGAAAGCGGACGTCACTAAGAAGACATGCAGCTTTGAAATGCTTTATAAAGGCGGTTAACTTTTGTTCCGTATTTTTATGAGTACGCACAAGTATTACATTTTTTTTATGTCTTAATTTTAAATCGATTAAAACTTAGTCGAATAGCAGATTTCAAAACGGGACAAACCTAAAACAGAACGCTTTTATCAAAGCGAGCAACACTGAAGCTCAGTGTTACCACACACACTTCTTCTTAAAACCGACACCGCCGCTAGCTCGCTCCTCGGAAGCTTGAGCCTATAATTATTATAAAATACGCTGCAGCCACGAATCACAAGGAGATTTCTACGTGCCACACAGCCTGTGGACATATGTCTAAAATATCGAAGGATTGGGGGCCCCCCTGGAAGCTGGCATTCAGAACCACATCAGGTGAGTCCTATTATATTTGAAGTCTGCTAGATTTCTCACACATAATTAGTTTTCGAGCCGGATACCACTCTGGTATCTGGCATTTTATTAATTTTCTTGTGATATTTGTGCGAACTTGTAGTAAAATTTCCAATTTCTTTGTTCCGTAAGTTAGCGAGAATCTACCTCCACTTACAAATACAAATATCGAGTTTCCGATCGCGTCGGACGATATTTCTCAAAAATACCGATACGTATAGTTAGATCTCAACGAGACGATTCTAATTATATATAGTTTCATAGGGTTTTGAGCATTTTTTGCGAAATTACATTCGTTTATATTTCCGTCGAGCGGGCGGTAGGTGTGCGCGCGTCGAATCGCCCATTGCATACCTATTAGGTCTAATTAAAATATATTTTGTCGCAATTCCTTTCTTTCATTTTGTACAACGTACACTATATTGCATTTAGTATTTGCGTACTAAATTGTAATTTAAGGTTCTGATATAACGTATCAGAAAACCAAGTTAATCGGTGCTGTCACAATACAGTATCGAGTAAAACTGTCGCTCGTATTACGTACGGCACAGGGTTCAAATTTCTGTTGCTCGGGTTCTACCGACCGGAAATCTTATCTTTGTAATTTACTTACTTTCAATTTGCGACAAATTATATTATTACACATTTTACTAACTAACTAACTAACATTGTGCTAGTACCTAGCCATTTTAGAGATCTTAATACTTAACATAAACAACATATTTACAAGTTTAGTCATATTTTATTTCGTGACAACTTTATTATTTCTCACAGTACAATAATATTACCATGACCGCAATGGAGATTGAACAATTAACTTTCGAACGCGATTTAGCAATTAATAATATTCAAAAAATTGTAGACTGTTCAGATAATGTGGCCGAATTTCGAGTTCGAGTTAAAGAATTAGCGGCAATTAAAAAATCATTTTTCCAAGTTCAAACGAAAATTGAAAAGTTATCGGCAAAGAATGAGTCATTCAACCGCGATGATAATTTAGCTGTGAGAAATCAATTTGATTCCTTGTACTTTAAGGTTCAAGTTGCCTTAGATACGTTTAAAGAAGAGCGTAAACAAAGCCTTACGTCCGTCTGCGGCGGATTTAGTGGGGTGTCACATGCGAGTTGCTGCACTCAGCAATCTCAGCAATCACATATTCGTTTACCGCGCTTATCACTGCAAACATTCACAGGTGTTTTGACTGAATGGAATGCGTTTTATGATTTGTTTAAATCACTTGTTCATGAGAATACAACTTTATCAAATGTCGAACGTTTTAGGTATTTGTTATTGTTTTTAAAAGATGAACCGTATAATCTTATCAAGTCTATTCCTGTTACGGACGTGAATTATGAGAATGCCTTACAGGTCTTAATTTCGCGTTATGAAAATAAGCGAATTATTTCAACAAAACATTTCGATAATATTTTCGACTGTGAATCGGTAAATGAGAAAAATGTACAATTAAGTTTACGTAACTTAATGAATTGCTATCATGAAAACATAACGGCCTTGAAATCTTTAGGGCTGCCAGTTGACGACTGGAGTTTTGTACTTTTAAATATTTTGCTACGCAAAATTACACCTAATATTCGTAGACGTTTTGAATTATCATTAAAAACTTCAAATGACATTCCCAACGTGTCTGAATTACTCGATTTTCTCGATAAGGAATTAGCGGCATCCGAAGTGATGACCGCGTCCGCGCGTACGTCGAGTACCTCCGCGGGGCCCGCGTCGCGCGCGGCGCCGGCGCCCTCGCTCGCTGCCGCTGGCGGAGCGGCCGGCTCGGCCCGCCCCGGCGGCGGTGACGTCATCGCGCCATGCGATGGCGGGAAAACAAGCAATGTCGCTTGCTCGATCGCACTCTGACGTGCAATATAATGCGCCGCGAAATACTAATTCGTCGTTTGCGCGTAATTCACGTACTATGAGCGTACATGCTACTAGTGCAACGGATTATTTAAATAAATTTAAATGCGTATATTGTAAGGATAATTCACATCCTATATATAAATGTGAGAAGTTTAATTTGCTCACTTTAAATGAACGAAAACATTTCGTAGAACAAAATAAACTTTGTACCAATTGTTTATTTTCTGGCCACGAGCCTAATGACTGCAAGTCGCGCCATGCTTGCCGCGTTTGCGCTCAAAAGCACCACTCTTCATTACATGAAGACGTGCCTACTCCAAACGTCTTACTGACTACGGAGTCACCTTCTTCCCCTGAGTTACGCTCAGTAGCGGAAACCTCCACGCCCACTCCATTACATGGAGCTACGGGGCAACCTTCTGGTAAGAACTGTACAGTCTTACTCACGACTGCGCTTGTAAATTTACGACCCCTGAACCAGGGGCCTTACACGCCGCGGTCCGTTCGCGCCCTTGTGGATCAAGGAGCGCAGACCACGCTCATTTCTGAGTCGTGCGTCCAGCGTCTTGGCCTGCCACGGTACTCTGTGACTGGCACTACGCTCACCAGCATTGCTGGCGATGTTCATCCTCGTGGTTACGTGTTGTGCGAGGTTACACCCCACAACAAACCCGAACCTAAACTTCAAATCGAAGCTTTTATTCTACCGAGCCTTACACGCTACACTGCTAATATTCCTCAATCAATTGGGAATATCCAGAGGTTCGAACACCTCCAAAATCTTAATCTAGCGGACCCAGAACTGCGCTCAACGCGACCTGTTGAACTGATACTGGGTAATGATCATCTCGACAGCATACTGTTACGAGATAATATTATAGGTCCTCCGGGCACACCCGTAGCCATCAACACTGTTTTTGGTTATGTGATAGGTGGTAGAATTTCATATGACAGTATGAAATGCCTTAGTGTCAATTTGAGCACTTGTCAACTTGACACGAAACTGCAACGATTCTGGGAATTGGAATCCATACCAGATTACCCACATCTTACGAAAGATGAGTTGCGCTGTGAGTCGATTTTCGTCGAAACTCACACACGAGATGAAAATGGGAAATATACAGTTTCCCTACCTTTCAAGGAAAACGCTCCGCCTTTGGGCGATTCTCGTGCTATAGCTCTCTCACGTTTAACTAAACTAGAGGCACGCCTGTCTCGCGACCCTGCCTTACGTGAGAACTATAATAAATGTATCCAAGAATATTTAGACTTGGGACATATGGAACCAGTCAGCGACTTAGCGAGTCCTGGCACTCCTCCCTACTACCTGCCTCATCATATTATCGTTAAGTCTTCTACTACTACGAAATATCGTATCGTTTACGATGCGTCATGCAAGACTACGTCTGGTCGTTCTCTAAACGATAATCTCCTCACTGGTCAGAAATTACATCAAGACATTTCTGATATTCTTCTGAGGTATAGACTTCACAAAGTCGTTTTTACGGCTGATCTCAAAATGATGTATCGCTACATCGGTCTTTGTAAAGAACACCGAGACTTCCATCGGATTCTTTGGAGATTTTCTCCCCACGATCCTGTCAAGGAATATCGTATGTGCTCTGTCACATTCGGCGTTGCGTCCGCGCCTTTTCTGGCCTTACGCACACTTCGTCAATTAGCAATTGATGAAGCTGCTAACTTTCCACTTGCCTCGCAAGTACTTCTCAACGAAGTATTCGTTGATGACGTCGTTACTGGAGCTGATACGGTTGAAGATGCTCTCACTCTTCAGCATCAGCTGACCTCCATTTGTAAAGCAGGGACGTTCGAACTCCGCAAATGGACCAGTAATAGTTCCGAGTTTCTGTCGCATCTAAACGATGATGCTTCCAATCATGATGATGCTCTTATTTTGTCAGCACTTGACACTGACACTTCGGTCAAGGTCTTAGGGCTTAAATGGAACCCTAAATCTGATACTTTTACCTACCAAACGGATAAAGTAGCTAACGGCTCACGCAAATGTACGAAACGTATAATGTTAGCGGAAATCGCTAAGATTTACGATCCTCTCGGGTTTCTCAGTCCAGTGACTGTTTTCGTAAAGCATTTAATCCAACTTCTATGGGCATCAGGCTCAGGATGGGATGCTGTTCCTCCACAGAATATCAGCGACTTGTGGTTTCGGTTCATCGACGAACTGCCGTTATTACAAGACATCGCGTTACCTCGTCATGTGCTTCCCAGCACACATCAAGTGTCACTTCATGGCTTTTCAGACGCATCTGAAAAGGCATATGCTGCCTGCGTCTACATTCGTGTTGTCGATCCAAACGGTGCTATTAGCACACACCTACTCATAGGTAAAACTAAAGTTGCGCCTCTGAAACGCCTAACAATACCTCGATTAGAGCTATGCGGAGCTCATCTCTTATCAAAATTGATAAAAAAGGTCCTCACTGCTTACAGCAGTAGAATATCGTTCGACCAAGTCTACGCTTGGTCCGATTCCACTATAACTCTTGCCTGGCTGCGTTCGTCTCCAGACAAATGGCGGACATACGTGTCTAACCGCATAGCGGAGACAACAAGCAACGTGCCTGCCTCACAGTGGCACCACGTTCAGTCCGCAGATAACCCCGCAGACCCCGCGTCTCGTGGTGTTCTCCCATCTCAGTTGAACCATCAATTATGGTTCACGGGACCTGCTTGGCTCAGCAAAGATGAGTCTGAGTGGCCTAAGACTAACGTCATATGCCACACCGACGAAGAACGTCGCAAGCATGTTCTTCTCACTCAAATCAATGAACCTAATAGCTTAGAGTTCATTGAGCGATTTCATCGCTTCCAAGGTTACTACGCGTCACTGCTTATGTATTACGATTCATAAACAAATGTCGTAAAAATGAGAATCCTACGACTAAACATGTAACTGTTCCTGAGACGAAACAAGCTCTCAGTCGAATAATATCACTTGTCCAAAGTGATTCCTTTCCTGAAGACATCTCTCGTCTCAAAGACGACGACCGATGTACCAAACGTCTTCAAAAACTGAAGCCTTTCTTGGACGATGCCGGACTCCTCAGGGTCGGCGGTAGAATAAATCGGGCTAATGTACCGTATGATGCCAAACATCAGATTCTGCTTCCTAAGAAACATCATTTTACAAATCTGCTTATAGATTTCTATCATAAAACACAGTTACATGTGGGACCTCAAACTTTGCAGTTTGCCCTCGCACAGACCTACTGGATCCTGTGTGCTCGCGATGCAGTACGTATGCGTACGCGACGCTGTATATCATGTATTCGCGCTCGACCTGTTGCGCCACAGCCGTCAATGGCTCAATTGCCTAGTACTAGGGTTCGATCACTTCGTCCCTTCTTAAATACATCAGTTGATTTCGCGGGACACTTCTTCCTTAAATCAAGTAAACTTCGCAACGCGAAAATTTTCAAATCATACGTGTGTGTATTCGTTTGCCAATCGACGAAGGCAACCCATTTGGAGCTAGTCCCTGATTTATCAACCGAATCCTTTCTAAACGCATTGCGTAGGTTCATATCCCGACGCGGGCATTGTAAAACTATTCGTTCCGATTGCGGACGGAACTTCGTAGGTTGTGACAGGTATCTATCTGAACTCTATACGTTTCTACGAAACGAGTCCAATCAGACTACTATAAATAACCAGCTGACTAACATGCAAATCACCTGGCAATTTAACCCTCCGTATGCGTCGCACTTTGCCGGCCTCGTCGAACGAGCCGTAGGTAGTCTGAAACGACACTTACATCGTGTCATAGGCACACTGAAACTTACACAGGACGAATTTAACACTCTACTTTGTCAAATTGAAGCCGTCTTGAACTCAAGACCCCTGTGTCAACTTAGTAATGATCCCACTGATCCATTACCCCTTACTCCTGGACATTTCCTCATCGGGGAACCATTAACGTCTTTACCTGAATTTGACTTGTCTAACGACAATCCAAACCGCCTCGCGAGATGGCAGGTTATTCAACAAGCCGTTCAACATTTCTGGAAACGCTGGAGCGTAGAATATTTACACCAGCTACAACCAAGAGGTAAATGGTTCCACGACAATACTAACACATCCCTCCGAGAGGGTTCTGTAGTCGTGTTGATAGATAACACACTACCACCATTGCAATGGCGTCTCGCGCGCGTGCATCAATTGCATCCCGGCGCCGACGGTATTACCAGAGTCGTAACTGTACGCATCGGTAATACTCTTACTAAGCGACCTGTCGTTAAGGTCTGCCCTTTGCCTGTTGAATAGGCATTACTTAGGTAGAGCATTACATGTTTTAGCCCTAAGTTAGCATAGTTTTTTCTAGTTTTTAGATAAAATAACGCATTATTTTATGGTCGGCGGTATATGTTCCGTATTTTTATGAGTACGCACAAGTATTACATTTTTTTTATGTCTTAATTTTAAATCGATTAAAACTTAGTCGAATAGCAGATTTCAAAACGGGACAAACCTAAAACAGAACGCTTTTATCAAAGCGAGCAACACTGAAGCTCAGTGTTACCACACACACTTCTTCTTAAAACCGACACCGCCGCTAGCTCGCTCCTCGGAAGCTTGAGCCTATAATTATTATAAAATACGCTGCAGCCACGAATCACAAGGAGATTTCTACGTGCCACACAGCCTGTGGACATATGTCTAAAATATCGAAGGATTGGGGGCCCCCCTGGAAGCTGGCATTCAGAACCACATCAGGTGAGTCCTATTATATTTGAAGTCTGCTAGATTTCTCACACACACATCCTAAAATTATGATATACCCCTGATAGCTAGCAATTCTTTTTTTTCATACACTCAAAGAAATAGGTACGGGCTGAAAAACAGCGCTGTGCAGTCACGAGACTCGCGGCACAAGCTGAGTCTCGAGCCTATTGTCGCACCTAGTATTTAACTGTTGGTAGTTACTTAGTTATTTTAGTCCTCAAAGTTGTGATCATAGCTAATATATAATATAGACATGATTGTACTGTATCATAGCGTAGCTTACTCTTAGTTGCATGATAGAAATAAATACTTAAGTAATTGTACCTTAAAATTATTTGCGACAATAAATGCCTTTTTATTTTTATTTTTTATATAATGTTTTATGACATTGTGAGTATTACTTGTGGATGTGACTCGGTTTTCAGCTTATTAAATACTTATTTAAAATTTTTGGAGGTCTCTGAAATCGCTAAAATACCTAATTTAGAAGAAATTACATATAGGAATTTTTGGGGCAAATCATTTTATTTCATCAACAACAGCAATTAATTATATTTCAGGCATTTTTTTTATATTTATAATTTATTTTCAATCTTCAATCAAGTGATTCAGAGCAACTAATACTAATGAAATCATACGTAATCGTACAAAGTGGTTGCTTCATATATTCTGATTGTCCGTCAATGACATTTGATATTTATTTTAATTCGAGTTTTATTATGATATAAAATAATCAATCATACAAATTAGCTTAATTTGAAAGTCTTAAAATTAGTTAAAAGTCACACAAATTATGTCAAACAAAGCGAAAAAGGTAACTACAAAACCCTTAATTGACCCATAAAAGTCTTACCATATGCATTGCAAAGTAAGGTCCCAACATAGTTGATCAAGTATTTGCATTAACTGTGTCGTGAAATATTGTTGTGTGAACCAGTTCCACCTAGTTTAATAAGCTGTGTTAAAATAGCTTACGAAGAGTCGAACTTTACCGAACCAAGGATTAAACTACGTTATTGGCAAACAATAATGTACATTGCGGAAATGGAGATAGATTGGACATCGTACATACTTACCCTTCAAAGAGGAGCTACCAACAGCGCCAGTATCGCGTTTGAGTGGCGGCCTCATGGAGGAAGGCGTGCCCGCAAAAGCCTCGTATACACCTGGAGGCGGAGCGTAAAACTAGCTTCGGGAATATGGCCTGAGCTGGAACGAGGCTAAGGTCATGGTCAGCCACCGCTCAAGATAGAAAGGCGTGGATGGATCTTGTGGATGCCCTATGCACCTGTGATGCTTTTGAGATGTGGTGCTGAAGACGGTGCTCAGGATTCCATGGACTGATGAACAAACCAGTCAATACTGCGAGAACTGAATATCATCAAGCGGCTCTCAACTATTTGTCAGGAGAGAATACTTAGGTTCTTCGGGCATATCATGCGTTCTAACCAGCACACTCTCCAAAGTAACATATGCTCAGCAAAGTCGAAGGCCGACGCTCCAAGGGTGGTTTCACAGAACATTACTACTGTCTCAGAGCCCCCGTTAGGTACGACGACGAGCGAAGCGAGGAGGACTGTTAGGTATCTTGCATCCCCAACACATCTGACTCGCTATTAAAAAGCAAATTGCAACTTTATGCCGTCTAAATATTATGCACAAATATTATCTGCGAAAGTATTGTTCGACTAGAAGACTATTATGCTCATCAACATTACGCCAACGTACGATGCGGTATTATAAAAATCTGCGAAATTATTTATGCCAAAGTATATTCTGCGTAATGTGTTTCTGCCAAACGTGACCTCTGCCAAGAACTATTATCAGGGGCGGCTCACTCCGCGATCCTTTCGCCGCGCTACAAGTACATGCCGGCGGCCGCGAGTTCGCGGCCCATTCAGTGGCGACGACCTTCGCGCGGCGCAATAGAATTCAATGTCGTCTGCACGCGTGCGGTCCGTTTGTTAATGTAGGTAAGAATTTAGAATGGCGGCGTTTTGTGAACATGAAAGGAGTGAGCCTTCTGTACTTGTACTATTATATATTCTGTGCTATTATGCAAATCAAATATAGTAGAAAAAAGTTTCTGCGAGATAACTAAACTGCGAGTAAACCGCCAATTTCGGTTTACATCGCGTTCGCCTAACTTTCATAAAATTAACTATTATCTGCAATAACGCCAAGGACGAACTCGCGTGCGGTGAGCTAGTTAAGGGGAAGACTTGAAACAGTTTCTAGTAATTTCTTCTTCACTGCAGCTTCTATTTCCTAAGAGATTAGAATATAGAGAAGGGGCATTCTTAGAATTATTCAGTTCTACTTCTACATCATTATTTTAAAAATAAACTGAGTCTTATTAATTCCATGGTCGTTTTTGGTGACGGTTTTATAAGCATCACAACATAGATATTTTGCGTTATCTTATATATTTATTGTTATCATCAAAAGTTCTGTTTAGTAGCGATAAGCAAATTACCTAAGTATTTATTTATTAGGAAATCTGTATCTGCTAGTACATCGTAATTTTTACTTTACGATGTCAATAACCGATACTCATAACTACATTTAAATTTAGAACTTTATGCTATGATAAAAGTACACTTATTAAGTAGATGTAGATATATCCTTTATTCATCTTTCGTCGTCTAGATAATTATATTATTATTATAGTAGTTATGTATACAACTGTACACAATTAACTAATGTTTATTTGGTTCCGGTTCACAGATTGTTTTATGGAATATAATGGTAAAGATCCACAATCCGGTGAAGAATTTCAGGTAAAATAAATAAATACCTTAAAACTGACGCACCCTTAATAACCCGCTATAATTCCGATGAGAAAACGACTACCTACTCGATATGAAACTTGGAGCATACTTAACCCTTTTATTTCAAAAGGACGTATATACATTAAAATGGTGAGTCGCTTATAACGTTTTAGAATATGTAGGGGTTGCAACCTCAAGTTTGCATACTTGGAACTTTTACTTTTAAACTTACGTACAGGCTCGACCTGTAATTACGGTAATACCTTTGGAATATTAGTAAGAGTGCTGGTAACCTAGCGGTAAGTATGTGCGACTTTGGTTCCGGAGGTCGCGGGTTCGAACCCCGGCTCGCACCAATGAGTTTTTCGAAATTTATGTTCGAAGTGTCGGTGAAGGAAAACATCAAAAACCGGACTAATTCCAATAAGGTCTAGTTTACCCTTCGGGTTGGAAGGTCAGATGGCAGTTACTTTCGTAAAAACAAGTGCCTACGCCAAATCTTGGGATTAGTTGTCAAAGCGGACCCCAGGCTCCCATGAGCCGTAGCAAATGCCGGGATAACGCAAGTAGGAATGATGGCCTTTGGAATTATGGGTTTAATAATAATACTTTTTCTACTCCCGAACCGTTATTCGTCATTTACAGGGTCGTGCACAGATCTTTAAAACCCTACATAAAGGCGCATGCGCGCAGAATCGAAAAAACTGAAAACGCATTGTTTGGCTCTGTAACCATGGCAACGCCTTATAACGACACTGCGGGCGTGCGCGGGAAGGCTTTGGGCAGCCGAGCTGACAGTGCAAACCTTTGAGTCAAAATACAGGAAACAGTGTGAATTTCACGAAAGTTATTCAAGAAAACTATTAAAAACTAAGTGCATGGTCGTAGGAAAAGTATTGTATATTGCAACGGTGTTTAACTGAGTCAAAAAATACTCGTGGCATCTCAATAACAATTTTCGGCTTCGCCTCGAATTGTTACCCACGCCACTCGTCTTTTTTGACCTCCTTTAAACGCCTGTTGCATAAAATACTATTATGCAACTGGTGACTAAAAGAGGTCGAAAAGGCGAGTGGCGTGGGTAACAATTTGAGTCGAAGCCGAAAATTGTCAATAAAGACGCGACGAGTATTTTATGACTCAGTTAAACACCGTTGCATACAATACTTCTTCCACGACCAAGTACTTACTCTTGCGTACTTATTTTAGGACACAATAATTATGTTCCATCGCTCTGACCAATTGAGTCACGAAAGTCTTCCAGATATAGGTACAGAGTAATATCTACCTAGGAGACGCAAATTATTCTGTTAAGCAGCTTATATGAGACAGTGCGATAAAAATAGTCTTGCTGGTAACACAGAATACTTGAGGACAGATGTTTCATTTCTATGGGTATAAACTCAAAGCTACGGTTAACACTTGAACCAAGATTATGGTCAGGTGGTATTAAGCCTATTATTTTTGCTTATGTCTTTAACACTTACAGGTTCACCCGGTCCCCATAAAATTCTTACGTACCCATTTTAAACCGACTAACAACTATTTAGATTGTTCAAAAACATTATATTGTTACCACAGAATTAGATTTAGATAGTAGAAACACTTTCATCTATTTGCATGGCGGTCGAGCGTGTCAGATTTTGTACTGAAGTTGTTACTTGCCTGTCATTTTAAATATGTTTCAGGCTCTGAGTGTTCATAATTATTGTGTTTTGTTTATTTGTTGACTTCATTTTACAAAATATGACGTCCGAAAGCTGCAAGCTGCGATTAAAGTCGGACAACTCAGGGAATTTTTTTTTGTCAGGGTACCCCCCCCTAACATGTAATTTTTTTTTTCATTCCAACCCCAACGTGTGATATATTGTTGGATAGGTATTTAAAAATGAATACGGGTTAACAACAATCGTTTTTTGATAATATTAATATTTTCGGAAATAATCGCTCCTAAAGGAAAAAAAGTGTCCCCCCCCACCCCCTAACTTTTCAACCATGTGTTTAAAAATTATGAAAAAAATCACAAAAGTAGAACTTTATAAAGACTTTATAGGAAAACTATTTTGAACTCAATAGGTCCAGTAGTTTTTGAGAAAAATAAGGAAAACTACGGAGCCCTACACTGAGCGTGGCCCGACACGCTCTTGGCCGGGTTTTATTATTGCTTTTGATGACCCAATAAAAAAAAAGACATCTGTGATGGTTACTGTCAAAACATAAATAATAAATTCTTTACTCATAGAAAAGTGTCTTCTATGCTCCGAGCGTTCACTCGGGCCTTAGTCTATGCAAAGTTTAGAAGTGTCAGTGTAAAGGAACCCTTTGGTGTGACCCTGTCCGTCCATCTGTCTGTCTGTCTGACACATTACTATTTTTTTTAACCCCCGACGCAAAAATGACGGGGTGTTATAAGTTTGACGTGTCTGTTTGTCTGTTTGCCTGCCTGTCTGTCGGTCTGTCTGTCTGTCTGTCTATCTGTCTGTCTATCTGTCTGTCTCTCTGTCTGTCTGTGTATGTCTATCTGTGGCATCGTTGCTCCCGAAGGGATGAACCGATTTATATTTAGTTCTTTTTTGTTTGAATGCTGAGTTAGTCGGTAGTGTTCTTAACCATAATTTATGAAAATCGGTCCTATGTCGGGGGTATTTCAAAATGTTAATTTTGTGGTTAGGTTATGAAATAATATAAGAAAAGTGAACTCGCTGTTTTCAATTAGCTAAGACTCCGTAGCTGCTACGGATCGCTACGAAACGCTACGAGCTGTAAACTGCTACGCCCGACACAGAAATGCTACGTACATTCCAAAATGTCTACTTCTCATACAAAGTTGTTGTCACTTAAGACCTTTCGTATATTGAACGTGCGAATGTGAAAATGTCTTACGCTATTTAGGTAACGGTTTTAAAATGAACACGGAAATTTCAGGAATTTTTATAGGTATGATCATGAAGGTATTTTGCTGGAGTTATTCTATTTATAAGGAATATTAATTTTATTACGCGATGACAAGTTCAAGTAGTAGGTATAAGGTGCAGCGGAGCAAATCTCGACTGGGGGTCATTATCATTGTTACAGTTGCCCCCAAGCCTTCGAGTCTTGCCTTGACGGAAGTGCCCCCCATTAATTTCTACTCTTTTTTGCCAGACTATTACAGTAGAGCTAATCAGATGTTATAAATATAGTTGTAGGTGGGCTTAGGAGGTATCGATATGCTCATTTAAAAAATCGAAACAAGATGCCATAATATTAAAGAAAAAATGACGGACACCACCAGTGGCGAAGGCCGGATTCGAACCGCTAACGCCATGAACCCCTAGGCCACCCCGTCACAGCGGAAGCCGCCGAAATTTCTCTTCTATTATGCCATCTTTGTAAGACTAGGCGTCTTTGACCAACTCTAAGGGCAAGGAGTAGGTGCTTGCACCTCCTATACGAAACCTTTACAGGTTTACGTTATAGCTAGAGAGACTGGTGCTGCCATCTATACGCCACTATAGGAACATATCAAATTATTTTAACAAATATTTTGATTTTTTCTTTAATATATGACATCTTATTTTGATTTTTAATTTATACATAGTGTACTTAAAAACACAAAATCAAAATATTTGTTAACATAATTTGATTAATTGTTCCCATAGTTGCGGATATGCTCATTTGCCACACGAAAAGTAGCTTTATGAAAACACAATTTTACTATAAATTTAAATATGTATCATACACGAAAGAAAAAACGACAAGGCCCATTGGTGGACGAGCCGGGAATCGAACCCGGGTCCAGGGAATATTCAATAAAATAATTTGATTTGTTCCCTAGTTGCAGAATTTTACTTTCTAAATACTCTTCAGTAACATAAATTTAGTAGCCCAACCTAGGCAAGGCTAGTCTTTTACTGATTAAAGTGAATAAAACCTAGCTAACCGGCTATCGGCGCCCATTACAGATAGCATCTCAGGCATTTTACACGCCACTGTAGACGAAGTGCTGTTAACACTTTCTTTGTTAATTGTTGCCATTTGAAGCTATTTCTTTTTTTATAGGATTTTTTGACTCAAAATATAGTACTTGTTAGAAGTGAGATACCTACTAATTCATTAATTTGTGAATAACATACATGTGTAGCGGTCAAACAGTATTATGAATAATGAAATTTATTATAGTTATAATTAGCTTTTGCCCGTGGCTTCGCTATCGTTAGAAAGGTACAAAAAGTAGCCTATGTCACTCTCCATCCCTTCAACTATCTCAACTTAAAAAATCACGTCGATTCGTCGCTCCGTTTTGCCGTAAAATATGACAAACAAACAAACGGGTGTGTTTCACCATTTATAATCTTAGTAAGTATGAATGAATGACGGCAAAAAATTTTTCCCCTCACTAGCTCGGAAACACGTGTTTTGTCCTTTAATACCAGCGGGTAAAAACGCATTTTATCCACTAGTGGGTAAAGTAATTTGACCTTGAATAAAGTCAAATTAACTGCTTTAAAATTGATAAAAGTAGGTGAATCTAGTAATAAAGATAATTTACCACCTGTGGAACTACTGGAAGCAGTGATAAACGCATTTTTTGCGTTGTAGTTTCCTCGCTATAGTGAGGGGAAAAGTTTTGTGTTACACTCGGGTGCAAATGTATTTTACTTCTTGTGTGTTAAAAAACTCGCAAGTTCAGGATTCTATTCTCGAACCACTCGCTTCGCTCGTGGTTCAACTATAGAATCCTTTCACTTGCTCGTTTCTCAATTCCACACTCGGCGTTAAAATACAACTTTGCCCCCTTGTATAACAAATAACTAATGTTTGTATTAAGCTACTCCTTGAAACTTGATTTTTAACCCCCCACGCAAACACGACGGAGTGTTATAAGTTTGACATATCTGACAGATTTTCTAACCTAGTGGCGGCAGCTGGAAATAATTTGACACCATACAACATGGAGAAGCCCACAAAATGAGGGCAGCACCAGTCGTCCACGTAATACAGGGTGTGTATTCCATACGGGCGAATATCTTAATGACGATTAGTATCGGATCTAAGGAGCCCAACTACATGATTTTTTTTTGAATAGATGAGATTTTTTTTTCATACATAATAATTCAGCACGCAATGTATTATGTCCACATCAATTAGCGTACCTACCTAAACGTCATTACGACATGACGTTTATGTCATGTCAAATTAATTGGATGGTGTACATTGCTGCTTGGCCAGATTTCAAAAATTAATTACTCTTTATTAATAACATTTTTTTACAAAATGATTATCCTATACGATTCGTACCATCGGATACTATAACTGGGTACATTATTCGCCCGTATGGAATCCACACGCTGTATAACTTGTCGTGTATCGTGAACAACGTTGTTACAGTTAGTGTCGTGTAAATCAGTGCTGGAGTAAATAGGGACTCTGTCCTATAAAACGAAGTAAAGTAGTGGCTGGCTTTGCTACGATTTAGTAACTTGGTTGGTAAATAGGAATGTAGGGAAAACAAAAGAAAAAAAAACTAGGAATTTGTAGAAAAAGTTGCCCAAATATTATTTTAATACTTATACGTCTGAAAAGTAATTGCTCGCACCAATGAGTTTATCGGAATTTATGTGCGAACTGTCATTTGATATTTGCCAGTTGCTTTTCGGTGAAGGAAAATATCGTGAGAAAACCGGACTAATTCCAATAAGGTCTAGTTTATCTTTCGGGTTGGAAGGTCAGATGGAAGTCGCTTTCGTAAAAACTAGTGCCTACGCCAAATTCTGGGATTAGTTGTCAAAGCGGACCCCAGGCTCCCATGAGCCGTGGCAAATGCCGGGATAACGCAAGGAGGATGATGATGATAAACTAGAATAATTAATTATACGTCTACCTTTTTACAATAATAAGTATTTGAATATTTCAACAACAAAATGTCTGTATTCTAACAAAGATATTCAAAATCCCTTGAATTACTTTCCTTTTTATTGTTATTCAGACTAATTTCTAGAAATGTTTATTAAATAAATTAAAACATTTATAATATCACTCATAAAATCCTACCTTTTAAGCCTAAGCGTCTTTCTAGACATCTAGCCGCAAAGCACTTTTTTAATCTTTTCAAACCCTTTATTTACATTTTTAAAGCAAAACCCTCACGGGGGCAATAACTAAGGGCCGCTAGCCCCAGGGGCCTGAGTCTGAATTACTTTCCAAATAATCGTAAATTTTCTTAAACTTTTGCCCTTTTGAATAATATTATATCTTCCGAAGTTCTCGTATTACGAATTCACAAGAATCAATTCGCCCTTGAATAAATAATAATCGTTATGTTTTTGATTTTGGTGATGATTCAATGTTAGTAGTAGATGTTTAATTTGAGATGTATAATTAAATAAATATTGGAGGACGCCTTACACAGATCAACCTAGCCCCAAACTAAGCAAAGCTTGTACTATGGGCGCTAGGCGACGATATACTTACTTATATAGATAAATACATACTTATATACATAGAAAACATCCATGACTCAGGATCACAAATAAATGCCCTTACCGGGATTCAAACCCGGGACCGCGGCTTAGCAGGCAGGGTCACTACGCGCTAGGACAGACCGATCGTCGGTCGGTTGTGTAATATAAGTACTTTTAAGTTTGAAAAGTGTAGTCTTATCGTTTCCGTATATTCCGCAGGTTCAAAATACCAAAAATATCAATGAACATCGAAATGATTGTCAAATACATTTTTACATTTTTTTTTATTTGTTTAGAATATTTACTGTTTACACTACCAGTCTTTGATTAATATACAATACCAGTGAGGGCCAGAGAGGTTTCAACTCACTACCCCCACTGCCTACTACTGCTACTGTCTTTGCCAAATTAAGAGTAGTAACTACAAAACTCAAAGAAAATAGCCAAACTTGCATAGGCTTGATGTTCTTAAATTACACCTCTTATATATGCGATAGATCTTTGGCTGTAGGTTCGTACATACTTAGTTGAAGTTTTAACGCGGTTAATGGTGTGCAGTCAGAAGTGTGAGGAAATTTAAGAACTCCTGAATATTCACGGAAAGAAAACTTCTCCTTATCGTTTTGAGAAACGTTTAGGGGGGGTCTTTCAGCACGGATGTGGTATGCACCATTCAGCTTAGTGGAACCCGTTCTCGCCAGTGGTATGCGGATGAATGCACAATAAAATTTAACTTTTTTGGTAGATGACGTCAATGTAGCTTTCAGAGTGGAATATGCATTTTTATGATTATTTTGTTAACCGTTGTACCGTTAACATCGTGAGGAGACCGGACTAATTCCAATATGGTCTAGTTACCCTTCGGGATGGAAAGTCACTCTGAAGGGACTCCACACGGTTTTCATCGATTTTTGACAAGTTTTGAGTTGAAACCCCTATTTCTGCACTACAGGTAGAATTATAAGACCAACGGCTATCGGTTTTTAAATTTTTTATCTCTATTCGTAAGAGCCATATTTTGAAAAAAAAATTAGTAGGTACTTATTTTTTTAGGAATTTTTCAAACATGATCTAAAAAAGAGTTTTATCGAAATTTGATTTTAGTGAAGGGTGTTACGTACATGAAACTGAAATTTTTGGATTTAACTTTGAGTTTTCTAAAAATTCAAGAGAGACTTCAAGAGAGAACTCAAGAGAGAATTTTAAACTAATTAAAACAAAAAAAAAACCAGTTTTTAACCCTAAAGTTGTTCAAATTTGATGCAAAATACCACAAAATAAATTAAAATTTTGAGAAAACCCCCGACCGCGACATAGTGGACCGATTTTCATGAAACATGACTAAAACACTCCCGACTAACTCAGCTTTCAGACAAAAAAAACTAAATCAATCGGTTCATCCGTTCGAGAGCTACGATGCCACAGACATACACACACACAGACAGACAGACAAACAGACAGACAGACAGACAGACATACACACAGATAGACAAACAGACAGACAGACATACACACAGATAGACACGTCAAACTTATAACACCCCGTCGTTATTGCGTCGGGGGTTAACAATGACCTGTGAAGTAATTATGAGATGCTGCTATTTTGTGAAAGACGATGCTGATTTAAACTTTCACGATTATTACACATAATTATTTTTTTAAACCGGGACTTAATCGCGTATAACTACATATTAAACTGACCTCCAACGTTTCAAGGACGGCGTTGTCCCCGTGGTCTCGGAGAAGACTGGCTTGAAATGACATCAACACCTTCTGACAGCCGCGCGAGCTTTTCGAACTACCCGCACTTGGTTTTGATTATCAACTTGAACTGTTTGCGCACTAGGGATGTTACTCTGTCGACATACAACACTGACGATATTCGATTTAACGACTGTCGATATTATTTTCGGCTTACACTTATTAATGACAGGATTCCATGTGGATGAGATCCTAAAACCTTCGTCCCGATTGAAATTGCGATGTTTTTTGATTTCAATGGCTTCACGCACTTTTCTACTGTAGAAATGGCGTTCCGTGGATAGGACTTTAGGGTCATGTAGTTCGATCCAGTGGTTTGGCCCTGACTCTAACAAAAAAGTCCCGGTTTTATAAAATAATTAAAGACGATTCTGTTAATATGGCTTTAGGAACTATCATAAATATCAATTGGATTCAAATCGCAGGGAATGCCCTAAAAAATATACGTAATACATACATACAATCACGCCTGTTTCCCAGAGGGGTAGGCAGAGATCACGGATTTCCATTTACTACGATCCTGACCAACCACTTTCACTTCACACAATTTCATAACGTCTATTTCCAAATATTTCAATATGTTTGAGTCACGGGAGTTTTTTATGAAATAGGAAGCAAACGAGCAGACGAGCCGCCTGATCCGGAACATCAGGGGTGTCACTTACGCGTTGCCGACCTTTTAGAACCCTAAATACCGGCTTCTTGAAGAACCACATAGTTAAAATTGCGATAGTAATATCTTGATCGGAAAAATACATTTAAACTAATATACCCCAGCCACATTGCGTGTCTATCACTTGCAGGTCGGAAGTCTGGAAACACTTTAAACACTCATTCCCAACAATTAGTTTAGTCACGTTCACCTGAACCACACTTACCAGTTATAAGTGTTAAAAAACGTTAATTAACACTCGTGGACACGCGATATTTTTCAAAACTATATTTTAATATTTTAAGTCCAATATTACTATACTTGAGGAAAGTCACTGCTGTATTAGAACAATATTATTAACTGTTTAACCACGTTCTTGTATGTGATTTGTATTTTTTCTGCCTGTTACCCTCCGTGAAATCTTTCTCACTTGATGGTCTCATCGGAAGATCAGCGCTGGAAGTCACCAGGAACACGCTGAGGTGAGGCCATTTCGTGGCACTTCATTCCTTTCTGTCTTGTTGTTATTATGTGTATTTTGTCTTGCCTGAGTTCACGAAAAAATATATTAGTACCAGACCTTTTAGCACAACTTGCCTTGTCGCGCGTTAGTCCATACATCAAGCGCGACTTCAAGTATGGACTCGTGCGCGACCAGGCAAGTTGTTCATAAAGCCCCATTTAGATGGTACGAGTTTCTCGCCCGTTTTGGTCGAGAAACTCGTATGACATTATCGTATGCGATAATCGCCTGGCGAGTATCGTACGAAAACGTTTACATTCGTGCGAGAAATAAAAACTCGCATACGAGTATCGTATGCGATACTCGCCAGGCGATTATCGGCAGGCGAAATAGTTTAGACGGAGAGTTGAATTTTCGGGAGATATTCCCATAACATTTCTCGACTCGTCTAAACCGATTCTCGTATGACATTTCTTCATTTGGCATTAAGTTCGCCTGTTGTAAATTTTTTTTACTGTGCAATTAAGTTTAAATAAATAAATGCGCATTCAGTGGTGGACGACCTCCGCATGGCGCAAAAAGAACTCAATATCGGCTGCTCGCGTGCGGTTTTTACGCAGGTAAGAATTATGAAAGGTGGCATTTTGTGAACATCAAAGCAGCCTTCTGTACTTGTACTATTATTTATTCAATGCTTACATGTAATTTTAGCTATAACTATTAACACGACAATTATCAATATACTGTAGTAAGCTATTGTAGCAGGGCAGGGGGTTGAATTGACCCGATGCTGGTGACAAACTTAACACTTTCGAAACCGGGCTCTACGCGGCGCTACGACATTTTCGCTACATACGGGGAAACCCATGTAATCGGCTACGCTTCTACGAGCGGTGTACCCGACAGTCGGGTTCTTGGTAGCGAAAGTGTTAAACAGTTTCAGAGGAGATAAAATAAAAAAATGGGGACAAAAATCACGAAACAACAATCTAGAAACATCTCCTAAAATGACACTACAGCCTACCGCTTGAAGGGGAGCACTGCCATGCTGAGATAAAACAGTGTAACTGAAAATTAGAGAAAAAATCAAATTATTTTATTACCTACATTTTTTTTTAAGTAGTTACATTACTATATATGCCGAATGCGTCGGGCCAAATTGGCTACCTACTGGGACACCGCCGGGTCGGAGACAGACCAAAGAAGACATGACGGAATAACCTCGACGCATTTTGCAGTGACTGGCCGGAGCAGGCGGCAAATCGATGATAAGTGGCAGAATATAGGGGGGACCCAAAAATGGGCTAGAAAAAAAGTATATGAATTAAAAACCGAAATAGATACCATATATCAAAGAAAAAACGATCGAACTCACTAGTGGCGAAACCGCGAATCGAATCCAAGTCTCCAGCTATCGCAACCTTATTTGCTTACGGCTACACCTTTTTGACCGCCCGATCGCTTGGGGCCTTTGTAGTGTATCTCAAGTTTTTGACAAGAAGCAGATTTTACACATATTCATTAACTCAACCAAAGTTGGGCTTTGTCAGAGAGTTCCTTATTTAAATTACCGATGAATTTAACATTAACGACTATTTCTAGCATTATCATGTTAAAATGTAAGTAACAAAGATTTAAATGGCGCCTTCAGTAAGGATGCGTTCAACTTACAGTAGAGCCGAACTGCGTGGCTGCGTTCGTGTCTCGCAAATGGTCTCGTCGGAATATCAGCGCTGACCTTCGGGTCGGCATTAAATATGCTGCTGAGATGGGACCATTTCGTGATAAACTTTCCAAATCCTTGTACATTTGTAGTTTAAGTCATACTTTATGCATAATGTGTGTAGTTTTTAAGTTTATTGCGAATAAATATTTTGATTATGATTATGATTATAAACGTGCAATTTACATTTTTAAGGGGTGTTATAAGTTTGACGTGTCTGTCTGTATGTGTATGTCTGTCTGTCTGCCTGTCTGTCTGTCTATTTGTCTGTCTGTCTGTGTGTGTGTCTGTCTGTGGCATCGTAGCTCCTGAACGGATAAACCGATTTAGATTTAGTTTGTTTTTGTTTGAAAGCTTAGTTTGTCGGGAGTGTTCTTAGCCATGTTTCATAAAAATCGGTCCACTATGTCGCGGTCGGGGGTTTTTTCAAAATTTTAATTTTGCGGTGTCCTTAAAACCGCATTTTTTTCAGATACCCCGTTTTATCACGCCGTGGTATTCGAAATTACTTCGTAAACAAGTTCATCCAGATTTATGAAAGAAGTTCGTTATAAATAATTTTTAAGGGCAAAAGTTATTTGACGCAGGTGTCCTTTAACATTTTTTCGCGAAACACCGCGGAAGAAATGCAATTATGCAAATTAAAAACGGCTCCGAAGAGGTGGATTGGGTTTTATGTTGTTTCTCATTTTTGTAAATTTTGCTTTATAGGTTTAGTTGGTTTAGCTTCGGCTTGCGTTATGGGGGGCTATTCGTCAATTATATATTCATAAATACTTTTGCCACACACACACACACTCACAGTTTCGTTTCGTTTTCTTTCAACCCCTTATTTGCCAAGAGTGGCACTGAAGCTTTAGTAGTTTCATGTGTTCTGCCTACCCCTTTATGGGATACAGGCGTGATTGTATGTATGTATGTATGTATGTACTTTTGCCCGTGGCTTCGCTCGGGTCAAATTCGAAAATGGCGGACTGCTCCATAAAAATTTCCACTTAAAAATCACTTCAATTCGTCGCTCCGTTTTGCCGTGAAAGACGGACAAACAGACACACACACACTTTTCACTTTGTATTATTAGTATGGATAAGAGATATGGTTGCCGAGTGGATATAACTTCCGATTTTCAATTTCAGAGGTCGTGGGTTCAAATAATAGCTCGTTCCAATAAGTTTTTCAGAATTAACGTACGTATTTACTTACATAATATTTATCATATTGGTCGACATTTACCTACTTAATTACACTTAAACACACTTACCTCAGAGGAATACACACAAACACAATTTTTTTTTTAAATGAAATATTTAAGTTAACAATAGAGCCCTCATGCAAAAAGGGTGGGCTTCTGAATTCAGCAAAAATGCACTGCTGGAAAACTATGCAGAAAAGTGCGTATTTAGAAGAATGGTGGTTTCTACTGTGATTACAATCTAGATGAGAGTTACCACATGCAAAACGTTTACGTGTATTTCAGTTATTTTTTTAGAGTTCCGTAGTCAACTTATAAAGAATCATAAATTTAAAAAATATGAAAAAAATGACTAAAGTAGAACTTTATAAAGACTTTCTAGGAAAGTTATTTTGAACTCGACAGGTTGAACAGTTTTTGAAAAAAATACGGGAAATTACGAAACCCTACACTGAGCGTGACCGTCGTCTTGGCCGGTTTTTCAATTTTACAGAAATATAGGTTAAGCACTCTGTCACTTTGGTAAGTAATCATTTTTTAGGGTTCCGTAGTCAACTAGGAACCCTTATAGTTTCGCCATGTCTGTCTGTCCGTCTGTCCGTCCGTCCGTCCGTCCGTCCGTCCGTCCGTCCGTCCGTCCGTCCGTTCGTCCGTCCGTCCGTCCGTCCGCGGATAATCTCAGTAACCGTAAGCACTAGAAAGCTGAAATTTGGTACAAGTATGTATATTAATCACGCCAACAAAGTGCAAAAATAAAAATGGAAAAAAATGTTTTATTAGGGTACCCCCCCTACATGTAAAGTGGGGGCTGATTTTTTTTTTTCATTCCAACCCCAACGTGTGATATATTGTTGGATAGGTATTTAAAAATGAATAAGGGTTTACTAAGATCGTTTTTTGATAATATTAATATTTTTGGAAATAATCGCTCTTAAAGGAAAAAAAAGTGCGTCCCCCCCCTCTAACTTTTGAACCATATGTTTAAAAAATATGAAAAAAATCACAAAAGTAGAACTTTATAAACACTTTCTAGGAAAATTGTTTTGAACTTGATAGGTTCAGTAGTTTTTGAGAAAAATACGGAAAACTACGGAACCCTACACTGAGCGTGGCCCGACACGCTCTTGGCCGGTTTTTATTGACTGTAATGTATGTACATAACAGTACAAGTATTCGTTTTTTTTTTTTTAATTATAAATGGGGTTACTCTTGACCATTAGTGTTGAAAAGAGGAAGTTCTAAACGACTGGCGGTAAATTAGACCGAAGTGAGTGTTTTAAATTTACACGAATTGCGATCTCGGAAACCGTTCCAACGATTTCGATGAAATTTGTTATGTGAAGGTTTTCGGGGGTGAAAAATCGATCTAGTTTAGTCTTAGCTCCCGGATGAAACGCGAATTTTCGAGTAGTACGAGTACTAATTAATATAACCTAACCAAAAAAAATTTTGAAAAATCCCCCGACCGCGACATAGTAGACCGATTTTTATGAAACATGGCTAAGAGCACTCTCGACTAACTCAGTTTTCAGACAAAAAAACTAAAAATAAATCGGTCCATCCGTTCCGGAGCTACGATGCCACAGACAGACACACACACAGACAGACAGACATACACGTCAAACATAACACCCCGTCGTTTCAGCGATGGGGGTTAAAAATGAAGACTTTCTGCGACTTATGAAATGAAAACCTGGCATCCCCACTCTAAAGGCTATTGTTGACTTGCGTTGTAAATGCAAACCGGTTTATTTTTACCGCTTGTTTATAGTACGGAAAATGGTACTATAACATTCATAATTGAGGCCGGGGTTGTTAAAACTGTAACTTTTCATCATAAAACGTGTATTGTTTTAAAAAAGCTTGTTCTTACATTTTAGAGCTCCATTTTTGTACTATTTTTATCCGAGCGCTGGAGAAGTGAAACTCTTGTTCTTTTCTGCTAGTAGGGCTAACAACATTACACACATATATACATACCTACACACGCCTTTTTCCCAGAGGGGTAGGCAGAGATGACATATTCCCATTTGCTACGATCCTGACAAACTACTTTCACTTTAGCACTTTAATAACGTTCCTCATACATGTTTATTTATTAAAACTTTATTGCACAACAAAGAAACATGTACAAATGGCGGACTTAATGCCAAAAGGCATTCTCTACCAGTCAACCATTGGTTTAAATAGATACATATTATGTCGGTGCTGGAGATAGCTAACAGACACAAATATAATCGTGACATCAATGATAAATGTACAAAACTAAGAATACTACACATACACACACATACAATCACGCCTGTATCCCATAAAGGGGTAGGCAGAGCACATGAAACAACTAAAGCTTCAGGGCCACTCTTGGCAAATAAGGGGTTAAAAGAAAACGAAACTGTGGCCTTGCAGTGACAGGTTGCCAGCCTCTCGCCTACACCACAATTTAACCCACTACTAATACTTATATAATTACATAAAGACAAAACATACAATACATGTTCATCAAAATTAATAATTAATTGTTTATTATTTATTAAACATGTTAAATCGGGTAACACAAGTAAAATTTAGAAGGTCGCTCCTAGCTAGCCTAGGTTCCTGGCTTGAAGACGGTATTACATACTACGCCGGTAGTCCGTGTGGATGAGCCCTTAGCTAATGACGTAGTGAGTGTAGTGTGCAACCCAACAAATGGCAATTGTGCCGAAAGTGAGGGTAGTTTCGCACCGCCCCTGCCGCCGCCGACCCCCGCGCCGAGCCAACGGTCGCAGCGAGCTGCGGCCCGCAGTCTGCGTCGGGATACCATCGGTATCACGCGTACTCAATGAAAATGCTCCTCGTTACGGAGCGAAACATGTCGAGCGACCTTCGACAATTTTACGTGAGTTACCCGAATTTACATGTTTAATATGTCAGTGTCTCACGGTAGTTTTATTATTAAAATTGTTTATTATTTATACGAGTATGTCCTCATCACACAAATAAATTTAATGCCCGTACCAGGATTCGAACCCAGGACCGTGGCTTAGCAGACACGCGCTAGGCCAGACCCGTCGTTAATTTTGGTTAGTTAATGCGACCAGACAAAGCAAAAACACCTAATTTTACTCGCACTTGTGCAACGCATTCCCCAGCCTACTAATTCTCACTTAGTCTAGTAAAAACCGGGAAAGTTGGCTGGTGTAACCGCCAGAGGGCCATAAGTCAGTCCGGCTGCAACGTGAGGATTAATCAGCCTTTAACTACGACCATCCTGTA
The DNA here is from genome assembly GCF_023078275.1 of Leguminivora glycinivorella. Lineage (NCBI taxonomy): Eukaryota > Metazoa > Arthropoda > Insecta > Lepidoptera > Tortricidae > Leguminivora > Leguminivora glycinivorella. The sequence continues at coordinate 2,642,336 of NC_062983.1, forward strand.
TGTCTAAACGACTTATGTATAACAACTTAGGTTATAATAAATTTAAACTTTATTTTAATAGTGTAAGATGGAGTTTACTGGATGGAGGGAGATAGGACCTTTTTGTATTGAAGGGTGGAATATGTTGGTCAGTTTACATTTGAAAAATTTAGGTAAAAAGTAGAGGTGTGTTTAAGTTGTTGTTTATACTTGCTATGTTGTTTCGTGTATTGAGGTGTGCAATAAAGAGTATTTGTATTGTATTGTATTGTATTGTGTGTGAATGTGATTGCAACAGAACTGAACTGAACTGCAGTATGGGGTTCTTCAAAAAAGGAGTGTACAAGTTTATTCAAATATATTGCCGATTCAAATGACAAGTAGCTTGTTGTTTGAACCAAAGAGCACGTAGGCGCTATTTTAACCAAAAAACTTGTTGAACGAACATGAAAACTGGTTGTATTTTCTCTCAGTGTAATGGGTCGGCAACGCGCATGTGACACACCTTGAGTTGCAGGCATCCATAGGTTACGGTGACCGCTTTCCATCAAGCGGACCGTATACTTGGATGACCACCGACGTGGTATAAAAAAAACCGGCCAAGAGCGTGTCGGGCCACGCTAAGTGTAGGGTTCCGTAGTTTTCCGTATTTTTCTCAAAAACTACTAAACCTATCAAGTTCAAAACAATTTTCCTAGAAAGTATTTATAAAGTTCTACTTTTGTGATTTTTTTCATATTTTTTAAACATATGGTTCAAAAGTTAGAGGGGGGGGGGGGACGCACTTTTTTCCTTTAGGAGCAATTATTTCCGAAAATATTAATATTATCAAAAAACGATCTTAGTAAACCCTTATTCATTTTTAAATACCTACACACGACACGTTGGGGTTGGAATGAAAAAAAATATCAGCCCCCACTTTATATGTAGGGGGGGTACCCTAATAAAACATTTTTTTCCATTTTTTATTTTTGCATTTTGTTGGCGTTATTGATGTTCATATTGATACCAAATTTCTGCTTTCTAGTGCTAACGGTTACTGAGATTATCCGCCGACGGACGGACAGACGGACGGACGGACGGACGGACGGACGGACGGACGGACGGACGGACGGACGGACGGACGGACGGACGGACGGACGGACGGACGGACGGACGGACGGACGGACGGACGGACGGACGGACGGACGGACGGACGGACAGACAGACAGACATGGCGAAACTATAAGGGTATAAGTTGACTACGGAACCCTAAAAACGAACTGAAAATGATAATTGTTTGACTTTCGGAAAAGGAAATTCGTAACCTCATGTCGATTTAAAACACTCCTTTCGGTCTGATTTATTGTATCGCCACTCGTTCTGCCCTCCCTTTTTTCCGCACTTGTATCGTAATGTTAGTAATGTACCTACTATACACAAATTTAAATGAGTACTAAAACAGCGACTTTGGACAGTGGACACCCTAATTGCCTTCGTCTTAGGTGCAATGCTTCCACGCGTATGGTTTTAAAAACCTAGTAGCCCTCTTTTTAACCGACTTCTTTACTGAAAATAAAGAAGGAGGTTATAATTATATTCGGGTTCATTTTATGTATGTTACCTGATTACTCTGAGACCTGTGGTCCAATTTCAATAATTCTTTTTTTGTTGCAATAATTCTTTGGTGGTTGGTGGTTTCATTTTTTTTTATACTACGTCGTTGGCAAACAAGCATACGGCCCGCCTGATGTAAAGCGGTCACCGTAACCAATGGACGACTGCAACTCAAACAGTGTCACAAGCGCGTTGCCACCCTATTAGAAATATTAATCATATTAATCTGGAGCTGTTCTGATGATTGGTTCCATGAAGAGTTGAGGGAACTCCTCAAATTTTGAAGGCACGTGTATGGTGATTTCCGTGTTTTCTTAAGTAGCTCGAGTAGTTTCTCTCGAAAACTAGCACTTTCATAAAGTGAGCCTCATGATGATGATTGTTCTTTTTGAAGTCGGTTGTATTTTTTTGTAAATAGTTTTTCTTATTCATCAAAGTATTCGGCCACCTAGGTAAGTACTAGAGTCACGTGACTCACGTGCGCGGATCACGTATCGATAAGTACGGAAAGATGTTACACCGAAGACACGTCGGATCGGTATCTAAATGTGAGAACAGACAGGGTTTGTTATGGTTTTCTTTGGATTTATTTATTAAAAAAAAAAAGAAATCCTCGACATTGAGGACCAATTTTCATTCAACATAGCTAAGAACACTCCCGACTACTTCCGCTTTCAAACAAAAAAATACGAAATCTCCGTTCGAAAGATACGATACCACAGACAGACAGTACAGACACACACATCAAACAGACAGATAGACACGTCAAACTTATAACGTCCCCTCGTTTTTACGTCGGGGGTTAAAACAAATGACAATGAATTCATCAGCGTCGTTCTGAGATATTGACAAAACTAATTCATATTTATATTATAAATATCTGGGCAACCGAGCTTCGCTCGGTTCTGTTTCGTATCCTTGACATGTGTCGCCATCTAGTTCAAAAATGAATAGTACCTACATCGAGCGAAAGAATTCTCAGCCTTAACAACACAACTACTCCACACGAGATGGCGCGCATTTCGCCACAAAAACTCAAATAGTGTATTTTCTATTCGTTTTAGCCTTGACCTGTGTCGCCATCTAGTGTTTGCAATAAATAGTACTTACATCGACCGAAAGAATTCTGTCTTAACAGTACAACTACTGCACACGAGATGGCGCGCGAAGAAAAACGCATAACTCGAAAATTCGCGTTTTCCGGGACCTAAGGATAAGTTAGACCGATTTTTCACTCCCAAAAACCCCCACATAACAAATTTCTGCGAAATCGTTAGAGCGGTTTCCGAGATCGTCAGTGTAAATAAATATATATATAAATAAATAAATAAATATACAAGAATTGCTCGTTTAAAAGTATAAGATATTATCAGTAATTTATCACTATTTGACGACCGGTCTGGCTTAGTAGTCGGTAGTGACCCTGCCACCCTGCCTACTAAGCCCAATGGTCCTAAGTTCCAATACCGGTGAGGGCATTTATAGTATTTGTGTGATGAATACAATACATATTTGTTTCTGAGATTTTTTTTATTATTATTATTATTTCAAAATCAATTATTTTTAAGGACGAAATTATAGTAGTAGCAGCAAATAAACACTTTATTGCGCAAAACACATTACATAAAGTACAGAGAATATAATAAGAGTGTACCAAGGTGAACTTTTCCCTTTAAGGGATCTCATCTCTTCCAGCTAACCATGTCCCAGTCATCTCGATAAAGAATGTGCATAATCGTAGATCTGAAACGTTGAAATCAGTGTTCCATTTATTCGCACCAAACATCAAAGTATTGGAGTACAATTGTCACGTGCACAGATCACGTCTCCACGTACGGAAAGATGTCACGACGAAGACACGTCGGGTTGGTATAGAATAGCACGTCTCCACTAACTTACGTATATAATGGATGTTCCTGATTTCGTGTGACTATGAATATTACCCTTTATGCATCATCATCCTCCTCGCATTATCCCGGGATTTACCACGGCTCATGGGAGCCTGGGGTCCGCTTTGACAACTAATCCCAAGATTTGGTGTAGGCACTAGTTTTTACGAAAGCGACTGCCATCTGACCTTCCAACCCGAAGGGTAAACTAGACCTAACTGGAATTAGTCCGGTTTCTTCACGATGTTTTCCTTCACCTCGATATTAAATATCAAATGACATTTCGCACATAGATTCCGAAAAACTCGTTGGTGCGAGCCGGGGTTCGAACCCGCGACCTCCGGAACGAAAGTCGTACGTCCTTATCGCTAGTACCCTTTATTATAGTGATATTAGAGCGAGACGCCGCGAAAGGTAGTCTGGCTCTGTCGTACCAATACGCAAGAGCGATAGAGATAGATATCTACGAGTGTTTCGTTTCGTGAGCGTTTGTGCCATTCGGCTAAAAAAAAAAATTTAAAATTTAATCTGTTTATTTCTAAGAAACGTACATGCATTTATAATATACTTAACTGCTAATCTTAAATTGAAAAGATTATTTGAGTTAAGGAGTCTAGTTACATATGAATTGTTATTTATTTTATTTATACATAATTAAGTTTTTTCGTTTTTAATAAGTGTTTTTCAGTATATAACGAGCTTGGCTACAGTAGGCCTAGCACATGATTGCCGCGGGAGTATGTCGCCGCGAGATAGATCACACGTCTTCTTCTAACTGTATTAATGACATAAGGACGGGTAGTCTATCTCGCGGCGACATACTCCCGCGGCAATCATGTGCTAGGCCTACTGGTTCGACTTTCTAATGAGTCTATCAATTCATACCCAGTACGTACCCAGTTACGTATTGTGGGCTAGCGATTACGATGCTACGCCTCCAGTTTAGCTTCGACCAAAATTAAAAACACACAAAAAAAAACCTCAACTCTGTCTTCTCAATATCAAATATTACTTAATTTTAACGCGCAGATAAGTGCCACAAAATGGATTTCCGATCGCTGTAAAATGGAATGAAGATGTAAAAGATATTCGCTATTAAATATTATAAAAGTCCGTGAGCAATTAGTAGCTTTCCGGGTGTCGGTAATTCAGCCGGAACGGCGGTGCGGTTACAGTGCGGGCGGAGGCGGCAGCGGAAGCGGGTATCTTAACGGCCCTACTACCCATCAGTTCCCTACAAGTAAAAAGACATAACGCCGAGTAACTGACTAAGGGTCACTTGCACAGTCACCGGCATAAAGAAATGATGATTTCTGTACCTTGTCACTTATAATTAATTGTTTGACAATTTCGTATATTGACATTTCAAACAAGATGTTAATATGACAATGTACAGAAATCATCACATATTTTTGCCGGTTACTGCACTACCGAAAATGAAGGGTGAACCCGAGGTTAATCTACCATTTTAAATGGAATTTGACAATTGACAGCCTACTAAGCTTGAGTTAATCGGGTAGTTCAAGTGGCTTTAACGCCGTGTCTTGCGTGGGCGACGGTCGCGCGACCGTCACCGTCGCGTCTCATGCTTCCATATCGATAAGGTTTGATTTCGTATGCGTCGCATCGCCGTCGCGCGACCATTGCGCGACCGTCGCCCACGCAAGCCACGGCGTAAGACTTTCTTTTTCTTCTTAGAATATTCGCGTCCACTGTTGAACATAATAAATAATATGTGTCTTTCATGGATTTACCTTCCATTCCATATGCGGCGGTTCTGTGCCAGGTCAGCCCTGCCGTCTTTTTCATGTCGTCCGACCATCTAACAACTTGATTTACCGTCACTTCAGTAAAACGTTGAGATCCGGGAAATATTACTCAATGTGGCCTTTTAGGCTATTGCATAGGTGGGTCACTTGATCTGTTAAATTATGGTGATATGCCACTCTCAACTCACATTTTGACATAGAGTGAAAAAAGTAAATACCTTTTATTTTAGAACTAGATATGCTGCTAAGAATACCTAATGATATTCAGACACAAATTACCACATGGTTGGTCTCGGTTTGCCACACGTCGCGTGATGATGTATGAAGCGTTTTTTTTCCGCTTCAGCACCCGCTCCGCTCATCACCATAATCACCCCGCGCATTAAATGGCAAAATCACCCGCAATGCAGATAAATGTCATATTTTGTATTTAAATTTAAGTAACGCGTTTAAATGCGCTCATCAAGCACGCGTAACTCTGGAAAACGCATTGGCACATGATCGTGTTAAAAGTCTTTTATGAAATTAATATGGATGCTTTTATGACGCTTGTCCGACTCATCAATGAGTTTTTAGGAAATTATGAACGATAAATAAATAAATAAATGAATATTATTGGGGACACCTTACACACAACGATTTTTTTAATTTATCAACTGGGTAAATCCACGTATAACCTAACCTAACTACAAAATTAAAATTAAAAAAAAATACCCTCGACTGCGACATAATAGACCGATTATCATTAAACATGGCTAAGAACACTCCCGACTAACTCGGCTTTCAGACAAAAACAAACTAAATCTAAATCGGTTCATCCGTTCGGGAGCTACGATGCCACAGACAGATACACACACAGACAGGCAAACAGACGCAAGTCAGCAACAGCTTTTAGAGTGGGGATGCCAGGTTTTAATTTTATAAGTCGCAGAAATTCTTAATTTTTAACCCCCGACGCAAAAACGACGGGGTGTTATAAGTTTGACGTGCCTGTCTGTCTGTTTACTAATATTATAAATGGGAAAGTGTGTGTGTCTTGTTTGTCCGTCTTTCACGGCAGAACGGAGCGACGAATTGACGTGATTTTTTAAGTGGAGATAGTTGAAGGGATGTAGAGTGACATAGGCTGCTTTTTGTATCTTGAAGCCGCTGGCAAAAGCTAGCAATTAATAAAAACACGCTGGCCGCATCTCCCGCCACGCCTCCCTGAATGACGTCATACGTAGGGCGCTTGCTTCCGTCAGCGTGCCGGCCATCCTAGAGCCGAACGGTATCGCACGTGACGACGGCAAGCGACCTGACGGTATGACGCTCATTCCTTGGAGGCTGCGGAGGTCGCTGATATGGGACGCGACATGCGTTGATACGCTGGCGCCGTCCCACCTCTATGCGACCTCGTCTAATGCTGGAGCTGCGGCGACAACTCTAGAAGCAATCAAAAGGCGCAAATACTCCGCCCTTAGTGACGGGTATATATTTGCGCCTTTTGGAGTAGAAACTCTTGGGCCGTGGGGGCCAAGCGCTAAAAATATAATGAAAGAAATATCGCAACGCCTGGTTGACGTATCCGGTGACCAGATGGCTGGCAGCTACTTTGGCCAGCGAATAAGTTTGGCCATTCAAAAAGGCAACGCTGCCAGCCTACTGGGCACCATCACCTCCGAGGATGATCTGGGGAGCATTTTCTATTTGTAATTATGTAGTTTTAAATTAAATTGTTTAGTTTAAGTTATATATAAGTCATTGTCTTGTGTTTTTTTTTCTGATGTATACCATGTTTATAGCAATAAAGATTGTTATTATCTCAATAAAAACGTACCTACCTGACTAACTAAAATTAGGGTAAGAAGATTTTGCTTTTGGATTTGTGTACTTAACATAGCAAAAAGGAGTGTACAAGTTTGTAATGGGTTAGCAACGCACACGTGACACTTCTTGAGTATAGATGACGGTGACCGCTTTCCATCAGGCGGACCGTATGCTTTTTTGCCACCGACGTAGTATTAAAAAAAAAGTTTTTTTTTGTGAGAACACAGGCTAAATCGTCAAATGACGACTGGTCTGGCCTAGCGCGTAGAGACCCTGCCTGCTACGCCGCGGTCCCGGGTTCGAATCCCCGGTAAGGGCATTTATTTGTGTGATGAGCGCAGATATTTGTTTTTAAGTCATGGATGTTTTCTATGTAATATAAGTATTTGTATACTAGTAAATATATTGTTATTATTATTATTTTTTTTTTTATGGGATAGGAGGCAAACGAGCAGACAGGTCGCCTGATGGTAAGCGATCACCGCCGCCCATGGACACCCGAAACACCAGAGGTGTTGGAGGTGCGTTGCCGGCCTTTAAGATGGGTGTACGCTCTTTTCTTGAAGATTTGATTTTATTAATAAATAAATAAAATATATTTTAAGAACCACAAGTATGCTATCGATTTAACTTTTGGAATAGTTATTTCAAATATTTTTGCAGCAAGAATAATATGTTGAAAATGCTTATCTCATTTTATTTTTAACAGGCGAGCTTCCACTGTCAAGCCTGTCATTTAATGCGAAATGAATCACTTCTGATACTTTTAACTTTTTATTAATAACTTGATGCTTTTGTAAATATGGGAGCGAAAGAAGATATTTAGCATAGGTTCCGTATGATATTCTGATGTCCACTGGACCTTCAATGCGAGTAAGTATTATTATGTACGACTTTAGATGACAGTCTGCAACAATAGTTTAGAAAGTAACATTTTATATTGCCATTTGCCACAATGAGAAATTAAGAGGATACGGTAGCGAAAATGCTAAAATGGAAAGGAGCCCCCTTTCAACTTGGGAATTTTAGTCAAATATACAAGTGTTATTAACTAGATTTATCGAAACAAAAATTGTCCCTTAAGAACAACTCAGTCAAAAGATATTTCAAAAAAATCTTTAAAATCGAGGTTCCGCTCTCGACTCTTTCCTCCTTCAAAACTTAATCAATCGGAACGAAATTTGAGAATCTGAATAACAATGAAATAATCTATGTCGGACCGTTTAGCTTTTATGGTTAATTGTTACAAATCTTGAGTATCACACCTTTTTTTGCACCACAATGAAAAAGGCCGTTTTTGGAAATTTTTGATTGGCTCTAGAGTCTTTAAAAAGCAGAATATCAAAAAAATCAAAACGGTCCGACACAGATAAAAATAATAACAATCTGTGTTGAAAAAATCATTAAGTATTCTATCTTCAAAAACCAAGGAGGAAATAGTCGAGAGCGTTTGTATGAGAATTGACCCCTACCGTATCGTCTTAAAGTCTGTATTTATACCTCTGCCACACTATGCCCTTCGCACTGCCCTCTGCGATGTTGCCCTCTCCGGCCACACACTGCCCTACTCGCGCGATAATGGCAGTAGGTTGTTGCCGACTGGCGCCAAAAAACCAACAAAATACTCAAAATAGGGAGCGGTGGGTATGTCGAGGAGCACATTATGCCTCTGCCTACTTCCCTCGCTGCTTCCGATCTCGTCGTTTGTGGCAGTATTAAAAATATTTCATGTAAGTATATGGCTACTACTAGTATAGGTTAGGTAGGTTTCCACGCCATCACGCTCTGAATGACATCATACGCAGGGCGTTGATTTCAGCTAACGTGCCATGTTTGCTTGAGCCTCCGGGTCTTAGCCGGTCTGATGGCAAGAGGCCGGATGGTATGACCCTGGTGCCCTGGGAGAAAGGGAAGTGCTTGCTGTGGGATGCTACATGCGTCAGCACTTTTGCTGCTTCCCACTTAGGTCGCACAGCGGGGTTAGCGGGGTCAGCAGCTGAATCAGCCGCCCTTAAAAAGCGAGAGAAGTATGCGTGCTTGAGCGGGTATTTGTTTGTGCCTCTCGCGGTGGAGACCACTGGGTGTTGGTGCTCAGAGGCGCGGTCCTTCCTAAGGGAGCTCGGTAGTCGGTTGCGTGCAAAGGGACTTGATCCACGCTCCGGGTCATTTCTGGTGCTTATGCGGTGATTATCCATCGCAGTTCAACGGGGGAACGCTGCGAGTGTGCTGGGTACTTTTGCGCCGGGAATGACTCGTGGGGGGCTGTTCGACGACTGAATAATAGGGAGATGTATATGGTTTAGTTTTTGGATATTGTGTTTCTTAGCTTTTAAGTATTAATTATTGTTAATTGTATTTTGTATTATTGTGTAATTTTGTATATTTAGAATGAGTATAGGTACATATATGTAGGCACCTAGGTATAATAATAATAATATTGCAAGCTTTACCTACTAAGAACTGCATCTATATACGGACCTCTATATCTTCATACTTTTCTTTATTAAGTATATCTTTTTTTTACGTGCCAGTTTAATTGAGAAAGAAAGAGGGAGTTATTTTCCGTAAAATATGACATATTTAATACCTACCTAATCGATGGAATCAGGCGTTACTTTGCGAAAATCGATGTTAATCGTAAACTAGAACTTTCCTTTGCTAATCCGCGAATAGATAACGTGCAAGTCAATCAGTGCTAACCTGTTATAATTACTTGCGTATTTTTTACATGCAATTAATTTTTCCACCCTCCCACCGCAAAAATAAAAATAATTAATAATTATAATAATTAATAATTTATTTGCGTATTTATTTTTATTTAGGGTGGGAAAATTAATTGCATGTAAAAAATACGCAAGTAATTATAACAGGTTAGCACTGATTGACTTGCACGTTATCTATTCGCGGATTAGCAAAGGAAAGTTCTAGTTTACGATTAATACCTACCTGTCAAATATTATGAGATTAGCTCACTCTGTCTCTCCTCTCCTCCTATCGGTTTTGCGTACAAATAGGGCTATTTAATTTTGATGGTTGAACCCTAAAAACTAGTAGTCCGTAAAATATGCCCGTCGCTTTTTCAACAATACACGAACTGGCGATGTCGCCCGCAGAGAGCGATAACGCCAGAGTATACTTTGTTTGTTAAAATTGTAAAATGACGATACATTTGATGACAGTGCTTGCAGCTGATGGGCTTTTTTATCCTGGTTTATTTTGACTTGAAGTGACTTAAGTGTCTACACAAAATTGTGGAATGAGCTACCTTCTGAGGGTGTTCCCCTTGTGCTATGACATGGGGTTCTTCAAGAAGCAGGTATTTAGGGTTATCAAAGGTCGGCAACGCATAAAGTGACTCCCTGATGTTGCTTATGTTCATGGGCGGCGATAACTGCTTCCCATCAGGCGGCTCGTCTGCTCGTTTGCTGCCTATTTCATAAAAAACTTCTAAGTACATATATCATTGATTCCGTAGCCTTTTGACGCCTACAATCATTCCAATCCCTCCAAAAATATTAGATGTGCGTTATCAACCCTAGAACACTTTTACATCGTCGTTGAGCTCTGACAGCCTCATTTACAGAAGGAACTCAAAAATATAAAATAGAGTTCCGTCTATTGTCCTTTGAGTCGTCGGCAACCCAAACCCTCCTTGGAACTTGTACAGTCAGCTGCGGAGAAAAGTAGACCCCCTTGCATACAAATTTGTATGGCAGGGGGTCTCCTTTTCTCTGCAGCTGACTGCACACTCCTCTTTCAAGATGGCAATCGCTTTCGTAAAACTAATGCCTATGCCAAACCATGGGATTAGTTCACAATTTGTCACAGCGGACCTCAGGCTCCCATGAGTCGTGGAAAATGCCGGGATAACGTAATGAGGATGATGGTGAGGATGATACCTACTGCAATATGTTTCATGTAACGGTTGTAGCACCTTGTTTAAATGCAACAGTACAAGCAATGCATAAAGGCAGCGCCAGAGCTGTTTGTACGACAGATTGCAGGTGCGACCGCGGGCTGATTTATACAGCGATTTGTCATGCGATGCGGACCGCTGGCGGTGGGGACAGCTAGGGCGCCTATGTAGGTACGGAATTTACCTGTGTGTGTATTACTGTTAGAGTCTGGGAAATACAGCTTTATTGGTTAATGAAACACCATCATCCTCCTTGCGTTATCCCGGCATTTGCCACGGCTCATGGGAGCCTGGGGTCCGCTTTGACAACTAATCCCAAGATTTGGTGTAGGCACTAGTTTTTACGAAAGCAACTGCCATCTGACCTTCCAACCCGAAGGCTAACTAGGCCTTATTGGAATTAGTCCGGTTTCCTCACGATGTTTTCCTTCACCGAAAAGCGACTGGCAAATATCAAATGATATATTAAACTCAGTTCAGAAAAACTCATTGGTACGAGCCGGGTTCGAACCCGCGACCTCCGGATCGAAAGTCGCACGCTTTTACCGCTAAGCCACCAGCGCTTATAATGAAACACCATAGATACTAAATTACAGAATGTTTATTTCGACACCTGACTCCTTCAGCACAACTTGGGTTGTCGCGCGCGAGTCCATACATCAAGCGCGACTTCAAGTATGGACGCGCGCGACAAGGCAAGTTGTGCTAGAGGGTCTGTTGTCTTATAATCAATCTAATATAAATATAGGTATGTGCCGTTACATATAAGTATTTGTACAGCGATTTGTCAGCTAGGGTGCCTGCGTAGGTACGGAATGTACCTGTATTATTATAAAGTTTAGGGAAATAATATTAATTAGACATATAGTGATGTAGGGAACAAATCAAATTATTTTATTAAATATTTTTTGATTTGTCTTTTTTAAGTAGTAACACTACTATAAATATAAATTTTATAAACTGAAATAGATACCATACACTAAAAAAAGCGATTAATCCCACTGGTGGCGAAACCGGGAATCGAACGGTGGTGTAGCGGTTTATCACGTCAGCCGCGTTAGCTGGAGACACGAGTTCGATTCCCGGCTTCTCCACCAGTGCGCTTGATCGCTTTTTCTTTAGTGTATGGATAGACTTATATGTACCGTGATTACTTTTTTTTTGTCTAGCTCCCGATTTTTCGATGTATCGTGGTCAAGCGAAACTTCAAAACTCTTTTAACCTGTTCATTGCCGATATCCGCATTCGCATTACAATTTAACATATGTCGTGACGCAAATTCGAGTCTTCGGTGCGGAAGCCCAAACCATCCAGCACATAATTCAAGACTGCCCTATTACACGCTATGATAACCATATGTTCCATAAGATCTTTTGTAACCATATTAATTTATAGTGTAATTTTTATCATGAAATGAAGAAATCTAATCTAATCTAATCTATATATGTTCATTGTGATTAAACGATTATTATTAGTATTATTCATTCATTCATTATGCCGGCCCTCTTGAAGACCTGTGGCCCGTTTCTCGAAAGGTACAAGCCTTTTATTACAAATGTGTTTCCATGACAACCCATACCATTTGACAGTTCGCGCACTTGTAATACAAGGCTTGTACCTTTCGAGAAACGGGCCCCAGATGGCCACAAAATGACGAAGCCACAAAATGGCTGACTGCTCTTAGTCTAGATATTTAAATAAAATTTTACGTTCTATATTTCTATTTTCTATTAACATGTATGCCATACGAATAAATAAATAAATTCGAGTCTTTGGCAATGAACGGGTTGATAATGTTTGTCGGATAACCTAATGCCGCATTATGCTGATATCAATATAAAAACAGTAATAGATTTTTCAGTACAGATGGGCTTTTTTATACGCACTAGTGCGAGAAGTGGTTCATTATATGTTAGGTCGAAACTTTGGAGGGTCATCTTTTTTTTTTTTATACTACGTCGGTGGCAAACAAGCATACGGTCCGCCTGATGGAAAGCGGTCACCGTAACCTATGAACGCATGCAACGCAAACAGTGTCACATGCGCGTTGCCACCCCATTAGAAACTTGTACATTCCCTTTTGCTGTGTTAAGTACACAGCAAAAAGGAGTGTACAAGTTCCAAGGAGGGTTCGGGTTGCCGACGACTCTAAAGGACAATATACGGAACAAGTTAGTTCCGTAAGTCCTCCCGTCATCAGCACCGCACCCTCGTTGAGCTCTGGCAGCCTTACTCACCGGCAGGAACACAACACTATGAGTAGGGGTAGTAGGGTCATCTGTACTGAAAAACGTCGTACGATACACGTGCGAAAGGAAATTCGTAACTCGTGTCGATTTAAAACACTCCCTTTGGTCGTGTTTTAATTTATCGCCACTCGTTTCGTACTTCCTTTTTTACGCACTTGTATCGTAATATACTATTATAGAACACTTTCTGTATATCTTGCAAAATATAATTTGTATTCTCACTTCATTTCAACATAGAAAATCATTGAAAAACACCAAAAAAAGAAGCTTTCTAGCTTTTGTGCTAAAGGAACAATACACAGGTCCCAAGTGACAAAAAGCTTAGAATAGATAGCAACGAATGCAACTACGTGATTTGGGTCGAGATTTAGGTTTTAGGAAAATTCGACCAATTTTCCATACAAATTTTGTTCCCATTTTCCTCTGTGAATATTAAAATCAAATATTAAGGCAGCTTCTGAGCGAGCTTACTCCATCGTAGGCCACGTCTTTGTCTTTGGCTAGTCTGTGGCCAAGAGTAAGCCCATTTATAATTTAAAAAAAAAGTTCTACACTCTTTAGGGGCTGACAACACCCAATTGCGCAAAATGGATGTTACGTGCGCAGTTTTTTAGACAAACTTTTATATTTAGTAAGACAAGTAAATTATATGTTATTATTCATTATATTTCAACGAATAAGATTGAAATATATTCATTTCACTATATTTCGATACAAGATTTCATGGAGTCGGCTCGATAGAAAAAAAAATGAAAAGATTGGTCTCGAGTTCGTCGTTAAACGGTTCCATGTCGTTCAATTATTCACTTAGTTATATATAATTAATATTAAAATAACAAAAATATACATAGCTGAAACACTAACGAAACATTTTGCACAAATAATGCAATTTCCTATTTTATTTTAATATTTTTCCGTACTTTTCGTACCTAGCCGCCCCCTTTTAGTGACATCGCGCTCTCACTTACTCCCATACGAATAGACAGTGTACGAGCGTTAAGGCCATTGGGTGTTGTCAGCGTCTTAATGTAAAATAGTAAATGACTTATTCCTGTTTTTTTTTTTAGGGTTTCGCGCTAAAATTGAAAATGTATCTACGCCTGTCTGTCTACCCGCATGTCATAGTCATTATACTCAGAAAATATAAAATATATTTTGAACCTTTGGAACGCGGGTGCATTTTATGGAAAAAATACAATTTCATAAAAATACACGTTTTGGATCTGGTATTAAATTTGCTTCGACTGGCAATTCAACTCAATTTAAGACATTTCTTTTACTTTACGGCTTTAGGTGTCTAATTTTTTTTTAAATATCAATAGGCAGAGAGGAAAATGGGGATAACCTTTGTATGGAATAGCGATTCCCACTTCCCCTTTAAGTTATTCTAAGAATAGTGAGGCCATTATTTACCGATGCATCTATTCTGGAGGTGTTCGATGTTTTGTAACTTCGTACCTATTTTATACAGTTCTTATAAAAATACATTTAAAAGTGGAAAATTTCTGCCTTGGGTGAGATTTGAACTTACTGCCTCCAGCGCTCTGCCACCAAGACTACAACCAAGCCAGCGAAATTTTGCACCACTCAAATTTATTCTAAGCCTGGCATTGATTGCATAATTTCATCTTCTAGTTTGTAATAATCAAAAGTTAAAAAAAAAAACATGGTATTTATGGATAATCGGTCCTACATCCGAAATCGGATCGGATAACGTGAAAATGCACTAACTGAACGGTCGTTGACGTCCAACAAACTGACAATCAGTAGACCCCTGTCACAGTATAATAAAGAGTACTATCGTACAGTATGGCCACTCCCGCTCCCCGCTGAAAGTGCCGCCCACCCCCCGCCGTCAAAAACGCGAACAGTCGACCTGTCTCACTCATACAAGCATGGTCCGCGTTCACCTACACGAGCTTAGAATGTGTGCTAGGAACGCGCCTCTTTCATATATTTGATCGCCAGTGTCCGAGGTGTGCCCCTGTATAAAGGATGTCATACGAGTATATTTAATGTGCCTAAGTACCGTCTAATTTAATTTAAGAACAAATAAAGAGTCTATAGCTGGCCCCGTAGCCGAATGGCATTTCTCCGACGCCAAACGAAAGCGATACGCCGCTGGCTCTGTCGCGCCAATACGCAAGCGCGATAAAGATAGATATCTACTAGCGCTTCGTTTCGTGAGCGTTTCGTGAGCGATTGTGCCATTCGGCTAGCCACCCTGAGTCTGTAAAGTTCTACATACATATCCTAAGGGGTTTTAACAAACATGGATTTCTCCGTTCCACATGAAAAGTTTCTGAAGTTTTAAACTTTCTACAAAGTGTGCAAATTATAATTGTGATATGCTTTTATTATTAAATTAAAACGGGACTTAATCGCGTAAAACTTACGTTTTATACCATCCCGTCTCATACCATCGGATGTCGTGAGTGTTGTATGTAGGCAGAGTGGCAACCCTAGCGTAAAAGTGACTGATGACAATCAAGTGCGGGTAGTTCGAAAAACTCGTACAGCTAGAAGATGTTGATACAACTCCCAGCCAGTCTACCCGTGACCACGGACGTAATGTCATGTCCGAAACGTCGGGTTAAATATAAAACGTAAGTTTTACGCGATTAAGTCCCGTTTTAATTTAATAATATGAGTGAAGATCGTGTTAGTTTAAATCAATATGTGATATGCTTTTATTATTTTCATGATATACTCATTTTTACTTAGTTCGATATTTTACCGATCTGTCAGCGCCAAAAGTAGGTAATTATTCATTCTAAACACTGCCCTTTATCGCCACGAGTTCCGGTCCTGAGCTAGTCTTATCCAGTTGTGGTTCCGTAGCCGAATGGCATTTCTGCGACGCGAAACGAAAACAAACCCCGCGAAGGGTAATCTGCCTCTGTCGCGCCAATACGCAAGAGCGATAGAGATAGATATCTATGAGCGTTTCGTTTCGTAAGCGTTTGTGCCATTCGGCTACGTACAGTCAACCAATTGGAACCCTAGGCCACTGTAGAACTATGTCATAGTGACGTTATTAATCAGATTGTGAGAAATCTCTTACTGCTTGTTATTTTGACATGGTTGTAGAGTGGCCTAGGGTTCCAATTGGTTGACTGTACCCAGCAACCTTCCGGATGTCGTCCACCTAACGAGCTAATGGATGCCAAGCGCTTCTTACGCCTGTAAGTCTGTTCCGTCAACATTTTAGTCCATCTGCCATCACTCTGACTAGCAATATGTCCCGCCCAACACCATTTTAGTTTGGTAATGACGAAACCCACGTCTTGCACCTTAGTATGACGATCGATCGCGCCACTCCTCACTCCATAATTTATATCAATGATTGAATTGGTATGACAATGAGTGTCAATCCGCGGCAAGAATAACATGAGTCACGATTTTATGACGTTCCATTTTATTCACGATGCACGTTCAGTGATAATCTATCTCTAAATAAGTGTTACTTTCCCGATATATGCATAGATTCTTTCATTTGCAGCTGTGGTTCAAATAAACAATAAAGTCGGGACTCACGTTACTTTTACGTGGATTCACCCATAACGTCTATGACTACATACATACAATCACGCCTGTATCCCATAAAGGGGTAGGCAGAACACATGAAACTACTAAAGCTTCAGTGCCACTCTTGGCAAATAAGGGGTTGAAAGAAAACGAAACTGTGACATTGCAGTGACAGGTTGCCAGCCTCTCGCCTACGCCACAATAGCCGTGGTTCAAATAAACAATAAAGTCGTGACTCACGTTACTTTTACGTGGATTCACCCATGACTTATAGTCGTATCTACTATCTATGGAAATATGTCAGAATCGCCTAAAATCGTACCCGGTGACCGCAAAGCAATTACACTTGATAGCCGTCAACTAAAAGCCGGGGCTAAAAAGCTTTTTGCGTAATCCAATCATTTTCTATTGTTATTTCATTATGGTCTTTGGATAGTTTTAACTATGCCTGAAAGGTTTATCCTCGTCCTGCCCAGTGTGATTTTAAAAGGACATTTTTCATTTTTTTTTTATGATAGGTACAATAGGTAGGTACAAAGAGTTTATTTAGATGTACAAATTGTACATACAAAAATTCCAAAACATATTATATGCATGCATTGCATGGGTTGCCCGTGTGGTGACGGGGTTGCCCGCGTGGTGACGGGTTAAGAATTTCACCACCCCCTTTCTTCCCGTGGGTGTCGTAGAAGGCGACTGTGGGATATGGGTTAAATTGTGGCGTAGGCGAGAGGCTGGCAACCTGTCATTGCAATGTCACAGTTTCGTTTTCTTTCAACCCCTTATTTGCCAAGAGTGGCACTAAAACTTGAGTAGTTTCATGTGCTCTGCCTACCCCTCCATGGGACACAGGCGTGATTGTGTGTATGTATGTATGTATAATTTCATGCTCAAGAATCTCAATATATAAGTATAGGTTACTTCGAAGCTGAAGTTTGAAGTGCGGGTTTTAATAATAAAATGCCTAAAAGTATGAAAATAAAACAAATATCGTTTGTTACATTTCTTATCTAACATGAGTGGGGATGATAAGACACATATGATTAGACACATACCTAATAATAACATAAAATTGTGTATCCTAGCCATAAATAATTTGAAACCGATTTAAATAAAATAAATGACAAGAAGGTATTTCAAGGTATGACAATAGCGTTTAAAGACTTTCAGGTTCTCTCTACCAAAATCACTGCAAAGTTACCTTGGACATATTTAAGTTAGTCACTAAATAAGCAACAACCCGCAGAGCTTTATAAAATAAAATGTGTCCACGAAATTGCATTTCGTTATCTTTTGCGGTGTAAAAGTGAGGATTTTCGTTATGAGCTCATTCGTCTTGTGTGTCTGTGGTTTAGTGCAGTGCAGACGAGCAGGCGACAAGCGCGGTTTAAAAATATTTTGTGTATGATTGTGTGTATGTTCTGTGTGTTGTGTGTGTATTTATTTCCTTTTTTTAACCTCCGACGCAAAAACGAAGGGGTGTTATAAGTTTGTCATGTCTGTCTGTCTGTCTGTCTGTCTGTCTGTCTGTGTGTGTGTCTGTCTGTGGCATCGTAGCTCCCGAAGGGATGAACCGATTTAGATTTAGTTTTTTTTGTTTAAAAGCTGAGTTAGTCGTGTTCTTAGCCATGGTTCATGAAAATCGGTCCACTATGTCGGGGTTTTTTTTTTTCAATTTTTTTTTCATTGCCGGTGGCTATAATTCCGTGCTTGAACCCGGAAATCTTCAAATCAAGGGTGAACAGGCATCTTCTGGGCAAGTTCACTCAATCATAGGCCACGTCTTTGTCTTTGGCTAGTCTGTGGCCAAGAGTAAGCCCATTTATAATAAATTATTTTAAAAAATAAATTTCGATAAAAGTCCGGAAAAGAGGGGGACGAATTTCTGTGTGGTATTTTATCACTCAAGAAGGCCAAGAAGTGGTTAATTATGTGCCTGGGTCGAAACATCAAAGGGCCATATGTACTGAATAAACGTCGTACGATACACGTGCGAAGAGGAAATTCATAACTCGTGTCACAAACTTTTGAGTTGATCTATGAGAGACACACATTTTCTCCATAAATTGTTTTAACATAGCTCAAACGGCGTGGGCAGCGTTTTCAATTAAAGCTCTTAATAGCCATCGGATGTCCGACTTGTTTAGCAAATAATCGTCATATTTCAACCAATTCACACAAAATCTCAACAAATTATATACTTTATCAAAAATTGATAAGGTTATCAAAAAGCACTCTCTTCATATGTGAAAACCGTAGGAACAACTGTGCCAAGTTTCAACGCTTATTCAGAAAATACATGGTTCCCATAATGCAGGGTTCTTGACATTGCAATATCGTCTTCAGTAGGATACTATAAAAAAATATGTAATATATTATATGACATTCTTACAGAGATTGACTGAGTCCCACGTTAAACTCAAGAAGGCTTCTGTAATTGTGGTTAAGTACTCAGACAACGACATTTATAATATACAAATACTTACACAGAAAACATCCATGTCTCAGGAACAAATATCTGAGCTCATCACACAGATATATGCCCTTACCGGGATTCGAACCCGTAACCGCGGCGTAGCAGGCAGGGTCACTACGCGCTAGGCCAGACCGGTCGTCAAAACTACTAAACTATGAAACGCCCGTCTGCCCTGCCCTGTTTAGTGCTTATGTGTATTTTTAATCACGCAGCCAGGGACCAGGGTTTAATTCCACTGCAATCCTCTCCATTGCATCTTTCCTAATTAAAAATGTATATAATTTTCTTGTTGTTTAGTTTCTTAAGCGTCGGCTTTACCACCTGCCTGTTTTATGAAACTTATATGAAATGAAATGAAAATGAAAAATATTTATTGCTTTAAACCATACATTACATTTCATATATAATGATAGTAACACGAAACATACTTATGATACACGAAATATATTGTAGTTAGAGGTGTTTTTTTAATGTTTTACATGTTGCATTTATCAGTGATGAGAATGTTAAGGTGTGTGATGTGACAAGAGTGGATAGAATAAGAAATGAATATATTAGAGGAAGCCTGAAAGTTGCGCCTATAATAGAGAAAGTAAGGGCGAAGTTTAGCGTGGTACGGTCATGTGATGCGGAGGGATGAGAGTCATGTTACGAAACAAGTATTACGGATGAGTGTGGACGGAGGAAGCGGGAGAGGAGAACCGAAGAAAGGGATGGACTGTGTGAGATGTGATATGGAACGAATGCAAGTGACTGATGAGATGACGTCCGATAGGGATGTATGGAAGAAAAAGACATGCTGCGCCGACCACAAGTAATTGGGATAAGGGCAAGCGGATGATGATGTTATGAAATATTCAATTCTTAAACTATCTAAATAAATATTATATATTTATTGGGGAGTGGGAGGAGGAGGGGAGAGTTGATACGTCTCTTTACTGCGATATATTTAGGAAGTTACAGCAAGGATCATGTTGCATAATTATATCTGAAATAGCATGACAAGTTCGTACGTTTCCGTAACGATACAAAGGCAAATATTTTCGCATTACATCTGTATCAGATTAAACCATACCATTATTAAAATTTGTAGAAAGTGTTACACTTACTTGGCTATAAACAAATCGTCTGTAATTCTAACTAAATTAGGTCCTCACAGTTTACATAAGAACAAATGTGGAGGTAAAGAGCAGCGATTTGTATTATCTAGGAACAAACAAATAAATTCCAATTGGGCGATAAAGGTGCAGCGATCGGCGGGATCTAGACGAATGGACGGATTATGGCCGTGAGTGCCCGCAGACTGAAGAAAACTTAGAATAGTTTAGAAACAATAACATTATACTATAATTGCATTCAATTTACTATAATCCAATGGTCACAGGATGCAACCCCAAGACACCTTGGTGTGTAAAGTAATTTTGAAATTTCCAAATTTTTTCGTTGTTGTTTTGGTCATTACTTTTAGGTCACTTGCTTAATATTATGTTATATTTAGACCTACAGTAATTAATTATTACAATTCATTATTTTGTTTTTCCTTTTTGCAATAAACTGATTGATCAATTTGTGTCACAAAATGTAACCCTGAGGAACACCTTGTATAGACACTGCGCAATTTTCAAGTTTATTTTTAAGTTCCTATTTTGAGTTTTTAAATTGTCTCGATTTTCCAAAGGAGCGATATTTAAGCTCTTTAATTTTAATTTTATTTTAAATTAAACAGTAAGGATAGTAATGGCGTTGCATAATTCATTCAAATGCTTTAGACTAGTCAACGAAACAAAATACATAGAATCGTGCAGCTATCGGTGAGATTAAGACGAATTGAAAGATTGATGAGCACAATTATTATAAAACCACAAATAGTAAATTGTACAACAAGGGCATGAAGGGCATTTTTACCCGAGGGGTATATTCGCGGCGAGAGTAACACGAGTCACGATTTTATGGCATGTTCCATTTATTCGCGAAGCAAGTTTAAGTGATAATCTATAATACGAGTATGTGCTACTTTCTCGATATGCATAGATCCTTTAATTATGCAGTTGTAGTTCAAATACACACTCAATGAAGTCGTGACTCACGTTACTTTTACTTGGATTTACCCTGAGGCAATTTTAGTTTAAATAGTAGACGAGGGTAAAAATTTACATTTATGCCCTTTTTACACTGTGGTGAACTAGCCTAGCGAGATAAGTAAAACAAGCTAGTTCCACATTAATAAGTTGTATTGTCAAATAACGGCACACAAGAGTCACAAGCACAAGTAGAGAAAGAAAGAGTACAAAGCACAGCACAGTATAGTAAAAGAGGAAGTCAGAAATAGCACAGAAGATAGGAAAAGTACATAACGAAAGCACACATTAAAAGCGTAAGCTTAAAGCATTAAGCGGCGCACAAGCAAACCGAATATTATAATGCAAGCGAGTCGGCGCGTAAGCATTAACCGTTAGCTCAGGCGGCGCGAGCGCATGCGTCCAGCCTCGAGAGTGATAAATTGCCGACTGGCTGGGATTTCCGAGCGCACACGAAAGCGCGCTCGCCCGCCGATCTGCGGCGGAGCGGCCCGAGCGATAAGGCAGTACCTCAACGCCGCGCTTGCGTCGCGCGAAGCGTAACAGCATTTTAAAACATATTATTGTTCAAATATTTATTATTTATTAACAATATATTGAATGCACCTGTCGCCACATCAGCCCCCCCGAGACCTTACGGTCGACAACCTAAGGTCGATAATAATCGGGGAAACGTATATGGCGACCAGAGCGAGATAATTTAGGTTCTGAAGGAACGACAACTGAGCTGGGCGGCACGGTCGATGACGTTTTGGTAGGGCCAGACGATTCCGACAAGATGTAGGCAGGTTTTAACCTATCGACGGAAATAGAAACTTCCCTACCGGCGATGTCAACTCTAAAATATTTATCCGACCTATCAACTACCCTGTAGGGGCCAGCATACGGTGGCTGTAGCGACCTACGAACAAAATCTTGTCTCACAAAGACGTGAGTTGCAGTTGCCAAATCCTTATAAATAAAAACTTTGGCAGAACCATGGCGAGCGACTCTTGTTGGTTGCAACTTTTTCATATGTTGGCGCAAACGCGACAAGAAGTCGGTGTAGTCCGCCAGCTGGTCAGGCGTCGGTTGCAACAAATCGCTGGGAAGTCTTAGCGGCTCGCCGTAAACTAACTCGGCGGTCGAAGCAGACAAGTCTTCCTTCCATGCACTACGGATACCTAAGAGCACTAGTGGAAGGGTTTCAGTCCAGCATTCATCTGCGTGGCACATTATGGCAGCCTTAAAATGACGGTGGAACCTTTCCACGAGCCCATTCGCTGCTGGATGATACGCAGTAGTCTGCAAGTGACGCGATCCAGTCATGGTTGCTATCTGACGGAACAAATTGGAGTCGAATTGCCTGCCTCGATCCGTAGTAATATTCTGCGGGCAACCAAAACGCGCTACCCACGTCGAAATGAAGGCCTTCGCAACACTTTCCGCCGTAATGTCGTACAAAGGGACTGCCTCAGGCCAACGAGTAAACCTATCAACAGCCGTGAGACAGTATTTGAACCCATTCGACACAGGCAAAGGGCCAACCAGGTCGACGTGAACATGCGAGAACCTACCAGTGGGGGGTTTGAAATCATGCACCGGGGCGTGCACGTGGCGTGAAACTTTAGACCGCTGGCATGGAATGCATGCACGCGCCCACATCCTACAATCTTTTTTAATTCCAGGCCACACATATCGCTCAGTCACTAATTTGATAGTGTTCCTAGCGCTAGGGTGACTGAGTCCGTGAACAGCGTCGAATACCTGCTTCCGAAACTCAGATGTAATAAAAGGACGTGGAATCGGCCGGGATACATCACAGAACAGCTTGTCAGATCCAAATGATTTTTTCTGTAAATCCAGAGATGAACCGTCACTAAGTAAACTACGAAGCTCAGTATCTGTAGCTTGCGATAAAGCTAAAGCTTTCAAATCTAGACCGTCTGTGATGGCATCAATCCGAGATAGTGAGTCCGCGACAACATTCTCCTCGCCCGATATATGCCTGATATCTGACGTAAATTGAGATATAAAATCTAGATACCGGAATTGCCGCGGAGAACACGAATCGAGGGACTTTTTAAAAGCAGAGACTATAGGTTTATGATCAGTGAGTATAAAAAATGGCTTCAACTCAATCATATGCCTAAAATACTTCACTGACTCATAAATGGCTAAAAGTTCGCGATCGTAAGCGCTATACCTCGTCTGAGCAGGTGTCAATTTACGAGAGAAGAATCCCAACGGTTGCCAATGACCCTCGACCTGCTGCTGTATCACGGAACCAATCGCGAAATCTGAAGCATCTGTTACCACCGCTAAAGGAGCGGAAGGGTCTGGATGAGCCAGGAGAGCGGCATTAGCGATACTTGACTTGCAAGCATCGAAAGCCTCCCCTGCCTCCGGAGTCCAGACAACTGGGCTGTTGCTCTTCACCCCTGGACCACTTAACAGTCCATGGAGAGGAGCCTGTAATTTAGCAGCGCCAGTAATAAACCGCCTGTAGAAATTAAGCGCTCCTAGAAAACGCCTCAGATCCTTAATCGTCTTAGGTCTAGGAAAGTCCTGGATAGCCTTAACCCTAGCTCCTATAGGCTTAGTACCCTCCGACGAAACCAAGTAACCTAAAAACTCTACTTTAGGTACCGCAAATACACATTTGTTAGCGTTTAACAAAATACCGTGCTCATTGAAACGCTCAAAAACGGCTCTCAAATGAGCTACATGTTCAGTGTCATCAGCGGAGGCTACCAAAACGTCATCGATGAACGGAAAACAGAAATCAAGGCCCCTAAGGACTTCATCCATAAACCGCTGAAATGTTTGCGCTGCGTTGCGCAAACCAAAACTCATAAATGGGAATTCAAAAAGTCCAAAGGGAGTCGTGATCGCCGTCTTTGGAACGTCCTCAGGCGCAACGGGAATCTGATTGTACGCGCGCACTAAATCTAACTTGCTAAAAACCTTGCATTTAAAAAGGTTATGCGAGAAATCAGCGATATGCCGCACTGGGTACCTATCTGGAACAGTCCGTGCGTTAAGAGCGCGATAATCGCCACAAGGACGCCAGCCATTGTCCTTTTTAGGTACCAAGTGCAGCGGGGACGACCAAGGACTCTCCGATCGTCGCGCAATACCCGAGCGTACCATATCCTCAAATTCCCGTTTCGCAATTTTGAGGCGATCCGGTGCCAAACGCCGTGGCCTTGAAAACACAGGCGCACCTGGCGTAGTCTTAATAAAGTGCTGCGTCTGGTGTTTACATTTACGCTCTTGAGGATTACCGGCAGGCCTAATAATGTCCGGGTATTCCTCAAGCAGGGCATGAAATGGCACATTGCCAGTAATGACCTTGATTTGCGCGCACTCGCAAGCTGAAGCATCTACAGCGGCTGATGAGAGCAAAGTTATTCCATCGACTAGACGAGCATAGCGAACATCGACAAGCAAACTATAAAACGAGAGAAAATCCACTCCGATAATAGGTTTGCTCACATCAGCAATGACAAAACGCCAACAAAACATACGGCGTAAATTAAAATCAAGCGCTAAAGTTAGCCAGCCATAAGTACTAATAGCAGTGTTATTAGCAGCATAAAGTTCATAATCAGTCTTTTGTAAATGACGACGATGCGCACGCAAAAAACTAACCGGGTAAACACATAAATCGGACCCGGTGTCCACCAAAAACTGCACTTTCGACTTTGCGTCAGTAACAAATAAACGCTTCGACACTGGAACACCATCACTGGTCGCTACAAGCGACCGACTAACTAGTTTTTTGAGTACGCACAGGGGGAAAGGCACTTATCTGCTTTATCCGCGTATTTGTAGTGGTACCAGCATAGGCGCTGGCCGTCGCCGCTGGGCTTGCCCGCCCGCGAACGGCTCCGGGAACGGTTCCGTGGCTTGCCGCGGGACCTCGACCGGGGCGGACCTTGACGGCCCCGGGAGGTGGACATCGCGTCAAGCCTCGACGTCAACGCGTCGATTTTCAGGTGCAACTGGTCGATTACAGAAACTGGAACGCTAGATGCTGAAGCCGCAGCCACCTGATAACCGGGTCCCGGCGGTGTAACTTCATGCACCTTGTCCGCCATCTGGGCTACCGTATCCAAGGGCAAGTTGTCCTGATAAGCGACAATACTCTGTAGCACCGTCGGTAACCGGCTCATCCACAAGTGCCGGATAAAGTCATCCGGATAATCCGCACCCGCTAAACTCCGGATATGCCGCAGGAACTGGCTCGGCTTCCTGTCGCCGAGCTCCTCTTTCGACATCAATTGCTTCAAACGCTCCTGCTTAGAGCTCGACAACCGAGCTATGAGCTCTCTTCTAAGTGTACCATATTTATCACTCGCCGGCGGGTTGGTAATAATATCTTCCACTTCAACCGCGTACTTGTATTCCAAAACCGATATGGCGTGATAAAACTTGGTACTGTCACTCGTAATCTTGGTCAAATTAAACTGGCCGTCGAGCTGCGCGAACCACATAGTCGGCTTATCCGGATAAAACGGCGGCGGTTTTACGCTAATGTGACTCACTGCTTCACCAGCGCCGGCCCCCACCCCAGGGGCCTGCACCGGCCTCCTAGGTGTCTCAACCTCGGTATCAGACATTTTGATATTTAAAATTGTAAAACGTCTATAAAAACTTAAAACTGATCTCAATACTAAATGCTTGTTAAAAGATAAAACGATAAAAATGTCTGTTAAAATTTAAAACTCAAACGTTTGTTATAAATTAAAATTGAAAAATAACCGTTACACGGCAAAATTTAAAAATGTCCGTTATACGGTAAAATCTTAAAACGTCCGTTACACAACCGTCCAATTCAACAGAGGTCACCAATTATGTGGTGAACTAGCCTAGCGAGATAAGTAAAACAAGCTAGTTCCACATTAATAAGTTGTATTGTCAAATAACGGCACACAAGAGTCACAAGCACAAGTAGAGAAAGAAAGAGTACAAAGCACAGCACAGTATAGTAAAAGAGGAAGTCAGAAATAGCACAGAAGATAGGAAAAGTACATAACGAAAGCACACATTAAAAGCGTAAGCTTAAAGCATTAAGCGGCGCACAAGCAAACCGAATATTATAATGCAAGCGAGTCGGCGCGTAAGCATTAACCGTTAGCTCAGGCGGCGCGAGCGCATGCGTCCAGCCTCGAGAGTGATAAATTGCCGACTGGCTGGGATTTCCGAGCGCACACGAAAGCGCGCTCGCCCGCCGATCTGCGGCGGAGCGGCCCGAGCGATAAGGCAGTACCTCAACGCCGCGCTTGCGTCGCGCGAAGCGTAACAGCATTTTAAAACATATTATTGTTCAAATATTTATTATTTATTAACAATATATTGAATGCACCTGTCGCCACAACACTTTTAACAAACAATTTTATTGCTCAGTAAAATTGTGCAATATGTTTTAACTATTTGGCTGTTGAGACCGATTACCTTAGTCTTAGAAGAAAAGTTTGCTTTCATGCTCTAGAGTCTAGAGCATACAATGCGATTTCATGTAGTCTACGCACGACATAAAGGTGCACTTTTTGAGCACGAGAAGTGAAAAGTATACTGAAAAGTACTATTTGGTCGAGTAATACACTTTCAGTAAATTAATTGTGTTGCAGGTATATTTTGTCATTTGTCGAAACAATTTGGGCCACCACATTTACTTCAATTTTAGGTCACTGGTCCACCGCAGCTGTTATATTTTTTCGTTCTGTCTAAACGTGACGAATAGCTACGCACAATACGGTTTCATTTGGCAGAAGATTGCCGCGCGGAGCGCGCAGGCCGCATACGAAGAAGGGTCGGACTAGCATGATACCTTCTGTATTTTATTATTTACTAACAGGAACCGTAATGTGAATGAGACATTGCACATATCCAAAAAAAACCTGGCTTGAACCATCGTAACTGTCAAAAATTGTCATAATTATTTTACTTTGATATTATTAGCCTTATGTTAGGATGGCTTCCTTATCAAACAAAGATGAACAAGGAAGGGTGGGTTTTGAATCAGCCTATTTATCAGCTTTTCAATCGTAATATAACGTAATAGCAAGTGTAAACAAGTATGTAGATACTTGAAATATTTTTTTTTAATTCTAAGTTAAAGTCGCTGAAATGCTGGTATCCTGGCGTGACTTATGTGAATATTCATGTAGGTATCTACATACATATAACATCATGTCTATTCAATAATTAAAATTTTTGTTTCAGTTGTGATAGAAATTCTAAAAACAAAGTTTCAGTCTAATAAATTAACTTTTTAACAAAAAATAAAACCGCCTTCAAAAAAAGCGTGTTACAAAACACGGAGAAACTAAAAAGCCAAAAATAATAAACCTTCGAATTCAGATTTCTTATCGGATTGCAATAATCTAAACATCCAAATTATAAACAAATCAATTATTTTTGTAGTCGGTACCAGACCTGTTCGTCGCCTTGCTATTTCCTGTTTGCTCCACCCAACCATACGCAGGCTGGCCCCGACTCCAAAAATAATTGATTTGTTTATAAATTTGGATGTTTAGATTATTGCAATCCGATAAGAAATCTGAATTCGAAGGTTTATTATTTTTGGCTTTTTAGTTTCTCCGTGTTTTGTAACACGCTTTTTTTGAAGGCGGTTTTATTTTTTGTTAAAAAGTTAATTTATTTGTTGATTTTTAGTGGTTCCTAGTGATATTATATGTATCAGTCCGAATATATGTACAGTAGTGAAAGAATTATCCTTTAACTCCTAACCATTGAGGAGTTGACCTTCCATCATCAGCTCAGTCACATAAAATTATTACCATCAGGCGTAAATACTGGTTTACCTTTGAAAAATACACTAAAAACATTACATGTGCCTATAACATTTGAAGAGTTCCCTCGATTTCTCCAAGATCCCATCATCAGACCCCGACTTGGTGCCAATGGGACCATCTCGGGGTTATACCCGTTCGATCAAAAAAAAAAATTTTGAAAATCGGTCCACGATTCTCGGAGATATCGAGTAACATACATACAAAAAAAAATAAAAAAATAAAAAAACATTCAGTCGAATTGAGAACCTCCTCCTTTTTTGAAGTCGGTTAAAAATAAAATAATACAATATATTATATTTATAGAAATATTATTTTATTTGAATGTAAAAAAAGCTAAATCGGCGATGAGGTACTACCCTTTTAGAACTGTAACAACATATTGATGGTTGCAAGTGTCTAAAGCGTTTATGATTGAAGTACTTTCTTTGTCTGACTCATTACTGTTTACACTCCTTTTTCTGCTAATTTTATAATATTGAAGCTTGAAGTAATCGTCATGCTAGCACTTCACTGCCCGCGGTCCGATAAGCGATCTTCTATCGCGCGTTGATGTATGTCGGGCCTAACGCTGCCAACCCAAAGCAAAACGACACAAAATACAAGAAAATGTTAGGCGCTTACGACATTCCGTACTCGATAGGTTACACCTAAGCCTTAAATTGATTAGTATCGGTTATATTTACGATTCCCTTTCGGATTTATGAAAAGATCGCATTGCGTGGTTGGTTTAAAATTAAATGTATATTTAAACATATTTTTACATAAATGGAAACTATTTTAAAGCTGAATTTATGATCAAGCTATAGCATTAAAATGCTTTTCCCAATTTGACCAAATTTTGCAGCTAAATCACATTTTTCCGACCTATAACTATGCTAAGGATAAACACTTTTGAAAAGTTTAAGTCCGAAACCTAAAATATCAGTCAACGAAATATCGACATTGGTTTTTTGATATTTTGGTCGACGGAAGTGACAGTATAAGGACGACCTTTTGTTACTCGTACTGTGCTAAAATCGTTGAAGCAATAAAGTCTCCGCCACACATAAAACGTTTTGAATGCATTCCGCTCGCTATCCGCGTTCGTTAGTTCCCGCCGGTGGCCACCGGGCGCAACGCCAGCGTTCGTCAGCTCCGCTAACGCTCCGCCTACGCCCTCAAAACGCGCATGTGTGGCCGGAGCTTTAAATGTTCGCCCAATAATAGGAATAGAATAATTCTCCATGACCACCGTCTATTTATATCTTCTAATAACTTTATAGCGTTTAAAGGGAAACAATGTTTGCAACTATTTAAATTTATTTTCATCACAGAAAACCGGGTATGACAACTCCTAATTAACTTCATCCGTCACCATCTAAAACATGTCTAAAAATCATCAGCTTGTAGTGCTGCGGTAATTCCACCATTAATCACCGACCGCAGCGCCATCTGGACTACTGTATCGTCAACGAGCGCTTTTAGACGACACGATACAGGTACGATACTGTAGCGACCCTTAAGACGATACGGTAGGGGTCAATTCTCCATACAAACGCTCTCGACTATTTCCTCCCTGGTTTTTGAAGATAGAGCAATGATTTTTTCAACACAGATTGTTATTATTTTTATCTGTGTCGGACCGTTTTGATTTTTTTGATATTCTGCTTTTTAAAGACTCTAGAGCCAATCGAAAATTTCCAAAAACGGCCTTTCATTGTGGCGCAAAAAAAGGTGTAAAAAAATACTCAAGATTGGTAACAATTAACAAAAAAAGCTAAACGGTCCGACATAGATTATTTCATTGTTATTCAGACTCTCAAATTTCGTTCCGATTGATTAAGTTTTGAAGGAGGAAAGAGTCGAGAGCGGAACCTCGATTTTAAAGATTTTTTTGAAATATCTTTTGACTGAGTTGTTCTTAATGGACAATTTTTTTTTCGATAAATCTAGTTAATAATAATAACACTTGTATATTTAACTAAAATTCCCAAGTTGAAAGGGGGGCTCCTTTCCATTTTAGCATTTTCGCTACCGTATCCTCTTAACCCTGCGACACACATGCCTATAGCTTGTACAATAGGCATGTGAGCTGCCGTACAAAATTACTGGCAAATGGACTGATATGCCTTGTTCTTTTTAACCCAAGACGCAAAAACGAAGGGGTGTTATAAGTTTGACGTGTCTGTCTGTCTGTCTGTCTGTCTGTCTGTCTGTCTGTCTGTCTGTCTGTTTGTCTGTCTGTATGTGTGTCTGTCTGTGGCACCGTAGCTCCCGAACGGATGAACCGATTTTGATTTAGTTTTTTTTGTCTGAAAGCTGAGTTAGTCGGGAGTGTTCTTAGCCATGTTTCATGAAAATCGGTCCACTATGTCACGGGCGGGGGTTTTTTCAAAATTTTTAACCCAATCCAATGTCCGTATAGGATGTTCCTAGATATTTGAGAGCAGGTTGTTCTCGCTTTTTGAATATATCCTAACGTTTTGAAACAGCATACAGAAGCATGGTAGAGTGACTAAAGCCAAGCGCGGATCCAGCTTCGTGCCCAGGGGGGGGGGGGGTGTCACGTGGTAAAGGCCCAGGCCTGGGGGGGGGGGTCACGCGGTCTATTAGTACGGCCAACCTAGGCTCCAGTGGGGGTCATGGCCCCCATGACCCCCCCCCCTGGATCCGCGCATGATTAAAGCCTTGACCGATATGCGGCTATATTGGTTGTTGGAACTAAACGCAAAGTTTCAACCATCACTACGACGACGGGAGCGACCTCTGCCTTAAAATATGCGCTCTAATTTGCGCATTAGCCATCTTCGTGACTTTCGTTTTTGAACTCGTATCGAGTAACCGATATCCTATTTTTCTATTTTGTATTTTGTGGCAGAATAGAGGATTTTTACCTTTTCAACATTTTTTTATTCTGCCTGGTCCTTCTCCAAACCACAACATGGTCTTCGATGCCAGATAATTTGGAATCAGCGAGCTACGAGCTATTAAGGACCAAGGGCCTCCATTGCGGCTGAGACAAAGGAGAAACGCATCGTGTGGAATATTTCCTGCCCATCCAACATACCGGCTTTCCAGTGAGGAGTGCAGCTAGAAGTATCCCGAGGCGGCTATTTCTTCATCCAGCTACGAAGTGCTCAACTGTTCTACCTATATTCCGGATACGACGACCCATATCATTATTCCGTATTCGACGACGTCCATAAGGAGTGAACAGGTTAAGAAGAGCTAAAAGTGAGTCCGTTCCTTAATTACCATCCTAAATTCTACAAATACCTATTTTCTAAAACATTCTTCTATTTGACACAGCGTATTAAGATAATCAATTAATCACCTATCCTTTAAAACCCAATACCTATTTTAAACATACATTAAATCAATAACCGTTACCTATTTACGATTTCTATACAAATAAATCATACCTAAAACTCAAATAAATCTTCCGTTTTAAAATTGCATAGGTAAATCGGCCGAGCGCTGATAACGTTTTTTGCTATATCTAACGGGACGCCCGGCCGCCATAGGTATTTATCGCCATAACTCAGCCGGCTTGCATTAAGTAAACAACATTGGAATAATTAGGATTAAATTCATAAGAAAGTGGTTAAGTTTACGTTCCTGGTTTATTGTGCTGGTGTTTATGGTGAAATAAAGTGTTTATTTAAGTGCTGAGAAGGTAAATATTAAGTACAATTAAAGATGTCAGAAGCCGTGATGAAAGAGTTAATTAAAAAAAGGGGTCATATTAAGTCGCGATTAACTAAATTTTCAGGTTACATACGCGAGTTAGCCGAAAAAGTGTTGTGTGCGGCTCAGGTGACGGAACTTCAACTTCGGATTGCTAAATTGGAATGTGTTTACAACACGTATGATGAAATTCAAACCAAGTTGGAGTACATGGCAGAGGATGACGAGGCCCAGTTAGACGAGAGGTCTGAGTTCGAGGATTTATACTACTCGTCAGTCGCGGCGGCTAAGGAATTGGTAACCATGCATTCCAAGGTCGCGCCTAGCGATGGGGGTTCCGACAACAATACGCGGCGCCATCCACATGTAAAATGTAAGTTACCTACCATTTCTTTACCGAAGTTTGGAGGCTCGTATGATACATGGCTTGAGTTTCGTGACACATTCGATAGTTTAATTAATAATGACGACTCCATTGATGATGTAAATAAGTTTCATTATCTGCGGGCTTCATTAGTAGGAAGTGCCGCGATAATTGTACAATCCTTAGCCTTATCTAGTAGTAACTATAAAATAGCCTGGCAGTTATTATGCGATAGGTACAATAACAAGCGGTTATTGGTGAATAATCATATTAAGGCCATATTTAATTTAACCCCAATTACCAAGGAGTCGCCGACAGCTATTAGGCATCTTATAGATACGATATGTAAAAATATACGTGCGTTAGCGACCCTTGATGAACCAACCACCCATTGGGATACATTATTAGTTTATATAATATGTCAAAAACTTGACAATGTTACTAGACGAGAGTGGGAGGAGTTTGTGCCTAGTTGCGAAACAATTACTTTCGATGCTATCATACATTTCCTCAGCGACCGTGCGGATCTGTTGGAAACCATGGCGATGGACGGGCCCGGGCGCCGCGCGTCCTGGCCGCTCGCCGCTGGCGCCGGCGCTGCCTCCGCTGCGCACGCGCGCTCCGCTGTGCGACAAGTTAAGGAAAAGTGTTTCGTAGGACTAGATGAACGTCAAACTAATACTGTGAGTAGCCCACTTTCTTCATATGAATGTCCGTTGTGTAAGCGTGGTCATTGGCTATTTGGGTGCCCCGACTTTCTCGCGTTATCGAATAAAGAACGCGCAGATAAGGTTAAAGGGATGAAAGTATGTCTCAATTGCTTGAAACCCGGTCATATAGCAAAGTATTGTAGGCGTGGTCCGTGCAAAGAATGCTCATTACGTCATAACTCGCTTCTACATATAGATATGTTGCCGACGACGGCTCCCGTAGCAATGCCAGTCATAGAAGTGAGTCCTAGCGACCCTAGTGAGCATGACGATGATGAACCTGGGCCCAGTCGCAGTGCTAGTAGCGGCTTGTGGTTGCCGGCCCTTCCGGCTGTCGAGTCAGGCGAAGGGCAAGTCATACTGTCTACCGCTCTAGTACAAGTATATGATCGTGATGGTAAACCACATACGGCACGCGCATTCTTAGACAACGGAGCTTCACCTAATTTTATTAGAGCTGACTTTTGTAAAAAACTTAACTTACCTATTAGAGATATAGCTGCGTCTTTAACTGGCATTAAAGATATAAAGTCAGACGTAGGTAAAATATGTAATGCTAAGTTCTCATCTTTATTGGACAAAAGTTTTACCATGAAAAGGTCATTTTATGTAGTACAAAAAGTAACATGCGACTTACCTATGTATAAGGTAAATGAATCAATGTTGGACATACCTAAACATTTAGTCTTGGCGGATCCTAAGTTCCACACGCCGGCCCCTATCGATATTCTTCTAGGTGCCGAAGTCTTTTGGGAATTAGTAGGTAGGGACAAGATTAAATTGGGACGAAACAAGCCCGTGGTTTACGAGACCAAGTTAGGTTGGGTAGTGTCTGGTCCTAGTATGGATAATTATTATTCAAAAAATATTTGTTGCAACTTTGTTCAAATAAATAATCAAGACGACGAATTGACGCGTTTTTGGAAGTTAGACGAAGCCACAATAAAACCCGCGACGGCTTATTATTCCAACGATGAACGGGCTTGCGAGGAACATTTTGTTAAAAACACCTCTCGGTTACCGGACGGTAGGTTTATGGTTAGGTACCCTTTAAAGCAGCCTTCATCTTTGTTGGGCGATTCTTACGAGCGGGCTAGGCAATGTTTTCTGTCGTTAGAGCGCAGACTAGAACGGCAGCCGCAATTGAAGTCTATGTACATGGAGTTTATGAATGAATACGAGACTTTGGGAGACATGTCCAAGGTTACTTCCGATGAAAACGTAGGAAACTTTCTACCTCAACACTGCGTGTTACGGCTATCTAGCCTCACGACAAAGTGTCGTGTCGTGTTCAACGCTAGTGCGCGTACGTCAACCGGAGTAACGCTGAACGATATTCAGCACGTGGGACCCACGATTCAGGATGATCTCATAGCTATCTTGTTGCGTTTTAGACAATATCGCTTCGTGTACACGGCTGACGTAGAGAAAATGTATAGAAGGATAGTCGTGCACCCTGACGACAGGCATTTGCAGCAAATCCTTTTTCGCAAGGATCCATCTGATCCTTTGTGCACATATCAATTAAATACGGTCACTTACGGTACGGCTAGTGCTCCGTTCTTAGCTGTTAGGTGTCTTAAACAGTTAGCACTGGAATGCTCAGACCCTCAGCTAGCTGAAATCATTGCCCGTGATTTTTACATGGATGATTTTTTGTCAGGGTCTGATACTGAGCTACAGGCTGCCAGTATTATAGCTCAGGTTAGCGCAGTACTTAAGAGTGCCGGTATGCATTTACGCAAATGGCGTTCAAATCAACCTAGACTCATAAATGAGCATAGTGATGACTCTACAAACCTTAATCTGGGTAACTTGGATGAGAGTAAGACGTTAGGGCTAGGTTGGACAAGTGGAACTGACGATTTGTACTTTACCATCGATTTAGGGAAAACCCCAGATAAGTTAACAAAGCGGTACATCCTTTCCACGATAGCAAAGATATTCGACCCTCTAGGTCTTCTATCACCAGTTGTAATACAGGGCAAAATCCTGCTTCAGCTTTTATGGCTTTCAAAGCTCTCTTGGGATGATGAAGTGCCTCAAGAGATTTATAACAAGTGGCATAATATTACCACGTCTCTGCCAGAGTTAAACCACTTACGCATTCCGCGTAGGGTCATAGGAATTCACGCATCGCGGGTGGAATTCCACATTTTTAAGGATGCGTCTCAATCAGCGTACGGGGCTTGTTTGTACGTACGCACAATCACTAGTTCAGGAGTAGTTACTCGGTTACTCATGTCAAAAAGTAGAGTAGCCCCACTCCGGCCGATAACTATTCCCCGTGCGGAATTATGCGGAGCTTTGATCGGAGCGCAGCTTTACCAGAAAGCGCTAACATCACTTCGCATGAAAGCAGACAGCTGCACATTTTGGACCGACTCCATGATCGTCTTAGGATGGCTTAGGATGCTACCAAACCAACTTAAGGTATTCGTACGAAATCGCGTAGCAGATATACTCGAAATCACCGGTGGTTGGCCTTGGCGACACGTACCTACTAACGACAATCCAGTCGATCTGGTCTCACGCGGACTTGACGCGGGGTCTATTGCTGCTGCCGATATTTGGTGGAATGGTCCAGCATTCCTATGTAATGACGAAGAGGACTGGCCCAAAAATCACCACGCGAGCAATGATAGTGATGAGGTTAAGGCTGAGGTAATCACGGCTCATGTAGCGGTCGATGTCACACTATCACCTTTATCAGAATTGTACCTTACGAAGTTTTCTAATTTTACTAAACTTAAACGTGTCACCGCTTACGTTTTACGGTTCGTTAACAACGCGCGACCAGGTAGTGTTAAACGTTCAGGGTTCCTTAGCACTACAGAGCTACAGGCGGCTATGAATACATTAGTAAAATTAGCACAAATAGAATCATTTCACTCATATGACGATGTTAAAAATAAAACTATGCTCAAAGCCAAAGACCCGCTTACAAAACTGGATCCTTTCGTGGACTCTGAAGGACTTATGCGTGTAGGCGGTAGACTTAGAAATGGGCCTTTTAACTTTGACAAAAAGCACCCAGCTATCTTGCCAAAAGGGCATTTTATAACTGTGACATATTTTAACTCGGTTCATATAATTTTGTTACACGCGGGACCTCAAGCCATGCTAGTATATATCAAATCTACGTATTGGCCAATCGGTGGTCGTATCCAAGCTAGGTCAACGTATTACAAATGCGTCCTATGCACTCGCATGCGCGGTGCGACTATAGCGCCACTCATGGGCAACTTGCCCTCCCCGCGAGTAACACCAGGCTTTCCGTTCGAGGTTATATGGGTGTACACATCTTATTACTAGTTGCTTATGCTTATGATTAATATTTTTAGTTAATATTTCTATTAATTTCATTTGTTTAACTTTAATGAATACTCTGTAATGTTGACATGTAAAAGTGCCCCCGTGGCCTATTTGCTGAATAAATGATTTTGTATTTTGTATTTTGTATTTAGGTTGTAGGCGTAGATTATGCCGGTCCGATACTGGCCGCGTCTCGCAAAGGTCGTGGTAGTCAAACAATGAAAGTCTACATTGTGATTTTCGTGTGTTTTAAAACTAAATGCGTGCACCTCGAATTATGCAGTGACTTATCTGCAGAAGGTTACATGGCGTCGTTAAAGCGATTCGTTAGCCGCCGCGGACTGCCTTCTGACATTTACTCCGATAATGGAACCCAGTTTGTCGGGGCGTATAACGATTTAAAAAGGTTTCTTAGCACGAATGCAAGGACGTTATCTGAGTCTGCAGCAAATGACGGTATTAGGTTTCACTTTATTCCACCATATTCAGCGCACTTCGGTGGGTTGTGGGAAGCGGGGGTGAAATCCTGTAAACACCATTTAGTTAGAGTTCTAGGTAACTGTCACTTAACCCATTAACGGCTAGCGGTGCCATACGGCATCGCTTTTCCTGTGCTTAGTATTTCGCTGTCTAAGGTTACAATTATTGAAAAACTAAACAGATTTTTGATGAATTAGATACCTAAGGGTACCAGTTATCACTATAACCACATATATTGTAGCAATTTGGATTATATCTACTAATTTCGAGTACCCAAAAATATAGTATCTAAAAATGGGCAAATTCTTCATGTTCGGTCTGAGGAAAATGGTCAAAAATGGTTTTATTTCTAGTAAAGTATAAATTAAATGCATTTTATTCTATTTTGGTATATATTATTGATCCGATGGTACTCAAAAACTATTAAATTTTAATTTCACTTTCCGTGTATAGCACGGCAAAATTTGCCGATGCCGTACGGCATCAGTAGCCGAGTATGTTGTCTTTTCAAATGATATAATATTACGTGTACTATGTTTAATTCCTCTTATGTTTTAGCATTTTGATTACAGTTTTAGACTATTATTGTCCTATTTCAACATATCTAGTGAAATTGCTTCAAGAAAAGTAAGGTTTTGAGTTATAACATCTATGTTGGTCCTCTTGCCCATACAGTATATCAAGGTTCAACCCACTTGGTTATAAATTAATTTCTAACAACACTGGTTGAGATTAAGATAGGATGATGGCGTGGTACGATGATGCTTTTTACAGCTAAGAAATCTCAATACCGGTATCAATATAATTAAAAGCTTCATATAGTATAACCTTACACCGGAGCTTCATATACCTCGTTTTTAGCCATTATAGAAAAATTAGGATGTCAATGCTACATTGTGATGAAGATTTTGGTCACTTAGTGGTTACTAATAATATACAGATATATTCAGACTGTTTCACAAACGGTTTACAACAAAATTAGTGAGATCAATATAAAGCAGTTGGGTATGTCTGGAATCTACCTAAACAATCAGTCATTTTCTGGTACCATGCGCTGAGGGTGTACCTCCTAGATGGGTCTTATAATAGTGTAAAAAACAATCCAGATAACGTAGTTGCCAGTACGATTTAGGCCTTTATCCTTAATGTACGTAAAACTTACAAGTTACATAAATATTTAAAAAATAACAACTTGTAATTGTTGACACGGTACAAGGCTAGAGGTGCCATACGGCATCAGTATTTTTCTCCAAAACTATTGGTCCG
Source organism: Leguminivora glycinivorella (assembly GCF_023078275.1). NCBI lineage: Eukaryota > Metazoa > Arthropoda > Insecta > Lepidoptera > Tortricidae > Leguminivora > Leguminivora glycinivorella. Next base: position 2,680,229 of record NC_062983.1, read on the forward strand.
ATTTAAATTTTAACTTTCGGTCTCTAATCCTGGAAAGAAATATAGTAATATATTTAAAAATTATCAAAATCGGCGACATGAAAAAAAATCAGCCGTTAATGGGTTAACATACCAAGAGATATATACGACACTGTGTCAAATAGAGGCAATCTTAAATTCTAGGCCTCTTACCCCTTTAACCAGCGATCCTTCTGATCTGTTACCACTCACTCCAGGTCACTTTTTGATCGGACGACCACTTACAGCTCTTCCGACTCCCTGTCTAACAGAGATTCCTCCTTTGAGGCTAACACGGTACCAGAGGATTGAGCAATTAAAACAACACTACTGGGTCCGCTGGTACAAGGAATACGTCTCTGAACTTCAGGAGCGCACTAAATGGAGGCAAGCCAAGGGTCAACTTGCAGTCGACACCATGGTCGTTATTAAGGACGACAACCTGCCTCCATTGAAATGGAAGCTCGGCAGAATCGTCAACGTCATGCCTGGATCCGATGGCATCAGTCGCGTGGCCGACATCAGGACGTCATCCGGGATCATCTGTCGTGCGTTCAGCAAGATATGTCCACTACCAGTCGACAAGTAATTCCTCGGTTGAAAGACCAAGCTTTCAACGTGGGCGGGCATGTTGGAACTAAACGCAAAGTTTCAACCATCACTACGACGACGGGAGCGACCTCTGCCTTAAAATATGCGCTCTAATTTGCGCATTAGCCATCTTCGTGACTTTCGTTTTTGAACTCGTATCGAGTAACCGATATCCTATTTTTCTATTTTGTATTTTGTGGCAGAATAGAGGATTTTTACCTTTTTAACATTTTTTTATTCTGCCTGGTCCTTCTCCAAACCACAACATTGGTCTTATTCGTGGCTTATAAGATTACGCAGCGATGCATTGTTACGGCCCAGCCACGACATTGGTATAAGCGCGACAGCGGTGAGCGGCGGCCATACATTGGAGCGAGACACAGCGATGGGACTTTTCATTCGCACGTATGGCTTCCGCTCACCGCTGACGCGCTTAGACCAATTTCGTGGCTGGGCCATTAGTCTGTCAGTATCAAAAAGACACATTTTTTGGTAAAAACGTCACTTGATACGTACATAATAATTATGTATTTCGAGTATAAATTAACTATCGGCCTAGTTTTTAGACAATAATTGTCAAAAAACTAGGCCGATAGTTAATTTCTCAAAATTCCATTTATTTATTTATTTATTTAAACTTTATTGCACAATTGGAAAAAAAAAGTACAAATGGCGGACTTAATGCCTTGAGGCATTCTCTGCCAGTCAACCATAGGGCCAAACAGAAATTCGCAAATGTGGGTGCAGTGAGAAAAATAAATTTCATTTCCTTTAGTGACCGTGAAAAAAGGAAGTTCGAAACGAGTAGCGGCAGGAGTTACGAATTTCCTTTTCGCACGTGTATCGTACGACGTTTTTCAGTAGGTACAGATAGCACTCCAATGTTTCGACCTGGCATATAATGAACCACTTCTCGCACTAGTGCGTAAAAAACACCATTTACTGAAAAATATATTTTTCCCCTCACTAGCTCGGAAACACGTGTTTTGTCCTTTAATACCAGCGGGTAAAAACGCATTTTATCCACTAGTGGGTAAAGTAATTTGACCTTGAATAAAGTCAAATCAACTGCTTTAAAATTGACAAAAGTAGGTGAATCTAGTAATAAAGATGATTTACCACCTGTGGAACTACTGGAAGCAGTGATAAACGCATTTTTGCGTTGTAGTTTCCTCGCCATAGTGAGGGGAAAAGTTTTGTGTTACACTCGGGTGCAAATATATTTTACTTCTCGTGTGTTAAAAAACTCGCAAGTTCAGGATTCTATTCTCGAACCACTCGCTTCGCTCGTGGTTCAACTATAGAATCCGTTCACTTGCTCGTTTTTCAATTCCACACTCGGCGTTAAAATACAACTTTGCCCCCTTGTATAACAAATAACTATTTCTCAAACATGCAATGAAATATTGTCTTTACGTTCCTTAAAATGGGCTGGGAAGTATCGCTTTTTGGGCGCAACAACTCGAAAGGAATGTAAAGGGATTTCATATTATTTTTTAGGCCTAGGCCTGAGAAGTAACTTTTTTTATAAAATATTGTCCTTTAGAGCATTTTTTTTTATTTCATTGTATGTTTGAGAAAAGCACTATACATGCCTCGGCGTGAAAACGGATTCCCGGCCTCGTATCCCTATCCGGCCTCGCTCGCACGCTCGCTCGGCCGTATATACCCACTTGGCCGGAAATCCTCATTTTCCCGGCCTCTGATGTAATGTACTATTCCTAAAGAACATCGTCCAGTATAAAATACTTTCAGCCCAACGTTCATTTTTCACCAGCCGCATGCATAGTTTATACAGGAAATATTAGCAGGAAAAATACTCTAGAATATTTCAGGATAAAAAGAAGGATTGCATTAAAAATAAACATGTGCGGAAAAGATTAAGGTTTTGCATTTTAGCCTTTTTAAGTGTTTAATGAATTATTTATGTCTGTCCCGTATTGAACCTGCGCTACATACGTACTAACAGAAGTTTAAATAAAAAAACCGGCCAAGTGCGAGTCGGACTCGCCCACCGAGGGTTCCGTACAAACTTAATAGTTGAATCATCAAATGTTATTCATAATTATTAACTCTACAGACTTGACTAAATCCCTCAAGACTCAATTTACCAATTAACAAGTAATATTTGAATATACAATTTTATTGTTAGACATCGTCCAAAGAAAATGAAGACTATTTGACTCAATAGTTTATATGTCGTAAAGACGCTCCTGAACCGACCTCATTATATCAGGAAAAACCCGATGTAGGAAATGAGCGTTCAACGTACAGCGACATCCATCGTCAAATAAAGTTTATGTTGGTAAACTTCGGAGATAAGGGGGGAAACGGTATTTTTTTTTTACATTTTACCTCAAAACACAATTTTTTTCCTCAACAAAAAAATTATAATAAATAGTTTTCATATGTACAGTTTGAGCTCTTTCTAACGATACCCCATTTGACCTAGTAACTTTAAATTTGTAGTTTGTCCCTCTTTCATTTTGGCCATTTTCTGTAAATAATATTAATAAATTAAAAAAAAAACACCTTCAATTTGTAGAGGTTAACAATAATCATAACTATTCCAAATTTCATACCGATAGCATAAGTAGGTTCTTGAGATATTTAGTAATATGACAGACGGACAGACAGACAGACAGGCGGACAGAGCGGCGCCATAACGGTTCCTTTTGTATCTTTTTAGTACGGAACCCTAAAAAGTATACAGCGCCCCCAAACAGTAACTTGCTAACATCCAAAATTACATGTGAAGTTTATGCTAACGAGTCACGTATTAAAAAACGTCAAAAACTACCCTAAAGGTATTCATTTCTTACAAATGTTAGGGATTATGATCTCATGGTTACTTAAAATATCAGAATATGTGAAGCAAGTTTTTGACCTAGCTACGTATATTTTATAATTTAATATGCAGAAAAGACAGCTTTAAATAATTTTTGTAAATAAGTACCTGTCAGAGATAAAATTATTCAAAATATCACCTTGGTGTCTTTTAGCCCCGAGTATTTCACGCCTTAGTAGTATATATCTCATTTAACGACATAAACTGGTCAGACTGTCCCTACAGTCCATTCAGTAGTGTTGTTCCCATCTTTTAACGAGCTTTAGTTTCAGAAAAAGCAATATAAATATCAGCTCAATGCTAAGCTGCGTTGCCAGACATCGCTAAATATGTTTATTTTATTTAGAAAACGTTAAAAAACAATTTGTCCGAGTAGTTCCAACTTTATTTGATAAACCAACCAAATACAAAACCAAGCTAATCTGTCACTGGGCGAATGGTTTTTAACCTCCTAATTTATTTTCAATTACCACCAAGTTTAAGGAGCCTTCGGAAGGTACATTTTATAAACATTTATACCTAAAGGTTCAGACTATAGTTCCTGAAATTTTGCATTATCAAAACTCGTGTTCTCAAATATATCAAGGACAAAGATCCGATCGACCACACTTAGTAACCAACAGGAATACATCCCAACTAATAGGGTTTCAGTGCTCAGGCACGTTCGCTTTGATACGTTTTACGGCATCTCTATACGACTATTTCACCCCAACCACCATAACGTCGTAAGTCACAACATAAAAATTTTACTCACAAAAAAAAAGTCGATGCTGAAGGCAAGATGTATCAAAGGTAACTGTTGTTTAGTATTGTATTATTTTTTGTCACTTATACTGGTTTGTATCTAGAGAGTAAAAAGTCTATTTCTCTTTGAGTGCATCTTGTGCAGCGTCTAGTGATAAAAGACGCGTGCGTTCTCAAATCCTTTGAGCTTTGTAGTTTGCTGCTTTAAGAGTTAAAATAGCATTTCATGGTTTTCTTACAATATATTTTGAAATTAGGTTACAGTTTTACAATGGTAGAAAGTGGTTTGTAAGTTGTGTTAAGTAATTAAAATTATGTCTAGTTACTGAAGGCCTATTTAACATAAAACAGTATTTATCGGGATTAAGAACCCAAAACCGGACGACCGGTCTGGCGCAGTCGGTAGTGACCCTGCCTGCCTGCGTTCGAATCCCGGTAAGGGCATTTATTTGTGTGATGAGCACAGATATTTGTTCCTGCGTCATGGATGTTTTCTATGTATATAAGTATTTATATATTATATATATCGTTGTCTGAGTACCCATAACACAAGCCTTCTTGAGCTTACCGTGGGCCTCAGTCAATCTGTGTAAGAATGTCCTATAATATTTATTTATATTTAATTATTTTTTAAACCATTGGTTTCAGTGGCAGGATCACTTAAACAAACACAAATAATTTATTTTATTCAGCAAATAGGCCATAGGGGAACTTTTACACGTCAACATTCAGGAAGGTGTACAGAAATATTAACAATTCAAAATATAAATTGTAATCGAATTGTTAAACTTAGCAAAAGGGACGATAATTACTTATAAATGTATAAAGTCTCTAAATGTCGTCTAACCTGAAGAATAAAAAAAAAACACAAACAAATACAAAGAACTACTAACCTAAAACCGAAATAAATTACATATATGAAAGAAAAAGTGACCAACACGGGGGCAAGAACCATACCGTTCTGCCCTAGGGATGGACAGAGGGCGCTACGAGTCCTTGTATAGATTACTCATATGAGAGATAATTTCGACCTCGACAGCTGTGACCTGGGTTGCCGAGCGGATTAAGAGGCATCTCCCGCGATAGGAGGGTACGCTGGTTCGATTCCAGCCTCAGGCACCAGAGGACTTGGTCACTTTTTCTTTCATTTTAATTTATTTCGGTTTTAATTTATATACATAGTAGTGTGACTACTTTAAGACAGCACAAGTTGAAATATTTTCAATAGATTATAATTTAACTTGTGTTCATTAGAACTACTAACCTGCTAGACCAGACATCACGGCTAAGATGGATGGCTGTCTATCATTTGTCACTATGTCTGTCACGTTCTAACAACTAACAAGTATGTAAGTGCGAAAGTGACGCATGATATGACAAGAGACAAAAAGACGACCAATGTAGGGCCACTGGCCATAAATTCTCTTGTGAATTCCCAAACCTGTCACCACGGAAAGCTGCAGTATTAAAAGTTACTGCTAATGAAGTCTCAATCCGAATTTCACCTTTCACCCCATCAGTATTCAACGCATATGCGCGGTAATATTGGTTCCATTCATCAGCTTCCTAATAACCGTAAAAACAAATAATGAATCAGCATTAGCGCCTGCATCTGTCCCGACTTGCATCCAGACTCTGATAAAACGCAGTATCTCCCACTATTCAGCTCCACTATACAGCTTTTTGGCTTCACCAACTTAATACTTCTCTACCCATTCAAAGAACCAGATAACTGCTTAAACTGACATTGCATTTATCGCTTTTTAACTTCAAAATTTCACGCGCGCGCGAAAAAGGCAGTAACTTTCTGCGACAATTTGCGATTTACGTCGTTTTTTGGATGTACGTTTTCTTTGATTGTAAAAGGTTGTAAGTGTAATTTTAGGCTTGTTATATACGTCATTTTGTGAGGGTAAGTAGGGCTTGCCTGTGTTATTTATAGCCCGATTTGTCGTCGGGCCAAACCGCGCCGATTCACCGTGTTTAATGCCTCCACGATAAACAACCTCTGCTATTTACGCTTACACTATGCGGTCATTATTTTTATAGGCTTGTGTTTCGTTTTTATAGGGAAACGATTATTGTAAGTGGGTGATATGGAAGAGTGATGCTTATTGTTTTTGTGCGGGCACGGTGTTTTTAAATATCTAGGAGGCTTGAGATTAATTACTTTTATTAGAAATCTGGTATTTTATTTGATTTTTTTGCGACAATGGAAGTACAAACTAGATTTGGAAGAGAAATACATATTAAATAAAAGTTACTTTATCTGCGTAAATATCTTTGGCCGATAAGCAAAGTTAATAGTTATTTATTTTACAAGGGGACAAAGTAGTTGTTTAACCGTACGTGCCAATATTGATATCCGAGCCAACGAAAGATTCCAAAAAGTGGAATCTTGAGCGCTGTGAGGGTATCAAGGCACGAAGGTCAAACAAACTTTGCCACCGAGTGATTCACAAAATTTTTCACCACACCAACACGGACAAAATACTGACAATAAAACATCAAAATAAATCAATTTTTTTTATATTACGTCGGTGGCAAACAAGCATACGGTCCGCCTGATGGAAAGCGGTCAAAGCGGTCACCGTACCCTATGGACGCCTGCAACTCTAGGAGTGTCACATGCGCGTTGCCAACCCATTAGAAACCCAAACCCAAATCCATCAATTTACTCAATATTTATGATTCAAAATCATCATTTATAGGTAACATCTAGCAACCAGATTAAGACATCGAGTTAAAATTTGTATGAAATTACTTCTTGCCCCCTTGTGGATAAAATGCAATTTGCTATCTGTTTTCGAATAGCAAAGAAAGCCTTTAGCAGTTGGTGTGGTGAAAAATCATAATACTATAATAGATTTCCGCAAAGTACCTAACGCTTGACTCCGTCCTACTTTTCGATCACTCTTTAGCAACTAAGCTACCGCTGAGTATTTATCTGAAGAGTGCGAATCATGTTTTTTCATTCGTCATTGATATACGCGCCCGGTGACTATTTTAAAAATACTATTTCAGTACAGATGGTCGCTTTTTTATGCACTAGTTCGAGAAGTGGTTCATTATATGGCAGGTCGAAACTTCGGAGGCTCATCTGTACTGAAAAACGTCGTACGATACACGTGCGAAAACTTCCTTTTTTACGCACTTGTATCGTAATGTATTATTTTGAGCAAGCTGCACTAAGGGTGAAATAAAATTATCAAATACCAAATTTATTTATCAAATTCCAGTCTTATTAATACTTGTACCTACAAGTAAATAATCCGATTTGGCTTGTTAGCGTGATTTTAATCCTTAAAGGTGTTACTGTGTCAAAGTTCAGTAAAATACCATTAATTTTATCAGCATTTCGTATTCAGAACCTAGCGAATAATGTATTAAAGTTGATAATTTGGTAGGTAACTGTTGGGTAATGAAATAGTTTATTTTATTACAATTCAGTTATGTCATTAGTCGGTCAGACTTTTCACCTTGTCTGGTCGATGTCAAAGTTAGGTTGTAGGTAAACTTTTATACACCGTGTTGTTTTTGTTTTCCGTTAAATTCGACACGTAGCTAGGTTCATTATCAGGAACACCTGTACATCACTTTTAGTTAAATTCGCAAAAAAAATTGCATCATTTTCATACATAATAAATGAATTTAGTAGTGTGAGAGACCCTTAAGAATAACATTCAAGTTAGTGTCAAGTGATTGACAGCACATGTCAAAACAAATAACATTAGGAATTGGTAAAGGTGTCACACACGTGTTCAGTGATTATATTTATTTTTTTAACAACTCGATAACCGTAAGAGTTAAGACGCTAGTTTCTTAGAGAAATTAATTGTATTTGATCTAAAGTTAACGGAATTCAATAAAAACAGGTTGTATTCCAAATTATTTTACTTACGCTGGTTCAGTTACCCGATGTGGATGTTGGCCTCTGATTTTCATCATCACCATAAACTTCGTCGGTATTTTCCATATTTTTCTATCCTGTACCAGCTTTTCGACACGGCCCCTACTTTTTAATCCCCGACGCACAAACGACGGGATTCATTTTGATCTTACAATGACCATAAATTTGCTCAAATGAAAATATAGTATTTTTACTTGACAACCCCATAATTGTTAGGTTTGGTTAGCTATGATTGTAAGGTTTGAGAAGAAAATGAGAACTGCTTTCTGTAAAAAAGTTGATTTTTGCGCAAGTTCCTCTACGTTTGTCTATTTTAACATAAATACGGACCCTCTTCATAAAGTCACTTAAATCCAAGCACTGAGTCTAGAACTTCTTAACAAGAAAACACTTATCCCACTTTTTTCGATGCCATAGTCTAAAATTTTACTTTAATAGTTTTAATCAGACTTAAAATTAGTACTGAAATTTGTTTGAAGTTTATTTAGGCTGTGGTTAAGTCTGCATTCAGTTCGACAAGGTTCTATGAAAGTATGCAATTATAACTAAAATAACAATTTGCTCTTTTTTAACCTCCGACGCAAAAACGAAGGGGTGTTATAAGTTTTAGGAAATACGTGTCTACGTGTCTGTCTGCCTGTCTGTTGGTCTGTCTGTCTGTGTATGAGTCTGTCTGTGGCTCCTGAACGGAAGAACCGATTTAGATTTAGTTTTTTTTTATCTGAAAGCTGAGTTATCCGGGAGTGTTCTTAGTCATGTTTCATGAAAATCGGTCTACTATGTTGCAGTCGGGGGTTTTTCAATATTTTAATTTTGTGGTTATTTTTAAATTTAATACGTTTCAGTGGCGCCCTCATAGTACCTAAAGAGAATTTAAAGGATGACGATATTGACGATGTTATTAATATTTCGTCTATTTTTTTTCTATGGCCAGAAAGGCATGAAATAGTACATTACGATACAAGTGCGTAAAAAAGTCTCGACTCGTGTCGATTTAAAACACTCCCTTCGGTCGTGTTTTAATTTATCGCCACTCGTTTCGAATTTCCATTTCGCACGTGTATCGTACGACGTTTTTCAGTACAGATGAGCCTCCGAAGTTTCGACCTGACATATAATGAACCACTTCTCGCACTAGTGCGTAAAAAAAGACCATCTGTACTGAAAAATGTATGTATGTTTTATTTCTACTAGTAGGGAATAGTTAGTAGGCGCTATATACTTTCTCCATACATTTTGCGTGCCATTCATAGCTATATTATAATAACGTATTCTAATTTAGGTATACTCATAATTGCTACACTACTACGGAAAATCTTTTACCGGGAAGACAATTTAAAATAACAACTTTGAAATAATAAAAGACAAGAAGCATTCAATTTATTGCATTCAGTCATTCAAGCGTTTTGTAATTAAATGAGTTAAAACTGAACTGCAGTTAAATCTGCGCTGAGTTCAGGCGGTGAATTCACTATTCTCATTTGCTTGCAAAAATTGACTACTTGGGGTGAGCTCAAATAACAATTACCTCAAATTCAGAACGTCTTTGCCTTTGACTAGTCTGTGGACAAGAGTACAGCCCATTTATAATAATAATAAAAAAAGAAGTTTAGAATAAAATTTCATGTGAAAAAAGATCTTATAAACTGATTAAAATTTAAAAAAAAACCCCGACATAGTGGACCGATTGTCATGAAACAATGGCTTTCTAAGAACACTCCCGACTAACTCAGCTTTCAAACACAAAAAAAAAATCCAAATCGGTTCATCCGTTCGGGAGCTACGATGCCACAGACAGACACACACACAGACAGACAAACAAACAGACAGACAGACAGACAGACACGTCAAACTTATAACACCCCGTCGTTTTTGCGTCGGGGGTTAATAATTAATAACAGAGTCCACCGATGGTCGATCCACAAAATGGAACCCAGGTTTTTAGCGGCTTACGCGGCTAACGTCTTTACCACTAAACCACCCGGTCGCCGTGGTACCAGTTAATACTTTTTTTTATAAATATAAATATTGGAGACACCTTACACAGATCGACTTAGCCCCAAACTAAGCAAAGCTTGTACTATGGCCCATATTATGGGTGCTAAGCGACGAAATACATACTTAAATAGATAAATACTTAGGTAATACATAGAAAACATCCATGACTCAAAAACAAAATATCTGTGCTCATCACACAAATAAATGTCCTTACCGGGATTTGAACCCATGGACCGCGGTTTAGTAGACAGGGTCACTACCAACTGAGCCAGACCGGTCGTCGACTTTTTCTAGTATACCAATTAGTAATGTAGAAATTGCAGAACATTCTCAAAAAGCGGAAACATTCTTGAGAATGTTCGCAGAACATTCCCGCAACATGCAATTTATTATTTAAACAAGAGAATATACTTGAAATAATGTTTAAATGGGCATAATATAAAACTATATGTTATTATAGGTATAATATTGTTTATTACAGTTAGCTATTTTGTTGATAAGTGATAAGTTACCTAAATTATCACTATAAGTTGCTTAAATTCTCACTATACTTCAGGGTACATTTCGACTTTCAGACTTCACAGTTAAGTCCTGACTTTTTTAAATTAGGTACCGAACTATTATTTCTTGATGCCTGTTTTTGGTCATGCCAATATATGGTATATACAAAAAAAAAAACAAAAAAAAATACAAACAAAAAGATCGCTGTCAGGATCGAACTTGAAAACATCGGCATACGAAGCCAGCTCACTACCACGGGACTACGTCTTGACTTGCTGAGTTCGACGAAATTATGGTATAAACTACGAAGTTACTAAGTATTCTGATAAATTCTCGTTCTCGAGAACATTCTCAGAAGTTACCGAAAATTCTCATGAGGAATGTTCTGCAACTTTGGAAACTTCTCGACCGTGCATTGCTAATACCAATGTTTTCTCTGAAGGGATTGACGCTTTTGTTGTTACTTTTATATTTATGAATTAGTGTTATTTAATCTAAAATATGAATGAAACTGTCCCAATCTCGTTAAGCAATATGAACGGCAGTCAAGATTGCAGTAATGTCCCGAAGTCGGACACTATTTACTTGTGCTAACTTGATTCGCAGTGACTTGCGCTTTACAGTTCCATAATAACAGTAGGTAAGTCGAGAAAAAATAGAAATGAGAGCACACAATAATATAATCGCACACAAGTTAAGATAAGAGTAATAATTTTAAATAATAATAGTAATAGTTCTACATGACATCAAAGCTCTCCAAACGGCATCTACGTGTTGGATCTATATCCACACGCACGCCTTATAAATGACTGGGCTCGAAAGACCCAAGAGTTTTAAACGGAGATACAAATAATAATAATAATAATGGGCCGTGCTCGTTGACATCACCATCCCCCATGATGAGAATCTCGTGAAAGCCGAGAAGGACAAGTCCAGTAAGTACCTAGACTTGGCTCACGAGATAACCGCCATGTGGGATGTTGATTCAACGATCATTGTTCCGATAGTCGTTTCAGCGAACGGTCTCATAGCGAAGAGTCTCTACCAACATCTAGGTTAGGTTTTTAGGGTTCCGTACCAAAAAGGTACAACAGGAACCCTTATGGTGCGACTCTGTCCGTCTGTCTGTCCATAGTGTCCATCTGTCACATTCCTAAATATCTCGAGAACTACTAATGCTATCAACTTGAAATTTGGAATAGTTGTGAACATTGTAAACCTCTACAAATAGAAAGTGTAAAATTTTTAAATATATTAATTTTATTTGTAGAAAATGGCCAAAATGAAAGGGGGGCAAACTGTAAATTTCAAGTTACTAGGTCAAGTGGGGTATCATTGGAAAGAGCTCAAATTGAACGTAAATAAGCTATTTTTTATAATTTTTTTGTTGTGGAAAAAAAAAGAATTTTGAAGGAAAATGTAAAAAAAAATACCGTTCCCCCCCCCTTATCTCCGAAGTTTACCAACGAAAAATTATGAAAATTTTAGTAAATATTTGTTTTATGCTAAATATTACAGGAAAAATATAATCGTGTTTGTATTTTGAATACTTTTTTTTTAATTCACAAAAAACTTTTCAGATTTTTACTTTCAATTTACCCACCCTTGCGGATGTATATCGTACTTCAAATTAATACGAGATGTTACGTAAACCAACTTCTCTCCAATAAAGTAAAAACTGTTTCAATCGGTTAACATTATAAAGAATTATCCCTGAAAAAACCAGGTCGCGCAAATTAGTTAGAAAATTGACCGGGAGATGGTGATATACACAATAATACTCATTAGTGCTAATATGAGATTATTTTTACTAGGTAGTTTGAAAGAAAGTTTGTACGGAACCCTCGGTGGGCGAGTCCGACTCGCACTTGGGCGGGTTTTTTATAATGTGTTTACATATTTTTTATAAATTGTTTTTTATGTGTGTTTTGTATTTTACATATTATAAACAGCCTAACTTAAGACAAAAGATGAATAAAGGAGGTAATAATAATGAGCAAGGCAGGTGCCATAGTTCTTCCGATAGTACCGGTTACCAATCCACCAGCAACTAAACCTAGTAGCCCAGTTTCTTTTTGTACCTTTTTCTTACAATAGTTCTACACTAACCGGGGCTTGTCCTTGGGCGCATTACTATAGTGCGGACAGGGATAATTGCCGGTTAGTGTCACATTACTTTTTTGATTACATTATCTTAAAGGGCCTCTGCGCTGTTGACTTCGACCCCACGTACGCCTCTCAAAAGTCCGAGACCCCATGGTCCTGAGAACTGGAAAGGACATACAAATAATAATAGTAGTAATATTTTATTCGAGACAAGTGTAAGAATATGAAAATTCTGGTATTTAGGTGTCCATGCCTTCGCTTGAACCACTAATGAAATTAACACCTTCGTAACTCAGCCCTAATCGAGTGAATTCCTCGACTAGTAGCGCCAAGCGTTGGTCGGCCAATGTTACGATATAAAGATTGCACCAAACGTGACATGCATGCCTCATCCCGGTCCACAAATGGGAAGAGCTTGCCGAGGACAGGGACAAATGGCGGTGTTCGACGGACGCAAAATGCTTGGTTTGCGGCACTCGCAAGTAAGCGCGCCAAGCGTCATCAGCGCGATACGTGTTCGCCACGTGCACACTTCACCTGCCCGAGTTGTGGTAGTGTTTGTCGCTCCCGTGGCTTACATAGCCATGAAAAACGTTGTCGCCCCACTTGACACTGTTTGTATAAGTCTGTTATAGACTTAGAGGCCAATGAGCACCATCTACTAGTATTAAATATAGTGTGTGTGTATAGTATGTGTAATTTTGGAAACGGTATTTTTTTCGATAGCAGTCGAAATTTTCCGCTTCCTCTCTGGATTTTAACTGAGGAGTTTTACTGTTCAAACAAGTACTGTGAAAATGTTTATAAATATCCAGCAAGTCCTTTCATAGTTTCTTCAAGTTGGTAACTTCTGAAAGGTGCCTATCATCTTAATAAACATCATTAAGGTAGCGTAATGAAATCATGTCAAGTCCACTTTGCTCTTAAGATTCTACTCAAATTAAGTAATGAGGATTAAGTACCGATGTGATGGAGTTCATAGACAATAATGTCATTTATAGGACTGAAATTAGTGGTATACGACTAAAGATTCTTATCAATTATTTTTTATTAAAGGAAAAATTGGAAAAATTCACACCTCCGGCAGGACTCGAATCTGCGACTTACCACTTTGCCGGAGAGGTCGCTATGACCAACTTAGCCACGAAGCCTTCTGGGTGAAAAGAATTGCACGTATCCAGAAGGTCTGGCAGATATTTCGGCGTTCTTAACATTCTTTCAGAAGTTTTTTAGTTTATTTCGTCTTTCTTTAAGTTTTATTTCGATAATATTGTCACTCATACTATTAAATACATTAACGGTCATACTTACTGTCATCATCATTCCCTTGCCCTTTTCCCATTATTTGGGGTCGGCGCAGCAGATCATCTTCCTCCATTCCTCTCTGCCGTCATTTCCATACTAATACCTTTTTCACTCTCATATCATTGTTCACACATTCCATCCATCTTTTCTTAGGCCTTCCACTACCATTGTATCCATACGGTCATACTTACTGTGACGTAATTAAACCTACTACAGGTTGCTAGGCAGAATGATGGCAGGTGCACTAAAATCTAAAAACGTTAACGGAATGGTGGCCACTTACAGATGTAAGAAGGGCATCCGTTGGCTAGTTAGGACATCCAGAAAATTGCGGGTCACAACTGGATGAGACTAGTTTAGGGGCGGGACAAGTAGCGTACTAAAAGAGAGGCTTATATGCTCTGCACTGGGCGATAAACGGCTGATATGGCGATGATGATGATTGCATTAAAATTGCTACGATCGTCAATCTGACCTCACACATTCTGTGAGAATTGAGGCCTTCAGTCAATACAAATCCAAGATCAATAATGTAAACTTACTACTAAATGCGTTTTTTATCATGCAGAAACGTCTGCGAGCGATATTACATATTTTTAAATTAAAGGAAAAATGGAAAAATTCACACCTCTGGCCTTGCCGTGCTTGTTTGCTATAACGCCGGTTGAGAATTGAGGGAAGGCATTGATAAATTCGCACACATCCAGCAGGCCTCCGTGGCGCAGTTGGAAGCGCGATGGCCCCGACAAGGCCAGAGGTCGCAGGTTTGAGTCCTGCCGGAGGTGTGAATTTTTCCTTTAATTTAAAAATATGTTATTACTAAACGATTAAAACGATACACTTTCGTGAACAAACTGTCGTCCATTTAACCTCCGTTCATTCAAAAACATGTACATTTCAATCCGACCATTCAATAACTCTAAAACGATGTAACGATCACTCAAAACATTTCCACTTATACCAAACGTATTCATCAACAAAATACCCGCAGTGCGCCGAAAAATCCCAAACAAAATGGACAGCCAGAATAACCTAACACAATTAGAGAATATACCCCGCTCACTATAGGCAGTTATGCAAAGATAAATCAAAAATCCGTACTCCAATATGACTTTTATTCCGTAGTAACAAGCGTGTACCCAACTCCCAGCTTTTGGTAAGCTAGCCGAGACAAATGACTACGATATTGGCTGTTAAACCAAGTGGCGTGCTGAGCGATGTGCCGTGACCGAAAGTTTCTCGAGAATAGAGAAACCTATCGGAAATATACTCGGAAATTTTCGGGAACGTTCTCGGAGAGTTATAGACCCTTTTCGTCGCAAAATTGATGAGTTTTTTTGTTTAACTGTTTATTGACAGATATAAGACGAATGCCATTGGAAGCGTGAAATAAAATATGTACTTAAAAAAAACAGTGCGAAGCCAGTTCGAGTCGCTAGTGTAAACGAAACAAAAGCAAAATTTTCCATTAAAAAAAAGATCATCATCCTCCTTGCGTTATCCCGGCATTTGCATTTGAGTCCGCTTTGACAACTAATTTCAAGATTTGGCGTAGGCAGTACTTTTATGAAAGCGACTGCCATCTGACCTTCCAACCCAAAGGGTAACTAGGTCTTATTGGAATTAGTCCGGTTTTCCTCACGATTTTTTCCTTTACCGAAAGGCGACTGGCAAATATCAAATGACATTTCACACATAAGTTCCGAAAAATTCATTGAACTAGCCGGGGTTCACACCCGCGGCCTCCAGATCGAAAGTCGCACGCTCTAACCGCTAGGCCACCAGCGCTTCCATAAGAAATAAGATAGTGCATAACTTATTCATGCTATTAAGACAGAACGTTCTCGACTAAGAGACTTTTCCGGAAATTTCTTCGAAAAATAATTTCTCAGAGACAAAAACATTCTCACGCGCGCATCACTATCAGTTTTTTGTCCCGCCATTTACGTTTGGCCAGTGTGCTCCAATATCGGACAGAATTTTGTCAATTTTGATTGGGATGAGCTGCACGCGTTTTGGCGTGGGTTTGTTTTATTTGGCTTGCGTATTTGGAACTGTTAGAAAGGCCACTTAGCGTTTCAATGGGGATTGACGATGTCAAAATTTAGTCAATTTTGAGACGTCAAAGACAACATTTCCGTCTCCACTATTTAGATGGCTAGCAGTCCTCAACTGTACGTTTCTCTAGAAACTTCCTGACTCGCACAGCTAAACTGTTGAATTAAATGTCGCCTGCGGTATTTCCGGACTAATACGACCTTCAAATCCTCAAGAAAAGAGCGTACAGCCGTACACCCCTTTTAAAGGCCGACAACGCACTTCTAACACTACTGGTGTTTCGAATGTCCATGTGCGGCAGTGATCGCTTACCATCAGGCGACCTGTCTGCTCGTTTGCCTCCTCAAAGAAATACATAAATTTTATGGCTACGACGAGCCTGGTTTAATGCTTTATATAGCAAAAGGTGGAAGGCAAACCGGGAGAACACACGAACCTCAGGAGGCATGAGTTTTCTCTGTCAAAAATCTGGCAGGTCGTGCCGCTCGCGAATTGGACTCCACGATCACCAAACCCGTTGTTTAAACAGGGTACGTAGTCGAATGGCACAGACGCTCACAAAAAGCTCACGAAACGAAACGGTCGTAGATATCTATCTCTATCGCTCATGCGCATTGGCGCGACAGAGCCAGGCTACCTTTAGCGGCGTTTCGTTTTCGTTTTGCGTCGCAGAAATGCCATTCGGCTACGGCACCAGCTGAGCAATGTGTAATTCGTCTGCAATAGACGCAAAGGCCTGTGATGATGACATTGGCTCAGTCGGTAATGACCCTGCCTGCTGAGCCGCGGTCCTGGGTTCGAATCCCGGTAAGGGCATTTATTTGTGTGATGAGCACAAATATTTGTTCCTAAGTCATGGATGTTTTCTATGTATATAAGTATGTATTTATCTATTTAAGTATGTATATCGTCGCTTAGCACCCATAGTACAAGCTTTGCTTAGTTCGGGGCTAAGTTGATCTGTGTAAAGTGTCCCCAATATTTATTTATTTTTTTATTTATTTATTAATTTATTTGTATTTAAAGATTAGTAAAAAACTAGATTAGGAAAGAAAAATTTACCATTCCTTTTTTTCAAGTGGGTAACTTCGCTTTAGAGCAAAATGAAACGTAGAAATACCATTTTTAGAAACCTTGCCTTTACATAATTAACCGTTTGTGGAAATTCAAATTTCACCCGGTAAATTAAAAAGGTGTGAATTAAGTTCGCAAATTATACAGTATTTAGCTTGGAGCTCGCAATTATAACAAATTTCTGTTCTGAAGGAGAATTCGTTTAGGAAACCCGTTGCCGGTTCGCGCCGGGTCTCTTACGTAACTGTTTGTTTCCATTGAAATGGGAGCGTTAAGAAGCATAAGTGGTGTGAAGTTGAGTGGGGATCAAAGATAGCGTGATAAGAGAGAAGTGTAGACTGACTGTAGATGTGGTGACAAAGATTGAGATGGGTATGTTCGGGCATGTAGAGGTAGAGAGGATGGATGAGAGGAGATTAACGTAGAAAGTACTTGTAAGAAAAAGAGTGGAAGAGTCAGTTGGAAGTGGAAGACCTAGGCGAACTTTCCTCGATCAAATCGGGGAAAGGGTATAGCCGTGTTTGTATGGGACATTGGCCCCAGAAGCCAAATCGATTGCCGTTTTGCCAATTTATAAACCTAAATGAAAGATGCTTTTTCATAAAAAAAAAACACCCTAATTGCTGCAGGTTTTTGAGAAAATTAAAAAAATCGAAAATTGGTTTTAATTTTTTTTTATCTAAACTACAAATCGATTTTTTTGTAACTTACACACATTATGTAAGCAATAAAGATGCATTATTTAAAAAAAAATGAATTTCCAAATATCTTTATAAGTAGTGAAATTTTCAGTTTAAAGTTTTCAAAAAAATTTTTTTTATATTTCCGTGATAGGGACACCCACCAATTTTGGTTATATTATGTATAAACTAATATTCTATAACATATATTTTTTTCAAAAACATTCACTTGGATCAACAGGGTAAAAGTACCATGTGTATGTGCAGGGAGAATTCGCCCGGTCCCGGATCTTCCGCCGCTCTGTACGAATTTGAATTTCGAACGTGACAAATTGCTCAAAAGGAATAACTCATATTTTTATTGGCTGTATGCGGCTTAGTTGGTGTCACGTCACGAAATTAAAAAATAAAAAAGGCGGGAAACGCGGCTTATTAAGGAGTTCTGTTCCGTTAAATATTAGTTTTGCAATGGAAAAAAGGAGATTATCCGCAAAATATTCTCCAAATCTCCAAGATCGTTACATTATTACGTTCTTAGTAATATCAGCGAACGGCTACGCAAATATGCGATCGATTATATAGAAAAAAACCTGCTGTCCGTAGAGGAAAACGTAAGCACACTTCTTTTTAAGTTCTTTGTACGATAACTTATGTGTGTTACACAATTTTGTTTGGTTTAAAACAATCTATACTATTATATAAAGAGGAAAAAATTGTTTGTTTTATACAATAATAATATAAGTAAATTCTGAACAAATATGTAGGTACGTTAAATCAATCATAGCCATATGATTAATTTGGCGATTACACGTACCTATGTTGACTGACTTTATAGTAAGAGTAACCGAGTACCTATGTTATTAAACTTATTAACTCTCTGGTCGTTAACAGTTACAATTAATAATGATACAAATATTGCTTTTTAGGTAGAAATATTAAAAAACATATATTTCGAGCAAGTACAGCTTCCAACAAATATGCTCAGAACACTGTTTTTGGAAGTTATGTCGTTTGGCGATGTGTTTCTGGAAGAAGAAGGAATTGTTTTGCTTGACCAATGCTCGCATTGCAAGTTTCATCGACAGAGTGATGGTTATAGACGCTATATTGTGGAATACAAAGAATTATTTTGTCAGTTCTGTGCAGGAAAGTTGTTTTATGTAGAGGACAATATTTAATGCGTAGGAAAATAGATAGGATACCTGTTAATTTGTAATTCAAGTACTTCAGTATATATGCTATCACTCAAGTAGAGGTGTTGTGTTTGTTTGAATAATAATTTAACATAATAATCTATTTAAATGTCGACAATTAATCGTAGATGCGACAGCTGTAAGAAACAATACTGTAAAATATCAGGTAAGAAGAAAATGTTACATACACCTGCAGACGTCGATTTCTTTTCTATTTCATTAGTACAGAGTTTCAGTATTGGTGATTCTATTTGTGGATCCTGTCGAACTAAAGCCTATCGTAAAAAAACACCAGTGGTCGATGCGAATACAGACCTTGAAATCAGCAGCGAAGATGAAGACCCAACCTTCTCTGTTCATCTGAATAATCCCATTTGTGTTGAATCCGTTGAGTTACCAATCCAAAGAACTATATCTACACACCGCTGTTGTTGTATTTGCTCTAACTTGGTAAACCTACAAAAAATACCTAAAAAAGCTAGACTACAGGCATACATTCAGAGAAAAATATATATACCTACAGATAACAGATGTTGTCCTTCACACATCATAAATGGCCAGTTTTATCAGGACGATTTAAATAAGATTGTAATTTATTCGAACACATCCACAATTAATGTATTAGAGATATCGGAACTCTTTGAGTCTTTGGCTGTTCAAACGCAATTAAATGTATTTGATAAGATACAAAGTAGAGCACTCGCAGATAATGATTTAAAAGTTTTAACAGGCTTTACATGGAACGAAATTGATGTCATTCGAAATAAATTGGTTAGCTTACGAAACAGCATGCAGCGTAGTACTTTACAAGCAATTATAGTTTTTTTAGTAAAATTACGTACTGGTAGTAGCAATAAATTAATTTCAACAATGTTACAGCTCTCGAGAGAACAAGCTGTTTCCGATTACGTAGCGAGCGTAATTCAGTCATTTGAAACAGATGTCCTTCCGTATGAGTTTGGGATAAATACACTTAGCAGACAATGGTTAATTGAGAACCGCACAACCGATCTTGCCATTAAAATATTTAAAGCCACAAATACCTTGATTCTAATTTTTGATGGTACCTATGCTTACCATCAAAAGAGTAATAATAACGAGTACCAACGCAAGTCATACTCTGGCCAGAAAAAGACCCATTTATGTAAACCATTTACAATCTGTACGTCAGATGGCTTCATTGTGGACATGTTGGGGCCTTACCATGCGAATGAAAATGATGCTAGTATAATGCGTAAAATCATTGATAGCATGAGTAACCTTGTACAAAGTGACGACATATTTGTTCTCGATAGAGGATTTCGGGATGTCGTTCCTTTGCTGGAATCAAAAGGATTTAAAGTTATGATGCCCCCAATCAAAGGTAAAGGGAAACAATTAACAGCTCAAGAGGCTAACGAGTCCCGAAGTGTTACTAAAATTCGTTGGGTTGTAGAAGCAAAACACGGTGCCCTAAAACAAAGATATAAACTGCTTGACCAAACATTAGACAACAAAATGCTTCCCAAAATAAAAAGCTTATATAGAATTGCTTCATATCTATTAAATCTTTTTGGCAAGCCGTTAACTTCTGACATTCACATGTCTAATGAGATTTACGAACAAATGATATCGAAAAACTATTCAGAAAACCTTTTAGCAGCGGAAGTAGAACAAAAAGGCTGGTTGCGAAAGAAACTACCCTTCCAAATGTTCTCATCCAATAATATTACCGATTTCCCCAATTATCAGAGCCTGAATTAAAGTTATTGTTCACTGGTAGCTACCAGTTAGGACAAGCAATTTCATATTTAGCTGAGCTTTTAGATGAAAACGGTACTTTCAAAATGGCATACGTTAAAGATCAAACGAAGTTATTAAAAATACAGGTTCAGTCACGACACATTTCTAAAAAGGTGTACAGATGTTTTTTAAAATATGATCCTGAAGCTGAAGGCATTCACACAATACAACAGTATTGTTGTGAATGTGCCAATGGCTTGAGAACTGTGGGCTGTTGTTCGCATGTGGCGGCTGTGATTTACTATCTGTCACACGGCAGATATTTATCTAAAATTCCACGCCCCAATGAAAGGCTCAGTTCCCTTTTCCAAAATGAAGGCTTAATTGTAACGATTGACACGGATAGTGATGACGATTAGTATTAATTAATACATCTGGCGACATTAATCTATGTTGTACGTTGTACCATACCATCAACCACAAACTTAACTGAACTGACCATCGGTAGACCTAATTAACATTGACATAGTAAGACCTACTGATGGCCAGTTAGATGTGTTCCTGTTTGTAATATAGACATTTTATTTTGACGATGCTCTTATGTTATTTTTATTAGATTCTTGTAGTTAGCCATATCAAGTCCAATAAATGTATGGTATATCATAAGTCTGTTTCATTTTGGTAATGTTGATCCAAGTGAATGTTTTTGAAAAAAATATATGTTATAGAATATTAGTTTATACATAATATAACCAAAATTGGTGGGTGTCCCTATCACGGAAATATAAAAAAAAATTTTTTGAAAACTTTAAAGTGAAAATTTCACTACTTATAAAGATATTTGGAAATCCATTTTTTTTTGAATAATGCATCTTTATTGCTTACATAATGTGTGTAAGTTACAAAAAAATCGGTTTTGTAGTTTAGATAAAAAAAAATTAAAACCAATTTTCGATTTTTTTAATTTTCTCAAAAACCTGCAGCAATTAGGGTGTTTTTTTTTTATGAAAAAGCATCTTTCATTTGGGTTTATAAATTGGCAAAACGGCAATCGATTTGGCTTCTGGGGCCAATGTCCCATACAAACACGGCTATACCCTTTTGCAAGAAGGCAAGGTCTGAAGTTTTCGAAACCGACGAGCGTGTATGAGAAACGTTATGGAAGTATGTGAAGCGAAAGTGGTTTGTTAGGATCGTAGTAAATGGAAATCCGTGAATGCCGAATTCAATAAACATTTTGCGGTCGTCATGCTGGGAACGGGTGTCCTATCGTTTGACCAAAACTTGTTTAGCAAATTGACATTTGACAACCAACTAACGATATACTATTATTGTGTTGCGATTATAGGTAGGTAGTGTCGCAGTAATATTGCTTTCCATAATGCCATATTTTGTTCCGTTTAATAATATTATAAACCACGCTATCAGAAATGCAGAACCTATAGATAGGTTAAAATTAAGGCAATCATAACGGGTGCGTATTGATCGATATAACTTTTTTTGATATATTTTTAGTCGTTATAACGATCATTTGATATAATTATTAAATCATATAACAACAAATAATATACTAACAAATTGTATAATTCTTATTTAATATAATGATCATTTTTTCGAATAACATTTATTATAACATACTTTGTGTATAATTCTTATTTCCGATAATAAATAAATTGTATAACACAAATTCTTTCTAAAGCACAGTTAAAATAAAAAACAATTGTACAATAAATTAGATCCATCATTTACTCTTTATTTAAGTAGATTACGTTAGAACTGTGATCTCTACACACAACGCGCTGCTACCAGAAAAATAGGTTAGGTTAGGTTAGAACTTTGACCCTTAAACATATGTACTGCTATCAGAAAAGTAGGTTAGGTTAGGTTAGAACTGTGATCCCTTCAAAAAAAGAATAAAATTAATTCATGAAATGTTTTATACTGTTTGCTAGTTATATTATACTAGTCGTATATCAATAGATAGTTATACCATATAACGGTTATTATTATAAATAAGTGTTATACGAAATAATGATTATACAAAATAAAAGTAGATATTTTGTGGTTATACCAAATGTTAATTATGTCAAATGAGTGATTATATCCTTTAAATATATACGAAATGTTGTTATATCAAATGTTATTATACCAAAAAAAGTTATACCAATCATTACACACCCAATCATAACAATAATTCCAAAGTTTCGTTTTCTTTCAACCCCTTATTTTGCCAAGAATGGCACTGAAGCATTAGTAGTTTCATGTGCTCTGCCTACCCCTTTACGGGATACAGGCGTGATTGTATGTTGTATGTATGTATGTATAACAATAATTTCTCAAAAACTTATCACAGCACCTAAATATTATATTTAGGTAGAATAAGTTTTAAATTATAAAAACCGTAATATAATGGAAACAGTGCAAGCTGCCGTCTAACCCGTTACTCCGAGATTAGGTACAGACAAGTGTCAAGTCCCGTGTTAGCACGTTCCAGTACTAACCCTAGTACAGTCAGCAGCAAATTAAAGAGATGTGTTATAGAGACTAACTAGTGGCTTTGGGAGCTGTATACCTTCGCGACACACTGTGAGAAATTTGCATTGTGAATTTAACAAGTTCGACTTATTGCAGGTTTATCCATTTGAAACAAACGTATTTTAGTAAACAAAATTTCAAATCACAATATTGATGATACAAGTCGAGTTTGTTCGAACAACAAGATCAAACTTGTTAAAATATTTTTGATTGAGTCAGCCAAACCATATGTTTAAAACAATATGCGTCATGTTGCTTTTATAAAATCGCCTTGTTGATTCAAATATATTGTTGATTAAAATGACAAGTAACTTGAGAAAATAAGAAACTTGTAGAATGTAGTAGTCACACTTAATAGAATCTAACTTGTTGTTTGAACCAAAGAGCACAAAGGTGTTATTTTAACCAAAAAAGTTGTTGAACGAACATGAAAACTAGTTGTTTTTATAATAATATGGTGTGACAGGGATCACATTCTTGTTCTTAAAGTTACGATAATCTTAAGCCCCATATTTTTGTATTATACGTTATACGGCTTTTAAGCCCTTTAGAGCAATTTCCGCATTTTACAAATTCTCCATAAGCTAGATCGACAACATATTTGTCAATCATAGAATGTGATTACAGAATTTTATGAGAATCAGTTGAGAACTGCGACCTGTAGAGGAGACCATCCGGACATCCAAAAACCTCAATTAATAAAGTTTGAGATTTCTGACCACGAACTGGGTGGCTAGCCGAATGGCACAAACGCTCACGAAACGCTCACGAAACGAAGCGCTAGTAGATATCTATCTCTATCGCGCTTGCGTATTGGCGCGACAGAGCCAGCGGCGTATCGCTTTCGTTTGGCGTCGGAGAAATGCCATTCGGCTACGGGGCCTGTACATATCTTTTATTTATCTACAGTCAATCAGTCATCATCCTGCTTGCGTTATCCCCGCATTTGCCAGGGCTCATGCGAGCACCGGGTCTGCTTTGACAACTAATCCCAGCAAGATTTGGCGTAGACACTAGTCAAGCGTTAGCCATCTGACCTTCCAAACCGAAGGCTATCGTACAGTATGGCCACTCCCGCTCCCCGCTGAGAGTGCCGCCCACCCCCTCTCGGTTACCTCACAGTTACCACCTATCAAAAACGCGAACAGTCGACCTGTCATATTTCACTCATACAAGCATAGTGCGCGTTCACCTACACGAGCTTAGACTGTGTGCTAGAAACGCGCCTCTCTCATATATTTGATCGCCAGTGTCCGAGGTGTGCCGAAGGGTAACTAGGCCTTATTTGAATTAGTCCGGTTTCCTCACGATATTTTTCTTTATTGAAAAGCGACTGGCAAATTATCAAATGACATTTCGCACATAAGTTCCGAAAAACTAATTGGTACGAGCCAGGGTTCGAACCCGCGACCTCCTGATCGAAAGTCGCAACCTCTTACCACTAGGCCACCAGCGCTCCATTTATCTGCAGTATCTCTACCTATATCCATACTTAATATTGGGAAAGTGTATGTGTCTGTTTGTTTGCACGTCCTTCACGGCAAAACGGAGCGACGAATTGTCGTGATTTTTTTAAGTGGAGATAGTTGAAGGGATGGAGAGTGAGATAGGCTACTTTTTGTCTCTTTCTAACGCGAGCGAAGCCGCGGGCAAAAGCTAGTTCTCTATAGATGTCAGACATTTTTGGTGCGTTCAGCTACTATTAAAGCTAACTGTACCTCACGATTGCTACGGACACTAGCGGGAGAGTGCAGGTTGAGAGATTAAGTAAACCATTTTGAGTGCCCAATAGAATTTAGAAAAGTTTTATTATAGAGAATGTAAGGACTTATTTTGAAAGAAATAAATTTCGTACTAATCTAAGATCTCTGTTGTACGCGCAGAGAAGAGGCCAATTGCTAATGCTTCTTAGCTTGTCGTAGTTTTTATCTACCGATCGGTAGATGTCGCTATAGGATACCCCAAAGGCACACCTCGGACAATGGCGATTAAATATATGAAAAAAACGCGTTCCGACGCACACAGTCTTAGCTCGTGAACGTTTATCATGCTTGTATGAGTGAAATATGACAGGTCGACTGGTCGCGTTTTTGACAGGCGATAACTGTGAGGTAACTGAAAGCGGGTGGGCGGCACTTTCAGTGGGGAGCGGGAGTGGCCATACTGTATGGAAAAAGACGCCGCGTTGGCGTCTTTGCCATACAGTTGGCCCGACGCTATGGTCGCGAGAGAGATGGGGGGGGCTAACTACTGTATGTATATGTATAATTTACGACTTCGCATTACCGACAAATTGTATGTGTCTATTCGTACAAAATACAAGCTTCCCTGATATTACACTGTGACACAGCGCCATGGACCGAATAATTTCCGCATGTAATCCTGTATTAGCTCGCTCGGATTGTCATACAAATGACGTCATTATTGTACTCAGACCTATTTGTATTAGTTGGGTCCAGCCAGACCACCTTGACTACTAGACGGAGCATTCAAGACAACTCAAAGTTTGTTTTTAAGTAGTCTAACCCCCTTATTCATAAACAGTCAGTAAAGTTATTAAGCCGATAAACTTAAATTTTGTTTTTTATCATGCAGAAACGTTTGCGAGCGATATTATATAATTTTCAAATTAAAAGAAAAAATGGAAAAATTCACCTCCGGCAGGACTCGAACCTGCGACCTATGGCCTTGCCGGGGAAATGGCTCTTCCAACTGCGCCACGGAGGCCTGCTGGATGTGTGCGAATTTATCCATGCCTTCCCTCAATTCTCAACCGCCTTAGGGTAGCGTTATATATAGCAAACATCTACCCATAAGAATAAATCTTAACAGGCATGGATAAATTTGCACACATCCAGCAGCCCTCCGTGGCGCAGTTGGAAGCGGGGTGGCCCCGGCAAGGCCAAAGGTCGCAGGTTCGAGTCCTGCCAGAGGTGTGAATTTTTCCATTTTTTCCTTTAATTTAAAAATATGTAATATCGATAAAGTTAGTTTGTCCCTTTCCGACGTATTGGTGTGATAGAAAGGGACAAACGAACTTTATCGGCCTGAGTATAAAACCGTGAGGGTTCCCTAACTATAAAACCGTGATTTATCCTAAGATAAAAAGATGACATCTGCCAAGAAACTGGTGAGAGCTGAATGCAGATAGCAATGGACTGACATGCGTGCACGTGGATAATAAAGATGAGACCTATGTCCGAAGATGGCCGCTTTAGAGACTGCCTGCAATATATAATAGATAGATAGCTACATATACATTTTAAGTCAAAATTGATACCCCAAAGAAAAAGCGATCCCATTGGAATCGAAAACTAGAACATTCCTTTGCTAATCCGCGAATTGAAAACGCGCGCGCGTTGGCGTTATCAAATCGCGGATTAGCAAAGGAATGTTCTTTCTAGTTTACGATTAACATGGATTTCCGCAAAGTAACGCCTGATTCCATCGATTATTCAATCCCATTGGACTTGTGTCGTATGTCAGTGGCTGGAATCGAACTCGGGTCTTCAATTTACGTGGCTAACGAGCTTACCTCCATATCATCTCGACCGCTTTGGTATTATTATACCAGTCAGAAATTCTCTGGATTATGTTGTTATCACTGAAGGCCATTTGATATTTACCAGTCGCTTTTCGGTGAAGGAAAACTGGAAGGTCAGATGGCGATTCGCTTTCGTAAAAACTAGTGCCTACGCCAAATCTTGAGATTAGTTGTCAAAGTGGATCCCAGGCTCTCACGAGTCGTGGCAAATGTTGGGATAGGTATGATGATGTTGTGAAATTGTACAAAATGCGGTGTCTGTGTAGTCTGTGGTTGGGTCTCATTTTAATATCCAAGTTATCCGGTTCGAAGGACCACCGGGATTAGGAGGAACTTGTAATTGATATTGATTTGGACTTTAGAGTGATTTAGTTATATTTGGGCTGTATTTGTTTGTTGATTGTTTTATTATCTGACTTAAAACGAAAATATGACTGTTTCATTCCAATGTGTACTCGTAGTTAGTAAATTAACCATCTAACAATTGCAATCGTTAACGGGGAATTATTTTTTTTTAATACGATTGTACTAGTTATTACATTACTAAAAATAAATGTTTTTTTTTTTTTAATTAGCCTCTTTTGTGTCCCACTGCTGGGCAAAGGCCTCCCCTCGCTTTCTCCACTCGACCCTGTTGTTGGCATTTTCCCACCATTTCGGGTAGAATGCGTCCAGGTCGTCCCGCCTCTCCTTTTTGGTCTGCCTGCACCCCGGGCTGCCCCGTCTATGGTGTTTCGCGGGTCCCAGTCTGTAAATATTTTGGCCCACCTTTCCGGGTGCATGCGGCAGACATGTCCAGCCCAGTCCCACTTTAGCTTAGCGGTCTTGACGCCCACATCTGCAACTCCAGTTCTGGAGCGTAGTTCCGTGTTTCTGATTCGGTCAGTTCTACGAACACCTAATATACTACGCTCCATCGCTCGATGGCAAACCTTGAGTTTCAACTTTAGAGCCTCAGTTAATGACCAAGTTTGTGCCCCGTAAGTCATGATAGGCAGGATGCACATGTCAAGGAGTTTGCGCTTAAGACACAGAGGAAGGTCACCCTTCATTAGCGCTTTCATGGACCAGAAGCTCTTCCAGGCATTCTTGATACGTCTATCGATTTCGACAGACTGCCTGTTTTCGAAGGATGCTATCTGGCCCAAGTAAACATACTCCTTGACGTATTGTATATCCTGCCCATCTACCACTATTCTATCCTCAGCTTGATTGGTCATCAACTGGGTTTTTGCTCTGTTCATTGAAAGTCCTACCTCAAGGCTTGCCGTGCTAAGATCTAAAAATAAATATAACACACCCAAAGTATAAACTAAGAAACTAAGTAGAAACTAAAATAGGTACTATAGAAAACAAGGCATATGTTGGTTGTATAGTAAAATTAAGACATGTCTTGATAATATTACAATTGAAAACAGTAAATAGCGTAGACCTACTCTTGAGTTTTGTGTCTTTTTGGATTTGGAGCAGTTCATTATGTACAAAAGGGCTTTTGCCGCTTTTTTCCAACGCTACTTAGCAGTAATATATATATATATTATGCAGTCATGCAAAAGCATCATTACCTGAACGTCTCTTCGTTCTCTATTAGTCCAAAAGTTTGTATCCCTTTAACCACTTAGTGAATGTTGTGTACCGAACAATACCTTTTTAGCGGGTGTCGTTACGCCAAGTTACCTACCTACTGTCAAAGCTACATTATCAGTACACTAACTCCAAAATACTCAAACTAACTCAAAACAACTTATCCCCAGTAACAAATTAGGGCAAATATCGGAGTGCACCAAATAAGGGAATCAGCACTAACTTGTCACAAAGTTAATTAGGCGAACTGAGTCGGACACGGAATTTACGGACGGAGACTGTTGTTCGTGCTTACAGAGACATAAAGGTTAACAGATGCCAAATGAAAAGGAAAAAGGGTGATATTTTTATTTGAGAAAAGTTGGATTGGGTGTGGGATGAAACGAATGCAAATGAACGATGAGTAGATGAGATGACGTCCAATAAAGAGCTATGGAAGAAGAAGACATACTTTATAATTGGGATAAAGGGTAAGCAAATTAACAAATGCCAAATGAAGAGGACAAAGTATGACGATAATTATACGTTGAAGAAAATAATGATGGACTGAGTGTAACATGATATTATGAAACGAGTGCAAGTGAATGATGAGATTGACGTCCGAAAGAGAGATATGAAAAAAAAGGTATAATGCACAATTGGGATAAAGAACAAGCAAGTGATGATTAAATAATAGAATAAGTAGGTACTTGAATTGCTTACTATAATAAAGATTCAATTTTAGAATTGCTCATTAAGCTCATAGGAGTCAACCGAAGAATGTTTCACTTCGTCAATAATTTGGACGTCCTTGCCCTAAATTGTGACACAAGCTATTGTTTACTGTGTATTAAATTCATAATGAACACCAGTTTTAAAACAAAACACTATCACGAAAATCTAAATGCCACCTGGTATTAATAAACACGTCATAAATGAATCGTCCAATATGTCTCGATGACAATAGGTTACAAAACCCCCAATTGTCACCCCACCATAATGATCCGCGTAACAATGGATCGCATTTGGCGACAAACATACGAGAATTAAAAGCGCCGTGCATCGGAGCATTTCCCCCATTTTCACCCCTTAGCACATTCAACGGATCGACCCAGGTATCGCTCGTATCTTGGGCATCTTGGCCTCCAAAATGAGAGATCGCCACCTTACCTGTTGACGTGTCTGTGCACTTAAGAAATAAATGAATTTGAATACCCGTTCCTGCGCAGCCTCTTGCCAGTCACTGACTTGTCGAAGTTGACGCAGATCCGTCGCGACACTGTGCTTCCAGCCTGTGTGCGTAGCCGAATGGCACAAACGCTCACGAAACGCTCACGAAACGAAACGCTAGTAGATATCTATCCCTATCGCTCTTGCTTATTGGCGCGACAGAGTGAGACTACGTTTCGTTGTCGTTTGGCGTCGGAGAAATGCCATTCGGCTACGGGGCTTGGATCTGCGTCAGCTTCAAGTTAGTGATTGGCCAGCGGTTACGCAGGATCGGGACAGATGGCGATCCCTCACTTCGGAGGCGAAGATTCACTTTGGATCACTGAGCCAAAAAATTGTAGTTAGCACATTCAGTGCCCCAGCGCTTGATATGTGCTACGAGTGTAGACGATAATACGGGGACTTGGGGGCTGTTCTTCAAATCGATCTTGGCCCACATCGACTGTATGCTGTGCATTGTTCTCTGTTCCCTATGCGAATATTCGAGCGCATTGTAAACATGTGAATACACTAGGTACCTTTATAATTGTAAGTGTAAAGCCCGAGCTCAGAGCGTTTGGTTCGGCGAAGCGTGGGCCCACCATATTAAGCGTCGAATCAAGACACTTGTATGAGCTTCAATTGTTTGAAATGCACGCTGCACGCCCCGCTGCACTGCACGCCCAATATGAACACGCACTCAGGCCTTACGCCAAATAATTGAGGTTGGCGGCCAAGCTTTACGTTTATCTCGCTTTCTGTCTAGCTCTGTGCGACATTCAGTCCCAAAATCTCTGCCTTGCACCAACTCTGCACATATCATGCACCTCTGATCCCACTTATATAAAATATGAGGTAAGCCGATATGTGCCGTTATCTGGGAAAAGGGACCTTATTATCGGTAGCGCTTACGCCCCGCGGCGTCGTATTTGTATACGAACATCGTTCATAACGCCGTAAGAACCATCGACAATAAGGTCCCTTAACCCAGATAACGTCACATATTAAGAACCGACAGTTGCATGATGGTGCTGGGTGCTGCCTTTTGCGACCGCCGCGGTGCGCGACAAAACTCTGCCCCGTATGTCCTCCTCCTTTCAGTATTCAAGGCAGTAATTCATCATCGATACACCATTTTCACAAAAGACTTATGTCCCTATAAACAATAAGGCTCATACAACCTTTACAAATTAAAGGGCTTTCACAATGTGCCGTTATGTCGATATGATCTGCCACAATTTGTGTCCATTGTTGAAATGTTTGTTCTTGGATTGTGAGTTCCGTTTCGTTTAATTTGTTTGTGGCATTGATGACGTCAATGTATTGTTAAATAAAACATGACGTCTTTTATGAACTGAACATGGACTAAAAACTGAAAGATATAATTTTATTACAAATTTTAATGACATATCAATATTTTTATTGTTCTACTTTTAAGAAACCTTATAAGGTTTTGTCAAAACTATAGTTTTGATTATTGAATTTGACAAAATGAATGATTCGATTATCACTGATTTGATTAACGATAAGAAAATGAAAATTATTTAATCTATATAATCATACAAGTTCGATAAATTTAAGTTTATTTCAATTAAGAACCTTACCTTTTTGTACCTAAGGGTATCTCTCTTTACCAAAACAATTCTGAAATCAAATCTCTGAAGACACTAAAATCCAGGAAATTAAAATCGCGACTCCTAAATCAGGCTTTATTTCGTTAAATTCACGTCTTCTAACATCACTAAGATAAAACAAAGGGCTTTCCGAACTTTGGTCCCGAGGGGACAAAGTTGTCACCAATTTTGGCCCTTCGACGGGCCCGATGGGAAAACGAGGCCCTGCACTGCAAGTTATTTAATGAATTAATCTTGGTAAGTTTGATGATTCTGAGAATTAGGTACTGTATCGAGAATGGAATTTTATTTTGTTGCGTAAACAATCTTACACTGAGCCGATAGAAGTACCTAATGATGGTCACCATCATCATCATCATATAAGCCATTAAATATATTATGTAAAAATGCATGCAATCATTAGTATCATTACTTAGCCATAAAAGATAGGACTCCTTAACTCAAAAAATCTTTATTAGTTAAGATTAGTAGTTAAGAAAAAACATGTTATTTGTAATTATTTATAGAAATAAACAGTTTAAATTTTAATTTTTTTTTTTAT
The DNA here is from genome assembly GCF_023078275.1 of Leguminivora glycinivorella. Taxonomy (NCBI): domain Eukaryota; kingdom Metazoa; phylum Arthropoda; class Insecta; order Lepidoptera; family Tortricidae; genus Leguminivora; species Leguminivora glycinivorella. Next base: position 2,711,982 of record NC_062983.1, read on the forward strand.
CGCCCACTGCTGAGCATAGGCCTCCCTTCGTGTACGCCACTTATCCCGGTCCTGGGCTAATCTCATCCAGAAGTGCCCCGCAGTTTTTCGAATGTCGTCCACAAACGAGCCAACGGATGCCAGGCGCTTCTTACATCCGATAGCGGCCACCATTCGGTCAACATTTTGGTCCACCTGCCATCACTCTGCCTGGCAACATGCCCCGTCCAATTCCATTTGGGTTTGGACATGACGTCACCCACGTTCCGCACCTTGGTGCGGCGTCGGATCTCGACATTCATCACTCGATCTTACGCTCCGTCTTGCGTGAGCGACGGGCGACGCGACGCGACGCGACGCGATGCGACGCGATGCGACGGCGATGGCTCAAGGTCATCGCGTATCCATCGCGCGAAACTTCGGCACTAGCATTTTGGTGATTAGAATCACAAGATTCGCCGTCTTTCACAATGTGCAAATGGTCTAGCGGGTTTGACTTCTAGGTGGAATCGTTTGCGCCATGAGTGTCGTGAGTTCGAATCTCGGCTCACGCAATCTTTTTGCATTTTTATTTACTTTTTTCTTTTATGTTCTACTAGCTTTTGCCCGCGGCTTCTCTTGAAAGACGGACAAACAAACAGACACACACACACTTTCCAGTTTTATCAGTATGGATTATTTGATTTTGTTTACCTGCTTATTTCTTTCTCTAAGATTCTACTTTCTTATTTTTTTTTAAGAACTCCGGGTTTTATACTAACAAGGAAAGTTTTAAGTAGCACACAATAATACTGCATTTTGTTTTTATGAACTTAATGTTTATTTTAATCCATACTAATATTATAAACGGGAAAGTGTGTGTGTGTCTATTTATTTGTCCGTCCTTCACGGCAAAATTGAGCAACGAATTAACGTATACTATTTACTTATAACGAATGCTATTTACTTAATGTTGAAATGAAAAAATGTCATACAGTGTAACCCAGTGTTTTTAATGCTGCCATCTAGTGTCGACTGGCATAACCACTACACTAAGAGCCCTTATTCCTTAGAGCGTTCATCAATTTCGTGAAATAGCCATTGATAGATGGCGTTGGTGCTCGGTACGCGAGCCACCGGTAACGCAACACACAGGCAAGAATGATCTTGATAGTTTTGAATTTAATTGCTAGTAACAATTCTTTTGGTTTCATGTGTTAACTTTTTTGTAAAGTTTACAAGAGATAAGAATATATTATTATTATATGGTACCTACTAATTGTAAGTAACTTAAAATAAACAGTTTCAAAGAGCTGAGCTGTGTGCATAAAATTACATGTGTTATTGGCCCGGCTAATGAGATCAAACATGGTCGAGTTACGATAAGTAGAATAGCAGTTCTGTTATTCATTTCCTGACTCGATCATGTGACCTTGGACATCATCGAGATCGACGCTGCTCATCAGCCCAAATGTAATAAGCCCAAACATAGTGGAGTTATTATGAGTAAAATAGCAGTTTTGTTGACCATATCCTGACTCCACCATGAAAACCAGAACCTCATCCTGGGGGCCGGTTTTTGAATCTCACATATGGGATTTGTCACTAAAATACCGGTTGAAAACAGTGAATTGCTTAGTATTTTCAGTGACAATTTTCTGAATTCGAATGCGTGAGACTCAAAAATCGGTCCCCTGGTCCCGAAATATAATAATAATTCAAACTCTCATCAGATTTCAAGTAAAATTTCTTGGATAAAATTGCATGTGTACAAATCAGGCGGACCGTATGCCTGTTTGCCACCAACAGGATCAAGATTTGTTTAGTCGCAGTACCTATACAGCACTTCTCAGAACTATCTACCTGCTTACGCTTACGAGAGCACGGTGCGCCGGACTATCGAACGTAGGTCCACTGTCTATGAGCGCTGTATATTTTATTCGAATTTTATGTGCTTTAAAATAGTACATTACGATACAAGTGCGTAAAAAAGGAAGTTCAAAACGAGTGGCGATAAATTAAAACACGACCGAAGGGAGTGTTTTAAATCGACACGAGTTACGAATTTCCTTTTCGCACGTGTATCGTACGACGTTTTTCAGTACAGATGAGCCTCCGAAGTTTCGACCTGGCATATAATGAACCACTTCTCGCACTAGTGCGTAATAAAAACACCATCTGTACTGAAAAATATCTATCGACACAAAGGTATGTCTTATATGTATTTTTTTTTATATGGCAACAAGAAGTTCTGGTTTAGGATAATATTATTATTTAAGAGTTACAATAAATGCAGGAATCGCAGGAATTACAATGAACGCCCCTTAAAGAGTAGTCTAATTATATTTTTTTTGTATGGGTACCTTTCCTTGTTAGTATAAAAGCCGGAGTTATTAAAAATAAAATAAAAATAAGAATGAAGATTCTTACAGAAAGAAAAAAGTAAACAATCAAATAATAGAAAATAAAAGAAACAAAAATAAAACTGCAAAAGCACGCCTCAGCCGAGGTTCGAACTCACACCGCTGGCGCGGCGTCCAGACGTCGAAACCGCTAGGCTACGAGCCCGTTGTAATAACTAGTTAATTTTGTGATCCTATTCACCAAAGTCAAGTGCTAGTACATATATCGTAAGGTCATCGCACTAGTGTTTCATATAATCATATTTTTAGTTCACACTTAAATTTTAATATTTTACGCAGACAATCTCGTATCACCGTGCACATAATCAAAGGCTGTCAATACAAGTTACAAAAGTTGTAATTTCCTTACTTTTTAGGCACATTACTCCTTTGGTCAACTTATGTTAATTTGAATATTTTGAATTTTTATTATAAGAAAATATAAAGAATGAAATGTGAGACTAGTAATCAATCGTTATTTCTCTAGTCCGACCTCTCTACGTATTGAATTTGCTTCTAAAAATCAAATAGCTTGATCGCGCGCCCATCGCCATCGCATCGCGTCGCATCGCCGTCGCGGGCCGTCGCGGGCCGTCGCTTACGCAAGACACTCCCATATGAACACAGCGGTTTGATCGCATCGCGTCGCATCGCGTCGCTTAACATTCGCATGTTCATCGCTAGTCCGTCGCGTCGCATCGCCGTCGCGTTCCGTCGCCCACCTAAGACAAGTCCATAGAGATAGAAGGTTTGATTTCGTCGCATCGCATCGCATCGCATCGCCGTCGCGGGTTCGTCGCTCACGCAAGACGCGGCGTAAAAGTTTAATACCTACCTACTATACTTTTACATTTGTAAAAAGTTGTGATTCTAAATAGATTTTTTTTATGAGATAGGATACGATCACTTGAGCACACCTATTTATTATTGACTTACGTGTTAGCATTTTCCTTTACTTACAATAACAAAATATCAATACTCCGTTAGTACTTGTTACCGAAAATTGGGCACAAAAGAATTTAAATAACGCAGCAAGTTAGGTTAAACTCGTTTGAAGATACCCAATAGCGGTTGGTAAATTAGATTATTTTTGTACGGTTGAAACAATTTTGCTGATATGGTTCAAGTAACAAGAGGCAACATGTCGATTTTATCTTAATATTGTGTTTTAAATAAAACTTCAGTGAGACTCTAGTTATTTGTTTTACAAGAAGGCAAAGTCGTTGTTTAACCGCACGTGCCAAAGATTCCAATATTGAACCGCGAGCGTAGCGAGTGGTTCAAAAAGTGGAATCTTGAGCGTTGCGAGGGTTTCAAGGCACGAAGGTTAAACAAAGTTTGCCACCGAGTAAACCATACAATTTTTCACCACACCAACACGAACAAAATACTAACTGTTAAAAATCAAATTGAATCAATTTCATCAATGTGTTCAATATTTTTGATTCAAAATCGTCATTTATAAGTAAATTCTACCAGCGAGCTGAAGACATCCAGTTAATTTGTATGAAATTAGTTTGCACCTTTGTGAATAAAATGCAATTTTGCTATCCGTTCTCGAATAGCAAAATTGATCCCCACCAGTTAGTGTGGTGAAAACATATTTAAAGTATTCTAAGTGGCTTACTCACGTTTTAAATCAGTCGAGTGCTTCATAGTGTTACGCCGTGGCTTGCGTGGGCGACGGTCGCCCACGCAAGACACGGCGTTAGACAACGCTCAATGCGATAATATTTCATTGACCGGAGCGAAAGCGTGGGTCTATAATGTTACGGTATACTCGATAATCTTTGTATGTCCGGATGTTGTTCTCCTGTGTAGGCTGAAATCTTAACCGATTTTCTTTAAATGTTATAACCATATTCTACGATAATTTTTCTTGTCTATTTAGTTTTTGCTTAGATGCAAAAAAATCCATAAAGAAGTGCCAAAATCTTAAAACCATCCAATATTACGCAAAGGTTTACAGGGTGGCTAGCCGAATAGCACAATCGCTCACGTGTGGGGCGGGAAGTACGACGACAATTAAACACCTTGAGTATTGCGTAAAGACTGACTTTATTTCACAGTTCATACCTATTTAAGTACATATACTTAATACACTATTCAGCACTAATATAACTCCTCACACCTCCCCTTTTACAGGAAAAAAAAAATAATTATACATTTTTTTTTTTTACATAGCGTCTATCCTCCTCAGTCCTCTTGTACAATTTGTTTGTACATATTTCAAAATATATTTAAAACGTTTTTTTTTTTTTTTTTTTACAAAGGGTATTTGATAAAAAAAACAAAACAATTGCTTATGGGACTCAGGAGGTTATACTGGCTATACATGTTTTTACATTTTTATCTTTTTTTTTTTTTTATTATTCATAGAAGGGCTTAGTTCTATTCTTATGTACTAACATTGATTTCCCGTCAATTTCAACCTCCACATTAGGAGACAAATCATGTAGAACACGGTATGGGCCCAAGTAAACATTAGCTAATTTATTTCCAACTTCATTTTTAATTAAAACCTTGTCGTTAGGCTTGTAAACAATACTGTTTGTTTTGAAATCATATCGAAGTTTTCTACATTCTTTTGATTTTATTAAATTTTCCCGTGCTTCTTTTTGACTTAGCTGAAGTCGGTATTGCAATTCTTTTGGGTAGCTTTCGTGATTATATAAGGGTTGCACGGTATCTCCGAACAAATTACTAGGTAAGTTACACTTCCTGCCATACACAAGTTCGAATGGGGTGTACTTGGTTTCAGTATGCACCGACGTGTTAAATGAAAAACTCCAAAATGGGAGCCAAGTGCTCCAAGTTTCTGGATGTCTATCTGTTTGAATACGTAAGAATGCAGCTAAATGTTTATGTGTGTTCTCAAGAGCTCCAATACTTTGATGGTGATAAGCTGTGGAGTTTAATTGTTTTATATTAAGTATTGCACTTACCTCTTTAAAAACGGTTGAAACAAACTCTGCACCCCGATCGGAAGCTATCTGCCTGGGAACGCCGTATCTAAGTATAAAATTGTTTACCAAAGACATAGCTACGTCTTTACTTCTTTTAGAAAGTAATGGATAGGCTTCTACAAATTTTGTTAGTTCGCACTGTAATGTGAGTATGTATGAATAACCATTGTCATCGGTCTGTAAGGGTCCAACTAAATCTAAATAAATTTTCTCAAAAGCATATGTTGCAGTTGTCGTGATTACCATTGGTTCTTTAATGGGGGTAGCATATTTGTTTTTCTGGCACTTATCACAGCATTTAACAAAATTTCTAATGTCTTTTTCCATGCCCGGCCAGAAGTAATATTTTTTTAAATTATTGTACATTCGCCTCATACCTGCGTGACCAGAATGCGTGACTAGTGGGCAGAATATGAAAGTCATTTAAAATTATTTTACGTTGTTCGCGATTAGATACTCTTATTAAATCTTTCAAAATACAAATATTCACTTTCATTATACATTCAGGCTTCTTTATTTCATTCATTAATTTTTGTATAAATATTTCCATCATTTTATTTTGCACGATGTATATCATATTAATATTCATTTTACAACAAAAGAGATCCAGCTCTTTCACAAACTCGCCTGGCGAAATTTGCGATGAAGAGTCCAGAAATTTAATATAAATAACGTTTTTATTGCAGTCGTATAAGAATATCTTATTCTCATAGTCATTTATTAACACATCTTTCCTTAGCGTATTTAACTCCTTTCTACTAATAAATCGTAACTCTACTGAACCCGGTAACTTATTATGTGTTTCTATAATTTTTGGTGATTGTTGAAAATCATCCTTGCTAGTCATATTCCGTGTTATAAGTGTACGAGTATTACTTATTTTCTTTGATTGTGCTCTAGTCGTAACACATATCTGTTCATTTAAGGTTTTTAAGTCTTGACAAGTTATATAAGCACGCGACAACGCGTCAGCGGGCGCATTATCGGATCCTCTTACATATTCAATGACAAAGTCGTATTCCTCAAGCGCTAGCCTATATTTTAATAGACGACTCGATGGATCCCTCATTCCAAATAAGTAGACAAGTGGCTTGTGGTCTGTTCGAATAATAAAATTAGTACCATACAGATAAGGTCGAAAATGACGGACGGCCCAATATATTCCTAAGAGTTCTTTGTCTATGGTTGGGTAATTTTTCTCTGATTTATTTAGTGTTCTGCTAGCATAAGCCACTGGTCTGTTGTCTCTGTTGCTTAAAACTGCTCCCAAAGCATAGCCAGATGCATCTGTCTGCAAAATAAACTTACTGTCCGGTGAAAAATCTGGGTATTGAAGAACTGGTGGAGATGCAATTTTTTGTTTTAAAGTATCGAATGACATTTGACATCTTTCGTCCCATACAAAGGGGACGTTTTTCTTTGATAAATGATTTAAAGGTATTGCGATTTCAGCAAATTGTTGAATGAATTTCCTATAATAGTTTGCAAATGCCACAAATCTTTTAACTTCGTCGCTATTTGTTGGAACTGGAAAATTTTGTATTGCCGATATTTTATCCGGGTCAGGTAATACTCCGTCACTTGAAACTACGTGACCCAAATACAAAAGTTCTTTCTTTAAAAATTCACATTTGTTTGGATTTAGCCTTAAATTAACTTTACGCAACCTGCTAAATACATCTAATAGATTTTTGTTATGGTCATCTAGATTTTTACCAAAAACTATGAGGTCGTCTAAGTAAATTAAACATTTGTCGTATGTCAGACCAGACATGGCGATATTCATCATCCTGGAAAATGAATTCGGACTACTGCGAAGGCCCATTGGCATACGGGTCATCCTATACTGGCCGGAGTCAAAGGCCGTAAACTGTCTACTATTTTTGTCGAGCTCGCATTGATAATAACCATTTGCTAAATCTAAGTGACTAAAATATACACAACCCGAAAGAGAATCTAAAATTTCTGTTATGTTAGGGAGTGGAAATTTGTCATCCTGTATACAATTGTTTAATTTCCTATAGTCTATTACTATACGCCATTTCTTTTCTTTTGTTCCGTCATTTTTTTTTGGGACTAACAAAAGGGGACTAGACCACTCGCTTGAACATTTTTCTATGATTCCTTGTTTTAACATGTTGTTTAATTCATCCTGTATGATAGTTTTCTGAGAATGTGGTAACCTATATGGCTTAGTGTATACCGGTACAGTATTGGGTTTCAATGGTATAGTATGACTATAAATATTTGTGGTACTTAACGTATCACCAGGTAAGAAAAATATGTCAGGAAATTTAGCACACAAGTTTTCGATTGATTTTTGTTCTTCAAGATTTAGTTTTTGTAAATTCAAGTGTTGAAATAACAATTTGAGACGGTCAACATTTACTTTGTCGCATTTGTCAAATGCGCAGATGGTATAATCACTAGCCCTTTGTATGCTTACACTAATATTGCATAATTGTATCTCATGTTCCGTTGTGTTCAATATTCTAAGTGGTATTTTACTAAAACTAGGCGAAACCAAGGACCCCGCTAAAAACACGCCATTTTGTATCTCATTGGAACATACGACACAGTCTTCAGTTATATCTGTACTAACATAATATACAGATTCTGACCTAGGTGGAAGCGAGAAATATTTTTGGTTATCGTTGAGAGGCATGGTAACTTTTGTTTTGATATCTGTAGTTAAGGTTAAAGTATCATATTCTAGATCAATTTTACTCTTATATTTTTTGAGAAAATCGCGACCTATTATGCCGTCGTTACAACATGGCAAATTATCAAAAATGTAAAACTTATGTTCAAACATGTGCCCTTGATAATGTAATTGTAAGTAAATATATCCAATTGCACATTGCGTTCCTCCAATTCCATTAATAATTAATTCTTTTTTACATATAGGCATATTTAATTTCAAAGCGCTGCGCAATTTTAATGCGCATATCGTAGCTCCCGTGTCAGCTAAAAATGAATATGCAAAATCTGTATCATTGTTAATATTGTTATGTACTCTAAAAGTTACGTAACTTGAATTCCCACTTAAAAATATGTACTCTTTAGTCTCGAAAAAACTGAGCAGGATTTACTTTATTTTCGCCCGACTGATTTATAATATTCACCTCATCATTACAGTGCTCAGTAGTTTGGTCCGTTTCATGTAAAAAATGCATTCTTTCACCACCGTATCCATTATTTCTAGAAGAAAAGTACCTACCTTGATTTCCCCGGTAACTCGGCGAGTAGGCACCTCTGCTCGGACCGGCAGCGCCGGCTCCTGGGTAGGACCGCGCCATGCGTCCTGGCCCCGGAGCTTGGCCTTGCGTCGGGGGTGGCCGCGAGCCACGGTATTGGTTGGGTGATCCTCTGTAGCCTTGGCGACCGCGACCACGTACATATCCTCTGCTGAAATTATTATTATATTGATTGAATGCCAGCATTTCACCATTAGAGGTTGTTATAGCCGCCGCCGTCTCTTCATCTTTCGCTCCTTGTACCGCGTCCTTAAGATATTCATAATCGCGTGCTGCAATAATGGTACTAATTCGCCGATTGCGCAGACCATCCGCAAACCTTTTTACGACTTGTTTTTCATTGACTTTCTTTAATACATTAAATGTAGTGGAGTTGCCTTCTGACTGCGCTATCGTCAAATTCACAAACAGCTCGGACAACTGCTTACCATAATCGTCGATTGAGTTCTCTCCTTGTCTTAACAACTGTATTTGATTTTGGATAGCGAAAGCGGATTTTTTTGTCAATAAATGAGTCTTCATATCTGTAATCATACTTTGGACTGAGCTATATGTTTCGCTTAATTTAAGTTTGGCTAATTTAGTAATGCGGTTTTTAAGAACGAAATTAATCAATTGCTGCTTAGAATCGGACTTAAGCACCGAGTCGTAATATTCGATAGAATTAATAAGCTGCTCTATCACAGCCTCATCCTCCGTCATAATTGGTATCAAAGACAAAGCAATTTTCAAGTTAAAGTCTTCCATTGTGGAGTTTTTATCTGAACTTGTGTATGTTTTGTTACAAAAATCCTCAATCCACTTATATAATGCTTTTATTTTATCACACTCTCCTTGAATATCGACTAAACTTTGACTTTCTAAAAGACTATTTTCAATTTGGTCATGTATCTCCTTAATGACCGTAAAATATTGCTTATAAATTACAGTTGCTTCATCTAGCTTTACTTTCAATAGTTCTGATTTCCTTCTATCATAACTAAGTTTTGACAATTTTTCTTTTATATTCGATAATTCTGAGCTGATTTGAATTAATTTACTTGTCATGACAAACTAAATTATGTTATTACTATGGTAGTTTTATTTACCTGCTTAATACAAAAACAAACAAAAAAAAAACGTACTCACAACTCCTTATTGTACCTGGTCATAATGTTATTTAATTATGTTAGGACGACGTACGTAAGTCTTTCTATCCACTTCGAGCTCAGCGGTGGCGGGGAACAAGGTATGAACCGATAAATCAACACTAAATGCACTTATATCACATCACTTCACGAGTAGCTGGAGATTAGTCCTTGCTAGTACCGGCGCGAGCAGCAGAGCATCCGCGGCAGTGATTATCCTCTAGTTCTCGTCGTTCGTTGCGAAAAGATCTACGCAGGTTGTATTGCACGATCCAGTTAGCAGCCCATGATTCGTGGCAACGTTTATACAGCTTGTAGATGATATATAAACCTCCAATGAACATCAAAGTACACATCACAATCATCAAAATGCTAATGATCGACAGGTGATTCTTCATTTCAGTCGCAGTAGCGTCATTATTTCCTCTTCCGGCTGAATTTTGAGTGATAAAAACAGCATCTTTTTCCACTCTTGAGTTGCACATATTACTTAGTTTTTATTTGCACGTTTATTCCAGTACGCGTCAAACAGGTAATAAAAGGTAGTTTATTCATTCACATAAAGTGCGCGAGTGCACTTCCGACTTCCGAACCCGACACCGCACGTGGCAGGGTCGCCATGTGGGGCGGGAAGTACGACGACAATTAAACACCTTGAGTATTGCGTAAAGACTGACTTTATTTCACAGTTCATACCTATTTAAGTACATATACTTAATACACTATTCAGCACTAATATAACTCCTCACACACGAAACGCTCACGAAACGAAGCGCTAGTAGATATCTATCTCTATCGCGCTTGCGTATTGGCGCGACAGAGCCAGCGGCGTATCGCTTTCGTTTGGCGTCGGAGAAATGCCATTCGGCTACGGGGCCAGGTCAGAGAGCTATTTAGAGGTAGTTATTTTTAATCCAACTGACGTTTCAGTTGAGTTGCATTATTACAGCCAACATACTTTATGCGTTAGATTCATCTGTATACGTCTTCTAAGTACGAACTGTGTTGTTACCATAAGTTTTTAATACGTAACGTGTGCTTCAAATACTCGTAGGTGGTTTAAAATTATTGATGGAATGATGGAATGTCAAGTACGGAAATGGTCTATATATTACTTGAGTGTGTTTGACTGCGATACAGCGTCTGTTATTTATATTAAGACCTGAACAGCTATTAAATGGATTGGTTCCTGGCTGGTTAAGAAGACATTGATGACAGCCGTGGTGAGTTGGCATCCTGAGAGGTACCGTCAGTCAGATTGAATTGGAAAGTATCGCAGTCAATTCCTTTAAATATTTTAGGTATATTTCTTTAGTGAGGCTCTTTATTTTATTTATTTTTATTTCTAAGTTTATTTATAGTTGTTATATTGTTTGTTTTTCAATAAAGTATAATTCCCATGAGGCTCTCGTGTCGGCGCTTCTAACATCGGAAGTGGGTCGCAATCCGTATCATTGGCATTGGATATTTATAAATTCGCTGATCGCTCGTACTTTAAAGTCTGTGGGCGTTCTCTCGTGAATTCAAACGGCGCGTTTAACGGCCGAGCCTTTGTCGGGAATAAAACCTAAACTAGGCAATTTTATATGTAACTGATCATTAGGTAGCTAGCCCGCACAGAAATACGTAACCCCCATTTTTATTTCGATATTTTACTTGGCTACCGCAATGACCTAAAATGAGTTTTGACCTCTAATCACCTCCAACCCAAGAATAGGTATACAATTTTGCTGAATTTAGATCTGTATCAGATTGAGCAATTTTATAATATCGTCATCGATTACCGGGATAGTAATCCATAAAATAAAAGTATGAAATGCATTTGGAAATTCATAGTTTAATTTCATGAGCAATTCTATGATAGGTTTTATAGCCAAATGGTTCTTGATAAGTAGAGAGAATCCGTCAGCTTTTGATATCTACATCATAGTGTTTCTCGCGGTATTCCAACTGGTTATCTTAGGAAACCATTTACTTTGTTGGTAACTCATTCCACTAATTTGAGTAGAAACTAGTTCTCATAGAAGAACCTGAAAGCAAACTAGTCTTGCTTGAAATTAATCCAGCTATCTCAGGATGACTAACTTCACCGAAAAGTGTAAGTATCTACCTTCTTCTTCTTCTTTCTACTAGGCCCAGGTGCTGTAGCCGAATGGTATTTCTACTACGCGAAACGAAAACGAAACGCCGCGAAAGGTAGTCTGACTCGTCGCGCCAATATGCAAGAGCGATAGAGATAGATATCTACGAGCGTTTCGTTTCGTGAGCTGTTCTTATTTAATTGGAGACGACCTTCCTTTTCTTCAATTTTCATCTATGTAGTACAGTCTTGTGCTACGTCTTTATTTGTCTAGTCTGTAGCCAAGAGTAAACCCATTTGTAATAAAAAATGGCTTCTTTTTCGTCTTCTACGGCAATGAGGAGGCACAATCAAAGTTTATGACAGATTACGCCACCCTATTTAGTCCATGAGAGCGAGAAGATGATATGTTTTTCTCTCTCACACATATGAATGACAGTGACATGCCTAGACACTGGCGGGATAAAATGTCAGTGTGCCTCCTCATTGACAGAATTCTTAGGATAAGTTTAAAAATACTCATCACGAGCCGAGACTCAAACCCGCACTACTCTCCAGAGTGAAAAGCTCTTCTTTCCCTCAGGCAGTCCCAAAGCGCTTCAATAATCAGACAACATGATTTAAAATTCCAATTCAACCTTAAAAGGACTCGTACATTCTTTCCGCAGCAATACATTAACGATTCCATCTAACATCCCGCAAACGTCTGGCGTCCGGACAAAGCCGGGGATCCCCGGGGCCCCGGGATCCCGGGATTCCGCGGGATTTGCGCAACTTGAAACGTTTAGCCGCGCTACTAATCTAGCTAGAACAATGGCTGTGAATTTGTTTATTTTAGGGGATATTTTAGTGTCGTGTTCAAAGAATATTTATTATAGAGAACTGGGACCAGAAGCGCAATAAGTACTTATTTAACTAAGGTTAAGGTAATAGCGGTACAAAGGCTATATAAGTTATTCCTGAGAGGTGTATGGTCTAGTTGAAAAAAAAAATCTTTATATTAATGATCTCGAAAATAACAGAAAAAATCACATACTTAGGTATCTCATAAACGCATTTCTTTAAAAGTTAAATCGAAATTTGACTGCCGTTGATTTTACAATGATGTTTCATTTAACCAAATACATCTACTAAGATAAGATTCCGTTTTGGAAGAATCGCCAAGGACTGCTCAAAACCGGGAGGAATGGAAAAAGTCGGGGGAGGTCTTTACAGCAGTAGTCTTTACTACTGCTGGGCAAAGTGGGTAGATAGATAGATAGATAGATAGAATACTCTTTATTGGCACACCTCAGCAAGAGATACAGAAAAAAGATACAGCGGAGACAAAGCAAATGATTATAAATAGAGGCAGACAACAGGCGGTCTTATCGCTAAAGAGCGATCTCTACCAGACAACCTTTGGGTAGCGGAAATAAAAAAAACATAATCAGAAAGAGTAGGTGCTTCGAAATGAAAAATCATACTTATTCTAATTTCCAACACACAAATTGAATAAACATACACATATAAGAGAATATAAATAGACTTACATAAACATACTTAAATAGTAATATACAGCAAGACAGATATATAGTAACAAACCAACAATATTTAATTTATTTATTCAAATACGTAAGTTTACAGTACTTAACCAAAACACTTACATATTAAATTAAAAGTACTTAATTACATTAAATTTCATGCATGTCAAAATTAAAACTTATTTCTAAACATTATTTTTATCATATTATAAATAATTCATGCATATCAAAAAATTATACAAATAAAAAAAAACAATAATTAATGTGATTGCTCTAAAAACAACTGCCAAGACACAGCCTAACACGCTTCAGGAATACGCCCAAACTATCATGGAATACATCTGTATCAGCATCCTGTGCGTACAAATTATTTAGCAGCTGAGCTGCTCTGCGCGTCGGAGCATTATCTCCCCGTCTTGTGCGCGCAACGATCCGCGCAAAAGGGTGCGGGCGTCGCCGCGGCTCTACCGTGGCGCCGCCTCCGCGTCTCGGAACGGGGACATGTAGTCCAATCTGCGTTAGCACCGATGGATTGTCTACTCTGTTATTTAGAAGGTGGTAATAATGCACTATAAGCAACAGCTTCCTTCTCAATTCCAGAGTGTCCAAGTCCACCATAGCCGAAACAAATAGTGACGGATACATGTAGGGATAGTAACCATATTTCTTTTTGTATATGAACCGTGCAAATTTACGCTGTATTTTCTCGATATTTAGGTTATACTTTGCTTCGCTGGGATCCCAGACCATTGCTCCAAATTCCAGTCGACTGCGCACGTATGCATTGTAGAGCCGTATAGCGACGTTAGGATTAGGAAACTGGTATGCCATCCTCATGATAAACCCGAGTATTTTGCTCGATTTCAAACATATGGTGGTGATATGTTGCCGGAAGTTAAGTTCCCTGTCAAGCATTAATCCAAGGTCTCTAATCTCTGTGACGCGCTCCAACGGGATACCATGCAGAGTATACAGTGTGTTTAGCGGCTTCCGAATTCTGTTAAAAGTGATAGGTTTACATTTAGAGACATTAAATTGTAATTTATTCTCTTTACTCCATTTAGCCACCGCATCTATATCATGCTGCAGCGCCTCACAGTCACTTACTTCGCCAACGCCTAGGAAAAGCTTGAGGTCGTCAGCAAACAATAAGCACTTTGCAGTGCTTACAGCTCCCGGCAAGTCATTTATCATTATCATGAATTGTGTCGGACCTAAGGTACTTCCTTGGCTTACCCCAGATCGTGTAAAATATGGGTTAGACTCGCACCCATCAACCTTGACCACCTGACACCGATCCTTTAAGTAGCTTGCGAAGAATTTGAGAAGCTTAGATGAGAAACCCATAAAAGCGCACTTTTGCAAGAGGATGTCATTATCAACAAGGTCAAACGCCTTCTTAAAATCAAAATAGGCGGCGTCGACCTGGCGACCCGCGTCCATTTCTGCAGCGGCATAGTCCACGAACACTGTGTGGTTGGTCGAAGTCGAGCGCCCCCTCCGGAACCCGTGCTGGCCGTCAGCAAGCTGGGTGGAAATCTGATGGCTAATTCGACAGTCTATCATTGCTTCGAAAAGCTTGCCAAAGACAGAGAGGACAGCTATGGGTCTATACGTCTCTACTTCAGTACTTGAACCACTCTTAGGTACAGGAGTGACTCTGGTTTTTTTCCACACGTCCGGATATACTGCGCATTTCAACGCAAGATTATAAATATGCAAGAGCGGTTTGTCTAGAGCGGATATGCAGTCCTTTGCAAGATATGGAGGAATGCCATCAAGCCCTGCAGAACTCCGTGATTTAAGTCGCTTAGCAGCTTTTCGCAACTCTAGGGCGTCCACAGTGTCTACAGTGACTCGTGTCGCTTGCGCCTCTGCTTTACTCCCTATCTGCATCGCCTCAGCCTCATCGAGTCGCGGTTCATCCTTGTGGAATACCGAACTAAAGTAGTCAGCAAAAGCATCTGCAGCTCTTTGTCCCGACACCGTTTCACCCTTATAGGTAAATTCGGTCACCTGACTTCTGCTCCTTTGCTTACTCTTTACATAATTCCAGAACCTCGTTGGATCTTCAGTAATATCCTTCTCAAGGCTGAGGAGGTATTGTTGGTAAGCATTGTCGATGAGGAATTTAACACGGCCTCTATAGTAGCGGTATAATTCTCGATTGAAATCGAGACCCAACTCTTTAAATTTACGAAAATGATAAAATTTGCTTTGTATATTGCGGATTATTTCCGGTGTGTACCATGATGGATATACATAGCGCTTGGGGACCGGCTGCTTCTTCAATGGTACGCAGTTACCAATACATTCATTTAGTCTCGCGTAAAACCTTTCAGCAGCTACATCCACACATTGCGCACTCAGAACCTCAGTCCAATCTGTATTTGCAATGCTAGAATATAATGTACCAAAATCAGCCCTACGAAAATTCCATGCTGGATTCCCGCTAGCATTTCCCAGTGCGGAATGGGGTGGTAGTTGTTCAAACTTGCCCCGGCGCAGCGCTAATGTTGCCTCGAGTGGTGGATGATACGCGTCTGGAGGCACCAGTGCATCTACTTCCCCCGTAACACTCACATTCTGCGGCTCAACCCCGCTCAGTACCAGATCCAAGACTCCATCATGCTCGTTTGTTACGCTATTATGCTGATACAGATTTCCAAATTCTAAAAAGGACTGAAACTGTGTCTTGACCGTTGCACTACACGAGTTTAAATTAAAGTCACCTACTATTACTATATCTAAATCCGAATATTTGCACATTATATTTTCCAGGCAATTTAAAACCTGCAAGTATTGGTCATCTCTATAATTAGGCGGTAAATAAACCACAGAACAAATGAATTTTAGATTTTTCCATTCTATTATGGCTGTTAACAATTCCATCTCGTCTGTTTGTCCATCAACATTAGGGACTAAGCGAACAGAGTAACAATTCCGCACAGCAAGCAAAACCCCTCCCCATCCGATGTCGCCAGCGCGATCGCGCCTTAGTACGACATATTCAGTGGGAAACAGTTCCGCGTCGCTTACGGAGCTAGTCAGAAACGTCTCAGTTAAAGCAATAACTTCAGATGGGCATGCCAATACATTTTTAAAAAAAGTACTAGTTTTAGACCGTAAGCCTCGAACATTCTGATAGAAAACGGATACACTTTTAAATTTAACACGTTTAATCAGCTTTGTCGATGTTTCGAAATTTCCGAAAATTATTTCGCCATGGTTTAATACATATATCTCTAGCCCAGTTATCAGAGTCCATGACTTTCTCTTCTAGGGTCGCTGGGATCCCTATCTTGAAAGAGGCATATTTGCCTCGTGCTTTTAGTTCTTCAACAGTGCAGTCATTACTCCCGCAAATGTTGGTCAAGTGCGTATGCACCTGCTCCTGAGTAGTGCCCAGTTTAACATAGTACAGGTGTAGGTATGTCCACCGTTCTGCTGCCTCTAGAGAGCATGTGGTTCCTGGAACGGCTGTTCCACGCCGGATACTAGGAAGCGATGTGTCTAGAGGACTCTTGCTCATCGCGTGAGACTTGTTTACCTGCCTTTCTAGTACTTGTGCTGCTTCTTTAACCTGCTCGGCTGACTCAAGAAGTTCGCCTGCCTCTCGGGCGGGACGCCGTTGACTCGCAGTTTGTTGCTTTCCCGACGGTTTTTCTGGCGCACCTTTGGGGACCCGGGCAGCATCAGCGTATTTCCTTCTATCTCCTTGCTTTGAGGTGTTAGACTGAGTTATACTAGGAGCCTGTGTCTTACCGCTAGTAATATCTACCGTAGTGGCCGTTTTGGGAACTTTTGTCTTAGGCCATGCTGGAGAAAGTGAAACTGCAGTAGCTTTGGAATCTACTGGAACACTACTACTGGTAGCAAGGGCAGTCTTCATTGCAGAGGTGCAAGACTCGGTATCGAGTGTCTCGCCAGTCGAATGGGAGGTGGCAGGCTGTCGGAATGAGGAGTTTGCATCTTGCATGCACTTGCAGTTTAGCCTTCCCTCCAACACTGTTACTTTCTCCTGCAGTGCTCCAACAATGTTTCTTATTTCTTTAATAACAGCTTGGTTTCTCTCATCAAGGGAGCGGCAAATGAGGGCCGTCAGTGAATAATTTACATTATTTTGGAGTTCTTCGCAGATAATAGAGCGAACTTCTTCCAATGTGACAGGAGTGTTGCTGGTTTCAGGCGATTGATTATACTTCGCACCAGCTCGCCTGTAGGTGACATTTTCACTGTCGTATATATACATATACAGCAATCATACCAACCACAGAGTAAAAATAGCAATACGATCACTAAGGGAGAGATAAATAATGTTCTTTAAGCATTTTTTTAAAAACAGAAATAGATTGAGCCCGTCTAATGCCCGGAGGTAGAGAGTTCCAGAGTCGAACAGCTTTGAAAGTAAAAGAGGAGTTGTAAAATTTTGAAGAAGAAGATGGGACAGACAAAAGTAGACTGCGGGACAACCTTACAGAATTAAGGTAACTAAAACGCGCCTTGAGATACTGGGGAGTTGTAGGAAGAAATAAAATGCAATACAAGAGGGACAAGATATGAAGGTAGCTGTTGCACATTGTAATTTTTCCTCAGTCACCCGTTGACTACGGATGCTGTAAAGTGTTCGAAACGTCAGAATGAATTGTAAATTCATTATACGCGATATAATCCGTTTCCATGCTTTTATTTCATGAGTAACTATCTTTTTAAAGTACTATACATAAGTGAATTTTGAAAAATAATCATTTGAAATTCAGCTAGTTTAATTTCCTATAATTCATCTCAGTTAAGCCACATCTCGGCCACTGGCGATCAAATATATGAAAGAGGCGCGTTCCTAGCACACAGTCTAAGCTCGTGTACGTGAACGCGTACTATGCTTGTATGAGTGAGATATGACAGATCGACTGGTCGCGTTTTTGAGGTGAGGCGCGTGAGGTAACCGAGAGGGGGTGGGTGGCACTTTCAGCGGGGAGCGGGAGTGGCCATACTGTACGATAGTACTCTTTATTATACTGTGGTTAAGCTTCCATTTCAGGATTTAAAAGCTGAAATCACTCGCTTGTTTCAGTGTAGCTGTGTGCGTGAGAGAAATCGAAAAACTTTAAATGGCTCGAGTTTCACACTCTCGAGACGTGGGCCAATTAAAAGAATCGCCCCTAGACGATCCGGGCTAACTACATGGGAATTTACGGATTGGAGGTCAGGGCGGTACCGCAGCGAATCTATCCATCTTTTTATACTTTTCCTGATCTTTGGTCTCTCTTCTGAGTCGTATACTCTGGTGAGAGTAATCGTGGTCATTGGGCTGGCTTTTAATGCTTCCCCGGCCTGTTTTTCTATTTGTAGCGTTCCGCACGAACAGGATTTAAGAGTAACTCGGTGAGAGCTTTCACGTGGTCTATCCATCGCATTGAGGGGCGCCCTCTGGGTCTTGTACGTGTACTCCAGGGTGTATGATCGAACCATATTAATTGCTTTAAGTATCCTAATTGTAAAAGGTGTTCGACAATCTGATACTCCAGAACACATTCTCAGGCAAGCACTATGATTTCCTGTCTAAAATAAATACCAGCCTTATCCACCAGTGCGTTTGTTTCTCTATAAGGTTAGTGTAAGATCTGGACACTTGTATAAGTTTTAATTGTTTGACAATCACGCCGCACGCGCCACCCCGCTGCACTCCCAATATGAGCATGCACTCAGGCCTACCTTAGCCCAGAAGAAGAGATTCCTCAAAGGGACCAAGGGACCTTGATCTCATTCAAAAGTTTACTAACACTACTTATGTCACAGATGAATGGCGTTTTTTCCACAAAGGGTATAGCCGTGTTTGTATGGGACATTGGCCCCAGAAGCCAAATCGATTGCCGTTTTGCCAATTTATAAACCCAAATGAAAGATGCTTTTTCATAAAAAAAAAACACCCTAATTGCTGCAGGTTTTTGAGAAAATTAAAAAAATCGAAAATTGGTTTTAATTTTTTTTTATCTAAACTACAAAACCGATTTTTTTGTAAGTTACACACATTATGTAAGCAATAAAGATGCATTATTTAAAAAAAAATGAATTTCCAAATATCTTTATAAGTAGTGAAATTTTCAGTTTAAAGTTTTCAAAAAAATTTTTTTTATATTTCCGTGATAGGGACACCCACCAATTTTGGTTATATTATGTATAAACTAATATTCTATAACATATATTTTTTTCAAAAACATTCACTTGGATCAACAGGGTAAAAGTACCATGTGTATGTGCAGGGAGAATTCGCCCGGTCCCGGATCTTCCGCCGCTCTGTACGAATTTGAATTTCGAACGTGACAAATTGCTCAAAAGGAATAACTAGAGATGTGCCGCGGAGAATGTTCTCGCTCTCGGAAATTCCTTCTCTTGAGAATTTCCGCACTTTCTCGGGAATGTTCTCCTAGACGAGAAAGTGCGAGAAAGTTCAATTTTTTTGTTAACATTTAAAAAAAATACTCATAGCCTACTTTCTCATGAAATAAACATGTACCATTATTATTTAAGTGCATGAAGAACACTTTTTCTTAAACAAATACCTATTTAAAGTTACAGTCTAGGTATTTTTGATTGTATTGTTGCAACGTGCAACTCGTTCAAGATATTTACCATGTTTTCAACAAAACTTAAGACAGTAATTAACATTGTTATCTTATCTTGCACGTGCAAAGCTACCTGCACCATCGGGGTGTTTTAGAAATTTTTATAACAATGTAACCCTTTGACCACACGTGAGTTTTTTGCGGAATAGATAAGGATAACCACGCACTCCAGCAATTTCCCCACTCTATTTATCTCATAAAAATTAGTTTTCTAATTGTTTACTCAGTGTCGTCAAAGCTAATACACCGAGTAGTTGAAGTTTCGCGACAGTGATGTTACATATTCAAAATGAAGAAAAGTAAAGTTTTTGAATATTTCAGAACTATAGGTATAACGGACGATGATGGCCGTGTTAAATTTGTGTGTTTGTTTTGCGATGCAATGTATACTTGCAAAAATGTGACGAGATTCGTGCGGCATATTGTTTTTAATTGTAGCAAATGTCCAGTCGATGTTAACGAGATTTTGAAAAAAAGGAAGATAAAGAAACGTACCAAAACAACCATCCAGGATTCTCAGGAGGTCCCGAAAAATGTATAGAAGAGAACTGTGTTAACAATGTTAACATTGAAATGAACAACACATTCAATGAGGTAAGTTATTTTTAAGCTTTCTTGTTTTAAACTAGCTCTTTTAAAAGTTGTAGTTGTAGGTAGTTTCGAATAATATGAAACCAAAAAAATTTAAGTCTCTTATCAATAAAAATATGTATATTGAAAGTTATTTTATTAGTATAAAACACCTTCCCCCACCTTGTTATCGTATAGTATAGTTATAAAAAGTAGGGGAGAATGTTCCCGGGAATATTCTCGTGGACAAGCGAAATTTGATATGGTAACGCTCAGACTATTACTTCAAGACAAAGTTACTTTACTGGAACCAATAATACTATATATAGGCGACAATCATTTATGCAAGAAAAGTCACAAAATGTACTTAGTCAATGTGCATTCTAAATAAAACGGATGAAAGAATATGCGAGCAAGTTCTCGAGAACCTTCTCGTGAGAACGTTCTCAAGAACATGCTTGGAAATTTCCCAAGATAGTAGAGAATTTGACCCTTAGAATATGTTGTTCCCTTTTAAATGTGTGTCAATGTATTTTAAAGCCATATAAGAAGAAATACAAATAATCAAATATCAAAATATGTGCAGAATGTATGTACTTTCTCGGATATTCTCGTTGCGGAGAAAGTTCCCGAGAATGTTCTCGCTATATTCTCCCGTTCGCGAATGTTCTCGAGAACGGTCCATCTCTAGGAATAACTCATATTTTTATTGGCTGTATGCGGCTTAGTTGGTGTCACGTCACGAAATTAAAAAATAAAAAAGGCGGGAAACGCGGCTTATTAAGGAGTTTGTTCCGTTAAATATTAGTTTTGCAATGGAAAAAAAGGAGATTATCCGCAAAATATTCTCCAAATCTCCAAGATCGTTACATTATTACGTTCTTAGTAATATCAGCGAACGGCTACGCAAATATGCGATCGATTATATAGAAAAAACCTGCTGTCCGTAGAGGAAAACGTAAGCACACTTCTTTTTAAGTTCTTTGTACGATAACTTATGTGTGTTACACAATTTTGTTTGGTTTAAAACAATCTATACTATTATATAAAGAGGAAAAAATTGTTTGTTTTATACAATAATAATATAAGTAAATTCTGAACAAATATGTAGGTACGTTAAATCAATCATAGCCATATGATTAATTTGGCGATTACACGTACCTATGTTGACTGACTTTATAGTAAGAGTAACCGAGTACCTATGTTATTAAACTTATTAACTCTCTGGTCGTTAACAGTTACAATTAATAATGATACAAATATTGCTTTTTAGGTAGAAATATTAAAAAACATATATTTCGAGCAAGTACAGCTTCCAACAAATATGCTCAGAACACTGTTTTTGGAAGTTATGTCGTTTGGCGATGTGTTTCTGGAAGAAGAAGGAATTGTTTTGCTTGACCAATGCTCGCATTGCAAGTTTCATCGACAGAGTGATGGTTATAGACGCTATATTGTGGAATACAAAGAATTATTTTGTCAGTTCTGTGCAGGAAAGTTGTTTTATGTAGAGGACAATATTTAATGCGTAGGAAAATAGATAGGATACCTGTTAATTTGTAATTCAAGTACTTCAGTATATATGCTATCACTCAAGTAGAGGTGTTGTGTTTGTTTGAATAATAATTTAACATAATAATCTATTTAAATGTCGACAATTAATCGTAGATGCGACAGCTGTAAGAAACAATACTGTAAAATATCAGGTAAGAAGAAAATGTTACATACACCTGCAGACGTCGATTTCTTTTCTATTTCATTAGTACAGAGTTTCAGTATTGGTGATTCTATTTGTGGATCCTGTCGAACTAAAGCCTATCGTAAAAAAACACCAGTGGTCGATGCGAATACAGACCTTGAAATCAGCAGCGAAGATGAAGACCCAACCTTCTCTGTTCATCTGAATAATCCCATTTGTGTTGAATCCGTTGAGTTACCAATCCAAAGAACTATATCTACACACCGCTGTTGTTGTATTTGCTCTAACTTGGTAAACCTACAAAAAATACCTAAAAAAGCTAGAATACAGGCATACATTCAGAGAAAAATATATATACCTACAGATAACAGATGTTGTCCTTCACACATCATAAATGGCCAGTTTTATCAGGACGATTTAAATAAGATTGTAATTTATTCGAACACATCCACAATTAATGTATTAGAGATATCGGAACTCTTTGAGTCTTTGGCTGTTCAAACGCAATTAAATGTATTTGATAAGATACAAAGTAGAGCACTCGCAGATAATGATTTAAAAGTTTTAACAGGCTTTACATGGAACGAAATTGATGTCATTCGAAATAAATTGGTTAGCTTACGAAACAGCATGCAGCGTAGTACTTTACAAGCAATTATAGTTTTTTTAGTAAAATTACGTACTGGTAGTAGCAATAAATTAATTTCAACAATGTTACAGCTCTCGAGAGAACAAGCTGTTTCCGATTACGTAGCGAGCGTAATTCAGTCATTTGAAACAGATGTCCTTCCGTATGAGTTTGGGATAAATACACTTAGCAGACAATGGTTAATTGAGAACCGCACAACCGATCTTGCCATTAAAATATTTAAAGCCACAAATACCTTGATTCTAATTTTTGATGGTACCTATGCTTACCATCAAAAGAGTAATAATAACGAGTACCAACGCAAGTCATACTCTGGCCAGAAAAAGACCCATTTATGTAAACCATTTACAATCTGTACGTCAGATGGCTTCATTGTGGACATGTTGGGGCCTTACCATGCGAATGAAAATGATGCTAGTATAATGCGTAAAATCATTGATAGCATGAGTAACCTTGTACAAAGTGACGACATATTTGTTCTCGATAGAGGATTTCGGGATGTCGTTCCTTTGCTGGAATCAAAAGGATTTAAAGTTATGATGCCCCCAATCAAAGGTAAAAGGAAACAATTAACAGCTCAAGAGGCTAACGAGTCCCGAAGTGTTACTAAAATTCGTTGGGTTGTAGAAGCAAAACACGGTGCCCTAAAACAAAGATATAAACTGCTTGACCAAACATTAGACAACAAAATGCTTCCCAAAATAAAAAGCTTATATAGAATTGCTTCATATCTATTAAATCTTTTTGGCAAGCCGTTAACTTCTGACATTCACATGTCTAATGAGATTTACGAACAAATGATATCGAAAAACTATTCAGAAAACCTTTTAGCAGCGGAAGTAGAACAAAAAGGCTGGTTGCGAAAGAAACTACCCTTCCAAATGTTCTCATCCAATAACATTACCGATTTCCCCCAATTATCAGAGCCTGAATTAAAGTTATTGTTCACTGGTAGCTACCAGTTAGGACAAGCAATTTCATATTTAGCTGAGCTTTTAGATGAAAACGGTACTTTCAAAATGGCATACGTTAAAGATCAAACGAAGTTATTAAAAATACAGGTTCAGTCACGACACATTTCTAAAAAGGTGTACAGATGTTTTTTAAAATATGATCCTGAAGCTGAAGGCATTCACACAATACAACAGTATTGTTGTGAATGTGCCAATGGCTTGAGAACTGTGGGCTGTTGTTCGCATGTGGCGGCTGTGATTTACTATCTGTCACACGGCAGATATTTATCTAAAATTCCACGCCCCAATGAAAGGCTCAGTTCCCTTTTCCAAAATGAAGGCTTAATTGTAACGATTGACACGGATAGTGATGACGATTAGTATTAATTAATACATCTGGCGACATTAATCTATGTTGTACGTTGTACCATACCATCAACCACAAACTTAACTGAACTGACCATCGGTAGACCTAATTAACATTGACATAGTAAGACCTACTGATGGCCAGTTAGATGTGTTCCTGTTTGTAATATAGACATTTTATTTTGACGATGCTCTTATGTTATTTTTATTAGATTCTTGTAGTTAGCCATATCAAGTCCAATAAATGTATGGTATATCATAAGTCTGTTTCATTTTGGTAATGTTGATCCAAGTGAATGTTTTTGGAAAAAATATATGTTATAGAATATTAGTTTATACATAATATAACCAAAATTGGTGGGTGTCCCTATCACGGAAATATAAAAAAAAAATTTTTGAAAACTTTAAAGTGAAAATTTCACTACTTATAAAGATATTTGGAAATCCATTTTTTTTTAAATAATGCATCTTTATTGCTTACATAATGTGTGTAAGTTACAAAAAAATCGGTTTTGTAGTTTAGATAAAAAAAAATTAAAACCAATTTTCGATTTTTTTAATTTTCTCAAAAACCTGCAGCAATTAGGGTGTTTTTTTTTTTTTATGAAAAAGCATCTTTCATTTGGGTTTATAAATTGGCAAAACGGCAATCGATTTGGCTTCTGGGGCCAATGTCCCATACAAACACGGCTATACCCTTTATCCCGTATGTTTCCGCGTCCCAGCGCACCTTAACGCCACAGCGCATCACCGCTGGCTTCCAACACTTAGATAATAATCTGCCTTGTTGTTCCACTAACGACCACTTCACTCAGGAGGAATTTTAAGCACTAGAAAATTGGACAGAAGCTTTTATGTGAATTTGGCAGTGATTAAATTATGCAGGAGCATTAAAGAAACCAAACGGCATGTCATCACATTCATAAAAATAAACAGCCCTTTTCTAATTCAATACTCAGGCTCAGCAAGGAGTCTTTTACCATACTTATACATACATACATACAATCACGCCTGTATCCCATAAAGGGGTAGGCAGAGCACATGAAACCACTAAAGTCTCAGTGACACTCTTGGCAATTAAGGGGTTGAAAGAAAACGAAAATTTTGACATTGCAGTGACAGGTTGCCAGCCACAGGAAGACAGGGGATGGTGAAATTGTTATATCACCTTTTTTCAACACAGATAATAATCTGCCTTGTTGTTCCACTAACGACCACTTCACTCACTAGGAATTTTAAACACTGGGAAATTGGACAGGAGTTGGCTCTTGTGTACTTGTAAATTACGTAGGCGCATTAAAGAGACCAAACAGCATATCATAAAATTCGTAAAAATAAACGCCCTTTATCTTCAATCAAAGAGGATGAATCCTGGCATTTCTGGCGCATGCCGGGATTACGCAAGGATAATGATGATGATCTTAAGGTCAGTATTCTCTAATTTACATGACTTTGCAATCTCAAAATGAGAAAGTTATTTGATCCTTTTGTGTTTTTGGTAGACTACGACAATACAAGTCTTTTGACCATACATTTATCACCGTTTTTGAACACTTGGATAATAATCTACCTTTTTCTACTAACGACCACTTCACTCAGGAGGAACTATAAGCACTGGCAAATTGGACATGAGTTACTTTCGTCTACATTAAGTGTTTTCATAAAATTAACCATTACGTAGGTATAAACTTTATTACTATCTTTTTGTTTTATGGACAAAAATGATCAAAAGGCAATATCATAAGCAATATTTGATAATGCGAGTGTCAAAGCTTGGACATGTTAAGTAATGGCGACTAATGGCAACTCGGAACTAGTAACAGTGAAGTCATGTAACATGCAGTAACATGTAACAATGCAAGTTGAGTGAAGACATGTAATAAGGACTTAGTGCTGGAGCAGCTCGCGCCTAATCTGCATTTAGCGAGGGATGTTAATAAGCTTGGCCCATAGACCGCTCAATGCAAGATTTTGCATTAAATAGTTCATTTATTACGCTACAAGACGATTCTTGTTTCATTTCTGTTTTCACGGTTGACTGGTAGAGAATGCCTAAAGGCATTACGTCTACCATTTACATTTTTATGTGCATTAAAGTTTAAATAAATTAGCAAAGCGTGATCGAATTTCTGCGGAGAGCAGCCTATAGCTAACATAGTTGACACAAGTGTCAACTATGTTAGCTATAGGCTGCTCTCCGCAAGCGCTATGAAAACAAAATGCTTTGAGTTGTACTTTCACTACTCCATATAATTATTATTAACTAGCTTTTGCCCGCAGCTTCGCTCACGTTAGAAAGAAACAAAAAGTAGCCTATGTCACTCTCCATCCCTTCAACTGTCTCCACCTAAAAAACAAGTCGATTCGTTGCTCCGTTTTGCCATGAAAGACGGACAAACAACAAACATACACACACACTTTCCCATTTATAATATTAGTATGGTAATGTTTCAACTTTCTTAGACCATATAAATTCTATCCATAGTAAAATACAATTTACTATGGAGTTGGAAAAAGACTGTTCTCTTCCCTTCTTGGATGTTCTCATTTTGAGGAATCCTGATAATAGCTTAGGTCGCACTGTGTACAGAAAACCTACTCATACTGATAGGTACTTAAATGGCAAATCTCACCACCATCCCAGTCAACTAGCTACTGTAGGCAAATCTTTGTTTCAGAGAGCCCAAAAGATATGTGACGACCAGCATTTGGCCGCGGAGCTTCGACATGCCAGGCAGGCGCTGTTGGCGAACGAGCTCAAGATACCGCGTGTCAAGCAGAAGGCCCGCTTGAAGATCCCTACAGTGGAGCGCCGGCCTGCTATTCTGCCTTTTGTTAGAGGTGTTACAGATAGGATCAGCCACATCTTGAAACGGGTTTCTTTTAAAACTTATTTCAAGCCCATGAAGAAGATGTCCCAATTCCTGAGGTCTGTAAAATGTCAAACTTCTCTACAAAATGCTGGAGTGTACAGGTTAGACTGTGAGTGCGGCCTGTCATATGTGGGACAGACGAACCGAAGTATTTCCACACGGGTGAAGGAACACATAGCGGATGTCAAGCACCGTCGGCAAAGGTCTGCAGTCTCTGAACATGTCATGGATAAAGTCAATCATGCTATAAAGTTTGACAAGCCTCTGGTTCTTGCTAAGGAGAAGCGATATATACTTACCCAGAATGTTGCGCGAGGCCATTGAGATCAAGAAATATCCAAACTTTAATAGAGAAGATGGCTTTACTTTACCACCGGCTTGGGATCCAGTAGTAGTACATCTGATAATGGAACAAGCACGACAAAGGCTGTGAGGCATTTGTGTTGTATGGTGTTGGACATATGCAGTTTGTTTTTGTAAATTTTTGTGTAGATTCATTGATTCATTGTTTTTTAAAATAGTAATGGTAATTTTTTGAATATTGTATAACTAGCTTTATTAATAGTGTGTGAACCTGCCTTAAAAATCTATATTATTTGTGGTCATGGTTCGTTAATATTTCTTGTATGTGGGTAGCTTTTGCACATTGTAATTTTTCCTCAGTCACCCGTTGACCACGAACGCTGTAAAGAGTTCGAAACGTCGGGATGAATTTTAAATTCATTATACGCGATTTAATCCGTTTCCATAGTTTTATTTCATTAGTAACTATTGCGGTAACCGATGACAATATTAGTATGGTTAACATTTCGTTCAATACGGAGAGTAAGAGATTGTTGCACTATTGGTTGGATTGATTGGCAGCTTATACAAGGTCTGCTTATTCATATTATTAAGTCTACTACAAGCTTATTGAAGCTAATTTTAGTTTTATCAGAACATACATACAATTACGCCTGTTTCCCAGAGGGGTAGGCAGAGATCACGGATTTCCATTTACTACGATCCTGACAAATCACTTTCGCTTCACACACTTTCATAACGTTTCTCATACACGCTCGTCGGTTTCGAGTACTTCTGACCTGGACTTTTTGCAATATTTCCCCGATTTGAACAAGAAAAGTTCGCCTAGGTCTTCCACTTCCAACTGACCCTTCCACTCTTTTTTCATATACTTTCTTCGTTACTCTCCTCTCATCCATCCTCTCTACATGCCCGAACCACCTTAACATACCCATCTCAATCTTTGTCACCACATCTACATCCACTCCACACTTCTCTCTTATCACGCTATTTCTGATCCTATCACTCAACTTCACACCAGCCATGCTTCTTAACGCTCTCATTTCCACGGCATTCACTTGACTTTGATGTCTTTTCTCCCACACCCAACTTTCACTACCATACATAAGTGTAGGCACTAAAACTCCTCTATGCACCGCCAGGTGTGCTTTTTGCGACACTTTCTGGCTGCCCATAAAAGCGTTTAGTGCTACATTCACTCTATTCCCAGCATTCACTCTCAGCATTCATTAGCATTTATCAGAACACTTTATTAAAAAAAAGCGAAATGAATTTATGGTCGCAGCTGCATTACAGTCTCAATTTTAGATTTCAGCTGCACAAAATATCTTATGTTTTATGTAGTCCATCTTGTGTGCAGTAATCTACGACCTGGTTACAGTCTGTAATCTCGCTTGCAAAAGACAGACTGGCCACTGAACTAACTCCGATGTCCTAAATCTAAATGAGGGACCTGACATTACCCGTACATAAGAACTACTTATGTAGTTTATCAACTCTATTTTATGGCGCTCTTAGGAAATAATTAAACTTGAGAAGCAGAGTGTCAATCGTAAAACACGAAATCAAAACTTGGATATTTTTGATTTATAGTAATTAAGTAGATTTTTGACAACCGGTCACCGGTGTTTGACGACCGGTCTGGCTCAGTCGGTAGTGACCCTGCCTGCTATGCCGCGGTCTTGGGTTCGAATCCCGGTAAGGGCACTTATTTGTGTGATGAGCACAGATATTTGTTCCTGAGTCATGGATATTTTCTATGTATATAAGTATGCATTTATCTATTTAAGTATGTATATCGTCGCTTAGCACCCATAGTACAAGCTTTGCTTAGTTTGGGACTAAGTTGATCTGTGTAAGGTGTCCCCAATATTTATTTATTTATTTATTTAATTTATTTATATACAACTCTAACCTCCTAAGACCCAGCCATACAAATGATAAAAATGCCAGTTAAATTTCATCAAATTTCAACTTATAGTGCAGAGAGAAGAATTCATTTTATTTTGAAGATGGAACGAAACAAAACAAATGGAACTGTGTTCCAAGTCAATATAATTTGAAATATAGTCGAAATGAATATAAATAAATAAATAAACGCGAATTTTCGAGTTTTCATGAGTTTTTCTTTCGCGTTAGTAAACATAAAATATGGTCGTTAATTTCGCCGCGCGCGCATCGATTCCGCTTAGCTCAGTCGTACGAGATCGGTCTAATGTACGCAGATCTTAGATCGTAGGTGTCAGGGTTTCTAATCCCGGCCAGAAATTAAGTTTTTGTTTTTTGTCTTTTTTTTTGTTTTTGTATTTATAAGAGTTTTTTTTTATCTAAAGACGTAATATATTCAAATAGAACCGAGCGAAGCTCCGTCGCCCAGATATTTCCTAATATAAAAATACTTATATCCATGACACAGGAACAAATATTTGTACTCATCACACAAATAAATGCCCTTACTGGGATTCAAACCCAGAACGTGGCTTAGCAGGCAGGGTCACTACGTGCTCAACCAGGCCGGTCGTCAAGCGACAGACAGACATGAGCATTAAATATTAAAAGAAATTAAAAGGAAATAAAGGTGACAGCTGGTAACTAGAGCTACCAAAAGCAACTGAGTGGATAGTATGAATCTTGATTGAAGACCATTCCATTACCAGTAACTTTAAAGTGAGGGTAACTATTCAAGCGATCCTAAACCATAACCCTTGTCTCAAGTTATTAATCAAAAGACCCGCAAAACTGACCCTATCAAAAACAGATCCAAAAAACTAAATTGCAACATTCTTAGGTTCTTACTATATTATTAGGGTTGTCCCTTCGTAATTACTGATGGTCATAGCGGTACGATTAGCGCCATTAACGAAATATGCTCAACCTTAGTGCTAGGTTTACACTGGCTTAATAATTTTAGTTTAAAGTTTTTCATTAGACTTATATTGACCGGGATATAGACCGTGACCGAAAAAGGTATTTTTGATTTTTGCCGAACTCCCGATATTTCGACGCCGTTGTATGCATCATGATCACGGAAAACTGAAGTAGGCGGGTGGGGTGGAAGCGCTGCCTCTCCGTCGAAGACGGCAGGGTCGAAGGCGACGAGCATTCTTGCGCCACGACCCTTAGTGGGGCCAGCGGGTACGGGACCCGCATTGCATCGGCCCCACTAACCCCGTCGAGGGAGGGATCAAGCGTTTCTGATCCCTCTCTCCCTAACCTGTGCGGATGCCCTGTAACAATTCGGGGCCGCCGGAGGGCGCCATGGTGGACAGAGGAGACCCGATGATCTCATGACGCCCTCGCGAACGGCACAGAGGGCGAAACGCCGAAAAAAAAAAGGATAACGCAAAGACAATGATGATACATTTTCCAATTTTTGTTTCGATTAAAATATTTTATCCTCACAATATTACTCGTATGCGAGTATAAAGTCAAGACGTGTTTAAACGCAAATGTAAACCGGGCATAAGGCATTTTGTCACATGTATTCAGAAGGGTTGAGTGGGTAATAAGGGTATAAGCTATTTAGCTAAGCATGTAGCGAAGGCGCCGCGAAACGGCTACATTACTCAAATTTTTTGCAAGATTATTTTGACGACACATGACCTTTAAATAATAAATTAATAGTTTAAAAAACACTATAAAACACGCTTTTATAAATGCACGTAAAAGCCAAAAATAAATTATGGATCGTTCAAGTTGTCTCTATTTGTGAGCTGAAGTTTAAAAACTATGTGCTTTTAATTATAATATTTGATTGTAAAAGCGTGGGGCGCTGGAACAGGAAAGACTTTTTGTATAACTTGCTGATAAATCAAATTATGCTATGCTACGGGAAGAAGGTTACACAGATTGACGCGCTAACTGGAGTTGCAGCATGACTAGTAGGTTCTACATTAAACAGTCAAATCAATTAAAAGTCAGTGTTCAAAGTAGGTACCAGTTTGTCGAACTCAGACAAAATATGCGCTAGTAGCGAGGAGAGTCGACAGTCACCGACACTTAGAACGCCGCTTTTTTCCGGTAATCAAAGTACAAAAGGGGAAAGTGTCTACAGTGACAGGATGCAGAGTTATTGTTCGTGGACGAGATATCTTTGGTTCTTTTTGGTAACCCTTAGGCGGCATATGTAAACGTTATGTTCTTATGCAACTTCATTCGCCAGGAAGTTCGGATTAGTATTTGTTTACAAGAAAGTCTTTCCTGTTCCAGCGCCCCACGCTTTTACAATCAAATATTATAATTAAAAGCACATAGTTTTTAAACTTCAGCTCACAAATAGAGACAACTTGAACGATCCATAATTTATTTTTGGCTTTTACGTGCATTTATAAAAGCGTGTTTTATAGTGTTTTTTAAACTATTAATTTATTTTATACTTTTTAGTCATTAATAATGAAACTAGTTTTTTAAAGGTGCGCGGGGCCCGAGGGCCCCGCGGTGTTCTTTTTTGTTTTTTGTTTTTGCTTTTGCTTTTTGTTTTTTGCTTTTGCTTTTGCTTTTTGTTTTTGAGTTATGCTTATGCTTTTTGTTTTTGAGCTATGCTTGTTTGCTTTTTTGCTTTAGCCTTTGCGTGCTTGGGAGCACTCTCTGCCCGCAGCTCGGCCTGCGGCCTCGCGTGCTTGGGAGCCTGTCAGACACGCTCCGGGCCTTCGGCCCTCCGCGTAGTTACTGTGGGGGTTGTAGGGAAGTTGGAGCTTAAACACGACCCAATAGTAAAAGTGTCTTGAGAAGCTCACGACGGGCCTGCGGCCTGCGGCCTCCGGCCCGTCGTTTCGCTTCTCTAAGATACTTTTACTATTGGGTCGTGTTTAAGCTCCAACTTCCCAGACCGCCGGCGAGTCGATCAGGGACGCTCCGGGCCTTCGGCCCTACGCGGAGCTCGGCCTTCGGCCTTCGCTGGGTTCCGAAGCTCCGCGTCGGGCCTTCGGCCCGCTGCTTCGCTTGTTAAGATACTTTTTGTTATTGTTTTGCTTGGGAGCACAGTCTATACGCAGCTCGGCCTGCGGCCTTCGCGTGCTTGGGAGCGCTCGGCCCGCAGCTCGGCCTGCGGCCTTCGCGTGCTTGGGAGTCTCTCAGACACGCTCCGGGCCTTCGGCCCTCCGCGTAGTTACTGTGGGGGTTGTGGGGAAGTTGGAGCTTAAACACGACCCAATAGTAAAAGTGTCTTGAGAAGCTCACGACGGGCCTGCGGCCTGCGGCCTCCGGCCCGTCGTTTCGCTTCTCTAAGACACTTTTACTATTGGGTCGTGTTTAAGCTCCAACTTCCCGGTCCGCCGGCGAGTCGATCAGGGACGCTCCGGGCCTTCGGCCCTACGCGGAGCTCGGCCTTCGGCCTTCGCTGGGTTTCGAAGCTCCGCGTCGGGCCTTCGGCCCGCCGCTTCGCTTGTTAAGATGCTTTTTGTTATTGTTTTGCTTGGGAGCACAGTCTGTACGCAGCTCGGCCTGCGGCCTTCGCGTGCTTGGGAGCACTCTGCCCGCAGCTCGGCCTACGGCCTTCGCGTGCTTGGGAGCCTCTCAGACACGCTCCGGGCCTTCGGCCCTCCGCGTAGTTACTGTGGGGGGTGTAGGGAAGTTGGAGCTTAAACACGACCCAATAGTAAAAGTGTCTTGAGAAGCTCACGACTGGCCTGCGGCCTGCGGCCTCCGGCCCGTCGTTTCGCTTCTCTAAGACACTTTTACTATTGGGTCGTGTTTAAGCTCCAACTTCCCGGTCCGCCGGCGAGCCGATCAGGGACGCTCCGGGCCTTCGGCCCTACGCGGAGCTCGGCCTTCGGCCTTCGCTGGATTTCGAAGCTCCGCGTCGGGCCTTTGGCCCGCCGCTTGGCTTATTTAGATACTTTTTGTTATTGTTTTCTTGGGAGCACAGTCTGCACGCAGCTCGGCCTGCGGCCTTCGCGTGCTTGGGAGCATTCTGCCCGCAGCTCGGCCTGCGGCCTTCGCGTACTTGGGAGCCTGTCAGACACGCTCCGGGCCTTCGGCCCTCCGCGTAGTTACTGTGGGGATTGTAGGATTTGTAGGGAAGTTGGACCTCCGGCCTGCGGCCTCCGGCCCGCCGCGTCGCTTTTTAGACACTTTTACTTATATTTTCTTGCTTGGGAGCACTGTCTGTACGCAGCTCGGAACTTGGACCGGAGCAATGACCGTCGGGCTGTGGAACGCTCCCTCAGGCTGGTAGGGAAATTTGACTTTGTCCCCTCTCGCCGCCGTTTTTGACTTTTCCAAATAATTTTTTTTCTCATTTCTATTTTTGGCCCCCGTTCTTACCAAGTCCCAAATTGGAACGCGCTCGGACCGAAAATAAAAAAAAAAAATTTCAAAGTCGGCCATTTTGAAATTTTGTAAATGCCATTCGATGGACCTCAGATAACTGTACAACATTAGTTTAAGCACTATTAACTTTTTTCCTACCGTTACGGAGCTATGGGGATTTAAAAAAAAACCTCCATACAAACTGGTAGGGAAATTTGACTTTGTCTCCTCTCGCCACCGTTTTTGACTTTTCCAAATTTTTTTTTTCTCATTTCTATTTTTGGCCCCCGTTCTTACCACGTGCCAAATTTGAACGCGCTCGGACCGAAAATAAAAAAAAAAAATTTCAAAGTCGGCCATTTTGAAGTTTTTTAAATGCCATTCGATGGACCTCAGATAACTGTACAACATTAGTTCAAGCACTATTAACCTTTTCCCTACCGTTACGGAGCTATGGGGATTTAAAAAAAGGACCTCCATACAAAGTTCAATTGGCCTTCAAAGGGCGCCATTTTGAATTTTTCAAAATTTTCTTTTTGTATACTAATCTTGGGGTGGCTGT
Organism: Leguminivora glycinivorella; assembly: GCF_023078275.1. NCBI lineage: Eukaryota > Metazoa > Arthropoda > Insecta > Lepidoptera > Tortricidae > Leguminivora > Leguminivora glycinivorella. Next base: position 2,746,145 of record NC_062983.1, read on the forward strand.
CTACCCGTGTGCAAAATTTCAGCGCGCTTGGACCATTTTGAAATTTTTCAAAAAAAAAGTCGGCCATTTTGATTTTTTTTTTAATGCCATTCGATGGACCTCGGGTGACTGTATAACATTTGTTTGAGCACTTTTCACTTCTTTGTACCGTTACGGAGCTATGGTAATTAAAAGAAAAACCTCCATTCAAATTTCAATTGGCCCTCAAAGGCCGCCATTTTGAATTTTTCAAAATTTTCTTTTTGAATACTAATCTTAGCGCGACCGTCCACCCGTGTGCCAAATCTCAGCGCGCTAGGACCATTTTGAAAATTTTCAAAAAAAAAAAGTCGGCCATTTTGATTTTTTTTTAATGCAACTTTTTCTACTCGGATACCTGTATGACATTTGGTCGAGCACCCCCGGCTATCTCTTACGGTTTAAAAGTTGCCATACAAAATAAAAGTGGCCAGTTTTCCCACATTTGTAGCACTTTTCAATTTTTTTTTATTTCATTCGAATCGAGGCCACTTGGAGATTCTATGAGCAAAATTTGAGCTCTCTACGACAAACTTGAAAAATCGTCAAAAAAAAAGTCGGCCATTTTGAAAAAAAAATGGCGGCGTCAAAAACTGCCCAGGGTCCTCTATGACATTTGGTCGAACACTCCCCGGCTAACTCCAGCCGTTTGGCCAGGCCGTCCAACATTTTTTTACCCGGAACCGGTAGACCGACGGTCTGATCTATCCGGGGTCGCAGGACCAAACTCTATACGACCACACCAAACACTGCCACCTTCAAATCCCCCTTCTGCCCATTTTTTGAAAAATGTCAGTCGGGTTGTAGCTTTATATTATATAGATACTTTTAACATTTATACATAAATTTATTTCAAGTAGGCGGATTTTACATGCCATTTTTGTGGACGTGTACTTATTGCTAATTGCTACTTAATAATCACCAGCGGCTACCTTCTTATTACGGTATTATCATAAAAATGTTTATACCTAGTAAGTTTTTCGTAAAAGATAGACCCCCTTTATTTGCTCTTAAGGGTCACAGGAAAACCATTACCCAACTTATTTTAAATACAACGTTGATCTTTCTTTTATGCCCGGCTTCGCCCCCCGAGTCCCCCTTTGTTTGCTCTGAAAGGTAACAAGAAAACGCTAACCCAACTTATTTTAAATACTACGTTAATCTTTCTTTTATGCGGGGGGCTTCGCCCCCCGAGCCACCCTTTGTTTGCTCTTAAGGATCACAAGAATACTTTTTTTTTTGGTTTTTTTTCGTGGGGAATGCGTTTACACATACCGCCGGGTCTGAGGTGGTGGGCGACACGGTCGGTTATGTGGGGCTCGAGGCTGTAAAGAGTCCCCCCTACCCACTAAACCCCACGGTGTCCATCCGCGGCCCCGCAGCGGCCATCCTGGATCAGAATCCCTCGCAGGTCGGGCCATGAGCCGACCGGTCCTCACTGTGGGAGCGCTTCCTGGGCGGGGGCGCTCTCATGCATCCCTCGCCCGCTGGCTGTCTTTAGGGTGGCAGGTTCCGCTCGTGAGCGGCACGTCTGCGACCTATGCATCACAAGAAAACCTTAACCCAACTTATTTTAAATACAACGTTGATCTTTCTTTTATGCGGGGGGCTTCGCCCCCCGAGCCCCCCTTTGTTTGCTCTGAAAGGTCACAAGAAAACGCTATCCCAACTTATTTTAAATACTACGTTAATCTTTCTTTTATGCGGGGGGCTTCGCCCCACGAGCCCCCCTTTGTTTGCTCTTAAAGGTCACAAGACAACGCTAACCCAACTTATCTTAAATACTACGTTGATCTTTCTTTCATGCGGGGGGCTTCGCCCCCGAGCCCCCTTTGTTTGCTCTTAAAGCTCACAAGAAAACGCTAACCCAATGATCTTAAATACTACGTTGATCTTTCTTTCATGCGGGGGCTTCGCCCCCGAGCCCCCTTTGTTTGCTCTTAAAGGTCACAAGAAAACGCTATCCCAACTTTTTTAAATACTACGTTAATCTTTCTTTTATGCGGGGGCTTCGCCCCCGAGCCCCCCTTTGTTTGCTCTTAAAGGTCACAAGAAAACGCTAACCCAACTTATTTTAAATACTACGTTAATCTTTATTTTATGCGGGGGCTTCGCCCCCGAAACCCCCTTTGTTTGCTCTTAATGGTCACAAGAAAACGTTAACCCAACTTATCTTAAATACTACGTTGATCTTTCTTTCATGCGGTGGGCTTCGCCCCCCGAGCCCCCCTTTGTTTGCTCTTAAAGCTCACAAGAAAACGCTAACCCAATGATCTTAAATACTACGTTGATCTTTCTTTCATGCGGGGGCTTCGCCCCCCGAGCCCCCCTTTGTTTGCTCTTAAAGGTCACAAGAAAACGCTAACCCAACTTATTCTAAATACTACGTTGATCTTTCTTTCATGCGGGGGGCTTCGCCCCCCGAGCCCCCCTTTGTTTGCTCTTAAAGGTCACAAGAAAACGCTAACCCAACTTATTTTAAATACTACGTTAATCTTTATTTTATGCGGGGGCTTCGCCCCCGAGCCCCTTTGTTTGCTCTTAATGGTCACAAGAAAACGCTAACCCAACTTATCTTAAATACTACGTTGATCTTTCTTTCATGCGGTGGGCTTCGCCCCCGAGCCCCCTTTCTTCGCTCTTAAAGGTCACAAGAAAACGCTAACCCAACTTATCTTAAATACTACGTTGATCTTTCTTTCATGCGGGGGCTTCGCCCCCGAGCCCCCTTTGTTTGCTCTGAAAGGTCACAAGAAAACGCTATCCCAACTTCTTTTAAATACTACGTTAATCTTTCTTTTATGCGGGGGCTTCGCCCCCGAGCCCCCTTTGTTCGCTCTTAAAGGTCACAAGAAAACGCTAACCCAACTTATCTTAAATACTACGTTGATCTTTCTTTCATGCGGGGGCTTCGCCCCCGAGCCCCTTTGTTTGCTCTGAAAGGTCACAAGAAAACGCCATCGCAACTTATTTTAAATACTACGTTAATCTTTCTTTTATGAGGGGGCTTCGCCCCCGAGCCCCTTTGTTTGCTCTTAAAGGTCACAAGAAAACGCTAACCCAACTTATCTTAAATACTACGTTGATCTTTCTTTCATGCGGGGGCTTCGCCCCCGAGCCCCCTTTGTTTGCTCTGAAAGGTCACAAGAAAACGCTATACCTACTAATTCTAAATACTACGTTGATCTTTCTTTCATGCGGGGGCTTCGCCCCGAGCCCCCTTTGTTTGCTCTTAAAGGTCACAAGAAAACGCTAACCCAATTTATTCTAAATACTACGTTGATCTTTCTTTCATGCGGGGGCTTCGCCCCCGAGCCCCCTTTGTTTGCTCTTAAAGGTCACAAGAAAACGCTAACCCAACTTATTTTAAATACTACGTTAATCTTTCTTTTATGCGGGGGCTTCGCCCCGAGCCCCCCTTGTTTGCCCTTAAAGGTCACAAGAAAATGCTAACCCAATTTATTCTAAATACTACGTTGATCTTTCTTTCATGCGGGGGGCTTCGCCCCCGAGCCCCCCTTTGTTTGCTCTGAAAGGTCACAAGAAAACGCTATCCCAACTTCTTTTAAATACTACGTTAATCTTTCTTTTATGCGGGGGCTTCGCCCCCGAGCCCCTTTCTTCGCTCTTAAAGGTCACAAGAAAACGCTAACCCAACTTATCTTAAATACTACGTTGATCTTTCTTTCATGCGGGGGCTTCGCCCCCGAGCCCCCTTTGTTTGCTCTGAAAGGTCACAAGAAAACGCTATCCCAACTTCTTTTAAATACTACGTTAATCTTTCTTTTATGCGGGGCTTCGCCCCGAGCCCCTTTTCGCTCTTAAAGGTCACAAGAAAACGCTAACCCAACTTATCTTAAATACTACGTTGATCTTTCTTTCATGCGGGGGCTTCGCCCCCGAGCCCCCTTTGTTTGCTCTGAAAGGTCACAAGAAAACGCCATCGCAACTTATTTTAAATACTACGTTAATCTTTCTTTTATGAGGGGGCTTCGCCCCCGAGCCCCCTTTGTTTGCTCTTAAAGGTCACAAGAAAACGCTAACCCAACTTATCTTAAATACTACGTTGATCTTTCTTTCATGCGGGGGCTTCGCCCCGAGCCCCTTTGTTTGCTCTGAAAGGTCACAAGAAAACGCTATACCTACTAATTCTAAATACTACGTTGATCTTTCTTTCATGCGGGGGCTTCGCCCCCGAGCCCCCTTTGTTTGCTCTTAAAGGTCACAAGAAAACGCTAACCCAATTTATTCTAAATACTACGTTGATCTTTCTTTCATGCGGGGGCTTCGCCCCCGAGCCCCCTTTGTTTGCTCTTAAAGGTCACAAGAAAACGCTAACCCAACTTATTTTAAATACTACGTTAATCTTTCTTTTATGCGGGGGCTTCGCCCCCGAGCCCCCCTTTGTTTGCCCTTAAAGGTCACAAGAAAATGCTAACCCAATTTATTCTAAATACTACGTTGATCTTTCTTTCATGCGGGGGCTTCGCCCCGAGCCCCCTTTGTTTGCTCTTAAAGGTCACAAGAAAACGCTAACCCAACTTATTTTAAATACTACGTTAATCTTTATTTTATGCGGGGGCTTCGCCCCCGAGCCCCCTTTTGTTTGCTCTTAATGGTCACAAGAAAACGCTAACCCAACTTATCTTAAATACTACGTTGATCTTTCTTTCATGCGGTGGGCTTCGCCCCCGAGCCCCCTTTGTTTGCTCTTAAAGCTCACAAGAAAACGCTAACCCAATGATCTTAAATACTACGTTGATCTTTCTTTCATGCGGGGGGCTTCGCCCACCGAGCCCCCCTTTGTTTGCTCTTAAAGGTCACAAGAAAACGCTAACCCAACTTATTCTAAATACTACGTTGATCTTTCTTTCATGCGGGGGCTTCGCCCCCGAGCCCCTTTGTTTGCTCTGAAAGGTCACAAGAAAACGCTATCCCAACTTCTTTTAAATACTACGTAAATCTTTCTTTTATGCGGGGGGCTTCGCCCCCCGAGCCCCCTTTGTTCGCTCTTAAAGGTCACAAGAAAACGCTAACCCAACTTATCTTAAATACTACGTTGATCTTTCTTTCATGCGGGGGCTTCGCCCCGAGCCCCCTTTGTTTGCTCTGAAAGGTCACAAGAAAACGCTATCCCAACTTCTTTTAAATACTACGTTAATCTTTCTTTTATGCGGGGGGCTTCGCCCCCCGAGCCCCCTTTGTTCGCTCTTAAAGGTCACAAGAAAACGCTAACCCAACTTATCTTAAATACTACGTTGATCTTTCTTTCATGCGGGGGGCTTCGCCCCCCGAGCCCCCCTTTGTTTGCTCTGAAAGGTCACAAGAAAACGCTATCGCAACTTATTTTAAATACTACGTTAATCTTTCTTTTATGAGGGGGCTTCGCCCCCGAGCCCCCTTTGTTTGCTCTTAAAGGTCACAAGAAAACGCTAACCCAACTTATCTTAAATACTACGTTGATCTTTCTTTCATGCTGGGGGTATCGCCCCCGAGCCCCCCTTTGTTTGCTCTGAAAGGTCACAAGAAAACGCTATACCTACTAATTCTAAATACTACGTTGATCTTTCTTTCATGCGGGGGCTTCGCCCCCCGAGCCCCCCTTTGTTTGCTCTTAAAGGTCACAAGAAAACGCTAACCCAATTTATTCTAAATACTACGTTGATCTTTCTTTCATGCGGGGGGCTTCGCCCCCCGAGCCCCCCTTTGTTTGCTCTTAAAGGTCACAAGAAAACGCTAACCCAACTTATTTTAAATACTACGTTAATCTTTCTTTTATGCGGGGGCTTCGCCCCCTTTGTTTGCTCTTAAAGGTCACAAGAAAACGCTAACCCAACTTATTTTAAATACTACGTTAATCTTTATTTTATGCGGGGGCTTCGCCCCCGAGCCCCCTTTGTTTGCTCTTAATGGTCACAAGAAAACGCTAACCCAACTTATCTTAAATACTACGTTGATCTTTCTTTCATGCGGTGGGCTTCGCCCCCGAGCCCCCTTTGTTTGCTCTGAAAGGTCACAAGAAAACGCTATCCCAACTTCTTTTAAATACTACGTTAATCTTTCTTTTATGCGGGGGCTTCGCCCCCGAGCCCCTTTGTTCGCTCTTAAAGGTCACAAGAAAACGCTAACCCAACTTATCTTAAATACTACGTTGATCTTTCTTTCATGCGGGGGGCTTCGCCCCCCGAGCCCCCCTTTGTTTGCTCTGAAAGGTCACAAGAAAACGCTATCGCAACTTATTTTAAATACTACGTTAATCTTTCTTTTATGAGGGGGCTTCGCCCCCGAGCCCCCTTTGTTTGCTCTTAAAGGTCACAAGAAAACGCTAACCCAACTTATCTTAAATACTACGTTGATCTTTCTTTCATGCGGGGGCTTCGCCCCCGAGCCCCCTTTGTTTGCTCTGAAAGGTCACAAGAAAACGCTATACCTACTAATTCTAAATACTACGTTGATCTTTCTTTCATGCGGGGGCTTCGCCCCCGAGCCCCCTTTTCTTTGCTCTTATGGATCACAAGAAAACCTTAACCCAACTTATTTTAAATACAACGTTTATCTTTCTTTCTTGCGGGGGCTTCGCCCCCGAGCCCCCTTTGTTTGCTCTGAAAGGTCACAAGAAAACGCTAACCCAACTTTTTTAAATACTACGTTGATCTTTCTTTCTTGCTTCCCCCTCGAGCCCCCCCCTTTTTCTGTTCTTACCTTCCGGCACCATCATCAGGCCTTGAAACCTAATAGTGGTCATAGTTCATTACAAGACTTTTCTAAGAAGCCCAAAAACAGCTATGATACGATGTTCCATCATGTAGTTCCAGTTCATATCTTCCGGCTCCATCATCAGACCTTGAAACCTAATCGTAGTCAAAGTTCATTACAAGACTTTTCTAAGAAGCCCAAAAACAGCTATGATACGATGTTCCATCATGTAGTTCCAGTTCATATCTTCCGGCTCCATCATCAGACCTTGAAACCTAATCGTAGTCAAAGTTCATTACAAGACTTTTCTAAGAAGCCCAAAAACAGCTATGACACGATGTTCCATCATGTAGTTCCAGCTCATATCTTCCGGCTCCATCATCAGACCTTGAAACCTAATTGTAGTCAAAGTTCATTACAAGACTTTCCTAAGAAGCCCAAAAACAGCTATGATACGATGTTCCATCATGTAGTTCCAGTTCATATCTTCCGGCTCCATCATCAGACCTTGAAACCTAATCGTAGTCAAAGTTCATTACAAGACTTTTCTAAGAAACCCAAAAACAGCTATGATACGATGTTCCATCATGTAGTTCCAGTTCATATCTTTCGGCTTCATCATCAGACCTTGAAACCTAATTGTAGTCAAAGTTCATTACAAGACTTTTCTAAGAAACCCAAAAACGGCTATGATACGATGTTCCATCATGTAGTTCCAGTTCATATCTTCCGACTCCATCATCAGATCAGCTCAACAGTACCATATTATTGTATTGTCATCGGAACTACATATAGCTGCCAATTTTCATTACGCTACGATCCTTGGAAGATGGTTAAATTAGCCTCCGCAGATTCCATTACATACATAGTTACATACACGACGACCTAATAAAAGCGTGTTAAAAAGGGGTTTGTACATCATTGTAAATGTAAATACTAATGTTTTTGGGTTATTTATAAATAAAATAAAAAAATAATAATAATAATGCGTTCTACATTACACCAAAGCCCTCCAAACGGCCCCTACGTATTGCGTTCTACATGACATCAAAGCTCTCCAAACGGCCTCTACGTGTTGGATCTATATCCCCACGCACGCCTTATAAATAACCGGGCTCGAAAGACCCGAGAATTTTAAACGGAAATACAAATAATAATAGTACATTGTGTGTTAATAGTAGTAAAACACTTTATTGTACCAGAAAACTAAATCACTCAAAACTCGCGCGGCTGGAAGATGTTGATGAAGTTCCTCGCCAGTCGACCCGTGACCATGTTTGTTCTAATTAACACAAGTCAAATTATATTCTATCGAAAATATTTCAACTTGTGCTATCTTAAAGTATCTTATAATTGTATTTATTGCGACCTCGTCCACCATATTATGTTAATTTTAAAAATATTGAAATCCCACCCTGTTTTCTTGGTTGCCCTGAAAACCAGCGCCGTGGCTAATACCAATTAGCCATTGGCATATGCTGAGTGATAGAATTAATGCTGAGAAATATAATGAATGATAGAATTATCTGAATTACTAAATTATTTGAATGTGTCTAATTAAAATAATAATATTTTAAATAGTTAATTAATTATATTGACCAGATAAATTGTAACATGTTATTATTTAAGTCTGCAAAAAATAAAAGGCTTTTTTATTTTTATTTTTATTTATTTTATTTATATGCTGAGTGGCATCCTTTTTGGTGACTTTAGTTTAAGATGTATATAGATTAAGGCTATTGTTGTTTTACTTGTATATTTTCACCAAATAAACGTTTTCTATTCTATTCTATTCTATTCTAAAGTAGTCACACCACTATATATATAAATTAAAACTTTTTAACAAAAAATAAAACCGCCTTCAAAAATAAGCGCGTTACAAAACACGGAGAAACTAAAAAGCCAAAAATAATAAACCTTTCAATTCAGATTTCTTATCGTATTGCAATAAGCTAAACATCCAAATTATAAACAAATCAATTATTTTTGTAGTCGGTACCAGACCTGTTCGTCGCCTTGCTATTGCCTGTTTGCCCCACCCAACCATACACAGGCTGGTACCGACTCCAAAAATAATTGATTTGTTTATAATTTGGATGTTTAGCTTATTGCAATACGATAAGAAATCTGAATTGAAAGGTTTATTATTTTTGGCTTTTTAGTTTCTCCGTGTTTTGTAACGCGCTTATTTTTGAAGGCGGTTTTATTTTTTGTTAAAAAGTTTATTTATTTGTTGATTTTTAGTGGTTCCTAGTGATATTATATGTATCAGTCCGAATACATGTACAGTAGTGAAAGAATTATCCTTTAACTCCTAACCATTGAGGAGTTGACCTTCCATCATCAGCTCAGTTGATTTTTAGTGGTTCCTAGTGATATTTTATGTATCAGTTCGAATACATGTACAGTAGTGAAAGAATTATCCTTAAACTCCTAACCATTGAGGAGTTGACCTTCCATCATCAGCTCAGCCACATAAAATTATTACCATCAGACGTAAATACTGGTGTACCTTTGAAAAATAGACTAAAAACATTACATAAGCCTATAACATTTGAAGAGTTCCCTCGATTTCTCCAGGATCCCATCATCAGACCCTGACTTGGTGCCAATGGGACCATCTCGGGGTTATACCGGTTCGATCAAAAAAAAAATTTTGAAAATCGGTCCACGATTCTCGGAGATATCGAGTAACATACATACAAAAAAAAAAAAAAAAAAAAAAAAAAACATTCAGTCGAATTGAGAACCTCCTCCTTTTTTGAAGTCGGTTAAAAACCACTTCAGCCTCAGGCACTGGAGGCCTTGGTCACTTTTTCTTTCATATGTGTAATTTATTTCGGTTTTAATAATGTTTGTTTTTTCTCCACTGTATCTTTTGCTGAGGTGTGCCAATAAAGAGTATTCTATCTTCTATCTATCTATAATGTGATGTTCGAAACGTCGGGCCATAAATATAAATATGTTTACGCAATTAAGTCCCGTTTACTTCTAAAATTATTAATGACTATATTCAGTAGTACTATTTTTTTTTTTATTTTTTTTTTTATTTTTTTTTTATTTTTTTTATATTCAGTAGAGGAAGGTAGGAGGAGGTATTCAGAGGAGGAGGGTCGGCCCAGATACCGCTGGAGAGACAGCGTGATGGCGGATCTGTGTCAGCTACAAGCCGATAATTGGCAGGAAGCTGCGCAGGATCGGGATAAGTGGCGTGCTCTCGTTTTGGAGGCCAAGATCCTCTTTGGATCACAGTGCCATACTAGTTAGTCAGTAGAGGAAGGAAGAGAGAAGATACAATAAAAGAATAGTTATTTGTTATACAAGGGGGCAAAGTTGTATTTTAACGCCGAGTGTGGAATTGAAAAACGAGCAAGTGAAAGGATTCTATAGTTGAACCACGAGCAAAGCGAGTGGTTCGAGAATAGAACCCTGAACTTGCGAGTTTTTTAACACACGAGAAGTAAAATACATTTGCACCCGAGTGTAACACAAAACTTTTCCCCTCACTATAGCGAGGAAACTACAACGCAAAAAATGCGTTTATCACTGCTTCCAGTAGTTCCACAGGTGGTAAATCATCTTTATTACTAGATTCACCTAACTTTTATCAATTTTAAAGCAGTTAATTTGACTTTATTCAAGGTCAAATTACTTGGTGGATAAAATGCGTTTTTACCCGCTGGTATTAAAGGACAAAACACGTGTTTCCGAGCTAGTGAGGGGAAAAAACTTTTCCCTCCTCCATTCTAAATTACCTAGCTCTCAGAAACCAAAAACCATGATTTATTTCAGCAATATAGCAAAACTCCCCACTAGCCCGTAATGTTCGTATGAAATATCATTATTATCTGGCGCAATAATCGCGGTATCAGTCAGTCGCGCTTCGCTTCACGTCGATAAAGGAAGCAACTTACTCTGAGTACGTATAAATCTCGTTGAGGAGAAAAATTTACACTATACGATTGAATCAAGTAAGTATGTTAATTTTTTTATGAAAATATGTTAAGTATTTGACCATAATATAAAGTGATGGTAAATGGTGGTGCAGTCAAGGATAAATCTTGTATAGGTACCTCAAGGTAAAATCTCTATGGTTTATCGGTACTGAGAAAATCTGCCAACAAGACACACCTCGGACACTGGCGATCAAATATATGAAAGAGGCGCGTTCCTAGCACACAGTCTAAGCTCGTGTGTGTAGGTGACCGCGTACAGTACTATGCTTGTATGAGTGAAATATGACAGGTCGGATGTTCGCGTTTTTGACAGGCGGTAACTACGAGGTAACCGAGAGGGGGTGGTCGGCACTTTCAGCGGGGAGCGGGAGTGGCCATACTGTACGATAACACTCTTTATTATACTGTGATAAAGGGGAAAGACAGATGAGGATAACTTCTCGAAATCGTGGAAAATACTTTTACATACCTAATTTGAAGTAAATAAACTACAGCTATTATCCCTTTGTTTGACTTTGACTCGTATCTTTTTTTTAAAAGTAGTTTAGGTTGATACCAGGGTCTGAATCTAAGAAAATAATGTAAAAAATGTTTTTGAGGTTGTCAATATTCAGTTTATTTGAATCATCTGCGACTAAAAGATTGAAGATACAGCCTTTCTGATGCTAAATATACACTGAAGTTTATAGACACCTATAACTCATGTCAGATTTTCTATTGGCGTTGTCAACCTATAAAAACTTACATGACATTTCGTTACGACTTTAGGTACGACATGAATGGTCTCTAGCTCTCGTACCCGTGTCGTATCCGTGTCGTGCCATGTAAAGGGCCTTGTAGACGCGTGTGCTTTACGATCCGCCCTTTATTTGAATCCCAATGTTATCATCTGCGAGTAAGAGAGGTTTAAATTGAATATGGATTTTAAACGTCACTATCAGGAGGGTTCGAGTTTATGTGTGTACCCTGAGAGTTTTCATAACAGTCCCTATATCTTATTAATAATAATAAATCCGTTTATTGCAAACAACATATGGTCCAAACAGTACAATTAAAATAAATAAATCACAGTTCAAAAAATACATAATTTAACAGCAGTTTCAAAAATTAAAATTATATTTGCGACAATACTGACATTTTTTTCTGTTTATACTATATAATACAACGATTATTAGATAATACAACGTGTTTTTATTGATTTCTAGTAGTTTTTTCCGATGACTTCGCACGCACATAGGTACTAGTAACAGTATCTTTGCTAAATTTGTTTAATTTATTTCGCCTTTGTATTGGGTATTCTGCGAACTTTAATTTATGCAGCCTTTTGTACCTATATCACTTTTTACATACATACATAAACTCACGCTTGTATTCCCTAACAGGGTAGGAAGAGCACAATACATGAAACTGCTCAAGGGTCAGTGCCACTCTTAGAAAAATGACACTGGAACTTTAGTAGTTTCATGGGCTCTTTCAAGGGGTAGACTCCTTATAGAAATATTTTTGTTTTTTTTTTGATTTTTGACAAAGTTGCGTTCGGCGCTCGAGGTCACAAACTTGGATTATTCATTAGTCATAAACAATTGGTGGCGCAATCACAATGAAGCTGTAAAATTTTTGTTTCTTTATATTAAGTTATTGTTGCCACTGTTGGTGAACCCTAATAAAAAATAAAATAAATAAATAAAGTCTGCAAAAATCAGAACTACCGGATTTGACGCATACGGCCCCATACTTTCAGGCGACAAAGTTACTGTACTTACTATAATTAATATGAGTTTTTTCATAAACTAGTTTTCTCCGTAAAGTGGCTTAGAGCTCAAAAACATTATCTAGAGTAATCAACCCAGCGGCCATATTTGGGTGAATTTCAACATACTCGAAATTTGCCTAATTTTGGTGGATTTTTTTAGTTTTGTAATTTTTGTTGAAATCATGTACTGATGTTACATAACTAATTATTAGCAATGTTATGTATCAATGACCTTTCATTATAATAAGTAGTTTTAGAGAAATTACGATTTCAATAACATGGTCGCCACCAAAATTGGTCTACCCACAAAAATAAAAAATAAAATCAAAAATAAAGCCTTTTATTCATTTTTCTATTATTTTCTACTTGAAATAATAAACTTTTAACATGTAATAAATACTTTTCAAATAGAAACAAAAACGTTACTGCCCTCAATATGTTCACCACCAAAATTTATGCAATTTTGGTGGAAAAAGTATTACGACCCACCAAAATTAGATATTTTTGTGTGGGGCGGATCAATCCAGCAAGGTATGACACTTGTGTCATGTCTAAATGCAGGAACGAACCTGAATGGTCATGTTACGACACGTTTGTTCGTCTTGCTGCGTCTCGTTTAACCATAAAAATGATTTCAATACTTACCACCAAAATTGGTTCTTTCCCCCGGACAACTTTTGGTGCTCAGTTATAAGTGTTAAATTGTATAATAATATGGACTTATGTCATCTTAAAATATACTTAATGTAATAAAGAATGAAGTTATGGCAAGTTATCTTTATAGCTGCGGATTTACTGGATTTACCATAGCAATAATCCGCTAAAAACAGGCTCTGGACGCTACACCAAAATTAGAATTTCGATGGAAAATTATTTTTAAATAAATATACATAACACTTGTAACAATTTGCAATGTTGCCGAAGGTAGTATTTTAGGATTGGTTTTCATAAAAAAAATAAAAACCCGGAAACAATTAGCCCACACAATGAATTTCAGCTCCGCCACAAAAAAATCACACTGAGAAATTCACCCATTTAACCGACATAATTAAAGTTAACCCCCCGCATGCAGAGACAATAAAGAGACCGCGCGGTGAAATATCGCGCGAATTTGTCAGAGCGTTCGTATGTTATGATATATTCGCAATTTACATATGATTTAGGGGCATGTTTAACATATAGTGTTTAAGTTATTAATATTTGGGGTTGTAGTGTTGGATTGGAATTCTTGTACATGCTGTGTTTTGTGATTATTTTGACGTATTAGTAAAATAGTTCAATTTGTGTTTTTGAAAACTTGTTCCTATTTATCTTCAGTATACTCGTATTTAGAGTTGTAATTGGATAAAGTTCTTTATAATGGTCATAATTATCTGTATTTTATCCTGATTATGACTGTTTTTAGGGTTCCGTACCAAAAAGGTACAACAGGAACCCTTATGGTGCGACTCTGTCCGTCTGTCTGTCCGTCTGTCACATTCCTAAATATCTCGAGAACTACTAATGCTATCAACTTGAAATTTGGAATAGTTGTGAACATTGTAAACCTCTACAAATAGAAAGTATAATTTTTTTAAATATATTAATTTTAATTGTAGAAAATAGCCAAAATGAAAGGGGGGCAAACTGTAAATTTCAAGTTACTAGGTCAAGTGGGATATCGTTGGAAAGAGCTCAAAGTGAACGTAAATAAGCTATTTTTTATAATTTTTTTGTTGTGGAAAAAAAAAAGAATTTTGAAGGAAAATGTAAAAAAAAATACCGTTCCCCCCCCTTATCTCCGAAGTTTACCAACGAAAAATTATGAAAATTTTAGTAAACATTGATTTTATGCTATATATTACAGGAAAAATATAATCGTGTTTGTATTTTGAATACTTTTTTTTAATTCACAAAAAACTTTTTAGATTTTTACCTTCAATTTACCCACCCTTGCGGATGTATATCGTACTTCAAATTAATACGAGATGTTACGTAAACCATCTTCTGTCCAATAAAGTAAAAACTGTTTAAATCGGTTAACATTATAAAGAATTATCCTTGAAAAACCAGGTCGCGCAAATTAGTTAGCAAATTGACCGGGAGATGGCGCTATACACTATAATACTCATTAGTGCCTATACTTTTGTCTTCTAGTCAAGTCATTAGAGTTATATGAAAATATGAGATTATTTTTACTAGGTAGTTTGAAAGAAAGTTTGTACGGAGCCCTCGGTGGGCGAGTCCGACTCGCACTTGGCCGGTTTTTTTGAATGTTAAATTCGGTTCTAATCCAGCACAATGTTCGGTTTTTTTACTTCCTGTTGGTTCATATGAAGTTGCCAAGAAACTATTCCAATACAAGCAGGAAAAATATACATAAAAATAATATGATAATTTTATACCCAGATAATTCGGAAAAATAAGTTTATTTTCAATAAAATAGGTATTGTTTTATTTTCTTCAAAATTACCACCTATTATAATATATTTTAGTAGATGACAGCATTATTATATAAATAAAAATACCAAAATACTCCCAGAAAGTTTTAACAGTTTATTTTTACCTACAAAAGTCCCCAAAAGCCAATACACGAAACTTCTAAACTCAGTTAAATCGGCAAGATAACCGAGTTTATTTTCAATGGCCGCCGTCGCGACTTCGTTTTTAACGACTCGGGGCACGCGGCGAATCGAGTTAGCCAAGCTGCCGCAAGCCGCAAGAGATGCTGCGGAGTTTGCCGATGTAACAACTAGTGGATATGGCAAAATATAGGCTGGCTTAGGAAAAAAGGGCAAAAAACACTATAGATATTCATACCTCTTTCCGAGTCACAGACCAACCCCTATAGACATCTATTACAAGACGACTCGCGGTGGCCAGCCTTCCTAGTATTTGCACTGATATAAGCGCGGGCGCTCGCCGTGCCCGATCAGTATCGACCAAGTAACAGACCCGAAAGCAGCGCGTGTTTTTCGCACAAAAAAATTGGAAAAGGGTATTTTGATGCCTTAAAGATGTCCACCTGTAGTGTGAAATGATGTGGAAAGGTAACAAGAAGCTCAAATTTAAAAACAGACGGCATTACATTCCACAAATAAGTCATATTTATAATTTATTCAGAGCCGGCATAGGTCAACTTACATTGGCCACTTACGCGTCAGTAGAGGGACAGTCATACTTCTGTCCCTTTTCATCTGGCGCGACTGCCCGCCGTCCTTGAAACGGCCAATCACAGCGCGCTTAACACATTCCCCGCCCGCTCCTCGCACCCCAAACACTGGTGACTCGTATCGCGAACCAAATATACAAGACTGCCACTCTATAGGAGGTTCTCTGTGTTCCGAGTTCTTCGAACTATAGAAGAAAATACAGAATTATCATGGTAAATGACAGATTAGAAGGCGACTTCATTTTTAACGACTCGGGGCACGCGGCGAATCGAGTTAGTCAAGCTGCCGCAAGCCGCAAAAGATGATGCCGAGTTTCAAGATGTAACAAGTAGTGGGATAAATTATGTGGTTTGACAATAAAAAAAAAGAAAAATCTTGTAGGTGCAAATCCTGATGACGTGATAGCTGTTTCGTAACGTACGAGTTGATTCAGAAAAATTTTTTTTTCATCATAACTATTGAGTGGCGCCCAACGTGGGGCGTGGTCCATGACATTAATTCGTAGGACTTAACCTTTTATCTTCTGTAGGAGGTCTGTGGCACAATAGGAAGGCACTTTGAATTACTTAATTGTTATTTATTTATATTCAATATCCACAATACATGTTTACAAATCAGTCGCTGTCAAAAGTGGTCGTTATGAAGTCTCAGATTCTACACATAGACAATCTGAGCTTCCAAATTTAAAACTTAGACAAGCACGAGTCGTTTGCACGTTCAACCTTCACAATAACATACTATAATGTTGAGGTGTTCAAAACTTGATTGAGACACTTTTCTGCTAGTCCTAGCATTTGACATCATCAGTGTTATGCACTTCGGTTGCCAAATTTCTGCGTCAATAATTCTAAGTACATGTTTTAAGTTAAAAAATGTGACAGCTACGAAAGTGAGACCCTAAAAGAAGCGTCTTTTCAACTATGTCGCACTTTTACCCTATCCACTGTTCCCTACATCCAAACTCCGGCCACACGTTACATGCTCTTTAGCAAAGTTGGTAACCCTGTTAGCGAGTCCTGCAGGGTGATGGGCACAAGCTCGTTGCCACTGTTAAGCCAGTTTATTAATATAACTTACGATCCGATGGAAGCATAGATTTAGAATTATTAAACTAGATTGTTTAGTTAGGTCAAAAAGTGTGTCCACATGAGAGGTAATTGTTTGGGCTGGTGTCCCTCTCGCACTTTCTGACAATGTCAACATTATTCAGTGACGTCATCACTGTCATAAATTGGGGATACCAGTCAATTTTCAAAGTTACTACTAAATCTACTAACACCCAATTGAAAGTAATTGAAAGTATTTTTTAATTATACAAATCTTTGATTTACTGGCATCAAAATAATTACATTATAATTATTTTCAATTTTTTTTAATATATTGAAACCCTACTTTGAATATAACATTAAAAAAATAAGAAGTTATAAAGTCAGGTAATATACAGATAAAAATACTACTAATATGGGAACCTCATTAACACTGGCAACACGTGCGAAGGGACACCAGCCCAAACAATGCCCTCTCATGTGGACCGTTTTCGCTAGTCTGATACGATCGACTTTCTGTTTCAGTAATAAGGTTTAATTTCGTATGGCAAAAAAATGTGATTGAGCTGTCCCCTGTAAAGGTCTTTGGATGGAAGTTCGAGGTTGAGAAGCATTGAGCGAAGTCAACGCTGTTATATTTCTGTTGACGAACAGTAAAAGGGTTAGTAGGTTAAGGGAAAGGTAAAGATATTGTATTCATAAAAATTATATTAGTAGTATTGTACTTCTGATCATTATATTATCCTTGTTACCTAACTGAGCCTTAAGCTCCAGTTTTATACCTACCTTAGTAATAAGTACCCAAATGAAAAACCCTCCGAATGATTTAATGTACTGTATTTAGAAAGTGGTGAACGGTGTTCGTCACACATACTGTAAACACTATTATTATACTTTAAATAAGCCTGTTTTATAGTGACTGTTTGTTTACCTAAATAAATTGAAAAAAAAAAAAAAAATGATACACCGTGGGCCTGAATAACTCGAAAGATTTTAACATTGTATTCCTGATTACATTTAGAGACTATATCTAACTACCATAGCGACTACCATCTTTTACCCACCCAGAGTGTAAAACTATTGTGATTGGTCCAAACTCCTATTCTTTACCAAATAGCGGGTAAAATATGAATCATTGATTGCCGGTGTTTTGAACCCACAACTTCTGTTCCACTAATTTACTACCCACCAGTATATTGCAAATATTTAGGTATTATTAACTTAGCTAACATCATCATCATCATCCTCCTTGCGTTATCCCGGCATTCGCCACGGCTCATGGGAGCCTGGGGTCCGCTTTGACAACTAATCCCAATATTTGGCGTAGGCACTAGTTTTTACGAAAGCGACTGCCATCTGACCTTCCAACCCGAAGGGTAAACTAGACCTTATTGGAATTAGTCCGGGTTTCTTACGATGTTTTCCTTCACCGAAAAGCGACTGGCAAATATCAAATGACATTTCGCACATAAATTCCGAAAAACTCATTGGTGCGAGCCGGGGTTCGAACCCGCGACGGAAAGAAAGTCGCAGGTACGTACCACTAGGCTACCAGCGCTTTATTAACTTAGCTATCGTAGGTACAAAATCCAAACAATCATAGCCTCCTAAATGCGTGCATCACGCGTAAACTAGCCGAGGAAACCCATCGCAGTGCTAACGCGTAATGTGACATCCCCTGCACGTGTGCTTCGCTCATAACCCAGGAAACATAGGGGCACTGACTAATAGCGTTAACGCTGCGTTAGAGGAAACGTTCTCGACTTGAGGTTGTGAATGATTACCAATTGAAAAATGGCGAAAAAATCTTGCTTCTTTGTCGTCATGAGCTGTTACTATTTTAAAACTCCAAATATAACTATAGCAGACCTAAATTGAAGAAAACGCATCGCAGTGCGAACGCGTGATGTGACATCCCCCGTACGTGTGCTTCGCTCATAACCGAGAAAACATAAGGGCACTCACTAATAGCGTAAACGCTGTGTGCTAGCGTGAACGGCGGTGGGGTGAGCGGGAAGGGTTATGAACTATTATGACGATGAAATACAGCAAAATGGTGGAAAATTTACTCTTTGATCATCGGATCGGATATAGTGCCAAATTATGTACACACAATTGTGTCGCTTAACTTCAAACTTGAGTGGATTTAACTTCTGCTATGAGGTCGATTATCTTTCAGATCAATTATATTTTTTACATATTCAACCTTAAAACAGAATGGATTTACTCAAGTTTGAAGTTATTTTATTGCTTAATCGTTAAGGTTGTCAACGCAATGAAGGGATAAGGTTAACTTCGGCGTCATATTTTGGAATTTTGGAAACATAATTATATATCTTTACCATCGTTTTCGTTATTTTTGTTAGCTACATATTTGCTGTAGTTTGTCAAGCACATGGTATTGATGTAAGATTAGGACCCATTTAAACGTTAAACGGTGCGCAAACTCGCAAACATTGAGGACTGTTGTTGAAGTTACCTACACACACCAATCTATATCGCAATATAATGAAACTCGTATGCGAGTTCTCACACCGTACAAATATTTAAGCCTAGACTTTATGGCTGTTCAGTCTGAAACATCGCCCCGTGTGTAACAGCTGTATCCAACGCTCGGCGCGTGACAGGATCGCTTTTTATGTGCTTACCTTTATTTGTGTATATACGCCTGTATATCAATATTCACTAGTTGTGACAAAGCCCTTTAAATATCACACGGAAATACCATGTATGATTTATATAGGACTAGCTTTTGCCCGCGGCTTCGCTCGCGTTAGAAAGAGACAAAAAGTAGCCTATATCACTCTCCATACCTTCAACTATCTCCACTTTAAAAATCAAGTCAATTCGTCGCTCCGTTTTGCCGTGAAAGACGGACAAACACACAGACACACACACTTTCCCATTTATAATATTAGTATAGATTTACAATATTCATAGGTGCTGACGTCCGTACGTACTTCGTAGTGTGAAAAGGACGGACTGACAATTAAAATCACCGTCGCTAACGTCGTCGCCCAAATCTAATGTTTATTTGTATTATTTTTAGTATGATTTGATTGAAAGGTTGCCAGAGCTCAACGAGGGTGCGGTGTGCTGATGACGGGAGGACTTACGGAACTAACTTGTTCCGTTTATTGTCCTTTGAGTCGTCGGCAACCCGAACCCTCCTTGGAACTTGTACACTCCTTTTTGCTGTGTACTTAACACAGCAAAAGGGAATGTACAAGTTTCTAATGGGGTGGCAACGCGCATGTGACACTGTTTGAGTTGCAGACGTCCATAGGTTACGGTGACCGCTTTACATCAGGCGGGCCGTATACTTGTTTGCCACCGACGTAGTATAAAAAAAAAAAGATTTATCGATTGTGTCTTGTTTTGAAGTTTCACAGTGCCTTGATGTAAACTGTAATACTGTGTTACTTTTTGATTACATTAAATCGTTTATCGCGACCTTGCTTATCTGCTTGGTTTGAATCAAAAGAGGATCGAGTATTATAGAAAGTTACTGTCAAAGAAAAATGTGTAATCACAGTGCATAGACTGCCATCTCTCGACACAGGCTTGAAACTTTTGAACCTCAGTTTTGACAATTTGGCCCATATTGTTAGCTTGATATGTGTTAAAATGTCAAATATTAATATTAGCGCCATCTAGCCGAGCATTCCCCAAAGGTGTAACGCCATCTAGGCCACAGTACCTTTTTCTCTAGGGCTTTTAGGTACGTTTTTGTCTTAGACTTTATCCGTCTTTACCCGGAGTTAAATATACCGGTCTGGCGCAGTCGGTAGTGACCCTGCCTGCTACGCCGCGGTCCCGGGTTCGAATCCCGGTAAGGGCATTTATTAGTGTGATGAGCACAGATATTTGTTCCTGAGTCATGGATGTTTTCTATGTATATAAGTATTTATATATTATATATATCGTCGTCTGAGTACCCACAACACAAGCCTTCTTGAGCTTACCGTGGGTCTCAGTCAATTTGTGTTAGAATGTCCTATAATATTTATTTTATTTATTTAAATATGATTTTGGTTTGAATCTAATTAAATAAAGTATGGTAAGTGGCAGACTATATCTACATGACTTGTCAAACCCATGCACGATATATTTAGTGACACTACATGCATGACCCACATACGTCAGACCCCCAACCTTTAACGACCATCGAATCCACGTTGTCCTTTCAGGGTTGCCAACCGTACGAGGTTCCTCGTACAAATACGAGATTTATGGTCTTACGTACGAGGTACGAGGATACTATTAACCTCGTACAAATATGTACGAGATTTTGATAATATGGCCAATTGATGGATATAATATTATTAGTTATTAGCATTTTGCATATTTTACACCATTTACGCAATGATTGTCTATGGCAGCTATCGCTTCAACAACCCACCGCACCTTGGAATGTTTTCACGAAAGTGACAGCGAGAAAGTGTTATTTTTTTATCGCTATCACTTACGTGAAAAAAAATCCACAGACGCGGTGCGGTGCGATCATTTCTTAGGTGCTTTACGGAGTGGTCCCGATAGTATAATATGCTTAATTTTGTTTTAAACACGTTTTCGATGCATAATAATAATATTTTTTATATGTACGAGGTTTGAAAGTCTAAATACGAGAATTTTAGCTGAAACGTACGAGGAAGTTTTGCTTTACGGTTGGCAACCCTGTTTCCTTTTAAACCGAACGTCACGCGCTCCCCTTGAGTAAAACGTGCCTGTCATACCATTTATACAACACTAGCTTTTACTCGCGACTTCACTTGCGTTCCATTCGAAAATTCCGGAATGCTTTATATACTAATTCTACTTGTAACATTAATTTTGAGTAAGATTGCATGGCACTTTGTTCGGTCCTTGTTTGTTTATTTTCTTTCTGACTGTAAGAAAAAAAAAGTATATTTATTATCTTTAGTTGTGACTAGAGATGGGCCGAATATGGACTTTGCCGAATACGAATATTCGGCCGAACATTCGGTTCAGCTCTTACCGAACCGAACATTCGGCCGAATATTCGGTTACGCCATATTTAGAAAGCGGATGTTAACAAAAAACTATTTAATGATTGATAATGGTTACATAATATATGTTACTAGAACTACGTATGTTATTACGATTTAGTGAATTTAACTAAAACTTAGTTAAAACAACTCTAAACTCTTCTCGGTTTTTCCAACTTTGTATTTGTATTTTGACGCATAGGCAATTATCTCTTTCTAGTAGTTATAGGAGCTTATTATCCAAAGGAATACGTAAGATCTTCATTATTTTTTTACTTTGTTTATTCGGTAAATATTCGGCAAAGCAACCGAATTATTCGGCTGAATACGAACATTGAAAAACTTGCCGAATATGCCGAATACCGAATATTTACCGAATATTCGGCCCATCTCTAGTTGTGACACTTGTGATATCTAGAGTCTTTTATAACTCTAATGTTGTTTTTTATTTGTATCAGTTTGTATAATTTTTCATCATGTTTAATTTTTAGATATAATTTGACATTTAAAGACTCTATATATTTAACACATCTCTAACTAAAAAAAGTAGATTTTTACTTCAGTTAAATTTGTATTATGTATTGTAAATGTTGACATGTAAAAGTGCGGGCCTGCGGCCTGTTACTGAATAAATGTTTTTGTTTTTTGTCATATAAAACTTTCACCCCCCTTTTAGGGAAGTGGGGGTTATAAAGAGACAGAAAGTAGCCTATGTCACTTTCCATTCTGTCAAATATCTCCACTTAAAAAATCACGTCCATTTGTCGCTTAAACAACAACGAACCATTATCAGTAGCCTTACCATGACTTTTTTGAGTTAAAAATACGTTACGTTTTCAGTGAGAGTTACGGAAAATGTATGGAAAAACTTAACAGCGCTCCAAGCGGAAACGCTCACGTACTAAAATTTTCATCGGTACCATAAGTTATTAACGTGTTTACTCCGAGTTTTCAATACGTTCCTAACTTTACAGCTAAGGCGCTCTCTTTCTAACTGTATGAAGTCAATAGAACCAAAACTATTTGACAGTCTCTAGTGAAAACTCAATACTTTACGTGAGTAATCATTGACAGTCACTAGCGTAAAAGTAAACCACCAATTCACTGTGATGTGTCATTACTGTCAAATTATATAACAATCCCACAACATTTTCACGATTATATTTGCAATTTTAAATACAATTATGACTAATATGTATTAATTTATAATATTACGTGAAATTAAAGAACAGCTTAAATGTAGCAGTTAATCAGTAGTTCGATAAAAAGATAAACCAGTGATGAAACCAGTGTTTGATACTTTTACAAAGGTAATGAGTTATATTTATTCATCATTTTGTACTGTTTAGCTACAGTTGAGATGATTATATTGCTTTCTTTCAGAAAAAGAAGTTATTATTGAAAACAATATTTCCATGCAAGCCGTATGGTATTCAGCAAACCCAACGTAGAAGATTGTTCAAATTGATAAGGAATGAGGCAGTTACGAATCAACTGATTACCTACAGCAGCAGGCAGTACCAATTCATAGGCATTTTTGTTCCTCAATGCACAATACGTGTACCCATCCATAGTCACCATAACACCATATCTCGTGGGTATACTTATATTAGAAGTGAACCAAAGGAAAAAAACTTCAAAAAAATTATCCTATTACTGAAATAAAGTATATCATTCTGTGACTTTGTTTATTTTGTGATATTCTTAAGTAACAGGCTAAGTATTTAATAAATTGACGTGAAACGAAAACTTAAAACCTAAAATTCAGCGTTTCCGTACATATCAAACATCAATTACAACGACATCGACATAACGACAAAGTCTAAGGTAAGGTATGGAACTTTTGAAGGCCATTATGTGATGTATTTGTATATGAAGATTATAATTTGATACAAAAGTGAGAGCATAGTGAAAAGAATTTTGAAACAAGTAAAAATTATATCCCATTTTTTGGCGGGGCCCGTAGCCAAATGCACAAACGATTATGATAACATCGTTATCGTAGCTTAGCTATCTCTATCACTTTTCCGTATTGACGTGACAGAGCTAGACTGAATTTCGATCGGCGTCTAGCGTCAACGATTGACATTTCAGCTAAGTCCTTGTGTCAAAATTGTCAAAGCTAATTTTTTTTTTAATTTATTGGGAGCATTGGCAACTTGGCCATCAGCTCAAACATACAATATTTAATACAACATACAAATAACAGGAATAACAATTACCATGTTAAACATAAAAGTAATAATTGCACATATTGAAATGCTAAACTTATGACTATTTAGTAACTACACAAAACATGTTTTATGACTGAAAAGAAGTATTTTTGAACAATTACTAAATTATTTACAAAGCGCCAATAGTGTGCATAATAAATTCATAAATTACAGGATATTTTAAAAGAGCCTTCAAGTTGATTTCCCGGTTCTTTTCTTGGCTGAAAATCCCGGGAATTCCCGGTATTTTCGGTAGGTACCGGTATTTCCCGGGAGCAAACTCTAATAGGGATAGGGATAGGGTTAGGGATAGGGATAGGGATAGGGATAGGGATAGGGTTAGGGATAGGGATAGGGGTAATCGGTCGGCAAGCGGTAATTGTAAGCGATAATGCGAGAAAGTACTTTTTACCCACCGACAATAGTGTCGAGATACGGGCTATGTGAGTTCTGTTGTATGTAGTTTCCCCATACCAGTGCTTATAGAATACATATCTACTCGTACCTACTACCTACGCTGTGGTCGCTGTGTAACATTTCTACAATCATTGCAAGCATTTCTTTAAAGACAATAGTAATATGAGTAATCGAAAAAAACGCAGACAAACGTATGCATAGAAACCTACGGATCCAAATGAAAATTTTATTTTTTGTACATGTTTGAATAAGGATTCTTTTATTACGCGGGCGAAGCCGCCGGCAAAAGCTAATTCTATATATGATGCTATGTACCCTTTTTCTGCAAATAAAATATTTCTATTTCTTTACTACTCGAGAACATCACAAATAAACAAAGTCAATTAATGAAATACTTTATTTTAGTAACAGGATTATTTTTTTGGAGTTGAGGTTCCTTCCTCTATTGGAGCACTTCTATACATATACCTGTGATGATCATGGCCAATAATACCATTAAGTGCATCGCGGAACAAAAACACCTATAAATTGGTACTGCTTCCGAAGGTAATGAGTAGCGTATCTGCCACAGTGCCACAGTATTCATATTAATTGAACTATCTTCCATGTTGACTGAATACCATACGTGTTTGTTCGGAAATGTTGATTTCAATAATAGCCTCCATCATCTTTCTGAAACCAAAAACGGCTTTGAGCAATATAATCATCTCAACTGTAAATAGTACAAAATTATGGCCAAAAATAACTCATTACCTTATTTGATTTGTTTACTGGTTTATGATGAATTTCACGTAATATTATAAATTAATACAATATGCTAGTCATAATTTGAAAATTCCGTGTGATTTTTGTATACTCGTACTTAAGTCGACAGAAATGTCACGTCAGAATGACTTGGCCTATGGTTTGAGGCCTACTACCGAAGTTATCGAAATGTGGACATGCGTCTCTTTTACTCTTATCAGTATGAAGTGAAAGAGGAAGAGTCCCTCAATGCGTATGTTTCGGAATTCGCAGTAGACCCTATATTGACAGATTTCGATAGGTAAATTTATGGAGATTAGAGGTAAGGAGCGAAAGCTTTAAGTATCAGAAGTGCACATATAAAAGAAAAGATAGGTGGCACTGGAATAGCAGGTACATAAGGGTTTGACAATCTCTTAGCCTTCTCGGTAGTGACCCCGCCTACGGAGCAAGAGGTCCCGGGTGCAAATCCTGATAAGAGCTTTTTAATTTTTTTCTACTACATAATATCTTTTCATACATACATACAATCACGCCAGTATCCCATGAAGGGGTAGGCAGAGCACATGAAACTACTCAAGTTCCAGTGCCACTTTTGGCAAATAAGGGGTTGAATGAAAACGAAATTGTGACATTGCAGTGACAGGTTGCCAGCCTCTCGCCTACGCCACAATTTAACCCATATCCCACTGTCGCCTTCTACGACACCCACGGGAAGAAAGGGGGTGATGAAATTCTTAACCCGTCACCACACGGCATATTTTATAATTTTAATATCAAAAAATATTTTGTTTTGTTACAACTTTTCGAAATTTCATTCGCAAGACTTACAACATTACCTAAGAATCCTAAGATGGGGCAAACAATGTAAAAGGGCTTAAGTTGACATTTTTATTAATAAAACAATAATTAAACACAATTAAAATACACAAAATGAAAATTTAAAAAAAAATCAAAAATCAAAAAGAACGCTGTCAGGATCGAACCTGAGAACATCTGCATACGAAGTCAGCGCACTACCACGGGACTACATCTTGACTTGTTCGGTATAACGAAATCAGCCTAGAGAATAGAACGTCTAATGTCATGTCACGTCGCTGATCATTGAGCAAGACATGAGAGATTTGTAACCTCAATTACAAGGCATCAGCCGGTCATTTTTGCGACTGTTCTACTTTGACAGATTTTCCTCCTTACCTCTATTCACCCTGGGTAAATTACATTTACTTATGATTTTAGTTCCATCGCGTAAACACCAGAGGCGTAGCATTCGTCTATAGTTCTTTCTCCGTTTATTCATAAACTTAGAAAGGGACAGAAGCAGCTTCTTTGGAGTGAAGTTAGGTACAAAATAATGTAAACAAACGTAAACTCACTCACTTTCTAAGTAAAGTAATACGGCTCTCACTTGGGCAGCCCATGGTAACGGTACAAGTATATTGATGGTTAGGATATTATTTAATACCGAGTGGATGTTGGATTGCTAAAAAATAGGAATTGTAAAGTAAATATTAACAAATGTGGAATCCATAAAATATCCAACTTTTATCCAAAAAATATTCGCAGAAAGTAATCAACACGTTTTACAACCACCAGTTGAAACGATTTTAAAGCTTCATCAAAAAAAAAATCCTAAAAATAACTTTATTTCATTTTAAATCTGTTTTTACGGTTTAACTCGACACCGTTTTTTTGTTCCTATGACTTGCCGAGTTAAAGCAAATTTGGTTGATGTAAGTTTGCCGTTCCTGTGTGAAAGCGAGATAGCAATAACTTTATATACATGCATCCTGCTCACGCGTGGCTTGCAGATTCGCACCTAGCCGCACAGCGGGTAGAAATGTATGAAACCAGGCCCCGTAGCCGAATGGAGCCGCAGAAATGCAGTCTGACTTTGTCGCGCCAATACGCAAGAGTGATAGAGACAGATAGCTACAAAAGAGATATTATCGTGAGCGTTTCGTGAGTGTCTGTGCATTCGGCTTCGCATACGTCGCACACTAGAGCCGCAAACACTGTATATGTCGCAGTAAGATAGATAAAGCCGTTATATAGTTATAACCCTAAGAATATAATTATACGTCGTAACATAGTTAAAAGAAAGCGATTAATTGCTATCTTACTAGGAATATAACTATAATACGTTACTAGTTTAGTCATATAAATATATGACTGGATTCAGTTTAGTGAAATGATTGTAGGAGTGCGGCGGTGCGGCGGAGGTATAGTTATAACCCTAGGGATATAATTATATGCCGTAACATAGCTAAACAACCGCGTATTACTCTATATTAAGTCCCGTTTGCAATTTTAAAGATGTGCAAAAATCGTGAAAGTTTAAATCAGTGTTTTATAATACGTATAGCGGGACGATTTGGAATAACAACACCGTCACTGACGTTAGAACAAAGTTTATTTTGTATCGAACATAGTACACAAGGTTTGGTTACTAAACAAACGAATCCTAGCTATATTAGTTAAAACGTAATAGTTAGGGCATGCTCCTGGTATTTCCCGGTTCTTGATCCCGGAAATTTTATGGTGGCGAAAGAACCGGCCCGAACCCGCCCCCGTCTCCACTGCACCCCCGCACTACACTGCTACAATTATACTACAGAACTTAATCCAGTAATATCACTATATTACTTAACTAGACGCGTATTATAAAATTATATCCCTAGACTAAGTTTAATCCAGTGATATAATTATATAACTAAACTAGTAACGTAGGATTATAATTATATTCCTAGTAAGATGGTAAGGAATCGCTTTCGTTTAGCTATGTTACGGCATATAATTATATCCCTAGGGTTATAACTATACCTCCGCCGCACCGCCGCACTCCTGCCTACAATCATTTCACTAAACTGAATCCAGTCATATAACTATATGACTAAACTAGTAACGTATTATAGTTATATTCCTAGTAAGATAGCAATTAATCGCTTTCGTTTAACTATGTTACGACGTATAATTATATTCCTAGGGTTATAACTATATAACGGCTTTATCTATCTTACTGCGACATATACACATTATGCGGCCTTTTTTTTTTTGTTTAGGGGGGAAAATGCGTTCCGCATACCACTTGGGTGCGAGGGGAGACTCGAGCAGTTATGTGAGACTCCCGTATTGGCTAACGAGGCCACGGTATACCCACTAAAAACCCCCCACATGCCACCTCGCCGCCTTGTTGGCGGGGTTACCGGAACACTTGCGCTCACAACGGCGACCCCGCCGGCGGCAGCCGCTCACGTGCAGCTTCTCCGCGGATGCCCATCGGCCCTCCACAATGAGTGCGCCAGATGACAGGGCGCACCTTCCTCCTCGGCCGCTTATAAGTACAGTGACGGACCCCCTCGAGTCCGCCACAAAGAGGCCATGGGCGCCAGAATATTCCAGCGCCCAGCGGTGGAAATGGTCTTTGGTTCCAACGCTAACCAAGTCGGCCGCAAAGAATAGCGAGAACGACACACCGTAACACCGGCACTCCTCTTCCCTTGCGGCCCCACCAATGCCGCTACAGCGGAGCGGCCCCGCCAAGGGCGCAGGGGGTAGGGAGAGTGGCGCACCGCTATACCATCACGCCTCTCCCCCTGCGATCCCACCTCGGCTACCGAGGGAGGGCACAGAGCGGAATCCCATACTGCCGGATCTTCCCTCCCACCGCAGTCCTCCCAAATGCATCTCAAGTGGGCTTTACAAGCCCATTTGGAGCATCCTCCTCGGGCCAGCTCGCCCAGCAACAAGCCGGCCCTGGTTGCCTCTTCGCTTCACCGTGGGTGACCAAGCCACGGTTACTAAGCCCCTCCACCACGACAAGGTGAGCAACCTGCGGGGGGATGCACTATGCGGCCTGCCGCAACCTCACGCGGCTAGCCGCTTAGTGCGTACTAGCCTTTAATTTGCTTTTCTAAGGTGATGATGAGAGATGTGTGAGAACCAACCAATAGCATGGTATTCTTCTCGACCTATACCAAGCCAATTAAATATACATGCAAAATTTTCACAAGATAGTCACTTTAAAAGAAAGTTTTAAATTCTTAAAAGCCATACTGATGCTACAACGTGGCATATTTCATAAGGTCGTATTCACAGCTCATTAGATACCGCAGCGATATGACTCAGAACTGTCAGTGACAAATGCGTTTAAAGTTGATCGAATGTCACTTTTGACAACTGTATCTGACTTTGGAATTGTATCGTACTTATAGATTGGTATCGTATTACTGACAGATTGTTATTGAATCTACATACATACATACATACATACAATCACGCCTGTTTCCCAGAGGGGTAGGCAGAGATCACGGAATTCCATTTACTACGATCCTTACAAACCACTTTCGCTTCACACACTTTCATAACGTTTCTCATACACGCTCGTCGGTTTCGAGTACTTTTGACCTGGACTTTTTGCAATATTTCCCCGATTTGAACAAGAAAAGTTCGCCTAGGTCTTCCACTTCCAACTGACCCTTCCACTCTTTTTTCATATACTTTCTTCGTTACTATCCTTGTTGAATCTGTATGCTGATATCTTCAAAACGTCCGAATTTGTCTATCTGCTACCACTAAGGTTACTCAATTACTTAAAGTAGACTTATTATATAGATAGTATTTGTATCGCTACAAATACGCTGGCTAGCCCTACTCAAATGCTCGCGTATCAATATTAATAGTACCCTGTTTTAAAATCCCAAATTACTGTGTTTTCAGTACTTTAATAACCATTTATGTGCTTTATGAGTACCAACTTAATTTGCAGCTATGCCAATAACGGCCCAGATCGGTCGTTATTCCAAGGTTTTATTCGACTCCTTTTAAGGGCGGTTAGTGACATCACGGAGGTAAAAGGGATTTTGTGAAGTGTGGAAATATTTGCTTAACAATTAATAAGGAACGTGAAAGAATTGAGAGGCAATATTAATAGTATATTATACAATCGTGATATAATACAAAAAAATTCAGTCGAGTACCATGTTTAGGCTACTAAGCTTGCTGAGTGGCCTAATAGTAGGTACAACACGAGAGTGAAAAGCTTATAAATTACATCACTATTGTATACAATACTTTTTCTATGAGTCATCAATGTCATCATCTTCATCATCAATGGACGAAAAATATCATCATTCAAGTTAAAATTAATGTTAATTAAATAGCGTCGTTCACCGTTGTACACAGAACACCCCACTAGAAGCCTAATGCAAGCGATATTGTTCGAGACGCAAATCACCAATCCTTGCGGGGTGAGGCGGGCGCGCACGGTGCTGCCATTGGTCGTTTCAAATAATGGCGCGCCTTTACGATTAGCAGTAGGGATGGGAATGGGACATGTCTATTATAGACAATGGTACCGGTACCAGTACTGTGGTGAATTTGTTTTGCAACAAATTATAATATTATAATTAAATTATAATAAGGCCTAGTTACCCTTCGGGTTGGAAGGTCAGATGGCAGTCGCTTTCATAAAACTAGTGCCTACGCCAAATCTTGGGATTAGTTTCCAAAGCGGACGGCTCCCATGAGCCGTGGCGAATGCCGATGCCGGGATAACGCAAGGAGGATGATGATTGTGATAGCACCTCAATAAAAATCATTCTAGTAACTAATAACTAAACTGTGCATTTTTACTTACGTTTACTAAGTTAAATTACCAACTAAATATTCTAAACTAATCAATCAACTAAATAACACTACAGACTCTACAGATTCTAGATAATTATTAACAATTACAAATCTGCTTTCTTTTATATTTCATAAAATGGTAGCACATGGTACGAACGGCAGTACGAAGTTCCCGCAACAGACATAAACTATCCCTAGTCGTTTACGTGAAAGGGATAGCATATCGCATTGTTAACTAGGCAAAAAGGGATGGACGCGCCTCGGCGCCGCTCAGTACAACCATATTGACCAGTATAAATGAACTCCGCGGATAATAAACAATATTCAACAAAATAATTAATTTGACTTAACTGTTGAATGTTATTCCATCTTTTTTAAATGTAGAAGTGTTAGAAGACTTGCCACACCACTTTATGCTGCAAGAGACCATTGTTTGCAACCAAATTTGATTATTTAAGATTTTTTCCCGAGCGGACACGAACACTGTTAGTGGGTCGTATACTTGGGCGCTACTGATCGGTGTCGCACGCGTTCAAACTTTTATAAACCTGATTTGTCGTATGCTTGGTGACCGCGAGTCGCCCTGTAAGGGCCGTCTTGTTGTATTGGTCTGTGCCGTTGTATCAACATCGAATTACCTAGCAAACATTTGTTTTGTTTGTAATAACCGTCTCTGATCGGTCGATAACGCGACAGATAAAAATATTTGTTTCAGATGCAGAAAAATTTGTCAGGTAATGGAAATTAGTATAGAGCCTGTGTGAAATTCTATTTTTAATTTTTTTTCTACTTGTCGACTGTAATCTGTCAATTAGGACACCACAGACTAAACTATAAGTGCTAACTTTTCAGTGTTGGATACTCTATAGCAGTTCCGACTCAATTATATATAATAAGCTCATTATAGTTGACTTTAGTTAACTGTAATAATTTCAAAAATAGAACTTCATACAATTTCTATACTAATTTGCGATACCTGGCAAATTTTCCTGCATCTGAAACACATTTTTTTTTATCTGTCGCGTTATCGGCCAATCAGAGACGGTTATTACAAACAATTGGTTGCTAGGTAATTCGATGTTGATACAACGGTGAACGACTCTATTAACATTAATTTTAACTTGCATGAATGATGATATTTCCGTCCATTGATGATGAAGATGATGACTCGTAGAAAAAGTATTGTATACAATACAATAGTGATATAATTAAGCTTTTCACTCTCGTACCGTACTATTAGGCCACTCAGCAAGCTTCGTGGCCTAAACATGGTACTCGACTGAAAAGCTTTGTATTACATCACGATTGTATAAAATACTATTTTAGTTAACTAAAGTGAAGTGTAATGAAATAAAATAAAACTATGGAAACGGATTAAATCGCGTATAATGAATTTAAAATACATCCCGACGTTTCGAACTCTTTACAGCGTTCGTGGTCAACGGGTGACTGAGGAAAAATTAAAATGTGCAAAAGCTACCCACTTACAAGAAATATTAACGAACCATGACCACAAATAATATAGATTTCTAAGGCAGGTTCACACACTATTAATAAAGCCAGTTATACAATATTCAAAAAATTTACCATTACTCTGTTAAAAAATAATTAACCAAATAATCTACACAAAATTGACAAAGAAACAAACTGCAAATGTCCAACACCATACAACACAAATGCCTCACAGCCTTCGTCGTGCTTGTTCCATTATCAGATCAGCCACATCTTGAAACGGGCTTCTATTAAAACTTATTTCAAGCCTATGAAGAAGATGTCCCAATTCCTGAGGCCTGTGAAATGTCAAACTCCTCTACAAAGCGCGGGAGTGTACAGGCTAGACTGTGAGTGCGGGCTGTCATATGTGGGACAGACGAAACGAAGCATTTCCACACGGGTGAAGGAACACATAGCGGATGTCAAGCACCGTCGGCAAAGGTCTGCAGTCTCTGAACATGTCATGGATAAAGTCAATCATGCTATAAAGTTTGACAAGCCTCTGGTTCTCGCTAAGGAGAAGCGATATATACCCAGAATGTTGCGAGAGGCCATTGAGATCAGGAAATATCCAAACTTTAATAGAGAGGATGGCTTTACTTTACCACCGGCTTGGGATCCAGTAGTACATCTGATAATGGAACAAGCACGACGAAAGCTGTGAGGCATTTGTGTTGTATGGTGTTGGACATTTGCAGTTTGTTTCTTTGTCAATTTTGTGTAGATTATTTGGTTAATTATTTTTTAACAGAGTAATGGTAAATTTTTTGAATATTGTATAACTGGCTTTATTAATAGTGTGTGAACCTGCCTTAGAAATTAGAAATCTATATTATTTGTGGTCATGGTTCGTTAATATTTCTTGTAAGTGGGTAGCTTTTGCACATTTTAATTTTTCCTCAGTCACCCGTTGACCACGAACGCTGTAAAGAGTTCGAAACGTCGGGATGTATTTTAAATTCATTATACGCGATTTAATCCGTTTCCATAGTTTTATTTCATGAGTAACTATCGCGGTAACCGAAGACAATATTATGTAATGAAATATTTTATGACTAATTGTCAAAGACTATCCAATACTGAAAAATCAGCACGTATAGTTTAGTCTGTGGTATCAATTGACAGATTAAAGTCGACGGGTGGTGTGTTCAATCTTTCATCACTGATCACAGAACAATTTGACTGTTTCAATGATCAATTGATAATTATTTCAGTCTAGATAATTCAGTCAGAAGACGCAGTGAACAAAATCATCGATTCAAACAGCTGCGATCATTTGTTTTCAAATTACGTCCTTACTAAAGTGAACACCAAAGAATGCAGTTTTTATAACGACTTACTTATAGGCATTTTGATAAGTAATATAGGTATAAATAATATAATAACGAAGACTCGCCTCTTTAATCAATGTGTCCTGCCCACCATGACCTACGGTGGCGAAACATGGACGCTCACTAAAAAGGCTGTGCATAAGATCCGAGTTGTACAGAGAGCCATGGAGAGTGCCATGCTCGGTATCAAGATTCAAGATCGGGTGAGGAATGCCGAGATCCGTCGTCGCACCAAGGTGCTAGACGTGGGTTTCGTCATTACCAAACTAAAATGGAGTTGGGCGGGACATGTTGCTAAGCAGACTGATGGCAGATGGACTAAAATGTTAACAGAATGGTGGCCGCTCACAGATGTAAGAAGCGCTTGGCATCCGTTAGATCGTTAGGTGGACGACATCCGGAAAATTGCGGGTCACAAATGGATGAGACTAGCTCAGGACCGGGACAAGTGGCGAAGTAGAAGAGAGGCCTATGCTCAGCAGTGGGCGATAAAATGCTGATATGATGAAATGGTATAATAATAAATAAATAATGATTATAGGACAGTCTTACACAGATTTACTGAGTCCCACAGTAAGCTCAAGATGGCTTGTGTTGCAGGTACTCAAACAACTATATATATTATATACAAATACTTATATATATAGAAAACAACCATGACTCAGGAACAAATATCTGTGCTCAACTGCTCATCACACAAATAAATGCCTTTATCGGGATTTGGACCCGGGACCGCGGCATAGCAGGCAACGTCAAACAAAGTAAACATCAACGTTTTCCAAAAATACTTCTGTCAACACAACCTAATAGAATAGAATAGAATAGAATAGAATTCATTTATTTAACGTCACAACATGGTACACACAAAAAGAAGAAGGCATGCAAACAAAACATACAATGGACGCTAAATAGGACCCTCACTCAGCATGGTGCCACGGCAACCCGCAGCGCTGGTTTTCTGTGAGGACCTAGGTTTAGTGGCGGCACGTACGCCAACGACACATAAAAACAATTAAGAAAAAAAACAAGAGAATAATTAAAATAAACATACAAAATCAAATTATAAAAAATAAGAAACACAACAGCCGTTACAAAAAAAAAAAAAAAAAACAGAAGAATTTATAAAATATTTTGACGGTAGGACAACAATACCAAGTGTGTTAGTGAACCGCAGAATAATACTCTCGCTTCGGTCACCAGTCACTCTCAGGCAGCATATTAATACTGGAGGTAGGGCATAGCGAATGATATTCCGCTTTGTGTGGTAGGGCACAGCACAGCGGATATCATCTCGCTCGAATCTAGAGCAGAGCCCAACTGGGGAAGTACCTCCGCCTTACATAAGACCACAGCCAAATAGCACTAGACCTTACTCATAGTGTTGTGTTCCTGCCGGTGAGTAAGGCTGCCAGAGCTCAACGAGGCTGCGGTGTGCTGGTGACGGAAGGACCTACGGAACTAATTTGTTCCATCTATTGTCCTTTAAGTCGTCGGCAACCCGAACCCTCCTTAGAACTTGTACACTCCTTTTTGCTGTGTACTTGACACAGCAAAAGGGAGTGTACAAGTTTCTAATGGGTTGGCAACGCGCATGTGACACTCCATGAGTTGCATTCGTCCATAGGTTACGGTGACCACTTTCCATGAGGCGGACTGTGTGTTTGTTTGCCACCAATGTAGTATAAAAAAGATAAAAAATGTATATTGATTATGAATCAAAAAATCTTTGAGTTTCTTATAAAATATTAGATTTTCTATAAAGACATAACCTCAACGCTTTGGCCAAAGTGAACGCTCTTTCTTTAGCCCTAACTTTACGCCATCAATTAGCAAGCTTAACTGAAGCTCATGAAAACATTGACGTTTTTTTCTAGAAGACATTGATATAGATTATTAATAAGTTACTAACGTTAACAGATAAAATACCTACGCTTTATTTAACTTATACTAATGAGTTACTACGTAAAACTCAGAAGAATAGTAGGTACTAGGCTTGTGTCGTTCACGAACTATGAACTGTTAGGAATAAAATCCCATCAATGACCAAAATGAACTGAATCTTTCCGTGCTCTGTGAATCGGTCTTTGCTCATTTAGTTCAGTATAGGATCGGTGAGCGCGAGCGGTTCGGAACGAGAACGAGTGTGTGACTGCGCCGACCGAGAGCGAGCTATTTAGCAGAGCAACACAAAAACGTCAAGTTTTCATATTAATCTTCGGTTACTTACAACCTTTCGGCCCGGAATTGTTATTATCTGTGAACTATTCTATCATTTTGACAATATTTGGTCCAATTCGTTCTGATCTTTCCGACCGTAGTGGTAGCTGGTCTGGCTGAACTAAATGAGCAAAAGACCTAAAAGAGCGAACTAGTTCGTGGGAGCGATTGAACGAGATCGGAGCGCTCCGATCAACGAACGAAACGGCACAAGCCTAGTAGGTACGAGCCACGCGACTACACTACAGTCACTACACCAGACTTGCGCGTGGCGCCCCTTGGCCACTTGTTCATTCGAGTGAACGGCTAGCGTGTAGGTACTTAACGCGCGACCGCGAGCGAGTGACGTAGCCTTGACATTGATATGAAGACACAGTCTTAAGCTTATCGCTACGCTCAAAGCTCGCTGCCTGGCTCCAGCCTTATGCCATCAATTAGTAAGTAACTGAAGATCGCTCCCAATTAGAATCGTCAGGGTAATTGATCATGAAAACATTCCCGTTCTGAAAATTCTGTTTATTTTACGGGAACGTTTTCAATTGGAGCCGCTAGGATGATTTTGTCTGGCTACATTTTGAGCAGTGAATATACAGTCAACCAATCGGAACCCTAGGCCACTGTAGAACTATGTCATATATGTATAACAATCTCTTATATGTATAACAATTCTTAGCCTTTAAGAACAATCACTGTACAATTTTATCAATCAATCAATCAATCAATCAATCAATTATTTATTCGTGATAACTACAAAATACACAAGTAAGAAAACAGAAACAGCAAATAAAAGAAATTAAACATATAAGTTACCACGAAATGGTCCCGACTCAGCATAAAATGCTAACCCAAGGGTCAGCGCTGGTCTTCCGTCGGGACCATTTTGTTGGTCACGAACGCAGCTGTACGACGCGGACCCGTGACATAGTGAACGCAGCGCAATGTTATAACTAAACGCAGCGGCGAGCGCCATCTTGTCTGTCGCTAAGACGTCATACGTCATGTTACTGTTATGTCATCAGCCCACGTCGCACAGTATGTTATTTTATATACATATTATTGCCAATGTAGCTAACTCTAGTACAAATAGACGAACACAGTGCAGAAGACGAAAACAAATTATACTATAATGTTATTGAATATACCATTAAGTCCAATGTTTACTACAATAAAACAATGAAAGTGTACAGACTTAACCTAATCAACTACCATGTGTTAGTGAAAAGTTTCTACAGCAAAATGGCATTGATTTTAATGTGAAACGAAGTTATACGAAGAAAATATAATAAATTACAAAAATAGAAGGCTATACAAGGCGAGTGTGGTAAAGCGGTGAGAGGATATAAAGGTGAAAACAACAGAGGAAAGAATTACACGAAAATGGGACAGAAAAAACAGGTACTTATTTAATACTTGCTTAGCTAAAAGGGCAAAGACTGGACAATATCTTTGCCCCTTTGCCAAACCTCATGTGCTCAAGAAAACAGCTGAAAAAATTACATAATACATATTTTGCAGCACACAATTTCAATAATTAAATGAACAAAAACACAAACACATAACATAATAAGCACTAAGCACTAAGCAATTATGTTTTTATTAATAAATTATTTGTATTTATTTGTATTTGTATAGTGACTATGTCAAATTTAAGTTTTTCGTGTCTATTTAAAACACTCGTTTTAGTATTTTAATGGTCCAGAACTTGTAATGTAGTATACTATTTTATAATTCAAACAACAACATTACAGTCCTATCCAAAATATAATATTTAAAGTATCCTATTTCGCGAATCGAGCTCTAAGTGGCAGTATTAAAATAATCTTCCCCGCCCCAGTATCGCATGACGTCTAAGCAAAACCCGCAATCGCATAATTACCAGAATTAAGCCACTTTCGCGGGTAGGTAGATAACGACATTTATACCATTTTTTCGCTCGCGTGTTTGGGCAGAATTTGAAAGTCAGATTTGCCAACAAAATCCTCTGCCGGCCATTATTCAAATTTATTTGCTACTAGCTTCCCCACACTGCTTCGTTCGCGTTTTTTCGGGTGTTGAGGAATGCTTTTGCATTTTATAGCGGGTTTTTTATCGTTAAGGATGACCGTTTCAAAGGGTCAGTGTGAAATGTTTTTGTATTGGGCTGGTTTGAATTATGAGGTGTTGGTTCGTGCAAACGATTGTCACTTGTTTAAATAACGATTTTTTTATGTTGTCAGACCATTGACATCTACAGCAACATCTGCGTGAGTACCCGTAAGAATTGACAACATTTCAGATTTTTGAGTACTACCTTTTATTGCTTGGTTTGAAAGAACTCAATACTAAAAGATACACGTGTTTTTTTATTTTTCCAAAAACTGCTATTTTAATGAGAAAATCCCTTCTTGTTACTACTTCGAGCAGAAAGAGCGTATTAACTATAAAACTCCCGTGAGACTCATACATATTTAAAAATATATTTTTTTATTTTTTTTTTATTTGTATGCGTCGCGCTCTCGACATGTAAAGGCGGGGTCGCTACTCTTGAGAAAGGTTCTCGAAATTGAACCGAAACATGTCGAACGCTATATCGACTTAATACGTGAGTAACCCGCTTAAAATATTTTTAAATAAGAAAGAGCGTAAGTTACAAACGCCAAGACACATTTCATACGTTTCATACACATAAGAAAACGACAAAATCATTTCTAAAAAAAAAAGTTTTAACAGTCAGCTTAAACAGTCCGGTATGTCTGACTGTCAGGTGTCACTGTCAACCAATAGTGAATGACTACGAACCATAGACTAAGCCATGAAATTTTTAATATCTTTGCTACGAACTGTGATAAGTTTGTTTTTATTTATTTAAGTTAGTGTATATATATAATTATGTTGCTATGCCCTCTCAGGGTTCATGTTGAGACTATATTATACTTAGCCTAAGATCATTATGTGTACACATGAATTGCAATATTATAAAGCATTGAAATTGAAATTGAAATAAGTGTCACTGTCAAACTCAAGTGACATCCCAGCTGGAAGATTTTTTTTTATAGTGGCAGCTCTAAATCAACTATTTGACGTCACTTCCCCTTTAAACTATTTTTATGATAAAAAAATAATAAAAAAATGATTTATGTGATCTACGAGCGTATATTATTTCGAAATGGTTTTCGATTTAGGGACATTGGGTGTTGTGTTCCTGCCGGTGAGTAAGGCTGCCAGAGCTCAACGAGGGTGCGGTCCTGATGACAGGAGGACTTACGGAACTAACTTGTTCCGTATATTGTCCTTTAGAGTCGTCGGCAACCCGAACCCTCCTTGGAATTTGTACACTTCTTTTTGCTGTGTACTTAACACAGCAAAAGGGAATGTACAAGTTTCTAATGGGGTGGCAACGCGCATGTGACACTGTTTGCGTTGCATGCGTTCATAGTGGTTACGGTGACCGCTTTCCATCAGGCGGACCGTATGCTTGTTTGCCACCGACGTAGTATAAAATAGTTATTTGTTATACAAGGGGGCAAAGTTGTATTTTAACGCCGAGTGTGGAATTGAAAAACGAGCAAGTGAAAGGATTCTATAGTTGAACCACGACCGAAGCGAGTGGTTCGAGAAGAGAATCCTGAACTTGCGAGTTTTTTAAAACACGAGAAGTAAAATACACTTGCACCCGAGTGTAACACAAAATTTTTCCCCTCACTATAGCGAGGAAACTACAACGCAAAAAATGCGTTTGCATGTGCGCACTGAGAGAAATTTGCGTTGTGAATTTAACAAGTTCGACTTGTTGCGGTTTATCCGTTTGAATCAGCCAAACGTATGTTAAAAACAATGTGTGTCAGGTTGTTTTTATAAGATCGACTTGTTGATTCAAATATATTGCCGATTCAAATGAAAAGTAGCTTGTTGTTTAAACCAAAGAGCACGTAGGCGCTATTTTAACCAAAAAACTTGTTGAACGAACATGAAAACTGTTTGTTTTTCTCTCAGTGCGGGTACTAAATGTGTTAACACGTTCAAAGTCTGCCCTATCAAAGTCAACATAAGGTCTTACCTATAGTGTGGTAACGTCATTTGCTTTCATATTGGAAGGGGTTTGAAATGATATTTTTAATAAAGGGAGAACACGATGGTAATTCACTCCTTAAAATATACTACGTTTTCAAAGGATAAAAATAATAAATGTTAGGTATCCGTTTAACATATGTATTATGCTTGATAAACTGAAACGTAGCTGATTGGTTTAGGTAATTGTGTTTTAATCCCTCCCTCACAAATATATAAGTTAAATATGACAGATGAGAACAAACTATTATTAGATAATTTAGGTTCATAAAGCCTTTGTCCATCCATACTAATATTATAAATGGGAAAGTGTGTGTGTCTGACTGACGTTATTTTTGAAGTGGAGATAGTTGGAGGGATAGAGAGTGACATATGCTACTTTAACCCCCCCCCCCTCCCTAAAAAGAGGGGGGGGGGGGTATGTAGGACGCATTCTGCAATTTTCGAATTTAACGCGAGCGAAGCCGCGGGCAAAACCTAGTAATGCTATAAAACTATTGAAGTTTAAACAGTATAAACTCTAAACAAAAATAAACAACATTTAATAACACCAAGCACACAATATTTCCCCACTATCTCAAGATACAGTGACGTAGCAAAAGCAAACGATGTTCAAAAACAATAAGTTGTACAGTCGCGTAGAGAAATGGTAATGTGCTGCAGGCGGGGTATTAAGACAAACTAAGAATATTTCGCGTAGAAGAATGATACGGGCACAGATAGTGACTGTACTCGGGTTGTTCTGAATTGAGCAGTGTGGATTCAAAAACTTGTGCGTTTTTTGCAAATGCATGAATGACTGCGTATGTTATGGATTAGATTTCATCATCATCAATCATTTAAGAGTTGGAGTTGGACTCTTGTCAGTGGAGCAACTTCCATGCGTGCCGGTCTTCTGCCTTCCTTTTGACTTCCTGATACGACACAACGTTGATTTTTTCCTTTATTTGGGTCATATATTATGCTAAAAATAGGAATTTGGATCAAACTTTATTTTTGACACTGATAATATCCGGTCTATGTCTCATCCAGTTCTCATTTAAGGCCTTTGTTAAAATTAAAACATTTATATGCCTAAAAATGACCATAATAATATCCTTCAAATCATTTTAGATCAAATTATTATATTAGTAAAACTGTGATTAATCAAGAAACACAAATGATATGCTGCAATGTATTTGTTATTTTTCTTTTCTGGATTGTAGGTTTTCCTGCAACAATTTCAACTATATCTGTGTGTCCGTATGATTGGCTGATAGAAAATGTCATTTGGCTTTAATTGCGCCATTTGTACATGATTGTATATATTATGTGTCTGCAACAAATAAATAAATAAAATTTCCACTCAAAACGAGCCAATCCTAATTACCCCGACTATAAGCAGCCAGCTGCGACCAACAACAGCGCTCCATAAACCGGCTAAATCGCTCGTCGCCGCCATTTGCATAAACACGAGACAAGATGGCCGCCCTGACACTATCGACGTCATAAGTTCTTTGTAACTTTGCCAATAGAAATCTACTTAACAATATGTTGGGTGCGACCCTTAGATTCCTTAGAGTAAGGTTTTTCCTTCATATTAGGTTGGTGGTAAGCAAAAATACAACACGCCTGATGATAAACAGTCACCGTAGCTAATGGACGCCGGTGACTTTGGAGCATTGACCCTAACACATTCCCATCGAGCTCTGGTAACTTTAATCACCGGCAGGAAAACAACATTGTACTTGTAAGTTCAAAGGTTATCCTTATAAGCATAAGTATCTGTACGTATTTTTATTTGTCATTCAAATATAAAAGGAAATTTTCGGTTAAAGTTTAAAACTCTAAATTGGCCTCCAACGTTATAAAAAGACAGGGAAAGTTAAAGCGCCGAGGAATCCCCAAATTCAAGGGAAATGAGTTTCGGGCAAAAGGTTAATAAGTTTTCTACCTCATTATGTCGGTTGCCAGAAATGAGGTTTGGTCACTTTAACCCTTTTACAGGCTCATGTTACAGAGAACTTTTGTCGGGACTTGTGAAAATTTAAATCGATTGACTAACGGATGCTCTAGCATGGGGTTTGAAGTTTTAGAATACGTTATTTGATAGCGGAAAAGGATAATAAGTTTTCAAGTAAACAGCGCCTCCAAGCGGTTACTTGTTATAACCAAAAATTACAACACAAATTATAACCGCGCGCACCCTGAGTGCATCACAGCGACGAGCCGCCGAGCGCGCCCGAAGATCGCCACGAGCCCAACGGATCAAATAAAAGGCCGCGTCCGCGCCGCATCAAATGAGTTAGCTAGTGTCTGCCTTAGCGATAGGTTCTCCGACTGTCCTTTGGCGAGTCTCGTTGGCTCGGGAGTTCAATAGCCCACCTGCAGGCTTCTCCCAATCCACCCTAGGATTTAGCTAGTGCCTTGGCGATAGGTTCACAGACTGTCCCTTGGCTCTTTGCACCTATAGTGGATGAGCTCAACCTTGCCGCCACTATAAGGTTTTCCGTAGCTAGGAAAGTACCAGTTTGAATTACCTGTTATGTATGAAATGTACCCATACCTTTAAGTAATCTTAATAAATAAACACGTTGACATTGGCGTGTGACTTACCTCCCGGTCGCCTGGCCTAGAAATTGGCGCCCAACGTGGGGCGCGCGCGGTTATAATTTGTGTTGTTACATTCTCCCCCTCTGGTACTCGATAACGTTCCGTAAGATGACCAGGATCTATAGTTTTACACATATAATTTTGTCATGACGTTTATGCTGTCGAAAAACGTATTCTATTCTATATGTGCTCAACTCGTTTTGGTGGGCCTTCCATGTTACATTTGATAATGTCAAATTAGTTCCAACTGTTACCGCAAGCATTAGTGTTGGACATGTCCATATAAGATGACGTGTATTTTATGACAATTAGTGCCGCTCTGTCACACGCGTTTGCAATAGGTTTTACATATATGGGATTGATTTTAAGTAGTTAAGTAAACATAGGGAACATAGGACATAGGGAAGGTCTTTGTTATTGAATGACGTATGGCATTCAGACACTGACACTGAAGATAGGTATACCGTACTGAAGCGTTCTTAGTATTGCTAGAGTTGAGCCTGTGGTGGTGACGGCAACAGACTATATACAAATAACTATATATAGATAACTCTGTCGCCGCCCACAGAGACGTTCTGAACTTCAAAAGCGCGATTAGGTTCTATAAAACTACCGTTCTGGTTACACTAAAGATAGTTAGCGCCATCTGTGAGAATATTGTGACATTATGACGTCATTTACAGTAGAGACGAATTAAGCTGTAACGATAAATCATGTCAATCACCAAGAGTATTGTTAAAGTCGTGTCGAAACAAGTAAACCCGTATCCAATTTTGAAATCAGAATCAGTCTCTTGGCCTACATAAATCCAGACTCATTAAACCATGATTGCCTCGAAACAATTTAATTAAGTCGATCCAGACTTCATCGGTGCCTGGAATCTAGGTAATAAAGCCAGTCTTGCTTTTAATTACCGTTATTTTCACGGTCTTTAATCATCCGTCGGCCGACAACGAAACGGCTTTGATTTTAGCTAATAGTGGCTTTCCACGGGAAAAGGTTCTTATATTTTCAAATCATCGTCTTTAGGGTCATTTCTAATATTATAAGACGAGGAGGATCTTCGGGGAGTATGCTCAAGAGCTACACGAGCTTATTCCATCGTCCCCATTCTACCATCGGACTTTTAGACGCACGGACGGTTTCCATCCTTTCTTTGTCGATATTCCGCGAATTCGCACGACGTTTTGCTTGTTCTTTTCTTATGTGCACTGCCAAGGAGTGAAATTCATTGCCGGCGGCTATATTTCCGAGCTCATAAAACCCGGCAACCTTTAAATCAAGGGTGAACAGGCATCTTCTGGGCGAGCTCACTCAATCGTAGGCCACGGTCTTTACCTTTGGCTAGTCGTGGCCAAGACTAAGCCCACTTATATAAAAAACCACCTACCTACCTGTACACCTGTTTTTATAGATAGAGTGATTATAGAGGATTGCCTGTGTGGTGACGGGTTAAGAATTTCACCACCCCCTTTCTTCCCGTCGTGGGTGTCGTAGAAGGCGACTGTGGGATATGGGTTAAATTGTGGCGTAGGCGAGAGGCTGGCAACCTGTCACTGCAATGTCAGTTTCGTTTTCTTTCAACCCCTTATTTGCCAAGAGTGGCACTGAAGCTTTAGTAGTTTAATGTGTTCTGCCTACCCCTTTATGAGATACAGGCGTGATTGTATGGCATTGGTCCCACCGAAAAGCGTGTAAGCGATGAGCTATCGGTGATAGAAAGGAACAAAAGATAATCGCTCCCGTGTA
This sequence comes from Leguminivora glycinivorella, assembly GCF_023078275.1. Classification (NCBI taxonomy): domain Eukaryota; kingdom Metazoa; phylum Arthropoda; class Insecta; order Lepidoptera; family Tortricidae; genus Leguminivora; species Leguminivora glycinivorella. The sequence goes on from NC_062983.1 coordinate 2,790,207, forward strand.
AATAAAAGAGAGGTCGTCGCTTACTAGCTTAGTATAGCATGTATGTAAATGACTTATGACTTAATATGACTTATTATTGACTCCCTTTTGGTAGAAGCAGTGCCTAAGTAATTTATGGACACTTTAGACAAAGATGCAGTAATTATTAATCTCATTCCTAATACTTGTATAGTAGACTAGCTGTTTCCCGCGGCTTCGCTCGCGTTAAATTCGAATTGCGGACTGCTCCATACAAATTTCCACCCTCCATTTCCTCGATAACAAGCCAAGGTCAACAGGAGCTAGCTATTAACGTAAAGCCAAGGTCAACAGGAGCTAGCTATTAACGTAAAGCCAAGGTCAACAGGAGCTAGCTATTAACGTAAACACAACAGCCGAGAACACCGCACGCATGTTATCGAGGAGTGAGTACCTACCGTATCATTATTTAATTTATTTAGCCTACGTGAAAGTACCTAAACCATGCATGTAATTATGTAAATAGGTTAAGATATATGTACAATTTAAGATTGTTTAAAAAATGAGCGCATCTTGCCATTAAACGTAACAGTTTGGCAAGTTTTTTAATGTAAAAAAATAGTTTAAGTTGTTTTTTTTTTTTTCAAAATAAATTTAAAAAAAAAGGGAGTGGATTAGAAAGAGACAAAAAGTAGCCTTTGTCACTCTCCGTCTCTCCACCTAAAAATCGTGTCAAATCATCGTGAAAGACGGACAATCAAACAGACACACACACTTTCCCATTTATAATATTAGTATGGATTACTCTTATGAGAGATAATTTCGACCTAAGCAACTGTGACCTGGATGGCCGAGAGGATACGGGCATCTGCCGCAATTACAGAGGTCGCTGGTTCGATTCCATCCTCAGGCACTGGAGGCTTTGGTAATTTTTCTTCCATATGTGAAAATTATTTCGGTTTTAATTTACTAGTTTTCATTTGTGACCCGCAATAGCGGATGTCGTCCATCTAATTAAAATCCTTAGTAAGTACTATCGATAGTCTAATATAAGCTGTTGGTGTAGTTTTCAAACTTCGCACAACATGATCAGAGGCGGCTTGTGGCTGTAATATGTGGGTGTTCACTCAAACTCTCATTGTGAGCACCAAGATCTTACGAGTACATGTATGTAGATACCTAGTATGACGGTACTCCTGTGTGGATTTTCGATATGCTGAATCTAAGGCCTTGCATATTTCCTTACGACCGATCATTCAAACGGGTTTCAGTCCATGCACACTCACCACCTCCGTCGTCCGCGCCACTTCCAAATAAAAGAAATGGAAAAACAGTTTGTCACTTTTGTCACACTCACAATAACCACTGGGCCTTTAATTCTAATCGTGTTGCTAAAGTTTTTTCACACACTTTTATAAATGTCACATTGCATCCATCCATACTCACACACTGAAATTATTTTACACTTGCAATTAAAACAATTTAATTATGCGGTTTCAAATTAAGTCTAAATCGTATTCCCGCGGGTGCCTAAAACTTGTTTACTTAAGTAACAAAATACCGCGCGAAATAAGTACGAGGATGACAGCGGCGCGCATCGCGCCTGCGCTGTGCAACGTGGCGGCAATCAAGGACAAACGCACAGACCTATATCGAGATAGAAGGAAAAAGCTCGGCGGTTGACAAGACCAACCGTGTAACATTTTGCATGAACACTTGACGTCACGAATATGAGTTGACTCGACAGTTTGAATAGCTAATTTTTACGTCGCTCGTAATCTAAGAACAAATGAAATTATTTTCATTACACGCATTGTTATGACACTTATTTCTTTTTTATATACATATCGCTCGCTTTGAACGCACGCCAAGTCGAGGTTGTCAAATTAAAGCCGCAATGAACAAAAGACTGTCGTTTGCGGCGAGGAAAGAGGTCGTTGAGTCTTCTTTTTGCCACGCGAATGATACTTTTGCCTTCTATTTTGATATAGTTCTGTGGTCGGTGCGGCGCTCCCGATTTACCTAATATTTCATAGATAATCGTCTGTCTCACGCGTGGAGCTGTGTCTAAGCTTCTCTTTTGCTCTTACTGAATTTTCTATTGATGAATGCATTGAATCTTTTTCCATAGGAGCGCAATTGAAAGCGCTCCGTTGAGCGCGGTGCGTATGAAATTGTAGGAAGGGAGTTGGCGGAGTAATAGTCAGTTTAATGAACTTTTAAGAAATATAAGTAATTGTTTAATTGGGCTTAACTTTTTTGCGATACTTTTTTAAAATAGTAGTACATTAATTAGAGGTATCATAACTGATGTATTACTATAATTTACTTGTGATTATTTCTGGGAGTGCACCGCACAAGCGCACTTTAGGGCGAGCCGCTACTGAACATGATATTTTATTAAGAACTAAATTAATGAGCCACACTATTCTATAGATCAGACCTTTTGATCGTCGCTACATAGTTTTCTAATCTTTCATTTTTCAACTCTAAAAAATGGGAGCGTGTTTTCTTAAGGCACACTTCGGACACTGGCGATCAAATATATGAAAAAGGCGCGTTCCTAGCACACAGTCTAAGCTCGTGTAGGTGAACGCGTACTATGCTTGTATGAGTGAAATATGACAGGTCAACTATTCGCGTTTTTGACAGGCGGTAACTGTGAGGTAACCGAGAGGGGGTGAGCGGCACTTTTAGAGGGGAGCGGGAGTGGCCATACTGTACGATAGTACCCTTTATTATACTGTGCCTAAGGCTACCACATTATCAGAAACGTCAGCAAAAAAACTAGTTATTGATATTCGGACCCTTTCATTAAACCTTGCTTTAATCAAGCACAAAAGCGGTTCAAACGCAATAAAATCATAAATACCCGATGAACCCCTAAAAAGCATGCAAAATGAGCCAATAACACGCAAAAACCTAACGAAAACGCTGAAATATAAAACTCCGATTCTAAAAGTAAGTGTTTATTTTCACCATTTTTTATGTTAATTATATTTGGATGGGTACGTTTTTCTGTTTTCACGGGAGTAGACCGCTACAGCATTTGAATTTCAAATTGAGAACAAATCCTGTTCCAACGGTTATTCAAATTTATATTCGGAGGGCCAATGGCGTGAAATATGAATGCAGTCTTTCATTGCGTTGGTAATTGGGTGTTTTATGTGCGATTGTACTTTTGTTTTATTTGTTAATTAGCTTTTAATTAAGCATATTTGTAGTATAAAATACCCATGGCGTGCATGTACGTCATCACTATAATCACGATCAGCCCCTCTAACACCAGTAACTTGCCTTGTCGCGCGCGTCCATGCTAATTGAAGTCGCGCTTGATGTATAGCTGAGTTTAGACCAGCAAGTTATTGCTGCAAGTTTTGAGACGTAACTATAGGTAAGAGTGAGTGGCAAATATCTGCATCTCTTTCTTGCATATACTTCTGTCTCAAAACTTGCAGCAATAACTTGCTCGTCTAAACTCAGCTTATGGACTCGCGCGCGACAAGGCAAGTTGTGCTAAAGGGTCTGGGCTGTAGAAAATACTCTCGGTGATCAAAGTCTACTGAGAGTTTATCAATACATATTTTATATTATACTTCCTATCCAAATCCGAGACAACAAATATTATTTACTATGCAGCTCACGGAATCGTACCGTCCAAAGTCACACATTTCAGAGATATAAAATTTAAAAAACAAGTTCTCGCCATGCATACCTACTACCTTCAACATAGCCCAGCGCCCTGCGGCGTAAACCCATCATTACATGTTTTTGTGTCGTCCGAGTCACACGTAATTTCGTCAAAATAAGTGTTCCTCTAAAAGTGTAAATGTTGTGAATTTATGAAGTTCGGTAAGTGATTTAATACCTACTTATGTACCTATAGTGCGCTAAATGGTGATTATAGAATTCAAACCATATTTGAACAACTGCCGACCGCCGTATAGTACCGGCGAGTTTAGTCTAGTTATCGGCGAGTGTATAATAGTTTCGTTTTTCATTCGATCGTAGCTACGAGCTAATGTGATTTTACACATTAACACACAATTGTACTATCATTTAAGTAGCTTGCCTCACTTGCCTATTGATAACTAGAACTAAGAAGTTAACGAAATACTAAACTTATTTGCGGTCATATTTGGTCATACGATAGGATTTTCTACGACTACCTTCTTTTTCAAACAAAAGGCTTTCGGTATGAATACTTAAGTTGCAGTAGGAAAGTAATACGATGTAGTGTTACCTTATTACTAGTATATGTGTTTAAGTAATACGTAAATCACAGATTACTTACAGTAATATGTAACTATTAAACTACCTACTGACAATCGATGTGATCTCTGACTTCAATATTTACGAATATGATTTTACTCGTATATATCGTAGGCGTATAGAACAGTATATTATACGTTAACAACATGTCTGATCTATAAACATATTTTTTCTGGTTGGTGATAAGGCGCCTTAACTAATACCGAATCCATGGCACAAACAGCAACACCTTTAACTGACTATCGTTAGACTTTATGCCGTGGTAATAGGGATCACAAATGTGTTGACAGTGTTGCCTGTTGCTTGCTGTTGTATATAGTACGGGCCGTACTTCGATGCCGACGAAAGGATTTATGCGAACATTACGGGTTTCTAGCTCGGCATCATGATCACATCAAAATTTTTTCTATCAGTTTTGTGTGAAGACAAGTACCCTATGTGAGCAAGTCTCTTTTTGTAAGTAATTACCTACTATTTGGATGACATGTGTCTATGTCCAGCAATTAAATCATACAGAAATAAAAATAAAGACATTAGAACATTAGATATTGTTTGACATTGTTAAGACATTAGAGATTATAATTATAAGAGCTTATTGTAAATAAAGATTTACTTGTGTCAATAATAAATATTGTAAGCATGTCTTGAAATAGTACTCCGATAGTATAATAGCGTCAAGGATGATTGGTTGAGATCGGGTAGAAAAGAAATAAAACCCTGATGAGTGATGAAAATTGAGATTACAATGTTGGGTACCCCACAAAAAAAAAAAAAAGTCGAGAGAGCTCCGCTAAATGCGTTGTAACTATATGTACCAAATTTTAATAGTGGCGTGGCTATTTTTCTCCACAAATAGTGTCGCGGGCTCCGCTAAATGCGTTGTAGCCATTTGTGAATGAATTGAATGAATTAATTTATTGCGATAAACATGGTATACATTAGTTGGTACATTACTATTTTTGACTAGCAATACATGTTTAGCCAAAAATGGCATGCAAAATTATATCTGAACCTACAGTAAAATGCCCTTCTTTATTAGTAGCGTGACTATTTTTTCTCCACGAATTGTGTCGAGGGCTCCGCTAAATGCGTTGTAGCCATATGTGCCCCACTTTAATAGTGGCGTGGCTATTTTTTCTCCACAAATTGTGTCGAGTGCTCCGCTAAATGCGTTGTAGCTATATGTGCCCCACTTTAACAGTGTCGTGGCTATTTTTCTCCACAAATTGTGTCGAGGGCTCCGCTAAATGCGTTGTAGCTATATGTGCCCCACTTTAACAGTGTCGTGGCTATTTTTTTTCATGAATTGTGTCGAGGGCTCCGCTAAATGCGTTGTAGCTATATGTGCCCTACTTTAACAGTAACGTTGCTATCTTTGTTCACAAGTTGTATCGAAGGCTCCGCTTAAGGCGTAGTAGCTGTTTGTGGCACATTTTAACAGTGATAGGCTATCCATTCAACTCAATTCAATACCTTTAATGGCATAAACAAAACATGTCAAAAATACAAAAATAATAATACAATAAATAAGGAATTAAAATAATCTTAAACAACTTAGTCAAAAAATAATGATAAATTTAAATACTAACCATAATTATATATATAAAACACAAGAAATTAAAACAAAATGTTATCATTTTAAATTAAACTTACTATGTAATTCTCCACGAATGAAGTCAAGATCTCCGCTCTCTGACTGTTGGAACTTTGTGGGCTCCACTTTATTAGGAAATAAATAAAATAAACATTAATAGTGTGATCTTTGCTTCAAAACTGTATCGATGGCTCCACTTTTATAGATACATTTTATAGAGAACATTGTATTTATAGCGTTCTAGCTATATGCACATCAAGTCAACCTAAAAATGACTATATTTTCTCCACAAATAGTCTCAGGAGCTCTTCTTTCGTTCAAACTACATTGAGAATTCCGGTCTCACAGTGCATTGTCCACTGTGTTTTTTCAATCGGTTTACGCTTCGGTGGATTCACGCTTCTGTCGCTACGTTCATCGGTCACTTCGCTCTTCGCTCGCAACTCCAACGTTCTTCGATTGCTTCTCTCCTCGCTGTATTCAATCTGTTTATTCTTCGGCCGCTCCGCTCCTTGGTCTCTCACAAATTAAAGATAGTAACATTACTCCGCTTTAAAAGTGTTAATGTTAATGAGATTTACATTATCTCGAGACTTGTTAATCAGATTTAATGTAATGTAATGTTGTTATATAACTTATGTAGGTACCTACCTACTTAACGCACGTTATACAGAAAGAATATAAGAACACTTTCGTCTAAGGATTGAACCATCATTGGTTCATACCAATGATTGAACAGTAAACAAAAATGTAAATCTTATTTTCCTTAAAATTGCTAATACTATTGCTCTGACAAGACATACAATATAATGTTGCTACACCATATGAGCATCATGCATACACTAAAATAATAAAATATACGCCGTATTAACCCTTCAGTCATAGCTCTATGACCTATACCACAGCCTATACCTACACAAATCACTTTACAATGTCACGTGTACGTGTGTGTACGTGTCATCATTAATTACTCGCTGTTATAATAGTTATAATAATGAAAATAAATAATCAAGGCGCAATAAATCCCTTTCAGGCGAGCAACGACTATACCTCTACGTTGCCACATACGCATTAACTACCTACATCCTACACTTTAATTAACATACCTCGATTGAAAGAGAAATCTAATACAATATTTAGAGCTCTAAACTATAGGGGAATTGTGGCACGGAAAACAGGGGCTGACTCGTGGGTGGTGCACATTATCTAGGCCTATATACCCGGTGCGTAAAATCGCTGATGGAAACTAATACACCCAATATAGTTGTGCAGTTATGCAGAGTTATTGCAGCCGTGAACAGCTAGATTAATAAATCCAATTAGAAAATAAAGTTTCCAATGAAATTAATATTTAAATTTGAAATCCCTGACTGACATACTGTCTCGCTTAATAACTAGAAAGTTTAAATAGTTATGATAGTTGATTGTATAACACAACTACCTATTTTCTTTCTTGTTAATTGTAGTTTTGTATCACAATACATAGTACAGCTTTACTGTAACGTTATTTTATTTTATTAGTATGTATGTTTGTGTTTGTTACTCCCTCAATTAATAAATAAAGGAAACTGTGGCAAGTGTGGAATAAGCAGAACTGTCTTCTGAAGGATTACCGGACAAACACACCTTTAAAAAACTTCTAATGCTTCAGGTTTTTGGTGTTCATGGGTGACAGCGATCTGTCTGCTCATTTGCCTTCTTTACAACTTTACAATCAGATGTTAAAATTGAATGTTGTATAGTTTGTCCTCAAAACATCGGCAATAATTACATAATACTTGTTTAAGTATTAAACTAGTAACTAGCTAAGTTTACTTCTTCCTTTTTAAGTATAGGAGCCTTTTCTGTTGGCATCTATATAAATTAATATAATACTTACCAGGTTACTTATGTTATATGAACAAAGTGATATGACGTTTTAAAACAATATTTAGAAAGTAGTATACTAAGGCATTGTATGGACTTACTTTTTAATTGCATAGTAATTGAATTTGACTTTTAATTCACCTTAGAATATAAATAAAACATTGTAACTGCGTATGCTTATTGCTTGCATTGCCAATGCACAAAAGGGAATTTGTTGCTACGCATAATAAAATTTTACATGAGATTTCTTGTACATCAGAAAAACCTTAAATGAAAACTGATGAAACTGTAATGACCTTGACTTTAAAACGTAATTAATACTAATTTAAAAACATTTAATTAAAAGCCAAAAAGCGCCGTTCTAAGACCTTAGAAGTTGCAAACTAATCAGTGTTACCATAACCAGGGAATATCAAAAACATTCATAAGTTAAAGCTTAATATAATTATAACATTTTCAATAGGTTATATATAAAATAATAGGAATAACTTAACTTTAAATAATAGGAATAACTTTTAATTTGCTTGATGACGTCATCATGACGTCACATCATCAGATACTTAATACCATTAAGTAGGTACTCATACGAAACTTAACACTATATCATAATTTGATGTCCATACTTTATTTTATTTTCGCATTCAGTATTTGTATTGACATGCAAGGCTCTGAACATCTGCATAGTAAATAATATTTGTTGTCTCGGATTTGGATAGGAAGTATAATTAATAATCAAACGAACTTACCTGTGAAGTTTGATTACAATTATACGAGTATCCAAATCCGAGACAACAAAGTCCCGCCCCCAACCCCGAAAATAACAATAAAATGGTTTCACGACACAAAAAGATCTACTCTAAAATAATGATGGGTTTACGCCGCAGGGCGCTGGGCTATGTTGAAGGTAGTAGGTATGCATGGCGAGAACTTGTTTTTAAAATTTTATATCTCTGAAATGTGTGACTTTGGACGGTACGATTCCGTGAGCTGCATAGTAAATAATATTTGTTGTCTCGGATTTGGATACTCGTATAATTGTAATCAAACTTCACAGGTAAGTTCGTTTGATTATTAATTATACCTTTCGAACACCGTAAGTGTGATGTAGGTCAAATACGATTGTTGTTGTTGCCTACTAACGCCATCTATTAGATTATTGTGGTACAATGTTGGCAAGTAACGGAGTAGGATGCCATAAGTCGAATATAGACTATCAACGCATAGTCAGTGTGTACTTTAAACAGGTAAAGTACATAAACGCATAAAGGGGACCTTAGTCCTATTAGAATGATATAAAGTCTTATATTTTGGCCTTTAGCCTTCCAGGTATATAATGCCACATCATTGCAAACCCAAAATGCTGTTGTAATCACAATCAGAATGTAACCTGTAACAAACAAACGCACAATCTCTCACCCTAAACGCATATAGGTACATTCTCCGTGCCGTCGTGGGTAAAAATATATTAACTAAGTTTGAATAAAACAACATCCAAAACTATCTATGTCAGGTACAAAGGAAGCTCAGGAACGATTTTTCGACGTCTCCTTTACCCAAGCAAAACGAGCGGTAGTAATGTTTTGTTTCAAACCAGTGAGCAGAGTAATGGACCGTAGTGATAGCAACGCAACATCTTTATTTTCTTCCGTTTTTACGCTTCGGCTATATAATTTTGCTTGAATTCAGACGTTACAGAGGTTTCAGAACAGAAACACAGACGCAAACGAAGTATAATCGTAAGAAATCATCGTTCATGGATACCTACAAGGGGCATTAAACCTATACAGCCATGTCATGACGACATATTCTGATAATGGGTGGCTTGCTAGCGCGTTGCCGGCTTAATGATAGTAGTACAAATTGTGGCCACAGTGACAATAACACTTGACACTAGAGTTGTGCCTGCTCGTTCACTGAAAAGATCGCTCCCAACTAGTACGATCTCCGAAGTGTACTAGTTCGTTCTTTTAGGACATTTAGTACACTGTAGTACACCGAGAGAGCGAGAGACAAATTGTGCATATGGCGTACTACAGTAACGCTCGCTCGTACTAGCCACGAGCTGATCGGCCGTTTTCGCGCGCTCTCGGTCCGAGTAAGTCGGTTTTAGTTCGGTTGCTGTCGGATCACACGAATCGCTTTGCTGTCATTGTTACTTCTCGGCTCTTCGTTCCTTTCGCTCCCATTCTGTTACGCGTGTGTGAGTGTACTAAATGTACTAGAGAGCAGAATCATTTGGGAGTAGTTCTGTCTAGTACAGTGCAGGAAATCGTGTCTTTTGTACTATTAGTACATGTCCTACACAAGCCTACTTGACACATTGTTACTCAGCGTCAATATTTCCTTGTTGAATAGGCAATGAACGGCGAACTGTCAAGCGGCGATTTTATAAATATTAATATTTAAATAAACAAACGAAAAATATCATATGAAAAATATCTTTTGCTAACCTAAGTAATCACATGCATACATTAAATATACCTACGTTACTATAATGATCTGTAAAGAAACTCGCCAGCACTATAGAAACTTTTCACAGCCAAGATTTCATCATTTTCTTAAATGTACTTTTTGTTCTTTTATGTGATTAGGTAATTTATTATAAATCGGAATACACATTATGTAAGATTTTTATCCGATAATTCTAGCTTTGTAGCTGGTCTACACAATTTATGTTTGTATTTCTGTCTAATATTTCGAGTGCTCATCTGCTGCGTTTCTATGAATTGATCTTTATTATTATAAACAAACACACAGACTTCTGATATATATAAATAAACAACAGTTAAAATTGTGTGTTGTATGAAATAGGGCTGGCACGATGCACCTCGCCGTAAATAAATTAAAGATATTCCTGATATATATACATCGTTTTTGAGCTATGAATACAAGATTTATTAGTGTATAATTACCCCAAATTATTAGGCCATATCTAATAACTGAGATAAATATGTACATAGAAGACAAGATAAACTAAGGAACAAAACTATGTGTCAATCAGATCAATAAATTCCTTACCAGGAGTCGACCCCAGGACCTTTGTCAAATTACAAGAAACTAGACCGGCCATCGGTGCACAAACGATCCACAATTTAGCATTGCACAACGGGAAGTTACTAATTTAAAAAAATACACACTTTAAAACCAACTATATAAACTTAAAAAAACTTACTGGAATACTTTTTAAACGCATACTCGCTCAAGTATGTAGTGCAACTATGTAAAGTATACTTACCGTACATAGTTGTTCGTGTAGAACGGCTCAGCAGTTTAATGCGGTAGTAAACTCGTTTAACCACGGTAGTTATCACTTTGTTGTGTATTTTCTAGTGTTTTCCTCCATTTTGGGATGCACATTGAAAAATATTATATGGTTTTACCAAGGACCATATAATACGCGACAGACAAAGCCCATATTACAAAAAAGCGTACCCACGAAGTATGGGCTTTTTAAGCTTGAAGCTAGATGGCGCTGTTCGCAGCCTGGAAGTGACCAATATCATATTTTCCCGAAATATTTTTACGTGTTTTTATTTGTTTTATAAGAACAAATGACATGTGTCTTCATTTTAATATATTAAAAAAAATAATATAGGCATCATCAGTGTAGTTATTATATATGAAGTATATAATAGGTGCCGCTAAAAAAATTAGGTACGATTCTAAGTATGGAGACTGTCAATCAATTCTAATATTATAAATGGGAAAGTGTGTGTGTGTGTTTGTTTGTCCGTCTTTCACGGCAAAGCGGAGCGACGAATTGACGTGATTTTTTAAGTACCAAAATTCGTCTAAAATAGTTTCTACTATCAAGCTTTGGCCTGTCTTCTTTATGAGTTTATATTAAAAATTAAAACGCAATGAAAACTTTTCAAGCGTTGATTTTATTTTTGCGCTTTCCTTCAGAAGAGGTTTCACAAAAAAGGAAAATATTTTTAATAAAAAGTCGCGCGCAATTATTTCGCTTCTTCAAAACACGGCAAAGAAAAGAGTCGACAAGGAGCACTCGCGACTTAATGAGCTGTGTCGTGTCGCTCGCAATTAACTGACTCCTTGCCTAGGCCTCATGGTGGTAAAGTAGTTAGGTATATTCTCGTCAATATCAACGTAGGTATCTTTAAGGTACTCTTTAAATTCATCATTTTGCACAATTAAATTCAAATTCAAAAGAATTGTTTATATAAAATTATGCAAAGAACCTTAATTAGGAAGGTACGTAAAAGCTAACGAATATACAAAGATGTTGAGACGGTAATTTAAAGTGTAAAGAATGTGGTATATTATGCCGATCACGAATTGGGTTAAATAGCCATAAGCGGTCCAATCACTCGGACTCGGACACAGATTGTATAAATCATCTGTAAATGCGGCCTAATGATGGTGATGATTTTGATGAGAGGTGCTAGGGTATATTTTTTGAAACCGTGCCTATAAGTTTCTGAAGAGGTATCATTCATTCAGTAACCGTAACTAACCAGAAGCAAGCTCCCACAGATATATATAATAAAGTAATAAACTTGTAGTCTGCTGTAAAAATAACTTTTTTTTTTTTTTTAATTATAAACTGGCCAGTGATTGACCTTAGTCGCACCTGATGGAAAGTGACGACAAGGCCGAGGTTGTAGCTCACTGGTTCAGTAACAGCCTATTCACTCTTGATTTGAATTCACCCAGATTGTATTTGCCCGGGAATACAGATGAGGGGAGCATGTTCCATTCCTTAGCAGTTCGCATTAGGAAAGAAGAGGCAAACCTCTTCGTGCGAATGAAAGGTAGGTCGACAACGTAAGGGTGAAACCGCTCCCCGCGCCTGGTTGTCCGGTGATGGAACGGGGAAGGAGGAACCAGGTCATGCAGTTCCTGTGAACTTATTGTGTTTTAGATGATGTGATGATGATCTTCCGAATTTTTCTCATATCACTGCTTTAAGCTATTCCATCATCCTCCTTGCGTTATTCCGGCATTTGCCACGGCTCATGGGAGCCTGGGGTCCGCTTTGACGACTAATCCTACTAGACACTAGTTTCTACGAAAGCGACTGCCATCTGACCTTCCAACCTTATTATAATTAGTCCGGTCTCCTCACGATGTTTTCTTTCACCGAAAAACGACTGGCAAATATCAAATGACATTTCGCACATAAATTCCGAAAAAGTCATGGGTGCGAGCCGGGGTTCGAACCCGCGACCTCCGGAACGAAAGTCGCACGTATTTACCGCTAGGCTACCAGCGCTTCTTCTAGCCAACCAGCGCTTCTTATTGCTTTAAGCTATTCAAAATATTAGAAATCGAGTAATATCGCGATATTTTATCGCATTCGATTTATCCGATATTGCCGAGTGGGAAATATTACACCTTATTCGTCCCGTTTTAATTAAATTCGTCTTAAAAAAAAAAAGCAGAGTCGGCGGCGGCCGACTCTGCTGGCCGAGCCGCGCGCTCGAACGCAACTCCTTCGCCAGGCCCCTTTCACGCGCGCACTCCGGACCATCAATCGAGTAGCGATCGAGTTAGATATATTCTCTTGTTCTCTGAACGAATTCACAAAGGCTACGCTATATGTTTTGTGCTACGGCAGTGTATAAAATGTTGTGTAAATTTCCATACTATCGTATTAGGATGCCCTGTTATTGATAGTTTATGTGTATGTAATAAATAAATAAAAATAAATAAATAAATAAAGTTTTGATAGCACCGTACGTTTGGAGGATTGAGGTATGTAGTTGGCATTGGCGGTTGCAAAAGAAAAAAAAATTGCTCTATAATAACCTAACCACAAAATTAAAATTTTGAAAAAAACCCCGACATAGTAGACCGATTTTCAAGAAACATGGCTAAGAACACTCCCGACTAACTCAGCTTTCAGACAAAAAAAAATCTAAATCTAAATCGGTTCATCCGTTCGGGAGCTACGATGCCACAGACAGACACACACACAGACAGACAGACAGACAGACAGACAAACAGACAGACAGACAGACAGACGGACGGACGGACGGACGGACGGACGGACGGACGGACGGACGGACGGACGGACGGACGGACGGACGGACGGACGGACGGACGGACGGACGGACGGACGCACGGACGGACGGACGGACGGACGGACGGACGGACAGACAGACAGACAGACAGACAGACAGACAGACAGACAGACAGACGGACAGACAGACAGACAGACAGACAGACAGACAGACAGACAAATAAAATTATTCATGACTAAAATTCATCACCCGCATCTGCCGTTACATTGTTAGAAGATAATGTCACAGAATGTAGTAGAGACCTTGTATTTGAACATGTTAGTACCTCAGATATAATTAAGGCATTTCAATCAATTAATGTTAAAAAAACTTGTGACCTCTGGGGAGTCTCTGTCCATGGTGTTAAATCTTTAATAGAAATTGTAGCGCCTGACTTGGTAGTTATTTTTAATAACAGTGTTGATTGTGGTGAGTTTCCTGATCTTATGAAACACAGTAAAGTCATTCCATTATTTAAATCTGGTAGCACATCCGCTGCCGTGTCATACCTATGTCATGTAACTTGAGTTACATGATATACGCGTAACAAGTTTAATTCGTGTTTTTATGAAAGTCTTTACCTACCAAGTGAAAAAAAAATCATAAATCTCTTACCAATTCCTCATACGAGCTTGTCACTAAACTCGTGTAACTCCGTTTTTGCCCTAGTGAGCTGTGGCTATCTCCCGTAACTAACAGTTACAGTAGATAGCCACGACACGCCTTTTACGCATCGAGCAATTTGGAACTCAGTTACAGTACTTAGGCACGACAGACTTAGTCTTATATTATAGGCAGTCATAGAAGACTTTGCCTTATATTATAGGCAGACATAGAAGTTTTTGTGGCAAAATAAAGTGATTGAAAAAATTAAATATTGACAAATATATTATCGATATGATACGAAGCTAGCTAAGTAAACGGCACGCGGTTTTAGTCTCAGTGTAGTTAATAACCTAACCACAAAATTAAAATTTTGAAAAACCCCCGACCGCGACTTAGTGGACCGATTTTCATGAAACATGGCTAAGAACACTCCCGACTAACTCAGCTTTCAGACAAAAAAAAACAAAATCAAAATCGGTTCATCCGTTCAAGCGCTACGATGCCACAGACAGACACACACACAGACAAACAGACAGACAGACAGACAGACAGACATACATACATTCGTTTTTGCGTCGGGGGTTAAAAAGCAACTATCATGATAGTAATAAGGTTCAAATCCATAAAAAGTCATTTCGGAGATAACACGTTTTGTCATCATCTTCGAAAAAAGTTACCTGCATACTGCGAACTGCTTCATAAATTTGAACCTTATTGCTATACGGAAGTTGTTTTTTAACTACACTGAGACTTTAGCGCGTGCCGTTTAAAAGGGACTTAGCCACGTGAATAATAGAAACAAAGGCTTTTGTTTAACAGATAACGCAACAGCTTACGAGTCATTGCTCCTTTCTTTATTATCTATCCATCTCATTGTATTGTTGAATGTGGGTTACTAGGCCAGTAGTAATAAGGAGGTCACTGACCCATATTTCGCTAAACAATAGTACGGATAGATAACAAAAGATTTGGGTCAACCTGCTAACAAAAAAGGTGCATTGTTTATCTACAATTTAGGTCAGTAGTACAATCCTTTGTTAAGTTTATGCCGTAATTTATAAGAACGTAATAAATATAAATTTAACATCATATTAAGGCTAGATCGAGATGTGATCTAGATTACATACCTATATAGTTATCTGATCAAACATTCAAATACTATATACAACGTGCTTTTATTGAATTCCGACAACTTTAAGGATAGGTTTGTTTATTAGGTCAAATACATTTTTTTAAGAAACTGCTGTGTTAACTCTTATTCACAAAAAATAATTAAATTACTGAACACGAGTGGTTCAACATTTACCACTTTCTAATGTTATTTGTTTTGACATGTGCCGTCAGACAATTAACACGAATTAATTAATTTATTATGTATGAAAACGAAAAAGAATTTATTTGTTATATACTGCGTGTTTTCTGTTGATGGGCCTAACTATGTGTTGAATTTAACGGGAAACGAAAAAAACACGATGTATAATTATTAATTGATTGAATTACAACATTACTACAACAATAAACTTGTATCTAAGCCAACTGAGAAAAATATTTTAGTTAACGTGTCGTGCCCAACTACTGTAACTTGAGTTACAAGACGTCGCAAAACAGACTTTGTATGGGGAGCCTGTCGTGCCTAACTACTATATAGCCTATAATTTTAAATATATCCAAAAAATATGTTTTTTTTGTGCATCTACATCAGCATTACACTTACTACAATGTAACTGTGTAGTTTTTTCTTTATATTTCCACACCAGTATTGAATGCAGATCGAATTACCAAAAAAAACTTTAAACTGATTTTACTCAAAACTATGTTTTTCGAGTTACATGAGATAGGCGTGACACGGCAGTCCGACCCCACTAATTTTAGACCGATATCAGTGTTACCGACATTCAGCAAAATTTTTGAAAAGTTAGGGTTATTTCAGCTATTGCAACATTTTAACATCAATAATCTAATGCACAATAAACAATTTGGTTTTACACGGGGTCGCTCAACAACCGACGCTGGTGTTGAGCTAATCAAACAGATTTTCGATGCCTGGGAGGAGTCACAGGATGCCTTGGGTATCTTCTGTGATTTATCTAAGGCTTTCGATTGCGTCTGTCATGAAACACTGATCAGGAAATTGCACTACTATGGAGTGCGAGGATCGGCACTGAATTTAGTCAAATCTTACTTACACGATAGAATACAAAGGGTCGACGTGAATGGACAGCGCTCACCGGGGTCACTAGTCTCTATGGGTGTACCGCAGGGATCAATATTGGGGCCTTTCCTGTTCCTTATCTACATTAATGACCTGCCATATCTTGTAAAGACCCACCATGATATAGTATTGTTTGCAGATGATACTTCCCTTATTTTCAAAGTCAAACGTCAGCAACAAACTTGTGAAAATGTAAACAATGCTATTTCCGAAGTAGTTAATTGGTTTAGTGTTAATAACTTATTGTTAAATGAGAAAAAGACTAAATGTATTAAGTTTGTAACGTCGCTGTGAAGCAAGTGTCGTTGTGAAGGATGAGGAATTGGAACTGGTAGATAGTACAGTTTTTCTTGGCATAACTTTAGATTCTAAACTTCAGTGGGGTCCCCATATTGCTACCCTCTCGAATAGACTGAGCTCTGCAGCATTTGCAGTGAGCAAGATCCGTCAGTTAACAGACGTGGAAACAGCTCGATTAGTTTATTTTAGTTACTTTCACAGCATTATGTCATATGGTATTTTACTATGGGGCAGTGCTTCAGAGATAAATACCATATTTGTTCTGCAGAAGAGGGCTATTCGAGCAATATACAAAATGAACCATAGAGACTCACTTAGAGATAAGTTTAAGGACATTAATATAATGACAGTGCATTGTCAATATATAATAATAATACATACACGGGCGGTTCTACAAGGCCCTCACGGGACCCGATGTAGAACACGGGCGGTTCTACAAGGCCCTCACGGGACCCGATGTAGACCTGCTCGCATCGGTGAACTGGTTACGATTCGGGGACCTCTTCGGAGAAACTGAGGGTTTTGCCTGTGCAATTGCGGACGAAGTTATGATGACGAACAACTACCGGAAATATATCCTGAAGGACGGCACGGTCGACATTTGTCGGGCATGCCGCCGTCCCGGAGAATCACTCAGGCATATCATTTCCGGTTGTTCTCATCTTGCTAACGGTGAGTACTTGCACAGGCATAATCTCGTAGCCCGGATCATTCACCAGCAGCTTGCTCTTCAATACGGCCTTGTGGACCGCGAAGTACCGTACTACAAGTACTTACCTGCGCCAGTTCTTGAAAATGGCCGTGCCACGCTCTATTGGGATCGATCTATTATCACTGACAGGACTATTGTAGCCAATAAGCCTGACATTGTGATAATAGATCGACCGCAACGCCGGCCGTGCTCGTTGACATCACCATCCCCCATGATGAGAATCTCGTGAAAGCCGAGAAGGACAAGTCCAGTAAGTACCTAGACTTGGCTCACGAGATAACCACCATGTGGGATGTTGATTCAACGATCATTGTCCCGATAGTCGTTTCAGCGAACGGTCTCATAGCGAAGAGTCTCGACCAACATCTTAAGAGACTCTCGCTCGGTGGTTGGATCAAGGGTCAGATGCAGAAGGCGGTGATTTTGGACACAGCGCGGATAGTCCGACGGTTCCTCTCTCTGCAGCCCTAACCACCGGCAGCTTGGGCCCTGCCCCGCTGCTGGCGGCCCCCTAGGTTAGGTTTTTTTTATAATATGTTTATATTTTTTTATTGTTTTGTAAGTGGTTTTGTATTTTACTTTTATATTCGTATTATAAATAACCTAGCCTAAGATTTGAAAGAAATAAAGAGGAATAATAATAATAATAAAATACTTTATTGCACACTACAAAACAAAAGATACAGCAAGATCCAATGAAATTAACAAACTAAGGTGACAACAGGCGGGCTTATCGCTGAGCAGCGATCTCTACCAGCCAACCTTCAAATATGAGAATATTATGTATGTACATAAAAACATTTGTAAATTTAAGAAAAACTGTGATGTACATAATATAAACACTAGAAATAAGCATAAGCTTGCAGTGCCCTTCACTCGGCTCCATAAAATTAAAAAATCATTCATGGGTAATTGTGTAAGATTTTATAACAAACTTCCTAATGCCATCACTGAACTGTCTTTTAATCGATTTAAACATTATGTAAAGCGTATACTGATCTCTAAAGCCTACTACAGCACACAAGACTACATGAATGATGAAACACCGTGGGATACAAGTATTGTTGAAAACCATTAATTATATAGCTTATTAATGATGATAATAATTGATAATTCAATGTATTTTTATACAATTTTTTTGACATTTAGAATTTATTCTAGAAGTTTTTATACTAGTATTTTTTTATACAATTTAGATTGATATCATTTTATTAAATCAATGTAGTTTTAAAACAATATTGTTTATTGCACCAATAAATTGCTCTAATATTTAGAATAAGATGAATATTGTACACTGTTGACAATTTAAAAGTGCTTATTGTAAGCCTATTTGAATAAAGAATATTTTGATTGATTGATTGATTGATTGATTGACACGTCAAACTTATAACACCCCGTCGTTTTTGCGTCGGGGGTTAATAAAACAATGTGTCGTTTACGTACCTACTTCAATGCCAGACTGATCAACAAAAGACGAAATGACAAGATAACAAAATGCTTTTTGCAGCAGATAAGAAGAGAGACTCGCAGTCCAACACTATAATCCAACTAGAGGGCCTAGCACACTAGTGTGATATTAAGTTACCGTGTCAGCTCGTCCATTTCTCACGCGATATGCCATAGCACGCGTTCCTGCTTGCCCGCTAGATTGCCAAATGGCTTTCCATCAAGGTGATGCAAAGTCGCAAGGGATCGAAAAATCTTGAAAATCTGCCTTCTAAAATCATGTGGTCTACGTAGCCCTGACCCTTGGACCTCAGAAATTCGAGGCAAGTAAAGAGGAAGAGGAGGCGGCTGACACTTAGTTGAACGGATTAAACGTTTAAGAGGTTGCCCTGCAACCTGATATGTTGTCGTTTATCGCGCGACCATGCTATGTCGCGCGATAAACGATAAAATATCACACCGTCCCTATCGCACTTACAAACACAGATAAAAAGGTTTGCCCTGCAGTGGGACAGTTTATACTGCAGCACGGCTTTATACAGCTGCTTTTGACCGGTATACCTTAAAAAGTTTATGGACAAAAACCTGAAAAAATAGCACATTAAACATTTGTTGAGCAACGTTGTTAAATCAACCAGATGCAGAGCTTCTGGCAACAGTGCATGTTGCAGAGTTGCTGACTGCATGTTGCTGTGTTTCAGCTTAGTGATCAAAAACATCACGGATAGTTCTGCAACTTGTCTATAGAAATGGGTGACGAATATTTTTGTCACTTATTTTGCTACTGACGGACGGTTTTCTGAATCGTTTTCATGCCAGGCGGCGATACTAAGACATCATTCATCATTCTGACAGCAAACTTCAAAATTCACCAATCCAATAAACGTCGATTTAATATAATTGGTATATTTAGAAGTTTTTTTTTATTTCTAGTTTTCAATTTTTTTGTCTTTTGGGGCTTTAGGTTATACGGTAGATGTACAAGAGAGCTCAACAACGAGACTTCTTCAGGCAACATTTTCACGCGATCTGGCGTGTGGACAGGAGGTCATACCGTTAACAAAGTTTCCAGCAATTTTATGCTAGTTGATCAACAAAATTGATCAACTGATGCTCAACAATTTTTTACCATGAATACGTAGCTTTATAATACATTTGATTTAAGCATAATTACGTATTTATGCCCTCTAACTGCTACACTAAACTATGTATGCGTAAGATTAGTGATCATCAGCTTTTTTTTTTTTTTTCAGCTTTCTTGAATTTTAAGCATGTGCAATGATGTGCAGTCACATAAATAAGTGATGATTTCTGTACCTTATCGCATTTAATCGTTTGACAATTTCATATGATATTTCAAACACCACGTTAATGTGACAAGGTATAGAAATCATCACATATTTATGCCGGTGACGGCGGTGACTGTAATTTGAAAATGAGAATACCACATCGCTTAAAATGAGTTCGTAAAACTCTTTGTGCTAAAAAATACTAGCAAAATGTTGCCAGTATCATACCACACAGCGCCCTAAAGCGGCAGGCGTTGAAATCGAAGCTGCTCTCAATAACTGAACTGATCAATTGTAACTGCGAATATGAACGATTAATGAACGCTTGATCAAAGTGTCGAGAGCTCTAGCTTATAAGTGTGTATGCAGAGCTTATATGTGTATACAGGCTTATACCGTATACGAATCTGTACGGAGGGGGTTTATACAGTGTGTATTATAATTAATTTAACCAACTTACATTTACAGATAAACCGGTTTGATAGTACCTCAAACTTTAACCAGACCAAGGCTTTAGCGCTAAGAACAACAAGTAATTGAAAAAAAAATGAGCAGTCAATGTGTTGCGCGCACCTATTTGACACCTGGAAGACGCCAAACTAATAAAATTGACAGTTCTTACGTCAAGTCATATCGTTGAATAAAAATAAAGTAGCAATACATTGCGTTCTGAATTATTGTATGTACATAGAAAAACATCCATGACTCAAGAAAAAATATCTGTTCTCATCACACAAATAAATGCCCTTACTGGGATTCGAACCCGGGACCGCGGCATAGCAAGCAGGGTCACTACGCGCTAGGCCAGACCGGTCGTCAGTCGCGTCGTAATAGAGGACGCCAAGTAATGTTTTATTTATTTTTACTATAACAACAGCCATATGCGCATAATTTCAGCTTTCAGCCCTCAAATTAGTCCAACTTCTTCCAAAACCGAGTAGAGCAAATTATAGAAGAACCATTATACGTAGGTCTCCTATAACTTTTTTTGGTACAAAATATATAAATAAATAAATATTTATATTATTACACATAGTGACTGAGTCCCACGGAAAGCTCAAGACAAATTTAAAATTTTTATTGCATATCACATTATATAATTAATATTGGGTGGAACTTACAAAAGGTGGGTTTACAAGTGACGGCAAGGGCACAGCAATATATTTTTACTTCATATAAGGCTTGTGCGTCTAATGCATCAAAAACATCCATGACTCAGGAAGTTTGTGCTCATAACACTAAATACCCTTACCAGGATTCGAAACCAGGACTGCGGCTTAGCAGACTAGGCAAGACCGGTCGACCGGTCGGTAGAAATGCTGTTATACATTTTCTAAAGAAGTATTTTTATTAACATGTAAAAGAGCAGACTTTGGGGTCAAATTATACTGGATCACGTTAAGCAATGGTAATACCCCGCGAGGTAACGGCCTAGTCAAGCGATTTAATAGAACTGTGATGGATGGCTGTGATTCAGCGCGACCGGCTCTTTCTTTAGCTATACATAAATAGTTATTGATGGACATTATTTCACCGTAGAAAATATTTTTAATTAAATTGACTTAGAAGTCATTTTCCACAAATAAAAGGCTACACATTGATAAATATTTCCCTTACCTTTACACCATATTATACATACAACATACATACAATCACGCCTGTATTGTATCCCATGAAGGGGTAGGCAGAGCACATGAAACTACTCAAGTTTCAGTGCCACTCTTGGCAAATAAGGGGTTGACAGAAAACGAAACTGTGACATTGCAGTGACAGGTTGCCAGCCTCTCGCCTACGCCACAATTTAACCCATATCCCACAGTCGCCTTCTACGACACCCACGGGAAGAAAGGGGGTGGTGAAATTACACCATATTATCTGTAAGTAAATATTATAGAAAACTGATTATAATATGGATGTAGATAAAGTTATGCATGCAATTGTATGTAATTTGGCATTATAACATCCGCTTATTTATTTATTATTATGAAACAACGCTCGACTTTTAATGACTCATTATGCGCCAGCCCCATTAGTAATTAGATAGACATTTAATTTTTAATGACATTTTTTACTTTCAGAATGATTTATACATATTTCTGTCACTTCAAAATAACAGAACTCATAAATTAATTATTTCATTTCAAATTATCATTATTATGGTTCCCTCTTAAAACTATTTTAGTGTCGAGATTTACACGGAACAAGAAAACAGTTGTCATAATTTCTCTTTTACGTCACCATACTCGAAAACTCAAAACGCTACCTCGTCGTAAACAAAAACGAGAAACAGTGCAATGGCATAATATAAATGAAACCAGTAGGTTTATTTCTCACCTCTCAATATCATCAATATATTCATCATCTCATCATCTCACTGACCATCATCAAAAGTAAAACCTCAGAGCGTTTATTATTAGAGAGTACATTATTATATATTTTGTCTTAAGCCTTTAGTTTAGTATGAACTTTGTATGTTTTTATTTTAATATTTTTGCAATGTAAGTAATAATTGTCTAAAGGATAGGATGCCCCTGAATTCCTGTAGAACGGCCACCACGACACCTCTGTAAAATCCTGTAATAATATTTAAAAAAATCAAGTACTTAAAAACAATATTTCGCTTACTTTAAACATAATGTAACACATGTAACTTTTTGCGGATCTTCGTTAGTGAGTATTTTACGATATTATTTTATCACGCAGGATTTACTTATTATGTCATTTATCATTCATTTTTATTTTTTAACTAGTGCTGTGGCAGAGTCTGTCATTTCGATTCAAATGACATTTCAGTAAGGTGATAGAAATCGTATATTTGTTTAAGCGCCTCCTTGTACATAGGGCCTAATCGATTCAACCAATTCGAAAACAATCGCTAGATTTGGTAAACGATACGTCTTAGCCACATCGCAACATACTTCAAAACAAATGTGTCAAAATTGTGAACTTACAGGGGGCCGATTTTTTAATCTCACGGCGTTCGAATTCAGAAAATTGTCACCGAAATTGCCTACTATTTTCAGTGACAATTTTCTGAATTCGAACGCCGTGAGATTCAAAAATCGGCCCCCAGATCCGGGACAATAGTCTGCTTACGTTGCGATACTGGTTTAGAGTAGTTGTGCACTACCTACTACCTTCAGGGCCACTTGCACCAACGAAAATGGAGAGTTAACCCGAGGGCTAACCCACCATTGTATATGCCCCGTGTAATATGTAACAATATTATAAATAAATGAGTATGAGTATGAGTATGGAATTTGACAGTTGACAGCCCATTAACCCTGAGTTAAGTGGTTGGTGCAAGTGGGCCTTAAACTTATTGATGTTGCTTGTATTCATACGAAAAAAAGTTAACCCTAAACTTCTGTCCACATCCAACCCTGCGGCCACTCGCGGGAGCAATTTACCCCGCGTTTAACCCTTCTGCGGAATTATGTTTTTTCTCATGCTCTTAGTTCTTTTTTAATGATCGCTTGAGAGTTTAATGGGTGTCGAACCGTTGTGGGCTCAAGTACTAAATGTGGGATTTTATGAAGGTATTTTGTGCTTGCTTTTTTCGTTTTTATTAATAAATTGCACTTGTAATTCTATTTTTAACCCCTGACGCAAAAACGACGGAGTGTTATAAGTTTGACGTGTCTGTCTATCTGTCTGTTTGTGTCTGTCTGTGGCAGCGTAGCTCCCGAACGGATGAACCGAGTTAGATTTTTTTTTTGTCTGAAAGCTGAGTTAGTCGGGAGTGTTCTTAGCCATGTTTCATGAAAATCGGTCTACTATGTCGTGGTCGGGGGATTTTTCAATTTTTTTTTTTATAGTTTTGTTAAAAAGAAATTTATATTTATATATATTTTATTTTATATTATAGGACGTGAACACAGATTGACCGAGTCCCACGGTAAGCTGAAGAAGGCTTGTGTTGGAAAGTTTCATTTTATGAAAAAAATTTTGACGACTGGTTGGCCTAGCGGATAGTGCACGGTGCTGCTGCTAAGCCGCGGTCCTGTGTTCGAAGTCCAGTAAGGGCATTTATTTGTGTCACGAGCGTCATAGGTATTCGTTCCTGAGTCATGGATGTTTTAAATGTAAGTATATAAATTTAATATTTTGTATGTTATATACTCATATAATTATCGTTGTCTGAGCACCCACAACACAAGCCTTCTTGAGCCTATCGTGGGACTCAGTCAATCTGTGTAAGATATCCTAAAATATATATCTCTCTCACTTTCGACTATTAAATATCTAAATTTTGACGTGTATTAGAGTTTGAATCGTGCCGTGTTCAAAGGCCAGTTGCATCAATTACATTTGACAGACACATCATCGTCACACAGCAAACATCTATGGAACTTCCCATACAATAAAATTTAACTGTGCCAGACGTTTGGTGCAACCGGCCCTAAATCTATCCCTGTTAAAACGAACATAATACGAGATTGTCTACCTATGATACTCATAGAACAGTAGCCCATTTAGGTGAAGAAAATTTATAGCGGTCTGCATAACCTATTAGCAGGTGATTAACTATACAGGCTGATAATTACCTTCTAAATACTAACGGTGTGTTCAAATGAGCCTGCGGTGATTGTAGGGTAAATACTTGGAGCATTTTCTATACAAAATACCTAATAGTTAGCAATAAGGGCCAGCGCACATTAGTCAAGTGTCATTGCTCAAACTTATAACACCCCGTCGTTTTTGCGTTGGGGGTTAAAAATAGGCCCAAGTTTTCGGCACCTACAAGACAAAGTTCAATTTGCGATGCTTATTGCGCATTCTCCGCGGGATTAAAGTAATGGCGCTGAATACTAAATGGAAACGGACCGGCCCGGAGAGTAAAATGGGGAAGCAATGGGGACAGAGGCGACGTGTAGGTAAAAACATGTCCGCATTAACCGCCGACGCAGAAACGACGTGGTGTTATAAGTTTGACGTGTCTGTCCGTCTGTCTGTCTGTCTGTCTGTCTGTCTGTCTGTGTATGTCTGTCTGTGGCATCGTAGGTCCCGAACGGATGAACCGATTTAGATTTAGTTTTTTTTTTGTCTGAAAGCTGAGTTAGTCGGGAGTGTTCTCAGGCATTTTTCATGAAAATCGGTCTACTATGTCGCGGTCGGGGGTTTTTTCAAAATTTTAATTTTTAAGATAAATGCATACATAGAAAATATGACCCAGAAACAAATATTTATATTCACTACAAAAATGAACGTCCGGCTTGTGCCGTTTCGTTCGTTGATCGGAGCGCTCCGATCTCGTTCAATCGCTCCCACGAACTAGTTCGCTCTTTTAAATCTTTTACTCATTTAGTTCAGTCAGACCAGCGACACCTCCGGTCGGAAAGATCAAAACGAATGGAACCGAATAGTATCTATATCTCAAAATGATACGAATAGTCCACAGATAATCACCATTCCGGGCCGAAAGGTTGTAAGTAACCGAAGCTTAAATATGAAAACTTGATGTTTTTATGTTGCCCTGCTAAGGTAGCTCTCGCTCCCGGTCGGCGCAGCACACACTCGTTCTCGTTCCGAACCGCTCGCGCTCGCCGATCCGATACTGAACTAAATGAGCAAATCTAACCGATTCACAGAGCACGGAAAGAATCAGTTCATTTCGGTCATTGATGGGATTTTATTCCTAACAGTTCATAGTTCGTGAACGACACAGGCCTAACGGCTCAGCCACGACATTGGTCTAAGCGCGACAGCGGCGAGTGGCGGCCATAAATTGGAGCGAGACACAGCGATGGGACTTTTCATTCGCACGTATGGCTGCCGCTCACCGCTGTCGCGCTTAGACCAATGTCGTGGCTGGGCCGTAACCATCATCTTGGCTGAGACGCCTGAGACGAGCATTATACAAAACATTTACGTTCGTTACTTCTACATCACGCTTTCATTGCCTTATAGTTTACAGTGGCTCATAGGCACAATAAACCCTCTTATCCCTCCCATTCCATATATTTCTTAACCTACTCACACATCCACATCTTTCCTTTCCTCACAGATTCTTACAATTATAATATACGATATTTTCCCTCTATGTCCACTCCGGCTGCCCGCGTCCACCTCTCGTTTTATTTGCCTCACAGAAGCTCATAGGCAGAATATCTGATCTTAACCCTCTATATTCTCCATCTTTATCCTAACTCGCCCCGGGCACCCACGTCCACATCGCGAATTGAAGAACAAACAGGATTATGTCCACGGCCGTTTGTTTGTGGCATAATAAATGGCTGTGCGAATTTTCGTACGAATTAATAAGTGGGTAGAATACTAATGTCTCAGGTAACTTTTATCTTGCAGCTTCCTTTTAATATTCTGCATTAGAGCATCTCTCTTTAAAAAAAAACAGAATACGTAACTTGATAGTGTACCTAAACCGCACCTCGGACAATGGCGATCAAATATATGAAAGAGGCGCGTTCCTACCATAGATTTAGAATTATTAAACTAGATTGTGGAATCACATTTTTTGCCATACTAAATTGAACCCTATTACTGAGATAGAAAGGTGATCGTATCAGACTAGCGAAAACGGTCCACATGAGCGGGCATTGTTTGGGCTGGTGTCCCTCTCGCACGTGTGGCCAGCGTTAATGAGGTTACCATAGTAGTAGTATTTTTATCTGTATATTACCTTACTTTATAACTTCTTATATTATTTTAGTGTTATATTCAAACTAGGGTTTTGATATATTTCAAAGAATTGGAAAATAATTATAATGTAATTATTTTGATGCCAATAAATCAAAGATTTGTATAATTAAAAAATATGTTCAAATGGGTATTAGTAGATTTGGTAGTAACTTTGAAAATTGACTGGTATCCCCAATGTATGACAGTGATGACGTCACTGAATAGTGTTGACATTGTCAGTAAGTGCGAGAGGGACACCAGCCCAAACAATGACCTCTTAGTAGAGCGGCGAGAGGGTCTCGGAAAAAGTTGATGTGACTGGAGAGTATACTGCTGACAAGTGGTATGGTTGTGATCGGTAGACTTTACTGAGTACGAAATAATGACTTGTCGCATTCTCAGACTGTGGGGGGGTTAACTATGACGTCACAAAGATCGCGGTCTCGGATTTCAATTTTTAGCCAATTTGTCTAGAACCCCTTATCCAATTTTGAAAAATGAGGTGTCGATTGAAAGCGTATAACATGCTGATTAAGATTTCTAATATGTGAAAAGTATAGTTTTGTTAGTTATTTTTTAGTTAACAATAATGCAAAAAATACTTTTTTTTTACTCTCTTTTTTGATTTTTGTGACTCAAAAAGGCAATGAAAACGGCCACTTAGCTAAAAAATATGTTTTATAAATCATTTAACTACATTATTAAGCTATCTGTTGCTTTTTAAATTTCTACGATCGGATAATAAATAAGCAAACTACAACCACATACCTGTAGGCGGGGAGTACCGCTTGACACGCGTTCCCATACATTCGGCGTCTACCAAATTACACCTCGCGCAAAATTCGTTTCAAGCAGATATACCTCTAATCTTATTCATCGTAACCTATCAATATTGGTATCATTTGAAAGTACAATTAAAGTACTTTAAGAAACAATGTCAATCATTTTCTTAAAATCAATAATCGCCAGTTTGTGGTGGTTACAAAGGAAAAAAGTGGGTATGCAATTTGACTGGTTTCCTAGGTTTGATACCCTAGACGAGTTTAAAAGGGGAGGTAAAGGTGACATATGGGTTGTTCTCTGGCCTAAAAGCTACACAGAGGGTCAGGGGAGAAAAAACTAGGGTTTAAGTTTAGTTTTAAGTTATTTTTTGTTTTATTTGTTGATTTTATTGTATTTAATTTTTTTGGAATTTTATCAAGGATACACGTTGGTTTCTTTTGCTAAAAATTCCCTTTTTTATGAGAAATGTTATGAATTTTATGGCATTTTCCGATAGAGACTAAAATTAACTTTCAAATAAGGCCACATAGTCATACTTTTACTTATATAATATTAAGGGTAATAGCCCCAGCGAAGTACCTAGTGCAAGCGGGACAGCAGTGTAGCAATCCATAGACCTGACTTCACTGGTTCCTCAGTGCCACGCATAGTCTTACGAGGCGGCCTGCGTGCCCTGCTCTCTAATATGTGGGTCAATACTGCTTTAACGCAAACGATTGAGATGTGTGATTTTTTTCACACTGAGTGTATTTGCAGGAGCTGCATGTACTTAACAAGTGTACCTCAACAACTATTTCATATTTCTAACGCATTATTAATAATAAATATGCTCTTAATGTTATCTTGACTTCTGTTGAATAATTATGTTTTGAGAAAAGTGGCTAAAAGTGAGGATTATAATTACTAAAACATTATAGGTAACTTCATTTTAGTGATTTAATGTGTATAACGACCGAAGCCCAATCGTTTTGATTTTACGATTACTTTTTAATACCTACTGGGTCAAAAAACCGCACCTCTAAGTCGTTTGAGTTCAAACGGTATTACTTGGTATTACCCTTAATATTATATGTATAAGTATCAGTAAGCCCATTTATATAAAAAAAATATTTCGTCTTCATAAATATATTATATGACTTCGTTTACTCCATTTCACATTATAGCTTCAAAACCCACAAAACATCGGTATCA
This sequence comes from Leguminivora glycinivorella, assembly GCF_023078275.1. Lineage (NCBI taxonomy): Eukaryota > Metazoa > Arthropoda > Insecta > Lepidoptera > Tortricidae > Leguminivora > Leguminivora glycinivorella. The sequence continues at coordinate 2,819,098 of NC_062983.1, forward strand.
TCCTACAAGATCGTGCAAACAGACACACATGACTCTCCGTAGCGAAAGAAACGTAAATTATTATGACCGTATATATAGCAAGTAGCGTAATAGCAGCAAGTAATGCGTAAGGGCAGAAATGGTACGAGATTTTTAAGTTTTAGTTTATTTTTTATTTATTACATAGTGAAAAATCAATCTAACCTCATACCTACCTATGTAGGTATAAATATATAGGGGTGGACAGAGGGCGCTACGAGTCCTTGTATAGATTACTCATATGAGAGATAATTTCGACCTCGACAGCTGTGACCTGGGTGGCCGAGCGGATAGAGGCATTTCCCGCGATCGGAAAGTACGCTGGTTCGATTCCAGCCTCAGGCACCAGAGGACTTGGTCACTTTTTCTTTCATATGTGTAATTTATTTCGGTTTTAATTTAAATACATAGTAGTGTGACTACTTTAAGACAGCACAAGTTGAAATATTTTCAATAGATTATGATTTAACTTGTGTTCATTAGAATTGATTTAGCAGCGCCATCTCTCGAGCTGTGTCGAAACCAACCTGAGTTTGGTTTACACGGGGGGCAAGAACCATACCGTTCTGCCCTAGGGGTGGACAGAGGGCGCTACGAGTCCTTGTATAGATTACTCATATGAGAGATAATTTCGACCTCGACAGCTGTGACCTGGGTGGCCGAGCGGATAGAGGCATTTCCCGCGATCGGAAAGTACGCTGGTTCGATTCCAGCCTCAGGCACCAGAGGACTTGGTCACTTTTTCTTTCATATGTGTAATTTATTTCGGTTTTAATTTAAATACATAGTAGTGTGACTACTTTAAGACAGCACAAGTTGAAATATTTTCAATAGATTATGATTTAACTTGTGTTCATTAGAATTGATTTAGCAGCGCCATCTCTCGAGCTGTGTCGAAACCAACCTGAGTTTGGTTTACACGGGGGGCAAGAACCATACCGTTCTGCCCTAGGGGTGGACAGAGGGCGCTACGAGTCCTTGTATAGATTACTCATATGAGAGATAATTTCGACCTCGACAGCTGTGACCTGGGTGGCCGAGCGGATAGAGGCATTTCCCGCGATCGGAAAGTACGCTGGTTCGATTCCAGCCTCAGGCACCAGAGGACTTGGTCACTTTTTCTTTCATATGTGTAATTTATTTCGGTTTTAATTTAAATACATAGTAGTGTGACTACTTTAAGACAGCACAAGTTGAAATATTTTCAATAGATTATGATTTAACTTGTGTTCATTAGAATTGCTTTAAAATTGATAAAAGTAGGTCAATCTAGTAATAAAGATGATTTACCACCTGTGGAACTACTGGAAGCAGTGATAAACGCATTTTTTGCGTTGTAGTTTCCTCGCTATAGTGAGGGGAAAAGTTTTGTGTTACACTCGGGTGCAAATGTATTTTAACTTCTCATGTGTTAAAAAACTCGCAAGTTCAGGATTCTATTCTCGAACCACTCGCTTCGCTCGTGGTTCAACTATAGAATCCTTTCACTTGCTCGTTTTTCAATTCCACACACGGCGTTAAAATACAACTTTGCCCCCTTGTATAACAAATAACTATATTTCTCTTAAGATTTACAATAAATCACTTACAGAGAAAACAATGTTTTTGTATAAATCTAGGTAAGAGAGGGTAGCATGCAATAACAGTAAGAATAACATTCAATAACTCACCGTGGCAACTAAACCGATGCGGTAAACAACTAAGAGGCCGGTTAAACTGCACTTTACACAAAAGTTGATTGTTGATGTAACCGAGTGGTTTAGCTTATACATACTTAAAGAGTTAACATTATTTGTAATTGTAATTATATTTATTACATTATACTTTCATGCGAATTTTGTAAATTATTATTTTAGTAACATAGTTGCATATTGGATATATGTTTCCATATACATATACATAGGATTATATTATTATAACTATTGAATGTTTTTAATTAATTTATTGAATGTAAAAAAAAAACGTGAAATTCAATTTGCTCAGGTACCAATAATTTTATTTACTCATTTTGTTTATTATTAATGTGTGTCTCTTTATATATATATTTATTTTATTTTATTTACATTCAATATATAGATTTGTTTGATTTCATTTTATTATAAGTACATATTTATATTTAAAAATTAATTATTACATTTGCATATTTTGCCTGATGCGACGTGATGCCTGGTATTGTAAATGACCCATTAGGTTTTTGACTCTAATTCTACTATTTTTGTATACCTCTAATGTATTTTATGGTAAGGTTTGTCTCTCCATTAATGGTACGGGTCTGCAATTCTTCTTTAAGATTTCTCCATTGCCTCTGTTGATATTGAGTCTTTTCTTAAGAATAGTTTTAACTGTGAGAGCATCATCGTAGGTGGCTCTTAAAGGTCTAGTCTTGCCTGGCATATTTGGCATATTATTTTCGTTTTGTTTAGATAGAGATAGATAAGTAACAAAGTCGTCAGGCAACTGTGACTGCTTACCATCGGAAGGCCGGTGTACTTGGCTGGAAACGCAACTCTTAACCTTCGGCTGTTCGCGTAGGCAGCTCTTACCATCAGGTGACTTCTAGGCTCACTTGCCTACCTATCTTTAACGAAAAGGTAGGTTATTATTTTCACCACTACTACTACTACTAGGGCTACTTTCCTCCTAGTCAAATCTACTTCTTTTTAAGAAGTGTCAAAACGATTTTGAACTGGAATCTCATGGAATTAATATGAAGTCGTATTGAGTGATGTAAAGGTAAACTGATTTATTTTATTTCTATCTGATTTATAAAATATAATTGGAGTTAAAAATGACTTATGTACGTGTTTTTCTTATAATTATGGATGCTTTATTTCGTGTATGGTGTAAGATATTTTGTTTTAAGTACAGTGAAGTTGCCTATAGCAAACAGCTCAAATGGTTTCTTCCAATAACAAACTGGTTCCGTGTAACGGAATCCGGCTACTGAAGTTGTAATAAATTGAAACGCCCTGGATGTGATGGAAATACTTTAAAGCCGCGTGCACATTGACGTTAGCGAAATTATACAGCTAAGGGATTTCCTAAGCAATTCGTATTTATTTATATCAATTTATTATGCTTGACTATTTGGAAGAGGAAGAATTTCCGTTGAAACCTGGTTGAATATCTGGTTTATGGAGTAAGGACTATCAATTACTATTGCCTGCCACTACTTTGTTGTGGCAATTTTCAATCCAAAGGATGATCCATTCTCGAATAGACACCAAGTCTGAGTTGATTTAACTGACTAGAAAACTTAGAAAACTAATGTCGTAAATTGTCGGCATAAAGGTGATATGAGGATTTCAACCATTTGATAATATTGTCAATAAAAAATAGTAACGGCAGCAATACACCTCCTTGAGGGACACTGGCCAAAATTTAGTACTTTCGGAGACCTTGTTATCAACTCTATCTTGCTGCCGTCTCCCAAAGAGGTTCCCACAGAACCAGGACACCAAATGAATGTATAAGAAATATGAATTACTTTAAGAAAAGCAAGAATTATATTGGACCATAATGTCAAAGACACTACTAAAGTCCAAAAGGCCTAAGATGGACAACTTAATTTCAATATTGTAACTAAGTAAACAGATATACAGATAGTTATTTCGCAAGAATATTAGTAAAAATTATACATCTTAGACGCCTGTGGAGACGCAGCTTTACAAAACGTAGAGCGCAGTGGGAAACTAAAGAAAATACACTTTGATTTACCTGGTTCGGAAACCTGTTCTTACGATAGACTGATCCTGTATGCAAACGTGGGTAAAAATTTAATTCTGTTGTATTTTATGTTATTTTAAGATTCCGTAGTAAGTACAGTCTCACTAAAAAGAGTATAAATTAAAAACTGGCAACATCGTAGTGGTCCCGATTTCAACACATCATCAAATCAATGAAAGGGATGACAATAAAATATTGCCTATTTGTTCTGTTTGTCTGTCTGTCTGTCTGTCTGTCTATCTGTGTGTGTGTCTGTCTGTAGCAGCGTAGCTCCCGAACGGATGAACAGATTTTATAGTTTTTTTTGTCTGAAAGCTGAGTTAGTCGGGAGTGTTTTTTCTTAGCCATGTTTTATGAAAATCGGTCTACTACGTCGCGGTCGAGGGATTTTTCAAAATTTTAATTTTGTGGTTAGGTTACTAGTCAGACTATAAATCCAGTAGGAGTTTAGGAAGTCCTGGTAGTGCCATGTTTGTCTATCAATAAATCCGTGTGTAGGTAGGTATCTTTTTGGTAAAATTAAAATAGAAAGATAAAGATTTCCTTTGAAAAATTGATAGGCGATATTAATCAGATGATCGCAAAACTATTTCCACCTTGGCCGTTAACATTTCTTTCGTTCGTTTTAAATTAATACTCCATATCGTCACTACTTTTAAAAAATCTCGTATCTCACGCTGTTCCTCAAAGTTAGAACGCAGTAAGTCTACATGCATTCCATACACACTTACTACAGTTTTCCTTTCATGGACAGATGAAGATACTAGTTTTTTTTAAAGTAGTGACGATATATCATTTTGGTCCATTGTACCATACATACATACATCATTGTACCATAATCTGCAAAAAAAAAGAAAAACCCTTTATTGAGTCAAAACACTATCTATTATTTATTTATTATTATTTGCACAAAAGATAACCTTAAAGTACAAAAGGCGAACAATGCCATAATGAATTCTCTACTAGTCAACCTTTAGGCAAAGCAGAAAAAGTGTGGGCGGTGTTACTATAAAAAACTACGACAAATAATATAGGTACCTGTAACTAATAGGTAATAACTGTCAGAGGTCAGCGGTGACCGTAGGGCTGGCAGCTTCCTCGCCCAAAGAATAAGCCTAGCGATTCAGCGAGGAAATGCTGCCAGTGTCTACGGCACCATGCCTAAGGAGTTCACCTAGTTTTTAATATTTTAGTTTAGTTAGGTATTTATTTTTAGATTAAGGTTTAAATTATGATTAGTATTATTGTTTTTATTTATAATTTTGTACCCTATAAATGAGTTGATATGATATAGGTACCTACATACATACATATACAGGAATAAATACATACTTATAATACTATTATACCTACACATAATTATATAATACATACATAAATATATACAAATATGAAGACGAATCATAATAGAATTATTTGACACTCTTTAACATTATCGATCAATCTCGATTAAAATTTTGGCGGCGCTCCGACCCAATCGGAAAGCGACCAGGAGAGACGAGAAAGCAATGAAAATGAAATGAAAATGAAATGAAAATGAAAATGAAATGAAAATGAAAATGAAATGAAAATGAAATATTTATTTTTCAAGTAGGCATATTACAATGCGCATATGAACGTCAAATAAAGCTACGCCGGCTCTAACCCTACGCCTCAGCCTCGAGAAGATTTCAGTCCCCCCTCAGTTGGGTGGGGGGTATCCACTATGGGACCGGCAAGAAACTCGGCGGGCAACTTCTTTTCAAAACATTACATCTTATAATTAACATGCATTAAATAACAAGATACAATTTAACATGCAAAAGTATTCATCAAAGAATATGAACAGACTAGGTACTCTATGGAAATTAATTTCAATAAATTATATTATTGCTTAATAATACGTCGTTCTTCTTCAGAGAAAACATATCAAATTGTCACAGAAGAAAAAGATAATATGAATCTCAATATCATTAAATATGTAATTTACCTACACAACATAAAATATAAAATATTTGATGTGCTTTCTTATCTGAACTGTGTCCTCTATACATAATACAATTATTTTAATTGCTATTCGTTTTTTGTAGTTTCTGGTTCGGGCCATGCATGTTTGTCTGTCAAATAGGGTTGTCTATTGTTTGCCCGACAGTCATTTAACATAATATTCATTTGCCCGAATCTCACTTGCCTGAATTTCATTTGTCCGAATGATTTGTTTACCATAAAAATCATATGACATACTCGTTGTTTATCCGAATATTACCTTCCATAATCATACAATGCCATACTATTTGTTAGCCATATTATTAAGTGCAATAATATGGTTTCATAGAATATTCAAACGCCATAAGCAATTATTGCCATATTAATTGTTGCCCATATTATTACCTAACCTAACCTACTTTCTGATAGCAGTTTCATTTTCCAGGGGTCACAGTTCTAACCTAACCTAACCTACTTTTCCAGCAGTTTCATTCTCCAGGGGGTCACAGTTCTAACCTAACCTAACCTACTTTCTGATAGTATTTTCATTTTCCGGGAGGTCACAGTTCTAACCTAACCTAACCTACTTTTCAAGCAGTTTCCTTTTCCAGAGGTTCACAGTTCTAACCTAACCTAACCTACTTTCTGATAGCAGTATCATTTTCCAGGGGGTCACAGTTCTAACCTAACCTAACCTACTTTCTGATAGCAGTTTCATTCTCTAGTCCTTCTAGTACCTATTATAGCTTAGTTTTCGATTCTGCCAAAGCACATAATGGAAATTGACTTTTCTGGACGCTAATTTGTATGACAAATGATGGTATGGAATGTGGTAATTACGGATTTCGATGATTCTGACAAATGACATTATGGAAACTGACTTTATGGGAAACAAAGTTTCTGGCACTAGATTAATATAGTAAACAATGATTATGGCATAAGATGTTATGAGAAACAATATTATGATTGTTGAATAGGATGGCAAATAAAATTATGGCAAATGAAATTCTGGCAAATGGGGGTATCCCGTCAAATAGTCCTCGACTCTGTAATAAGCCTTTAACATCAATGTTTTTTTTAAGTAGTTCTTAAGAGCTGGGAGGGGTAATCTCAAAGCAGTGTCAGGTAACTTATTATAAAAATGAATGCATTGCCCAACAAATGACTTCTGTACTTTACGGACACGAAACTTCTTTATGGCAAGCTTATTTTTGTTTCTAGTGTTATAATTATGGATATCAGAATTCTTAGTGAAACAGTCTAAATTCTTAACAACATAAATTATACTATCATAAATGTATTGGGAAGCTACAGTTAAGATATTAATTTCTTTGAAGAGTTCTCTTACTGATTCACGTGTTCCTAAGTTGTAAATAGAACGAATGGCTCTCTTTTGTAATACAAAGATAGTCTGTATGTCAGCTGCTTTGCCCCAAACCAGAATACCGTATGACATTACACTGTGAAAATAACTATGATACACTAGGCGAGCTGTCTCAACATTAGTCAGTTGCCTGATTCTCCTAACGGCGTATGCGGCTGAACTTAATTTGCTTGCTAGTTTCTTTATATGAGGACTCCATTGTAGATTTTTGTCCAATGTTAAACCAAGGAACAGTGTTGTATCTACCATCTCTAAGCATTCATCATTCAAAAGTATTTTTGTATCGATTGGTTTAACATTCGGCAGAGAAAATCGAATACATTTGGTTTTCTTAGAATTAAGAAGTAAATTGTTGACAGTAAACCACTGCAGTACATCAGCTAACGTGCTATTAATTACATTGTAATCCGTAGATTTTCGGTCAACATTAAAAAGCAGTGATGTATCATCAGCAAAAAGTACTATTTCACAAAAGTTTTTTACTATATACCGCAAATCATTTATATAAACCAAAAACAGGAATGGACCTAAAATTGAGCCTTGTGGCACTCCTAATTGGACTACAGTCCCGCTAGAGTGAGTTTTGTTAACAACTACTGTTTGTGTTCTATTGCTAAGGTAAGAAGACATAAAGTTTAGGGCATTTATAGACAAACCATAGTGTTCTAATTTCAAAATGAGCGTTCCATGATCCACACAATCAAAGGCTTTTGAAAGATCACAAAATATGCCAATTGCATCACAAGAATTTTCCCAAAAATTATATATATGTTTAATGAGTACCGAAGCAGCATCGGTCGTGGAACGGCCCCTTGTGAAACCGAACTGTTTGCTTGTAAGTAATCTATGTCTGTTGAAGTGTCCCAGTAGATCATTTAACATTAGCTTCTCAAAGACTTTACTTAGTACAGGAAGTATTGATATGGGACGGAAATTGGTTATATCACTCGAATCACCCGATTTAAAAAGCGGTATGACTTTGCTACATTTCATAAGATCTGGAAAGGTGCCTTGTGAAATTGAAATATTATATATTACGGCCAAGTAAGGTGCTATTATATCTATGACATGACTAATTACTTTAACTGATGTTCCCCATAAGTCTTCCGTTTTCTTTAAATTGAGTGACTTGAATGTTTTAACAATATTTACAGAGTCTACTTGACTAAATTCAAATGAATTATTACATTTCTTAACATTAGCACAAAGTAATGAATGGGCTTGAGCCGCAGAAGAATGTAAACATTTTGTGGTGTTAACGGCTATATTTGAGAAATAATCTTCGAATGCCGAGGCAACATCGCTGTTCGACACTATTTGTTGATTATCTGATACAATGTTGACTTGACAATCGCGTGATTTACATTTACCAGCTTCTTTATTTATAATACTCCAAGTTGTTTTCACTTTGTTGTCCGACACTTTCAATTTAGAACTAATAAAGTTTTTCTTAGCAGTTAAACACACTTTCTTGAAGATTCTTGAGTAGTTTCTTACATAGTCCAGGAATTCTGAATTCTTGTTCAGCTCTCTCTGTACACTGTACACACTCATTCTCGGTATTTCTCGGATTCTCGAGTGTGTACAACCGGCGTTAAATAGCCAGTCTCTCGAACAAGCGTTGAATTGAATGACGTATCCATAGCAGCAGAGCAGCTCCATCTGGTGTTTGTGAAACGTATCCAATCAGGGGCGTTTTATTCCCCGCTGAACCCGGGACACTTCATAGAGACCGCCTGTTACACTGAAACCAATGTTGAACAAATAATTAGGTACAAATCTTGTTTTGGATTGAAGAAAAGTTTGGAATTAAGACATGCTGAGAATCAATGCCTCGTAACATTTTCAGTGAACGCTTTACTGCCTCGTATCAATTGTAAAAATGAAATGTACTTAAAGTACTTATTTAAATTTTACATAATATATACAAAATGCAAATATCGGCCTTAATACCTCTTAGCCACTTTGTAGTCTCAAAGCATTTTCTAGATAAATAAAATAATCTGCGGTGTGCCTAAAATACGATTGACTTCTGCTCTGCGTTGCTTAATTGAAGCTGGGATTTCACTTAGTGTTCTGAACAATTCTAAGCGAAAGAATGCTCGCTCAGAACTGTTCAGTACACAAACTGAAAACGTAGCTATAAGTTACACTTCGGTGTAACAGCAGCCGTTCCAAGTGCCCTCGTCTAAGTGTTTGCAAACGTACAGGCGTCTATAACAGCTCCTCCAACCAGACGGAACACAAGTGTTTTAATTGTGGATAGTCGTCTGAACACAATTGGCTAGACGAAGACATCCAATTTACTCGCAGCTGCTATCAGATATATAGAAGCAGATGAGGTGCTCACAAAGATGTACACACGCCTAGATGTTTAAGCGTTATATACATTTTTGAGCACCTTGGGCGCTTAGATATATTTGATGTTGAGTGTGAGACCAATTCATTCTGGAAGCAATTTTTATATTTCTTGGATATTTAGTTTGGTGGTTATTTGCTTTTGCAGATGAGAGGCGGGATTTATTTTAGGGTATTGAGGAAGGTAATATTTATTTAAGGTGGGCGGAGTGAATAATAATTGTTCTTGGTAGTGAACGCCGGGTATATATCTTAGAAAAAATCTCAAAGAATTTTCCATATTGATTTTACCGCAAACCTATACACGCAGAATCGGCCCTTGCTGACAAAAATCACTCATTACTATGAATACACTTACGCGTGGTCGTCGCTTAATGCATACCTAACTCATTTTCATACTAACAAGCGATTTTTGGTCAGCGAATGCAGATTCCGTGTGGATAGCTTTGACCTCGGACACTGGCGATGAAATATAAATTATGAAAGAGGCGTGTTCCTAGCACACATTCTAAGCTCGTGTAGGTGAACGCGTACCATGCTTGTATGAGTGAGATATGACAGGTCGACTGTTCGCGTTTTTGACAGGCGGTAACTGTGAGGTAACTGAGAGCGGGTGGGCGGCACTATCAGCGAGGAGTGGTAGTGGCCATACTGTACGATGTTTTTGGGAGAACCTTATATGACTTTCACCCCTCTGCTTCACACGAGTCGACCGTACCACGCTAAACCCTTACTTTTTCTACAGAGTAAGCACGTACATTTTGTTTCTTTTTCTTTCGCACATTTCTTTTTTCCTGTTTATTTTAAGCCTTCATATGTTGTGTTGTGGATACAAATAAAGTTATTTATCTATCTATCTATATTTTTTCTTTGCAACTGGAAGCAAGGACCAGGCACAAAACAGCATCATTCTTAAAGCAACAATGGACCCAAACCCGCCATATTGGATCCATAAATTCGTATGTTGAGCAGGTATTTACTAGACGAGGACGTAAACTACCGGGCCGGCCAATTTCTTGACCGAAAAATTTATAACTCCGGCCCTCTCAGGATTTATAGAGGAGACATTCTGATGTCTACAGCGGCATCAGTCACGGGAGGAGATTACAGCTACGAGATTTCGCATTGAACGAGGAAATGGTAGATTTTTTTCGACTTTTCAGGGCATTTTCAGAATTTTTGACATTCCAATTAGCGAACGTTTTGCGACGATAATAAGCATAAAATGTCTATAAAAATATTGTTTTTATGTTAATTACATCAACTTTAATAGTGGGATATGGGTTAAATTGTGGCGTAGGCGAGAGGCCGCTGGCAACCTGTCACTGCAATGCCACACTTTCGTTTTCTTTCAACCCCTTATTTGCCAAGAGTGGCACTGAAGCTTTAGTAGTTTCATGTGCTCTGCCTACCCCTTTAAGGGATACAGGCGTAATTGTATGTATGTATGTATGTATTTATCAACTTTAAGCGATTATCTACATTCAGAATGTGAAAAAAGTACACTTTTAGACAGATTTTCTAGTTAATATTACGTTAATATTTGTTAACAACTTTTAATATTTGTTAACTTTCGCTAAAAAAAAATTCGTGCTTTCGCTGGAAAAAGAGGGGGGAGGACTTTGCCCAGCAGTGGGACACAATATGCTCATAATAATTTCGCTAATTGGGGTGTCCGGGTCCCAAAATCTGAAAATACCCTTAATACCATGAAAGAGATCCCTTAAAGGGATAAGTTTGCCTTTGTACTAATAACAAGCATTTTCTTTTGTATTGTATTATTCAAGACACAACATGACTCACACGACACGGCCAATGACGAGTCAGATGCTACTTTCGAGCAGATATCAATCGATTAAAATACAAAGTTACTGATTTCTCAACTAAATCTAATACCTATCATTAATATTATTATCTATTAACACTAGAATAAGTCATTCATATTATTATCTATTAACATTAGATAAGATATTATTATCTATTAACACTAGAATAAGTTTTTTAATATAATTTAAGGTACTAACTTTGAAAATGAGTGCTTCATTTCGCCGTTAAACGTAAGTTTGGCGAAAAAACTAGAAACTGTGTAACTGTAATCTTTGTTTTCAATAATAATAAAAAAAAAAATATCTTTTATCTATTAGCATCCATTCACCAAGGCATGACAAAAGGGCTTATGCTTTCTATGCAATGTCCAACAGAAATAACTTTTTCTTGCAAATCGTTTAACGGCGACTCAATTTCCTGATCTATCTCCGCATATTCCCTATTTTTCTTGTTTGCTGTTTTTTTTTAAATTGTACGATGATTTTTGAGAATCTAACACGTCTAGTAAATGTCCTAAAGTAGGATGTGTCCGTCCAACAAAACTGTTGCTAACGCCATGACTGGCAACACTGTCCAGGACAGCCAACCTCCGGTCACCCCGCTGATCCAATGAGCAGCGGCCAGCGCCTCGACCTGCCTGACCAATAAGAATGAAGACTGAAGCGCCACAGTTTCCGCTTTCGCGTCACTATAAAAGCAAGGTGCTCGGCACCAGCGTCCCTTCTTTTCTAACCACAATTCTCTCTCCGTTAATTGTCCTAGACTAGAACCTCTCACTGTACTAAAAATCCATTAAAATTGGTAATATTTTAAAAAAGCTGTTTCATTTAATGTTTGGGTTCCGGCTCAGACAACTGTTAATTTTGCGATGCCAACCTTCAATGTTGTTATTAGTTCTGATAATTACTTTTGCACAAGAAGAAGCCAAAATAATGTTTTTTAAACCACTGATTTTGAAAATATTTGTTAAACTTTTTAATTTTATTGTCTTTAGGGCTTCTTCCAATATTTATACCCTTCATTAATGTCACTCTGCGGCAAGCGGGCTATCCCGATACATCTTGATACGTGTCTTTTTAATACTCTTGTAGTTATCTTCAGGGATTTCGCTTTTTTCCACAAGCAGCGATTGAAATGATAGTAGCAGCCTTTAAAGATGATTTCAGGAAATGTTTGCTGAAAGGCATTTATAGCAGCTACCTCAAAATCGAGTGTAATTTTAGCTGGTTGGAAGTCAGAAATCTGCTTCTTGATCATTTTCAGTAACAATTTATAAGTTACTGTTTTCTTGTTTGGTAGAAGGGCATAAAATATAGGGGTAATTATGTGAGTTTTATCATCATATCCGTGTATTGTGTACAATTGATGGAACCCCTTAGGACAACTCTTGAAAGTGCCATCAGCAAAAAAGTGACTAATATTCTTAATTTCCGTTTTCATATTATAATTACAGAAAATAATCAATCTTAAATCGTTATTTTCGTCAATATAATCACAAAGTTGCATTTTTTTTTGTACTTCTTTGGCACTATCACGTCAAGTGCTCGTGCAAATCGTAATTTCTTAGCACCAACAACGTTGTTTCTTTCAGCAAATAACCCAGTTTTTACACTATTAAATTTTGGTACATCAACTATTAAGTCATATCCATCATTTTTTAAATCACAAACCATGTCGTTATATTGTTTAGGAATCGATTCAAAATTGCTGCTTGTTTTCCGTTTGAGATCAGCCATTTTCTTTTTAATAATATTTTTACCGCTGTCACCCAAATAACCCAGTATGTATGCACTATGGTTCACAATTTCGTTACGACTATTTAAAGTGCATCCTTTGCATCCTTTTGTTGTGAAACATTTCCAGAACGAGTTTTTATTAACATAAATCTTTTTTCGCTGATATTAGTGATCATTGTACAGCATTGTCAATCCTCCTCTTTTCGTACTAATAAATACAATATCACGTGTGGGATATACATTTGAAGTAGACATTATGAATACCCGTCCGATATGTAATGGTGTGATCACTGGATACTTGATCAATCGTTGTCGCTATTATTAGCAATAAATACTAGATAACCTTATGTGCGTCACTGCAGAACAAAAAGAGTATAAATTGTTTATGGAGCAGTTGTCAAAGATGTCAAATAAACATTTATATTTTTAAATAGCACTATTGAACTTCTGCATATAGGTATTATTAAAACGTCTGTTTGATTTTAGGATATTCTAGGTGTCTTGTGGTGTCACCGTTCTAGTTGTGAAATAAGAAATAAAAGTCTTATTTGGTAACCAGTTGTAAACAAATACATTTCTTTTCTTTTCGTCAACATGGTTGCGAAACTCCAGTAATATAAACGCTAGTTGTGGGACAGGAAAATAATTTCTTTTTAGGCAACTAGTTGCGTAACAAGAATGTTAATTCTTTTTCAACAACTGGTTGCGAAACTTGGTTGCCAAAACGGCCGGAGGGGGCTACCCTTATACTTGACACGTGTCAGCCAAGAAAGTGGTTAACCACTATTCGACTTTTTTATTTTATTTAGAAACAGTCATACAGAGATTTTAAGAACATATTTTTAAGAGTTACAAATTAGACCTATAGTTTCCTAAATGGTAATGGTAATTTTAAACACATAAGGTCGAAAAGTGGTAAACCACTTTCTTGGCTAACTGTACAATAAAGTGTTTTACTGGTACTGGCTATATTCTACCTCTTTCAATTGGAATCCATTGTTTTTTCTTTCCACAACAGTGTGGAGAATGCGTCAGGTCGCCCCCATTGTAGGGTCTTCTAACATTTTTTTGTGGATGGGTGTTCGTCGTGACAAGTGTGCTAGACAGCACGAATCATTTATGATGGTGTATCTAGTGATGGTAATCTATGGGACAGAAGAGGATGCGGGCTTGAGTGATTTTTTAACCAGTTGAGACAAAAAAGGTTATTGTGATAAGGAAGGGTACGCTTGATGAAGTATTTTGGCCTAAATTGTTTTGTTTTGTAGGACTCTTTTTAATGTGACGACGAGAAAATATCGTGGGCAGTGAATTTAATCTTAAATGTGAATAAATTTCAGTGAAAAAATTGTGGGCGTAAAGGATAACTATGTTAAAGTTACATACATACATACAATCACGCCGGTATCCCATGAAGGGGTAGGCAGAGCACATGAAAATACTCAAGTTTCATTGCCACTCTTGGCAAATAAGGGGTTGACAGAAAACGAAAGTGACAGGTTGCCAGCCTCTCGCCTACGCCAGAATTTAACCCAAAAGCGGTGTAGCGGTGTTAAAGTTGTGACCCTAAATAAGCAGGAGGTTTCAGGTTCAAATACAGGTTAGGTACTCTTTTATTTGTATTTCATGCACTTTGTTTTATGTCAGCTTAGGGTAAATGAATATGCATGTATTCATCTATATTAGATACATTGCTATACTAAATTATAACTAACTTGCTAACTATTGTTTGTTGGTTTATAAAGGATGTCTGCATAAAAATATTACAATACAATACAATACAAATAATCTTTATGACTCACCAATATAACATCAAAAAAAAATTAAAGACATAGCTTGGTACGCAACGCAACGGTACGCATGGTAGACAACAGGTGGTCTTTTCGCTAAAGAGCGATCTCTTCCAGACAACCTTATGTAATATTACCTTATGTAATTAAACTTGTACTTTTGCATAAGTTAAGATGTCAGGTAAGTAGTTACCAGTTACTGTGACATAAAAACTAAAGAAGCCGTTTTGGTTCACATACGCAATCTATTAGTAGCGATCTGTAAAACACATTAATACTAAGAAAACATCAAAGACGTACCAATATTTACATTTACCACGAATCCCTCTACAAATATACCCAAAATTATTAAGGCAAATATATTATTTACCCAGCAAATTATAATTGAATAAATATATCGCTAATTGAGTGAACTTCTACTTAACGTCAATAACTCGAACTGAAATGTACAGGACAATCGAACAAAGTTTATATTACTTTTGGATGGTGCAAGTTACAAGTGGAAGCGAGATTCATATATGAGAAATGCATAAGTAATTAAGTAATAGTTATTTGTTATACAAGGGCGCAAAGTTGTATTTCAACGCCGAGTGTGGAATTGAAAAACGAGTAAGTGAAAGGATTATATAGTTGAACCATGAGCAAAGCGAGTGGTTTGAGAATAGAATACCGAATTTGGCGAGTTTTTCAACACACGAGAAGTAAAATACATTTGCACTCGTGTGTAACACAAAAATTTTCCCCTCCTCACTATAGCGAGGAAATTACAATACAAAAATAGTACATTGTGCAACAAGGGGAGGAAATTGAATATTACTAACGAGTAGTAGTAGTAGTAGTAGTAGTAATCACTTTATTATGTACAACAGTTTATATATTATACAATTTGTAGGTACAGATATACAAAGGCGAGACGAAGTAAGTTAAATCGCGACGGCTTGCCGGAGCGATTTAAAGACTCGAGTTAGTAATATTCATACTCCCCGAGTTACACACAATGTTTTTCATCACACTCGCAATGTAAAATATATGTAAATAAATTAATTAAGGTACAAGAAAGTTCATTATTCCCTTGGGAGAACGATTTTTCTTTAACTCACGCTCCGCCTGCGTGCAATAGCACATTTAAAGTGCGGGTGTGATGAAAAAGTATTAACATTACCTGTGATCACAGTCAGTCTCACAAAGGCTACCTCAGTATGGATGGTCGAGAAGTTACTCGGTTCATTCTAAACATAATATATGAATAACATAATCATCTGTACCAAAACAAATACACTTACTGTCACTGACAGTTTATTGACACTACATTAAAGAGTATTTGAACATTCATAATAGCCTGTGCTTGCGTTTTATTACACGCATTTGGCAATAAATGAAATGAAATGAAATGAAATGAATTTATTTGCGGAATACGGGTTACATGGGGTTGGTATAATATAATGACTAGTTCTCCATACAACACACGTAGGATACATTTCTTCCCTAATGCTCTCGAATTTCGGTTTTGTCCTTTCTGTGCAGACGGCATGAAATATACTCTGACATCCAAAGTGCCGAACATATTGTGAGATACCTTTGTTACCACATAAATAAAGAAACTGTGGCTATCGGACGAAAACTGAGACAGGGATTGTATGCGGTTTTGTAAGTAGTATATATATATTTTATATATATTAAATATTTATTGATTATTTATATATTTATTAATATATACTGCATGTTAGACTAAGGAATGAAAAATGTATTGTTATTATTTTGTAGTTTTTGTATTATGTGGATGTCTACCGTCTCAAACTCTCCCTCAAATGCTCAAAGGTTAACTGGAAGAGATCCCTTAAAGGGATAAGTTCGCCTTTGTACTGAAACTTTTTATTTTAAATATTATGTGCTGTATTATTTTTCTGTACAATAAAGTGTTTACTTACTTACTTAAATAAAGATGTGTTCCGGTCTATTTGGTATTTTAGCTGTCACGGTATAATGTATAATTAATATAATTATATACTATATTCGATTCTGATGTAAGGGACTACAAAGTATAGTCACCATCAAAAGTAGCGGGTGAAATATGGCTTCATTAGCATTTTTTTATATATTATAGTAGTAGTAAGTAGTAAACACTTTATTACACAGAACATTCAGATTCAGATTCAGATATTTTATTTATAAACATTCAATAAAGTTTACATGTCAGATATCTTATAACTAAAACGTGTTATTTTACAGAAATATATTTTACATACAGGTACATATAGGCATATTCAAACTACTTAGTACATGATTTCAGTGAGTGCAACGACCCCTATTCAGAAATTCGTTTATATTGTAGCATGCTAATTCAATAAGCATGTTTTTAAGTTTTTTAGTAAATATAGCATCACTCGGAGCATTCTTAATGTCAGTGGGTACACAGTTATAAAGGTTAGGTCCGACTACATCGAGCATCTTGCGGGCCTTTGCTAGTCTGCGTCGCGGTGGCACTAGGAGGTTATGTCTGCGTGACAATCTTTGACTTGATTCACCGTATGTTTTGTAGTCATTTAGGTTAGACCGGACATATTTGCAAGCTGATAGAATAAAGATACAGGGCAAAGTCAGCACTTTATGTTTCCTGAATAGGTCCTGAGCCGGGTGATCTGTTGGTTTTCGATCTATAATGCGTAAAGCTTTTTTTTGTAAAATGAACAGCCTGTCCCGGCCAGCGGATGCCGCCCAGAGATCTACACCTTGTATCAAAATGGAGTGAAAATAGCCAAAATAGGCTTTCTTTAAGTTTTCAGTTGATAACGTTGGTGCCAGTCTCGAGAGGGCATAGCACGCCGAGGACAGCCTGCCGCACGCGTAGTCAATGTGGGGGGACCACGTCAGCCCGGCGTCGATTACAAAGCCCAGGTACCTGGTTGCGTCAACCTGAGGGACGGTACAGCTATTTACTACTATGTTTAGTGGAATGTTACTTTTTCTTAACCTGAAATGTACTATATTAGTCTTTTCAACATTAAGCAGCATCCCATTTGTCGAAAACCACTTAGTAATCTGGCCCATTACATGCCCTAGCTTCAATTTCAAGGCGTCAATACTAGCCGCGTTCACTATGAGACAAGTGTCGTCGGCGAACATCACAAACTCAGGGTCACCACAGGCAGTAGTAATATCATTTACCAATAATAAGAATAGGTTATTTCCCATTACCGAGCCCTGCGGTACTGCACAACTTCCTATCTGCTCAAGGTCAGACTTAGTGTCGAGGACATATGTGCTTTGTTTGCGGCCACTCAGGAAGGAGGCGATGACGTCATGGAAACTTCCCGAAATGCCATAAAGAGAGAGTTTAGCAAGGAGAAGCTCGTGGTCAATCATCTCGAAGGCGCGCGACAGATCACAGAAGATGGCGGCGACCTGCCGCCCGCCCTCGAGGTGCGCCATCACTCGCGTCACGACGTCGCGCGCTGCGTCCACGGTGGACCGTCCCGGCTGGTACGCATATTGCTGACTATTTAGGAGACCATTTGATGTAATGTGTTTCATTAGTCGATAACTTAGTAAACATTCGAAGATTTTAGATACAACCGGTATAAGTGAAATAGGACGGTAGTGCTTGGGTAAGTGCATTTCACCCTTCCCCTTGTATATAGGCTGCACTTTTATTTGTTTAAAAGCTTCCGGATAAATCCCATAGTGTACACATTTATTAAATAACATGAGAAGTAGTGAGATCACAGTCGGAG
Source organism: Leguminivora glycinivorella (assembly GCF_023078275.1). Lineage (NCBI taxonomy): Eukaryota > Metazoa > Arthropoda > Insecta > Lepidoptera > Tortricidae > Leguminivora > Leguminivora glycinivorella. Next base: position 2,837,633 of record NC_062983.1, read on the forward strand.
GCAAATAATCGATAATGCGGGTCGACATGTCATTGATGTCCTTGGATTCCTTACGCTTTATTTTCTTGCATGCGACCGTCATCTCATCCAGCCCAAACGGTTCAAATCTAAAAGCCGGACACGGATCTTGTAGGTATTGCGAGAGATAAGCTAATGCGGTCCGGGTGCACGGCGTAGCGTTGTTTATGTTCGCGTCGATGTAATACCGGTTTAATCACAGATGTCATATATACCATAGATCAAGCAAACGTATCTACTTAGCGTGTCAAATGAACTCAGTGAAATCCACTGAGTTGTCCGTCTTTACTCGCAGCTTGCAGCTTTCGGGCGTCAATTTTTGTAAGTTGAAGTCAACCAAAACATAAAAAATGCCTCGTTACGTGATATTCAATTGCAACAACACAAAAATTATGAACAATCAAGAGCCTGAGACATATTTAAAATTACAGGCAAGAATCAACTTCAGTACAAAATTTGACACGCTCGGCCCCTATACAAATATATGAATTTGTTTCTTCTATCTAAATTAAGTTCTGTGGGTTTAATAGCGCGGCGGCAGCGGCGGCGCGAGCGCCGACGCTGTCGCCCGCCGACTTACTAATTAATACATCGATGGCGTTTCCCTTGCTACTTTTACACGTTTCCGCTGTAATAACACGCCATACACTTCGACTCATATCATCCTTAGAGTTTGATATGTAGCCGTTAATAAAATTGCTACGCACCTGCCGTAACTGTGCCCAGTAGTCAGTTTCCAGGCGTTGCAGGTCAGCACGAGACTCGACGCTGTCGGTATGTGTCGTTAACTTGTGTTTTAATGTTATTATTTTCTTACGCAATTTCCGTATAGTGTCGTTGACCCACTTACTTACAGGTTTTTTTACTAGATGTTTCCTTAAGGGAAAATAAATATCAAAGTGATGTTTGATTACATTCATAACTAGTTCAATAGTTTTGCTTGGACATGTTGTTTTATTCAATGTTTTATCCCATTGATATGAATCTAAGCACTCGACAAAGTCAGACTTCCGTTGTTCGGTAAAAGTTCTTTTTAAGATGTGGGATTTTTGCAGTAAGGCTTTATTTTGAATGTCAACAGTAATATTTATACATAGGTGGTCAGAGACATGCATATCATAACAAGATATAGATTTTACATTCGATTTAATTACATTTGAATAGGCGTGATCAATACAAGTCTTACTGTTATTCGTTATTCTAGTAGGTCCATTAACTAACTGTCTAAAACCAAACTGTTTCAATGTGTTTAATAAATATTTGGAATTATTTGTATTACATTTATTCATAAGGTCAATATTAATGTCACCAATTATTATTACATTACAATTTTGTATTAAATTTAAACTAAGCAAATTATTTAACATATTTAGGTATAACGATATGTCGCCGCTGGGCGGTCTGTATATACATACGATGATTAATTCAAGTCCTATACACTCAATTGCGCATACCTCGAACTGGGATTCAACTGACAGGTCCGTTATTTCCTTCCGTTCTATGCATGGGATGTCCGGCCTCACGTAGATGCAGCTTCCTCCTCTCGCCCGGGACGATCGGCAGCAGTGAGCACGCAGCTGGTAGTCTCGTATGTTGGTAGATACTATCTGGTTGGATTGTAGCCAGTGTTCCGTCAAGCAAAGCACTTCAACCTGGTCTCGTAGCTGGAGCTCGGCTTCAATTTTATAGGTCTTATTCGCAAGTCTATTTATGTTTTGGTGTACTATACTTATTTTAACGGGGTTTTGGGAGGTTTGGATGTCCTTATTTTCACTGTACAGTACTGGCTGACTTGGTGTTGGGAGACCCGGTCTCCCTGGGTCGCAGAAAGGGCCGCCATTCCGTTATGCAGGTGTTTATTGGCCAGGCCGTTGTTTTTAGGAAGTCATCATATACGGTCATTGGAATACCTATTTTAAACGATTTGTAGGTATTTCTTTTTGATGGGATTTGTTCTACTGTATACAAGTAGCCGTCGCATATGCCGTTTAGATGGCGAATTATACTGTCTGGTGTTGAGTCGTTACTAAAATAGCATCCGTGCAAGTACTTGCGGATTTCAACTCCACTAATTTGTGTATTTTTGGCGGAACCTTTTATAGACATAATAGCGGCGTTGTGCTTGCGGTGGCGATGTTTACGGTTTTTTGCAACCTCCCAGTTATCTGCGTCCGATCGTTCGGTTACTTCGTGCGCGGTACTTATTTGCAGCTTGTGGTTCGTTTCTGAGGTATCATTGTTTACATTTTTCTTGTCAATAACCTTGTTTGTTGAGCGGTCGACAGTTTCGATTTGTTTTTGTGTTGTCGTGGCGGTCGGCGGTGGAGATGGTGAGGGGTCGTTTTCGGTTGTTAGCTGGTCAAGTTTTTTGAATTTCGACGGTTTTTTTGCTTGCGCCGCCAGCCTCTCTTTCGTACGCACGGCAGAGGCGCGCCGCTTCCTAGGCGCAGGTGCGTGTGCGAGAGGAGGACGACTAGTAGGAACAAATTACAAGTACAGAGTATAATGGTTATGTACAAAGGCGAGCTTATCCCTTTAAGGTATCTCTTCCAGCTAACCTTAGAATAACTGATAAATGGGCTTACTCTTGGCCACAGACTATACAAAGGCAAAGATGTGGCCTACAATGAAGTGAGCTCGCCCAGAAGATGCCTGTTCACCCTAGGTTTGAAGGTTGCCGGTTGCGGGTTATTTCCTATTCTGTTACCGCTAAACAAAAAGAGATATGACGCAGAATAATTGGAACACGATGCTTTTAATCGCGACCTGTAAAAATATATCTCTATTTAGCAAAAGTTATTGAAGATCACCAAACATTTACGGATTTTACACATACTGTAACTAAGTTTTAAAACACGACTAACCTCCGACAATTCACTTTAGCTAATTTCCTCTGACACTGCGAGAACAACGCTGTCCTTGAGATGGCGGAGGTTGGTTTTAAAACTTAGTTATACGCCGTTAAGTCCCGTTTACAATATATTTAATCTGTCATTGAGAATGTCACATACTTTTGGTATTCCCAAATATTTATTGTCAATACAAACATATCTACAACAACAAAACAAACAATGACTTATATATAGAACTTATACTAAACGTTTTAAATATATGTACAACTTAAAACTACACAAAGTAATACCAACCTATATATTTACAAATAAAAAATGCTCCCCAGATCATCTTCGGAGGTGATGGTGCCCAGCAGGCGCAGGATGGTGGCAGCAGGCAGGCAACGTTGCCTTTTTGAATGGCCAGACTTTTGTTTCACCTGCTACTATCAAGACCGTTTTCACATTAAATAGGATGGATATATTGAATATGGATGTCTTGAAGGCAAAAACCAGAGATAGCGCCTTTGTTATATAGGAAATTTGGTCCTACATCGGATCGAATCATACTAACACTGACTGTACTATTTTTTATTATGTGCCGTATGCATCATACTTCAAATTGACGACGACAACTCTTTCACGTCCTTTCAACGAACCTAATATTTCACGTTATTCATACGAATACGGAAATTTTGTACGCACCTCGCGGACTGACATTTTTCATCCGGTATAGACCATTTGCCTTATAGATGGGTTATAAAATATTTGCGTTCATCGTTCAATGATACTCCCTTACTTTTTACTTACTGTGGCACTAAACAACACCCTATGTTGGTTTTTTGCTCTTCTACAGGCTGATTTTGTAAGTACTAGACAAACCTTGCATAGTGACTTTTCAGGTCATAATGAACAACTTATAATATATTACAGTGTAAATACTGAAATCACGAAAAATTTATTAGCTGTTCAATAGAAAAGAGTGGTAGGTATCACATCAGTCGAAATGTAGGAAACAGACAATTTTTTTTCGCGATGTCTGCAATAGTGTTGTTATTTAAATGTGACCTTGAAGAAAAAAATTAAGTTATCACCATCCTCCTTGCGTTATCCCGGCATTTGTCACGGCTCATGGGAGCCTGAGATCCGCTTTGACAACTAATCCCAAGATTTGGCGTAGGTACAAGTTTTTCCGAAAGCGACTGCCATCTGACCTACCAACCCGAAGGGTAACTATTGGAATTAGTCCGGTTTCCTCACGATGTTTTCCTTCACCGAAAAGGGACTGGCTAAATATAAAATGACATTTCGCACATAAATTCAAATAAACTCATTGGTAAAAGCCGGGTTCGAACCCGCGACCTCCGGATCGAAAGTCGCACGCTCTTACCGCTAGGCCACCAGCGCTTACAAAAAAAAAAGTAAAAAAATTAAAATGACAAACCGTCGATTCTGGTCTCGTCACGTAAAAGAATACGACTAGACACTGTAGTTTTCGAGTAACATTGTGTACAGATGTAGTGCAAAAAGGGTTTCCTTCGGAAACGTTCGTATTTGTCATGCTAGTTCAGTCAATGTCAGCACTGTATTGACACTGACTGAAATAGCATGACACGTTCGTACGTTTCTGTAACATTTCGAAGGCAAACCTTTTCGTACTACATCAAATATACTTGTATTGTCTACGCATGATTGTCTGTGTCACCAGGTGCGACGGAGTCAAGTGGTCGTCAATCATCATTCTCGGAGGGACGGCGTTGACCCGCGAGGGGCTAAGTGCTGCCAATGTCACGTTTCAGAATTTGCAGGTTTCACTATATATTACAGGCCCATATAAGGTGCACTGGGGAAATTTACATTTGGGTTTCTACTGGGGGCAATTACAACTAAGCAATCGATTTTTTTTTACTTTTTGACAAGAAGAAACTTAAAATATTTTTTTAGTGCAACATTACTGCCCTGTAAGAAACTTGAACACCAACAGACAGACAGACATACAGACAGACACGTCAGTTTTGCGTCGGGGGTTACAAATAGATCAAGGAAAAATGGATTTAGAAGTCGTGAGCCTTTTGAAGAGGTAATACCCTGCACAAAGTTTCATCCCCCTGTCACCCGTTTAAAAATCGCTCCCTCTTATGCCTTAGTCCCGCTTCCCACTGAAGTGCTATTGGATATTACCATACAAATTGGCTCGACATACACCACGGTGCACTCTTGAGCGCACTATAAAATTACTTCTTGTCTCTTTTATATATACCTATCATGTTCATTTCATAGACATTTCTATCAAATTTCATGAATAAGAGTATGAATGACTATGAAAATTCGTTTTAATTTAATAAAAAATGGCGTATATAAATCGCTCCCTCTTCTGACTTAGCCTCCTTCACTGTTAGAGTGCTATTATAGGTATTACCATACGAATTGACCCTACATACACCACGGTGCACTATTGACTGCGCGCACAATAAAATAGGGATAACGACTACTTAAAAAAATGGCATTCAGTTTAGTCCGTCAATTAGATCGTCCAAAAATACTGAACACATATTTTTCGCTTTTTCTAATTAATGAAAACATACAAAGATATAGAGTATCAAAGTTCCGGAGAGGGGGCTTCTAAGTAAAAGTTGTACCTAGGCGTGAGTCACGCGAAACTTCAACGCACTGTACCGTCGTCGTTATTTTTCGTTTACGTGAAAAAAGAAAAAATACGTGTCTAAAATTTTTTGATAACATAACTGACGTACTAATTCGTTTTTTTAGTCGTCTCACCTATTGCTTCTTTTCTCTTTTACCCATGTCATCTTCTTCATGGATACTATCCAATTTCATGAACAAGACTACTACACTAATACTGTTAAAATTCGTCTTAATTACAAAAAAAAAACAATGCGTTTAAAAATCGCTATCACCTGTAACTTGAAACCTTTTGCAGCTAGAGTGGTATTGGACATATTACCATACAAATTGGCCCGACATACACCACAGTGCACTCTTGATTACTCACACACTATACAAATGCTTCAAGTAACTTCTAGCCATTTTATGTTCTTTTCATAGACTTTTCTATCAAATTTCAAGAAGTAGAGACTATTAAAGTTAGTCTTAAATGACTGAAAAGTTAAATTTTCACATTTAAAAATATCTGTTTCATATTCCTTACGCTGTGGCTTGCGTGGGCGACGGTCGCGCGACGGTCGCGCGATGTTTGCGCGATGGTCGCGCGACGGCGATGCGACGCATACGACATCAAACCTTATCGATATGGAAGTAGACGATGCGATGAGACGCGACGGCGACGGTCGCGCGACCGTCGCCCACGCAAGACACGGCGTTAGCCTTGTTTGCCCCTAAAATACAGTAAAATATGTTATGGCTTTTTCATATACTTTATAATTCTTGAAAGTAAAAAAACTTAAATCAATTTAAAATGACTGTAAAGTTAAATTTTTAGTAGGTATAGTCACCGACATAAATACGTGATTATTCCTGTTCTTTGTCACTTTAACGTCGTGTATGAAATATCATACGAAATTGTCAAACGATTTAAAGCGACAAGGTACAGAAATCATCACTTATTTATTCCTTTCTTCTGACTTTTTAGCTTGAAAATCGCTATTTCCTATACTTGAAACATTTTGCTGCGGAAGTGGTATTGGAGGTATTTACCATACAAATTGCCTCGACATACACCACCGTGCACTCTTGAGTGCACTATAAAATTGGAGTTAGTCGGCTCAGGAATCGATAGTTGCTAGTTGTATGCAGTTTGGATGCACTAACTATATTAGGTGACTTAAGACTTATATTGACCGGGATATAGACCGTAATCACGGTCTATATTCCGGTCGGATCTAGGTCGGATATAGACCGTGATTACCTTTTTGATTTTTGTCCAGCTCCCGATATTTCGACGCAGTTGCATGCATCATGATCACGAAAAACTGACGAAGGCGGGTGGATGTTGCATAGACCAATCAGTCAGTCTTCGTCAGTTTTCCGTGATCATGATGCATGTAACTGCGTCGAAATATCGGGAGCTCGACAAAAATCAAAAAGGTAATCACGGTCTATATCCCAGTCAATATAAGTCTAATGAAAATAACCGTGAATCATTCAAAACTCTTAGGTGACTTTATTGTTCGACCGTTGTTGCGGTTGCTAAATTATTAAGACGATACAGCAGGGGTCAACTCTCCGTACAAACGCTCTCGACTATTTCCTCCCCGGTTTTTAAAGATAGAACAATGATTTTTTCAACATAGATTATTATTAAGTTTTATCTATGTCGGACCGTTTTATTTTTTTGATATTGTTATTTTAAAAGACGCTTAGAGTCCACTAAAAAAAACCCAAAAACGGCCTTATTGATTAGGGCGCCAAAAAGGTGTGTTATGGCATTTTCAGAATTTGTGACCCCCCATTTAGTGAAAGTTGTTAACAAAAATTAACTCACTGTCAGTTTTGTGACGATAATTAAGCATGAAATTTCAATAAAAATATTGTTTTTGTGTTAATTACAAACTTTAAGCGATAATCTACATTCAGAATGTGAAAAAAATAAATTTTTTGACCGATTTTATGCTTAGTTGTCGTCACAAAACTGACAGCGAGTTAATTTTTGTTAACAACTTTTGCTAATTGGGGGGACCCAAATTCTGAAAATGCTCGTTATTCAAAATTAGTAACAATTAGCCAAAAAAGCTAAACGGTCTGACACAGATTATTTAATTGTTATTCAGATTCTCAAATTTTGTTACGATTGATTAAGTTTGGAAGGAGGAAACAGTCGAGAGCGGAACCTCGATTTTAAAGATTTTTTTCGCAATATCTTTTAACTAAGTTGTTCTGACTTGTACATTTTTTTTTCCATAAATCTAGTTAATGACACTAGTTATCATATTTAAGGGGGCTCCTTTCCATTTTAACATTTTCGCTCCTGTAGCGTCTTAATCAAATAATAGCTGCGAATATTGCCTGTCTAAATAAGACGATAAACATAATGTTTACAATAAACATCTCGACGCGTTTACTTATCAACAAGATATTTTATATTTACTCTCTCTATTTATTTTGTTACCTTATTACTAAATAATACATGTACAAAAATCAAATATTGAGGTACATGAGGTAAATGAGGTACCATGAGTTATTAATAAATCACTCGATAACTATAGAATCGTAGAAAATGTATTAAATTTTTGGCTAGTAAGTACCGTTTAGGGTGCTGACTTTCTCCATAATAGCACAGAACATAATTATATCATAGTACAAGTACAGAAGGCTCACTCCTTTAATGTTCAAAAAATGCGCGCTGAAGTCATCACCACTGAATGGGCCTTACGCCGTGTCTTGCGTGAGCGACGGACCCGCGACCGTCGCCGTCGCGTCTCATACTTCCATATCGATAAGGTTTGACTTCGTATGCGTCGCATCGCCGTCGCGCGACCATCGCGCGACCGTCGCCCACGCAAGCCACGGCGTTACACTCGCGGCCACCGGCATGTACTTGTAGCTCGGCTAAATAACAGTTAAATGTCATTTAGCGTGACGTCAGTGACATCGAGAAGATTTGCGCAAAATGTATCACCGAAAAGAAAAAGTAATAAAATTATGTTTCTTTCGTGCACTTGAAGTACTTCACTTTTAGTTCATTATTTCAGTTTAGTTCAGTAGTTCAATATGTATTAACAATATTGATATAATAATGTTAATAATAATTATGTGAAGCAACCAGTTACGTTATAAACATATTACATTCCTTTTGAACTATTTTAGTACATTAAAACGTATTTTTACAGTAGAGGTGGCGTTTTTTTTTACGCACTAGTGCGAGAAGTGGTTCATTATATGCCAGGTCGAAACTTCGGAAGGCCATCTGTACTGAAAAACGTCGTACGATACACGTGCGAAAAGGAAATTTGTAAATCGTGTCGATTTAAAACACTCCCTTCAATCGTCTTTTAATTTATCGCCACTCGATTCGAACTTCCTGTTTTTTCGCACTTGTATCGTAATGTACTATTTCAGTACAGATGGTGCTTTTTAACGCACTAGTGTGAAAAGGAAATTCGTAACTAGTGTCTATTTAAAACACTCCCTTCGGTTGTGTTTTAATTTATCGCCACTCGTTTCGAACATCCTTTTTTACGCACTTTTATCGTGTATTATTTCGCAATACATTTATTCCGATTCAATTCAATTCAATTCAAAATATCTTTATTCATGTAGGCCTAGTTACAAGCTCTTATGAATAGTTCATTACATATATATTATGATCTTAATCTAACCTAATTATCAGAGCAATTTATTGTTGTAAATTATTGTTCATAATAATATTGAGTCTATAATATACAATTTCATATAAAAATAATCGTTAAACAAAAAATATATAATTAGGTATATGTATATATAAAAATACATGTCTAGAATATTTCTAGGAAAAATCCAATGTCCAAAAAAATACAATATTAATTTCATCAACAATAATAATAATAATAAACGTAAAAATAAGAAACCATTTCGAATAACAATTAATCCCACGTTGTTTTATCATTCATGTAGTCTTGTGTTGTATAATAAGCTTTGGAAATGAGTACACGCTTTACATGATTCTTAAATTTATTAATTGACAAGTCAGTAATATGATTCGGAAGTTTATTATAAAATCGAACACAATTACCCATGAATGATTTTTTAATTTTACAGAGCCGTGTGAAGGGCACCGCGAGTTTATGTTTATTTCTAGTATTTATATTATGTACATCACAGTTTTTCTTAAAATTACAAATGTTTTTATGTACATACATAATATTCTCATAAATATATTGACAATGCACTGTCATTATATTAATGTCCTTAAATTTATCTCTAAGTGAGTCTCTATGGTTCATTTTATATATTGCTCGAATAGCCCTCTTCTGCAGAATAAATATGGTATTTATCTCTGAAGCACTGCCCCAAAGTAAAATACCATATGACATAATGCTGTGAAAGTAACTAAAATAAACTAATCGAGCTGTTTTCACGTCTGTTAACTGACGGATCTTGCTCACTGCAAAAGCTGCAGAACTAAGTCTATTCGAGAGGTTAACAATATGGGGACCCCACTGAAGTTTAGAATCTAAAGTTATACCAAGAAAAACTGTACTATCTACCAGTTCTAATTCCTCATCCTTCACAACGACACTTGTTTGCTCATTCCTTACGTTACTATTAGTGACAAACTTAATACATTTAGTCTTCTTTTCATTTAGTAATAAATTATTAGCATTGAACCAGTTCACTACTTTAGAGATAGCATTGTTTACATCACTGTGAGCTTGTTGCTGTCGTTTGAGTTTGAAAATAAGTGAGGTGTCGTCTGCAAACAATACTATATCATGGTGGGTCTTTACAAGGAATGGCAAGTCATTTATGTAGATAAGGAACAGGAAAGGCCCCAATATTGATCCCTGTGGTACACCCATAGAGACCAATGACCCAGTTGATCTCTGTCCATTGACATCTACCCTTTGTATTCTACCATTTAAGTAGGACTTGAGTAAATCTAGTGCTGATCCTCTGACTCCATAATAATGTAGTTTCCTGATCAATGTTTCATGACAAACACAGTCGAAGGCCTTAGATAAATCACAAAAGATACCTAAAGCATCTTGTGACTCCTCCCAGGCATCGAAAATATGCTTAATTAGCTCAACACCAGCATCGGTTGTCGAGCGACCCCGTGTGAAGCCAAATTGCTTATTATGCATTAAATTATTAACGTTAAAATGTCGTACTAATTGAGAAAGAACTAATTTTTCAAATATTTTACTGAAAGTTGGCAGCACAGATATTGGTCTAAAGTTAGTGGGGTCAGAGTGGCTGCCGGATTTAAATAAAGGAGTTATTTTGCTATGTTTCATTAGATCAGGAAACTCGCCGCAGTCAACACTGTTGTTGAATATAACTGCTAAGTCAGGCGCTACAACCTCAACTAAGGATTTTACGGCATGGACGGAGACCCCCCAGAGGTCACTAGTTTTTTTGACATTAATTGATTTAAATGCCTTTACTATATCTGAGGTACAAACATGTTCAAAATAAAGGTCTCTACAACACTCAGGAACGTTTTCCTCTAATAATGTGACGGCAGATAAGGGTGATGAATTTAAATCCTTAGTTGTGAATGCTGATATCTCGGTGAAAAATTTTTCGAACTCTGTTGCTACTTCAAAATTGGAATCTATAATTTTGTTATCAATATTCAGTTTAATATCTTTTACTGCGTGTTTCGAGCGACCAGTTTCCACATTAATTACTTTCCACGTTGCTTTAATAATGTCAGAGCTATTTTTTATTTTATTACTAAGATAATTTCGCTTAGCGATATGACAATCTATCTTGAACTTCTTCGAATATTGCTTAACATGTTCTTTAAATTCATCACTCGTATTAAACCGCCGTTCTTCATACAAGGCATACAATGCACGTCTTCGTTGATGTAACTCTGCAGTAGCCCACTCACTAAAAACTGATGCACCACTAACTACGACCGATTTTGAAGTAAATATTGCATTATAATGTTGCAGAAAAGTGTGAAAGAATGAATTATACATACTATTAGGACTCATATCGGAAGACAGGGAGGGTAGCGCCTGAACCAAACTTTGCTTCATTCGTTCCACGCGGTCGGAGGTTACTGGTACAAAAGTCATTTGTTTTCTCAAAGTATTTTTCCTTAATGTCTCAAATACTATCAATTGGCCTAAATGGTCTGATTCTAAGTTGCTAATTACATCTTTAGTAGTAGGAAAAATATCAGTGAAAATATTATCTATACAGGTGGCACTAGTGGCAGTCACTCTAGTAGGCTCCATAAAAATATGATTGAGATTACATGATTTGAAAAGATTCAACAATCTGATACTTATTGTTGAATTTTCCAAGATATTTACATTAAAGTCGCCGCATATAAGTATTTTTTTACTAGAAGATGATATTTTAAGTAGCACAGATTCCATAATTTTTTCAAAAGTTTCAAAATTACTTAATGGCGGCCTATACACACAGACAACAATAAATTGCTCCAATTCTACAGCACTTAGTTCTATAGTCCGTTCAACAGACATGGAAACAATATCCTTACGTTCCTTAAATTTTAACTGGCTATTTATTATAATTAACGACCCACCATGTATGGAACTATGTCTGGTGAACGAACTTGCCACCTGGTGATTATTAAATTGAGGCATTAATTCATTGTTTTTTAACCAGTGTTCAGTAATGCATAAAATGTCTACATAAAATTCGTTCATGAATAGTTCAATTTGTAAATCTTTTCCTCTAATACATTGAATATTTTGATGCACCAGGTGGATATACTTTCCTTGCTCACAGTATTGATTCTTATGGTTACTTAAAATTAAATTGCCAGAGACAGAATCTTTTGTCTTAGAAGCTAGTTTAAATCATTGGTTATGACTGGAACCAATTCCAAGTTCATACTTTGCTGCTCAATAGGAGCAGAGTTGTCTGCCAAATTCTTGGCAGAAATGTCAAATAAATAGGATAGCGATAAAGCTATTTGTCTTTTATAATAATTTGAAAGGTAACATTTACCTTTAGTCAAAAACACCATAGGTATATGGTATTTACTAACAAATTTGTTAGTGTCAATTATGCTAACCTTACTACTATATGTACAAAGATTATATAAAGCTACATTCAACTTATGTCTAGTGTTATTTTCTTTTTTTTCTGCCTCTGACATCTGGTTACAATAGGGAATGTAAAGAAAATAATTTCATGCACTGCCAATGAGTTTAATTGTTCATAATATTTTACTAAATTATTTTTGTTTACATTACCCCTATTCCCCATAAAGATAAGCAGTGTTGTCTTACTATTGATATTACTGTCGTTTAAAATTTGTTTAATGATATTTTCAAAGCTGCTATGAGGCAGACAGTTATTGATTGTACTAAGTCCCTTTAAGTAAAAATTTAAAAATGAGCTCATATTGCTCCCAATCTCATCACAGTACATAACAACATTAGGTTTAGGTGTGCTTTGTTGTGAAGTGTGGAAGGGGCCATTATCATTCATTTGCCCCTGCGGTAAACTGTCACACAGGCTTGGGTCAAGCGCACTGGTCGACAAATCTCCAGTCACTTGCTTACATGCACATGCCTGGGCATTTGTCAACGACTCAAACCGCTCTGAATTATGCTTAATCTGGGATATTAAATCATCCATGGCTAAAGAATATTCACTAATAACTTTTTTGAACTCTCATTTATCACATCTAAAGATTTTATTGAATCCTCTAGGCTTTGAATTTTTAACTTTAATGCCTGTGTGTCAGTTTCATACTGTAATCTACTGTGTTCTAACTGAGCTGTATACAAATCTAACTTATCTACTAAACTTATATTAACTTTACAAAATCTCAATTTTTTAAAAAACAATTTATTAATTTTTGACATCTTTTGATTTTTTTGATCAGTTTATTTAATTTTATATACTTCTTTAGTTTGTTTCCGCTGCAATTTACTAACCTTGGTGTAGTGGCATCATTGGTTAAGTCTGTAGTTACTGAAGGGTTTTCAATTGCTGCGGTAACCAACTGAGATGCAGGCCGGACCAGTTCCTCGAACAAGGTCTGAGTGTGTGCCGCAGCTGCTTGGTTTTGGGCCTCCCGTAGCTCGTAGATGTGTTCGTGGGCGTCGTGCAGTGCTCTCTCCAATGAGTCGATGTCTTTCAGGGCCTGTTCATATGCAGCATTACACTCCATAAACCTGTCAACCGTCTCCTGAAGCCGGGCCCGCTCCGAGTTTACATTATTAAAATCACTCTCTAGTGTACACAGTTCCTTTTTTAACTTATCGTTTTTATCAATTATCAATAATAGCTCCTTCTCACTGTCTTCTCTTTCACTGAGCAATTGAGCACTAAACTCCTTGGATTGTTTTAATTCCAGCAAGGTAAGTTGGAGCTTATCACACTTCTCAGGCTCCTGCTGGAGAGCCGCTGCTGCAGCGGCGGCAGCTGCTCTGCGTGTTTGCATTGTAAATGGGTTTTTAAAAGAATTAAAAACAAAACAAAGCAAGGAATTGCCCACTCAAGCTCAGCGGTTACTTACATGAAATAGTGACGTTTCACTATGCCTACACTTGTTCTAGCCTTGTACAATGATTAACACTGAAAAAGAAACACAATCGGTACTAACTAGTGATAATAAGACTCAGAAAGTGTACAAAGGCGAACAGATATTTCAAATTTATAACCTATAACGGCTACAAACCTGAGACATCAAAGACACTTGTAAACGTCACTAAAGCACTTCACTACTTATATTTATACAAAACTTAATGTTAAATATACTAATTTCACGCTTTAAATACTAATTAATACTTAAAATATGCTTAAAAAATAATTATTTCAAAGGGACCTAGCAAAATCAGCTGCTTATCGTTTGACAGCCAGGGTTGCCGTTTACGTCTAAAGCCGATATATTGAAGAATCATTTCCTGACACCTGTAATATCAATGTTACCCGTATATTTCCGTGTAATTCGTACCGTTTGCTCAACCTCTTCCCACGTGAGTCGCCAAAGGGACAGACTTTCTCCCTTAGACTCCACATTTATTAGATTAGGACGATAAAAAATTTGCACGCGGTCGAATGCTTATATAGTGTCGCATGGTTGCTTCGTAGGTAGTATATGATTTGTGTTATTCACTGAACACAATATTGTTTTTTGCCCGTGGTCTAAGTCCAAAGGTAAAAGTAATTTTACTCGTCACTGTCACTGTCAAAAGGTAGCATTGACGCGTCACTGCAATGTCGTGTCCAGAAGACTCAAACTCGCTTCATCTATTGCTAGTGGTCTCTGTCCACAGGTAGGTAGCATTTGACTCGTCACCAGCCCGTGTCATGTCCACTCGACACGTACCCGCTTTGAGGCTAATCCCGTTACGCTTCGGGTCACATGTCTCACTTGATTTTATCTAATGATTTATGATCAGTGTTCGACCATTGATTGTGGCAGTTTTTGTGAAAGGTAGAATTTGACTCGTCACTAGCCGTGTGGTGAGAGTCATGTCGTGCCTATTGGACACGTTCTCGTTTCGTCTATTGCTTATGGTCTGTGTAGCATTTGACTCGTCACCGGCCGTGTCGTGTGAGTCGTGTCGTGTCTAATAGACAAAAGACAAACTCACTTTGTCTATTACCGTGATCTATGTCCATAGGTACTTTGACTCGTAACCGGCCGTGTCGTGTCCACTCTACACGTGCCCGCTTTAAGGCTAACCCCGTTACGATATTCACAAGACAAACTCAGTTTGTCTAGTACCACCGACCGTACCGATTCTCGCTTTGACCACCGTACTATTTGACTCGTCACCGGCCGTGTCGTGTGAGTCGTGTCTACTAGACACAGAACCTATAGTGGCAAGTGGTCTGTGTTCAAAGGTAGCATTTGACTCGTCACCGGCCGTGTCGTCTCCACTCGACACGTGCTCGCTTTGAGGCTAATCCCGTTACGGTTCGGGTCACACTTCTCACTTGCTTTTATCAGAGTCGTGTAAAATGTGTTATTACTGGCTTTGGGTTTGCGGGCGTATTTGTGAAAATGGGTTAGTCTAAAATCTCTCGACTGTAAGAGTAATTATTTATTAATGCCTTATATTTTGATGTATCTTACTGTTATTTATGATGAAAGTATTAAAGAATATCAATTGACTCATACTAGTCACTGGTTTCCGCCATCTTGGATTGTTATAAAAATGGCGGACATGCAGTGACGGGGCGCAGTTCGAGTACAGACGAGTTGCAGCGAAGAAGTCTTGAAATATTTATTGTAAATTGGTTGTTATTATGTTTGTAATTAACGAATAAAGTAAAAGTGTTACAAGTAATAGTTTTCATCATCAACCTGGTAATATCCCTTATACGACTGTGACTTAGAAATGAACTTCAATTATGCGATAAGAGTTTTGAAGGATTCACGGTTATTTTCATTAGATTTATATTCACCGGGATTACCTTTTTCATTTTTGTCGATATTTCGATATTCTCCTCTCCTGATATTTCGACGCAGTTACATGCATCATGATCACGGAAAACTGAACACGGCGGGTGGATGTCAAAGTTGCGTAGACAGCGCGCGATCTACCCTCCTTCACGCGCGTCGGCTGCGTTCACTCACAGCGTTACCACTGGTCGCATTCACACAGCGTCGAATTATACAACTTTAGTTCAAAACACTAAACTTTAGTTCAAAATATAGTCCTAACATAGTTGCATGCTTTATCTCTACTAACAATAGTATTCACATAAGTCACAACATGTAAACAGTTACCTATCAACCAGTAAGGATTAAAGTTAGAACTGAGCGCAGCGCCAACAAACTGGTTATTCCCGTTTGGCGAATTAATTGTACAGCATACGTGTAATTGTTTATTATGAATAAATAAATAATAAATAAATAATAATAATCGGAAGCTCGCAAAAATCAAAAAGGTAATCACGGTCTAACGTATCTCGGTCAATATAAGTTCAATAGGCGAGATTGTCATTATAAGTACTTACCGAAAAGATCTTTGGTGCGAGCTAGGATTTTATCCGGCGACCCCCCTGGCTTGAAAGTCGAGCGCCATATCATCCACTTGGCCACCACCGCTAGTAATAAAATATTTAAATTATTGCATTATTAAAATATTTGAATAATATTTAAATAACCCTTCAAACCTTAACTCCCTTATTCATAAACGTACTCTAAAGTTATCAAGCCGATAAAGTTCGTTTGTCTCTTTCCGACGTATTGGTGTGATAGAAAGGGACAAACGAACTTTATCGGCTAGATAACTTTAGTGTACGTTTATGAATAAGGGGGTAAGTCGGCTGCCCTACGCAGAAATCAAGTATCTCAAAATTTTCCAAAAAATGGTTTTTTACATCTTTCGATTCAGTTTTTCAAAATACATCTTTTAGTATTTTTTTGAAATTTTTATAATGTATATTTTTCAAAATACAGAACTTTAAAAAATTCAAGTATCTTTTTTTAACGGGGTATTCTACGCTAAAGTCAAGTATCTACCCTATTTCTATCTTGAAATCGAGTATCTTGCGAAAGATACTTGCAATTCATATTAGATGGCTAAGTTACTTGACTTCAGAGTTGAAATATTGATATTGATTGCGAAGTTACTTGACTTCAGCGTAGAAATATTGATATTTATTGATAAGTTACTTGACTTCAGCGTAGAACTATTTATATTCATTGCGAAGTTACTTGACTTCGGCGTCTATCATTTTGTTATGATGTCAAAAGCTTGTAATTACTAATACATGTATTAATTTGGGTTTCGGGTAGAAATTGTCTTAGTATTAAAAAACAACCAGATGTATCTAAACAGTAAAAGCACAAGGAACTTGTCTTATTTAATATGTAACTTCTTTTATACAAAATACGAAAATACATATAACGAACACACGTTTACATAATTATTGCATGTTGGTTAGTTGATAAATAGGCTACTAGCCTCGTAGTCAAATCAGCTTCTTTTTAAGAACTGTCAAAACGAATTTGAAAGACTTGCTAATAATGGAATTTATATGACATTGAATTGAGTGACGTCACGGTCAACTCAGTAACTTTATACATATATTTCTACCCTGGCTTATCTCATAATTCTTATGCTTTATTTCGTGCATGGTATAAAATATTTTATTTTAACTACAATCAAGTTCCCTATTAGATATTATAATTAAGGAAGACTATAACTTTCATTATTTTTTTTGTCTTCCGAGTATTTAGGCACCTACCTACTGTACTTAATTAATATTGTGCGTTCCACGGGAAATCGCTTTCGAGGTTTTTTTATTATTTAAATATTCTCCCACAACGTAAGTACTTGATTAAGTTTCAGGAGTATTTTTGAACTCTTCGTGACAGATAAACCTCTTAAACCTATAATCTTTCTTAAGATTAACAACTTGCATTCAAACACAACCAGAGCTTCTTTTCCGTGTATTACTCCAATATTGCATTTATATTAAAACCTAATTTACACAAGCATGACATACACTACATTAAAGGCATCTATCTAAAATGTATACATTGTATACATATAGGTACCTATCTACTAGCGGCCCGCCCCGGCTGCGCACGGAGCTGTCATAAAAATAGTTATAGTTATTTATCCTTAAAAGATAGACATATGCTATTACTGACTTTTTTGTATGTCTATGAAAGATACACAATTTCGCGATACTACATTGTTTTGATACAGCTCAAACAGTTTGGGCAGCGTTTTCGATTAAAGCTCTCAGCCAGCAGAATTTTGTCCGACTTGATTAGCAAAAATTGAGATATTTCAACCAATTTAAACAAGATCTCAACAAATTATATACCAAAACCTTTCCGCAGAATCATTTTATTTATTGGTGAAAACCGCATGAAAATCCGTTCTGTAGTTTTTGTTTTAGATACAGTTAAAAATAAGAAGCCTACCAAAGCTAAATGAAAACAGTTCAAGATACTTGCTTTCTTGTAGAAAAGCTTTAAAATTTTCTTATCGCATTCTACGCAGAAAGCTGTTTTTGTATTTTAAAATGATTGTGCTAACCATTTTGAAGAAAAAATTATAGCACACTATTAATGATATCTAGTATAATAAAGTTCGTCTGTTTAAAAGGCTATCAATTAATTAATAAGCATATAATCAGGAAAAATAAAACAAAATCGTTTTTTCGCTCTACTGTAAAATTTGGCAAAAAGCAGATACTTGATTTCTGCATAGGGCAGCCGAAGTGTCTATATAGTACAATAGTTTTCAGTAGATAGTTACCTATCTATTTCTAATACCAACATTTTACCAAGATTTATTTTTGTTCCTTGATTTCAACTTTGATGATACTTAAGGAGCAAATAAATTCACGGCCATAATTCTGTTTGAATTTGAAAGGAAGCAATGGCACATGGAGAAAGCCATTCGGATAACATTACGGACGACAGCATCAGGACATACGTCTGCTCATGTCATTACGTCAGCGAACAAAGCATTACAAACGTGCGCGCGGTTTGTTAAGGTGGTAGACGGATTATGACGTCATCTCGAGTGCTCACTGGCGCGGGGCGGGCCGATAAGGACGATACATACGGCCGGATAACGATGACAACCTTAGAAAAGCTTGTTTTATAAGTTTTGAAGGCCAACTGCCCGATCCGGGTATTGCTTTTTAGATTTCAGACCTATCGGTGCTCGATGCGATGGCGCGGGGCGGGCCGATAAGGACGATACATACGGCCGGATAATGATGACAACCTTAGAAAAGCGACATCCTAGATGGCTCAAGGGCAACACCGGTGTGAGAGCTCAAGGGTATCGAGGTACACTGTACATCTCTTTCTATCCAGTGGCTGCTAAGCGACTGTTAACTTGCGTCTCACTTCCATCCCAGGCAAATAAATGACCACTCATGGACGACCAGCCAAGGAAAGCCAGAGGTGGAGAGTCCTGTGCCATGCACCCACTGGTATTGCTACTCCTCAGCAGCTCGCCACAAACTGCCCTGCGTTGACTGATTTCACTGATAAAAACCAGTGGACGATGGGGTCGTCACCTATGCCGGCAATTATTATTATATCCGTTTATGTAATTTAAGCCTATTCGATTCTAGGTGAGCGGCATTTGACGAAGTCGTGTACGGGGTAATACGAGTACAGTCAACTAATTAGAACCCTAAGCCACTCTACAACCATGTCAAAATGACAAGCAGTAAGAGATTTCTTACAACCTGATTTATAACGTCACTATGACATAGTTCTACAGTGGCCTAGGGTTCTAATTGGTTCACTGTACCTACCTAAAGTATAGGTAGGTACAAGATAATTATGTTGATGATATATATTGGAATGGAACCACATAAATTAAGACATAATTATGATCTCAACTGGTTTCTTACAAAGGATATAAACTCTTCGATCGCAACTAGTTACGAACTGACGGTTTCGTACGCGGTCGAAAGAAACGCTTTAGTTGCTGCCCAATGTATCCACCTGTGTGTATCCCCTCCAAATAGATGATGACTGAAATAACTCCATGTGTTAAAGCGCGTCGTTTGTCTCGCTCTGGCGAAGCTATCCGTCTCGCCGATAACGAAAACGTATAGCTATTACAAGAGATTTATAGAGTGCGTTATGGGGGCTATTATATTGACCGTATATCGGGTAGTTAATGGGGGCGTATTAACTATCTGATATCTGAACCACTTCAGGCACTGCGGATGTTTAAGACTAGAAATAAATATTTATTTCTAGTTTTTGCCCGCGGCTACGCTCGCGTTAAATTTTACCCCTACTTCATACAACCCCCCCCCGTTTGAAAAATGTGTGTGGGGGGGGGGGGATAGAAAGAGACAAAAAGTAGGTAGCCTATGTCACTCTCCATCCTTTAACTTTTATTATCTCCATTAAAAAAAAATAAGTCAATTCGTAGCTCCGTTATGCCGTGAAAGACAGACAAACAGACACACACACAACCTGTACCGTTATTTTATAAAATGAATTATCCTAAATAACATAAAAGTTAGCGTCAAGTATTTGACGGCACGGCACATGTCAAAATACATAATATTAAAAAACAATAAAGGTCATGGTACGCTTTTTATGGGATAGGAGGCAAACGAGCAGACAGGTCGCCTGATGGTAAGCGATCACTGCCGCCTATGGACACCCGACACACCAGAAGTGTTGGAGGTGTGTTGCCGGTCCGGAAATACCGCAGGCGACAATTCATTCCACAGTTTAGCTGTGCGGGGCAGGAAGTTTCAGCCATTGCATTTTATTAAGAATTTAGTTATAGTTAGGAGACTAGTTTCATAAAGAAATTAACATGAAGGATCTTCTTAAAATAAACGGACATAATAACCTAACCACAAAATTAAAATTTTGAAAAAAGCTCCGACCGCGACATACTACGAGTAGACCGATTTTCATGAAACATGGCTAATAACACTCCCGACTTACTCAGCTTTCAGACAAAAAAAAACTAAATCCAAATCGGTTAATCCGTTCGGGAGCTACGATGCCACAGACAGACACACACACAGACAGAAGACAAACAGACAGACAGATAGACAGACAGACAAACAGACAGACACGTCAAAGTTATAACACCCCGTCGTTTTTGCGTCGGGGGTTAAAAACACATTGTATAGAGCCCCATGCATTCCAGATTTCTTGTATTTCCAAACAGACTGCAACATCAATGTTTAACCCTTAAATGCATGAATTTTTAACCGACTTCAAAAAAGGAGGAGGTTCTCAATTCGACTGAATTTTTTTTTTTTTTTTTGTATGTATGTTACTCAATATCTCCGAGGATCGTAGACCGATTTTCAAATTTTTTTTTTTTTATCGAACCGGTATAACCCCGAGATGGTCCCATTGGTACCAAGTCAGGGTCTGATGATGGTATCCTGGAGAAATCGAGGGAACTCTTCAAATGTTATAGGCACATGTAATGTTTTTAGTCTATTTTTCAAAGGTACACCAGTATTTTTGTTCGGGCAACACCGACCAGGTCAAACGTCAAGTTAAAGCTGCATATTTCAATAATGTGTTTTAATTATTAAAAATGTAAAATATTAGGAATTACAGTGATAAATGGATGTACCACATCCTAATTAAAGTGTGAAAGTGTTATCATAAGTTTTCATGCAGCCTGTGAAGCCAAATATTGACGACAAAAGTACGACAACTGTCAACGGAGTAACGTTCAAGATTTAAAATTACACCGTATTTAGTGGTGTTTTTTTGGAAGATATTTACAGATGAGTATTGCTTACTTAATATTTAAGTGTAGTTTTACAGTGTATTTGTATTGAACTAGTAACTGTTATAGGTTATTTTTGTGTTTTATGTTTCTAAACACTTGATCTACATAATAGTATTTTAACTTCCCATATTTATATTTTCTTTGTTAAACCAACTCAAACTAATAAAACCTTACTCACTGGTATCCCGTGTAACTTGCAACAAAGTGAATTACAAAGTTTGTTATATGAAATCTTGTTATTATCAAGGCAGTGATTCCATATTCTTGTTATCTTAGTTACAATATATTCTGTCAAAGCCCTAATTAATATATTTTAACAATACATTTAGGCTTAAATATCTCACATGATGAATAATGTTACAGAACAAACTACTAAGATGACAACACGTCGGGATGTGATAATGGCTAGAATGAAGCAACTACAGGAAGAACTTAAATTAGCTAATGAGTTCAACAAAAAGCTCCTTCAGGAACAGGAGGAGAGTGAGCAGGAGATTGAGCGTGTTGTAAGAACATACACAAGCCTCAAAAATCAGCTAGCCAATCAAGATGTCGAGTATGAAGACCTGCAAGGACAACGAGATGAACTCCAGGCAGTTGTAGAAAGGTTCCAGCATTGCCAAGAGATACATGAGCAGGCATTACAACGCATCCGGGACCTCGAGCAGCAACTGCAGGAGTCGGATTCAAAACGGTATTGCAAGTATTGCTCCGGGAACTCCGCTCCGGCTGAAAACAATTTAAGTATATTTGCTGAATTTAATAGCTTCGATTTAGATGTGGTTCATGACAGTGCACCGTGCTCCCCAATGAAGGACCATGTAGATTTAAAGGAGTCTGTGCACTTAGAGGGCGGCAGTGATCCCAGAGTGACATTGAAGGGGTCAAATAAAATTAAAAAATACTTAAAGTTAAGCAAATTTATAAAGAAATCAAAGCTTTTAGTTAAACGACAAAATTCTATGTTTAAGACAATACAGTCCAGATGTAACAGTGTCGCCTTAAGCGATGAACTTCTAAATTGTCAACACCGACTCGACCTGACAGCACAGGAGTTGAACAGTCGCTCCGATGAATTGTACAAATTAGAATCAAAACTGAAAGACCTGAATAATAGATATGAATTGACAAGTAAAGCATTACACGAGTACATATATTTTATGAATAATGTTCTAGATCCATCGAGCGGGTACCCGGTGTGCATGGACTCGCCTGCGCCTGCTCGGCGGCGCCCCGCCGCGCCGCACTCGCCGGCGCTCCGTGCCGCGCTGGCGGCGCCGGGGTCGCCCGCGCTGCGTGCCTTGTTCGCGCCGCGCCCGAGCCCCGCGCCCGCGCCCGCGCCCGCGCCCGCGCCCTCTCCGCGCCGCGAGCCCGAGCCCGCCGCCCGCCGCCCTGTCCCGCCGAGCCCCGCCGTCGCCGCGCCGGCTCCGTCGCCGCCGAGCCTCCTGCGGCTGGCTCTCGAGCGGCTGACCGTCGAGCCTGAGCCGCGGTCGCCGGCCCCGACACCGTCGAGCCTCCTGCGGCTGGCTCTGGAGCGGCTGACCGTCGAGCCTGAGCCTCGGCCGCCGGCCCCGTCGCCGGCGCGCGCGTCGAGCGCGGCGCCCGCCCCGGCGCCCGGCGCTCCGCGCGCTCGGAGCCGGGACCCTCCGCGGTCGACGGTCATCTATTCTGACGCAATCGGGGCCGGCCTCGGCGTGCTGCTGGGTGAATGTCTCCGGCAAAGTGTAACAAATGTGTGTTTGCGTGGTGCCTCCGTCGAATCGGTCGTGCGCCGCCTGGCGAGGGACAAGTTTGACAGTGGCACCACTCTGATTATACACCTCGGCGATAGTGTGGGTGTGAAGAGATCTCACGTGGGATCCCTCATACGCACGCTGTCCGACATTGAGCGACATGGAATTTATAAAATTATTTTATGCTCTTTTCCGTATTCCGACTCTGTTTCCCATGAGCACAACGTTAGAGTGTCGGAGTTAAATTCCATGTTGTACAATGCGACTTGTTACGAAAGCGCTTACCATTTTATTGATCTGAACATTATGTATAAAAGAAATAATTACCGTTTTAGACTAAGAGATAATAATTTGAATGTACCACGGAATTGTAAAGTGACGACAGCAAAATTACTAGCTTACAACGTAGAACCGGGGTTTTTTGACATTTCGGCCAGTGGCAACGGTGCCGGCCGCGCGGCGAGCGCCGGCGCGTGCGCAGCCTCCCCGCGGGCCGCCCACAGCATTTAAACTGACGGCTGAGACAGCGGAGAGGCCCCGTGAGCTTAGGTTAGTTCACCAAAACCTACAGGGCTTCTCCAGCAAAGAGTTAGAGGTGGTTCTTTTCTTAGAATTACAATATATTGATGTCATGTGCGTTACGGAGCACTGGCTCAAAGAATATGAATTATTAGTATTTAATATCTGTAATTATGACATAATTAGCTCGTTCAGTAGAAAGTCCGCCATTCACGGGGGATCATTGATTATAGTAAAAAATAAATTTAAATGTAAAGAAAGAAATGACATAGTTAAACTTTCTACTGAGCGAACTATAGAAATATCATGTATAGAATTGGAGGATCACATTATAATGTGCGTCTACAGACCACCTTCGGCGGATTTTAGCGTTTTTGAGTCTGTGATGGAAGATGCGTTGAGACGAGTGTTTGTTAGCAGTAAGAAGATAATAATTTGTGGGGACTTTAATGTTAATATACTAGATCCCACGCATGGACACACAGTTAGATTCTTAAATCTTTTTCAGTCTTTTGACTTGTTTCCGCTTTTCCACGAGCCCACAAGAATTACAGCCAGTACGGCGACTTGTTTGGATAATATATTCTGTAATTGTGAAGTTGAAAAGAAAGATGTCTTTAGTTGTTTCAGCTCTGATCACTGTGGTCAGAAAGCTTATTTCCAAGTCAACATTGTAAAACAACAGCAAGCGATTACGTATAGGCCTATCACTGCTAGCCGAATGGATAAGTTTAGAGAATCTATTATATCGCAGGTACCTACTTTGACAGGTATAAGCAAGCAAGATCCTGATACATTATACGGGGAACTGTCGAGTGTCATCCACGACGTCCACAAGAATATTTTTAAGACGAAGACTGTACAGCAAGGCCAATTGAAGTCAAAGTTTAGTGACTGGGCCACCGTCGGTATCCACAGAAGCAGGAAGAGATTGTATGACCTGTATGAAATGAGGAATTTTAACCATGATGAAAATTTTACTGAATATGTAAGGAGGTATTCAAAAGTGTTTAAGAAAGTTTGCGCCGCGGCTAAGTCTGCATTCTTAAGCAAGAAGGTCAGGTCGGCAGACAATAAAATAAAAGCTACCTGGAATATGATAAACGCTGAAACCGGGAAGACGAAACCCCGTGATGGCCATTACACACTAAAAGTTCAAGACCAAGTATTGTCTGCAGACGACGATGTTGCTGGCGCCTTTCAACACTTTTTCACCAACATAGCCACTGATACTACACGGAATTTAAACTCCTCTGTAGTTAAGGCAGGTCTCTACTTGGACAATTACAATGTTAAGAAATGCAGCATGGAATTATATTTCCAATTTACTGACCCCGAAGAGATTATTAAAACTTTCAAGTCCTTAAAAGTTAAAAACAGTGAGGACATTTGGGGGATATCTGTGAAAGTCGTGTATTCAATTATTGACGTCGTGGCACCTTATCTAGCCGATGTGTTTAACGCTTGTGTTAGGGAATGTGTGTTTCCCAATCTGATGAAGTATAGTAAGGTTATTCCTCTGTTTAAATCAGGCAGCAAGGATGACCTTGGAAATTTTAGACCAATTTCCATACTTCCCGTTCTCAGCAAAGTGTTTGAGAAAATTATATTGAACCAGTTGCTTCGACATTTTAACACGAATGGATTACTTCAGCATCAGCAATTTGGTTTTACACGAGGTCGTTCGACGACAGATGCTGCCTCTGTGCTAATCAAGCACATATACGATGCCTGGGAACTCTCGTTAGATGCTATCGGTATTTTCTGCGATCTCTCCAAAGCTTTCGATTGTGTGGAGCACGACACACTACTACACAAGCTGAAGCACTACGGTCTATCCTCTAAAGCTTTACAGCTTGTTGAATCTTACTTAAACGAAAGAACCCAGAAAGTGGTTGTAAATGGTACTGAATCTAACGGTACAACTGTAAAGCTTGGAGTACCACAGGGTTCTATTCTGGGACCTTTTCTTTTCCTTGTGTATATAAATGATTTGCCATGTCTTGTAAAGAACAAATGTGAGATAGTCTTATTTGCTGATGATACTTCACTAATTTTCAAAGTTGATAGGCAACTGAGTGACTATAGCCATGTGAATGAAACTTTGAAGGAGGTACTAGAATAGTTTACAGCAAATAACTTGCTCCTTAATGCCAAGAAGACGAAATGTGTTAAATTCTCTTTACCCAATGTAAGGAAGACAGATACTACCATCACGCTGAATGGCGAAAACCTGGACCTTGTCGAGAATACGCTCTTTCTTGGTCTTACTTTAGATTGCAATCTGCAATGGGGTCCTCATATATCTGCCCTAGCAAAAAGGTTGAGCTCTGCCGCGTATGCCGTAAGGAGAATTAGGCAATTAACTGATGTGGAGACAGCTCGCCTAGTTTATTTCAGTTACTTTCATAGTGTTATGTCTTACGGCATATTGGCCTGGGGAAAAGCAGCAGATATTCAAACCATCTTCGTTCTCCAGAAACGGGCAATACGATCTATCTACAACATGGCGTCACGTGACTCACTGAAGGAACGCTTTAAGGAGATAGACATCCTTACAGTAGCTTCACAATACATACTAGATGTGATAATGTATACTCATAAGAATATAGAGTCCTTTAAGAAACTGTCAGATATTCATAGTTATAATACACGGAACAAACATAAGCTAGCGGTTTCCAAGTTTCGTCTACAGAAAGTGAAGAAATCGTTCCTGGGAAACTGTGTAACATTTTATAATAAGGTACCCTTAGAGGCATGGGATCTGCCCTTTACTTCATTCAAGAAGTACATAAAAAGTGCACTTCTCAAAAAGGGGTACTACAAAATTGATGATTACCTGGGAGATACTACACCATGGCCGACTATCCAGGCTCAAAATCTGTCATAGTTTTGCTAGCAGTGTCCCGGGAGACATTGTGTCATGCTTAAGGCGCTGTTGCTACTGGCTGTTTAAATTATTGATCCTTATTATTGTATAATTATAATTTGGTATATATATATATTGACTTGTTGAGTACATACTAGTTATGTATTCTGTAGAATTAGTTGGAGATTGCTAGCTTAACAGTCTCTTGACGTGAAATTTGTATTTCATACGCATTTTTTTTTTCTATTTCTAGTTCTTTTGACACTTGGAGAACCTTTACACCTCCAAATTTTTATTTTTTATTATATCCCATTAATTATAATTGACTGTGGGGACCTTTTACATCTCCCAAGATCTTGTTTTCAATTAAGTCAATTTAAACTATGTAACATACAAGCACGGAATGTTGTGTCTTACATCTAGGTATACCGTATTCACTTATTATTGGAATATTTAATACAGCCCGGACAGCTTGAACATGTCATGCTCGCTAAAAAGTCTTTGCTTACGGTGACGTCGTTGATCGGGTCGCCACCTTCCCGAATGAAGGTTGAGGGAGGCGATGGCTGAGATGCGCGCCATATTCGTGAACGGGTGCTGTTTGTGAAGACCGGTCTGTTTCAGCTAATAGGGGCTATGCTATTCTATGTAACATTAATTTTGAATGAGATTACGTTGAGGCACTCTGTTCGGTCCTTGTTTGTTTATTTTTCTTTCTGACTCATGGAGACCATATACATCTCCAAGGAAAAAAGTAGATTAAGTATACATATATTTTTTTTTCCTTTGCTTAAGACAACAAGAGTCTTTTACAACTCTAAAGTTATTTTAGTTATTCGGTTTTTTTCTTCATGTATAATTTTTTTAGATGTACTTTGACACTTAGAGACTCTATACATCTCTAACATCTCTTATTAATAATCATAATAGCTTTGTACTTTGTATAATTTCTTGTGTTAATATTTTTTTTTATGAATACTTTTGCTTATTAAATTGTATCTTGTTTTTTTTAATGCATGTTAAATATAAGATGTAATGTTTTGAAAAGAAGTGGCCCGCCGAGTTTCTTGCCGGTCCCATAGTGGATACCCTCCTCCAACTGAGGGGGGACTGAAATCTTCTCGAGGCTGAGGCGTAGGGTTAGAGCCGGCGTAGTTTTATTTGACGTTCATAAGCGCATTGTAATATGCCTACTTGGAAAATAAATATTTCATTTCATTTCATTTACGTCTGATGGTAATAATTTTATGTGGCTGAGCTGATGATGGAAGGTCAACTCCTCAATGGTTAGGAGTTAAAGGATAATTCTTTCACTACTGTACATGTATTCGGACTGATACATATAATATCACTAGGAACCACTAAAAATCAACAAATAAATAAACTTTTTAACAAAAAATAAAACCGCCTTCAAAAATAAGCGCGTTACAAAACACGGAGAAACTAAAAAGCCAAAAATAATAAACCTTTCAATTCAGATTTCTTATCGTATTGCAATAAGCTAAACATCCAAATTATAAACAAATCAATTATTTTTGGAGTCGGTACCAGCCTGTGAATGGTTGGGTGGGGCAAACAGGCAATAGCAAGGCGACGAACAGGTCTGGTACCGACTACAAAAATAATTGATTTGTTTATAATTTGGATGTTTAGCTTATTGCAATACGATAAGAAATCTGAATTGAAAGGTTTATTATTTTTGGCTTTTTAGTTTCTCCGTGTTTTGTAACGCGCTTATTTTTGAAGGCGGTTTTATTTTTTTTCTTTTAACGAGATATGAATAGGTATATGTGATAGACAATGGTTTTCTGACTCTGGGAAAAATAATAAAAAAAATATTTATGATCGATTTTTATACTAAATCAGTGTTAGAAGTTAAATAGGCCAAATCTTATTTAAGTATTGCAATTCAGCGAGGAGATGCTGCCAGCATCTTGGGCACTATGCCTCAGGGGCCCTTCTTAGATTTAGATTTTTAGTTTAATTTTTATTTTTAATCGGTTGATATTTATTGTATGGAATTTTTATTTAAGTGTTTTGAATAAATAAAATACAAATTTATATAAATATATCGTTATTGGTAAGTTTTATTCAAAAAAATGACTACAATTAAAAAGGTACACTAATTGTGAAACCCCTGTGATAAAATGTTTAAACATAAACTAATTATTAACTTCGAAAAAAACAGCCTAAACCACATACTAAAAATCGCCATCATCCTGTTTTTTTACACTTTTCCGCCATTTCAACTTAATCCTTAAATAACAAATAGTAAATCATTATATTAATTAATTTATTTAATTGTTTATTAAATAGTAATAAATAATGAATAATAATTAAGCAATAAATGTGATTGTGGATAGCTACATATCGAGCCACGGGGCATCAAATATATGATATAAAGGTTAAAGTTCCATTTTCTTTACTGAACACAACTTAAAATCCGAATCAAAATATTCGTCATGTAATTATGGCGCTGTGACGTCATTGTGCTGTAAATAGGACGGTCCTATAGGACAGTATATAGGACGTACTAACGAGGCCGCATTGTGTGTCTCGTTAAAACGGGACCATTAAGAAAGCCTTTATGTAGTAAATGTCGACGTGTGATTTTTTCAGTATTTTTGTTAGATTGATATTTTGTTGAGATTTTTTATTTAATACTATAACAAAAAGGTGGCAAAATATCCAGGATACTTTTGAAATTCGAACTATATTGTGCAATTTCCACAATGTTGTTGTTTCAAGGACAAATTATCTCGATTTATCGGGTTTCAACAGTAAACCCTCGATATGTCGCTCTCGCATAGGTCTCTTTAGTCATCAAAAGCGATGTATCTCGGACATTGCACCATAAATCGTCTGAAATAGACGCTAAGGCCAGTAGTAGTAGTAGTAGTAGTAGTAGTACTACTACAAACATAAATAAAAACCTAATGTCGCTTGATGGTTAAGAGTCTCTGTAACATATGGATCGTAGCTAGTTATCCCTATCTCTTTCTCGTGGCGAGACAGAGGCATACTGCGATACGATACGATCGTCGCTTATCACTTCGGCTAGGCCAGCAGATGTTTAACTTTAAATATCGCTAAACAAATGTCTGTTATTTTCAATAATACATCCTAAAGTTTATTATTTTGGTCATAAATTTAATATTTGACGTCATCTGTCATAGGCCAAAAGAAAACGAAATAAATTTCTTTGCAAAAATTTCATTTTTGGCGCGAGCTTTTATCGCCGACTGTACCTTTCTTTCAACAGCCGTATACTGCTCTCCGAGACGGTTCTAAAAACCCCTTACTCGATGGGGATACGACTTTTCATAACAGAGTTCCTATAACCTTTCTGCTCCATCATCAGATCACCTCTATATTGCATTGTCACGTGATTTACATGTGTGTGCAAAATTTCAGCTCAATCGGAAACCGGGAAGTGGGTCAAATTTAGCTTCTACGTTTTGACGCACACTTACATAAACAAGGCAAGTTCAATAAAAGCTTGTAAAAACTACAGAATGCTATAGCAGTCGTGTCCGCGAATGTGTTAAGTTTACATGCACTCGAGCCACCTTTAGGTCAGCAATTCCCGTCAACTATGTACAATGACACGTCAGCAAATTTTAATTGATCCTATTTTGTTACCAACATTTAGTAATATAATTCGACTTTCGTAAGATATATACAGGATAATTGTTATAATTAAGAAAATATAGATACTTAGAGAATCTTAATGACGAAATAAAACTTAATAAAATCTCAATTCATCAACAAAGTCTTGGTAACAAAATAGGAATTAATAAAAACAAATTTAACTTTTCCCTTAATTTTTGTACAAACTTTTCGAGAACTGCTGAGGTACAAAAATATGCACAAATAACTGATACTTCAACTATATAGAGGTGCATAAACAAAACTGTCAAAACCCTTCCAACTAACCTTTCACGACAAACTAAGTACATAAGCGTGGCTGAATTAATGCCCAAATTGCTGCCCTTTCAAGGGCCCACAATTTCTCACTGAAAATTAAGGCTTTCAGGTGAAAATTGCGTTGGGCGGCAGTGAGCTGAATTTAATCACGCCGCCGAGAGATGGCGCTATAAATAAAGATGTAAACTAGGAGAGAAAATTTAAATTTTTTGCTGAAACAAAGAGCTGAGAAGTGCATTTATAAAAATATTTTTTGAAATTATTTAGGATCGTATAAATAATAAAAATTATGAATTTTAATAAAACTAAGTATAACACTAGTTCTCGCGCTTTGTACACATATTTAAAGTCACATACAGGTCGAACGCGATTAATTAAAATTATTTTACCCTTTTCCCCAACGTTTCGGCCAGGTTGCACTGGCCGTGGTCGCGGAAGACTGACGTTCCAGCAAAGTGTCACCGGAGATGTAATCACCACAAAACCACCCGATATTAATTTATATAAATGTTCGGGGTAGACAAATAAATATAATCTACCCGCTTTTTTTAATAAAACTAGTGATAAAATAAATATTTACACACATTGTTATGATAACTGTGAACCGAAACAAAAGCAAATCAGCAACGTAAACACTTATTAAATAGGCCATTTAATCCGCTCCACACAACATGGCGACCGTGACAGGACTCAATCCCTAGTAGTAGTAGTAGTTAGACTACCCTACCCAGCCACTCAAAAGCAAATAGAAATTTAGTAATAAAAACTATGTTATGATGACCAAAAATTACCGGAAATATATCCTGAAGTACGGCGCGGTTGACAGTCATTTGTCGGGCATGTCGCCGTCCCGGAGAGTTACTCAGGCATATCATCTCCGATTGTTTTCGTCTTGCTAACGGTGAATACTTGAACAGACATAATCTCGTAGCCAGGATTATTCACCAGCAACTTGCTGCCTACGGCCTTGTGTACTGCAAAGTACCGTACTGTAAGTACTTACCTGCGCCAGTTGGTCGATCTATTATCACTGACAGGACTATTGTAGCCAATAAGCCTGACATTGTGATAATAGATAGACATCATCATCTCGTGAAAGCCGAGAAGGACAAGTCCAGTAACCTGGACTGTCCTTACTTGTTTATATGTCTTGTATAATGTGTTTTTACATTTTATTTTTATATACATGTTGCCACGTGTCTGGGGGTCGAGGGTCTTGGGCAGGTAGAGGAGAGAAAAGATGCTGCTCGTTTCAGGTCTATATTCAAAGTGAATGTACTTATTTTAATACTACAGTTTTAATGGATTAGCATGACAAATTATGTTTGATAATACCGCCATCTATCGGCGGTATTGGGAACTACAAGACTATCTTAATGACATATCGACTGGGAGCATGTGATCCGTGAGGTACAAGCCATCTAGAATTCAGACTAGTATGTTAAAGTAATCATAGATGGCGCTGTCAACAGATGACAAGTTGACAATACATATTGTAAAAAACCCTAGCCTAGACAGTTGAAATAAATACTAAGAAAAATATTTTTATTTCCTAGTTGTGTTATGAAAATACATATTCACATGAGAGTATCAAAAGGGTCTTTTTGTTTTGGTTGCGACTCCAGAAAAGATGGGTCCCTAAGATTTACCAAATTCCGGTTCACTGTACACCTTTAAACTTCACAAATTATTTACTAAATGAAGTCTTTCAGGAACATCCGTCGAGCGACTGTGAAAGGAATTTAATCACGGCACGATTCCGAAAATGACGTTGGAACGGTATAAATGAAGATAATATTATTATAATGCTTTAAACTCAAACTAAGAGAAGAAAATTAGACCAACCTATGGCCTATTTAATAACAGTTATAGCTTATTCCATCGTCCCTATTCTACCATCGGACTCTTGGACGCACGGCCGGTTTCCATCCTTAGGTACTGGAAGATATTCAGCGAATTCGCAAAAAGCGTTTTGCTTTTTTTTTTCTTATGCGCACTGCCAAGGAGTGGAATGCCTTGTCGGCGGCTATATTTCCGAGCTCATATACCCGGCAACCTTCAAATCAGGAGTGAACAGGCATCTTCTATGTGAGATCACTGCATCGTAGGCCACGTCTTTGCCTTTGGCTAGTCTATGGCCAAGAGTAAATAAGCTCATTTATAATATAATATATAAAAAAAAAAAATTATGTAAAAACAAAAAAAAATATATATTTGCCAGTCGCTTTTCGGTGAAGGAAAACATCGTGAAGAAACCGGACTAATTCCAATAAGGCCTAGTTACCCTTTGGCTTGGAAGGTCAGATGGCAGTCGCTTTCGTAAAACTAGTGCCAACGCCAAATCTTGGGATCAATTGTCAAAGCGGACCCAAGGCTCCCATGAGCCGTGGAAAATGCCAGGATAACGCAAGGAGGGTGCTGAATTATGAAAGAAAAAGTTTCAAAGGATAGCTTGAATAGCTTCTAGTGCCTGAGGCTGGAATCGAATCAACGTACTCTGCAATCGCGGCAGGTGCCTGTTTCTGCTTGGCCACCCAGGTCACGGTTACGTAGATCGAAATTGTGAGTGAGAATGAGTAACCTACTATACAAGGACTAGTAGCGCCCTCTGAAATATTTTCAATAGAAGCATATCTAGATTAAATATAAGAAGATCATACCATCCCATACATTAAAATGCGACCGCCTAAGAACGCGAACACAGTACACCACACATAGATGGCGCTATAAAAAATGTCTTGTAGCTTTCGATTATACTTGTAGATGGCGTTAAGTGTCACTTTTGACATAGATTTACCTGTTACTCGAAAGTGCCATTTAAAGCCAATTTAATCTATGATAGAAGATAATTAACTTGAGTCGTAATATTCATACCATATCATAATATTCATAATAAATAAAAAATTTAAGACTGGATAAAATTTGTTTTATCTCCATCCATTATTCATATTCTTCATTAAATCCGCCATAAAACTACAAAGTCATTGTGCGCTAAGTGATTTCCATATCGCTAAGGATTTAAGACAGAATCCAAACAGACTGTTAAATATTCTGAACACGTTGTGTGTTGAGCGTCTTTTTCAGCTCGCGGTGTGCGCAGTGACAGATTATAACAGTAGTCCAAACCAAATTCATTTTTGATGAAGCGAGAGAAGTATGAAACTGGTTAGATTAGTTTGAAGGTTAGGTTAGTAGAAAGTAAGAAAGATAGGGGGATAATAGTAATTTGAAGCTGAATCAGGGAGCGGTACAGTAAACTTACAATGGAATGTACGTGTTATATTGTAAGCAATATTGATACATTCGATTGTACGGGACTGACAAAGCGCATACAAAAAAGCGTAGGTACCCCTGAAAGGTATGAAAATGAAATGAAAATGAAAAAATTTTTTTTTTGAAAATGTGTGGTGTATGGGCTTTTAAGGCTTAAAACTAGATGGCGCTGTTTCGCAGCCTGCAAGGGGCCAAAATCATTTTTATATTTTGTAAAAGGAAATGACATAGGTATTTCTTTATTTTGATATTATGATATCATGTCAATACACATTTGGAAAAAAAAATGAAGTTGTAGGCATCATCCATGTGTAGGTAGTTATGATAGTATAGGTGGCGTTAAAAATCGAGGTACGATTCTTAGTATAAATATTGTCAATCCTATATAAATAATCCTTGGTAGAAAAGAAAAAAAAATCTATGAAAGTGGTTCATCTGACGTCACGACACGGTACGTTTGGTTTTGAGAACAATCATATCTAATCTAAATTTTGACATCTACCGATGTGATTTTGCTGGAATTGGATGTATAGTAATTTAAGGCCGTTTCTTCACCATCATAGTAACCCCCTATTTTCCTAACTTCACTTCGATTACCTGTAACTAATACCTAGTTATCATTTCGATTTTCAAATGTAGGTATATTTTATTTTCGAGGCTGACCAGTGACCGTCCTCGTGACTGTCGCAAAATGCGCTCGAATATATTTTAGTAGGAAGAAGTACAGTAAACTTACAATGGAATGTGCGTGTTATATAAGCAATGTTGATACATTCTATTGTAAATTTGCAACCCACCTAAGTTCCAGAACACATGTTTGGCTGAAACCAATGGCCGAGAGATTCAAAGTGTCACACTGTTTGTAATATGTATACTGTGAACTGTGAGGGTCGCGCTAAAATTCTCAGTTCGAGTACATTTGCATGACAAAGCTAGCGTGTTTATATGTCCAAGATCTCTGCTCTGTTTGCCCTAAGCTGACTGAGAAAAAGACGACGCGGACACATCTGTATGTACCTATACTTACTTATACTAAAGAGGACTTAGCATTTAGAAAGAAGGAAAAAAAAGACATTTATTCAGTACAGCACACATACACAGGACAAATGGTGAAAAAATAAATAAACAGGGGGCCGATTTTTGAGTCTCACGGCGTTCGAATTCAGAAAATTATCACTGAACATAATAGGCAATTCACCGTTTTTAACCGGTATTTTAGTGACAGTGAGACTCAAAAATCAGCCCCCAGATAATAAAAACAAATACACAAAAACATCCTAAGAAAATTATATAACTACACAGAAACAGAAAATTGCACTTGTCTTTGGCTTTGACTCAGCATGTTGTTGCAAAACGCAGGCGAGGCGAATTCCAACGCTGTTATTCTGCCAATGCCTAAGGGAGTGACTTTTTTGTTTAAATAAAGTAAACCAAGAAATGACAAATAGTAAAAGTGTAAACTGGATATAGTAAATAATTACTGTCAAAGTCATCATCATCATCCTGTCCCGGCCGGTTTCGGCCTCGGCGACTGGGTTTGTACCGGTTAGTGAAAGCGACGGTCGTGGGCTCTCAGGTGACTGGCGTAGCCTATTTTTGCTGTGAATGTGCGACCACACTCACAGCAGGTCAGCACACCTCCAACGGAATTATAATTTGTGACCGCAGGTGGTCGAGTCTTTAACTCGTCGCGTTTCGCATCTAGATCCACTCGCCTCTGAACACAGCAGGTCAGCACCCCTCTAACGGAATTATAATTTGTGACCGCAGGTGGTCGAGCCTTTAACTCGTCGCGTTTCGCATCTAGATCCACTCGCCTCTGAACTTCAAAGGCTTGCACTTTTTCTCTCACTGTCAAAGTAAAAGGTGTAAGGTATGTAACTGGTCCTTTTTTTCCATGTTTTATAATGTTTTTTTAATATTGGGGGACACCTTACACAGATCAACTTAGCCCCAAACTAAGCAAAGCTTGTACTATGGGTGCTAAGCGACGATATACATACTTAAATAGATAAATACATACGTATATACATAGAAAACATCCATGACTCAGGAACAAATATCTGTGCTCATCACACAAATAAATGCCCTTACCGGGATTTGAACCTGGGACCGCGGCTCAGCAGGCAGGGTCACTACCGACTGAGCCAGACCGGTCGTCGATGATGTTTGCATTATTAAATAGTGCCCACCGGTTATATGGTAGGCGTGTTCAGTGGATACATGTAGAACTCAACATCATAGTTAACTTAATGGAAAAAATGTATCAGTTACAATTGCCCCCAGTCGAGATTAGCCCCGATGTATCTTAATATGTTAAAATTGTCAAATATTAATATTAGTGCCATCTATATAAGAATTATTTCGATGGTTCCAAAGTATGTTTATCTTTTTTATTAGACTATCTGTCTATATTATATGCCTTTGATCATATGATCAAAATAACTACATATAGGTATATACCTATATGTAGTTACTATCATGTTTCCGAATGACCTTTAAAAGACGCACATGTATTATGACGCTTTCACTCAATTTTACTGAATAAATAAGTAAAATTCCGACTCCAACATATTTTTTCACAAAACATAAAAAATAGTTGCACATTTGCAAACACTACTACAAACTTTGTTAACAAAGGCTCCAAAATTAACTGCAATACATCAAAACTCGATACAATTTGTACACACGAGCAACGGCTATCAAAGTTACGAATTCATACCGCAACTTTTAACAAAACGTTTAACTGTTAACGTTTGTTCGGTACAGTTTTGTTAAACGAGTCTTTGATGCTGTGGTTGGTAGCTGCGGAAGAGGCGGTGATGATTAGCCGAAATTGAATTTCATTTCGCCGAAACTCATTTTTCTTTCGCCGAAACCAATTTCAATTTTCAGAAAATAAAGGAATGGCATTATAGAAGAGTAGTTAAGTAAAGGAGCGTTTTATAAGTAAATTCACAGGGCACTGGATAATCTTAATCAGGCGAAAATTGGTACTTGTTTTACGTTTAACTGTTAAAGTTTGTTCGGTACAGTTTTGTTAAACGACTCTTTGGTGCTGCTGTTGGTAGCTGCGTAAAAAGCGGTGATGTTTAGCCGAAATTGAATTTCGTTTTGCCGAAACTTATATTTGTTTCGCCAAAACTTATTTCAATGTTCTTATTTCAATAATGGAATGATGGCATTATAGATGTGTAGTTCAGTTAAGTAAAAGAAGCATTTTCAAACGTTATTCACACGAAACGTCAAAACAAAACGTAACGAAATTCATACGGTACTTGCTTCACGTTTAACTTTTATGGTTTGTTCGGTACAGTTAACTGTGTCTTTAATGCTGTGATTAGTAGCTGCTGAAAAAGTGGTGACGTTTAGTCGAAACTTGCTTCTGTTTCTCCAAAACGTATTTTAATATTCGGTGAAAATAAATCATCAAAAATCAAGTTTATTCGTAAGCAAAAACGAGAAAGTTATTAAAAAACACACTCTATGCATAGTTTTTTTGTCTTCAAATAAGTAAAGTAAGTTGCCAGGTGATTTGGAAAGTGATTACCATCACTTAACACTGTTTGAGCCGAAATAAGTCGATTACAAATTGTCAAAGCATAAACCACACCGATCAATATGAAAAAAATCTATCAATAAATACTTGAGATAACTATTCTCTAGTAGCATTTATTCTAATTTATTAAACTCATTCATTGTATTGGTCATGAAAAACCGTTATCGCCGAAATTCATATTTGGTTATAACGCAAGTAGGTACATATAAAGCTGAAGTGGACTTTTTTCGATTATTTGTCATTTTCCACATATTTTTATTTATTTCGAAGAAAAAACACCTCGTCTTAATTTTGAACTTGTAAAACAACTGAAGATTTCTTATTGTTTAGATACTTATTGCAGGTGTGGAAATGGTTTTCGCCGAAAACCAATTTTCGGCTAACTCGCCTGTCCTTATTAACAGCTGAGTTGACTGTTTGCGATAGTTTGAAGTTGTTCCGCACATGAGTTCACAAACTTTACTTTCGCAGCCATAGAAAACGCATTAAGCACTAAGATAGAACTTTCAAATTCAAACGTAAAGTGTGGGTGCTGTTCTAAAAAGTTTCGGTGATATGATATAAGTTGGGTGTTACAAAATTGTATGTTAGTTGCTCGTACAGTCTTCTGAAATACAATGTACTCGAAGGCTGCAAATAATTATTAAACAGTTTGTTTTGTGGCTTGACAAACAAAATCTTATATTTAAATAAAATGTTTGCGGCATTTGCTGATAATATAACATATATAATGCTTTATTATTATTATTTATTATTTATTATTTATTTATTAAAAAACATGTTTACATGACCTTACAGTATAACCAATGCGTCACGAAACTTAGATAACAAAAACAAAGAGAGAAAAAGACAAAAAAAGAGAACAAAAAAAAAGAAAATTAATTAATTCATTTGGGCGATGACGTCACAGCGTGGCTCCGTTGCGTCGTTTGCCCCGGTGTAGGATTCGGCAGGTGATGTATCAATGTAAGATCGATCAAGCAATTCGGTCGGTATAACCAAGGTGACGATCATTTAAGCTACTATAGGCTAGTTTCTTATACTTAAAATAAAATATTTTATGCAGTGCACGAAATAAAGCACCACATAATTAGAAGAAAACTATGTTTAAACATGATTTCCATTTAATAAGTCAAAGAGAAAGATATAAAGTAAATAAATTGACTGTGACGTCACTCCCCAGTATTTCATAGTAATTCCATATTAGAAAATCGTTTTGACCGTTCTTAAAAAGAAGCTGATTTGACTAGTAGGAAACTAGCCTATTATACATATCGTCACTACTTTGAAAAAAACTTGTATCTTCGTCTGGCAATGAAAAGAAAATTGTAGTAAGTATGTATGGAATGTATATAGACTTACTGCGTTTTAACTTTGAGGAGAAGCATGAGATACGAGATTTTTTCAAAGTAGTTACGATATAATGAAACGCTTAACTTTCTTCTATAATTACCGCTTTGGTGGCTTATAACTATTGACAAAAGTGCGATAAATAGAGAGAAAACTATAAAACATGCAGCGTAAACTATTGGCATCTTGTTTATCCACTTTTCACCCTGATTCATCTAGACTTTAGATGTAGGGCGAAATGTTTTTAACCCCCGAAAACTGAGTTTTGTCTGAAAACTGAGTTAGTCGGGAGTGTTCTTAGCCATGTTTCATGAAAATCGGTCTACTATGTCGCAGTTGCGGTTTTTTTTAATTTTAATTTTGTCGTTAGGTATTCCTTAGTATTTTTTCGGAAACGTTCGTATTTGTCGTGCTAGTTCGGTCAACGTCAGTACCTACTTAATATACTGAGACTGACAGCATGACACGTTCGTTTTTTGTGATAATATGAAGGAAATTAGACCAACAGAAGACCAACGTAGTGGCGTATCAGGACCTTAAATAACCTAACCACAAAATTAAAATTTTGAAAAAACCCCCGACCGCGACGTAGTGGACCGATTTTCATGAAACATGGCTAAGAACACTCCCGATTAACTCAGCTTTCAAACAAAAAAAAACTAAATCGAAATCGGTTCATCCGTTCGGGAGCTACGATGCCACAGACAGACACACCCACAGACAGACAGACAAACAGACATACAGACACGTCAAAATTATAACACCCCGTCGTTTTTGCGTCGGGGCTTAAAAAAACATTTCACACTAACAAGCGGGACAAAATCTTGAGCGAATGTCTGTCAATTTTTTCCATGTTTTACAATGTTTGCATTAATAAATAGAGTGTCCACCTGTTTATATAATATGGTAGGCGTGTTCAGTGGATATATGTAGAACTCAAAATCATGAAAAGTGTAACAATGAAAAAAAAATGGATTAGTTACAATAGTATAGCTGTTAGCTATTATTTCTCCTGCGCCAACATATATGTCTCTGTTTAACCCAATGGTTGACTGGTAGAGAATGCCTTTTGGCATTAAGTCCGCCATTTGTACATGTTTCTTTAGTTGTGCAATAAAGTTTAAATAAATAAATAAATAAATAGTCTACTTGCCTCCTAGTCAAATCAGCTTCTTTTTAAGAACGGTCAAAACGAATTTGAACGACTTGCTAATATGGAATTTATATGAAATCGAATTGAGTGACGTCAACGTCAATTCAGAGACTTTATGTATATCTACCTGACTTATTAAATAGAAATTGGATTTAAAAGTAACTTCTGTCCATGTTTTTCTTACAATTATCTGATGCTTTATTTCGTGCTTGATATAAAATTTTTCATTTTAAGAACAGTCAAGTTCCCTATTGTCCCATAATCGAGATTTTACCCACTGTACCTTAAATCTTTATTTTTAACCGACTTCAAAAAAGGAGGAGGTTCTCAATTCGACTGAATGTTTTTTTTTTTTTTTTTGTATGTATGTTACTCGATATCTCCGAGAATCGTGGACCGATTTTCAAAATTTTTTTTTTTGATCGAACGGGTATAACCCCGAGATGGTCCCATTGGCACCAAGTCGGGGTCTGATGATGGGATCTTGGAGAAATCGAGGGAACTCTTCATATGTTATAGGGAACTCTTCATATGCAATAATCTGAACATCCAAATTATAAACAAATCAATTATTTTTGGAGTCGGGGCCAGTCTGCGTATGGTTGGGTGGGGCAAACAGGAAATAGCAAGGCGACGAACAGGTCTGGAACCGACTACAAAAATAATTGATTTGGTTATAATTTGGATGTTCAGATTATTGCAATCCGATAAGAAATCTGAATTCGAAGGTTTATTATTTTTGGCTTTTTAGTTTCTCCGTGTTTTGTAACACGCTTTTTTTGAAGGCGGTTTTATTTTTTGTCTTGACAATTTTGACATCAACATACTACGCGGTCTTATAATGTAACCACCAGTCAATTTCCCTGCAGTTTCTGGCCAAGCATGTTTGTCTGTCAAATACTCCACTGCTGTTAATTTATAAACTACTTGCCTCGATACTAAGTGGCGACTGATGTTATAGTGTTGTCCCTCTTTATCTCACTGGGTCTCTATTGGTATGAAAGAGATAGCAATATGACTTCAGTTGCGGCGAGTATAAATAACTGTTTACAAGCCTTTGTGCAACATCAAAGTTTACAGTCTAGGCATAGATTAAATATAAGAAGATCATACCATCCCATACATTACAATGCAACCGCCTAAGAACGCGCATACACCACACATAGATGGCGCCACAAAAAATGCCTTGTTGCCATCGATTATTTGTAGATTGGCGTTACGTGTCACTTTCAAGCCATAAATCATAAGTGACACTTAACGCCATCTATAAGGTATAATCGAAAGCTACAAGACATTTTTAGTGGAGCCATCTATGAGTGAACGCGCGTTCTTAGGCGGTCGCATTTTAATGTATGGGATGGTATGGTCTTCTTATATTTAATCTATGGTCTAGGCTTAATTAGCTTGGAACTGCACACGTCTTGAAGGTGCCTAATTAAAGACCCGAGAACATTCTACGAAGTACAGTCGAATTGCTTACCGACAGCAGGCCGAAGTTCCTTCGCTAGTCTGCAAATATTCGCTACATGTTATTTGTAAGTCCGACTGGTGAAAATGAAAATGAAATGAACATGAAATATTTATTTTTCAAGTAAGCATATTACAATGCGCATAATAATATGAACATCAAATAAAGCTACGCCGCTCTAACCCTACACCTCAGACTCGAGAAGATTTCAGTCTCGCCTCAGTTGGGAGGGGGGTAAATACCTAAATAAATATTTATTTATTTAGGTTTGCCAACAGGTGTAATACAAAGATACTTATACATTAAATTTACTTATAAGATAAGCTTGCTCGAGTATTCACCCAAATACAGGCAGGCAAGGTATCCACTATGGGACCGGCAAGAACCTCGGCGGGCCACTTCTTTTCAAAACATTACATTTTATTATTAACATGCATTAAATAACGAGATACAATGTAACATGCAAAAGTATTCATTAAAAACTATTAACAGACTAAGGTACTCCATTGAAATTAATTTCAATAAATAGCTTGATAATACGTCGTTCTTCTTCATAGAAAACATATCAAATTGTCATAGAATAAAAAAAGAAAGAAAGTAAAACGGCGCTGCCTGCAATTTGTAAGTTATTCCATATAACTTTTTTTTAATATTATGTCAAATTAGTTATATCAGCTGCTGCTAGCAGTAATATTTGATATGCCCATAAGATAACACTCCGTTACCTAACTTGAACCAGAAATTGGTAAATACACTATGTTAAACAAAACTTCCATTCGAAAAACAATTTTTTGACAAAATATCGATATTAGAATCCATACTAATATCATAAATGGGAAAGTGTGTGTGTCTGTTTGTTTGTCCGTCTTTCACGGCAAAACGGAGCGACAAATTGATGTGTTTTTATATAATATAATAGCTGCAGGGATGGAGAGTGACATAGGCTACTTTTTCTCTCTTTATAACGCGAGCGAAGCCGCGGGATTTTTCGCTAGTAACATATATATCTATAACTAATTTCATTTTGAAACAAAAATTTAAATGTGAAATACTTAGTTCATCCTTCGCTTACTAAGGGAAAACGTAAATACAGTTTATTAATATAGATGGCGCCGCATGTCCACAAAATAATAAGTCAGACAAAACCTCTCACGTGTCACGATGAACATCATCATTTGTTTTGGTGGACTAAAAACTACTAGAAATAAACAAATATAAATAAATATTGGGGACACCTTACACAGATCAACTTAGCCCCAATCTAAGCAAAGGTTGTACTATAGTGGATGCTAAAGCGACGATATACATACTTAAATAGACAAATGTTATAAGTAGGTACCTTTAAACGAGCAATTCTTGTATATATGTTTATTTATATATACCGGCGATCTCGGAAACCGCTATAACGATTTCTGAAATTTGTTATGTGGGGGTTTTTAAATGGAAGAGTGGGGGGAAATTTGCCCCCCAGTCGTAATTTTCCCGCTGTACCTTAAATCACTTTCGAAAATAAAGAAATCTTTAAATATAAATAACCATATTATTTATAGCACAAACGGACCCAGATAATATAAATATTACGTATTTATGTTTGATCAGCGTCCGTGTATACATGAATACAATATTTCCCTACGGAACGCCAACCATTTAAACATGGCCTATAAGCTCAAATACAACACTCACTATTACTCTCGCAGTCAGCTATATTTAAACGGACAACGTGCTCAGAAATATCGAAACACGCTTATATTGTCTAGGTGTTACATATTTTTGAGCACCGCGGGCGTGTCGATATATTTGACGATGATTCGTGTGATAGGGCATAGGGCTCTGTACATTCTGGTACCATAAATACTCCATGAGTTGAAAGATGATACGTGAAAATATAAAAAGAAAGAAAATGATCACATTTTAGGAGAAATTTTATATCAAAGAATATTTAAAATGAGGATAAAAGTATCTAATGTGTGCTGAATTTAATATCATGTTACAAGATCCGTTATTTTTACACGTACTTAAAGACAAAATATTCTGAGTAAAAATTCTGCTCATAGATTTAAAAAAAAAATCAAAATCAAAATCAAAAACATTTATTCAGCAAATAGGCCACAGGGGCACTTTTACACGTCACATGTACATAGGTATTTAAAAAAATATTTAAAATTGAGTTGAAATTACAATTGATACTATTATATACTAATTCTAAGTTCTAACTAAAGTTAACTCTATACAATTAATTAGAGATGTAGAAGGTCTCTAAATGTCGAATTACAACCAAGAACTACACTAAATTTTAATATAAAAAGTACAAATACAAAAAAAAAAGTCTAAAATTACTTTAGAGGTGCAAATGACTCTAAATGTCACAACTAAAAATAAAATGTATATCTACTTAATCTAATTCTCCTTAGAGATGTATATGGTCTCCATGAGTCAAAATCATATATTTAAAATATTCACTAAAAGAAAGGAAACAAACGACAACCGAACAAAGTGTCCTAATTTAATAAAAATTAGAATTAAAGTTACTAAGTTATAACAGCCCCAGTAAGCTTAAACAGACCGGTCTTCACAGACGGCACCCGTTCACGAGTATGACGCATATCTCAGCCATCGCCTCCCTCAACCTTTATTCGGGAAGGTGGCGACCCGATCAACGACGCCACCGCAGCAAAGACTTTTAAGTGTGCATGACATGTTTAAGCTGCCAGGCTAAATTAAATATTCAAATAATAAAACATAGCTGTAAGACACTATATTCTGTGCTCGTATGTTACAAAGGAAGGAAATATAGATTTATACAATAAAATTAAAGTAAGATAAACATTAAACATTAAACACATAATCTTGGAGATGTATAAGGTCTCCAAGTGTCCACAACTAAACTTAAATAAAAACAATATAATCAGACGAGAATATGTTCTCATACGTCAATTGAACACTAGTATGCTTAATTACACAATGCAGAGAAAATGAAAAAATATATACGACTTCATTCATCTATTGACAAGCAACCACCTTAAAGGCATCCCTATCATCT
This sequence comes from Leguminivora glycinivorella, assembly GCF_023078275.1. Classification (NCBI taxonomy): domain Eukaryota; kingdom Metazoa; phylum Arthropoda; class Insecta; order Lepidoptera; family Tortricidae; genus Leguminivora; species Leguminivora glycinivorella. The sequence goes on from NC_062983.1 coordinate 2,882,209, forward strand.
ATAAAATCCTTCACAGTGTAGTACGCCTTACATAACAACAAACGCTTAATGCGTGCCTTAAATTTGTCAAATGGCAAATCCACTATATCGGTTGGTACTTTGTTATAAAAACGTGTACAGTTCCCGACGAAAGACGTACCAACCTTACGGAGACGGTGGGCGGTCACAGCAAGTTTATGTTTGTTCCTTGTGTTATAGTTATGGATGTCACTGTTAAGCTTGAATTCGTGGATATTTTTCCGAACATACATAATATTTTCGTATATGTATTGAGAGGCAACGGTAAGGATGTTCACCTCTTTGAATTTTTCTCTTAAAGATGCTCGACCGCCCAATCCGTAGATTGAACGGACAGCTCGTTTTTGCAGCACAAAAATAGCCTGAATGTCTGCAGCTTTTCCCCATAACAGGATCCCATATGACATAACACTGTGGAAGTAGCTAAAGTATACCAGCCTGGCCGTCTCTACGTTTGTTAGTTGTCTGATTCGCCTTACTGCGTAAGCTGCAGAACTAAGTTTGCCAGCTAAAGTGGCTATATGTGCATGCCATTGCAGTTTTGAATCCAAAGTGACTCCAAGGAAAACCGTTCGATCTTCAAATTCCAGCGTTTCACCTTTCATTTGGATCTTACTGTTATTTACCTGCTTAACGTTCGGAAGCGCAAATCTGATGCACTTGGTTTTCTTGGCGTTTAGAAGTAAGTTATTCGCCGTAAACCAGTCTGTTATGCTAGACAGTGCATCGTTGATGTTATCGAAGCTGCTTTCCTTTCTGTCAACTTTGAATATAAGAGAAGTGTCGTCAGCAAATAACACTATATCATGTTTATCTTGCACTAGTTTCGGTAGATCATTAATGTATACTAAGAACAGGAAGGGACCGAGAATTGAACCTTGAGGCACTCCAAGTGCTACCGGTGAACCTGCTGATTGAGTCCCATTGATAACAACTCGCTGAGTTCTGTCGGAAAGGTACGATGAAACAAGGTCAAGGGCAGCAGCTTTAACCCCATAGTGGCTCAATTTTCTCTTTAAATTCTCGTGATCAACGCAATCAAAGGCCTTTGATAGATCACAGAAAATTCCAACAGCATCTTGAGCTCTTTCCCAGGCGTCAAAGATGTGTTTTAGAAGTACCACACCGGCATCAGTAGTTGAACGACCTCTGGTAAAACCAAATTGATTATTGTCAAGCAATTTATTTCTGTTAAAGTGAGACAACAGTTGATTAAGAATAAGCTTCTCAAAGACCTTACTTAGCGCTGGTAATATTGAAATAGGTCTAAAGTTGGTCGGGTCTGATTTCGTTCCTGATTTAAACAGCGGGATAATTTTGCTGTGTTTCATAATATCAGGAAAAATGCCAGTTTCAATACATCTGTTGAAAATCTCAGCTAAATAGGGTGCAATTGATTCTACTATTGAGTGTAATACTTTAACTGACAAGCCCCATAGATCTTCAGTTTTCTTTAAATTTAAAGATCTGAACGTTTTAATAACTATGGTCGGAGTAACATAAGAAAATGTGAATATTTCTGAACATTCTTCTACATTAGCTTGCAGCATTTCTTCAGCGACAATTGGCGATGAGTTAAGAGACTTTGTTGTCTCTGCCGGTATATTCGAGAAAAATCGCTCGAAGTGATCTGCCACTTCACGGTCGGAACTTACTAAAGTATCAGCAACTCGTAGGTTGTAGTGCCGTTCTTTTATTTTACGCTTTCCTGTTTCACTGCTGATCACTTGCCATGTAGTTTTAACTTTATCGCTGGAATTTAAGATCTTTTTGGATAAATAATCAGCTTTAGCGGCGACACACATCCTTTTAAAAGATTTCGAGAAATTCTTTACGTACTCTATAAATTCCGGCCTTTTATCAGTTGTTCGCAGATCATACAAATCATAGAGCCGGCGTCTCTTATCGTGAATATCCGGCGTAGCCCAGTCGCTAAATTTAACCTTGACCTTGCCCTGCATCTTCTTGGGGATGAAGCAGGCATCAAATTCCTTTTTTATACAGTTAAACAACTCAGAACTCAGACAGTCAGGGTTCTCTCGGTTACATGAAAGAAAAGGTAAGTTGTTCCTAATATTACGATTGAATGACTGTAAGCGCCTTTCGGAAATCAGTCTGCACACAGTGTCTTGTGGAATATCCTCTATCTTCCCGCCAAAAGAGGCTTTTAGTCCACAGTGGTCAGAACTCAAGGTGTTTATTACAGATTTACTAATCGCAATATCGTTACTGAAGATGTTGTCTATACATGTTGCACTGGTTGCCGTGATTCTAGTTGGTTCACAAAATAAATTTACTAAATTAAAAGATTTAAAGGTATTTAGTAACCTTCCACACAAAGGCGAATTTTCTAGCAAATTAATATTAAAATCGCCACATACAACTATAGTTTTCTGACTTCTAAAAACACGACTAAGGACTTCATCTATAACCGATTCAAATACATTATAGTCCGCCGATGGGGGCCTGTACACGCATACAACAATAAATCGTTCCAACTCGACACAAGAAAGTTCTATAACGCGTTCTACAGACAAGTCAACAATGTCTCTACGCTCTTTACTTTTTATACTATGTTTAACCATTATCAATGACCCGCCGCGAATGCAGGATCTTCTGAAGAAATAACTAACTATACTATGATTATTGTAATTAAACATAAATTCATGCCCTTTAAGCCAGTGCTCGGTTATACAGAGAATGTCAATATTCGAGGACTGTAAAAACAAATCTATTTCGAGTTCCTTGCTGGCAAAGCCTTGAATATTCTGGTGAACTAAATTTAATAACTCGGTTTCACTAAGCATACTAGCATCAATACGAGCAGAGCCGGCCGGTGCAGACGTTGTCGTAGCGGTTAGTTTAAATACAAATCACCAGGCGACTCCGTCTCGGAACCCACGCTACCGAGACATAAAGAGCTACGCGAAGTAAAACTACTAGACGCCGCCCTAGATACGACGGAGTCCTCAATATTATATGCTAACAGGTTAGCACAATCCACTAGACATCTTTTCGGTAGGTAGGTTCTGTTACAGGGCATTACAAAATCATATATAAATTTATTCGTATCAAAATACGAAATCGTACTACTATATACTGAGAGATTGTACAACAAAGAATTATAATGGTAAACTCTCTTATTCACCTTTCTCGACCTTCTGTATGGGAGCGCACACATAATTATTTTCCCTACCTCTCCCCGATCGAGCGCCGACAGAGTAGCGGACAAATTTAAAATATCGCGTTTAGTACAGTCTAAACTGTTCCCTACAAAAACTATAAGCGTCGAATCGCGGTCAAACTCGCCTGCAGAGATGCACTCGACCAAACTCGCGACGGTGGCCCCCGGGTGACAGTGGTTGATGACGCGCCGGTGGAGGCGCTCCGCCAGCAGCGCGCCCAGCCCGGCGCCCGCCTCGTCGCTGTACAGCACGGCGCGGGCGCGGGCGGCGCGCGGCGGCGGCGGGGAGCACGCCGCGGCGGCGGCCGGGGGCGGCGGGGAGGATGGCGGCGCGAGGCGGGGCGACGGCGGCGAGACGAGGGGTGGCGGCGCCGGAGCGGGCGAGACATAGGTCAGCAGCGCCAGAGCCAGCGTAGCTAGGCTGGGCGGCGACGAGGCCGGCGAGACGAGGGCCGGCGGCGATGGAGCCGGCCCGGCGATGGACGGTCGCGATGGAACCCGCTCGACGACGCCCGGCGGTGACGATGGCGGTTGAGCCGGTACTGGCGCAGGATCCCCGAAGCTCGAGACGGGGTGAAGGTCTCGGCTGGGCTCGAGCGCGGGGCTCGGGCGCGACGCGAACAGCGCTCGCAGCGCGGGCGATCCCGGCGCGGCTAGGACGGCACGCAGCGCGGGCGAACTCGGCGCGGCGGGGCGCGTCGGTGGCCGTGGTGACTCGAAGCTCAGGTTGTAGCCGCTGCCCGGTTCTAGAACATTATTCATAAAGGCTATGTACTCCTGTAAAGCTTTACTTGACAATTCATCCCTATTAGTTAAGTCTATCAACTTTAATTCTAATTTTTTTAATTCATCGGAGCGGAGATTCAGCTCCTCAGTTGTCCTGTCTAGTTGATATTGACAGTTTAAAAGTTCCTCGCTGAGGGAAACACTTTTACATTTAGATTGCACTGTCTTAAACAGTGAAGTATGACGTTTCAGCAAAAGCTTTGATTTCTTAATGAATCTGTTCAATTTCAAGTATTTTTTAATTTTATTGTTACCTTTCAATGTAACTCTAACATCACTGTGGTCCTCAAATTGCACAGAATTTTTAATATCTAAAGTTTCTATTATTGGAGAGGACACTGTACTATCAAGAACTAAATCTACATCAAAACTATTTAATTCAGCAAAAATACTCATATTATTGTCAGCGGGCACGGGGTTGCCGGAGCAATACTTGCAAATATGTTTTGATTCCGACTCCTCCAGTTGCTGTTGCAAGTCCCGGACGCGTTGTAACGCCAGCTCGTGTATATCCTGGCATTGCTGGAACCGGTTGACAATGGCCTGCAGTTCATCGCGCTGCCCTTGCAAGTCTTCATACTCAACGTCTTGGTTGGCGAGTTGATTTTTTAGTGTTGTGTTTGTTCTTACAACACGCTCAATCTCCTGTTCACTCTCTTCTTGTTCTTGAAGGAGCTTTTTGTTCAGCTCGTTGGCTGTTTTGAGCTCCTTCTGTAATTGTTGCATTTTGGCAATCAGGACGTCCCTCCTTGTAGTCATCTTGGTAGGTTGTTCTGAAGACATATTTGTAATTTGAGACAATATAGCCAATAAAATATATGTATAGGCAGTGAGAATTTGTAATTATTAACTTAATACTTGCACTTGATACACTATTCAATAATAACAATATGACTTTAATGAGGAAATCAAAATTTACTAATCTTAATTCCTAGTGTATGATAACATGTAATAGGTTTTATAATTCACTTTATTGAAAGTTTAACTGGTTTCCACTGTGTGTAGTCTTATTGTTTTTGAAGAGATTTAACAATGAACTAAGAAACACGGTAAGTTAAAACACTAAACAAGTTGTCATCAAAACATGTACAAACATAACCAAATACCTAATGACTACTAGCAATTTGAAAGATTACATGAAAACTGTATGTAAAGATTATGAAAACAATACTCATCTGTAAATATCTTCGCAGAAACACTTGTAAAACGGTGTATTTTTTAAATTTCGGACGTTACTTCGTTGACAGTTGACTTAATTTTTTGTCGTCGATTTTTGGCTTCTTACAATGCATGGACACTTGAGATAACATTTTATCACTTGAATTGCAGCATGATAGTCCCATTTATCACAATATCTTCTTATATTTTATGAAGTAACTAATTATATTACATATCGAAATACGCAGACCACATTTGACGTCTGTCACTGGCTAGTGTTGCCAGATATGAACAACTAAAATAACTTTATGGTTGTAAAAGACTCTAGATATCACAACTAAAGATAATAAATATGTATGTATGTATGTATAAACTTTATTGTACTTAAAGGAAACAAAAGAGACACAGTTACAGAGTCAGTAATATACAATGTCGCCTACATTGTGTATTATAAGACTTATCCCTTAATGGGATCTCTTCCAGTCAACCTTTGAGGAAATGAGTAGAAGCGAATTAACGATGAGTGACCAATTTAAAAATGTACAACCACTAAAAGAATTAAATGCAAATTTTGTATACACATGGTAACAAATATATACATATACAATTACATTAATACACCAATATATACATATACATATAATAATAAATAAACAAATACTCATAAAATATATATTTATATACGTACTTGGACCAAAAAGTATATGGATATTAATTCGAACCACAAAGCAAGACGACAATTTAAAAAATAGATAAAAATTAAAGAAAAAGAAAAATATATTTAATCTATCTCTTTTTCTTAGAGATGTATATGATCTCCAAGAGTCAGAAAGCAAAAATAAACAAACAAGTACCGAACAAAGTGCCTCAATGTATTCTTACTCAAAATCAAAGTCACAAGTAGATATATTTAGTATAGTATAGCCCCTATTAGCTGAAACAGACCGGTCTTCACAAACAGCACCCGTTCACGAGTATGGCGCGTATCTCAGCCATCGCCTCCTCAACCTTCATTCGGGGAAGTGGCGACCCGATCAACGACACCAACGTAAGCAAAGACTTTTATAACACAAAAATAGTTATTTTGTCATGAGTGCAAAGTTGTATTTTAACGCCGAGTGTGGAATTGAAAGGGGGGAAAATATATTTTTCCCCTCACTAGCTCGGAAACACGTGTTTTGTCCTTTAATACCAGTGAGTAAAAACGCATTTTATTCACTAGTGAGTAAAGTTATTTGACCTTGAATAAAGTCAAATTAACTGCTTTAAAATTGATAAAAGTTAACTATAGAATCCTTTCACTAGCTCGTTTTTCAATTCCACACTCGGCGTTAAAATACAACATTGCCCCCTTGTATAACAAATAACTATTTATTGTCTGATTCCATAAACATTTATTCCATAAACATCTATATCTTATACCTTTAAATGAGTAATTATTATAATATCCTTAAACGAGCAAATTCTTGTTTATGTATTTGTTTGTTGAATATATACCGGCTATCTCGGAAACTGCTCAAAAGATTTCGCTGAACTTTGTTTTCGGGGGTGAAAACAATTTCTAGCTTAGTCTTAGGTCCTGAAAAACGCGAATTCCGAGTGGAGGGTACTAATAAATTATAATTGAGTAATTATCGTCGCTTAGCCATAGTAAGGTGTCCCCAATATTTATTTATTTAATTAGAAAGTTAAGAAAAATGATATTAAAGGATGTATGACATATTCACTGCTTAGCTCCGATTGAAGCTATACGCCGTAGTCGATTGTAGAGGCAAAACGACCAACCTGTCATGATTACTCATGGTGAAAGGATTATTTTATATTGTAGATGTTTAATAGTTATTTGTTTTACAAGGGGGCAAAGTAGTTGTTTAACCGCACGTGCCAATATTGATACCTGAGCAAGCGAAAGATTCCAATAGTGAACCGCGAGCGTAGCGAGTGGTTCAAAAAGTGGAATCTTGAGCGTTGCGAGGGTATCAAGGCACGAAGGTTAAACAAACTTTGCCACCGAGTGAAACACAAAATTTTTCACCACACCAACACAAACAAAATACTGACTATAAAACATCAAACTAAATCAAATCCATCAATTTATTTGATATTTATGATTTAAAATCATCATTTATAGGTAACATCTAGCAGCCAGATTAAGACATCGAGTTAAAATTTGTATGAAATTACTTTGCCCCCTTGTGGATAAAATGCAATTTTGCTATCTGTTTTCGAAGAGCAAAGAAAGCCTTTATCAGTTGGTGTGGTGAAAAATATTTTTAATGAAAAGAAAATGATGATCTACTGTTATTTTTATCCTGAAATTCCCTGTAACTTGCATTACAATTATAAATAAATAAAATACAATAATAAATAAAATAAATATTGGGGACACCTTACACAGATCAACCTAGCCACAAACTAAGCAAAGCTACTATGGGTGCCAAGCGACGATATAAATACTTACTTATATAGATAAATACATACTTATATACATAGAAAACATCAATGACTCAGAAACAAATATCTGTGCTCATCACGCAAATAAATGCCCTTACCGGGATTCGAACCCAGGACCGCGGCTTAGCAGGCAGGGTCACTTCCGACTGAGCCAGACCGGTCGTCAAAGTAAAAGATAATTCAACTTGTGTCAATTAGAATTTGTATCAAACAGCAAGTTACTCCGAACCAAAGACCTATTATATAACTTCGTATAGACAGATAAAGTCTAAGAAAAAAACGTACCCCAAAACCATACAGAAAAAGGTACGGTGAGCTAGATGGCGATACACCTTTGGGGTACGCTCGGCTAGATGACGCTAATATTAATATTTGTCATTTTAAAACATATCAAGCTAAGATGCCCGTGTGGTGAAGGGTTTAGAATTTCACCACCCCCTTTCTCCCTGTGGGTGTCGTAGAAGGCGACTGTGGGATATCGGTTAAATTGTGGCGTAGGCGAGAGGCTGGCGACCTGTCACTGCAATGTCACAGTTTCGTTTTCTTTCAACCCCTTATTTGCTAAGAGTGGCACTGAAACCTGAGTAGTTTCATGTGCTCTGCCTACCCCTTCATAGGACACAGGCGTGATTGTATGTATGTATGTATGTATCAAGCTAAGACCAAATTGTCAAAACTGAGGTTCAAAAGTTTTAAGCCTGTGTCGAGAGATGGCAGTTTATGCACTGTGATTACACATTTTACTTTGACAGTAACTCTCTTTAATACTCATCCTCTTTGCTCCGAACCCAGCGATAATTATTATGTTAGACTCCTCACAGCATGTATCGCGCTGATAAAACTAAACAAGGGTACAACTTTGTAGACGGGGGAAAACGGTAACGCACGGGGTGAGAAGAGACGCGGGTAGCGGGTTCGTTAAACTACTTCTAGGTTTTTCAGTTCTCACACAATGCTAGGTTAGCCATACTAATATTATAAATGGGAAAGTGTGTGTGTCCGTTTGTTTGTCCATCATTCACGGCAAAACAGAGCGACGAATTGACGTGATTTTTTAAGTGGAGATAGGTGAAGGGATGGAGAGTGACGTAGGCTACTTTCTAACGCGAGCGAAGCCGCGGGCAAAAGCTAGTATGTACTACATCATAACCGTGTGATTGTAAAATAGACTCCTGAGCGTAGTAAAGGTTTCCATACATACTAAGATCGAAAATGAAATAGTACCCCTACATTACGATACAAAAGCGTATCGTCAGTTCAAAACGAGTGACGATAAATTAAAACACGGCCGAAGGGAGTGTTTTAAATCAACACGAGTTACGAATGTTCTTTTCGCAAGTGTATCGTACGACGTTTTTCAGTACAGATGGCCTTCCGATATTTCGACCTGACAATAATGAACCATACTTCTCACACCAGTGCGTAAAAAAACACCATCTGAAAATGATATTATTACATGACATAAATACCTAACGCTATTTATTATCTCTTAGGAGGAAAATTCATTATCATCGAAAACTTGAAATAAACAAATGCAGTGCAATAACATGTATTTTGTGAAAAAATCACCTTTCCGAAATTATTGTATGCAAAAATTTTTATTTCATTCCTAAAACCTGAAAGAACTCAGCAGTTCATAGGGCCTTTACAATTTCTAAATGTCTGCACCTAATTTAGCCGAATTGTAATCATTACAACCAAAAAGGAAAACCGCTCTCATTTTCCACCCTATCCTCTCCCTCAAAGCGAGCCTATCATAAAACATAAGTAAAACAGCGCCATCTGTTGCCGACCCCCCGAACTTTTATCACAACGAGCTCGCGTCACAGCTCAAACACTCCCGCCGGCCTAGCTGAAATGACAATCGTTAACGCCAGACGCCAATCGAAACGCAGTCTGTCCCTGTTGCGCCAATACGAAACCGCGATAGAGAAAGCTAGCTACGATAACGATATTTATCGTAAGCGTTTGCATGTGTTTAGCATTTGTACGTAACCCTGATAATACGGTCCGATGTCTTGATGAGTCTTAACGCTTGTTTAGAAGTTGTCCAAATTGAATTAGGGTAAGGAAAGTAAAGTTTGAAGTGTGTAGGCGACGTGTTTTGGTGTTTGCGGGTGTTATGATAAGTAATTGGATGGGGCTTTAATTTGATTTTTCTGGTAGTTTTTGTTCAAACTATTTTGGTTTATATGAACAAATACATTATTACTTCATATAGACAAATAAGTCTAAGAAAAAATGGTACCTTAATTTTTGGCTAGATGGTAAATCGTGAGGTATATTATATCCTATCTAGGTATATGTTTTTAGGGTTCCGTAGTCAACTAGGAACCCTTATAGTTTCCCCATGTCTGTCTGTCCGTCCGTCCGTCCGTCCGTCCGTCCGTCCGTCCGTCCGTCCGTCCGCGGATAATCTCAGTAACCGTAAGCACTAGAAAGCTGAAATTTGGTACCAATATGTATATCAATCACGCCAACAAAGTGCAAAAATAAAAAATGGAAAAAAATGTTTTATTAGGGTACCCCCCCTACATGTAAAGTGGGGGCTGATATTTTTTTTCATTCCAACCCCAACATGTGATATATTGTTAGATAGGTATTTAAAAATGAATAAGGGTTTACTAAGATCGTTTTTTGATAATATTAATATTTTCGGAAATAATCGCTCCTAAAGGAAAAAAAAGTGCGTCCCCCCACCTCTAACTTTTGAACCATATGTTTAAAAAATATGAAAAAAATCACAAAAGTAGAACTTTATAAAGACTTTCTAGGAAAATTGTTTTGAACTCGATAGGTTCAGTAGTTTTTGAGAAAAATACGGAAAACTACGGAACCCTACACTGAGCGTGGCCCGACACGCTCTTGGCCGGTTTTTTTTAGGTACAGTTATGGGTCAAAACCAACCATGTTTCCAACCAAAAAATAAATGAAAGTATTTTGAAAGTAGGATTTTCAGGACGTCCGTTAAAACGGACATTGCCAGGAATCTCACTGAGTGATGGCCCCAAAAGTAGTCCTAAAAAACGTACAAAGCCGTCATAAGGTGTCCAAGACTTCATGTATAATGTTTCTTTTATTCTAACATCTCTTACTAATCATAGTAGCTTTGTACTTTGTATAATTTATTGAAATGAATTTACATAGAGTAGGTACCTTGTCTGTTAATATTTTTTTTTGTATGAATACTTTTGCTGATTAAATTTTATCTCGTTTTTTTAACGCATGTTAATTATAAGACGTAAATGTTTTGAAAAGAAGTGGCCCGCCGAGTTTCTTGCCGGTCCCATAGTGAATACCCCCCGCCAACTAAGGGGGGACTGAAATCTTCCCGAGGCTGAGGCATAGGGTTAGAGCCGGCGTAGTTTTATTTGACGTTCATAAGCGCATTGTAATATGCCTACTTGGAAAATAAATATTTCATTTCATTTCATTTCATCACTTAAAATAAAATTGCGTGTTATATAAAGTGAAGAAACCTTAAATTATTAAACAAACTTAAACAATCATCAGAAGATTAAAAAAGACACATGACAACCCAAAAAAACTACAAAGTATATAAGTGTTATTATGGTATACAATCAAAACATATTCATCCTTTAGCCTAAACCCCAATTTTCTTATCTAATTTATAATTTCTATAGACCAGGGGCCCGTTTCTCGAAAGGTACAAGCCTTGTATTACAAGTGTGTTTCTATGACAACCCATACGATTTGACAGTTCGCGCACTTGTAATACAAGGCTTGTACCTTTCGAGAAACGGACCCCTGAGCGTAATTCTTCTCGTTTAGTTTACTTATAAATGAGTTTCAATATTATAACTGTTAAAAAAGCATATTTTTTATTCGGTGATTCATAATGCCACCGTTTGTGAAAATGTTAAATTACATGAATTTAATATTTTGAATGGCTGGCGTTTGATAAACGAATTTAAAGCATTCTATGTTGAACCTTTACATATTTTATATATTTTTTTACATTTATAACTATTGTGTCTTCATCATACATGGTCTACATCAAACATTTTCTCAAGATGAAAAAACTATAAATAAAGATGAACACGGATCCCTGAAGGCAACCAAAGTTTTAATATCAATTACTAGCCTCTAGAGAGTTTTAATGACAAAATGGTGGCTTGGGATCAATTAGGACAAGCAAAGATTGATTTTGGCTTTAGTTTCTAGCTTACTCACGAAACACACGTATTTATTTATTGTGATAATTGAAATAAAACACATCATAAACTTTTTTACGATGGTTGTCAAAAATACAATAGTTTGTTTTAAGAATTTGATTATCTTAGAATGCTTTTTATGCATTAATCGGTCTTTTCTCTTGCTGAATAACACAACTAAAACTATCTGTGACTGTTTATATTATTTCATCTATATATTCGTCTTTAGCGCCGCTTTGTATGACTTTATTGTTTATTATTCAGACATTAATTTAAACATGTTAGTGTTTCAAGCTATAAAAACAATAGAATTGATAGCTTTATCTATCGCGGCAAGATATTCAAGAAAGAAATATATTGCTGTTGAGAAACTTGATACCAAATTTGGTTTAGAAGATGATTATATAAATACATTGAAGAGTAAAGCTGATAATGCGGCAATAGCAGCAGTCATTTCATTACTAGCTGATATTTGTGGAGTGATGCAATTGACAGTCAGACCAGGTCTGATGGTGATGTTCTGTTTAGGATCTGCTGCTCATGATGCTGAATTGATCTTCATTTCTTTATTCATCAACGTCATTAATATTAGGTTGTCCAAATCTATAAATACGCATCCTAGTTTTGGTTGCACTGTTTATAGGCATATCTTGATTGCGTCATCATATTTCAATGGTGGATTTCAATGTACTGTACGTATCTAGTTTAACTACAGTAGTTATTGTTTATTTTCGTCTTATTTATGTACCTACTTGTATAAATATGAATTGTATTATAATTATAAATTATTTGCAGATTCTACTCATGTGGTTTGTCACTTTAATTAATACCATTATATTTGGGTTTACCATGGTTCTCGCATATTCTGATATGGTGAGTAAATCAAAATTTAGTATGTTACCATTAATCTTCTTTAAATGTAAGGAATGAAATTAAATACTTAACTAGTTTGATATTTCATATTTAATAATTATTATCATTATACTTATTTGTTATTACATTTCCAGACTCTTTTACTGTTTGGATACCTCCTTTGGCGTCAAGTCAAATCTTTTTACTGTTTGTGGATAGTTTGTGTTGCAGCGTTTAGGACCGACGTGACTTGCAAAGAATTAGAGTTTCATCTTGCTTCAAGATTAGTGTTGGATCCAAGATTTTCTAATGGTATAACTTCTTGTTACTCAGTTTAAATTGTTTATTCCTTTACAACTTGCTCATTACTTTTATTTCATATATCACTTTTATGCAAGTGTACATCAGTTCTTTATTATTTCTCTACGTTTGTATCTTTATTTATAGCCTTATCTATAGTGCACAATATTCGCTAGCCATATTTTGCTTACTATTAGAATATATCTTTTTAAATTAGACTTATATTGACCGGGATATAGACCGTGATTACCTTTTTGATTTTTGTCGAGCTCCCGATATTCCGATATTTTGATATCCCGGTCAATATAGGTCTAATTAAAATAACCGTGAATCATTCAAAACTCTTATCTTTTTAAATGTTTTTTTTTTTCAATAGATACATCATCTAAAACCTACCAGACCCTGTTCCGTTGGTATACTAGCGTTACAACTGAGAAAACAAGTTTTAAAGCCGGAGAAGACTTGCTCATCGGTCTATCTGTTCCTATCACTATCCTGGATGTTAGTTGCAACTATCTTCTACTTGTTATTCAGGTAACTTCCTTTTTTATTATTTTACTTACTTCTTTAAGTAAGCATTGGAACCAAATTAGGACTTTGAGGTGTGCATCTTTGAGTTTGTTCTAATCTTTTTTCATCAGATAAGCGTTTTTCACATAATTTTAACAAAATACCTACTATAAATAAATGATTGGTCCAACAAACACCTCACGAAAAAATGTAACTGTGAAAATATATTTTTTTTTCATCGTAGATAATTCATCGTTAGATACAGAACCATTTATCTGGATCATTCCCCGTCATATCCAATGAATGTTTTAATAAATATAATTACATCTGATCCCGATTATATCTAGTTGCCAAAATATAAATTCATATCAGGTTAGGATTAACGAATCATTGTTAAAATATCAGTGTAGACTTTTGTATGATACTCGTATGAAAATCAAGTACAATTAGGCAAAATGATCAAGATTCAAATATTTATAATCATGAAAGTACTATAACGGAAATATTCGTGAAGTAGCCAAACTTGAAATATATATATATTTTTTTTTTATATCATAAAGAAAATACAAAAACCTTAAAAACTAAGATGCGCCACAGAAACTTGTAAGAAGTTTATGCGTGGTGTAAGAAGTTTAGGCTATTTTTATATATATCTTCAGGAAGATTATTCAGAATATTTTATTTTGTGCTTCTTTTCCGTGACATTGACGTAAGGTTCATGAAAGTGTTTTTTTTTTTCGCGTAACGTTTAATACTATTGTAAGAACGTCTGTCTTGAGAAATTTTAATAATTAAATTCTGATGTTTTTAAAGGTAAATTTTTGAAAATAATACTACAACATTTATTTTCAGTTTTACATGGCTTACAACTGAGGATTTACAGACACAATAAATGGAAGATCAAAGAGATGGAATTCCTACCAGAAACTTACCATTATTATTTATTAAAACGTAAAAAAACTAAATTGTTATATTGATGTTAGATATTATATCAATATATAATCCTGATATTGTTATTATTTTAACAATTGAAAAATTATTTATGGTTTTTTTGTCAAACAAGGTTTTCCTAATTTTCCTATGTGTAAATGAGAAGTCTCGTTTCATGAAAAAAAAATGCGTTATAGTTTATACTAGCTTTTTCCCGCGGCTTCGCTCGCGCTAGAAAGAGATAAAAAGTTGCATATCTCCAACTATCTCTACTTAAAAAAATCACGGGAATTTGTCGCTCCGTTTTGCCGTGATGGACGGACAACAGACACACACACTTTCCCATTTATAATATTAGTATCGATTTCAATGAATATATGTCTCACGAAAGCCTGACGTCTAAAATTAACTCTGAACCTGAAAATGTTGAACCAATCAATAACCGGGTAAGAGCAATTATTTCAATTGTTTCATGCAATTAACCGGTAATAACCGGTGATTTCGTTGAAATCCATACTAATCCACAATTCGTCGCTCCGTTTTGCCGTGAAGGACGGACAAACAAACAGTCACACACACTTTCCCATTTATAATATTAGTATGGATTAGTATTGATTTCAACGAAATCACCGGTCATTACCGGTTAATTGAATGAAACAATTGAAATAATTGCTGTTACCCGGTTATTAATTGGTTCAACATTTTCAGGTTCAGAGTTAATTTTAGACGTTAGGCTTTCGTGAGACATATTATATTCATTTAACTCCATACTAATATTATAAATGGGAAAGTGTGTGTGACTGTTTGTTTGTCCGTCCTTCACGGCAAAACGGAGCGACGAATTGTCGTGATTTTTTAAGTGGAGATAGTTGAAGGGATGGAGAGTGACATAGGCTACTTTTTGTCTCTTTCTAACGCGAGCGAAACCGCGGGCAAAAGCTAATATCTATATAATTGTGATTGGAGCTACTTTTGAAAATTGCGTATATCTATACATTTGCGTATAGATTTGTAATATCAATTTAATTGTTTTTGGTTCCCTGATTTACTATTAATTTTGCTTTTTGGAAATTTTCTGACAGAATGTGAAATTTAAGCACTCCTCACACACTTTTTCACCAAATATTTATCCAAGAAAGAGCTTATCAAAACAAAGAAATTATAATGAGTAGAATGAGTACCTAAAAGGTTTACTTAATGTAAACATAGAATCAACCACTAAAAATTGTCCGTTTTATACAGTTTCAATTGGCGATAATTTTGTATAATAAGTAGGTAAAATTTTTTGGGCTTTTTGTGATCGGTCCCATAGTAAAAGTTACTCAATATGACCTACGTGAGGTGTCTGATACCTACATTAACCTACCTTAATCATACTTTGCTTTAAACTTGAAATTTTTTGACTTAAGATCGTTTCTCAAGACGACTTAGCCCTTGACACAGAAGCTGGAACTTTCGCAGGAAAACGCTCATTATCGCGACCCCAGACCGGGAAATTAACCCTTTCGCGGCCGGTAGGGAAAGATTTGTGTGGACATGTTTATTAAAAATCTACTTATGATCAGGTGGGAATTAGTTATAGGCTTAGAATACATTTAAAAGCGGGAAACTTCTGCCTTGAATGAGACTCAAACTCACGCCTCTGGGTGGATACTACAGCGCTCTGCCAACTGAGCCATAAAAAGACTTTAACCTATTCAGCAAAATTATTCACCATAAAGGTCAATGGGACCTGTAGCGACGTGCCGTAGGAATAACTCAAACAGCAACCGGAACTTCAAGTCATATTGGAAATTCACCAGTTACGATGTGCTAACTAGGTGCCCGTGTGGTGACGGGTTAAGAATTTCACCACCCCGCTTCCTCCCGTGGGTGTTGTAGAAGTCGACTGTGGGATTTGGGTTAAATTTTTGCGTAGGCGAGATACTGGCAACCTGTCACTGCAATTTCACAATTTCGTTTTCTTTCAACCCTGACAAGTGTCACTGACACTTTAGTAGTTTCATGTGCTCTGCCTACCCCTTTATGGGATATAGGCGTGATTGTATGTATGTATTTATGTGATGCGATAATCATGGTAAATTTTACTTTTTGGCGAGCAAAAACTTCTGCCAACTATGGCGATCTCACGAAAAAAAACAGAAAGAGTAAAAATTGTACACTAAACTAACTTAAAATATTCATGGAACGATCAAACATGTATAAAATCCTCAGTATTCATTAGATTCATCTCACAGCTAAGACACCTTCGGAATCGACTCGAGATTGGAAGAGATTTGCATAAATTTCCGACTGGTTAATTGAACGTTGTATTAATCTCTTGTAACCGTGTTAAGGAACCCTAATCTCACGGGCATCCGAGGGGAATGCATCGCGCGCGGGACGCAGCCGCATCTAATTTGCATGTCACTCTTCGCCGTTCGCTGTCAACGCGCGCTCACATACTCACCCTTTCTTAATTTCAAAATGGTGTAATTAAGCAATAAGTTAATTATATAATTATCAACCTGCATGTATTGAAGAAATCTAAGTAAAAATTATTCAAAGTTCATCTGCCTACGTTATTTATATCTACATCTTCAAATCATCACCAGTATCCTGCATTCAAAACCAAAAAGCAATTGACGCCAAAGTCTACATGGTCCTTCATCGAGCCGAATATACAAGAATCAAGCCCTAAGTGAGATATCCAGGACGTTTGAACCAGCTGAGCCGAAGAGTCAACACATTTACCTACCTAAAGTGCAATCATCACACAAGAAATTAGCAATTATACAAAGGATTGGTCGAAATAAAAGTGAAATTTAAAGTTTAAGGCCGAAACGAGTGGTTAAGAGTGAGTTCTTTCCAAATTGTTACCATTAAGGCGTTAAATAGGTATGTAAACCATTTATTTCTACCAATTACAATTATTTAGTGCAAATAAAAGCAAAACTTAGCGTTAGGTAGGTACGTATACGTATGCAAAACATTTAATACATTACTGCATACTATTACATACATTTTTCATTAAAAATCAAACATTAAAATCGTAATTCATTAATATATCGTGCAAATAATTCATAACTTTAAAATCTTTAGTTGTTTATCGCATAGTTGCATAGGTAGTTATCTCCAGGAGCACTGTTACTAGCCGGCCGGCGGCCGCAGCTGAGCGAGTTTCGACTTAATGCGCGTTGCATTTTTGCGTAAACAAGTGACGTAACCATGAACTCATTAGGAATTTAATGCGAAATGAAATTGAATTGGATTTGTTTACATGTTTAAGACTTATACAAAGTATTTTAATGAATCAAATTATATACATTTTAATATCATATTGAAATCAATTCATTATACAATTCAATTCATATATACAATTTATATACAAGTTAATTGCAATTCATATACAATTTTAAGATCATTTATTTAAGGTTTTATACAAGTAACGGAATTTATCCTATATTCCCATAGCCCTACACAATGTCGGACTTAAAAGATTTAATACGTAAGCGTGGTGCAGTTAAGGGAGGCTAACCAATTTCATCAATTATGTTGAAAAATTAGATTCGTTGTCGTCATTACAAGTGATTGAATTACAAGCGCGTTTAAGTAAAATGGACGCACTTTATGCACAATTTGAGGAAATTCAATCTGAGATTGATACTTTAGTTGATGAAAATGATTTGGCCGTTCACTCCGCCGCCCGCACAGAGTTTGAAGATTTATTTTACGCGAATATTGCCCTTGCGCAGGAGATCTTAAACGCCAATAAACCTGTCAAAAATGATGATAACGATAATTCTTCCAGTGCCTCGTACGTTTCAGGTGAGGAGCATGCACGCTCGAGTACCAAGGTGGGACACACAAGCACTCGTGGAATTAAATTACCGACGATCCAGATCCCAAAGTTCAGCGGTCAGTACGAGGAGTGGTTAGAGTTTCACGATTTGTTCGTGTCCTTGATACATGAACACACGGCGATCTCGGATATACAGAAGTTTCATTACTTAAGGGCATCCCTGGAGGGAGCCGCTGCGCAGGTAATCAAATCCATAGAGTTTTCAGCTCGTAATTATAGAATCGCGTGGGATTTGTTGTGCGACAGGTTTGATAATAAACGTATACTAATTCAAAATCATATCCAAGCGCTGTTCTCTTTAGAACAAAACAAAAAAGAGTCATATCAATCAATTCGTAAAATAATAGACACTTTTACTAAAAACTTAAGAGCCTTAGAGACTCTAGGAGAGCCCACCACTTCATGGGACACTCTCATCATTTATATTATGAGTACAAAATTAGATTCAAGGACATTGAGGGAATGGGAAGAGCATAAATCCGATTTAAAAGGTATTAAGTTACACGATTTCATGACATTCTTAAAAAACAGAGCCGATTTACTTGAAACGTTACACATGAGTAATAACAACACAAACACAAGTGTCAGCGCCAGAGCTGACCGACACAAATCTGCCGAGTACGTCAAGAGTCTCGCAGCAGTCACTGGTTCACCAGAACCAAAATATACAACATATAGATACAGCTGCCCCTTGTGCAAGCAAAATCATCGCATTTATAGGTGTGAGCAGTTTCTAGGACAACCTGTCAACGAGAGAGCAGAATCGGTTAAGAGGCTCAAGTTATGTGAGAACTGCCTCCGCCCCGGTCATCAGGCTCGCGTTTGCAGATTGGGCCCATGCATGAAATGCTCACAAAAACACAATTCAGTACTTCATACAGATACAGAGTCAGGATCATCTGAGCCATCAGTTGTGGGTGCGACAGCACACTCCTTCAAGCCAACAGGGCGAGGCGTACTCTCAACTGCCGTGATCCATATGTACGACAAGGACAACCACCGCCATGAAGTAAGAGCCTTTATTGATAATGGTAGCGAGTCTTGCTTCATGACGGATTCCTTGTTACGTAAATTGCAAATTAAACATACAGATTTACAATCATCCATTACTGGGTTGAATGAACAACTCTTATCACACATCACTAAAAGATGCAATGCAACAATCGAATCAAGAACTAGCCAATTTAAAGCCGAACTAACATTCTACGTTGTTCCAAAAATTGTGACCCTAAAATCACCTGTACCTAAACTAAATATACCTAAACATGTGATACTGGCAGACCCAGAATACGACAACCCGTCGGACATAGATATTCTATTGGGCTCTGAAATATTCTGGGAGCTGCTTGAACAGGATCAAATTAGTTTGGGTACCGGTTATCCAATATTACAAAATACAAAGCTCGGTTACATAGTTGGCGGGCCTACCAGAGGGCTCAATCACAAAAATACACATTCAGTTGAACCTATACATTGTAATCTGATCGCGAACAATACAGTACAAGAACAGTTAGCTAAATTCTGGTGTCTTGAGGAGGTGTCGGACAGCTCAAAGCAAGTGTATTCTGTAGAAGAGCGTTTATGTGAACAGAATTTCGTGGAGAACTTTACTCGAATGCCAGATGGGCGATTCTCCGTCGCGGTCCCTCTCAAGAAACCAGAGTCTTGCTTAGGTGACTCATTCAATCGTGCTAAACAGTGCTTCCTATCGCTTGAGCGTAGGCTAGACAAACAACCACTGTTAAAACAAATGTACACAGACTTTATGTCTGAATATATAGAATTAGGACACATGTCTGAGGCGAAATCAGATGACACAAAAACAAACACACATCCATATTATTTGCCACACCATGGTATTTTACGCGAAAGCTCTACTACGAAGCTTCGTGCTGTCTTCAATGGCAGTGCTGCCACAACATCGGGAGTTTCATACAATGACCTCCAAATGGTCGGACCCACGATACAGAGCGATTTATTATCGATTCTTTTGCGATTCAGACACTATCCATACGTCTTGACCGGGGACATCGAAAAGATGTACCGGCAAGTTTTAGTTCATGACAATCAAAGACATTTACAACAAATTATATGGCGTGATGATCCCACTAAAGAATTAAAAATATACAGATTGAATACAGTCACGTATGGGACAGCATCAGCGCCATTTCTTGCCATCAGGTGCTTGAAACAACTTGCATTAGAATGTTCAGATCCACAATTAGCCCAAATTATTAGTGACGACTTTTATGTCGACGATTTGGTCACAGGTGCTCACACAAAGGAGCAATTGATAAAAATAAAAGAAGGCGTTTGCAAAGTTCTGTCCACAGGTTGTTTCAATCTCCGCAAAATCAGATCCAATATAGAACTCTCTCAGTCAGATTCATGTCAGACATTGAACCTCGGCGACCAAGGGTCATCAAATTCATCAAACACCCTGGGCCTGGGTTGGTCACCACGTGATGACACATTATATTATTCAATAAAGCAAACCGTTAAGCAAAATCCAACCAAACGGTCAATTCTGTCCGCCATAGGACAGATATATGATCCGCTTGGCCTATTAAGCGTATGCGTCATTCAAGCTAAAATCATGTTACAGAAACTTTGGTTATTAAAATGTAATTGGGACGATCCTTTACCTTCAAATATTGTAAATTTATGGCACAAGTTTCAATCTGATTTACATCATGTACTTGATTTAAAAATTCCGCGCTGTGTCATCAATGGCGATCCAAATAGTGTGATTGAAATTCACACCTTTTGTGATTCGTCTCAGGACGCATACGGCTCATGCTTGTACGTTAGGTCGGAATGTAACGGACAAGTGGAGATTAACTTGCTATGTGCAAAAAGTAAGGTCACGCCTTTAAAACCTACAACAATTCCGCGTTTAGAATTGTGCGATGCCCTTGTTGCTGCACGTCTGACTGAGAAAGTACTCAAATCCATTCGTCTGCCAGTGAAAAGATGCATTCTCTGGACTGACTCATCTATCGTTTTAGGTTGGCTCCAAACTCAGCCTAACAAATTAAAACAATTCGTTAAAAATCGTGTTGCTGAAGTTCAAGAGCTCACTGCTAATCACGAATGGCGCCATGTGCCAACAGCTCTAAATCCAGCAGACATGTTATCTCGCGGAGTGAACATGTCAGAATTACCCAATTTGTCCATGTGGTGGAATAGACCAGATTTTCTAAAAGAAGATGAATCTAATTGGCCTACAAATAACTTCGTAAAAAACAATTTCGAAATCCCAGAAATGGTAACAGCTACAGCAGTCTCTTTAGATTTAAATAACGATTTAATTGATTACAAAAGATTTTCTAAATTACTAAAACTGAAAAGAGTACTTGCATATGCATTGCGTTTCATTTATAATTGTAAAAACAAAATTAATAAAAAATCTGGACCACTCACCACAATTGAACTACAAAATTCATTCACCTTACTCTTGAAATGGTCTCAAAGGCAATCATTTCAAGAATACGATCAATTAGTCAAAAAACAACCATTATCTAATAAAAACAAACTTCTATCTTTATCCCCATTCATTGATGAAGCAGAGTTAATCAGAGTAGGCGGCAGATTAAACAATTCACAATTTCAATTCAACAAAAACCACCCAGTATTGCTTTCAGCTAAACACACATTGACACGTCTTATTTTCGTTGAAGAACATATTCGTTTATTGCATGCTGGACCCCAATTGTTGTTATCATCAATTAAAGATGAGTTTTGGCCCATTGGCGGTCGCAATTTAGCCAGATCTGTCGCACACAAATGCCTGAGATGTTTCAAGCTACGGGCTCAAACAGTCAGCCCTATAATGGGTCATTTGCCTGAGCAGCGCCTCAATCCAGGTTATGTTTTCCAAACCACGGGTGTAGATTACGCGGGACCACTTCTCGCTGCTGACCGTAGAGGACGTGGATGCAAACTTATAAAGGTCTATGTCGTAGTGTTTGTGTGTTTCACCACTAAGTGTCTGCACCTCGAGTTGGTCACAAGTTTGACAAAGGAGGCATACATTGCTGCCTTACACAGGTTTATTGCGCGTCGCGGAAAACCTGCCACCATTTTTTCAGACAATGGCACTCAGTTCGTCGGAGCCAAAAATGAACTTAACGCATTTCTAAAACAAAACTCGTCCTCCATTTCCGAGTTTATGGCGAATGAATTCGTTGATTTTAAATTCATTCCAGCCTACGCACCACATTTTGGAGGGCTATGGGAGGCTGGAGTTAAGTCTTTTAAATACCATTTAACTAGAGTTGTAGGCGATTCCCACCTCACGTTTGAGGAACTTTACACGGTTCTAGTCAAAATTGAAGCTACGCTTAACTCACGACCTCTATCACCAATGTCTTCAGATCCTTCTGATCTTCATCCATTAACGCCAGGTCACTTTTTGGTCGGACGTCCTCTTACCGCTCTGCCAGTTCCTCCACTAGAGAACATAAATCCGACCAGACTACAGCGATGGGATCGCATTGAGCAAATCCACCAGCACTTCTGGACGAGATGGCATAAGGAATATGTCTCTGAGTTGCAGCAAAAAACAAAATGGAGGTCATGCAAAGGACACCTCGACACAGGAACGATGGTCATCGTTAAAGAAGACGCTGTTCCACCTTTAAAATGGAGTCTTGGACGTATCGTGCGTGTTCATCCAGGAATCGACGGAGTATCCAGAGTCGCCGATATCCAAACAAGTCGAGGCATCATTAGAAGAGCCTTCAATCGTATCTGCCCCCTTCCACTAGATGACGATCCTGTTGAAAGCAGGACTTTCAACGCCGGGGGGCATGTTAAGGAACCCTAATCTCACGGGCATCCGAGGGGAATGCATCGCGCGCGGGACGCAGCCGCATCTAATTTGCATGTCACTCTTCGCCGTTCGCTGTCAACGCGCGCTCACATACTCACCCTTTCTTAATTTCAAAATGGTGTAATTAAGCAATAAGTTAATTATATAATTATCAACCTGCATGTATTGAAGAAATCTAAGTAAAAATTATTCAAAGTTCATCTGCCTACGTTATTTATATCTACATCTTCAAATCATCACCAGTATCCTGCATTCAAAACCAAAAAGCAATTGACGCCAAAGTCTACAAACCGAGAAGACATTTGTAGAGATTTCCGACTCATATTTTAGCCGGTTAAAACATGAAGTTATTGTTGTTACTATGATGGTCCCTGAACTAAACTTATCATCATCCTCGCTATCCTGGCATTCGCCACGTCTCATGGGAGCCTGGGGTCCGCTTTAACAACTAATCCCAAGATTTGGCGTAGGTACTAATTTTTACGAAAGCGACTGCCACCTGACTTTTCAACCCGAAGGGTAAACTAGACCTTATTGGAATAAATCCGGTTTCCTCCCGATGTTTTCCTTCACCGAAAAGCGACTGGCAAATATCAAATGACATTTCGCACATAAATTCCGAAAAACTCATTAGTGCGAGCCGGGGTTCGAACCCGCGACCTTCGGAACGAAAGTCGCACGCACTTACCGCTAGGCTACCAGCGCTCAATATTGAACGCCCTTGAAGTTTTGGCTGCTACTAGCACTGCTTATAAAGTAACCAGGGTGGCTAGCCGAATGGCACAATCGCTCACGAAACGCTCACGAAACAAAGCGCTAGTAGATATATCTATCTCTATCGCGCTTGCGTATTGGCGCGACAGAGCCAGCGGCGTATCGCTTTCGTTTGGCGTCGGAGAAATGCCATTCGGCTACGGGGCCTGAAGCTTCTACTTGCAATCGACTAGCGATCGTGATCATAAATATGTCACCGCGTGTGCCGGTAGGTACAATAAGTACGTAATCGCCAGACATGACGGTCGTAGGTTCAAATCTTGGTAAAGGCATTCGGGTTGGAAGGCAGTCGCTTTTGTAAATCTAGTGCCTACGCAACTTCTTGAGATTTTGTCAAAGCGGACTCCATAAGGCTCCCATGAACCATGGCGAATGCTTAAGCTGAGTTTACACCCTGCAAGTTATTGCTGCAAGTTTTGAGACAGAGGTATATGCAAGAAAGAGATGCAGATATTTGCCACTCACTCTTACCCATAGTTGCGTCTCAAAACTTGCAGCAATAACTTGCTGGTGTAAACTCAGCTTTGTAGGGGGATTGGAGTAAGACGCCAAGTAGGAACCAGTGTACAAATAATCATCATACAAGTGGAGTACCTAGCTAAACATGAGTTGAAGGTCCTCAGGGACGACCACTGCAAGACCAAAGGCCAACCGATTATGAAGCTTATGGGCGGTCCGTGTAGACGGTCTCGACCCGTGCTTCATTTGTTGGTTGGACTTGGGGCATAGCAGAGGCCGTTTCCCAAGCTAGACCACTAGCTAACAATAACAACTGACGATCGGCGGCCGCGCAGCGGCTTTTATTTCCGGAGGCCGAGGCGCCGCGCTCCCCGCGCCGCTCGGAGTAGTTACTTCGCGCGCGCTGGTCGGTCGGTCCGCTGAGCGCGACAGGTAGTAGTGTGCGAGTGAGAAAGTATTCGAGCCTGCGCGCTCGTGCGTGGTAATGTTATTCTGTCTCGCTACAGCTTTAGATAACGCCAGGCGGATGATGATGTTTATAAAATTAAGACGATACGGTAGGGGTCAATTCTCCATACAAACGCTCTCGACTACTTCCTCCCTGGTTTTTGAAGATAGAGCAATGATTTTTTCAACACAGATTGTTATTATTTTTATCTGTGTCGGACCGTTTTGATTTTTTTGATATTCTGCTTTTTAAAGACTCTATACTATCAAACACGTTTATATAATTTAAATAAACATTCGCCATGTCCCCATTACCCCCGTCTGTCCCCATTAGACCCACTCGACGGTAAAACGAACTAATGGCCGCCTTTTGTTGCCATCTCTCACTGTTCATTAAAACGGACAATAATAATTAAGATCACAGTTCCAAATTGTTCTAAAAGGGAATAGGCTATTCTTAGCAGTGAGGTAAATCGCAGGATTCAACTAGGGAAGCAAATCAAGTCACAATAAGTATTATTAACACTTTCGCTACCAAGAACCCGACTGTCGGGCACACCGCTCGTAGAAGCGTAGCCGATTACATGGGTTTCCCCGTATGTAGCGAAAATGTCGTAGCGCCGCGTAGAGCCCGGTTTCGAAAGTGAAAGAGTACAGCGCCATCTATCGGAAAATTCGGTTACTAATTTATAGAAAAAAAAAGATACTAAATAACTTCTCGCTTTACGTATATAAAGGGGGGAAGGGGTATTGATATACATATGGGTAAAACCAAATTTTTAAGCTTTCTAGTGCTACCAGTCTTTAGTTTAAAAAACCGGCCAAGAGCGTGTCGGGCTACAACTACGCTCCGTTTCGGGTTCTGTAGTTTTCCGTCCGTCACATGAAGTGTTCCTACTTAAGAGTTAAAAAGTACAGCGCCATCTCTCGGGAAATTTGGTTACTAATTTATACTAAAAAAATAACGACGAACTTCTCACTTTACGTATTTACGTATAAAAATGGGGGAGCTTTCTGGTGCTACCAGTGACTGGATTGTCCGCATACAGACTGACGGACATACTGCCAGGGCGAAAGTTGACTATGGAACCCTAAAAAAACAATCAAGGCCACTGGTGCTGGCCAGGAATCGGACCAGAGTCTTTAGTTTAACTAGTGCTCACCACTATAATAGTACTGTAATAATAATACACTTTTAAATTCGAACAAACAGTGAAAAAAAAATGTAGACGAAGTCGTCAGTGAATTTGGACACAAATAATGGAATTGAGAAACGAGCAAGTGAAAGGATTCTATAGTTGAACCACGAGCGAAACGAGTGGTTCGAGAATAGAATCCTGAACTTGCGAGTTTTTTAACACACGAGAAGTAAAATACATTTGCACCCGAGTGTAACACAAAACTTTTCCCCTCACTATAGCGAGGAAACTACAACGCAAAAAATGCGTTTATCACTGCTTCCAGTAGTTCCACAGGTGGTAAATCATCTTTATTACTAGATTCACTTAGTTTTATCAATTTTAAAGCAGTTAATTTGACTTTATTCAAGGTCAAATTACTTTACCCACTAGTGGATAAAATGCGTTTTTACCAGCTGGTATTAAAGGACAAAACACGTGTTTCCGAGCTAGTGAGGGGGAAAATACATTAACGAGGCACAGGCACGCCTGTATTTAAAACATTTAAAACACACTGTATTTATTATTATAATGTTGATACATTTGCTCCTTCATAAGAAAACGTTATAATAATTAACTGATAAAAAACACAATCGTAACTAAACAAAGGACACCTAAAATTAACAAAAGAGCACTCTATCAAAACACACTGAAACTCACATCATTAGTAACAGCGCCAAGCGCCATCTATGAAACGCCGCTTGAACTACGAATAGCGCGCGGCAGGCTCTCCTTAGTATCGACTTTACTACCATGTGGCTGCCACGCGAAACAAAGGAACGCTGAGGGCGCTTTCAGCGATTTTTCAGCGCATATGTCATTTAGAGTTAGTTTTATTTTTTTGCTAACCGAATAAAAAGATTCAGTTGATGTGATGGTTTAAAAAAAATAGTTTCAGTTTGGTACTTCGTCCCGTAGTAGTCCCCGTAGTGGGGACGTTTATCGACAAAAAGAGGCCAAACCTTTTTTTTCTTGACCAAAGCATGAAACTTGGCACAGTTGTTCCTTATATCAAAATAAGCCGATTAAGATCGGGAGCCTTCGGGAGCCTCCCCCCTGGGGCTCGGGAGGGGGGGTCAAAGTACCGCTTCACCCGGCTTGCTTTGAAAAATTCTAACATACCCCGTTTAGTTCATAGGTCATGTTTGGTATCGTTTTCGAGTAAATCAATAACGTAGAATTCATTTTTGGTACTAAAATTATAATTTAATGGTAAATAAAATAAAAAAAATGAAAAGTTTGAAATTTTCATCTATGACTTACAAATTCAAGTCATCATAAATGTCAAACTGTTAGCTTTTTCTACAAATAAAAAATATGATATGAAAGCCTATTTAATATAGATTATGAATAATATAACTTTTACCCACCTTTACTAACGTTAAGTTTCATAAAAAAAACCTTTAAGCCGCGCGGCGTCGGGACGCCGCGAGCGTAATTTTAAAATGCCTTTATTTTAAAAAACTCTATTAGAACCCGTTTAGCTATTAGGTCATGTTTAGTATCATTTTCGAGTAAATAAATAACGTAGAATTTAGTTTTGGTACTAAAATTACCATTTAATGTTAAATGAAATAAAAAAAAATAAAAAAAAATTCTGTGAGTTGCAAATTCAAGTCATCATAAATGTCAAACGGTTTGCTTTTTCTATAAATATAAAAATATGATATTAAAGCCTATTCACAAAGGATAGTACGCGTTCACTTTCATATATTTGATCGCCAGTATCAGAGGTGTGTTAATGCATAAATAGAAAAAGATTCATTATTATTGACTCCGGTGTCGACAACGGCAACACTCAGGTCGGACCACACGATCTAAAGACCGACTGTACCTGTTATTTATTCATTGTAGTGAATCCTGTAAGAAATTTAATTAATAGTATTTTATACAATCGTGATATAATACAAAACTTTTCAGTCGAGTACTATGTGTAGTACGGTACGAGAGTGAAAAGCTTAATTATATCACTATTGTATACAATACTTTTTCTACGAGTCATCACCTTCATCATCAATGGACGGAAATATCACCATTCATGCAAGTTAAAATTAATGTCAATAGAGTCGTTCACCGTTGTATCAACATCGAATTACCTATCAACCAATTGTTTGTAATAACCGTCTCTGATTGGCCGATAACGCGACAGATAAAAAAAATGTGTTTCAGATGCAGGAAAATTTGCCAGGTATCGCAAATTAGTATAGAAATTGTATGAAGTTCTATTTTTGAAATTATTATAGTTAACGAATGTCAATTATAATGAGCTTATTATAATTGAGTCGGAACTGCCATAGAGTATCCAACACTGAAAAGTTAGCACTAAGTTTAGTCTGTGGTGTCCTAATTAACAGATTACTCATACTCATACTATACATTCCCTTCACAGAGACATAGCTGGGTACATATGGAACTGCATAAAGAAGGCTCTACCCTCTTTATGCAGTTGCATCGGTGTTTGCAACCTGATTTACATTTACATCTTGTAACTTCTAAGCATATACTGGCCACTTCAGTGTTGCCTGACTGGGATGGAAGGAAGAAGGAGACGAATGGGTACCACACTACCCATTCGTCTCCTTCTTCCTTCCATCCCCAAGAAGACGGACTTGGCAAATTTTGGTGTGGCACCAACGCCTGACTCCAAACAAGAACGCCCTGAGTCCCATTTCTCAAAACTGAAAGTTACAAGCGGAAGTCTCTTTGCAACTTGTCATATTAGACATGGACAACCAGTTGAAAATGTAACTTGTAGCTTCGAGAAATGGGCCCCTGGTACACTGTGCGCAGTATATGCTGATGCAAGGCAGCCTCTGAAGGAGGTATGTTCTCCAATTGTCGATCTTTTCTGGTACCTAAAGAGGTAGGTACTTCGACCACTCATTCACCGTTACGCAACGACTTGGTCTGAAACAATATGTGCATTATCATTTTAGAGTCTACAACTATCAAATTACAACTTTTTGGTGGATCACGTAACCTTCAGTATTACCCACTTACGTTACGTATCATACAAAATTATTACAAACTTTAGTAGAATCTGATTTGCCTCTGATATTGCTCCATCTTGTAATAGTTTGACACCTTGGGTGGCCTGGCTAAGTTTCAAAATCAAAAGAAAACGTTTCTAGATTAGACATAGTATGGGATAGGTACGATAAACGCAGCTTGAAACGATCAACAAGGGAGAAACATGGCCACCCAAGGCTTCAAACTATTACGAGATGGAGCAATATCATAGATAGGCTAATCATATTCTACTAAAGTTTGTAATTATTTTGTATGATAGGTAAGTGTGTAATAGTGAAGGTGATCCACCAAAATGTTGTAATTTGATTAGTTGCAGAATCTGTTTAAATAAAATGACAATGCACATATTGTTTCAGATCAAGGTCCTTACGGAGCAGTGAATGAGTGCCGGAAGAACCTCTTTACTAGAAAAGATCGACACTTGGAGAACATACCTCCTTCCGAGGCTGCCTTACTTCATCATATACTGCCATTTGATTTGTCTAAGACTGGGGCTAAAGACATGCCAACCACACCCTTGCTGCCGACGCATTAGGACACCACGGACTCCACTGCCAGTCTAGTGCTGGCCGAATTTTGTGACACGCTGCACTTAACGATTTAATCCGCAAGGCTCTCGGCACACCGACAACCCTCGAACCTGTCGGCTTGTCAGCAGCAGACGGAAAGCGGCCTGATGGTTGCTCGCTTTTGCCTTGGTTTCTGGGACGACCCTTGGCGTGGGGCGTGACCTGTGTGGATACCTTGGCTCCGTCCAACGTCTAACGTTCGGCCCAGAAACCAGGGACTGCTGCTGCAAAACGCCCAGTTTAAACGCGCAAATATGCATTTTTAAAAGACAACTACATATTTGCGGCAATTGCATTTGAAACATTTGGACCATGGTCATCAGACACCAACCAGTTCGTGAAGGAAGTTTCCACCAAACTTGTCTGGGTGTTTGGTGACATAGGCATAGGCTTTTATATCATATTTTTTATTAAAAGAAAAAGCAAACAGTTGACATTTTTGTTGACTTGAATTTGCAAATCATAGATGATTTTTTTTTTTTTTATTTACCATTAAATTATAATTGTAGTGCCAAAAATAAATTCTTTGTTATTAATTTACTCGAAAACTATATCAAACATGACCTAATAGCTAAACCGGGTCTAATAGAGTTTTTAAAATAGAGGTATTTTAAAATTACGCTCACGGCGTCCCGACGCCGCGCGTTGTAAAGTAATTTTTTTGTGGAACATTAACGTTTGTGAAGGTGGATAAAGGTATATTTTTTATAATCTATATTAAATAGGCTTTCATATCATATTTTTTATTTTTAGAAAACGCAAACAGTTTGTCATTTATGATGACTTGAATTTGTAAATCATGGATGAAAATTTCAAATTTTTTAATTTTTTTAAATTTTACTTACCATTAAATTATAATTTTAGTACCAAAAATGAATTCTACGTTATTGATTAACTCGAAAACGATATCAAACATGACCTAATAGCTAAACGGGGTCTAATAGAGTTTCTAAAATAAAGGCATTTTAAAATTACGCTCGCGGCGTCCCGACGCCGCGCGTCTTAAAGTAATTTTTTTGTGGAACTTAACGTTAGTAAAGGTGGATAAAAGTTATATGTTTTATAATCTATATTAAATAGGCTATCATGTCATATTTTTTATTTATAGAAAAAGCAAACAGTTTGTCATTTATGATGACCTGAATGTGTAAATCATGGATGAAAATTTCAATTTTTTTACTTTTTTTTATTTTATTTACCATTAAGTTATAATTTTAGTACTAAAAACTAATTCTACGTTATTGATTTACTCGAAAACGATACCAAACATGACCTATTAACTAAACGGGGTAAGTTAGAATTTTTCAAACCAAGCCGGGTGAAGCGGTACTTTGACCCCCCCTCCCGGGCCCCAGGGGGGAGGCTCCCGAAGGCTCCCGATCTTAATCGGCTTATTTTGATATAAGGAACAACTGTGCCAAGTTTCATGCTTTGGTCAAAAAATTTAAGGTTTTGCAATAAACTCCCCAGCTACCGCTTATCCGCACCATTATAATAAAGTACTTATAATTATATAGATGGCGTCCCCTGTGTGGGTTAATGATGGGGTATCTTAAGGGTTGGCTATTAGTTTTTTTTATGGGATCGCCTGATGGTAAGCGATCACTGCCGCCCATGGACACCCGAAAAGATGGGTGTACGCTCTTTTCTTGAAATATGTATTCAATTGTGATATACTTAGGTATTTGATATTTGCCAGTCGCTTTTCGGTGAAGGAAAACATCGCGAGGAAACCGGACTAATTCTAATAAGGCCTAGTTAGCCTTTGGGTTGGAAAGTCAGATGGCAGTATTTTTCGTAAAACTAGTACTTACGCCAACCTTGTGATTAGTTGTCACAGCGGACCCCAGGCTCCCATTAGCCGCGGCAAATGCCGGGATAACGCAAGGAGGATGTGATAATGATGATACTTAGGCAATATCAACCTGTCACTGCAATGTCACTATTTCATTTTCTGTCGATCACTTTACAAAAGTGTTATGAGCATTTCTTTTTTTTTGCCAATAAAAAAAATTTGTTTGTTTTAGGGAATTTTAGGTCAATTGTACTCAGAATCACGAGTACTTTCAATCTCACTGGGAGACAAAAGTGTCCCAGGATTTCCATACATTTTTGTAACTTTCCTCTTTTGTTACCCCATACAATAACATGTACGGAAAATGGTAACAACATAAGAAAAAATCGTATGGGACAGTTTTTTTAACTACTAGGATTGAAAAAGCTAGTAATTCTGAGTAGAAATAGCATTTTTTTTGTTCAAAACTATCACACTTCATAAAAGTGGCAAAAATAGTTATTTGTTATACAAGGGGGCAAAGTTGTATTTTAACGCCGAGTGTGGAAAAACGAGCAAGTGAAAGGATTCTATAGTTGACCCACGAGCGAAGCGAGTGGTTCGAGAATATAATCCTGAATTTGAACACACGAGAAGTAAAATACATTTGCACCCGTGTGCAACACAAAACTTTTCCCCTCACTATAGCGAGGAAACTACAACGCAAAAAATGCGTTTATCACTGCTTCCAGGAGTTCCACAGGTGTTAAATCATCTTTATTACTAGATACACCTACTTTTATCAATTTTGAAGCAATTAATTTGACTTTATTCAAGGTCAAATCACTTTACCCACTAGTGGATAAAATGCGTTTTTACCCGTTGGTATTAAAGGACAAAACACGTGTTTCCGAGCTAGTGAGGGGAAAAAAAAGAAATACTCTACTATATCTTGAGCGGATTCTTGTGCTCTGCCTAACTTTTTTGGGAAAGTTTGATAATAATTGTGATTAAACGTATAGAATCTATAGCTAGATGTGCTACACTTTTTATACTACGTCGGTCGCAAACAAGCATACGGTCCGCCTGATGGAAAGCGGTCATCGTAACCTATGGACGCCTACAACTCAAAGAGTGTCACATGCATGTTGCCAACCCATTAGAAATTTTTACAATCCCCTTTGCTTTGTTAAGTACCTACACAGCAAAAAGGAGTGTACAAGTTCTAAGCAGGGCTCGTGTTGCCGACGACTCAAAGAACAATAGACGGAAAAAACGTACTTTAGTTCCGTTTCCGTAGGTCCTTCCGTCACCAGCACACCGCAACCGCGTTGAGCTCTGGCAGCCTTACTCACCGGCAGGAACACAACACTTTCATAAGATGTTTA
Organism: Leguminivora glycinivorella; assembly: GCF_023078275.1. Taxonomy (NCBI): domain Eukaryota; kingdom Metazoa; phylum Arthropoda; class Insecta; order Lepidoptera; family Tortricidae; genus Leguminivora; species Leguminivora glycinivorella. Next base: position 2,914,870 of record NC_062983.1, read on the forward strand.
AACTGTTTATTTTACAGCTTCTCTAAGTAAGAATAATAGTTATTTGTTATACAAGGGGGCAAAGTTGTATATTAACGCCGAGCGTGGAATTGAAAAACGAGCAAAAGAAAGTGAACTTGCGAGTTTTTTAACACACGAGAAGTAAAATACATTTGCAGCCGAGTGTAACACAAAACTTTTCCCCTCACTATAGCGAGGAAACTACAACGCAAAAAATGCGTTTATCACTGCTGCTTCCAGTACTGTAGTTCCACAGGTGGTAAATCGACTTTATTACTAGATTCACCTACTATTATCACCGTTAAAGCAGTTAATTTGACTTTATTCAAGTTCAAATTACTTTACCCACTAGTGGATAAAATGCGTTTTTTACCCGCTGGTATTAAAGGACAAAACACGTGTTTCCGAGCAGGTGAGGGGAAAACCAACATTTAACGCAAGAAGTATGCATTAGTACTGCACGTAGGCAATTTACATAAAGCCCTAAAACGAAGACCTAAAACCGGAATGATCAAGCGTAGGTATTTTATTGAGATGAGAAAGTTAGGTTTTACAGCTGACCAGAAAATATCGTTTTTATGGCCTGGAATAAAATAGGCTTTTACAAGTTTTCACGTAAAAAGTACTTTTAGTGTAACGAAGGACTTAAAATTTGTGAATTTTTGATACTTTTGGTTTTTAACCCCCGACGCAAAAACGACGGGGTGTTATATAAGTTTGACGTGTCTGTCTATCTGTCTGTCTGTCTGTTTGTGTGCGTATCTGTCTGTAGCATCGTAGCTCCCGAACGGATGGACCGATTTAGATTTAGTTTTTTTTTTGTCTGAAACCTGAGTTAGTCGGGAGTGTTCTTAGCCATGTTTTATGAAAATCGATCCACTATGTTACGGTCGGGGGTTTTTTCAAAATTTTAATTTTGTGGTTAGGTTATTGTTATTAGTCATAGTTACCCTGTGGCTTGCGTGGGCGACGGTCGCGCGATGGTCGCGCGACGGCGATGCGACGCATACGAAATCAAACCTTATCGATATGGAAGTATGAGACGCGACGGCAATGGTCGCGCGATGGTCGCGCGACCGTCGCCCACGCAAGACACGGCGTTACAGATGGTTTTGCGAGTTCATACTTTTGCTACTTACTACTCACGATTATTGGTTAACGTATTGAATGCTCAATAAACTATGATCATTGTTTTAAACTTGCGAAATGTGAAGGCCAGACGTACTTCTCCTTATTACACACTTACTCGTATTGACCTTACCTACCTACCATGTTCGCATCCATTTTGAATGTTCACATTACAATCAAAGAGGATCAAGTATTATAGAGAGTTACTGTCAAAGTAAAACGTGTAATCACAGTGCATTAGACTGCCATCTCTCGACACAGGCATAAAACTTTTGAATCTGAGTTTTGACAATTTGACCCATATTCTTAGCTTGATATGTGTTAAAATGTCAAATATTCTTATTAGCGACGCGACATCTAGCCGAGCGTTCCTCAAATATGTATCGCCATCTTGGTCACCGTACCTTTTTCATTATTGTTTTGAGGTACGTTTTTTTCTAAGACTTTATCTGTTTATTATACGGAGTTACATTTATGTATTTGATTACAATATGTAACTAACATGAATTGTATATTGTAAGTAATGTTAACATGTAAACCCTTTGGGTATTTGCTAAACAAATGCTTTGAATTAAGTATTATTTTTTAATATACTTCCAAAAATAAAGAACTTACTCATATGTATATTCGTAATATTGTTATAGGTTAATAAATTAAATCTACCAATTTTCCTGTTTTTGTTCAATATTTATTTAATACAGCTCGAAACAAAAATCCTATGTCGACATTGCAAGTTTTTTAAAATTGGTGCTATTTTTCAAATAACGAAGTAAACTGAGCTCTGGTTTGAAATACAAAGAGCGAAAGCCTACCTCAGGATATTTTAAAGGTTCCTTTCACAATAGCCGTTAAAAAAACATTAAAAAATACTTTTCATGGAAAGCTTCCGCCATTACCGCGTGGCGCGGTGCACGGCCTTTCACCAGCGTTGCGTTCTGGTGTACTCTTTACTTCAACAATACGGTGTGCTGTTTAAAGTATAAAAGGTATTATAATCTGTTCTAGTTGTTTCTTTTGAAAAGGGTGGTATGAAGAAGGTTCGGTGAGGCTTAAGGCGATTTAAGGTATTGTGTGAAATTAAATAAAACTTCCTTTTATACGCACTTGTATCGTAATGTATTATTTTCTACTCGTCGACTTTAATCTGTAAATTAGGACACCACAGACTAAACTATACATGCTGACTTTTCAGTGTTGGATAGTCTTTGACAGTTAGCCAACTATAATATTTCATTACACTTCACATTAGTTAACTGAAAAAAAATACAAAAATAGATCTTTATACAAGTTCTATACTAATTTGCGATACCTGGTAAATTTTTCTGCATCTGAAACACATTTTTTTTAATCTATCGCGTTATTGACCAATCGGAGACGGTTATTACAAACAATTGGTTGCTAAGTAATTCGATGTTGAAACAACGGTGAACGACGCTATTATCATTAATTTTACCTTGAATGATGATATTTTTCGTCCATTGATGATGAAGATGATGACTCATAGAAAAAATATTTTATAAAATACATAGTGATATTATAATTAAGCTTTTCACTCTCGTACCGTACTATTAGCCGTATTACCGTGTGAAGTTTGCTGAGTGGCCTAAACATGGTACCTACTCGACTGAAAAGCTTTGTATTATATCACGATTGTATAAAATACTAATTTTATGTGGGTTACTCACGTATTAAAGTAGATATAACGCTCGACATGTTTCGATCCATTTCCGAGGATCTTTTTCAAAGAGTAGTCGCTACTAATATTTCTATAAGAATATTGCGTTACAGTATAGAACTATTATTGATATTTGAATTTGAACGAATAAGGTGCATAAGGGTAATTCCGAAAGACGTCTAATTACGAAAGTCGTATAAAAATCACCATTATTTCCATCATGTCAAGATTCCCCTTTCGGAATTACCAGAACAATTCTGTAATTCGTAATTACCCTAATGCACCTTACAGGTTTCTCTAATTACCAAAATATTATTTACTTAAGCATTTCTTTATTTTAATATTTTAAAAATCTCAATGAAACTAGTAGACAAAACAAAGGTACCAACTTAAATCTAAAAAAAAGCTAGGTCGTAAATAACCATGTAAAACATGTGGAACGCGATATCATCTCATCAAGTATTCTCCACGCGGGGTAACCAGGGGGTACCATAATTTGCTAATATTAGTTCCTTCTGGCGAGTTATTCTTATCGCTAGACGAGCAAACGCGAATGTAACTTCTCTCTAAGCGAATGTAACTAACTCTAATAACCTAGCCACAAAGCGGCGGCGGCTAGGCGGTTGAGAATTGAGGGAAGGCATGGATAAATTCGCACACATCCAGCAGACCTCCGTGGCGCAGTTGGAAGCGCGATGGCCCCGGCAAAGCCAAAGGTCGCAGGTTCTAGTCCTGCCGGAGGTGTGAATTTTTCCTTTAATTTTAAAAACAGAGCCAGCGGCGTATCGCTTTCGTTTGGCGTCGGAGAAATGCCATTCGGCTACGGGGCCAGGCATCTTCTGGGCGAGCCTTTGGCGATTTTGTGGCCAAGAGTAAGCCCATTTATAATTTAAAAAAAGACTAAGTTTAAGGCCTGGGGGCCGATTTTTGAATCTCGGCCATTCGATTTCGTGAAATCCGTTCTTTAATATCTCCACTACCTAAGTTTTTTTTGTCTGAAAGCTGAGTTAGTCGGGAGTGTTCTTAGCCATGTTTCATGCAAATCGGTCAACTATGTCGCAGTCGGGGGTTTTTTCAAAATTTTAATTTTGTGGTTAGGTTACTCAAAAATATCATTACGTCGTTTTCCACAGACTTTCGGCGAATTCGTGCGATCAAAATTAAAAAATCGATGCCCTGGGGGCCGATTTTTGAATCTCATGGCGTTCGAATTCAGAAAATTGTCACTGAAAATAATAGGCAATTCACCGTTTTCAACCGGTATTTTAGTGACAGTGAGACTCAAAAATCGGCCCCCTGATTGGACTCGAGTGTACGGCGGGGATTTCAGCGAGGCGTACAAGCGTGCATTCGTATGCAGCGACTCAGGACAGTTGTCTTGTATGAGCTTCAATTGTTTGGCATGCACGCCACACGCCCAATATGAGCGTGCATTCAGACTTTACACTAAGCCCTTAGTTCGTCTACGAAGCCCCGCATAGCGGGGTTTCGACGATGATATTCCACGTATTGCAGTCATCATCATCCTCCTTGCGTTATCCCGGCATTTGCCACGGCTCATGGGAGCCTGGGGTCCGCTTTGACAACTAATCCCAATATTTAGCGTAGGCAATAGTTTTACGAAAGCGACTGCCATTTGACCTTCCAACCCGAAGGGTAAACTAGACCTTATTGGAATTAGTCCGGCTTCCTCATGACGTTTTCCTTCACCGAAAAGCGACTGGTAAATGTCAAATGACATTTCGCACATAAATTCCGAAAAATTCATTGGTGCGAGCCGGGGTTAGAACCCGCGACCTCCGGAACGAAAGTCGCACGTACCGCTAGGCTACCAGCGCTTCTTTCCGCGTATTTTTAAGAATTTCATATACTTATTTAAAAATATTTTAAGCGGGTTACTCACGTATTAAGTCGATATAGCGTTCGACATGTTTCGGTTCAATTGAGAAAGGTTCTCGAAATTGAACCGAAACATGTCGAACGCTATATCGACTTAATACGTGAGTAACCCGCTTAAAATATTTTTAAATATGTATGAGTCTCACGGGAGTATGAGTCTCTCTCTACTGGCTGATTTTACGATAGGTCAATGAAAAAACTAAAATGCAATGCGATATCATTTCATCGAGTATGACAAAACGGCGGAACCCAGTAGGTAACATACGTTCCTAATATTAGTTCCTTCTGTTCTTATTGTTATAGCTATAGATAGCCTAGCAAAAACGGCTAAAAATTTCAGTTTTAATTACGTCCAAGAATCCCCGGATAGAGGGGTTCCAACGATGAAAACATTGAAAGGAAATAATTTGATATCGGGATTTTTAAAACTATTTTTCTTTTGCCCTTGTTAGGCAAGCTTTAGTAATTGCAATTCTTTATGCTCGCATGACGATAAATGGTTTGGATAGAAATACTGTCAAATAAACAAACTTACGTCCCGTGTATGTTATGAAAATTATAGCATGTCGTGTGTAGCATACGAGTAAATTTAAAGACAGTTACTGTTATGTAAGTTACTAGTCCGCAAGGGAATGCAAAAACTATCTGAGTTATGAATACGAATTCTACCCAGCAGGCTAGAAAATAATATGTACTTATCTACATGCATACACTGATAAAGTTCATATTATTATTATATTTTACGATGTCGTTATTACTACAGGGTCAAATTAAAATGGCGAACCGAAACATAGGTACAAATCAGAGACATATATAACTCCGTACAGACAGATGAAGTATAGAAAAAAACGTACCTCATTACCATACAGAAAAAGGTACGGTAGCCTAGATGGCATTACACCTTTGGGGTACGCTCAGTTAGATGGCGCTAATATTAATATTTGTCATTTTTACACATATCTAAGCTAAGAATATGGGCCAAATTGTCAAAACTGAGGTTAAAAAGTTTTAAGCCTGTGTCAAGAGATGGCATTTTATGCACTGTGATTACACATTTTACTTCGACTGTAACTCTCTAATTACTATATCCTCTTTGGTACAAATCAAATTTTGTGTCAAGGAAAAAATAAGAATAAAGTGCTCTCTGCTCTGTCACTGCAGTTTTGAATTAGCCAATGAAGTCTTCATCGATTAATTCGACAACTTAAAATTAGTTCCCAAGTCTGAAAAACCACTTAAAGTACCCGAAACCTAATGGACTTGTAATGTTCTTTAGAGCGCCAAGGATTTTCACTTATAAAAAACCTTAATAAAAACGTATAAAACTCAATTTTGCCCTCGATTTAAGTAAATAAGAGGTATTTTTATGGAGATGGATGTATCCAATTCCTGTTAAAAGACGTGACTTAGTAGGTTTTTGTTCGGTGGCAAAAAGACATTATGTGTGTATGTATAGTGCGGCACTTACGTCATTTTATAAGTAAGAGTCGATTTTCGGGCTTATTAATCTTGTTATTGGATGCTTGGAGGCATTAGGTGTCATGTGGTTACGTAATAATAAGGACGACCGGTCTGGCTCAGTCGGTAGTGACCCTGCCTGCTAAGCCGCGGTCCTGGCTTCTAATCCCGGTAAGGGCATTTATTTGTGTGATGAGCACAGATATTTGTTCCTGGGTCATGGATGTTTTCTATGTATATAAGTATGTATTTATCTTTTTAAGTATGTATATCGTCGCTTAGCACCCATAGTACAAGCTTTGCTTAGTTTGGGGCTAAGTTGATATGTGTAAGGTGTCCCCAATATTAAATTTATTTATTTTGATTCAGGATAATACTTTACTTACTTGCTTTTTTACTCACTGCTGTGGCTCAGCGACCCGAAGTAGATCTGGCCTCCGACACTACATACTCGTAGACTGCGCCATTCGCTCTTATTCTGTGCGACTCGGTCACTTTAACGTCACACAGGTCTATCTATAATTTAATACTTCACACTTCCACAACACAAGCCTTCTTGAGCTTACCGTGGGGCTCAGTCAATCTGTGTAAGAATGGCCTATAATATTAATTTATTTTATTTATTTATACTTTAAAGGCGTACATTCATCTTAAGTAAAGGCTAGCAACGAACTTCCAACCCTTCTGGCACACGGGGCACACCTCGAACAATGGTGATCAAATCTATGAAAGAGGCGCGTTCCTAGCACACAGTCTAAGCTCGTGTAGGTGAACGCGTACTATGCTTGTATGAGTGAAATATGACAGGCCGACTGTTCGCGTTTTTGACAGACGGCAACTGTGAGGTAACCGAGAGGGGGTGGGCGGCAATTTTAACGGGGAGCAGGAGGCCATGCTGTACGATAGTACTCTTTATAATATTATACTGTGCTTTTGGTGTTTCGGGTGCCGATCTGTTTGTTCGTTTGCCTCCTATCTCATATTAAAACATACATGAACTCACAGTCTGTATTCCCAAACAGAGTAGCCTGAGCACATGAAACTGCTCAAGTATAAATGCTAATTAAGGAGTTAATTCGGTCGAATCCCGATAAGGGCATTTATTTGTGTGGTGAGCACATTATACTTATCAAGATTAGTTTTACCTAAGTTTTTAGTCAATTTTGAACAATATCTTTTAGGTTAGGCTTAAAGATATTTATTCTCATAAAAGACATACAAGTCACTTACACGAGAACAGAATTTCAAAGTAACCTAACCTAACCACAAAATTAAAATTTTGAAATAACCCCCGACCGCGACATAGTAAACCGATTTTCATGAAACATGGCATGGCTAAAAATACTCCCGACTAACTCAGCTGTCGGACAAAAAAAACTAAATCTAAATCGGTTCATCCGTTGGGGGGAGCTACGATGCCAAAGACAGACACACACACACACACACACACACACACACACAGACAGACAAACAGACAGACAGATAGACAGACAGACAAACAGATCGTCGTTTTTGCGTCGGGGGTTAAAAAGTAATCTTATTTACATACAAAGTCGCTCAAGCTTTTGTCAATTTCATTTAAGAAAGATATAATAAATTATATTTTACTATTACTCGTAGTAAAATATAGTAGTATTTCATAGTAAAATACCCAATTCTGAAGAAACTAGGACAATTTCGCACTAAAAAACGGTCACAATATCAGTGTTCCAATTACCGTGTTTTCAAAAAGAATGGCTCACACACGACATAATGACGTCACTAATTAGTACAGCCGCCATCATATACATCGGATCGGTCGAGGTGCTCACAAATATGTAAACACGCCTCTATTTTCAAGGCGATAAGGGCGTGTTCACATAGTTTTGCGCGCCCGGCCGCTCAGAATCTGATGGCGACTGTACTCTTCCTCGTTAGGTCTCCTATCTATGGGCAGGCAGAAATTTCTATCCAACAAGGCAGTGAGAAATTTTTATACAAATGTGAACTTTTTTTTAATGAGTTAAGATGCTTCTCTACCATGTCAGATCTACGTAAATGCGTGCGAGACAGTAATAATGTAGGTATACAAATATGCTCTTCATATCAAGAATGTGGAATTGTTAATGAGAATGGGATACGAAAAAACATTGTATAGGTACAAAGATGAAAATATGTTACCTTCAGCTTGTTAGTCTCATATTCAATCAGGAAATCCAAGGAATAAATCAAATTATTTTATTGATTTTTCTTATTTGTTAATTTTAAGTACCTAGTCACACTATAAATAATACTCAAGGGCCTATTTTAGACATTAGCTAGCTTTTAAGTTTAGTCTTAGTTTCTTATATAATTATGTACTCGTAAATATGTTCATGTAAATAAAGAGTATATATCACTATAAATTAATATTATAAATTGAAATAGATATCATACACGGATCTATTTCAATCTATAATCAGTAAATCATAAATATGTATGCAAATGTGACCCTTATCTTAATGAGTTAAGGTGTTTGTGTTATGTCAAAGGAGTATAATGAAGGTTCTGTATATAAGACACGAGGTTCATGAAGTGTGAGGAAATAATTAGTAGGTTTTTAAAGGATTACTTAGTTGCGTTTGACAAGTATCTTATACTTTTAAACGAGCAATTCTTGTATATTTATTTATTTATTTATTTATTTATTTATATATATATTTATTTACACTGTAGATCTCGGAAACCGCTCTAACGATTTCGCAGAAATTTGTTATGTGGGGGTTTTTGGGGGTGAAAAATCGGTCTAACTTATCCTTAGGTCCCGGAAAACGCGAATTTTCGAGTTTTCATGCGTTTTTCTTCGCGCGCCATCTCGTGTGCAGTAGTTGTACTGTTAAGACAGAATTCTTTCGGTTGATGTAAGTACTATTTATTGCAAACACTAGATGGCGACACAGGTCAAGGCTAAAACGAATAGAAAAATACACTATTTGAGTTTTTGTGGCGAAATGCGCGCCATCTCGTGTGGAGTAGTTGTGTTGTTAAGGCTGAGAATTCTTTCGCTCGATGTAGGTACTATTCATTTTTGAACTAGATGGCGACACATGTCAAGGATACGAAACAGAACCGAGCGAAGCTCGGTTGCCCAGATATTGGAACGATAAATTATGCTACGAAAGCATACGTCGCTCCTTGAAAAACATAGTGTCATTAAATGAAAAACGTCTTTTTTGGGTACAATGGTTTAAAGTTTTGAAATTTTTGAATTGTCAAAAATTGCCATTTTTACAACAAACTTGTAATTTTTTGGCAGATCTTGTTAGTTTTGTGACTAAACCTGATAGATATAATAGTAAATTGAATTTTTTTTATTTTGTTTCTAAGATAATTAAGCTTAAACAAAATGGTAGTGACACTTTTCCATTTATTTTTGTTTAGGGACACATGACAATTTTATATCTTCGTTTTACTTTGTGGAAAAATGACACTATAGCCATTTTTTTATGAAATTTACCTTTTATTTCAATGAATAATTAGCAATCAAACCACCTTTTATGTATATACATTAAAATTTATTGAATTAAATGACATTCGGTCTCAAACCCTGTATCTATTTAGCATTACTGCCCTTAAAAACTAGTGTAAACACTCCTGGCTTGCCCTCTTAAACTAAAAATATTAGAAACAAAAATCACTTTCAGTCTTGACATTTGCGTTAGTAATACAACATTTATTTTAATATCCATAAAATTCATGACATTTTATACAAAAAATTAAAATTGTCAGGAAAAAGTAACCAAAGTGCATTCAGGTTAAAATTAAAAAAAAAATCAAACGCAATAAAATCAACAAATATCGAAAAAAAAATACTTAAAATTAACCTTAAAACCCAGTGTTCCTCCCTCTGGCCCTTCCTGTAGCTTCCATGCGATCAGTTATGGACCTGATCAGTGTTACGATCAGTTTTTGAGGAATATTTTCCCATTCCTCAATAACTACGGCTTCCAGCTCGTTGACGGTGGCTGGAGCAGGATCCCGTGACCAAACAAGCCGTTTCAACTCATCCCAGAGATGTTCGATGGGGTTCAGGTCGGGGCTCGTTGCTGCCACTCCATTACGGTGCATTCCGACCTCATGCATCAGGGAGTCCCGCACTATCAAGGCAGTATGGCAACGGACGTAGACGTGCATGAATTGGAAATCAGGTCCAAAAAACTCAACGTACGAGACCATACGTTCTTCTAAGATCTCCATAATGTAACTGCCTGCAGTTAAGGATCCGTTTTGCCGTCGATGGAAATGCCGCCCCAGAACATGCACGAGCCGCTCCCGTAACTGACTGTTTCTTCGGTGAAGACTGGTGTAACCTGCTCTCCTTGACTCCTGTACACCCTTTTGCGTCTATAGTTGGTGTAAATGATCTCCTTCGTCTCGTTGGGGAACAAAACTTTCCTCTATTGCTGCAACGTCCAATCCTTAAGCCTTATAGCAATTCGATTGGGGTATTGGCTCTGGCTTCAATTGGTAGCCTCTGTCAGCTCTTCGGGGTAACATTTTCTTCTCCCTCAATCTTCTTCTGATCATGGAGACACTCACTACAGTTCTTCGAGCTGTTCTAAGCAGTATCTGCAGCTCAGGAGCGATAAGAAAGCGGTTCCGCAAAGAGGCCGATACAATGTACCGGTCGTCTCTAGCGGTGGTGCAGCGTCTTCTCTCAGATCCTGGCCTCCTGATGTAGCTACTGGTCTCCAGAAACCGCAACAAGACTCGTCGCACCCGGAAACGGATTATGCTTAGGCGTTCAGCAACTTGCTATTGCCGTAGTCCGTTTAGGAGCAGTACCACCACTTGAGCTGCTTTTTCTGGTGTTTTACCCCTATTGCCTTCAAGGCTTTTTTTCTGCAGGCGTTCGTCCTCGGTGACTTTTGGAGTGCAAAAGATCCACATGACACCTTTACAGCTCCTTCTAAAACCGTCTGGGGTAGCACACCTAGAGTCCCATTAAAATCGCATCAATACCTTTTTTTAAACCACGGCAGATTGGCGATTATTGTTTTTAAGAAAGTTGTACACCTTTTCTCTTAAAGGGCTTTAATTGTACTTTGAAATGATACAAATATTGATAGATTACAGTCAATAAGATTAGAGATATTTTTGCTTGAAACGATTTTGCGCGAGGTGCGATTTTTTTTTGACGACGTGGTATACCCTAACTTATGCGAAGTTTAGTCGGCCGCTTGAAATGTGCATGCTCGTGGCGATGTAGCAAATAGGTGATCTGTAGATGCTGGTGTGTTTATACTATTGATGATTGCTTTGAATTTTTGAGCCTTGAATATCGTTGAGCCATTTTTTACTGTAACAAACAAATATACTTATTTATGGCTAATAATTTAGTTATATTAATGCACAAGAAATTTATCCACTAGCAATCATAGTTTTTAAATTGTATCTTAAATTAGTAATTGTGTCTTGTAGATCACAAAAATAGCAATTACTTCGTAAAAAATAATTATACAAAAAATAACCTTCATTTTTATTAGCGCTGTTTATACCTGTATTTTACAAAAAAATAGAGTAAAATGTCTTTTTCAAAGAATTTCATCAAAATTGTGTAGGTTTATGTGCTAAACTTAAATGGAACAATGGTATTAAACGTAATATGTCTAGAAGGTAATTAATCATTAACTGTTTTGTAATTTTAATTACCGCAAAGCATGACATAAAACTTAAAGTGACAATAATCAGTCAACGCGCTTAAAGCTACCATTACCAGTTAAAGTGGCTTTAAACTCATAACAGCGGTATTCCATTTCTTTGCAAGCGTAATTATGGTAATTCATACAATCAAAAATGACACTAAACAGATAATGACGATTCATTCATGCAAAATCTTTTTAGCGAGTTAAGACCATAACGTCATTTTAAGTAAAAGTACAGAACAACTTTATTTTTAACCTGCATTAAGCCTAATAGTTTAAAGCCAAACCGTCATTACGTGCACAGTGTCACTATACCTATCTCAAAACGTTTAGAATTGTGAGATGGCAACCCGTATTCCACATACGTGAATACGTGCTTTACTAAGTAGTTATAAATAGGTGATTAAAATTGCCATCGGTTAAGAGTAATAAATTTTAAATGGCTAGCCGAAAAAAAAAGGGCGGCAATAAAAATAGAAAGCAGACTGTTTCCCATTCTCGGATTACCCAATATTTTAGTTAAAAGATATTCTTTAGAATTTTAAAAACAAAACCCATTATAAGATTTATTTATGAGTTTACTGGAACAACAGAAAAACCGCTATCGCACAATGCACCGTACACCAAACCTATAACGTAATCATACTCTAATATGGTATATTATTCCATACAAAGTCTACTCTCCTTGTTAAACTGTTTCCAGGACATCTGGAGCCCATGTGTCAAGGCATTTGACCATGACCGTACCACTCGTTGCAAAAGTGACGGCGGGGGGTCCTTCTCAAGCCCCTGACCACGCCGAGCGAGACAACGTGCACCGCTGCAGTAAGAGAGAGCGAGACAGCACACTAATCAGAGCCTTGGAAGGGATAAAGTCCCATAGAGAAAGCGTGGGCGCAATTGGATAATTGTAGCGACGAAATCCCTATATCATTGTTAATAAAGTTGATATTAGCGTAACTAGAAATAAGTTGGGTTTGCAGGGACTCCAGTTAGGACGAAGGCCGAGAGTTGAGGACACTCTGATTTTAGACTCGAAGGGAGACCCTAGTCTTTACAGCTTTGTTAAAATTTGTTCCTTGATCATATATAATTGTATTAATTGAGTAGTAATAGTAGAGAGTAAAGCCAGTGGTTCCGGATTCGGCGATAAATGAGCTAAGTACCTCTTTTATCAAAACATCGTCTCAAGTTGTATTTTAAGTAACACAACATATTTTATTATCTTTGTTCAAGTGCAAGGCAAGTTCAATTCTTGCGTTATAATCTGGATTTATTGTTGGGACAAATCCTATAACCTCGTAATGGTTAATTAGTATTTTAAAGTAACTGTATAATGTTTCTTCAGTTTTTTTCAGCTTTGTGTTACATATCTTGTATGACACTTTATTGGTGAATATTAGTGCGAGTTCGAGCCTCGCCACTATGTTAAATATATTCCATATATATTTGTTGAAACCAGGATTCGAGTTCCTGAGATATCTAATGTACCTAAATACATTTCGTAAAGGATTGAAACGAGACGATCGATATTATATTGTTATATCCTACAGATTAAACATCATGTGCATTTATTATAACTCAAACTGTGTTTAGAGTAAACTGTCTTGGAAATTATGGAAATTCTGTTATTACAATTCCTGACGAATTATTGTATTGTTGTATTAAATAGAGCCTATAGATGTTATGTAGACATTGTATGTAGACGTACATTAATAAGGCGAAGTAAGGGTTTTAGCGGGTTTTCCCTTACTTCATGAGCCATTGATTTAATATATTATATTGTCCCCGCAAAGGTATGGGCTTGACTTGTATTGTATACACTTTTGTCTTATAATTTATATAAATATTTCAAGTGATAAAGGCCTAAACTGTTTTCCTCAAGTACGTATTTCTGTAGTGTATTCAAGTTCGCATTCATAGATTTTTGATTTCATTTTATATAACGAATGCCTTATAGATTTCTTTGATAGGAACGCCCTATACCTTAATAAATTTGCGATAATATATTTCAATTTTATAAATCGCCATCTGCCTTTCCTTACAACTACCCCATGTAGTAGCTCAGACTCCTTAGATTCATCTACACCTTAATCAATCTAATTTATTTAATTCTCTAAAGCCTTCAGCATGGTATTTTAGGTCCCCCAATACCATTACACGTGGTGCCGTGACCAGGATCTAGTGCTTGTGTCTAAAATCATTTATAAAAAGACACAACTAGAAAAAGAACTTCTAACTTTTAAAAACTAAACACAACGTAGGAAACCTTAAATTTTATAAACTTAATACTTATGACGATCACTTCGATTACCTATGAAGAGTCTGAGAGGGGTGTTAAGTTGCTGTATAAAGTGCTATAATGATTAGCAGTTTTAACAATATTTGTGTATGTAGTTTGCTGTAATGTTTTACAACCAGAAATTCCAAGACAGTATACCTACTTTTATTCCGTTGAATTTTATTGTATATCTGTGTGTGTTTTGTGTGCAATAGCGTGTTTTGTGCTGATATTTAAATAGCAGGAGTCAGTTGTTCCCGCGATTTATATAACTTAAAATCAGTAATCTAGTATCAGTTTTAGAAATATGTTTAGTTGTAACTAAAATGTAAATGACGGTCAATAATCGGGATAGTGTTACCTGGGCAGTTCGAGATTATATAGCAGGTTATTATATAACAAAGCGTGTCGGAAAAAAAATTGACCGTACATACATACATATAATAAAATAATACTAATTTTGTCAAGACTGGCGTGGTATATTATTTTCACTCTTGGTGATACAGATTATGATTTAATATTGGCGATTAATATTATAATAAATATAGCTTGCAGTTAGTGAATTCGAACAAGCTACATTAGCAGATAGACCTATCTACTCGTAGTTCAGTTAAAGGAAAATTTGATGATATTATGGAGGCTTGTGACAATAAAGAGAATGTCAAATCGGTGATTTGTGATGATACATAGGTAATTACCAAGGTATATTTCTAGTACCTACATATATAGATGTCGTAAATAGTAACGTTCAAATGTTAATACTTTTATTAAAGGTTGGAGAAACTAAGAGATGATGACCAATCAAATGGCAGTAGGTACTATATAAACATTTTCCGTTTACGAATCTAGATTTGATGACATTGAGGTGGATTATAATTTCATTTGCAGCTTACCTATAAATTATTCCAACAATGTAAAATATACTATGTATGAATGTATTTTGCGTAGAGATATAGATATGAAGTTATTTCAAATATAAAATATGTAGTATGTATGTTTGTCGTAAAGATTTTGTTTGAGATACACGATATTGTTTCAATCAGTCAGTTACCGATATTTATCGATACTAGTTAATGGAACGAAGCATCTTAAAAAGCAGGTAGAATATTATTAGTTATAACCATGCATTGTTTATCACAATAGACAAAACAAGGAAAAAAGAACATGTGTTCAGACGCTTTACTTGGTTCCACATTACCTGGTTTGAAGGTTAATGTTGCAGCCCGATTTTCGATTGTTTATGTTATCACGAAAGAATTACCAATTTAATAATTAAAGTCCTAAATGTTTGGTTCTCTTAATATACATATAAATAAATAACAAATTTAGAATACATAAGTGTAGAAACACGCGATGTTTCAGTTGTATACCTATACCTATTTATGCACTCAGTATAACGTTGTTGTACCTCTCGACCTGAAATGAAAGATGCGATAAATACTCGTTTCGAAATAAAAGAGTAAAACCTTATAAAACACATTTTAGGAACAAAAATAAATAAGTACATAAATATTTTGTCTAAAGTGTTGTATTTCAGGCAGAATGCGTATTAATAATGATGAGGACAATTATTACTAATCGTGCAGGTTTCAATGGTTACTGTAAAAACAAAATAAAAGGTATACCATGTTTTGCATTTTAAATTTTGAATTTGCAATTATTAGACTTGAAAAGAAAAAGTACATAAATCTTGCAGTTATTGGTTGGACAGACAAAAGGTATTTTGTTGCAGGATAGTTTCAGTATACCTAACATACCTGGCTTTAATAGGCGACTAAGACCGATCCTAGGAAAAGACTGGTGTGAATTGTGGCAGTTTTGACGCGTCTAGAGGCAAGACACGACGCCGCTGTATAGCCGACTGTGGACGGTCTCGACAACGCCTTTTGGGTTGACCTTAACTTACCGATGTCTGATTAATTTTATCCAATTTATTTTTGGTTTGTTGTTGTTTGGGTAATTTGGGACTGAATCGATGCTACCTGGTCGGTCCATGGTTTCTGTCACGAAAGGTTTTACTGATAAAAGTAGTTATAGATAGACATCTCTTACTATTCATAAATATGGGATAGAAGCTGTTTTATTACTAAATAAATCTCGATGTAAATTAAAGTTCTTTGCTGTCGTAGTTTGTAATGATTCTATAATTATAACATTCGGAAAGGCGAAAAGAAATAAACACACAACCTGTTCCGCATGGTTTAAATTCCTTTATTTTTTTTGTTTGGTTTATACGTCTCAATGATACATAACACAAATGTTGGGTCTTCATATTTAAATTAAAGGTGTACAATTTGTGTGAATTAAATGTACAATATTGCTATATGCAATGTTTATTATAATACTATCTTGTTAATGGTACTCGGAGTATTCACAGAGAAAAATCAAACCTGGAATGCACCTAAATATTGAAAACTAATAGCAATTTATGACAACCGTGGATTCATTAATTATTTGAATATGTCTCACGAAAGTTTACCGTGTATAATCAAAGATTGTATGAAATCAATTACCCCAAAACTTAATCAGGTATAAAAACATTTTAAATAAATGTACCACAAGTTCTAATATTATTAATTTCTTTCATCAAGCCTATCTATGAAATTTTATCGGTCAAGGCATTTGTGACGGGGCTCATGAGTCAACTAGATACTGCAATCGAGGGCCTAGGGACGAGATTGATTGCCAGGTCACACCTCTGTTATATGACTTGCGTAGAATAACCTGACTTCACTTGAACTGAGGCGCCGGGGTTAGCCGCAGTGATCACTCACAAGTAGTGTCAAAGGTATACCGTTTAACATCTGACACCAAATCATTACAAATGAATGTCCTACCATGCGCTTGCGCATTCGCTAACCCCCCCTACGATACTTTGATACGTAGCCTCACGTTTCGAGTAACTCAGACTCTACGTGGGTAGCAGACGGGATCAGTTTTAGAAGCTTTGGCACCTCAGGGCTGCCCTGAGTAGTACATCTCACTTACGCTTAGGAAGGACTGTTTCTACGCCTCCGCTCACGCTGGACGCAGTGTGACCCGAGAATTAATTCTCTCGTCTCAGACGAACGCGTTTTATAGTAGATCAGGCTCTGTCCATGAGGAAGTGACTCTGAGGTGTGTGGCTGAGGTATTTGTCTGTCCAAACTTTACTAAATAGGGCCATAATACCCTTACACGACGTATGGTCAGGCCATTGTCTGTTCAAATCATTATTTCATAACAAAAGTTCAATTGCATCACTTATTAACAAAAGTTAAAGTGAATTTTCATTTAGCTGGCATCACTATCATAATACTATCTAAATACCCTAAAGAATAGAGATGACAAAGGGTTTTATTTTATGACAGCTATACTCAACAAATTTAATGATGTAAATAAATGTCCCTAAATAGAAAATAGACATTTATTATGCCACAATATAAATTATATGACACAAAATTATTTTGATCAGTGTAATTTGAGATGCGAGATCTCTTGACGACAACATAGGTGTTATTTACATATGTAATATTCTACTACAAGCTATCAAGTATTATTGAAAGTTGATTGTAAATTGTAATCAATAAACTAGAGGTCTTATGTGTGAACTTTGTGTGGAAAATCCCTGGCCAGGGTAATGCGTGGTTGTGAAAGGAGATGTGTGATTGCAACTTAGTATCTTGGGAAGGTGACGATGTGTGAATTTCGAAGATAGTATGGTGATGTATGAGTCAAGAGATCTTGTTAACACAAACTGTAGTGTACTTGGTTAACGTGAACTATAGATAATTATATGAAAACGCATAAAGCTTGAAATACAAGATACAAAATTAATTAAATTTCATTAGCACTACCAAATAACGCTCTAAGATAGGATGTCGTTTGTGCAAAGAGACATATGGTTAATCGTTAGAGGCAGTAATTGTAACGGTCTAAGTGCAAACAATAAGATACTATAAAAATTGTTATATTTTAAAATATTAAATTCATTATTATTTTATTATCCGTGCCCAAACGTCAGGTAGTTCCTTCAGAAGTATAGGCGCCGGCGCTAAGATATTATTGTTATTGGTTTATTGCCCATTACGAGTCTCATAGTGTGGTTTTGTTAGAGAAGAAAGAAGCATAATTAACTTGTTTAAAGCTACCTTTCGTTTTGTAAACATTGGGACAAAGACGCGAGTAGCAGGATAGCATTGATTGACAAGCGCGCTACCTTTTCGCGGATTAATAAAGTAGTTTTCTAGATTTGAGTATTGTGGACGTGCACAAAGTAACGCCAGATTCCATCGCTAATTAAGTAATTATTAAGATATAAATAAAAAGTGTTTACATTTTTTCCAAGTTCTCGTATTCATGTTATATAAGTTACGTAGAAGACGGGGTAATTTTGTTCGACTAACCAGAGAGGGGCGTGAGATGGCAACCCGTATCCCACATACGTGAATACGTGCTTTACTAAGTAGTTATAAATAGGTGATTAAAATTGCCATCGGTTAAGAGTAATAAATTTTAAATGGCTAGCCGAAAAAAAAAAAAGGGCGGCAATAAAAATAGAAAGCAGACTGTTTCCCATTCTCGGATTACCCAATATTTTAGTTAAAAGATATTCTTTAGAATTTTAAAAACAAAACCCATTATAAGATTTATTTATGAGTTTACTGGAACAACAGAAAAACCGCTATCGCACAATGCACCGTACACCAAACCTATAACGTAATCATACTCTAATATGGTATATTATTCCATACAAAGTCTACTCTCCTTGTTAAACTGTTTCCAGGACATCTGGAGCCCATGTGTCAAGGCATTTGACCATGACCGTACCACTCGTTGCAAAAGTGACGGCGGGGGGTCCTTCTCAAGCCCCTGACCACGCCGAGCGAGACAACGTGCACCGCTGCAGTAAGAGAGAGCGAGACAGCACACTAATCAGAGCCTTGGAAGGGATAAAGTCCCATAGAGAAAGCGTGGGCGCAATTGGATAATTGTAGCGACGAAATCCCTATATCATTGTTAATAAAGTTGATATTAGCGTAACTAGAAATAAGTTGGGTTTGCAGGGACTCCAGTTAGGACGAAGGCCGAGAGTTGAGGACACTCTGATTTTAGACTCGAAGGGAGACCCTAGTCTTTACAGCTTTGTTAAAATTTGTTCCTTGATCATATATAATTGTATTAATTGAGTAGTAATAGTAGAGAGTAAAGCCAGTGGTTCCGGATTCGGCGATAAATGAGCTAAGTACCTCTTTTATCAAAACATCGTCTCAAGTTGTATTTTAAGTAACACAACATATTTTATTATCTTTGTTCAAGTGCAAGGCAAGTTCAATTCTTGCGTTATAATCTGGATTTATTGTTGGGACAAATCCTATAACCTCGTAATGGTTAATTAGTATTTTAAAGTAACTGTATAATGTTTCTTCAGTTTTTTTCAGCTTTGTGTTACATATCTTGTATGACACTTTATTGGTGAATATTAGTGCGAGTTCGAGCCTCGCCACTATGTTAAATATATTCCATATATATTTGTTGAAACCAGGATTCGAGTTCCTGAGATATCTAATGTACCTAAATACATTTCGTAAAGGATTGAAACGAGACGATCGATATTATATTGTTATATCCTACAGATTAAACATCATGTGCATTTATTATAACTCAAACTGTGTTTAGAGTAAACTGTCTTGGAAATTATGGAAATTCTGTTATTACAATTCCTGACGAATTATTGTATTGTTGTATTAAATAGAGCCTATAGATGTTATGTAGACATTGTATGTAGACGTACATTAATAAGGCGAAGTAAGGGTTTTAGCGGGTTTTCCCTTACTTCATGAGCCATTGATTTAATATATTATATTGTCCCCGCAAAGGTATGGGCTTGACTTGTATTGTATACACTTTTGTCTTATAATTTATATAAATATTTCAAGTGATAAAGGCCTAAACTGTTTTCCTCAAGTACGTATTTCTGTAGTGTATTCAAGTTCGCATTCATAGATTTTTGATTTCATTTTATATAACGAATGCCTTATAGATTTCTTTGATAGGAACGCCCTATACCTTAATAAATTTGCGATAATATATTTCAATTTTATAAATCGCCATCTGCCTTTCCTTACAACTACCCCATATAGTAGCTCAGACTCCTTAGATTCATCTACACCTTAATCAATCTAATTTATTTAATTCTCTAAAGCCTTCAGCATGGTATTTTAGGTCCCCCAATACCATTACAATTGTTAAAGTACTAGTGTCATTATAGCAAAAATGACACTGTTACTTTAAAATGAAACTCAATATTGAATAGTTATTACAAGTTCAAAGTGACACTTTAAGGATTGATACAATGTTCCATAAGAAAATTGTCATACTTACCATTCAATCTCGCGGAACACCGTCACTAAACACAAAATGAGAACTTTCGTCTTACAGTTCACTACATTTTGATCGGCGTCCAGGTCATTAATGCAAACATGACATTGTTCCCGTCCCCCACGCGTCTATTCCCACTATATATAGGAACATAAAAAATAAATAAAAAAAATGAATGAGATAATTTCTAGTTCTACTAGAAGTGGCATCATCGGATTCTGAGTCATCTGATTCAATTTTAATACTTATATTTTACATAAAATCACGCCTGTATCCCATGAAGGGGTAGGCAGAGCACATGAAACTACTCAAGTTTCAGTGCCACTCTTGGCAAATAAGGGGTTGAAAGAAAACGAAACTCTGACATTGCAGTGACAGGTTGCCAGCCTCTCGCCTACGCCACAATTTAACCCATATCTCATAGTCGCCTTCTACGACACCCAAGGGAAGAAAGGGGGTGGTGAAATTCTTAACCCATCACCACACGGGCGACGGGGGACGGGGTTTTATCAATACCATGCAGAAACGTCGATATTTTTAAATTGAATGTATAATGGAAAAATTCTCACCTCCGGCAGAACTTGAACCTGTGACGTTTGGGATTGCCGGTCCAGCCGCTCTCACCAACAACTGAGGTACCAACCATTCCAGCACCATTTTTTTTCCATTTTACCTTTGGTTTAAAAATATTTATAATTATGTCTAAAAACTATATTTATCATTTAAATCAATGTCAAAAGTGACCTTAATCATTAGCAAAGACATGTAACTCCGTATCTCCGTATAGACGGATAAAGTCTAATAATAAAACGTACCTCGAAGGCATAGAGAAAAAGGTAAAACGGTGGCCTAGATGGCGTTACACCTTTGGGGAACGCTCGGCTAGATGGCGCTACTATTAATATTTGACATTTTAACACATATCAAGCTAACAATATGGGCCAAATTATCAAAACTGAGGTTCAAAAGTGTTAAGCTTGTGTCGAGAGATGGCAGTCTATGCACCGTGATTACACATTTTACTTTGATAGTAACTCTCTATAATACTCGATCCTCTTTGTCATTCATACATCGGGGTTTTGGGAGCGGGAATGATTTACACTAGCCCAAAAATGGTAAAAACGATAAAAGATAAACATAGGTACATTTAGAGCCAGTTACATAGTTAAATATATATTTCAGGGTGGCTAGCCGAATGGCACAATCGCTCACGAAACGCTCACGAAACGAAGCGCTAGTAGATATCTATCTCTATCGCGCTTGCATATTGGCGCGACAGAGCCAGCGGCGTATCGCTTTCGTTTGGCGTCGGAGAAATGCCATTCGGCTACGGGGCCAGTAATTCAAATTACTATAAACAGAGTTAGAAATACACGAATTCATTCCCGCTCCCAAAACCCCGATGTAACCCTAATGACTCATAAGCTACTATTCGATCATTTATGTCATTGTCAAAAATAACGATACTTCAAGCAAAAATGTCATTTTTACCCTAAAATATCCGATCTACTAATATTGCCCCTATATAAAACTGTTTTCTTACAAAGTTTAAATCGACATGTTTGTTACTTGTCTAACTTGTCTATACAATTGCCAACAATATAAAATGTAACAAAACTGCGAGGTTTGAGGCGAGACCGCAAAAGTTGTGGCGAAACTTGTACCGACAAGCTACACATGTAAATCCACCGTCCAACTTTCCGACGGTGCACAGATAATAAAAGTACAGAACTGTTTGTCATAGTATTTCATGCAACTGGCGTTTAAAAGAGATCAAAAAAGAGGAGTGGCGTGGGTAACAATTTGAGAAGCCAAAAATTGATGATAATGACACCTCTAGTGTTTTTTGACTCAGTTAAACGCCGTTTGTAAAATTCGTAAAAGTTATTCTAGAAAACTATTAGAAACTAAGTGCACGGTCGTAGAAAATGTATTATAATATCAATACGACATTTCGTACATAAGTTCCGAAAAACTCATTGTATGAGCTGGCATTTAAATCGTATTTAAATATTGTATATTCAAAAAAGAATATCAAATTACGATCATAAATTAGGATGTGTCTGAACACAATATGTCAAAAATCGCATGCAATTTCACACGCCATCTCAATGAGCCTTAAACCTATAATAAAGTAGAACTGCTGTCGCTATATTAGTCTACCTATCCACCTGCCTTGACCGGCAAAGTTGCTCGACGGACGTACAAACTGAATTACAATGCAAACTACATTATATATATATACATTTACACTATAGAAATAGACAACGTTCGACGAATATTAAATACTGTCTGAAAACTTTAAGCATGACCCTTTCTATGAAGGAGTTACATTGACAAACTAACGTTGGTGTTAGTTTATCTACGAACATTGGGATCGGAAACTGGTTTAAGAATCAACTTAGTTATCCCCTTTTCGATCCTACACTGAGAGAAAATACAACCAGTTTTCATGTTCGTTCAACAAGTTTTTTGGTTAAAATAGCGCCTACGTGCTCTTTGGTTCAAACAACAAGCTACTTGTCATTTGAATCGGCAATATATTTGAATCAACATGTCGATTTTATAAAAACAACCTGACACATATTGTTTTAAACATACGTTTTTTTCCTGTAAAATGTTCGAAACGTCAGTATGAATTGTAAATTCATTATACGCGATTTAATCCGTTTCCATAGTTTTATTTCGTACGTAGAAAACAGCTATTATATGTATTCCGGCCTGCGCTTGTTTCCCGCACAGAAAGGAAGAATACCACGGATTTCCACTTGTTACGATCCTGAGATACCTCTTTGACCTCTTTCGCCTTTTTAATTTCAATGAATTCCTTATAGATACAAGCCCGCCGGTTTAATGAGCACCTGAACTAGTCTTTTTTTAGGATTTCCCAGATTTTATCGGCGAAATTCCCCGTGCCTCCTGCTGTGCCTCCTTTCAACTGCTATTTTTGTTCCTTCCTCATTATCTTTGCCAGCCTTTTTAGTCATCCCTCCCTTTCACGTATCCAAACCATTACAATGTGCCTTTTACATTTTTTTCACATCTTAAGATACACTTTTTTTTATAATAAATGGGCTTACTCTTGGCCACAGACTAGCCAAAGGCAAAGACGTGGCCTACGATGGAGTGAGCTCGCCCAGAAGATGCCTGTTCACTTATACACATTCTCTTATCAGCTTGTTGCTGTTGTTTCTTAAGAGCTGTCTACAAACTTAAGACCTCTTAATAGTAAATATGGTAGAAATCTTAGCAACAAGGTCCTGCGTGGGCAGCTGGTTAAATACCAACTCGATCTTTCCCTTCTCAAAGAGCAGGATATTCGGAAATTTCTCCGAAGGTAGCGTTGTGTTCAAAAACTCGTATAGTCCCTAAAAGGAAGAAATGATTTTGTAGTAGAATGCTGATTGAGAGATTCTTACTTATTTCGATGTTTGTTTGACTTTGATTTTAACTGTACTTATAGCCTGGCAAAAAAGAGTAAAAAATAATTAGGGGCGCCACCATATATACCTCTTTGCATGTGGCAACTATTTTGACACTTCTAGTGGTAAGTGTTGCTATGATAAAAAAAAAAGTTCCATTTCTAGCCTTTTTTGCCAAGTTGTACCTCACAATACAAGCTTTAGCTTACTGTGTTACAATGTAGATTTACGTAAGTATCATAACCCTTCGGGCGTGAAAACAAAAGCCAATATAAATATTACATGCCCGACCTACATTACGAAAAAAGGTTTAACAACACCGAAGATACATACCGGTGGGAAAGGGCAGGACTTTCCATGTTTCCTTAAAATCTGGCTAAACATTTTCCCGAAGTATTGGTCCCGTTGGAAGAGATCGCATAACTTCAGTTTTATCTCCACTAGGCTGCGTTTGTATTGGTTGTTCTGGCCTTCGTAGAATAGCAAATTAATCTGCGAATAATAAATTGAAATATATATCCAGTAAACTACTCTTAAATATATTCTAAGCCTTGATTGATTTATATTTTAAAGTTTAGTTCTTACATGATTTTGTTTACAGTATTGAATTATAATTTATAAAGGGAGACTGGGGAGCGTATGATACAAATGAAGGAAAGAATTAACTTCGGGTCGTATCAGCAAGTCAAACTGAAGGCAGACGACCGGCACAAATGGAAGATTCGCCTCCCTGAGAGGCTCTCAAGCACGCGAGGCCGCAGGCCGAGCTCCGGACAGACAGTGCTCCCACGCAGAACAATAATAAAAGTGTCTAAAAAGCGAAAAGCTTCGAAACCTAGCGAAGGCCGAAGGTCGAGCTCCGCGTAAGGCCAAAGGCCAAGAGCGTCTCTGAGAAGGTCCTAAGCACGCGAGGCCGCAGCCCAAGCTCCGGACAGAGAGTGCTCCCGCGCAGAACAATAATAAAAGTCTGGTGACTCTTAAATGAATGATGGTGATGATTGAATTATTAGTAATAATTATAAAATACCGTGATATTATTTCCAAAAGTATGTCTAAGGCCAGCAACTAGATTGTAGTAGTAGGCGCTTCTCCTTCCGTACCGTACGACCCTTGTTGATAAATTATACAAGTATTTTTCATTGGCGTATTCCACTTCAGTGCGTTCGGGAATGATTAGAATGCTCTAAAACAAGGGTAAAGTATTAATTTACAAATTTATTAAATAAATATACTCTGAGTAATACTTATTAAAGAATATGGACGTACAGTCAACCAATTGGAACCCTAGGCCACTGTAGAACTATGTCATAGTGACGTTATAAACCAGATTGTAAGAATTACTGCTTGTCAATTTGACATGGTTGTAGAGTGGCCTAGGGTTTCAATTGGTTGACTGTACTTACGCAAAAATATTCCAATCCATATGCATTTGTTATTGAAATGAACTACTTTCGTTTTTGATTCATGGGGTTTCTGATACAACTCAATGATAATTTCATGTAGATTAGAACGTTTTGGTGACATACATACTTCCAAATTACGATTGCATTTCAAGATGACCCAATACTTTGACGTAACAAATAACCCCGCAGCAAACATAGGGAAAAAGTGGTTTCAGTCAAATCGCATGAAATTTTAGTATGATGTAGAATTAAGTCTGCTAATTATTTTTTTATAAGGGCACAACTCTCTCTGACTTATACTTTCGAAAATAATTAATTTAATTGTTGTTGTACATCCTAAGGACTTCTCCTACCTGGCTGTACGAGGATGATGTTCTAAAATTGGATGATACCATTAAATCTGCGTTGGAGTCTATTATCAATGTGCGCCTGAGCGATTCGCAGTGGTGTCAGGCTTCCCTTCCGGTTCGTCATGGTGGGCTGGGTATACGGCGCTGTCGGGAAGTGGGTGTGGTGGCGTTCCTTGCTTCGGCTCATGGGACTGTGGGGCTTGTTGCTCGCATTTTGTCCTGTAATGGTGACAATACCCATGTACCTTTTGTAGGTGAAGCTTTTTCTAGGTGGTCCACTGTTTGCCAGAGTAACGAGCGCCCGGATAACCTCGGCTCCCAGAGAGCATGGGATGATATCTTGTGCAAAGAAATTTGTACAACTTTGGTGGGCAGCGCGGCAGGATCGGACTTAGCGCGTCTCAAAGCTGTAACGAGTCCTGAATCCGGAGCGTGGCTCCACGCTTTACCTTCCCCTCAGCTAGGCACCATGCTGGATAACGATTCTTTGAGAATAGCGGTGGCCTTGCGGTTGGGTTGTAAGGTGTGTGAGCCGCACCGGTGCATTTGTGGCGTCATTGTCGAGGAGGATGGTCACCATGGGCTTAGTTGCCAAAGGTGCGCAGGGCGTTTTTCTAGGCATCACACGATTCATGACGTGGTTCGCCGGGCTTTTGTGGCAGCCAACATTCCTTGCGTGTTAGAACCTCCAGGGTTATCTCGCACGGACGGCAAGAGGCCAGACGGACTCACGTTGGTTCCGTGGCAGAAGGGTCAGTGCCTATTGTTGGACGCCACGTGTGTGAGTACTTTTGCTCCGTCCCACCTTGGCCTCACAATTAAGTCTGCTGGGTCAGCTGCAGAGTTTGCAGCTAGACTCAAGCACGCAAAGTACAGCGCCCTGGAAGCAATGTACAAATTTGTGCCACTTGCTGTGGAGACGGCGGGACCCTGGGGAACTGAGGCTAAAGCCTTTGTTAGGGAACTTGGTCGCCGACTTAGGGATAGGGGCTGCGATCCGCGTTCCGGGTCGTATCTGGTGCAGGGGATTTCATTGGCTATACAGCGTGGAAATGCTGCTAGTGTGATGGGAACCTTTGGGCCCGGTACGACTCGGGCGGGTCCTAGTTAGTTTGCGCGTATGTTGTTGTTGCAATAACCCACATATGGGTAAATGACGAAGCCTGTTGCGGATAGCTTTATTGTTTGTGTGTAAGGACGACGCCTGTTGCTGATTTATGGCTGTAACCTCATGACGAATCCTGCGTTGCGGATAATGGGTTGTAAAATATTTAGTGTTATTTTTGTCCAATAAATAATTGTATTTAATTGTTTTATACAAAATATATGTAAATTACCTATTTTATTTACGTAATTCCTCCTCTTTGCTCTGTTTTGCATAGAGTTCGTAACATAGATAACTGATAAAATGAAAGTCAATGTGACAGACAGCTACATTATAAAGATGATTTATTATTTTCGATAATTACGTACTAATTATAAGCACATTTTAATTAAGCACAACACTTATGTTAAGCATACTAGATGATGGCAGCAAGAAATCTTTCCTTTGTCTGCAATAATCTTGTCGCTCCTCGGGGTTTGAGACGTATTCCAATCGACAACCTACAGAAAGTCGATATTGCAATCCGATATCGGGAAACTATTAATAACTGTCAGTAACTGTCAGTGAGTATCATTTAGATATATTGATTTCTAAAAACACGTCGCGTAAATAGAAAAATATATACTTGATTATTTCTGAAAGTATAAGTCTGAGGGAGTTGTGCCCTTATAAAAAAATAATCAGGAGACTTAAATCTACATCATACTAAAATTTCATGCGATTTGACTGAAACCACTTTTTCCCTATGTTTGCTGCGGGGTTCTTTCAATTCACCGAAATCGAATACAAATAAAATCTACCAAAAATCTAAAATAAACGATGACCACGTGCTTATTATTTGAGCCATGCATGCCTAGGCCTAGGCCAATCTGTGTAGCATTGTTCTATAGGTATTTAGGTATCAGCAGCGGCTGGTCCATACAAGCCGATTCCCACCGGCTTGCCTAAAATTGATTACTAGTAAAGTACCTAATGTTAAGGTATGTTTCATTTTGCTCAATGTTGCCTAGCAGAAATTTTCACCAGCCGCCACTGTTAGGTATCTAAGAAATAATGTAGAAATCGGATGAGTACAAATTTAATTTCACTTACCAATGATTCCAAATTAAATGATGAAAAAAGAAAAAAATAATACATGTATATTATGAAACATGACGACATTGTAATAAAAGTTTATAAAATTATAAATTCATAAATATACATTTGATATGGAAAAACAATCAAATTAATACTTAATCGACATTTAATTTGTTTACATATGTGTACCGAACGCTATAATAAGTAGTAAACAATTTGTATTTTATTTTTATATAAATGACTTTTTTTTTTTTTATTAACAATTTATAGTTATTTGAAATACATGTCCAAAAAAAAAGCCTTAACTAAAAATAATTACAAACACTAATTAGTCAATACCGCTCCGCACCGCCTCCGGTGCAAAAGTGCCCATAATGCTTGCGGCATTACCCCGTTGGATCGCTATGGCCAGCCTTTGCACCAGAAACGATTCGGAGCGCGGGTCTTTATTATATATTTTTATATAAAGACTTTATTATATATTTTTATATAAAGACAGCCGGTTCGGTAATCACCTATTCGGATTCAATAAATATTGCAATAAATTGGTCAAATCAAAGTTATCAGTCATCAATAATTTTACCGATCGGTTATCTACAATACAATGACAATGATTAGTTTACCAAGCGTTGGCTAGGTACCCATTACCAGCCTGCGTAGCCGAATGTCCAAACGCTTACGGTAATATCGTTATCGTACCTGGGTACGTAGCCGAATGGCACAAACGCTCACGAAACGAAACGCTCGTAGATATCTATCTCTATCGCTCTTGCGTATTGGCGCGACAGAGCCAGACTACCTTTCGCGGCGTTTCGTATTCGTTTCGCGTCGGAGAAATGCCATTCGTTTGGCTGATTCAATCAAATATCTTTTAACAAGTTTGACCTTGTTGTTCGAACAAATTCGACTTGCATCATCAACATTGTGATTCATTCCGTTTACTAAAATACTTTTGTTTCAAACGTATAAAGCCGCAACAAGTCGAACTTGTTAAATTCACAATGCAAATTTCTCTTAGTGTAGTAGGTATCAATAATTAATATCGCTCTTTCTTATCGGCGCGACAAAGCCGGACTGCGTTTCGATGGGCTTCTATAAAGTCACATAAATATTTATTTATTTAAACTTGATTGCACAAAAATACACAAAAATGTAGAAATGGCGGAGTTAATGCCAAAAGGCATTATCTACCAGTCAACCATAGGGCCAAACAGAGATTCAATAAAACCGGCCAAGAGCGTGTCGGGCCACGCTCAGTGTAGGGTTCCGTAGTTTTCCGTATTTTTCTCAAAAACTACTGAACCTATCAAGTTCAAAACAATTTTCCTAAAAAGTATTTATAAAGTTCTACTTTTGTGATTTTTTTCATATTTTTTAAACATATGGTTCAAAAGTTAGAGGGTGGGGACGCACTTTTTTTTCCTTTAGGAGCGATTATTTCCGAAAATATTAATATTATAAAAAAAAAATCTTAGCAAACCCTTATTCATTTTTAGGGTTCCGTAGTCAACTAGGAACCCTTATAGTTTCGCCATGTCTGTCTGTCCGTCCGTCCGTCCGTCCGTCCGTCCGTCCGTCCGTCCGCGGATAATCTCAGTAACTGTTAGCACTAGAAAGCTGAAATTTGGTACCAATATGTATATCAATCACGCCAACAAAGTGCAAAAATAAAAAATGGAAAAAAATGTTTTATTAGGGTACCCCCCCTACATGTAAAGTGGGGGCTGATATTTTTTTCATTCCAACCCCGACGTGTGATATATTGTTGGATAGGTATTTAAAAATTAATAAGGGTTTACTAAGATCATTTTTTGATAATATTAATATTTTCGGAAATAATCGCTCCTAAAGAAAAAAAGTGCGTCCCCCCTCTAACTTTTGAACCACATGTTTAAAAAATATGAAAAAAATCAGAAAAGTAGAACTTTATAAAGACTTTCTAGGAAAATTATTTTGAACTTGATAGGTTTAGTAGTTTTTGAGAAAAATACGGAAAACTACGGAACCCTACACTGAGCGTGGCCCGACACGCTCTTGGCCGGTTTTTAATACCTATCCAACAATATATCACACGTTGGGGTTGGGATGAAAAAAAATATCAGCCCCCACTTTACATGTAGGGGGGGTACCCTAATAAAACATTTTTTTCCATTTTTTATTTTTGCACTTTGTTGGCGTGATTGATATACATATTGGTACCAAATTTCAGCTTTCTAGTGCTAACAGTTACTGAGATTATCCGCGGACGGACGGACGGACGGACGGACGGACGGACGGACGGACAGACAGACATGGCGAAACTATAAGGGTTCCTAGTTGACTACGGAACCCTAAAAATGAATAAGGGTTTGCTAAGATTTTTTTTTTATAATATTAATATTTTCGGAAATAATCGCTCCTAAAGGAAAAAAAAGTGCGTCCCCCCCCTCTAACTTTTGAACCACATGTTTAAAAAATATGAAAAAAATCAGAAAAGTAGAACTTTATAAAGACTTTCTAGGAAAATTATTTTGAACTTGATAGGTTTAGTAGTTTTTGAGAAAAATACGGAAAACTACGGAACCCTACACTGAGCGTGGCCCGACACGCTCTTGGCCGGTTTTTAATACCTATCCAACAATATATCACACGTTGGGGTTGGGATGAAAAAAAATATCAGCCCCCACTTTACATGTAGGGCGGGTACTATAATAAAATACTTTTTTCCACTTTTTATTGTTGCACTTTGTTGGCGTGATTGATATACTATATTGGTACCAAATTTCAGCTTTCTAGTGCTAACTGTTACTGAGATTATCCGCGGACGGACGGACGGACGGACGGACAGACAGACAGACATGGCGAAACTATAAGGGTTCCTAGTTGACTACGGAACCCTAAAAAATGGTGCAGAGAGAAAACAAAAAGGTGATGTACTAAGAAGAAAATCAAACTACATATATGTATAGACTACACATAAAATAAATAAATAAATAATAAAAAAAGCTTTATTTGTTCCACACATACTTAAAACATAAATGAGAAATAATTAACAATAAGAGAAAAAAAAATTAACTTAAAATAAATGTGGGCCCCTTAAGGGTAAAAGCCTCATAGACTACACATACTTTTACATAAATAGATATTTATAATTAATATTTCAAATATTACATATAATACATACAATGAAATACATATAATATTGATGGATATTATTCGAACTCTTGTTTTAGAAAGTGCTTGCATAACAACCGCTTAAATGAAAACTTACTTGGAGCTTGTCGGATACTCAGCGGGAGTGAATTCCAAAGGCGACTAAGTAGCTAGAATACTATCAGCATCGACCCGCGATTTATGCTTCATGAGCGTATCGTAGCTAGCTCTCTCTTCCTCTTTTGTACTAGTGCGACAGAGCCAGACTGTGTGTCGATCGCCACGTAGCGTCAACGATTGTCGCTTCAGCTAGCCTAACTGACCCCGTAGCCGAATGGCATTTCTGCGAAACTATAGTCTGGCTCTGTCGTGCCAATACGCAAGAGCAATAGAGATAGATAGCTGCGAAAGAGAAGAGATATTATCGTGAGCGCAAAGACTATAAAGTCTAAGAAAAAAACGTACCCCAGTACCATACAGAAAAAGGTACGGTGGTCTAGTTGGCATTACACCTTTGGGGTAGGCTCAGCTAGATGGCGCTAATATTAATATTTGACATTTTAACACATATCAAGCTAAGAATATGGGCCAAATTGTCAAAACTGAGGTTCAAAAGTTTTAAGCCTGGGTCAAGAGACGGCAGTCTGTGCACTGTGATTACACATTTTACTTCGACAGTCTCTATAATACTCGATCCTCTTTGCGTGAGCGTTTCGTGAGCGTTTCTCCATTCGTCTACGCACACTGGAACGACAATCGTTGATGCTAGAACCCGATCGAAACGCAGTCTGGGGGGTTACCATGACGTACTACGGTACTAAAGACGTTCAGTTTAGGTTCAGAGAAAGGGACACAGCTATAGCAGTTACATAGCTCCGTCCCTCTTTCTCAACCTAAACTGAACGGCTTTCGCACGTCATGGTAACCCCCCTGGTCATCACACCTCGGACACTAGCGATCAAATCTATGAAAGAGGCGCGTTCCTAGCGCAGTCTAAGCTCGTGTAGGTGAACGCGTACCGTGCTTGTATGCGAGATATGACAGGTCGACTGTTCTAGTTTTTGACAGTAACTGTGAGGTAACCGAGAGCGGGTGGACGGCACTTTCAGCGGGGAGCGGGAGTGCCCATACTGTACCGGCTCGGCCACCAGTGGGTCTTGTCATTTTTTCTTTCGTTTATGATTTGAGTTTTTATAACGCTACTTGATACCGTGAACGTCATTTAAAATATCATTAATTGTACGTTAAATTAAAATATCATTAAGTGCAAAAATACGTATCGAAATAATCGTCTCATAAATATGGTACTACGCTCTTATTACATCGGACTAAGATGCTAATAGGACATATTTTTGAGTAAGATTGTGTACACCCATATTTTTACACTTGACGTATATCGAAAATAGCCACCTTAATAATTTACTAGGACTAACGCCGTGTCTTGCGTGGGCGATGGTCGCGCGACCGTCGCGCGACCGTCGCCGTCGCGTCTCATACTTCCATTAGGTTTGATTTCGTATGCGTCGCATCGCCGTCGCGCGACCGTCGCCGACGCAAGCCACGGCGTAACAATTATTACATAGATTTTCCTAATGCTATCTAGTAATGTATTTTAAAAGGGAAAAACTCTTGGTATAAGTACAGCAAGCTCATTAGGCAGAATAACTCGCTAATTACCTAAAGTAATTAGGTCTGGTACCTGTAGGCTTGTAGCCGCTAATGAATTACGTGGTTGAATGAAATTTAAGGTTTAAGTGTAATAGTCTGTAGGGATCGTTTCACGAAAACTGGCAGGAATGGAACGAACAAAACTTTGATTGTATGTATAAGCAAAGAGGATCGAGTATTATAGAGAGTTACTGTCGAAGTAAAAATGTGTAATCACAGTGCAAAGACTGCCATCTCTTGACACAGGCTTAAAACTTTTGAACCTCAGTTTTGACAATTTGGCCCATATCGTCCTATTACTGCAAATACCTACTATGTGACTTTTTGTCAAAATGCCTTTTTTTATACCATTAGAAATGTTTTTTCAATATCTACAAACTCATCCGACACATGTTTTGATACGACCTCGCATTCAAAAGATAGCTAAACCATAACGTAACATATTGGTAGTTTCTTGGCATTCTAAACAGGCAAAATCCGATATGTGTATGTTAATACGTTAATTAATGTTTTCGCCTCCAGGTAAAAAGTTCAACTGGCATATAGCGTTTTTTTGCATCATAATTTTATGAAATATTAACTAATTTATTTTCAGAGAAAACATTCTACATACTCATATTAGTTTTTTGCTGTATAGTATTTCTATTAAGTTATGTTTTTTTACGCCAGGTAAAATATGCCAAACATTTTTAGCATATTTTTCCAGAACTTCTTTGAATTCATTAACAACAATATCTTACTGCCACAACATTATACCGCGCCCTAATAGGTTTTACCTTGTATAGGTTTGCTCCGACAACTCAAAACTCTACAGGAAGAACCAACTAAGCGTGCTCGCGAGCTTCGCGCCGTAGCTAACTTCACTCAGTTGCTGCTCACGCGCCGATAAGACAATTTGTTTTTATTATGTTTTGTTGTTCGATAAACAGTTTAAAAGCCTATTTTATTGTCTGTTTATGATAAAAATGAATTCAAGAAGCAGAAGGCTCGTTAGACTGGCAACGGGAAATAAGGATTCAGACCGTAAGTAATAAATATACTAATAAGTAACCGTAAGTAATAAGTAACTTAAGTTTGAGGTTAATATTATTGAAATGTTCAGGGCATTATTATGCCACATTTGGATACATACTAATAACCATTGAACATAAAGATAATACTAACATTATTTGAACTGCATTTAGAGAGTGTTAGTGTAATATTTTGGATGGAATAATATATGTAGTCAGTTAAATACTCAAGGTGACCAGCACACCGGCCGGTTGCTAGGCGGGTAAGATTTCGTTAAAGTAACAATACAATACAAATACTCTTTATTGCACACCTTGATAAAATACAACAATACAAAACAAGGAAGCAACACAAACAAAGGTAAAGAACAGGCGGTCTTATCGCTAAAGAGCGATTTCTTCCAGACAACCTTAAGGTAGCGGAAATTGATAAATTTACATTATGTCAGTAGGTGTCAACAAATTTGAAGAAATAAACTTATCGCACAATACAGACTAAAAAATATAAAATACATAAACTTACATACATAAAGATAAATAACTATATGCATAAATATATAAATAAATACACATATAATAGTTTGTAGTAGAAAGTCTCTTGAAAGATTCAGGAGACTGAGCACGTTTTATGTCATAAGGTAGGGAATTCCAAAGTCGCACAGCTTGAAAAGTAAAAGAATGATTATAGAATTTTGAAGTAGAGGAGGGGACAGAAAGAATTAAATTCTGGGCGCACCTAGTGGAACAGAGATAACTAAAGCGATTTTTAAGATAGCGGGGAGTAGCAGGGTTAAATAGGATAGAATACAGAAGAGAAAAAATGTGAAAGGTACGACGAAGACGGATAGGGAACCACTTGAGCTGCAAACGGAAGTGAGATACATAATTACATAGTCAAGGTCATATTTGCGTAACCAAAATATAAACTGAATGCAGACGTTTTGGATATTCTCAAGCTTACTAAGTTGATCCTCAGTGAGATCGAGATAGGCAAAATCAGCGTAATCCAAAATGGGAAAGAGAAGTGTTTGTGCGAGGGCAATTTTGGTAGGAATCGGGAGGAAGTTACGTAGTAAGATATTTGCGGCAGTTGGTTCTCTTAGGAAAGAGAACCAACTGCCGCAAATATCTTCCTGCTGACTTTGCTCGACTGAAGTCCCCAGGATAACGTACTGTCAATGATGATGCCAAGGATCTTTACTTGTTGCGAATATGGAATCAGAACGGCATCAAAATAAATAGGGGGAACATTGGCAAAGTCTAATCGGGAAAGTAGTTTTGGGCTCCCAATAAGAATGGCTTGGGTTTTTGGGACAGTTCTGCTCAGACTTTCCGACTCCGAGTGACCGAAGAAACTTCCACGCTTTCGCCGGGTCACTATTTTCGACGGATTGGTGAATATGGCGTCTTTGAGCATCGCGAGTGATGGTGCTGCAGCGGTTGCGTAAGGCGTGGTAGCGAAATTTATTCGCTTCCGTGGGGTTGGATTTGTATCTGGCTTTGGCAAAGTTCTTTTTGTCTAATAATGCCTTGATGCCCGGAGTAAGCCAGGGAGCAGGACGGTGCTTGACTTTGATCGAAAGGACTGAGCGTGTACGTCGTAGAGTTGAGTCAAAAATGAATTAAAAAGTGAGACCTGGTCATCTACAGTTGCAGCTCTAGAGACAGCACCCCAGTCAATTTTCGATGCATCGTCTCGAAGTTTACTGATATTCATCCTACCAAAATTACGCTGACGAAGTATCTTACTTTTAAATTTAGGAGGCCTGACTTTATAAGACAAGTAAAGAAAGTCATGGTATGAGAAAGCATCAGCCGAATACAGCCGCATTTAGCGACATGAGAAAGTGAAGATGTGAGAGTGAGATCCAAGAGAGAAGGGGTGCAATTTGGAAAATGACGAGTTGGGCCAGAAGGAAGTATATTTAACAACCCCAATTCAGTGGACCCGCCACCGACCCCTGAAAATACATTACCATGCCTGCAATTGTGCCAATTGTACAACAAGCCATTGGCAATCTCATCAGCCAAGAAGAATGATTTAGTTGGCCTTTGCGACTAAGGGGTCATTCCTGAGGAGTACCATGAATGGTTTCGGTCACTTAAATGTGATACTACCATAATAGATCGTGTACCGGATGTTGCAGCGAGCGAATCCAGTAGTGAAGAAGAGGATGATTAATGTTCTTTATGCTTTTTTCTTAATAAATTCATTTTTCATTCTCTTGGGCTTTGTATATTTTGACAAACTTCAAACAATAGTACATTTACCTGATATATTAAATAAATAATAAACTTACAAAAGCACCTTATTTACCAAAAAAATGCATTTTAAGTTACCTCTAGTGAAGATAAGGAGCCTTAAATTTCATACTGCAATATTTCCTACAGGTAAAACCTTGTATGTCATTGGCAATTTCCACTGAATTTGACAATAAATTCAAAATGAATGCCTTTTTTTATTATTTTGTATCTTATTACAATAGTTTACGCAAAATTGAGCTTAATCTAATAGAAATTCTGTCTTATATGCTGTTCCTGAGTAAAAATGGCGAAAAAATGTTTCTACAGCCAAAACCTATTAAGTGCACCACATTTTTATTTATATTGTATTTTTACCCCCTATACATCAAAACTTAGGGACTTTTCTTGATTGAGTAATAATCAAAATAATGCAAACTATCGAATATAACAATATAAACCATAATTTGACCTTGTTTAAATATAAAAAAATACATCCAAACTTTAAAATGCGGATATCTCAAAACGACTTTTTTACAGATAGGAGGTATTTGCAGTAATAGGACGATATTCTTAGCTTGATATGTGTTAAAATGTCTAGGAAAATTGTTTTGAACTTGATAGGTTCAGTAGTTTTTGAGAAAAATACAGAAAACTACGGAACCCTACACTGAGCGTGGCCCGACACGCTCTTGGCCGGTTTTTTCTGTATGGTACTGAGGTACAGTCAAGTGTAAAAATATGGGTGCGTACAACTTATCAAAAATATGTCCCATAGCACTTTATGTCGGCGGTATAAGGTCTCGGTACATATTTTTGAGCGGATAAAATCGATACGTATTTTTGCACTTGACTGTACGTTTTTTTCTTAGACTTTATCTGTCTATACGGAGTTATATTATGTCTTTGGTATAAGGTACAGCGGGGCAAACCTCGACTGGGGGGCAAATGTAACTGGTCCGAGTGTTCATCCAGGTCTTACACTAGTTGAAAGAAAAGGGTATGAGTGACACCTGTTTCGATATAAAATATATACAGGTGTAACTGGCACTGAAGCTTTAGTAGTTTCGTGTGTTCTGCCTACCCCTTTATGGGATACAGGCGTGATTGTATGTATGTATGTATGTATGTATGTATGTAACTGAGCCATTTTTTTCAAAGTTGTCCACCCCACTTTTTTTGTAACATGGGTATTTTTTACGCGATTAATACTCAAAATCGCGAGCTCTTTCGATCCTGATAGGAGAAAAAAAATGTTCCAAGATTTCCATACATTTTTTCGAACCTTCCATTCCGTTACCGCCATACAAAATGTATGAAAAAATGGTAACGGAATGGGAAAAAATCTTGGGACACTTTTTTTCTCCTATTAGAATTGAAAGAGCTCGCGATTCTGAGTGGAAACCACATAAAAATTTTCAAATCCAAAAAAAAAGTGAGGTGGACAACTTTGAAAAAAAATGGCCCAACCGTCAAGAGTTACCATTTTATTGGTTGATCTGTCTAGCTCACACAGTATGGAACTAAAACCAGACATTTCATACATTCTTTGTGACGTTCTCGATATAGAGTAACGTTTTAGAAACCGATAGTGATAGCACAGAAAATAGGTTGATCCACTTCAAATTATAAAACTGGATTAGGTGACCCATTGTAGTTAGGACTTCATTTTCTTAACTTCATGTTGGAAGAAAATAATATTGAAAATGTATTGGTTTCGCTAGTTTTACATTTCGTTTTTGAGGCAGCCAGAAAAGTGAACCCACGATGCCTTTTAAATAATAATACAGTATAATATCCAGCACTTCGATGGTCCAAACATCCTTTTTATACTACGTCGGTGGCAAACAAGCATACGCTCCGCCTGATGGAAAGCGGTCACCGTCACCTATCGCCTGCAACTCAAGGAGTGCCACGCGCGCGTTGCCAACCCATTAGAAACTTGTACCACAGTATAATAAACAGTACTATCGTACAGTATGGCCACTCCCGCTCCCCGCTGAAAGTGCCGCCCACCCCCTCTCGGTTACCTCACAGTTACCACCTGTCAAAAACGCGAACAGTCGACCTGTCATATCTCACCCATAAAAACATGGTACGTTCACCTACACGAGCTTAGAATGCACGAATGTGTGCTAGGAACGTATCTCTTTCATATATTTATTTTGATCGCCAGTGTCCGAGATGTGCTTGTACACTTCTTTTTGCTGTGTTAAGTACACAGCAATAAAAAGTGTATCCATCTACTTTCATATTTGACGACCGGTCTGGCTCAGTCGGTAGTGACCCTGCCTGCTAAGCCGCGGTCCTGGGTTCGAATCCCGGTAAGGGCATTTATTTGTGTGATGAGCACAGATATTATGTTCCTGAGTAATGAATGTTTTCTATGTATATAAGTATGTATTTATCTATTTAAGTATATAAATATATCGTCGCTTAGCACCCATAGTACAAGCTTTGCTTAGTTTGGGGCTAAGTTGATCTGTGTAAGGTGTCCCCAATATTTATTTATATTTATTTACCACTCGTTTTATAACATTGCTTGCCCTCCGCATTACATGCCCATATCATGCTAATCTACTTCCTCTCACCTCTGTCACTGGCGCTACTCTCAGGCTTCCTCTTAATACACTCGTTCCGAATCAGGGACCGGACAACCCCTTCCGCGCTACAAGCCTTTCATTGGGAATCCCTAACGTAAGGACGACCCAATCGAGAGACTCTCCCTTTCGAACTGCAAGCCCATTCATTTGACTAGCCCTTACAAAAAACTTAGCAAAACAATAAAGCTAGCCCTGTGCATTGGCTTACCGCTATCCGATACGGCTTGCAAGCCTTTAATAAGGGTTACCCTTATTTTAAGCGCTATTTATAAGGCTTTCCCTTTTGTTAAAGCGTAGTCGAGCCTTGCGTGAAAGAGACAGGATTATGAATCTAAGCTAGTGTAAGAACAGGAAGGAAAATGCGCTGTTGCCACTCCGCACTATGCGCCCCATTTTTAATTTTGCAACGAAACATGTTTTCGTTGGATAAAAGTAGAACACGGCTAGAAATTATTTTTAATGAACTGGGAGTCAAAGGGACTGATGGATCGCCCGATGGTAAACGATCATCGTCGCCCATAGATAAGTATGTATGTTCGTACGTATGAATGTATGTAGGTATGTATGAATGTATGAAGGTATGTATGTATGAATATAATTATGTAAATAAGTATGTATGCATGTAAATAAATAAAAAAAAAATAAAAAAATGTTTATTTATCAGCTCACAAAGTTGCTCAAAAATATACAGTGTTGGCCGAAAATCAATACAATTAACCATTAACATTACACGTTGAAAACGTTAATTGCCAACATAAAAACAAGCCGTTTTCGTCATCGGACTTGTCTTGATGAGTACTTGTGTGAGCAGTAACCAAGGTAGAGCTGATGCTGAACACTGGCTATTCCTAGGGGAACTCGGGTTTTGTGCAACATAGGCAAACGCTGTTTTCGTCATCGGACTTATCTTGATGAGTACTTGAGTGAGCAGTAACCAAGGTAGAGCTGATGCTGAACCCTGGCTATTCCTAGGGGAACTCGGGTTTCGTGCAACATAGGCAAACGCTGTTTTCGTCATCGGACTTGTATTGATGAGTACTTGAGTGAGCAGTAACCAAGGTAGAGCTGATGCTGAACCCTGACTATTCCTAGGGGAACTCGGGTTTCGTGCAACATAGGCAAACGCTGTTTTCGTCATCGGACTTGTATTGATGAGTACTTGAGTGAGCAGTAACCAAGGTAGAGCTGATGCTGAACCCTGGCTTTTCCCAGGGGAACGCGGGTTTGGCGTAACATAGGCAAGCGCTGTTTTCGTCATCTGACTTGTCTTGATGAGTACTTGTGTGAGCAGTAACGAAGGTAGAGCTGATGCTGAACCCTGGCTTTTCCCAGGGGAACGCGGGTTTGGAGTAACATAGGCAAGCGCTGTTTTCGTCATCGGACTTGTCTTGATGAGTACTTGTGTGAGCAGTAACCAAGGTAGAGCTGATGCTGAACCCTGGCTATTCATAGGGGAACTCGGGTTTCGTGCAACATAGGCAAACGCTGTTTTCGTCATCGGACTTGTATTGATGAGTACTTGAGTGAGCAGTAACCAAGGTAGAGCTGATGCTGAACCCTGGCTATTCCTAGGGGAACTCGGGTTTCGTGCAACATAGGCAAACGCTGTTTTCGTCATCGGACTTGTATTGATGAGTACTTGAGTGAGCAGTAACCAAGGTAGAGCTGATGCTGAACCCTGACTATTCCTAGGGGAACTCGGGTTTCGTGCAACATAGGCAAACGCTGTTTTCGTCATCGGACTTGTATTGATGAGTACTTGAGTGAGCAGTAACCAAGGTAGAGCTGATGCTGAACCCTGGCTTTTCCCAGGGGAACGCGGGTTTGGCGTAACATAGGCAAGCGCTGTTTTCGTCATCTGACTTGTCTTGATGAGTACTTGTGTGAGCAGTAACGAAGGTAGAGCTGATGCTGAACCCTGGCTTTTCCCAGGGGAACGCGGGTTTGGAGTAACATAGGCAAGCGCTGTTTTCGTCATCGGACTTGTCTTGATGAGTACTTGTGTGAGCAGTAACCAAGGTAGAGCTGATGCTGAACCCTGGCTATTCATAGGGGAACTCGGGTTTCGTGCAACACACGCAAACGCTGTTTTCGTCATCGGACTTGTCTTGATGAGTACTTGAGTGAGCAGTAACCAATATAGAGCTGATGCTGAACCCTGGCTATTCCTAAGGGAACTCGGGTTTCGTGCAACATAGTCAAACGCTGTTTTCGTCATCGGACTTGTCTTGATGAGTACTTGAGTGAGCAGTAACCAAGGTAGAGCTGATGCTGAACCCTGGCTTTTCCCAGGGGAACGCGGGTTTGGAGTAACATAGGCAAGCGCTGTTTTCGTCATTGGACTTGTTTTGATGAGTACTTATGTGAGCAGTAACCAAGGTAGAGCTGATGCTGAACCCTGGCTATTCCTAAGGGAACTCGGGTATCGTGCAACATAGGCAAACGCTGTTTTCGTCATCGGACTTGTATTGATGAGTACTTGTGTGAGCAGTAACCAAGGTAGAGCTGATGCTGAACCCTGGCTATTCCTAGGGGAACTCGGGTTTTGTGCAACATAGGCAAACGCTGTTTTCGTCATCGGACTTGTATTGATGAGTACTTGAGTGAGCAGTAACCAAGGTAGAGCTGATGCTGAACCCTGGCTTTTCCCAGGGGAACGCGGGTTTGGAGTAACATAGGCAAGCGCTGTTTTCGTCATCAGACTTGTCTTGATGAGTACTTGTGTGAGCAGTAACCAAGGTAGAGCTGATGCTGAACCCTGACTATTCCTAGGGGAACTCGGGTTTCGTTTAACATACGCAAACGCTGTTTTCGTCATCGGACTTGTCTTGATGAGTACTTGAGTGAGCAGTAACCAAGGTAAAGCTGATGCTGAACCCTGGCTATTCCTAAGGGAACTCGGGTTTCGTGCAACATGGTCAAACGCTGTTTTTGTCATCGGACTTGTCTTGATGAGTACTTGAGTGAGCAGTAACCAAAGTAGAGCTGATGCTGAACCCTGGTTATTCCTAGGGGAACTCGGGTTTCGTGCAACATACGCAAACGCTGTTTTCGTCATCGGAATTGTGTTGATGAGTACTGGTAAAGCTGATGTTGAACCCTTGCTGTACCTAGGGGAACATAGGTTTGGTGCAACATAGACAAACCCGGTTTTCGTTATAGGCCCTGCCTTAATGAGGACTTGGGTGCGCAGTACCCAAGCCAGCGCTGTAGCTGAGACCTGGTGGTACCTAGGGGCACTCAGGTTTAAGACAAGTCCGATGACGGAAACAGCGTTTGCCTGGGTTACACTAAACCCGAGTTCCCCTAGATGCAGCCAGGGTTCAGCATCAGCTGGACTTCGGGTACTGCTCACTCGAGTACTCATCAAGACAAGTCCGATGACGAAAACAGCGTTTGCCTGTGTTACACTATACCCGAATTCCCCTAGGTGCAGCCAGGGTTCAGCATCAGCTGGACTTCGGGTACTGCTCACTCGAGTACTCATCAAGACAAGTCCGATGACGAAAACAGCGTTTGCCTGTGTTACACTAAACCCGAGTTCCCCTAGGTGCAGCCAGGGTTCAGCATTAGCTGGATTTCGGGTACTGCTCACTCGAGTACTCATCAAGACAAGTCCGATGATGAAAACAGCGTTTGCCTGTGTTACACTAAACCCGAGTTCCCCTAGGTGCAGCCTGGGTTCAGCATCAACTGGACTTCGGGTACTGCTCACTCGAGTACTCATCAAGACAAGTCCGATGACGAAAACAGCGTTTGCCTGTGTTACACTAAACCCGAGTTCCCATAGGTGCAGCCAGGGTTCTGCATCAGCTGGACTTTGGGTACTGCTCACTCGAGTACTCATCAACACAAGTCCGATGACGAAAACAGCGTTTGCCTGTGTTACACTAAACCCGAGTTCCCCTAGATGCAGCCAGGGTTCAGCATCAGCTGGACTTCGGGTAATGCTCACTCGAGTACTCATCAAGACTAGTCCGATGACGAAAACAGCGTTTGCCTGTGTTACACTAAACCCGAGTTCCCCTAGATGCAACCAGGGTTCAGCATCAGCTGGACTTCGGGTACTGCTCACTCGAGTACTCATCATGACAAGTCCGATGACGAAAACAGCGTTTGCCTGTGTTACACTAAACCCGAGTTCCCCTAGATGCAGCCAGGGTTCAGCATCAGCTGGACTTCAGGTACTGCTCACTCGAGTACTCATCAAGACAAGTCCGATGACGAAAACAGCGTTTGCCTGTGTTACACTTAACCCGAGTTCCCCTAGATGCAGCCAGGGTTCAGCATCAGCTGGACTTCGGGTAATGCTCACTCGAGTACTCATCAAGACAAGTCCGATGACGAAAACAGCGTTTGCCTGTGTTACACTAAACCCGAGTTCCCCTAGATGCAGCCAGGGTTCAGCATCAGCTGGACTTCGGGTACTGCTCACTCGAGTACTCATCATGACAAGTCCGATGACGAAAACAGCGTTTGCCTGTGTTACACTAAACCCGAGTTCCCCTAGATGCAGCCAGGGTTCAGCATCAGCTGGACTTCAGGTACTGCTCACTCGAGTACTCATCAAGACAAGTCCGATGACGAAAACAGCGTTTGCCTGTGTTACACTAAACCCGAGTTCCCCTAGATGCAGCCAGGGTTCAGCATCAGCTGGACTTCGGGTAATGCTCACTCGAGTACTCATCAAGACAAGTCCGATGACGAAAACAGCGTTTGCCTGTGTTACACTAAACCCGAGTTCCCCTAGATGCAGCCAGGGTTCAGCATCAGCTGGACTTCGGGTACTGCTCACTCGAGTACTCATCATGACAAGTCCGATGACGAAAACAGCGTTTGCCTGTGTTACACTAAACCCGAGTTCCCCTAGATGCAGCCAGGGTTCAGCATCAGCTGGACTTCGGGTACTGCTCACTCGAGTACTCATCATGACAAGTCCGATGACGAAAACAGCGTTGGCCTGTGTTACACTAAACCCGAGTTCCCCTAGGTGCAGCCAAAGTTCAGCATCAGCTGGACTTCGGGTACTGCTCACTCGAGTACTCATCAAGACAAGTCCGATGACGAAACCAGCGTTTGCCTGTGTTACACTAAACCCGAGTTCCCCTAGGTACAGCCAGGGTTCAGCATCAGCTGGACTTCGGGTACTGCTCACTCGAGTACTCATCAAGACAAGTCCGATGACGAAAACCGCGTTTGCCTGTATTACACTAAACCCGAGTTCCCCTAGGTGTAGCCAGGGTTCAGCATCAGCTAGACTTCGGGTACTCATCAAGACAAGTCCGATAAAAAAAACCGGCCAAGAGCGTGTCGGGCCACGCTCAGTGTAGGGTTCCGAAGTTTTCCATATTTTTCTCAAAAACTACTGAACCTATCAAGTTCAAAACAATTTTCCTAGAAAGTCTTTACAAAGTTCTACTTTTGTGATTTTTTTCATATTTTTTAAAAGTTCAAAAGTTAAAGGGGGGGGGGGGGGACCGACTTTTTTTCCTTTAGGAGCGATTATTTCCGAAAATATTTATATTATCAAAAAACAATCTTAGTAAACCCTTATTTATTTTTAAATACCTATCCAATAATATATCACACGTTGGGGTTGGAATGAAAAAAAATTATCAGCCCCCACTTTACATGTAGGGGGGGTACCCTAATAAAACATTTTTTTCCATTTTTTATTTTTGCACTCTGTTGGCGTGATTGATATACATCATATTGGGACCAAATTTCAGCTTTCTAGTGCTAACGGTTACTGAGATTATCCGCGGACGGACGGACGGACGGACGGACGGACAGACATACATGGCGAAATTATAAGGGTTCCTAGTTGACTACGGAACCCTAAAAAGCAGCGTTTGCCTGTGTTACACCTGAGCAAAGCAGGAGCCTATCATAACTTTAAGTATTTGGTATTGAAAATTGAACCT
This sequence comes from Leguminivora glycinivorella, assembly GCF_023078275.1. Taxonomy (NCBI): domain Eukaryota; kingdom Metazoa; phylum Arthropoda; class Insecta; order Lepidoptera; family Tortricidae; genus Leguminivora; species Leguminivora glycinivorella. The sequence continues at coordinate 2,959,269 of NC_062983.1, forward strand.
TATTTTATCTACAGCCGTTTCCATCAAACAGAAACGCGCAAATATCACACACAGTGCCGCCGTAGGTAACGATCGTATGTTATTTCGTTCGGAGTAATGTGTGCTTTATGAGCGAGGTACAGGATTTAAACTCGCACGATATGCTCTATAAGGGAAAGCAAATAAAACCCAATATAAGGCTTACCCTTATGGCGTTAGGCTGAGCCGATGATAAGGGTTTTGAAAGGGTATTGGGCTATTTTAGGTAAGCGCTTTCGTTAGGGCTTTAAAAGCAAAATGAAAGGGTATCGCGTCAAAAGGGTAGGGTAAGTTAAGCCTAACGAAATACCCATACAAAACCCCGTATAAGGGATAGCGGGCCGGTCCCTGTTCCGAATCCTATCCAATCTTGTCACACCACACATCCATCGCAACATTCTCATTTCATTCACATGCAGTCTTCTCTCATCATTAATCTTGGTGGCACATCACTCACTTCCATTGTATGAGCTTCATTTGTTTGACATGCACTCCGCACTCCCTGCGACGCTGTACCCAATATGAGCGTGCACTTCAGCGTCAAGAATTTGCCCCATCTCGACGGTTACTGAATTGGTTTTCCGTGTAGGTTTCTGAATACGCTCCTGGCCTGAAACTAAATAAAAGCGTCAAGAACGTGCTCGGGTTCGCAATAGGTTGTTAGTTTATTCAATTTCTTTGTCTTTGCGACATTTAAATTATTGTGAAAGTGTTTTTATTTATACATATTATTAGCCATTGGTTGGACGCTGCGATACCGGACATGGTAGATGTACTTACTCATACGCATGTTGGCTTAGCTTTACCTTGGGACTTGGTTGTTCTGTGTACGGGTAGAATATTCTATAACATTTAAATTTGTAATTACCTAATTTTGCAGCCGTTGTTAAGTACAGATGTAGTGCGTAAAGCTTTTAATTTTCTTCGTATCTTTACGCAAACGTAAAAACGTGTCATGCTTTTTCAGTCAGTCTTCAGTACAAGACTGGAATGAGCTCCTAGTATGGGGTGGTTCTTCAAAAAAGGAGTGTACAAGTTTCTACTGGGTCGGCTACACCCCTTGAGTTGCAGGCGTCCATAGGTTACGGTGACCGCTTACCATTAGGCGGGCCGTATACCTGTTTGCCAACGATGTGGTATAAAAAAAGACGTACTGACACTGTCTAAACTAGCATGACAAACACTTTAAGAACTAGTTCGACCTCCTAACTGAATCAAACCATGTGATTACCAGCTAGCGAAGAGAGATGGCGCCACCATGTTCACTCTCTACATCTCTCTTCGGTAGCTCGTAATCACATGGTTTGATTCAGTTAGGAGGTCGAACTAGTTCCGGTTCTACCTCAGAGATGGCCAGGAGGTGCCATAAGCCTTCGGTAATTGTGTCATATACTTGAAAATTGCGACCCTTGCCGCCGTGACCGGTTGGCTGAGTGGTTCAGGCATCCGTGGCTATAACCGAGTACGCTGGTTTGAATCCAGCATTGGACACTTTGGAGGCCTTGGTCATTTTTTCTTTGTATATGACATTTCAGTTTATACCATGACAAATCCGAAAGTTTCCGGAAATATACGAAGGATTTTTTTTTTACACTACATCTATAGGTATTCCTTACTACTTAAGCGTAATTCCAACTTAATACTAATACTTACCTATATCTATATTATAACGAGAGAATAAAGTTATACATATCTCCCCACACTCGGGCCCTGAAACATGACATTAATATTCCAGGATTATCTCTCAGACTTCACGTCGCTTTATACGTCAGCGGTCGGGTGATTTACTATTTATTTATAAAGGAAATATCGCACTTTGCAACCGCGCCATTATGCACAGTAAAAAATTTGCAGTAGTTCCATAATAATAAATGCTCGGGTAAGATCGATTTATTCTTTGGAGAGTTGAAAAGATGGCATACGTACCTAGGAACATTATCAGCCATTAACATTATCAACTTGGTTTAAGTTCATTCTAGCGGACGAGATTCATTCTCGTTCATTTTCATCCGCTTAAGCTGCGTTTTCTGAACGAGCATTCGTTCGTCGTTTGCAGATGAAAACACTTGACTTCCATGCATTTATCGGTGCACGAACAAACGAATGCTTGCTCAGAACAACTATTCAGAAGTGAAAACTATTTACGCCGTGGCTTGCGTGGGCGACGGTCGCGCGATGGTCGCGCGACGGCGATGCGACGCATACGAAATGAAACCTTATCTATATGGAAGTATGAGACGCGGCGGCGACGGTCGCGCGATGGTCGCGCGATCGTCGCCCACGCAAGACACGGCGTTAAGGTCAGTGTCGGGAAGTCCGTCTACCCAGAAAGACCGTCTACTGCATATAACGTGTAACGTTCGTGTTGCGTACGGCGCGCATACATACATACCGTGCGGCGTCCATTTGGTAGAAGAGTAACGCTTTAATACTGGACTGACAAAGGCCATGCAAAAAAGCGTACCCCCGAAATGAATGGGCCTTTTAGGCTTAAAACTGCCTGGAAGGCCAAAATCATATTTTCCCCAAATATTTTTGCGTGTTTTATGTTTTATAAGAATAAATATATTTCTTTATTTAAAAATCATGATATCACGTCAATAATACACATTTTGAAAAAAAAAAATTGTAAGCATCATCCGTGTAGTTATTATAGTATTTAATAGGTGGCGCTAAAAAATCGAAGCACGATTACCATGAAGTATGTAAATCCATACTAATATTGTAAATGGGATAGTGTGTGTGTCTGTTTGTTTGTCCGTCTTTTACCGCAAAACGGAGCGACAAATTGACATGATTTTTTAAGTGGAGATAGTTGAAGGGATGGAGAGTGACAGGCTATTTTTTGTCTCTTTCTAACGCGAGTGAAGCCGCGGGCAAAAGCTATATAAATAATCCTTGGCATTGCTATTATAATGTGATGATACTCTACCAGCAAACGCCTATACGAGTTTACCTACTGTTCCACCCACACTGTGTTCTGACAAATGCCAGCGCGTGTAAAACGTAAAACACTTCCCTTTATTGTTATTGTATCCGTTACCAATATGTCAAACAGCCGTGATGATTGATACTCACCCTTTCGATACAATCTGTAAGTTCTGAAATATATGTAGTCGGCACAGAATATAATCATAATTATTGTAACAGCCAAAGCACATCTTTATTTATTATCATTCTCCAGAAAAAAAATAGAAAACAATACAAAAATATGAACACGTAAAAAAAAAATTATTTTTAGGATTTGGAATTTTTTATGTGATTTCCACTCAGAATCGCGAGCTCTTTCAATGATAATAGGAGAAAAAAAGTATCCCAAGGTTTTTTCCCACCCGTTACCATTTTTTCATACATTTTGTAAATAAGATAAATCGTTAAAATAAATCGCGTAAAAAAATACCCATGTTACAAAAAAAGTTATTGTATCCGTTACCAATATGTCAAACAGCCGTGATGATTGACGATACAATCTGTAAGTTCTGAAATATATGTAGTCGGCACAGAATATAATAATACTGTAACAGCCAAAGCACATCCTTATTTAATATCATTCTCCAGAAAAAAGAATAGAAAACAATACAATAATATGAACACGTTAAAAACATATTCAAAGTTGTCCACCCCAGTTTTTTTTTGGATTTTGAGTTTTTTATGTGATTTCCACTCAGAATCGCGAGCTCTTTCAATGCTAAAGACTGTATCGTTAAGTATGAGGACAACTTTGAGTAGCCGTATTTATTTGCTATTATATTTTTTTCTTAAAACAAGACATAGGCTTAATAAGGCACATAATAAGGTTCACATTTTGTCCTAGAAACTCGACGTAAAGCAAGTGGTTTAGACAGTATTGACTTAATCCTCCCGAGTAACAATTACGATTCCGGACAAATGCTACTAGAAAATTCACAAAGTGCGTAAAAAACGATACGATTGCGAAAAAAAATTGTACTGTGTGAACCTCAACGACATATGATCCACAAAGCAGAATATCTGGACATAGTCTAGCCATAGTTATTTTTAAGAAATAAAGTTCAGGATCTGTGTATGGCGGCCATTCAGAGAATGTGGCATGGTGCTTCCTCTAACTCCGACTTTGATGTCGAATTTAACTATCATACACTGTTTATATCTATTTGGTTTAGGCACTGTTCAAACACCGTGAATGTCAATTAGACTTTGGCCTATGGCTAATTTTTTTATCTGTTTCTCTCATCCTGCTTGCATCAAAAATTTACGACAATCTGGAACGTTGCTCAAAATAGCGTTTTTTTTAATTATATAAATTCACCGCATTTATTCTGCAAGTACCCAATTGAAAAACCATGAAGAGGACTCTTAAAGAATATATTTTGGCAGCATATTAACCTTTGTTTGTTGAAATCGTGCAAACAGTCATTGAAATATTCTCAAATTAAGCCAGATAGGGGTTGTCCGAAATTTATTTGCTAGACCTTAATGAAAGTACCATAAAGTCTCTAAAATAAAATAAAAATTAGACCTTCTTATATCAAATAGTGCTTACCAATACCTTCAGATCATACTCTCGGAACATAATAATATAAAATTATGCACATGTCAACATTTAGACGAGGTTTGTTTTGTCCTTATACTTATCGATACAGTCCTTAATAGGAGAAAAAAGTACCCCAAGGTTTTTTTTCTCATTCCGTTACCATTTTTTCATACATTTTGTATGACGGTAACGGAATGGAAGGTCTGAAAAATGTTGGGACATTTTTTTTTTTCTCCTATCAGGATCGAAAGACCTCGCGATTCTGAGTATAAATCGCGTAAAAATACCCATGTTACAAAAAAGTGGGGTGGACAACTTTGAAAAAAATGTTCCATACGAGTATGAACACATTAGAATTTACGCCACCCTAAAGCGTTTAAGAATTGAGGGAAGGCATGGATAAATTTGCACACATCCAGCAGGCCTCCGTGGCGCAGTTGGGAGCGCGGCTGGCTCCGACAAAGCCAGAGGACGCAGGTTCGAGTCCTGCTAAAGGTGTACATTTTTTCCATTTTTCCTATCATTTAAAATAAATAAATAAATGCTACAAAATTAATACTATCGGAAAATCAGAACATATTTCCTAAGAATATGAAATGTAGTAAATTATACAACTTAAAGGCAGTGTTAAGTACCTAATGAAGAAAAATTGCTGAACGTGACACTTGAAAATAAAACCGAATTACGCAAATACGCATACAATGTTCGAAAAATATTATTTTCTCGTAAAATAATGAAAAATATATTAAAACTATTATTTTCGGATATTGCATCGTCAATCAATGTCTATTCTATTCTATCACACAAGAAAACATATTAAGTATTAATAAATAACGCAATGTCTGAAATGGAACATCTGCCTCTAGTATGTTCCGTTTCATATTTAAGTAATATTTTTTGTCCCGTATTTGATCTCATCATATTTAATAGACACTGATTGTTATTTATAGAATGGCAAATCGTTTCTCTACTTTTAAATCCTTAAAATGTCAGACTTCAGATAACCGACTGATAAATAAAATACACCGTGTTTTTTTGTTTTCCATTAAATTCGACATGTCGTTAGGTTCGTTATCAGGAACCAGCATGTATATCACTTTTAGTTGAATTCGCAATTTTTCATCGTTTTCATACATAATAAATGAATTAATTCGTGTGAGAGACCCTTAAAACTAATATTCAAGTTAGTGTCAATCATAGATGTCATATATACCATAGATCAAGCAAATGTATCTACTTAGCGTGTCAAATGAACTCAGTGAAATCCACTGAGTTGTCCGTCTTTGATCGCAGCTTGCAGCTTTCGGGCGTAAATTTTTGTAAGTTGAAGTCAATATAAACATTAAAAATGCCTCGTTACGTGATATTTAATTGATACAACACAAAAATTATGAACACTCAAGGGCCTGAGACATAACTATTTAAAATCACAGGCAAGTAACAACTACAGTACAAAATCTGACACGCTCGGCCGCCATACAAATAGATGAACTTTTTTCTTCTACGTAAATCTAATTCTGTGGTGTCAATTGATGGTGTAACGTAATACGTTACATTCTTAAAAAATAAACATTTAAAACTACTAAATTACCTAACTAAAAATACTACACTACTAATAAACTATATTACATATTAAAATATACAACAATAATGTCTTAAAACTACGTATTTACAAGTATAAAATCATCATCACGCTGATTGATTTAAATATGTCGCGCCGCGGTAAACATTCACTCCCAATAATGTTCACATTCGCGAGTGCATGAATGAATGCACGGGTCGAGGCGCTGTGTCATTGCGCCCATCACTCACTCGTCCATTTTATCTTTGGAGTTGAGTGGAACGCACGTCGTTAATTATCGATCTCTGCTACGGATCAGATACCAATCGAAATTCGTAATCGAATTTAACTGCGTCCCTACGTGTTCCTCAACTTATTAAATTACTGTGGTGTTTTAATTATGTGTAATAGTGTACCCCGAATTGGGTAAGTGGATATATTTTATTTGCTAGCTGCCTAGAATATCGTAGTGCTATTTTATTGCTTTGGAATTTTATCATGCACATTGAAATAGTAACTATTCCATAGCCACTATTTAAATATGCATAGGTACTCATTTAACTAAAGAAGTAATCTTCCTAATTATATATTTGCTCATAGTCATTGTGACCTTTTGTCAACCAACCCTCCATTTTGTGATAAAAATAATAATTGCATTTTAATTTCTCATTTTCTTAATTTACATTTGTAGGGTGGTTGGAATAAGACGCCAAGTAGGAACCAGTTGTTTATTGGTTTAACTTCCAATATTACAAATAATCATCATACAAGTGGAGTACCTAGCTAAACATGAGTTGAAGGTCCTCAGGGACGACCACTGCAAGACCAAAGGCCAACCGATTATGAAGCTTATGGGCGGTCCGTGTAGACGGTCTCGACCCGTGCTTCATTTGTTGGTTGGACTTGGGGCATAGCAGAGGCCGTCTCCCAAGCTAGACCACTAGCTAACAACTGAATGACTGATCGGCGGCCGCGCGGCGCCTTTTATTACGGTTTCCGCGCCGCCCGCGCTCTCCGCGCCGCTCGGAGTTCTTCACGCGCGCTCGGGTCGATCGGTCCGCTGATCGTGACAGGTAGTGATGTCCGAGCGAGAAAGTATTCGGATCCGCGCGCTCGCGCGTGATGTTATTTTGTCTCGCTACATTCTCCCCCTCTGGTACTCTTCGACGTCCCGTGAGAGTACCAGGAATAACAGGATCTGTGTTGTCTCTCCCTCTGGTACGTATGCAGACGAGAGAGTATCAAAACGTGTGTAGATCGGTTTATACTCCAGTTCCATGGAGTTGACGAAACACTGTACTGCTCTGCTTGTGAGGGTTTGTGAGAACCCTCCCCTGGAGTGAAGCTGGTCCAGTAGTGTTCAACAGCATTGATAACTAAACAACTTCCTTTGCACGTGATACGTTGCTTGCATCCTTATTTCTATTCCAGAAAATATTGTAGGGTAGGTGCAACTTCTTCTTTGACATTGAGGGTAGTTGTCATTCATGGGCCCCACTTGGGCGCAACTTAAGATCGGGGGCGGTACGCATCGGCATTCTCATCCCCTTGCTCTGTCCACTCACGGCTAACCGAATATGAACTTATGGGCGGTCCGTGTAGACGGTCTCGACCCGTGCTCATTTGTTGGTTAGGCTTGAGGCATAGCATAGGCCGTCTCTCAAGCTTCACCGCTAACGAGTGAATGACTGATCGGCGGCCGCGCGGCGCCTTTTATTACGGTTTCCGCGCCGCCCGCGCTCTCCGCGCCGCTCGGAGTTCTTCACGCGCGCTCGGGTCGATCGGTCCGCTGATCGTGACAGGTAGTGATGTCCGAGCGAGAAAGTATTCGGATCCGCGCGCTCGCGCGTGATGTTATTTTGTCTCGCTACACATTGCCTTTTTGTAATCTCCGTATCTGAATTGTGAATTTCCACGGCAACACAACTACTCTAGTGCTTTCCCTCTTGCCGTTGGTGTTCACAAAGGCTTATAAACCGTTTCTAACGCTTGGTATGATGGCGCGTTCCAGGGTCCCAAGTCCAGAGTGACTTCTTTTGGCTTCCTGCTTGCCGCCCGCCTGCCGTATTGCTTCTGGCCGCTTTCCCCGACTCAGCGCCACGCAGATTCTAGCAGCGCTGAACTCAGCGCCGATCAGAAAAACGGCGCCTACCACCTCGGCATCGTCAGGGGAGTACTGTGGCTACAATCGACTAGCGGAATCCGATCTTGACTAGTAATTTTTTACGAACCACGACTTTTACCCATCTTACCGGCTGAGCTTCATGGGAATAAATATTGTCTTACCGTTCTTCTGACTCCTCATTTAAATTTCCTCATACCTAACGAGACGATAGGAGTTAGAACGCTAGAGAACGCGACAATGGCACATGTCAAAACAAGTAACATTGGAAAGTGGTAAAGGCTGTCACACGTGTTCAGTAATTATTTTAATTTTTTTTAATAACTATAACGGTTACGGTTATCCGTAAGAGTTAAGACGCTAGTTTCTTAGAGAAATTAATTGTATTTGGTCTAAAGAACCTTAAAGTCAAACGGAATTCAATAAAAACAGGGTGTTTATTCAGAAGACAAAAGAATAGGTTTTATATATTTTTATTATTTTACGTCCAAAAATGAATTATTCTTCAAAAATATTGCACGAAAGTTTACTGCGCGCACGACCCTACGTAGCTAAAGAATAAAAAAAATGGTATAATTAGTGAGTGGTGTGATTTGGCCAGCTTTTCTTCCCGTGGGTGTCGTAGAAGTCGACTATGGGATACGGGTTAAAAGAGGAAGCACACTCAAAGGTTATGACAGATGGGCAGTCCATTGCGCAGATAAAGAATTTCATGCGTGAGAGAAGAAGATGATATTTTTGTCTCTCTCTCAAATATGAATGACAGTGACATGCCTAGGCACTTGCACAGGCGCCGCCTGGCGGGATAAAATGTCAGTGTGCCTCCTCATTGAGGCGTTGGCGAGAGGCTGGCAATCTGTCACTGCAATGTCAGAGTTTCGTTTTCTTTCAACCCTTTATTTGCCAAGAGTGGCACTGACACTTGAGTAGTTTCATGTGCTTTGCCATGTATAGAAAATATACACGTATAACTCCAACATGGCCAGAATATTTTTGTTTGTAATCTTTATTGCTAAAAACACACATTTACAAAATACTTTTGAGATTCATCGTAATTTAATAGCGAAATTTAATTTTCAAAAAGTGGCTTTTTTAAATTCCCCACAAATTCTCAAAAAGCCACGTGACGTCATGTTACGCTTGACATCTGTAAGTGGGAGCAGGAAAGAGTTATTCTTTTCTCGCTCCCACTCGTGTGTACGGCCAGACGTGTGACGTCAGATTTCCCTCGATCGAGGCACAGTATAAAGCAGTAATAACTCTTCTAACAAACTTCACTCCGCGCGGTGTGTCGAAAACTACTCTCCATATGCACCGAATACATGCGAAACTGGTAAGTATTGGGCTGGACAGTCGGGGCCGCGTTCGCGCGCTGTGTTGACGTGTTGAGTTCGGGAGAAAATGACGTCAGCACCGAAGACATATTTTCGTTACTGTAGTGTTTATGGGTGTATGGAGAACAGTTCTCAAAATGCGGAAATGTCAGAATGTTCTTTAGAATTCCTAGACACCCAGAAAAGTAAGTGGTTGTTATATTTTTGCAGTGTTAGGTACATTATTGCTTACGTAAATGGCGTAAAAGTGAGATTTAAAGCTAGAATGACACATTAAAATCAATAAGGATTTATCTGTAACGACATTTAGGTAGATGCTGCGATCTATCTAGCTCGAAAGTTTGGTACCTACTTAAATATTGTGCAAACATCTATTCAAACCTTTTATGTAAATACGATTTCGTCAGTATTTAAGAAACAAACACGTACTTGAATCTTTATTAGATAAAAAGGTAGAAAGAGCGTTGGTACTAGCATAGCGCCATACACAGTTACTATACGAGTAGGACAGTAGCACAGGTACAACCCTGCGTGACCTTGCGCAGTAGTAACGACCGCGTCGCCGCTGCCGGAGATTAACTACTGATTTATCCTTATACTGTGATCGAGGGCGCCAAAATGGTTTTAACTATTTTTTTTCTAGTTTCTTATTTTATATTTTGGATGTGTTACATATATTTTTAACAATTTACTAACTAGTAGAATCGTTTAAAAAAATCATGCATATTCCCTATTATGGAATGCAGGCCCGAGTGCATGTATGTATGGTATACTTATAGTATTATTAGATTGATACGGTACCTACTTGTCAGATTGGAAATGGTTTGATTGTATTGTTCCATGACTTTTTTTTTTCGGTCGACGACAACTTTATCATTGTCTAAATTCAACACAACTTCTTCGTCGTCCAAACATTCGCCGAAATGAATAAAGACCCAAACTGGAAATCATAGTTAAAATAATAAATTGCGGGTTTTCAAATTAAAGGAAAAATTCACGCCTCCGGCAGGACTCGAACCTGGGACCTACTGCATTTCCGGTGCAACCGCTATGACTAACTTAGTCGCGGCAGGCCCGGATTTAGGCGGGATCCGGGCGCCAAGTCCAAGGGGGCGCCAAATTCGAACTTCGTCAAATCCAAAGGGCGCCACATAAGACATTTCTGAGCTTTTAAAAATATTAAATAAAATAATTTTCACCACACCAACTGGTAAAGTACTATCTACTAAACTATCTTTGCTATTCGAAAACAGATGGAAAAATTGCATTTTATCCACAAGAGCGCAAAGTAATTTGATACAAATTTTAACTTGATGCGTCAAGGGGACTGGTAATGTATAAATGACGATTTTGAATTATAAATATTGAATAAATTGATGGATTTGATTTTGTTTGATGTTTCAAAGTCAGTATTTTGTTCGTCTTGGTGTGGTGAAAAATTTTGCGTTTCACTCGGTGGCAAAATTTGTTTAACTTTCGTGTCTTAAAACCCTCGCATCGCTCAAGATTCCACTTTTTGAACCACTCGGTACGCTCGCGGTTCAATATTGGATTCGCTTGCTCTTGTATCAATAAATATTGGCACGCGGTAAAACAACAACTTTGGCCCCTTGTAAAACAAATAACTATTGATTTGTTCCCTACCTATTTTAATTAAAATGTTGGCTATTGGGTCGACACGTTCGGTTTTCGTCACGTTCCTAAATTTTTCCGATTCTGCTTCCGTCAGCCATTCTTCATTCGTCAACTTAGTCTGCAGTCATTATCGTCTTTGTCAATAATGAGTTGTTGGCCTTTTTCTTATTCGTCATTTCGTATTTGGTCATACTCTGTTGGTACCGACCAAAGACTACGAAAAAACATGAAAAACATAGATTTTAACTGCGAACATTCCGAAAGAAGATTATGACGAGTAAAGAACGAGACGGATTAAGATAAAGATGAACAACGAAATTGACTGTAGTTAAGAAAGACTATCGACGATCGTGACGAATAAAGAATGGCTGACGAAAGCAGAATCAGACTTTAATAACGTGACGAAAAATGAAAGTGTCTACCCAAAAGTATATCAAAATGTTACTTACTCATATCGTTCCAACCTTTAGCTCTCTCCTCTAAAAGGCATTGAGCTTGTAGAAAATGGCAATAGGTCTGGAACGTATTAAAATGTATTTTCATTTTATCGCTCGGGAAGGGTGATGCTGGGCCATTGTTCTCAACAATTCCTCTGTCGTCTATAAATGGCGCTTTGTGCGCGCATACTCGACCCATGCTGAAATAGCGAAAAACATCCAAAAACACATGTTAATAATAAAACTACCGTGAGACTGACAATTGTGCCGAAAGTGAGGGTAGTTTCGCACCGCCCCTGCCGCCACCGACCCCCGCGCCGAGTCAACGGTCGCAGCAAGCTGCGGCCTGCGGTCTGCGTCGGGATACCATCGCCATCGCACGTGCTCAATGGAAATTCCAAACCAGTCGAGCGATCTCCGACAATTTTACGTGAGTTACCCGATTTTACATGTTTAAACCTGCATGTGCAATACTGCAGGAAACCATTCAAATGTTTAAATATTGGTATGGAAACCAGGTCAACAGCGTAAGATGGGCAAATGCGCTGTCTGATGAGTACAGGTTGGAGTGCGGAGTGAGACAGGGAGGATTGACCTCACCTACGCTATTTAACCTGTATATCAACGAATTAATCGAGGCGCTCAGTAGAACTCATGTCGGCTGTCATGTGGATGGAGTTTGTCTCAATAACCTGAGTTATGCAGACGATATGGTGCTGCTGAGCGCGTCGGTATGTGGGCTGCGCAAGCTGTTAAATATCTGCGAAACGTAGGTATGTAACAAATCACGGCCTTAAATATAATGTTGCCAAAAGCCAGTTCATGGTGTTTGAGTGCGGTAGCAAGAAGACAGTGGATGTTCCTACTATCTGCCTCAATGGTACCCCTATAGAGAGAGTGGACCATTTTAAGTACTTAGGCCATGTGATTGCATCCAACCTCAAAGACGACATGGACATGGAGCGAGAACGAAGGGCCCTGTCTGTCCGGGTGAATATGATCGCCCGCAGATTTGCTAGGTGCTCTAAAGAGGTGAGGGTCACATTGTTTAGAGCGTTTTGCACTTCCCTCTATACCTGCAATTTGTGGGCGTCGTATACGCAACGGGCATACAGGGCTCTTAAGGTCCAGTACAATAATGCGTTTCGGGTGTTGATGGGGCTGCCTCGTTTCTGTAGCGCATCGGGGATGTTCGCAGCGGCGCGCGTAGACTGTTTCTACACAACCATGCGTGCGCGTGCAGCATCCCTGGTGCGCAGGGTACGCGTCAGCCCCAACAGCATCCTACAAATGATAGCGGGCAGGGTTGACTGTCCCTATTTAGCGCACTGCGAGGGATTGCATTCCCCAATGAGTGTTGTGTTGTTTTAAATTTAATATTGTATGCACTAACCCCTTAGTTTTAAGTCCTACTAATAACATATGTGTCCATGGTTGCACGAAATAAAAATATTCATTCATTCATTTATTCATTCATTCAATACTTGAGGAGTTCTCTCAGTTATACCGGGTGGGCCCTGTAACAAAACTGTCCCTCCGCGTGGAAGAAGTGGATTAACTCCGTACCATAACCTTAAAAACATTCTGTCAAGTGACTGTCACGATTTTGCGTTTAGTTACTTCCATTCAGCCGGAGCGTTCCCGGGAGGAAATTCCTATGAAACCGAATGGAGCGTGACTTTATGTTGCAAGGTGTGTGGGTGAGCGCTTCGATGGCGTGCGGCGCGATGATGAAAAGTGGCCGTTGGCATCATGTCAGTTCTTCAGAACACAACCCATTGTACAGGCGATAGAACACAAGGAGGCGAACATAAAGTCATGAAATACGGATCATTTCAAGAGTTTTACTTCAAAAAACCGCCAAGAGCGTATCGCTGGCGGGCCACGCTCAGTGTAGGGCTCCGTAATTTCCCGTATTTTTTCCAAAAACTGTTCAACCTATCAAGATCAAAATAATTTTCCTAGAAAGTTGTTATAATGTTCTACTTTTGTGATTTTTTTTTCATATTTTTTAAACATATGGTTCAAACATTGTTACATTTTTGACATATTCCTGGCATCACTATAGCATTTTTTTCAAAATTCGAGCAGGCAACACTGAGCGTTAAACGGTTAACGCTGTCAGTTCGAAGTAGCACTAGTTTCATTTAAAAAAAGAATTGTTCCGTACATACTCGCGGTACTCGATGGGGCAAGGCTTGCGGCACACGAGTATTCTGGTTCTAGTGGAAGTCGTACTAGACGGTCTCGTGGTAGAGGTACCAAAGATCCAGTGGCCGTCAGTCCAGTACGCGTCATACCCAGGGTTTGGGTTATAATATGTCGCCCTACGGAAATAAAGTTTTTATTAGTATACATTACGATACAAGTGCGTAAAAAAGTTCGAAACGAGTGGCGATAAATTAAAACACGACCGAAGGGGGTGTTTTAAATAGACGCCACGAATTTCCTTTTCGCACGTGTATCGTACGACGTTTTTCAGTACAGATGGCCCTTCGAAGTTTCGACCTGGCATATAATGAATCACTTCTCGCACTAGTGCGTAAAAAAAACACCCTATGTACTGAAAACAGGTCACAGGTCGAAACTTCGGAGGGCCATCTGTACTGAAAAACGTCGTACGATACACGTGCGAAAAGGATATTCGTAATTCGTGTCGTAATTTATCGCCACTCGTTCCGAACTTCCTTTTTTACGCACTTGTATCGTAATGTACTATTATTATTCACCACGCCAATTTTTCTAAAGTTTTACTTGTAATTTTTTTTTGTTAATAGTGTCAAAATCTGCAAATAAATTAAATATAAGGGGCATTTGTGTTAAATTGGATTTTGTAAAACAAAATCAGTAATCGATGGAATCCATTATAATAAAAACCTTAGGCGGTTTGGCGAATTATTTTTTAGATTTTGGAAACAAAAAAAAGAACAACAAATTTTATTTTTAACCCCCGACGCAAAAACGACGGGGTGTTATAAGTTTGACGTGTCTGTCTGTCTGTCTGTCTGTCTGTCTGTCTGTCTGTCTGTTTGTCTGTGTGTGTGTCTGTCTGTGGCACCGTAGCTCCCGAACGGGTGAACCGATTTCGAATTAGTTTTTTTTGTTTGAAAGCTGAGTTAGTCGGGAGTGTTCTTAGCCATGTTTCATGAAAATCGGTCCACTATGTCGCGGTCGGGGGTTTTTTCAAAATTTTAATTTTGTGGTTAGGTTATTACTTACGTTGACGGGGTGGACGAAGGTGTTATTGAAGATCTGTTCAAAGGTTTTCGTCCTAAAATAAATAAATATATTTTACATAATGTATTTCACGAATGTTTAACGTCTAATAGAATACATAATTGATGTGTATCCAATATTATAATAATAATAATAATAATAAAGCCATTTATTTCCAATAGAATATAAATTTATACATGCATGATTTTATACGAAATTGAATATTAATTACTAATCACATTTTGAATAAATATCTTAAACTAACATACTTATCTATTATTATCTACAAATTATCATCTATATAATTAAAAAATAGATACAAGTTGTCAAATAATTATAAAATGTCATTATTATTATATTCAGATTATTCCATTATTGATTATTATGTTATTAAATTCTATTGGCTGTCCATTTATGGACATAGGCCTCCTCCATACTATGCCATGTTTGTATCCAATATTATTAAATTAAAACGGGACTTAATCGCGTAAAACTTACGTTTCATATTTAACCCGACGTTTCGGACATGACATTACGTCCGTGGTCACGGGTAGACTGTGAAACGTTAGGTTCTTTACTAGTTAAATAAATAAAACAATCTTTTCAAAAATAAAAATTATAATACAAAAAAATTACTTTTTTAAAAAAAAATACAAATGTAGGGTAGGCAGCCGAAAAGATTAAAAAATAGATCTCAGGAGTAAGTCCGAACAATTTAGATCGAGCTCGCATTCACTTGAAGACGCTTTAGAACGAGTGGCACTTCCCTGACTATCGCTCGGTGAAGCAGCGGACGGCGCGCATGGCAAGGTGTGACGTCACTTCTTCCCGGTGTTCAGGGTGCGGCAGAGCAGTAGGTGGTCTCCGGAGCCAGTGTTGGGTGGTAGGTGGTAGGTCCCCTGGAATTCGTTATTATTGGACGTTTAGTGAAATATCCGATTTTGCGTTACTGCCTGCGACATTCTGCCTTATGAAGTAAAAGCGCCAAGTGGGAAGTGCAGAAAGCAGGAAGGCACGCTCAAAGCATTAAATAGTGATCAGAGATGTGGTGGTAGCATACAAAATCAGCTTTGTTATATGGGTATGCACTTATGCAGTTTTATTGTTTTTCTCTAAATCTACATGACATGGAATGTACATTTAAAACTCATTCTGTTAAGCAATAGCAACTAAGTGTCGCAATGAATACACTTAAACTAATTAACATTTGCATGAAAATTGCAAATCATGATTTCACTTTTTAGTAAAGTGGGTAGAAATTAATTACGCTAAAGAACAAAGATACCAGTAGCTTACAATTACAGCGCTTAGGCATAATGAAAGGCTACTAATTATATAAAAGGAATAAAGCACTTGCTATTTTAGGAAGGATTAACACAGTGAAGATGAAATAATTACTTACAAGCTATAAAATATAAAATATTTTTTGCAACACTCACCCGAGCGGGGAAAACACTCACACACGAATTAAATTAGGTTCTCATGTTTAAATGAATAGAAAACCCTTCGAACGTCATCGTCCGAGAGTGCCCTTTTTAAAAAAATTAAAATAAGTGGAGCGGGCAACTCGCGTCGCCGCGCCGATCCAAATGGACGAGGTCTATCCGTTAGTCCCCTCCGCGCCCCGCGGTGGCGTTACATACTGGTTGTACGATCTTTAAACGCCTATATCGCCGTGCGTGTGGACTTACGTTTGTCATCAAGTCAACTTCAGTATTCGGTCAGGCGTTATTTCTATTGAAATTTATTAGGTTAAAAAGGAACTTCCTTTACGCCTTCCGTGACAGGACTGATTATTCAAGAAGCGTTAAAACACTAACGTTACAACTGGCTGGGAGTTGTATCGACATCTTCTAGCTGTACGAGTTTTTCGAACTACCCGCACATGATTGTCATCAGTCACTTTTACGCTAGGGTTGCCACTCTGCCTACATAAGTACAACACTCACGACATCCGATGGTATGGGACGGAAAGTTTTCTCACGTTTACACTTGCTAATCACTGGATTCCATGAAGATGAAATCCCCTGCCCTTCATTTTGATTGAAATTACGATTTTTCCTGATTTCAATCGCTTCACGTACCTTCCTGCTATAGTAACCTAAAGACGTTCAGTTGAAAGGACTTTGGGATTATGCAGTTCAGTCCAGTGGTTTGGTCCTGACTCTAGCAAATTCTACGCGATAAAGTCCCGTTTTAATTTAATAATATGTGTATCCAATAATTCAATATTACACTATCCCATTCTCATTATTCAACATTACAATACATTGTCTCAAACTCTCCCTCAAATGCTCAAAGATCAACTGGAAGAGATCCCTTAAAGGGATAAGTTCGCTTTTGTACTGCATTTTTTTTTAAATTACGTGTTGTACTTACGTCTTACTTACATTATTACTTCGCAATGCCTCTTTTTTGCTTAATTTTAGTTCATTATTTAAAATCATTTATTAGAAAATTATTTAAAATTTTCATACATTAACTAAGATTTTTGATTTCCCTAAGATTGCGGTCAACCTTGAGTCTGGACTTTTCAGTTTCAGTTTGAGACCATGGGCAGTTGGACACCATAGGATGCATATAATACAGGGTGACTGCTCGATCTTATTCCTTCAAAACTTTATTTACTTATAAGTTTTACAATCAAATTAAACAATACATATGAATATACACAAAAAAAAAAATGACGCTATAACTAAATATAAAAAATCTCACCTAGAGAACCGACCTCTGGAAGTGAACCCAGGATGCTGGCGGCGTTGCCCCTTTGCACCGCTAGACTTAATTTTTGGGCAAAGAAAGACCCTGCCCTGTAGTCCCCCGAGACACCTATTAGTCTGACCGACACTTCTTTTATAAAATTTTTAGTGTCGGTCGACCACGGGCCCAGCGTTTCGATGGCAAGCGCCGCAAATTCGTAGCGATTTGTTAAAAACGCATATTTGCGCCGTTTCAACAACTGGGCCTGTTCTGCGGCAGTCCCGGGCTTCCGGGCCGATGCTTCAACGTGGGACGGTGCTAGCGTATCGACGCAGGTAGCGTCCCACGCTAAAGACCGGCCAAGGCTCCAAGGCACGAGAGTGCAGCCGTCAGGTCTCTTGCCATCAGTGGCAGATAGGCCTGACGGCTCCAAAGTCGCAGGTAGGGTTCCTTCAAAGGTTTTTCTCTAGAAATAAAACTATGGAAACGGATTCATCGGAGCATTCTGTAAAGTGTTCGAAACATTCGGGATGAAAAGTAATTTTTTACGCGATTTAATCCGTGTCCATAGTTTTATTTCATGACTAACTATCGCGGTAACCAAAGACATTTTTATTCTATAGGGTAATATAATAATTAAATTTAGCTAACTTACTAGGAAACGGTGTCATATATAAGTAAACCGGAGTCCTATCTGCACTCAGGACGACATTATCTGAAATGTAAGATATTTTAAACAAATAAAATTAATATTTTACCGTATGCTTGTTTCCCACCGACGTAGTATAAAAAAAACCAGCCAAGAGCCGTGTCGGGCCACGCTCAGTGTAGGGTTCCGTAGTTTTCCCTATTTTTCTCAAAAACTACTGAACCTATCAAGTTCAAAACAATTTTCCTAGAAAGTCTTTATACAGTTCTACTTTTGTGATTTTTTTCATATCTTTTAAACATATGGTTCAAAATTTAGAGGGGGGAGGACAAACTTTTTTTTTCCTTTATGAGCGATTATTTCCGAAAATATTAATATTATCAAAAAACGATTTTAGGAAAACCTTATTCATTTTTAAATACCTATGCAACAATATCACACGTTGGGGTTGGAATGAAAAATAAAATCAGTCCCCACTTTATATGTAGGGGGGGTACCCTAACAAAACATTTTTTTTTCACTTTTTATTTTACTACTTTGTCGGCATAATTGATATACATATTGGTACCAAATTTCAGGTTTCTAGTGCTAACGGTCACTGAGATTATCCGCGGACGGACGGACGGACGGACGGACGGACGGACGGACGGACGGACGGACAGACAGACATGGCGAAACTATAAGGGTTCCTAGTTATGGTTTAAGAACTTTATTCTCATATAGAATTTACGAAATTCACTTACATGAGAACACAATATTTTTATAAATACTTAAAACTAACGTGCAGACAATGCATAGTAAAAATAACAAACATTTATACTACTGTTCAACAATAGTTATGATTCTAATGAATGTAGGTAGAAATAACTAGTGAACCGACTCAGATAACTTAAAACGCACAAATTATAGTTGGCAACCAGCCTGTTATTCCCAACATTTGCAGAACGCATCTATTCTCCATTTGACATTGTAAGGACTAATATAGAGGCGTCTTTAGTTAGGCAAGATTTATACAGATTTCGGTGTCAAGTTATGCTGGTATCATTTCATTCTTCGCAGCCGACAAAACGTCTTAGGTTTGACTACAGAACCCTAAAAAGATACTGAAAATTCCATAGTAAATTTAAAAAAAATCTATTATTTACTTGTATATTATAAAAAATAACTCACATTTTAGATCAAGTAGCCAGCTGAGAGCCCAATATATCAAAAGAGGGATCTTCATGCTGTAGAAAAATATTCGTCAAATAATATTAATGTTTTTTTTTTCAGAATGAAGGCAAACACGGCTAAAATTCCAAAATCAATGGTTCATCTTTTTATTTCGAGTTTTCACTAGGTAAAATATACTCCTGCCTGTGCCGTGGTGACGGGTTAAGAATTTCACCACCCCCGTTCTGTCCGTGGGTGTCGTAGAAGGCGATTATGGGATATGGGTTAAATTGTGGCGTAGGCGAGAGGCTGGAAACCTGTCACTGCAATGTCACAGTTTCGTTTTCTTTCAACCCCTTGTTTGCCATGAGAGGAAATGAAGCTTTAGTCGTTCCATGTGCTCTGTCTACACCTTTATGCGTGATTGTATGTGCATGTAAAATATACTCTGTGCCATGCGACGCACAGATGAGATTTATAAAAGATACGATAAGGACAACGCACGTGAAAAATATTGAGGAAAAAATCTAAAATGGAGCTTACGCTTTAACATGGTCATTAATTTAAAATTGTAGCAAGTAGTAACATACAAAATTATAATATTTTGTGTAGGTTTCCTTTTGAGTTTCATGCGCCAGGGTCACGCACGAAGTCGGATGGCCGAATGTTTTTTTTTTAGGCGTCATTAAATATTTATACAACATTTTGCAATTCGATAGGTACGATGCAATTGGTAATTTTTGATTATCTTCATGACAACGCTATAGTTCCGAAGTGATTGGGTAGGGCCAATTTTCTCCCCTCTCGATAGGGGTGGGGAAAGAAACAGTCAGTCTTAACATCGCGCGTAACTGCATTTCCACTCTGTCAAAAAGTCGAGTCCGTCGAGTTTTACACTTAGGAAAAGTGCCTTAAATGAGCTCATGGAAACAGTCCAAAGATTTATACGCTATATTTTAACCGACTTCAAAAAAAGGAGGAGGTTCTCAGAATGTTTTTTTTTACCTGGGTTATTATAATCACACAATCTCTATTTTAATCTTGTCATTTCTAATTGGGTACCTATATTTATTCCCAGAAGATCTTTTCAAAGTTGACAAACTATTGTATTCAATTAAAGTGTTTCTATTTTGTTACTACATCACGTCAGGTAATTAAAAGGTTTATAATTTCTCGTTCAGCTTCACGGATTTTAATAGCAAAACATAATTTATATTGACGATCGTTTGAAAACACATGTTGTCGTTCAAAACATTACTTTGAAAGAAGATCATGTCATAAATACAAAATAATTTTATTGAGTATTTCCAAATTTAGTTAACTGTACAATTAAAAAAAACTAGTATCCTAGCAACACCATAACATCCTGTATTTATCTAGAAGTACATTTTAAAAGTTTTAATTAGGTTCCGGAAGCCGAAACGTGTGTGGTGACGGGCTAAGAATTTCCTCACCCACTTTCCTCCCATGGGTATTTTAGAAGTCGACTATTGGATTTAATTAATTATGATGTGGGCGATGGGGTAGCAACTAGCAATCTGTCACTGCGATATTACAATTTCGGTCTCTAAGACATTGCTAAGAGTGGTACTGTAACTTTTGCAGTGCTCTGCCTACTCCTTATCAGAATACTGGCGTGAAATGTATCCGTGGTAAATAACATACATTGAATAAGATGAAACGCTGGAGTGTTTAGTGGGTAGGGCCAAGTCCTTCCCCCCCTCTCGCTGGGGGAGGGGAAAGAAATGGCGTCTCACATATCTTTAAATAAAATAAAAAATAAATATTATAGGACATTCTTACACAGGTTGACTGAGGCCCACGGTAAGCTCAAGAAAGATTGTGTTGTGGGTACTCAGACAACGATATATATATATAATATATAAATACTTATATACATAGAAAACATCCATGACTCAGGAACAAATATCTGTGCTCATCACACAAATAAATGCCCTTACCGGGATTTGAACCCGGGACAGCGGCGTAGCAGGCAGGGTCGCTACCGACTGCGCCAGACCGGTCGTCAACAATCTTTCGTAACTGCATACCCACTCCATCAAAAAAGGGAGTGAAATGTATGTATGTAAATATAAAAATAAAAAATAGATTTTATTACCTTGAAACTTCTCCAGGCAGGCATCTAGATGAAGATACTATTATTATTCTGAGCCTACTGTGTCCCACTGCTGGTCAAAGGCTTCCCTTTTCCATTCTTCTCTGTTTAGTGCCAACCCCCCCCCCCCCCCCCACCGATGTGGTCTGCCGGATCCCCAGTTTGACTCGATGGGCTCGTGAGTACCTTAGCCCACAAGTCGTCCGGCATTCGGCAGACATGACCAGCCCAGTCCCACTTCAACACACATATGCACACGCCATCACGCATGCATACATGGCAGAAAATCATTGCTCAGGAACAAAGTCAACGTACTGCAAATAGACTTCAAAATTTGATTAGTAACTGCAAGTCCTGTCACGGTCGCTATTTTTTTTTTCGAACAAAAGTTATTTAATTTTTTTTTGAAAAACCAAGACTGACAAGATTTATCCTACACAACTCAGTTCGAGCCTATTTTTTATCCCCTGTATTGTATAATGGTTGTATGTATGTGTATGTGTGTGTGTAACTTAAGGATGGGACATGCAGACACCAGAAGTGATGCTAGGACAGCCGGTGTCAGTAACAGAATTTGATATTCATTGAAGCTTTTCACCAAGACGCCTCAGATGAGTACAGTGGATACTCTATGTATTGCACTATACATACTTTTGAAATCTTTGATTTAGTGTACATACTATTCATATCATTCATGTGTTTTACATATTTTTCCAGAGTTTTTGCTTTTCGGTCGAAAACAGCTTTATCACTGTCTATGTCCAAAACTATCTCTTCATCTTCAATACATTTACCGACATGAATAAAGACCCAGACTGAAAATAACAAATTATTATTTTATTATTTAATAAAATAAATTAATATTATAAATATATATGGTTATGAGCTACGTTTCAATTAGTTTTCTGAACAGGCAAAACGCCGCAGAAATGTAGTCTGACTCTATCGCGCCGATACACAAAAGCTATTTTATTTTATTTGGAAAACATATTTATTTGGGTACATGGCTTGACAGACAATCCAAGGCACCATAAAACTTAAATAGAACATATTAATATTACAAACTGTAAATAATTATAAGAATAAATTAAACAAATATCTCTCACAGTGGCAAGTTTCGCATCCATCACCTCAGCAGCAGAACCTCAAGCATTAATTTCTCACAGCCGTCCGTCGCCACGCAAACACCGCATTCAGGTGCTAATGCCAGGAGCCGTAGCCGAATGGCATTTCTGAGACGCGATACGAAAACGAAATGCCGCGAAAGGTAGTCTGGCTTTGTCGCGACAATACTCAAGAGCGATAGAGATAGATATCTTCGTAGACGCTCGTGCGTTTCGTGATCGTTTGTGCCATTCGGCTACGTACCCTGGAGATCATTCAATTACGCGAGTGCCCGGGGCAGCAGAGAGTTCAAGCGCGACACGGCTCATCTCGCAGGCACTGCCAAGTGCCAACAGATCACGTCGCCGTCTGAGGGGATCCTGGGAACGTCTGGCACATACAATCGTACGAGTCGATTTACCAATTCTGGCCCCGTAGCCGAATGGCATTTCTCCGACGCGAAACGAAAACGAATCGCCACGAAAAGTAGTCTTGCTCCGTCGCGCCAATACGCAAGAGCGATAGAGATAGATATCTACTAGCGTTTCGTTTCGTGAGCGTTTCGTAAGCACAGGGTCCGGTACGCAAAGTCTGGTTCGATCAAACGTTGAAACGTGGATCTGTGTATAACATTTTTTCTTTTTAATTAATTTAGTGTGTTCTGTTTATTATTATTCCTTTTATTTTATGTTTCGGTCACAGTCTGTTGTTATTTTTCTTGTAACGTTTTCACTTTCGTAACTGTTTGACCTCGTTCTTGTATGTGATTTGTATTTCTTCTGTCTGTTACCCTCCGTGAATCTTTCTCACTTGACGGTCTTATTGGAAGAACAGTGCTGGAAGTCACCAGCAACACGCTGAGATGAGGCCATTTCGTGGCGCTCCATTCCTTTCTGTCTTGTTGTTATTATGTGTATTTTGTCTTTCCTGTGTTCACGAATAAATGTATATTCTATTCTATTAAATTCTAAACTTTAACAGACTAAGGTTACGATACAGATAGATTGCATTTCTGCGGCGCTTCGCATCGCACGAGCAAACGAATGCTCGCTCAAAAACTGTTCAGAACACTAAATAAGTATTGCAATACATTTATTTAGAATATAATAATTCCGCTCTCATCATCATCCTCTTTGCGTTATCTGCCACGGCTCATGGGAGCCTGGGATCCACTTTGGTAACTAAGATTTGGCGTAGGCACTAGTTTTACGAAAGCGACTGCCATCTGACCTTCCAACCCGAAGGGTAACTAGGTCTTATTGGGATTAGTCCGGTTTCCTCGCGATTTTTTCCATCACCGAAAAGCGACTGGCAATTATCAAATAACATTTCGCTTCGCGGATTGAAAGCATATTCTTATCACTAAGCCACCAGCGCTTGCTAAATAGAATAATTGTATTCTATTATAAATAATAGTACATTACTACAGAGGCAAGGGACAAAGGGGGTTGCCGGCCGAAGACATATAGACGGCCGAGCGAAGCGAGGCCGGATAGGTCTGAGGCGAGCAACCCCATTTCCCGCCGAGGTATGTATAGTGCTTTTCTCAAACATGGTATGAAATAAATAAAGTCTACTGAAAATAGTAACTTTGGATGGCTGTATCTCCTAAACGGTGCATCGTAGCGCAAAAATAATCGAATTTTTGTTCCCCTTTGATGCCCCGTATACGCTTATAAAAAAACAAAAAGTTAAAAAAAAATACAAAAAAAAAACGAAAAATTTTTTTTTGTATGAAAACGCACCCAAAATCAAATATTGTCTAGGGCCCGTACCAGTTGCAGTCGGCACGTCTATAAAGCCCCTTATAGTTTTTTTTTTTAATTGGCTAAATACCTGGATGTTATGTCACAATTATCTGTGTTTGGAAATTAAAAAAGAAGACTTTGCCGGCCTTGGCCTGCAAGGTTTGTATGAAATTCCATTATCTATCAATCGTCCTAGCCGCACCTGCATGCGTCATACTTCGCTGCCAATTATAAGGCACATAACATCAATATATCATACCATGTTTGAGAAAATGTATTTGTAGAGATTGAATTTTAGTACTTACTATGGCCATTCCAAATTTTATCTCTGCATTGGGCTTGTAAAAAATGACAATAAGTAATAAACTCTTTAAAATGTAGTTTGATTTTATCGTCTGGGAAACGGTCGGTCGGCTTTCGTCCTTTGTAGTTGTTCTGTACTATGTCTGCCGCTTTTGTGGTATCTACAGAATCCGCTCTATGAGCGCATACTGGCCCAATGCTGGAATCGGGCGAAAAACATTTGCATTATGAAAAAGAAGTCGATTAAAAAAAAGTTTTTTTATTATACATGTTGGAACCCGGTCATAATTACGGATGATCAAATGACTCAAGTAGTCATGAGTCCGTACTCATGACTTGCCCGAAGTTGCTGCGGAACGCAAGCGCCATCTGTGGCGCTGTACGAAGTCTAGGAGAAGGGACACGAGGGACACGAGAGTGAAGAGAGGTCATTCTACTTCCAGCCGTTGTGATGTGAAGCGCGCTAGTCTCTTAAGGAACTGTACCGCGTTTCGTTAGAACTATTATAGGTTACCTAATCAGCACTAATTTGATTTGGAATTGAGTTGTTATAATTGGAATAAAATAATAATCAGTGTTCACTTGAGTGTTCATTATGTCCGATGAACCCCTCGACCCTCCTGATCCATCATACATAATAACCTAACCACAAAATTAAAATTTTGAAAAACCCCCCGACATAGGGCCCGATTTTCATGAAACATGGCTAAAAACACTCCCGACTATTTAAGCTTACAAACAAAAAAAAACTAAATCTATAAATCGGTTCATTCGTTCGGGAGCTACGAAGTTACAGACAGACACACAAAAAGACAGACAGACAGGTATAACTTATGACATCCCATCATTTTTTCTTCGGGGGTTAAAAAAATCACATCTCTGGCAGGACTCGAACCTGCGACCAACAGGATTGCCGGTCCAGTTGCATTCTCACGGGAAGATGTCGATAAACGCCACCCCACAAAATAGAAATATGTTTTATACACCAGAAGACCGCAGCCAAATAGCACTAGACCCTACTCATACTGTTGTGTTCCTGCCGGTGAGTAAGGCTGCCAGAGCTCAACGAGGGTGTGGTGTGCTGATGACGGGAGGACTTACGGAACTAACTTGTTCCGTCTATTGTCCTTTGCGTCGTTGGCAACCCGAACCCTCCTTAGAACTTGTACACTCGGATCCTTTTTGTACTTAACACAGCAAAAGGGAGTGTACAAGTTTCTAATGGGGTGGCAACGCGCATATGACGCTGAGTTGCAGGCGTCCATAGGTTACGGTGACCGCTTTATATGTATATATATAAAAAATACACCCAATAGAGCACCACCGTAGATTGTTATAACAATACTTTTGTACCTTTGGGCATTAAAAAACGGTGAACCAAATCTACCCTCAAAACGCCTCATTAAGGGGGATAAAACATTATACGACCAAATAAGAAAGTTGAAGACAGGTTGCTCACTGATAAATCCGCTTGGTTTTTGTATTTGGTTGGTTAACCGACAATTATTGTAACTACCTGAAAATTTTCAAATTATTTGTTTATGAAATAAAACTATGGAAACGGATTATATCGCGTATAATGAATTTACAATTCATCCTGATGTTTCGAACACTTTACATCATTCGTGGTCAACCGAGGAAAAATTACAATGTGCAAAAGATAATTCAGATCTTTAAGACAGCTTCACACACTGTTAATAAAGCTGGTAATTATTTATGGTCATGGTTCATTAATATTTCTTGTATGTAAGTAGCTTTTGCGCATTGTATTTTTTCCTGTCACCCGTTGACCACGAATGCTGTAAAGTGTTCGAAACGTCGGGATGAATTGTAAATTCGTTATACGCGATATAATCACTTTCCATAGTTTTATTTCATAAACAAATAATTTGTAAATTTTCGGGTAGTTCGTTTCGGCAACCGAAGACAATATTATTCGTTTACGTTCTTTAATAGTATTTTATGCAACTGGTGGTTAAAAGAGGTCAAAAAAGGCGAGTGGCGTGGGTAACAATTTGAGGCGAAGCCGAAAATTGTTAATGAAGACGCCACGAGCATTTTTTGACTCAGTTAAACACCGTTGCATACCACAGAACTAAATCAAGATAGAAGGAAAATGCTCGGCGATTAACAGCGAAACCGAGCGTGTAACGTTTTGTGTCGAGCCTATGACGTCACGAGTGTACTTTAGTGATTTGAACGTTGTCGCCGCGTAACCCATTCGATCGATTGTGGAGGTTGCGTGCGGGATGCCCGCCGAAGTTAAAAATATCGGATGTTCATCTTCGTTGTGAAATGAAGTAAGTATATACCTGTATTCGTGTGATGACAAACAATTCACTAGTAGGTATATAATTTGCCTGTGGCCAGGAACAAAGATTTTAGTAGGTAGGTATTAATACTAGTTAATATTTCGTAATATTATTAAGAAAATCTACCATGTACTCACTTCATTATCCTCATGTTATTTGTTACAATTTTTAGTAATATATAAATATAATTAACCATTAACACATTTTTAGAGTTATTTTTATTCATAATAAGTATTATGTTTGTATTTGTTTTTCTGCCGACCACAAATTCAACGTTAATACCGTAACTGTAACCTATTTTAAAGTTAAATTTACTTTTCACTCGTACTTTATATGTATACTTTCATAACAATATAAAAACATAATTATAATTTCCACTGCTTAGCAAAATCGATATAAATCGAATAAGGAAATCGCAGCATACATGACGATATAGTTCCGTGGTGCACCACTATTCTTAAGTTCGACGTGAGTTCGACGGACAAAATAACAAATCTACATTCACTTTGTCTCGACAGTTTGAATAGCCTATTTTTATATCGCTTGTTTTAAACGCACGCCAAGTCGGACTCGTCAAATTAAAGCCGCAATGGAAAACTAGTTTGACGGCCGTACGTCAGCTAATGTTTTGATGATAAAAATAGGAAAATCGTGTTTTTTATTTAATAAAAAATATTTTAGGACAAATGGTACTTACCGATGATAGGAAACACTTTGTTTAACACCCTTGCTTTTATTGGTGGTGTTTGAACAGTTAATTATCGAATACCGACCCATTTTGTATTTTTCACTGTATGTCACTCGCGGGCAGCGGTCGGGAGCAGACTGACTTGCGCGGCGAACAATGTTGCTCGCTATTTAACTTTTCCGCACGCGAAGTAGATACACTTTTTCCTTCTATCTTGATTTAGTTCTGTGTTGCATACAATACTTTTTCTACGACCAAGCACTTACTTTGAAAGAAACTCATAAATTCAACAAATACCTACTTTCAGTCATCTTAGTTATCTAGTGGACCACCTACCATTTCGAATATGCAGTTTGAGTGCAAATATGAAAATAAAACTGTCTATGGTATGGTTCTTTGAAGCCTGGCCACTAAGACGAATCGAGCCGAGTTGAACCGAGTTCTCATACATTTGAATGCGATTCGACTGGATTCGACGCGTCACCAATGATCGCAGCAGAAAACGAATGAGTCTCGACTCTGCGAATGCCAGGCTTTATCTGACATTCTAAGGTTGGCAACAATGTACCTATTTCATACAATATTTTAATTTTCTACGATGAAGTGATTGGTTTGTTAAGTTGGTAGCAATGTATTTACTGAACTGTAACAGCTATATCGTGCTACTGCTACTAAATGTTTTCAGGGTATAGACTAGATAGACTTGTCCTGACATCTTTTATGTAGGGTTTTAAAGTTCTATGCACGACCTTGTAAGTCACGAATAACAGTACGGGAGTAGAAAAAATATCTAAAAGTACAGTTATAGTTAGGTACATACTTTCGATAAGCTATGGGGCAAGGCTTATTACAAACGAGAATTCTGGTTCTCGTCGAAGTAGTTCTAGCGCCGGCGGTGGTCGTGGTCCCGAAAATCCAGTGTCCTCCTGTCCAGTACGCATCATAGCCAGGATTCGGTTTATAATATGTTGGCCTGGGAAACAGAACTTTCATAAATTTTTCCTACCAAAGCACAGTAAAATAAAGAGTACTATCATACAGTATGGCCACTCCCGCTCCCTGCTGAAAGTGCCGCCCTCCCCCTCTCGGTTACCTCACAGTTGCCGCCTGTCAAAAACGCGAACAGTCGACCTGTCATATGGATGCTGATAAGCAACAATGTGTCAACCCACACGCCAACCATTTTGAGAAAATGGCGTCTAAAGATTTTTTCACATTTTTTTGTGTTTCTCTTAAAAAAAATTGTTTTTATATAGATTGTTGTGTTTTTCAGCTATAATACGTTCAGTAGTAGTGATTATTGTAGCTTAATTTCAAAACAAACTTCAATTTGACGAAATAATGCCCTTTTCTTTTATTGCGAATTGTTCGACGACGTCAAACTTTTTCAAGACTGTGTTATGATACTTAACCCACTTTTGCTAATTGTTTAAAAATATCTATGAGTCTTAAATAAACATGTTAAAGCACATAAATTGTTGTTGTAAAATACTCTACCTATGCATATTTTTAACTTTATAAGTGTTAAGTAACATATCAGTCATGGTCACTTATGTTATTAGGTATGTAGGAATCAATACATTATTTATTAATCAAACCTTTTAATGATTTTTCTGCTCCCGAACTGTTATTCGTCATTTACAGGATTGTGCGTATCGAAAAAACTGAAAACGCATTGTTTGGTTCTGTAATCATGGCAACGCATTGCATTAACGATACTGCGTGCGTGCGCGGGAAGGCTTTGGGCAGCTGAGCTGACAGTGCAAACCTTTGCAATAGGTACAGGAAACAGTGTGAATTTCGCGAGAATTATTAAAAAAAACTATTAAAAACTAAGTGCATGGTCGTTGTAAAAGTATTGTATGCAATGGTGTTTAACTGACTCCAAAATACTCGTGGAAAGTACGCCACTCATATTTCTTGACCTCCTTTAAACGCCAGTTGAATAAAATACTATAAATTAACTATTAGAGTAATGATCATTTCTAGACACATATTTAAATTATCTGTGCTTTTTCAACAAAAAATCGTTACAAAAACCAAATAATCATCTTTAAAAAAAATAAACTACTTATCTAAAATATACAACAAAATATTTTTTTACGCTAATAAATAGACTAAGTCATTTAAATTATGAATAACTCATGACTTGTACAAGAACAAAACATAAAATATATTTAACAAAATAATAAACTACCATTCAGTAAGTATTCAAAAATCAAACAATATTTTTATGCATACATTAACACGTCTTAATGTAATTAGTAATTATAAAAAAATAGTAGCTTATATTAGATTTTTATATAAACACGTACTTGTAAAAAATGTTTGCAAATTATAATAACGAATATGTATATTCATGTCATGACTTAAAATGTTCAATTTCGTACTGAATTTACCATTCATGTGCAAAAATATACTAATGGACTAAGTCATAACTTATTCAAACATAAATTAATATGAACAGTTATATTTTACAATATAGTGTCATGGTACTTACACCAAAAACGAACAATTTATGACCCGAATATAATTTAACAATAATGACTTATGTTTTATAACACGGGTCGTAGCATAAAACAACGAATAAAATATCATTTTGCAATAATCATTCAAGTCTCATAGTGGGTAACTATGTCATTTTTTGCGTTTTGCAAGAATGAGTCAAGTGTAAAAAAATCGTTGAGTCAACCCTCATAACACATTATTGTAATTTAAATATGTCTTCTACCAATTACTATAATAAGTTAAGGTTCTTGACACATTAATGCAAAACAGGCAACACACGATATAGGATTTGTGTTAACCTATTTTTTTACTTTTGGGATAGTAAAAATTTTCAAAATGAAAAGGTCATTTTTGCAAATAGAAGTTTAAAAATCCAGCTATAACATGGCATTAAAATCTCATTTTTTTAGTTTTTGTGGGTTGACACATTATTGCTTATCACCATCCATATCACACTCGTACAAACATAGTACGCGTTCACCTACATGAGATTAGATTGTGTGTAAGGAATGCGGCCTCTTTCACATATTTGATCACCAGTGTCCGAGATGTGCCCATAGGTACATCATTAACAGGTTCTTTGGTCATTTACAGAGTGCTGCATAGATCTTCTCACCACACCAACCGATAAAGGTTCTCTTTGGTCTTTGAAAACAGATAGCACGATTTCACAAAAAGCGACGTCCAAGATGGCACATTGTTGTCATTATTACATTATAATAGGTTAAGGCACCGTCCACACTCGAGAGACGCATGTCCGACGACGAGCGGACATCAGCGCTGCGCCACGCCCCTGAATGTAATTTAAAAAACGTCTCCTCAGTACATTTTGTATAGGAAGGACGCGCAAGGGACGTCGCTTGGCGCGCCCCAGACGACGCGTTGCTTGGCGCGCGCCACGCCGCCTGGGGTCGCGTCTTACGTCTTTCCTATACAAAATGTACTGAGGAGGCGTTTTTTAAATTACATTCAGGCGGCGTGGCGCTGACGTCCGTTCCGCGTTGGCGGACATGCATCTCTTGAGTTTGGACGGTCCCTAAGAATAAAAATAGTCTCAATTCCAGGATATAGTTCTTGATATATTCTGTCAAACAAGTCTGTCAGTAAATAAGAACTAAGAAAACTACAGGTATACTTTTCTCTGGCACCCTAAAGAAAAGGATGCATATAGTTTTCTTTGTTCTTATTTACTGACAGACTTGTTTGACAGAGTATACTTAAGTTATCGTAGTAGTACTTACGTTATAGACGACGAAATTGTTATTGTTGATGATCGATTTAAAGGTTTTCGTACTAAAATAAAAATTAATATATTATTTTTTCTACTCGTCAACACTAAAATCACACATTTACCTCCTCATAAACGTTCAGTTAAGTTATCAAGCCGATAAAGTTCGTTTGTCCCTTGCCGACGTATTGGTGTGATAGAAAGGGACAAACGAACTTTATCGGTTTGATAACTTTAGTGAACATTTATAAGGAGGTTAGTATATTATCAATCCTTTTTTTTTAAATTATAAATGGGCTTACTCTTGGCCACAGACTAGTCAAAGGCAAAGACGTGTAGATGGAGTGAGCTCAAAAGATACCCGTTCACCCTTGATTTGAAGGTTGCCGGGTTATATGAGCTCGGAAATATAGACGCTAGGAGCGGAGCGGTCGGTTGGGCGTGCCGCGGGGAGGTCGAGCGAGCGTCCACTACGCATGGTTGATGTAGGACACTTGTATGAACTTCAGTTGTTTGAAATGTACGCTGCACGCCCAATGTGAGCACTCAGGCCTAGTAATGTAGAAATTGCAGAACATTCCCAAAAAGCGGAAACATTCTTGAGAATGTTCGCAGAACATTCCCGCAACATGCAATTTATTATTTAAACAAGAGAATATATTTGAAATAATGTTTAAATGGACATAATATTCTATATGTTACTATAGGTATAATATTGTCTATTACAGTTAGCTATTTTGTTGATAAGTGATAAGTTACCTAAATTCTCACTATAAGTTGCTTAAATTCTCACTATACTTCAGGGAACATTTCGACTTTCAGACTTCACAGTTTTAGTTCTGACTTTTTTAAATTAGGTACCGAACTATTATTTCTTGATGCCTGTTTTTGGTCATGCCAATATATGTATATACAAAAAAAAACAAATAAAATAAAAACAAAAAGATCTCTGTCAGGATCGAACCTGAGAACATCGGCATACGAAGCCAGCGCACTACCACGGGACTACGTCTTGACTTGCTGAGTTCGACGAAATTATGGTATAAACTACGAAGTTACTAAGTATTCTGATAAATTCTCGTTCTCGAGAACATTCTCAGAAGTTACCGAAAATTCTCATGAGGAATGTTCTGCAACTTTGGAAACTTCTCGACCGTGCATTGCTACTCAGGCCTTATACTAAAGCAAGTTATTTAAAAAATTGTATTAAAATATTAAATTTAAGTAAAGTGAACCTAAAAAATCTTACCGGGAAATGGTGTCATGTAAAGGTAATACGCGGGCTTTCTGGTGCTGGTGCTGGTTTCACGGCCGTCATTATCTGAAAGTCAAAATATTCTTATATAATGTTACATTACGTATTTATGCCAGTATAGTAAAGAGATGTCCCAGATCACCTGTAATCGTCGATCGAGGCGGAGCAGAGGTCAACAAGCATGTGTTCTGAAGCAATTTTATTGAATGGCCAAGGTGTGATTAGTATTTTTTGCTCTACGATCCGGGAAGCGGTAACTTCGTTTAGTGTAACGGCCTTAAATTTGAGACCCGATATATTACCTATTAGCTCAGTGGTTATACAGGGTGAATCAACTTTTTAGGGTTCCGTAGTCAACTAAAACTAAATTTTGACAATGTTTTAAACCTAAATAGCATACAAAATAAATCTAAGTGTCAAACAAATTTTATCTTATGATTTAGAGTTTTTGAGTAAAATCTATGAATATACGAAGGAATAGACAGACAAATGGACGACACCACGAAACTATAAGGGCTCTATTTTAGACATTTTGGCTACGGAAGCCTAAAAACCATATTTCATTATTGAATTTTTCCCAGAAATTTGTAGCAAATACAAATTATAAACGAGAAATACTTACATTCTATATTAAGTAGTAAGAGAAGGGCCCAATACAACACAATATGGAACTTCATTCTTGAATGTTATTGATTTTTGATTTTTTTTTGATCATTGATGAAATTATCTACGGATTACATGATGCTGTCAAGCTTAAGGGACAAAATGGGCTAAAATTGTAAAACCAAAAGGAGACTTTTTATTTTGGAAATATTGAAATTTATTCATCGCACGAGACGCGGACGATATTAAGAAAAAACATTGCGATAGACAAACAGAAAAAAAACATATTGCGTAAAAATCTCTAAAACCAACGATTCTTGATTTTTCAGAAACTTTAGTAAACCCTGTTACAGTTAGATATTATTTATAAAACTCAATATTATATTAAAATTATTAAAAACATTCTTTTTTTCGTGCATCGGAGTCATGCATGAGGTCGGATGGCCGAAATTACTTTTCAATTAATATACCAAATAGTGTGCGAATATAAATAAAATTGTATTGCAGAAAAATGTTTAAAATACCTGGATTTAATATCATCCATACTAATATTATAAATGGGAAAGTGTGAGTGTCTGTTTGTTTGTCCGTCTTTCACGGCAAAACGGAGCGACTAATTGACGTGATTTTTTAAGTGGAGATAGTTGAAGGGACGGAGAGTGACAGGCTACTCTTTTGTTTCTTTCTAACCCCCCACTTCCTATAAATGGAGGGGTGGCATTTTATATGGAGTATTCCGCAATTTTCGAATTTAACGCGAGCGAAGCCGCGGGCAAAAGCTAGTATGTTTTTTTTAATTGACTTTTATTATATTTAATTGACTACCTGTCTACCTGAAAACAGATAGTGGAAAACAGAAATTTAGAAGTCGTAAAATGGGTAAGCGAAAGCATAACATAACCAGTAGTACCTAGTACCTATCTCTTTCTCCTGTTGAATTTAACGGAAATTTAAAAAAAAAGTACTACCTATGTATTTCACCTGAGTTATATCGCAATTTTTTTTTATCTCGTCATTAGTATTAACGGAAAATCGATCTAATACCGAATCGATATAAAAAGATCTCCTTTCGATTTTGGTAAAATATTTTATCCACTTAAAATGTAAAAAATTATTTACTTCTACACCTCACATCGTCTTCGAGGAAATAAACAATGAAATCTATCCTTTCACGTTATGCTTCATGAGTTTTAATTAAAAATTCTAATTTCTATTTGTGATTGAACTAAGATGACTGTACAAGGTATGTATAAGGTACAGCAGTGCAAATCTCAACTGATCGCAAATGTAACTGGTCCATTTTCCATGTTTTACAATGTATGCATTATTAAATAAAATAAATAAATAAATCAATTTTAAACATTTTTATATTAAAGGAAAAAATGGAAAAATTTACGCTTCCAAGATGTTACAAGATGTAATAGTCTGTCGGTAGATGGCGCTAGACGTCACCCCAAGACGTGTGTACAGAAGGAAAGGCATGGAAAGATTTGCGAAGTCCGGCGTGGCTTCCGTAGCTCAATTGGTAAGAGCATTGCACGGATTGCAAAAATGGTGCGGGTTCAAGTCCCGCCGGAAGCGTAAATTTTTCCATTTTTTCCTTTAATATAAAAATGTTTAGAATCGTTAGCAGACGTTTCTGCTTAATAAAAGTTAAATCAATTTTAATTCAGGCAAAAAAACCATATATGAATGATAAAAAACAAACATCAAAGTAAAATAAGACAATACGAGTACAAAAAATAAATAAAAAAACCGGCCAAGTGCGAGTCGGACTCGCCCACCGAGGGTTCCGTACCTACAAAACTATTAGGTACTTTTACGTTACTCACATAAGTCTAAAGACTGGGCTAGGCTAGAAGTATAGGTTCTCTAATGAGCATAATTGTGTTTAGCGCCACCTCTCGACGAATTCGCGAACTAATTAGCACAGCTTGCGTGAGGTCTTTTATAATGTTAACCAAATTCAACATTTTTTATTTTATTTTAAAGTAGGTGTTTTATGTAAAATTTCGTAGCTATAAATTTTAACACCTTTATTCATAAACGTACACTAAAGTTATCCAGCCGGTAAAGTTCGTTTATCCCTTTCTATCACACCAATACGTCGGAAAGGGACAACCGAACTTTATCGGCTTGATAACTTAGTGTACGTTTATGAATAACGGGGTGAGTATTACCGTACTGTAAAAAATGTAATGTATAGTTGTATAAGGATTAATGAATTTAATATAGATAGGTAATTATTGATATGTGGCAAAACGAAGGAAATTGTTTACACCTTCGCAATAAGTATTTAATGATATTTTTTTAATTTACCATGTTACTTCACGTACCTACTTAGGTACTTATTTTAAAAACTCTGAAAATGTCTATTGAGTTTCTGTCGCAGACCACCATGTGGCTTCTGCATATTCTGCGCTTTGATAGAGTTGCCATAGTAGGTATGTATACCTATATTGTATAATAGGCAATAAGAGGAAAAAAACATATTGTGCTAAAATATTTAAAATACCTACAGTCATTTCCGAAACGTGTGAATTCATGTCAATACTTTCTTTTATCAGTATTACACGGAGTAGGTAAACGTTTCGTGGCAGCGGCAGCGCACACTGCAGAGAGCGCACGTGGACACCGGCGCGGCGCCACAGAATATATAATAGCACAAGTAAAGAAGGCCCACTGCTTTGATGTTTCCGAAATGCCGCCTTTTTAAATACCTACAACATTCTTACAAAGAAACGAGCCGCACGTGCGCGGCGTCCGGTGATAGGGTTACCAATGGATCCAAACGAATTAATACTCACATTAAATGTTATATTATTATATTCAAGTCTTGAGTACTTTCTAGGTATATACGCTGTATTTATATATTTTTGTTCAAGGTTCCAGCATCACAAGCCTTATTGAACTTTTCCGTGGGACTTAATCAGTAGTAGATCTGTATAAGAATATCTTTTGGTATTTATTTTATTCAATATGTCTATTTAATTTAGTATTATTAGCCATTCCACCCGCGGACATCGCTTTAAAAACCTCGCGACGTAAAGTAACAATAGAAAGTGCGAACGTGCATTCCGTCAGAATGTGCGAACTCGCGGCCACAGCTCGCGGCCGCCAGGAAATCCGAAATACTTGTAGCGCGGCGATAGGATAGCGGAGTGAGCCGCCCCTGGCGGCGCCAGCGGAGGCGTCTGTGTGCGTGAGCTAGGTATGCATACAACTACAACTGCTGTAGGCACCGCCCCCCCCTCAGCGCGTCCTCTGCGGCGCGGCGATAATCACCTAGCCCTAAGGCCCTGGTTTCTCTGGCCCGTCACACGCGCCCGGCGGCGTTTGGAATGTTTGGATGTGAGCCGCATGTGCCGCTGTACCACACGCTGTCGGTCGCGGGTGCGTGGGTTTTCTGACCCTTGGTCACCCGTCGTCGGCGACGGAACTCAGAAGCTCTGGTAGACTGATTTTTGAACTGTTGTGTTGTGCTCTGATCAAAATGAATGCAAAAATACTTACATTGTAATTCTTAGAGGAAGAAGATTATACGCGACTTAATCCGTTTCCATATAAATATTGATATTACCCAAAAAAAGAGACAGTCAAACGATATTTTTGTATGAAACCGGCAAAAAGAAAGTGAAATTTTTAACTTGGTACTCAAACACTTTCATTGTAGTAAAGAAAATTTTACATCATATATTCGATTAAATATATCGAAAACAGATCACAGAAGTACAATTCATCCATTGAATTACTATGTACTAACATACTAGAAATTACACCCCAAACAAAGTCTGTGCTCCGGCCGGCAGCGCGCGGCGCATGCGTGGGGAGGTACCGTGTCATAGAGTAAGACTTGACCAATGACCACCTAGACGCGACACTCTTAGTGTAGACCTTTTTTTATACTTTTTGTAAAATACTAACCCCTTATTCATAAACGCACACTAAAGTTATCAAGCCGATAAAGTTCGTTTGTCCCTTTTCGGCGTATTGGTGTGATAGAAAGGGACAAACGAACTTTATCGGCTTGATAACTTTAGTGAACGTTTATGAATAAGGGGGTAAGTAGTTTAATTTTAGCACTATCATACATTGTGCTATGTTTAAGTTCTACTAAGTGAAACAAAAATACATTATTGATTTTTTTTATA
Organism: Leguminivora glycinivorella; assembly: GCF_023078275.1. Lineage (NCBI taxonomy): Eukaryota > Metazoa > Arthropoda > Insecta > Lepidoptera > Tortricidae > Leguminivora > Leguminivora glycinivorella. Next base: position 2,996,622 of record NC_062983.1, read on the forward strand.
TACCTACTTTAATTGCCCTTGAAGAAAATCATAGGTTATTATTGTATGAAAATATCGATTACAACTCGTGTTAGAACTGTGTAGTATTCATAAAGTATAACGTGAAATAAATTTAACATTTCTCTTTTATATATTACAAACAGAATATAATCACAATTACTATACTTCATTACCTACATGTTAAGTCTGTGCGATTATGATGCGATTAATCTATGATTTCGTTCAACAAAATGGCAGCGATAGCTTCGCGTTTGAGGAGCGCGTCCCTTCATTGAAATAATTACTTAAATAAAGATCGATTAACATAGCGTGTATACTAACCGAGACGTCATGACACGTCGACACGTCAGTTTTATTCGATTTTCTCGTATGGCTTAAACAGCATCTTGTTGCGCAGGAAGGCATTTTTACATTTTATTTGTGTGCAGGCAGAAACATAAGTCCAATGGACTTATGTTTGTAGCGCAAACGTTTTGCTCGCAGTGTCCTCTCTAGTATTACCTCAATGAGTTCATCATTATCTTTAGTGAAGTCAGTCATTTTCCATATCAAGACGCCACCCGCCGTCCGTTGCTATTGTACAAAACGAATACAGACCGTCACGTGCGGCGTGTGACCTTCACCCGTCGAACCACCCGCCACCGGCGACGTTTCAAAGAAACCACCCTCAAACATTTCCGAACAAAACATTCGAACGTCGTCAGTCGCGGACCCGCGTAAAAAACCACAACACGTTCTATGAACATTGGTCAAGTGCGAGTCGGTTTTCGACTTTTCCATACAAAGAACTCATGAGCGCCTGAACGACTGTGATGGCAAAGTTAACTTTTCGCACTTACAAGACTTTACGTATATATCTCGGAAACGATAAGAGATAGAGCAAAATGGACTTCAGATTTGGGCTGTCGTTGCCACAAATTCTATGTTTTCGTCAACAGAGACCTTTTTTGGACCGATTTGAACAAAATTTTGCTCAGTCCACTTACAAACGGTCTTAAGCGCCTCCTTTTTAGTAGGAACTTAAGTCATTTTGGCAAATGAAAAAAAAAATTGAACAATTTCTAAAAAGAAAAAGACAGAAATGAATTTCTTTCTACCTGTCCATCACGCTTACAAAATTTTAAGACGTTTAGTAACTGCTTGCAGCGTCAGTGAGTGAAAATCTTAATTTGAGTTTTTTTCTCGTAAGTCCGACTTACGCTTGACTGTAGATTTCTAATAGGTTTTCCTGTAATCTACAGGTAGAGGGCTATCTCGTGTATTTTTTTGAAAATTTTACGCTAAGTAGTTTCGGAGATAAGGGGGGGGAATGGTCATTTTTTGTCTATTTTCTTAAATTACTCCTAAAGTACAAAAATTAAAAATTAAAAAAAAAATATATTTCAAATGCTCATAAAATGCTCTTTCATTTGATATATAACACAATATAGTTTTAATAACTTTGATTTTTAATTTTCAAGTTTACCCCCCAAAAGTGACCCTATGATTAAATTTCATTTAATTAAATTACATGTCCGTCTTTGGGCCACAGGTTTACATATGTGTACCAAATTTCAAGTAAATCGGTCCAGTAGTTTCGGAGAACTCGGCTGTAACAGAGGGACAGACAGACACACGAGTGATCCTATAAGGGTTCCGTTTTTCCTCTTTGAGGTACGGAACCCTAAAAAGTATAAAAGTATAAAAGCGAGTGTATAAAAGTGTAATAGTTATTTGTTATACAAGTTTTATTTTAACGCCGAGTGTGGAATTGAAAAACGAGTAAGTGAAAGGATTCTATAGTTGAACCACGAGCGAAGCGAGTGGTTCGAGAATAGAATCCTGAACTTGCGAGTTTTTTAACACACGAGAAGTAAAATACATTTGCACCCGAGAGTAACACAAAACTTTTCCCCTCACTATAGCGAGGAAACTACAACGCGAAAAATGCGTTTATCACTGCTTCCAGTTCCACAGGTGGTAAATCACCTTTATTACTAGATTCACCTACTTTTATCAACTTTAAAGCAGTTAATTTTACTTTATTCAAGGTCAAATTACTTTACCCACTAGTGGATAAAATGCGTTTTTACCCGCTGGTATTAAAGAACAAAACACGTGTTTCTGAGCTAGTGAGGGGAAAAAAATACAAAAACAATAATTAAATTAAAATACAATTACATATAATAAATAAAGTGTCCACCGGTTTTATATGGATGCTGATACGCAATAATGACTCTGTTATCCCACATGAATTTTGCAATAAAATGTCTAGGCGTGTTCAGTGGGTACATGTAGAACTCTACATCATAGTTATAATGAATGATTAGTTACAACCCCCCCCCCCCGTCGAGATTTGCCCCGCTGAACCTTAGTATAAATGCCCTCTATAATATTGCTGTGCCCTTACAGGGTCACATGTATACCTCTATGTTCCACTCCATCCATCCATGTGTTTTCAATAATGTGATTTTCAATAAATGATTCTATTCTATTCTACTAATACAAGAATTCTACATGTGTAAGTACGGTTTGCGAATTTCGGTTCCGTAGTCAACTAGGAATCCTTATAGTTTCGCCATGTCTGTCTGTCCGTCCGTCCGTCCGTCCGTCCGTCCGCGGATAATCTCAGTAACCGTTAGCACTAGAAAGCTGAAATTTGGTACCAATATGTATATCAATTACGCCAACAAAGTGCAAAAATAAATAATGAAAAAAAAAATGTTTTATTAGGGTACCCCCCCTACATGTAAAATGGGGGCTGATATTTTTTTTCATTCCAACCCCAACGTGTGATAACAAATCAATAAGGGTTTATTAAGATCGTTTTTTGATAATATGAATATTTTCGGAAATAATCGCTCCTAAAGGAAAAAAAAGTGCGTCCCCCCCTCTAACTTTTAAACCATATGTTTAAAAAATATGAAAAAAATCACAAAAGTAGAACTTTATAAAGACTTTCTAGGAAAATTAGTTTGAACTTGATAGGTTTAGTAGTGTTTGAGAAAAATACGGAAAACTACGGAACCCTACACTGAGCGTGGCCCGACACGCTCTTGGCCGGTTTTTATTATTTTTAATTCACACTTAGGCACTGGTCCCACCAAAAGCGAAGCGAAAGAAACGAACAAAAGATAGTCGCTCCCGCGAGCTCCTAGCGAGTTGTTGGGGAGTAGCGACCCCATTTAGAGTACTCCAGGAGTTCTGTTACCTGCGAGTTGGGTGGAACTGGCCCCGTTATAGCCGAATAGCATTTTTGCGACGCGAAACGCCACGGAAACGCCGCAGAAATGTAGTCTGGCTTTGTCGCGCCAATACGCAAGAGCGATAGATAGATAGCTATGAAAGAGATATCATCGTGAGCGTTTTGTGAGCCTTTGTGCATTTGGCTATGCACACAGGACTCTAAGCCTGGCTTGTCTTAGCTGGCCGAACTAAACTCAATTTATTTATTTTTTTTGCCCAAATTTTACGAAGAGGATCCTTGATTAAAATAAAACTACACGCAACTATGGGAACAAATCAAATTATTTTAACAAATATTCTGATTTGTGTTTTTTTATGTAGTCACACTACTATATATAAATTAAAAAGGCTGAGGTGGCCTAGTGGTTCATGGCGTTTGGCCCGGTTTGCTAAAAGACGCCGGTTCGAATCCGGCCTTCACCACTGGTGGTGCTCGTCATTTTTTCTTTAATATATGACATCTTATTTTTGATTTTTAAAATAAAACTTTCATCCTCTTTTTAACCCCCGACAAGTGATTTAAATAAGATTATGGTACAGCCAAGTGTAAAAATATGGTTGTACACATCTTACTCAAAAATATGTCCCATAGCATCTTAGTCCGATGTAATATGTAATAAGCAGTGATCGGTTTTTTGGATTCACCCTCGCGGGATATCAAGTAGAAAAGTTAATATTGATACGACGAAATTATCTCTAAGGAACTTTTTACTCTTACATGGCAACCAGTTGAGACAAAAACTTCTATTCTTTTCCTAATCTCTACACTCTATTAAGCAAAATATATTAGAACCTTCACAAAGTATTACCTTACATCTATCATGATATATTCATGATGGAAAAAATACTTTAAATAGTTTAAGTTTATAATGTTAATGTTGTTGCTTTATATTTTTGGTTGAGCAATAAAACCAATTGGCATTGTGGACATTGTACATATTTTTTTGCCTTTTCTAACAACATTAAGCCCGGATTCCCGGGGCATATCCATACCAACATAATGATTGAGGTCGTTCACCCCATGTCGAATCCAAAAAACCGATCACCAATAAGAGCGTACTAATGGTATCTAAATACCTATGGATTCATGAGATGATTTTTTCGATACATATTTTTTCACTTGACTATACAATGTACATACGTCCGTACAGAATAAATAACCAAATTGTTATTAATTTAAATCGAGAAACACCAGTTGTGGTTGCATTTGTCATAGCTTAGTGCCATAAATAATACAACGTTTGGTACACACGTTCAAACATAGCACACTAAAATTACTAACTCCATGATACTTTACAGGCGAATATCAGTCTTAACACAAACAGTTAAGGTTCAGATGTTATTTAAGATCGTTTGAGTCAGATTCGATGGTTGGAAGGTAGTGTTGTTCTGAGTATTTAAAAAGATAGAGAAGTCAATGTTTGACTACTTTTGGATAAAAAAATTGACAAGACTTTAAGACTTGATTGCAGCAAAAAAATATTTAGCCTCGTAATGTCCACCATACTTTTTGCTAAGGAATTTTGATTCTCGTCATACTTGAAATTGAGTTGAGTTTTTTTTCTTCGAAAAATTACAAAAGAAATTATACTTTATTTGTTGACATGAAAGTTAAATTCCATTGAAACCAAATGTGCATCTGATTGTACATTGCCGGCAAGGTGTTAGAAAAGCGTGTTATGGGCTTTGAGCAACCCTTGCATTGAATTGCTAAGAGCCACTTGCACCAATCAAAATGGAGGGTTAACCCGAGAGTTAACCCACCATTTTATATGGAATTTGACAGTTGACAGCCCACTAACCCTGAGTTAAGTAATTGGTGCAAGTGGGCCTAAGGAGTGCCTTCAGAACTTCAGCAGTTTCATGTGTGCCTACTCGTTGACAGTTGTCATTGGCTGTCATCGGCAGCCATGTTCACAGTACATCTAAAACACCTATTGATAACACTATTTATTTCTTAACTTGATTAATTTATTATTTCTATTACATTTACGTTACCTTTGTTTTATTAAATCAATCTAGAATTTTAACTTTAAATAAAAAAAGTAACTGGTTCACTGGTTTAATTTATCGCCCGTATAAGGATTACTCTCTGTATAATGACCTCCTTAAATATTGTAGTTAAAAACGAATATAATTGAGACTTATTAGACTCAAATTCGCATCACTAGCTGAGACAGCGGCCAACAGGTTTTAGATTGCTTCAGATGCTCAACACTGTCCAGGAATAGAAGCCCCGCTTTGCGGGGCTTCGTTGACTCAGGGGCCAAAACAATGATTTTTCATGTCTCATGATTATGTCCAGTTTCATGATCTGGACATAAAAATCGGACAGCGATATTAAAAATAGTGTTAGTTTCAGATATTTAGAATTGCCAAAACTAGACTGGAACTCGCATCACTAGCTGAGACGGCGACCAACAGTGTGACTGTGGACACAAGGATTAGTTTGAGTAATTTAGAGCTGCATGCAAACAGGACACACAGACCGACGTGGCCTTTCAGTAAATAATACATATGAGGAATATGAAATCAAAATAAATTCTTAATTATTATTACAATTAAACCACGTCACATTAAAAAGGTAAAATTACAAAGGATACATGTTGCACTGTATTATAACAAAAAATAATACCTAGTTAACGTTTAGCACCTTCTATTTACCTACAAATAATTATTTTGAATCATAAATATTGAATAGATTGTTTTATGTTATTGTAACATTAAAACTAAAATTAACCTAAAAATAAAAATAACAAGCTAACCATGAAAATACTAAACTTAACTACAAAAATAAAACTGTTATAAAGAGAAAACCCCGTCCATAAGTTCGGCCTGCGGCATAGACCCTAAGTATGTCACTGGCGGCGTTACCTCTTTGTATTGCAAGAGAAATACGTTGGCAGAGGTACGCGCCAGTGGTGGTCCCCTGTGGTGTCGACCAGCCCAGAATATTGTCTTCGGTTATCGCGATAGTTACTCATGAAATAAAAACTATGGAAACGGATTATATCGCGTATAATGAATTTAGAATTCATCCCGACGTTTCGAACACTTTACAGCGTTCGTGGTCAACGGGTGACGGGTGTCATTATACGCGATATAATTCGTTTCCATTGTTATATTTCATTTGACTCAGTCCCAGGTAAGCTCAAAAAAGGTTGTGTTGCAGGTGCTCAGCCAACGATAACGATATAATATAGGAATATGTACGTATATACACAAAAAACATCTATGACAGGAACAAATATCAGTCTGTGTTCATCACACAAATAACTGCCCTTACCGGGATTCGAACCCGGAACAGCGGCGTAGCAGGCAGAGTCACTACGCGTTAGGCCAGACTGGTCGAGACATGTTTCAGAAATTTGTTCATAACTCGTTTTAACTGTCAATTTTCCAAATCGTTTGTGAGCGTCTACTATGGAAGAGGTACTGTAACAAACATGACGCGCAGAAAACTTGGACAAATTGACCGAAAAGGTTCGCTAAAGCAACTGTTAAACAGCCATCAACCAACACGCCGGCGCGGTATTTTTAAGGCTAGGGTTACACTTGGTCAGAAAAATTACAAATTATTTTGTACCTTACCTATTACTGCTTCCGTGTCTAGGACAAACTATGATCTTCAGCATTTATCGCTAAACTTTGGACTAGTGACTTTTTCTTTACCAATAAATTAGTGGTAAATGTCAAATTACATTTCGTACATAAGTTCCGAAAAACTCATTGGTACATTCAACCAATACACTAACTATAACCATGTCAAAATGACAAGCAGTAAGAGATTTCTTACAATCTGATTTATAACGTCACTGTGACATAGTTCTACAGTGGCCTAGGGTTCCAATGGTTTGAAAGTCGAGCGTCATAATCACTCGGTGACCACCCCCTGATGTTTTAGCAATATTAGGAATCGAAAATGAATTAAGGGAAACACCTCAGCAGAAGGTAGCTCATTCCACAACTTGCACCTTTTGGGCAAAAACGAGCGAGAGGCCCGTTTGTTCTTGATTTGCCACGTATCGAGAAAGTCAGGATACACTTTGGTTCTTAAATACTCTTTCTTGTGTTTTTAATGTCAAAATAAATATTTTACTCTTTCCAAAAAAAAAATATAATGTCTACCCCAACCTTAACATGATGTAGGACATATCCTGCTACAGTATATGTACGCTTTCAACATTAAGTTATAAAGTTGTGTTCGGAAAACTGTGACATCAGAACAAAAGGCAAGAACTTGCATCGGCAACAATAATGTTGACGCGTGAGGTAGAATGGCGAAATATTAGATGCGGGACTTTTTCATGTGGAGGAATAGTATTTAATCAAGAATCATTTTTGGTTTGATTTGTAAGTATTTACATAATTATGTTCATTCTTAATTTTTATTTTTTATTAATTTGTTTTTATTGTTAAATTTTGGAAAATGACGATCCTTATTTGGGGGACACAATATGATGATTTATTTTTAATATTTTTCCTGTTAGCTCTAAGTTTTTAATTTTATGACGATCATGATGGGAATTCTTATATTTTTGTATTGTAATTTTTTTCGTGAAAAAAAAAATCAAGAATGAAATAGTAGGTACATTTCGTTACTACTGCAGAAAGTAACTCAGTCAGTCGCATTATAAGTACGACTGGAGGTTTTTTTTATCGTGGTTTTTTTTTTCGCAATTGTATTATTGCCCTACATGACGTGAAGTGGGGAGTGTTTTTTTTTTCCATTTCAACACTAACGTGTGATATATTGTTGGATAGGTATTTAAAAATGAATAGGGGTTTACGACAATATTTTTTTGATATTGTTAATTTTTTTTTTAAATAAATCTCCAAAATTAAAAAAAATGTGCCCCCCTCCTCTAGCTTTCGAACAATCAAAGTTTAAAAATATGAAAAAATAACAAAAGTAGATACCACGTGGTGCTAGGTCCGCAGTGGCCGAAGCATTGACTACAGCAGTAGACAATTGCGTACACAACAACAACCTCGAGTCTTGGCAAAACTTACTAACATTTACATTCAAAATTCTGCATGTATCCGATGGTGACATTGACAACATTCCCCTTACCAGAAAAATAAAAAATAACGTCCTTGATCCTTGTTTGCCTACAGCAACAAGATCGTCTCGATCTCGTGCCAAAAAATATAATTTATTTAGAAAAGTTGAAGAAAAATTACATGACGGTGATCTGAAAGGAGCCTCACGCCTCCTTTTCTCCAACGACACTCTCGCACCCGACACTCCGGAGACCGCGGCTGCGCTGCAAGACAAACACCCCCCCGGTCCAGCCTCCCCTGCTTTTGTCGACCCTCCGTCAGACGCGTCAGCCTGTTTGCACGCCACCGAGGATGTCGTAAAGGCAGCCCTCGCATCCTTCCCAAGAGGTTCGGCGTCCGGCCTGGACGGCATCTCTCCGCAGCACCTAATGGACCTTACCAGTCATGGTACAGGTGTGGCTGGTGAACACTTGATCGCGAGTATCACAAAGCTGGTCAACCTGATGCTGCTGGGAGATGTTTGCCAGGACGTAACTCCAATCATATACGGTGCCAATCTTATTGCACTTACGAAGAAGGATGCGGGGGTGCGTCCCATTGCTGTTGGCTCGACTTTGCGCCGTTTAGCTGCCAAAGTCTGCGTTCGGCTGACGCGTTCTAAATTTCAGAAACTTTTTGAACCCGTTCAGATCGGTTTTGGCACTCGCGGAGGCTGCGAGGCAGCGGTTCATGCTGTACGAACCTTTGTTAAGAGTGACATGTGCGACGTGCTTCTAAAAATGGATGTTAAAAACGCCTTTAATTCCGTGAGTAGGGACACCCTGCTGAACGAAATCAAAGTTCATATGCCAGAAATCTATAACTTTCTCCTACAGTGCTACCATTCTCCTTCAAAATTAGTTTACAAAAAACATGAGATCCTTTCGGCTGTAGGTTGTCAACAAGGTGATCCTCTAGGACCAGCTTTATTTAGTTTGGCTATAAATTCGATAATACACAATCTAAATTCAAAATTAAACGTGTGGTATCTCGATGATGGAACCATAGGTGGAAATTCACAAACTGTTTTGGCTGATTTAATCAAAATTAAAAATCAGTTCCGTCACATTGGCCTCGAATTAAATTCGAATAAATGTGAACTATATATTTCAGACAAAATAGAAGCGCTCGCCGCATCGCAAATCATCGAAGACTTTAATAACGTCGCCCCAAATATCAAAATCACTTCTAAAGATAGTTTACATTTGTTGGGATCACCTATTTTTGACGAGGCCATCCCGCCTTTAATCAATAAGTCAATTTCTACATTTACAAATCATTCGGACCGCTTAGTCAAAATTAACAGTCACTGTGCCTTTTTTATTTTGAAGTTCTGTTTGCTCCTTCCAAAATTTACCTATCTGTTGCGTTGTTGTCCCATTTGGAAATTTCCCAATATAACTAGCTCCATAGACTCCATCCTTAAATGCCAAATTGAGACCGTCCTTAACATCCATTTTAGTGAGCAAGCTTGGACCCAGGCCTGTTTACCGGTCAGGTTTGGCGGCTTGGGCACTCGTAACGTTTCAAGTGTAGCTTTGCCGGCGTTCCTGTCCTCCATTCACAGCACGTCTGATCTTGCAGGTAAAATCCTGAAAGCCTCCACGGCTACAAACTGCAAGATCGCGTGTTTGGATGAGGCCACGAATGCTTGGTTAACAGGACCGAACCCAAGCTTGCCATCCAGACCCAAACAACAAAGGGCGTGGGACACCCTGGCATCCATTGCCACCCTGAACGTACTCGTGGCCTCTTCATCAGGCAAAGACCTCACGAGGCTTTTAGCCGTGTCCAAATCGGAATCTGGTCAGTGGCTTCACGCCTATCCCTCGCCCAATACCGGTACTTTAATTAACCCAAGTACCTTACGCATAGCCGTAGGTCTCCGGCTTGGAGTAGACATATGCACAGACCACGCTTGTGCTTCTTGTGGGGCCCCAGTAGACCGGCTGGGCCACCACGGCCTTTCCTGCTCCTCGGGCGCAGGCCGCCTTTCTCGCCATGCCGCCCTTAACGACATCCTTAGAAGGGCTCTCGTCAGCGCTAACGTCCCTGCAGCTCTGGAGCCCCAGATCGCACGGGACGATGGCAAGCGCCCGGACGGGATGTCGTTAATCCCTTGGAGAAGGGGCCGCGCGCTGGTATGGGACGCTACCTGCGCCGACACGTTGGCAGCGTCCTACATCCAACTGACCAGCAAAAAGGGCAGAGCGGCGGCTGACGCACGGGAGCGGTTTAAAGCCAACAAATATAGCTGTCTCGGCGCCAACTATGAGTTCGTAGCATTTGGCGTCGAGACACTAGGACCGTGGGGTAAAGGAGCGCGTGGGCTTGTCAGGGAGTTGGGGAAGCGGTTAAGGGAAGCAACAGGTGACCCTCGCGCCGGCAGCTTTCTCGCGCAAAGAATTGCTATTGCAATACAGCGCGGGAATGCTGCCTGCGTGATGAGCACTTTGCCGAGAAGCCAGGGTTTAGACTTTTAGGTATTTATATTTTTTAGATAGGTTTAGTTTTAGTTTTCTGTCTAGTATAATTTTAATAGTATAATTTGTTGTATGTATTTATTTCTAATAATAAATCTTTATCATGTACAAAAGTAGAACTTTATACAGACTTCAAAATATTTTGCACTTGATAGGTTGACACGTGGCATGGCATTTCGAACCGACTCTCGTGAAAATTTGTGAAGTTCTCCGGTTATCTTAACTTCTACTATATTCATTCAAGATTTTTATATTTAAAAAAATGGTGATCTCCCGTATCTATAGTTATATTCCATCTGCAGCATTCATCGCTAAACAATGTGGCATCGACGTTCCTTCGACATCGCCACTCCACAAATTGCGCGCTCCAGGGCGCTGCGAACGGAAAACTTGTCAACTTTACTGTTTCATTGCAATGCTTTTGTGACGTTTATGGCTAAGTTTTTAGTAAGAACTGAAGTTTAAATCATAGTCGGTGTCGAAGAATCATAGATATTGTTGGTAGCCTTAGCAGAGGCGGCGCGGTGATTTCGATAGCAGAGACTATCGGCTCGATTGGAGCAAAAACTTTTGAGCTTGACATCATGTCTCATCCAATTCATAATGTATTTTACATGCTACATAAACAAGAACATAGTATGCCTTCATACTCTTTCGTAGCTAATATACACGCACCGCTACGAGCGTAGCCGATAATATGAGAAATTCGTATGTAGTGAAAAGTTACTATAAAAAAAGTATCTGGTGACCACTAGGAAAGATGATTCAGATTAAAACATTTAATATTATATTAATATTTTTCGAGCCAAAATGAAAAATGGTGAAAAATCGACTACCGCCATCCATTGACCCGGGCCTTTAAGATTTACTAGAACCTACTATTACCTATTTTAAGACGATACAGGAGGAGTCAATTCTCCATACAAACGCTCTCGACTATTTCCTCTCTGGATTTTGGAGATAGATCAATGATTATTTTAACACAGATTTATTCTCAGTATTTATTTTCTTTCTTAGGCTAGGCTGTTTATAATATGGATATAAAAGTAAAATACAAAAACACATACAAAACAATATAAAAAAACATATAAACACATTATAAAAAACCTAACCTAGGGTGCCGCCAGCAGCGGGGCAGGGCCCAAGCTGCCGGTGGTTAGGGCTGCAGAGAGAGGAACCGTCGGACTATCCGCGCCGTGTCCAAGATCACCGCCTTCTGCATCTGGCCCTTGATCCAGCCACCTAGCGAGAGTCTCATAAGATGTTGGTCGAGACTCTTCGCTATGAGACCGTTCGCTGAAACGACTATCGGAACAATGATCGTTGAATCAACATCCCACATGGCGGTTATCTCGTGAGCCAAGTCTAGGTACTTACTGGACTTGTCCTTCTCGGCTTTCACGAGATTCTCATCATGGGGGATCTTTTTTTTCCTTTAGGAGCGATTATTTCCGAAAATATTAATATTATCAAAAAACGATCTTAGTAAACTCTTATTCATTTTTAAATACCTATCCAACAATATATCACACGTTGGGGTTGGAATGAAAAAAAAAATCAGCCCCCACTTTACATGTAGGGGGGGTACCCTAATAAAACATTTTTTTCCATTTTTTTATTTTTGCACTTTGTTGGCGTGATTAATATACATATTGGTACCAAATTTCAGCTTTCTAGTGCTAACGGTTACTGAGATTATCCGCGGACGGACGGACGGACGGACGGACAGACAGACATGGCGAAACTATAAGGGTTCCTAGTTGACTACGGAACCCTAAAAAACTAAACGGTTAATTCATTGAACCAGATTATTTCATTGTTATTCTGATTCTCAAAATTTCGTTGTTTTAAATGGACAATTTTTTTTTTCGATAAATCTAACAGTAGTATATTTAAGTAAAATTCCTAAATTGAAAGGGGCCTCCTTTCCATTTTAGCATTTTCGCTCCTGTAGCATCTTAAAGGTTTAAAGGGTACGGTAGTATCTCAATTTTTGTTTGTTTCTTCCTTCCAAATACAATTTAAATTATCTTAGATTTGAAATAAAAAAATCCAAATCCTTGTTTGAGTTTTGTAAGATAATAAAAGAGTCGTAAAATCCCCCGAAGTGTTCCTAAAAAGAGCGTGCCCTATCGCTGTAATGAAACCTCTGAACAAGCAAAAAAAGCAAACCAAGACAAATTCATCGAAAACTGCTAACAAACCCAATATTTAGACAAGCCCATAATTGTCCATAATTCCCGACGAAGGCAATATTTCGTCCGTCGTAAAAACAAAAATATAAATCATAGAACGCGAAGACGATAAATTCGCGCGAGAATTGATGACACTTCGCTTGACCGATTTTCGATGAGGGTAGTCATGGCGTCACAACATGGCGCTGAATACAGAGTTATGAATACTGGATATGACCATTTCCAACGGGGTAGCTTGGCCCCGAGAAGTAACCGGACTAATCCCAATAGGTACGTCTTTGTTACCAGAAGGTCAGATGGCAGAATATTTGGAGTGCTTATTGTATGCTTATTTGACTTTAAGATTATTATTACTCTTGACTTCTGTGCTAGTGCCTACCCAAATATTGGGATTCGTTTTACGCAAAACGGACTGGGGCTCCATGAGCTGTAGTAAATAATGAGATGACAACGAGGATGTTGGGGTGACTTGGCCCATGGCCTCTGACACGTGTATTTGACGCTAGAACCTAGAACTACTTGAACGTTCTAGAGTTAGCCACTAGCTCGGGGTTAAACACTAAACTTGAAGTTATACTCGAGGTTGACCGTTTAATCCCAGGATGGTAGGCTAACCCTGGACCTTGCAAGTGACCCTTAGAATAATGTTTTTCTCCTTCCGTCAGTCTTCAGAATATGTTCTTCTATTTAAGTGCTGAGGGTCCTTTTGCTGAAGATCAGGTTCCTCCATTGGCTAACTGTTCCTCGCTAGATGCATGACATTGTGCACTTTAAAAATACGTTATTTAGTAACGTAAACTCACCGCGAATGTAAACAAACCGTGGGGCTCGATGGCTGTGTGAAAATGTTCCATAATATTTATTTATTTAAATAATACCCGAGATAATATGAATGGGACAAAATGTCCATTCTCCTCTACACTAGATGTACAGGAAATAAAGTATTAAAATAAAAAAAATTGTTAACTTATCTAGTAGTTCTGCATCCGTGGCTCATTTCCGGCCCGACTTCATTATGCTTTTATTGACTCCTCACAAAGGATATGCGATTAAAATGAGTTTTTGCGGCGCTTACGGAAAATTACTTATAACCGCGCTCCGTCTAAGTTCTTGAAAGAGTGCTGAAGTCAGTTTTATCTTTTTGCGTAGTTTATACGCTTTAAGTAGTTTATAATGATATTGACTTTTCGTTTAGTTTTATACCGCTAATTTTTTTTTATTTTTTTTTCTTTATTGGGGAAAACAACAGACATAGGAAGGTCATACAGATAAGAAGATATTGAATTACACAATAATAGGTACAACCTACATCCTGAGACAATTCCCACTAAGATCTAGATCTAGAATTATAAAAGTCTAGTGAAAAAAATAGTGTTTTGGATGATATAAGGTAAGGTGGGGGAAGATTGAAGGGATTTTCTTACGGGGTAATATGGAAAGCCGCCCGTGATTCTTCATTATACGGAACATATTTCATCTTACCCCTCAAGAAAAATCCTTCAATCTTTCCCCACCTTACCTTATTATTTTTTTATGTTATATTTTTTTATAAAATAATGAGTCGGCGGGTTGAAATTAACTTCACGTCGCCAATGCTGAAAGTTTCCACCACCTGCATCAAAAATATTGGTCGTTCTACTTCTTAAATTACAAAATATAAAGATTATTCATATTGCTTAGTTTGGTCAACGACGTAGGTGTTGGACATTTTCGGGCTACTGCACAAGAGACTATTTCCGGCCTGGGTGCCGTAGCCGATTGGCATTTCTGCGACGCTAAACGAAAACGAAACGCCGCGAAAGGTAGTTAGGCTCTGCCGCGCCAATACGCAAGAGCGATAGAGATAGATATCTACGAGCGTCTCGTTTCGCGAGCGTTTGTGCCATTCGGCTACGTACCCAGATCTAAAAAAAACATTGAATATAAGAGAAATAGACGCGGTCACTGATTTCGTCGACGGTATGGATAAAGTTTTTGGGCTGTGTCAGCTGTAAGTCCAAAGGCAACGTAGTTTACTTTCAAACTTGCTGCTTAGGTTGAAAGATTCTTGGATGAACTTTTCGGTCAAATTGCCCGTTCATAATAGTATTGTATATCTACTTATATTGTACTGTATATCTAATTACTAGTATTTATATTGCTTGGTATAAATAGTGATCTATTTTCGCATACAAACTTTGGACCTCCATTTCACCCCCTTAGGAGGACGGTTAATGTTGAAAAATGTTTTCTGAATCATAGAGGCGATGTAAGCCTCTATGATTAAGAAAGCATTTTTTAATTTCATTTTTTTAATTGGGGACACCATACACCGATCAACTTAGCCCCAAACTAAGCACTTGTACTATGGGTGCTAAGCGACGATATACATACTTAAATAGATAAATACATACTTATATACATATAAAACATCCATGAGTCAGGAACAAATATCTGTGCTCATCACCCAAATAAATTCCCTTACCGGGATTTGAACCCAGGACCGCGGCTTAGCAGGCAGGGTCACTACCGACTGAGCCAGACCGGTCGTCGTATTTTTAAGGAATTTACATGCCTAAGGAATCTCTAGGATCAGCGGTTTCGGCTCTGCGTTCCTATGTCAGTCAGTTCGTTTCTTCATTTTTTATATTTAGATTACTTGCACTTTCATCATTATTACATTAAATGTCGATTAAAAAGAAGACAAATAAAAATTTTGTACAGTTAAGTGTAAAAATCTACAAAAGTTGCGCAAAAATACTAGCCCCGATGCATATGTTTTCGTCTAGTCAGGCCATTTTTTGAGGTTCTCCTGTTTGTACAAAAATAATGTCTTAGTTCAAGTTTAATGCTAATACTAATCTAGTTTATTTTTATGGCAGTATTCTACAATAACTAAATCTAAATACAAGAAATATCATTGATACTGAAAGGAACAAAATGTCGATTTTTATTTTATCTTTTATGGATGGGTATTACACTGCATGTCAGATGTAAGGGGGGCCAAAGGAAGTAACTAAGTTCTGCTAATAAACTAAAAACAAATTTTCAAGCCTATGCATGCAGAACTGGTATAGGAAAGGAGAACATGATTAAGACAACAATATAAGTCACATGCAATTTTATTATACAATTAAATTAAACTATAATTATTATAGTACTTTTACAATTCTCATGACTGTGACGTGATATACCTAAATGTGTAAACGTTATTAGAATAAACAAACTATTTCTGTATTACTAGATGAACTCTTTTGCATCGGGGCCAGTATGCGCCATACGTCTTATGCAGAGGAATTATGAGTTATGGGAGTAACTTTTGTACATCCATACTTTTAACTTGACTTTACAAAAATATCAGCACATCATAATATATAGAAATTTTGTATTATGCAGGCTTATTAAGTTCTCGTCAAAATAAAATACAAAGCCAAATTATATGAAATACTTTATTTCATGACTAAATTACAAACTGTTTGCAGCGACGCAGAAATAACTAGTCTTACGCCTTATGAAGTTTAGAAGTTTGACTTAGATCTAATTTTGTTGGTGTTACTAACCAATAATAAAACAGCTCTATAAACAATATTACAAAACACACCCCGCCCATCAGACCCAAACCATAAAAGCACGTGCAAAGTGTTTTGAAATCCAAATGCCCTGATGTAAAATCTGAAGAACCATGTAACTTGGCTTCTCTCTTCTCAACAACCAGCTTCTCATCGTTAAGGAGTTTCTCAAAGAAACCTCCTTCTATCAGTCTAGTCTGTGTTGAGATTATTTCCACCCCGCCTCCCCACCTTGGAGTCAAGGCCATCGTCATCGGCACATGATTCACCGCCTCGAAAATCTGCAAAGATGTGTACCCCAGTAATACCAATCTTATTGTAAGGATCAAGAACCGCTTACCTCTCGATATCGGAGACAGATATGTAAACATTTCACGCAACTCCATAGCCTGGTACTTCTCAAATATAGAAGTGCCTTCGTATACGATTCCCTGTCTTATCGTTCCACCGTAGCCAGCTACTAAATTTACAGCGTTATCTATTTTATCGAATTTAGGCTCCAGATATTTCGTTTGAAGACCTTTTACTAACAATCCTTGATAAGTAATATTTGACAGCAAGCTGAACCAAAACCAGAGCATGTAAAGGTAATTTATTAGCCAATATTTAGGTTCAGAGCCCAAACTATGTCCTAACAGCACCGCGAAAGCCTTCCAAGCCATGTTTGATGTCTTATTGTTCGGTTTAAGCAAATAAATTATTTTTAATACAGCAACAAGCGTCAGATAGGTAGCGCAGAGGTAAACTGTGAAATTACTCAACATCGGTACTAATACTTTGACATAAGTATACATTTCTCTTTGTGGAGGACCACACCAAACGGATTCAAAAAAGTGGTAAACGGGAGTATTTTGTGTGACTAACCAATCTTCATTATATATCACTGACGGGAGAATATGAATCTTTTTTTGTTCCAGATCATTAATCATTTCTTGGTTTGAGCTTATAATGTCCAAAACTCTGAGTGTTGTATTCATATGCTCCACTATAAGCTTCACTATGCCACCAAGAATCCCTTTATACGAACTAGAAGAGTTACTGAATTCTAATCTAGAATATGGAGGAGCAGTTACACCTCCCAGTCTGGTTTCGCATCCAAAGAGATTCTTAAACTTCCTTGGAAAAAATTTATTCTTTAAGTCCACTTTAACAGGATCTGTATTACCACATACATTATTGCTATATGGATAATACGTATACATAGATATAGATGTGTTTTCTTCTGTCAGTATTATTAAATCAGCTAAATCATATTTCCAAGCTACTTCAGTAATACCACTTAGTTCTTTTGGATTCGTTAGAATTATAATCACTTTACCAGGAGAGGTTATTTTTTTATCCAAAACCATTATAATTTCTAAAAATTCATCAGTTGTGTTGACAATCAGGATAGCTTGTTCTAAAGCTATTGATTGATTCAACGCTGCATTCATATCTATAGCCTTTATCGATCCCAAGTAATTTAGCACCAAAACATCCACTTCATCTGACACTTGCCACCACACTATAGAAGTCGTTTTTCGATAATGGAATTCTGAATTAGCAATCAAAGATGCTGTTTCTCCTAAACTCATTTTTTTCCCTTCAGATAATACTGAGACTAAGAACAGGAGTGAAATATTCATGTTTACTGTATACAATGCGTCCAGTGAAATGTGACACGGCTTTATAAATGAACAAAGGTCAAGAAATTTAGGCTATACACAAAAATAACTAAGCAAGCATGATGATAATTTTTAGGACATTTGTCAACATCTAGTAATAATATTTTTAGGATTCCGCACTAGATAAAAAGGTGTTATTTTTTATTAGGTACTTGGTTTATAATTTTCAGCTGAAATGTAAAAATGTTGTAGAGGTAGAATATCATTTTGAATAAGAGTTTTGAATGATTCACGGTTATTTTCATTAGACTTATGTCGAAATATCGGGAGCTCGACAAAAATCAAAAAGGTAATCACGGTCTATATCCCGATCAATATAAGTCTAATCATTTTGAATGATAAAATGTGACATTATCTGGGTAAAGTGACTTTATTGTCGATGGCGCTTACGGCGTTATGAGTGATGTTCGTGTACAAACACGACGCCGCGGGACGTAAGCGCCATCAACAATAAGGTCCCTTTACCCAGATAATGTCACAAATACGAATACATTTCTAACGTACTTAAATAAATAATAATATAACACTTTAAGTTCTCGCGCTTTGTACACATATTTAAAGTCACACACAGGTCGAACGCGATTAATTAACATTATTTTTACCTTTTTTCCCAACGTTTGACACTTTGTTGGGACGTCAGTCTTCCGCGACCACGGCCAGTGCAACCTGGCCGAAACGTTGGGAAAAAAGGTAAAAATAATGTTAATTAATCGCGTTTGACCTGTGTGTGACTTTAAATATAAATAATAATAATAAATAAATATTGGGGACACCTTACACAGATCAACTTAGCCCCAAACTAAGCAAAGCTTGTACTATGGGTGCTAAGCGACGACATACATACTTAAATAGATAAATACAGACTTAGAAAACATCCATGACTCAGGAACAAATATCTGTGCTCATCACACAAATAAATGCCCTTACCGGGATTCGAAACCAGGACCGCGGCTCAGCAGGCAGGGTCACTACCGACTGAGCCAGACCGGTCGTCAACTTGGTCGAATATTGTCGAAATTTATTTATAACGAAACGATTTGATTAAAAAAAAACATTTTTCAAATTTACCATTTTTAGGGTTCCGTACCAAAAAGATACTAAAGGAACCCTTAGTCCCTTATGGCGACGCTCTGACCGTCTGTCACATTTCTAAATATCTCGAGAACTACTTATGCTATCGACTTGAAATTTGGAATATTTATGAACATTATTAACCTCAATTAATTTTTATTAAGCAGAAACGTCTGCTAACGATTCACCCCAAGACGTGTGTACAAAAGGATAGGCATGGAAAGATTTGCGAAGTCCGGCGTGGCTTCCGTAGCTCAATTGGTAAGAGCATTGCACGGATTGCAAAAATGGTGCGGGTTCAAGTCCCGCCGGAAGCGTAAAAATTTTTCCATTTTTTCCTTTAATATAAAAATTATTAACCTCTACAAATTGAAAGTATTATTTTTTAAATTTAATAATATTCATTGTAGAAAATGGCCAATATGCAAGGGGGGCAAACTGTAAATGTCAAGTTACTAGGTCAAGTGGGGTATCGTTAGAAAGAGCTCAAAATATACATATCAAAACTATTTTTTATATTTTTTTGTAGTGGAAAAAAAAATTATGAAGGAAAATGTAAAAAAAATACCGTAATACTACATTTTACGTAATCCGCTAATATGACAATTGTTTTATAATAAACTAGGTATCATTTTGACTACGACTTGAAAAAATTGAAAACCCATTTTTAACATCGGCATCACACTTAACCCTTTTACCGCAGAAGACCTAAAAAAAGTAAATAATTACAACGAAAAGCGCCTCCATTTTTCATATAAATTACAGTGTATATTCTGACAGGTTGATCATATGCGTGTCTTAGAAACAGTAGTATTTACCTGACTCTAGACACAGTAATGTGAATGTAATTTTAAGGATATCGACAGACACAGCAATCTTGTTCAAGTTAGAGCAGGGTAGGTCCTTGAAGGACGCTAGTATCTAAATAACTATACCTAACTTCTATTTTAAAGGAATGAAATCGATATGCATATAAATAAACATCATGACAATTGTGAAAAGGAATGTTTAATTTTTTCATTTTGGGATCATGGGATCGATTGGCATAAAAGCTTGTCAAAATTATTTTTTTCTAGCACTGTTTTTTCCAAAATCTGAGAACACCAATCATCATTAAATAGGTATATTAAAACCGAACGGAGGTCTTCTAAGCCCATTTTTGCCTAACAGCACGGAATTTGATAACTGCCCTCACTGACCCGCAATCAAAATACAACCTGTATAATGTCTAACATGTTTCAGCAAGTGCTGCAATATTTTTCCAATACGTCCCCAGAACCCAAATAAAAGAAAACATGACGCTGCAATAAATCTCATAAGATAAGATAACGCCGATTGCTTTTCGACCAGTAACAACTCCGTAACGAGTGCAATTCCTCGTACAGACACAGATTACATAATACAAGGAGATCTGAAAGGTGACAAAAAATACAATTAAAAAACATTTAACATGAACAAATTTACTAAGACTATATCATAAAATATGAAAGCTTGCTCAATCATAAAATATGAAGGTTTACAATTAAATAGGCCCTTGAGGCCTCTTATCAAGGATAGTAGCGAGTAAGTCGCCAACTTTTTGGTCACCAGTAACGTTAACCAGGATGCACCGTGATCTACCAAAAACTTGTGCACGCTGGGACCACGTGTTTCGACGCCAATTCACGATTAATCTTTAAATAATTGTATACAATGCGTTCAGCAGCAGGTTTGCGGTGTTTCGGGTCGATAGGATCTTCAAACCTTCAAAAAACAAGCGCAGTCCTATCTCAAATGGTGGCAACCAAGTGCGTTGCTCCTCTGGTATTCCAGGAATCCATGGACGGCGGCAATCGTTTACCTTCAGGCATTCCATCTACTCGTTTTGATCTCTGTATAAAATAAGATACAGTAACTTGTAAGAGTTGTAAGTGTTTCAGCCATAGGCTTGGTAAATTATTTTGGCGAAACCTATGCACAGATATTATTTTACATAATTCGTAAATTCGTTATACTAACATGTATATTATTTTGTAATTGAACTTATATAAACAATGTTTAAGTTCCAACGCAATATTAAATGACCTTGAAAGTCGATTCCGTGTGCGAGTGACACATCTGCCTATACATTATCTAATCTGTTCCATCGTTACATGTGAGGTCGTTATAAGTATTGATACACGTCGTGTGTATGTGTGCTTCAATATTCTAGACAGATATGAAATAGCATTGCAGGTGCCACAGAACTGGCGAAACTTTACTTAAATGCAAACAATAGAAAAACTGAAAATCACTACACCGTGTTATTTTTTGTTTCCGTTAAATTCGACACGACGACGACAAATAGCTAGGTTCATTATCAGGAGACATCCTGTATATCACAAGTAGTGAAATTCGCAAAGAAAAATATTGTTTTCATACATAATAAATGAATTTATTAGTGTGAGAGACCCCTTAAAAATAACATTCAAGTTAGAGCCTGTTCACACTAGCGATTCTTTTCGGCGATTTTTAGGCGATGCGAGATCGCGGCGTGCACGCAGTGAGCTCGCCGCGGGTCGTCGCGACATCGCGGCGATTATTTTATCGCATAATATCGCCGCGAGCACGCGGCGAGCAAGCTGCGATATCGCCGCGATTGTTTATGAGGTAGACAATCTAATCTACCCACTTTATGCTACCATTCAAGTCAAAGACGCATTTGCATCCCGTTACGCGAAAATGGTATCAGAAATTGATAATTAATTGTTTATAGAAGAAATACGCAAGCGTCCAGCACAGTCACTCGTTCCGATGTCTCGGGACTCGTGAAGTAATGACATACTTCTCGCACTTATTACGAAATGTACTATTTTGGGTTACATTCAACACGCTTGCGAAAGAGCACAAAATATTATAATCACTTTCTGCTAGGCGGTAGTCCCATGCGGGATCCTCCAAAAATTTACGGTTTGATTTTCGTTTTCGATTTAATCGCCTTCTGAGCAACACAGCTAAAAGTATCTCCTCGTCAGAGTCCATTTTGTGAATAATGAAAGCCCGTAAAGATAACAACAGCGAAATCGCGGCGAGCTTGCCGCGAGTACGCGGCGATACAATCGCGATAAAAAATTGCTGCGATGCCGCGACGACCCGCGGCGGGCTCGTTGCGTGCTCGCCGCGATCTCGCATCGCCCAAAAATCGCCGAAAAGAATCGCTAGTGTGAACAGGCCCTTAGTGTCAAGTGATTGACGGCACATGTCTAAACAAATAACATTAGGAATTGGTAAAGGCTGTCACACACGTGTTTAGTAATTATCTTTACTTTTTAATAACTGGATAACCGTAAGAGTTAAAACGCTAGTTTCTTAGAGAAATTAATTTTATTTGATCTGAAGAACCTTCCCTTAAAGTTAACGGAATTCAATAAAAACAGGGTGTATAATGTATACTAATAATGTATATATATTAATAAATTAATCAATATCGGGGAACAGTTTACGCAGATCAACTTAGCCCCAAACTAAACAAAGCTTGTACTATACACACAATACTTATATAGATAAATACATCCGTACTATACTTATACTTACTTATTTACTTTTACTAATATTACAAATGGGAAAGTGTGTGTGTGTGTGTGTATGTTTATTCATTCGGTAAAACGGAGCGACGACTTGACGTGTATTTTTTTAATGCAGATAATCGAAGGGATGGAGAGTGACAAAGGCTACTTTCTGTCTCTTTCTAAGCCCCCAATTCCCTAAAATAGGGGGTGAAAGTTTTTGTATGGAACATACTGCAATTTTCAAATATAACGCGAGCGAAGCCGCGGGCAAAAGCTAGTATACTTATAATATACATAAAAATCATCCATGACTCAGAAACACTTCTTTAATAAAGATAAAATGTTATAATTATGACGTCAAGGAATTCTCTCCAAAAAAATTTTTTTGTATTTTTTTTTGGTTATATTTTCACGTAAGACGTAAATGTTATTCATAAAACTGGCGCTTAAAATATTTTTTTTTTTATATATTTTTTTTCCTAAAAATAATATTTTTGGGCAATGAGTTATTGGTTTTTGACATCTATCAACGAGGATAGGTAGATTATGTCCGATAGCGGCATTATCGCTAACAAAATAGCGTTTTGTTCTGAGAAATAATACGTAACTGTTATTTTTTTTAATGCTTTCAGAGTTGTAAGACTTGTAGTCTTACAACTCTGAAAGCAGGCGAAATCCAGAAAAGTTAAATGACATTTTACTCTTCTAATATGATAAGGAATACGCTGTTAAAATTATTCGTTTTCCACATGTGACACCGTGTATATAACATTTATTTCGTAGGTCTCTGATAATTTGATATACATAATTAGCTAACGAAGTATGTTAGCCTACTTAGAATACAAAATAAGTAGGTATTGTTTTAATGAACAAGGCTTTTCTTTGATCTTGTTTTCTCATTTTCATGTTCTGTACGTGGAAATGCTTGTTCCTGGTAAACTAATAAAAACGGCGGATTCTTACTCATACTCATACTCATTTATGTATAATTCTCTTCATTTCTTTTAAGTCTTAGCCTGTGCTATTTATATATTTAAAGTCACACACAGGTCGAACGCGATTAATTAACATTATTTTACCTTTTCTGCTGGGACGTCAGTCTTCCGCGACCACGGCCAGTGCAACCTGGCCGAAACGTTAGGAAAAAAGGTAAAATAATGTTAATAATCGCGTTCGACCTGTAGGTGACTTTAAATATGTGTACAAAGCGCGAGAACTTAAAGTGGGCTTTTTATAATACGAATATAAAAGTAAAATACAAAACTACTTACAAAACAATAAAAAAAATATAAAGAACCTAACCTAGGGTGCCGCCAGCAGCGGGGCAGGGCCCAAGCTGCTGGTGGTTAAAGCTGCAGAGAGAGGAACCGTCGGACTATCCGCGCTGTGTCCAAGATCACCGCCTGCTGCATCTGACCCTTGATCCAACCATCTAGCGAGAGTCTCTCGAGATGTTGGCCGAGACTCTTCGCTATGAGTTATTTATAATATTGTTACATATTCCCTGATTCCGCGGTCCTGGGTTCGAATCCCGGTAAGGGCATTTATTTGTGTGATGAGCACAGATATTAAATATCTGTGCTCATCTTTTGTTCCTGAGTCATGGATGTTTTCTATGTATGTATTTATCCATTTAAGTATGTATATCGTCACTTAGCACCCATAGTACAAGCTATAGCTAAGCAAGTTTGGGGCTAAGTTGATCTGTGTAAGGTGTCCCCAATATTTATTTTTATTTTTATTTTATATTACACGTCAAAATTTATCATATGGTGTACATATTTAAATTAATATAATTAAATAAATATATACTTAATATTATAAATGGGAAAGTGTGTGTGTCTGTTTGTTTGTCCGTCTTTCACGGCAAAACGGAGCGACGGATTGACGTGATTTTTTAAGTGGAGATAGTTGAAGGGTTGGAAAGTGACATAGGCTACATTTTGTCTCTTTCTAACTAGTATGTCAATACATTATTTAATACCAAAATTTGGACTGAAGCACGTACATTATTTATTTACGTCTATTTTTCCATAAGGAGTAGGCAGACCACATAAAACTGCTCAAGCTGCCATTCTTAGCAATCAACGGGTTGAAAGAAATCGAAATTGTAACATTTCAATGCTAGGTTGCTAGCCCATCGCTCACATTAGACACATTTGAACCCAAATCTAAGATTCGACTTTTACGAAACCTAAGGGAGGAAAGGGGGTGGTGCAATTCTTAACCGGTATAGTGATGAAAAACTGCGGATTCAATGTTTTTTAACTAATTCCAACTAAATGATCTTTAGACTAAAAAACTGCCGTCCTATCACTAAAACCCATCTAACCCACAAATGATAGTTTTGAGATAAGGTGAAATACCCCGTAATGGATGGTGATGCCATTATGGACAAAAAAACACAAATCCTTAAAAATAAGTATCTAAAATTAGTTTCTAAAAACTGACGGCTATGTACCATAAACTAGAGTTATAGAGCTGTTTCATTTTGAAGTTTCAATTAATTCGGTTATTTCTGAAGGATTTGGCGACAAGATAAAATTCATCAGTTTACTGAAAAAAATATCAAGACAAATCCTTAGTAATGTTGCTAAGAGAGTTGAGTTCATGTATAAAATAATAAAAAAATAATACTCGGTGTAAACTTGAATGCGTTTTACTTACTGCATTAGGCATGAGATAAGGTATAAAACATACTAGTTTGTTGCTCCAAAGATATAAAGAAATGGCGTTATTTTGCGACTGTCCATTACTGGAACCGAAAAACTGCCTACCTCCTATGATGGACAAGGAACAATTTACAAAACCAAAATTTACAAGAAACAATCCTATGTTAAAATAACTCAAACTAATTGTATTTATGGTATATAATATTGACTCATTGAGTATCAGTTGGCTTTAAAAGTAAAATTTTAAACTTATTTCACTGTCCATAATGGGGGATCCATTACTGGAGAACTGCCGTCCATAATTGGAGAAAAAACACCTATTTTTAATTTGTTAACTATGGAGAAACCAATAGGAGTATCCATTCTGCAATACGCTTGAAATGTAAAAGAAGGATAGGACATTCAAGATTTAACACGCTTACCGGTAGAATTTTTACATTTATGAGTGAAATATCAAAAAGAGGCGAAAATTTTTCTTAAACTGTCCATGATTGGGTCCGTTACCTTATGGGCAAAAAACATAAAAACCCATATCTCTAGGAAATGTGTCGATTTAGTCCAGATTTCTTTTATTCTTAAATTAAAACTAAATTCACGCTAACATTATTTAAAATCAATTTAATTAAATATTGTTTAATTTATTAGAAATTCGCCATTTTGTGTTTAAGTTATGCAAATAATTCCTAAAATATGTATGATTTTACTGTTAAAACACGGTTAAGTATACTTTAGCCGTTTTTTAGGATTGAATAATACATAAAACATGGCTTAATAACGGCAAAGTAAATTTACGTGTTTATAGTAATCGTAACTGAGCATTGCATAATAATCTAAAAACATAGCTTAATAACCGCAAAGACACTAAACAATTTTATACTATCGTATATGCTCTAAAAAAAATGTTGTAACCGTTTTTAAGCTATGCAATGACTACTAACATCAAAATAATTTGTATGCATTCCTAATCTAAAAGCCCGCTATATGACAAACCAGCGACGATTACTAGGTTTTAGCATTGTCATTCTTTTTAAAAGGAGTTTATCATTTTAGCAATGTCCCGTTTACCTGCAGTACCTGCACTAAGTTTCAAGAGCAATTCAATTTGTTAAATGAATAAAAGACAACTGTATGATATTGTAACTATTTATTTGCATGCATAAAAAACCTCTTTATAAGTTATGTTACAAATTAACATATTTAAACTTAATATAATATTCTAACATTAGTGAAAACTAACATAACATTAATATGAAACAATAAAATTCGCTTTTTACATTGCAACAATAGTTATTTGTTATACAAGGGGGCAAAGTTGTATTTTAACGCCGAGTGTGGAATTGAAAAACGAGCAAGTGAAAGGATTCTATAGTTGAACCACGAGCGAAGCGAGTGGTTCGAGAATAGAATCCTGAACTTGCGAGTTTTTTAACACACGAGAAGTAAAATACATTTGCACCCGAGTGTAACACAAAACTTTTCCCCTCACTATAGCGAGGAAACTACAACGCAAAAAAATGCGTTAATCACTGCTTCCAGTAGTTCCACAGGTGGTAAATCATCTTTATTACTAGATTCACCTACTTTTATCAATTTTAAAGCAGTTAATTAGACTTTATTCAAGGTCAAATTACTTTACCCACTAGTGGATAAAATACCTTTTTACCCGCTAGTATTAAAGGACAAAACACATGTTTCCGAGCTAGTAAGGGGAAAATCAATTTGCTATACCGACACGGCGAAAGGTATCGCTCTTGGATATCCAAAGTTATTCGTATTATTACTATAATACACTATTAAAATAATGTTTTTATTACCGAGTTATATAAGGTTAAAAACGGTTGACATTATCAGTTCTTACAAAAAGAAACACGGATTTCATTTATTATTCGCCAAGCAAGTGAAAATAGCAATCTTTATTTATTTTATACTTCAAAAATTCAAAATACATTTAGGATTGTTTGACAAAATAATTTTCTCTCTTTCCGCTTGATTCCGTTCTTCTTAAAATTTATTTTTCTTTTTTTGTGCGTTTGGTTTTCGACAGTTGTATTATTAATATTAATATTACGAGTGTAGTGCTCTATATCGACGGTGGTTCTACATCGATAAATGGTTATATGTACTTATGTGTAGGTCAGTCCTCCTTTTCTGTATGTAAAACTTCTGGATTTGAAGGGTCTGAATGAATTGGTACAGCAGAATACTTATATATCATACATCTTTTTTTTTTCTTTAAACTAGAATCAATATAGATCTCTTTGTTAACAATTTCTGGTAAAATCAGGTACATCATTGCTTAAAATTGTATTAACTAGGTTAAATTTAAGTCTGTTTCTCTGTTGTTTGTATGAATTGGAGCGGATAAATCAAGATAAAGCTTCATTTTGGATGTTACATATGTTGTCATTTTACAATTTTTACATGCTAGGTATAGAGTTCTTCTTCTTTCGAGTCATCACTTGTAGTTTCAATGCGTCTGCGAGTCAAAAACCTTCTTTCCTTATATCAAGATGAGAAGCATTTTACGAATGATTAAAGAAGTAAACGTTGTTCGATTTTGTTACAACGAAGGATAAACCCAAATTCGATGATCGTCAGCAACGGTTTTAGCTTGGACCAGTAAAAGGGAGTTTTAAAATTGATGTATTTTCGTCAGCATTGAAAATTAAAGCAGAAACGTTCGACGTGGCTAAGTTAGGCAAAGAATTCTGAGGTATCTGTGATATATGTACTTGAGGGTAGGCTCAACAATTAGTGAAATATTATGTGGGTAATTTGGTAAAATTAGTTCTGTAATAAACGCCGTATGAGTAACACCGTGTTTCGTTGTTCAACCCCTAAACCGCCCCCGTATACTATATTGGCGACGATTTCGAGTCTACGCAAAGTGTGACAGTGTCATTAACAACATTAATATGCCTATCGGTAAAATAGAAGTGTTTAATATCGAGTCGGACAGCTGGTCGACTTACGTGGAGCGGTTGGAACAGTATTTCGTGGTCAATGAAACAAAGGAGGATCACAAAGTGCCTACGTTAATAACTGTTATGGGAAATCAGGCTTACGAACTGTTAGTTACCCTTTGTACACCAGATAAGCCAGCTAGTAAAAAGTTCGCCGAGTTAGTGAAAGTGATGAGCAGCCATTTGCAACCGAAACCGAGTTTGTTAGCAGAGCGGTACCGTTTTCGTAACAGGAAACAAAAAGAGGGCGAATCTGTGGCGGATTTTGTTGCAGAACTCAAAAAGTTAGCAAAGCATTGCGTCTTTGGGGCGGAACTGAAAGAAAATTTGAGAGATCAGCTGGTGTGCGGACTTTGTGATGAAACAATACGGCAGCGTTTGTTTACCGAGGATGATATTTCGTTCGACCGGGCATTACAACTGGCGGTAGCGATGGAGGCAGCGCAGTCAAATGCGGCGGCAGTGGATGGTCGGGATAAAGGCATAGAAGGCAATCCGAGCACAGCGAGTGCTTGTCATGCGGTATCGGGGCAATCGTGGCGCGGCAAGAGGGCGATGACGTCATACCGGGGATCAAACAGCAAGGATACGCGGCAGCCTGGCAACAGCGAGTCACATCCTTCGGGGTCTAAGCGCCAGGGTCAAGGTTATCGAGAGAAACGCCGGACTGAACAAGCGACGTCGTCGGGGGCAGAATGTAGTGTATGTGGACGGCCCCATGACTCATCGAGTTGTAAATTTGCTAATTACGTCTGTCGCGTATGCAATCATCCAGGGCATCTAAAAAGGATGTGTCCCAGACTACAGATGAGCGTTAGTACGTACAGAAATGAAATTAAAGACGAAGCGGATAGCGATTTTAGCGACGAGGTACCTTTTAATGTTTTTAATATTAACGATATTGCACAAAGTAAACCTTTCATGTTGCCAATACAAGTAGAGGGGAAAATAATAGAAATGGAAGCGGATACGGGGTGTCCTATTTCTTGTATAAATGGGGACTTGTATTTAAAATTGTTTTCCCATATTCCCCTGCAAGATAGTGGTATTGTTATGTGTTATTATACCGAAGAGAAAAGGAAGCCCATGGGCAAAATTACGGTAAATGTAAAGTTTAAAAATATTTGTCAACGATTGGACTTGTTTGTAGTAAATCGAGGCAAGGGACCGTTATTAGGAAGGATATGGCTACGTGCGTTAGGGTTCAAATTAGATGAATTATCATGTTATGACGTCGAGGTCGCTGCACAATTTAATTTGAGTGAACTTAATTCCAGATACAGTGAAGTATTTGCGGAGGGGCTCGGGCGGTACACGGGTGGCGAGGTGAGTCTGCGGGTGCGCGAGGGCGCGCGGCCCGTGTTCCTGCGCGCGCGACCGCTGGCGTACGCACTGCGCGAGCCGGTGGAGCGCGCGCTGGACCAGCTGGAGCGCGACGGCGTTATTACGCCGGTGGATTCGTCGGACTGGGCCACGCCGATAGTACCCGTAGTCAAGACGGACGGGACCATTAGGGTATGTGGAGATTTTAAGTCTACTCTTAATAAGTGCCTGGAGGTAGATCGTTTTCCATTACCTAGAGTAGAGGACTTATTAACCAAGTTAAATGGAGGAGAAAAGTTTACTAAAATTGATTTGTCCCAGGCATATGCTCAGTTTGTCCTAGATGAGCGCTCGAGAGCTTTTACAGTTATTAACACACACAAAGGGTTGTACAGATATAATAGGTTAATATATGGGTTATCATCAAGTCCGGGTATTTTTCAGCGGAAATTGGAACAGATGTTTGCCGATCTTCCTAGAGTAGGAGTGTTCTTAGATGACGTTATCATAACAGGTACGAACGACCAAGAGCACTTGGAAACTTTGCATAAAGTTTTAGATAGGTTACAAAAATTTGGCTTAAAAATAAAAAAAGAAAAGTGTCAATTTTTCGCTAAGTCGGTCACTTACTTGGGGTATGTAGTAGATAAAGAGGGCATCCATACAAATCCGGACAAAATTAAGGCCATTGAACAGGTACCGACCCCTACTTGCGTAACAGAACTGCGTGCCTTTTTAGGTATGGTCATGTATTACGCTAAATTCGTAAAAAACATAAGTTCCATATTGGCACCTCTTTATGCATTACTAAAAAAAGGTGCTAAGTTTGAGTGGTGCGAGAAATGCAGAGAAGCTTTTTTTAATGTAAAAAAAATATTGGCTAGTAGTACAGTATTGGTACACTATTCTCCGGAGTTACCAGTGGTACTCACTACAGATGCGAGTAGCGTGGGGGTAGCTGGGGTCATTTCCCATCTGATGTCGGATGGAAGTGAAAGACCAATTGCGTATGCCTCGCGGGTGCTTAACGCGGCCGAGCGCGGATACTCCCAAATTGATAGAGAGGCTTTAGCTATAATATTCAGTATAAAAAAATTTCACCAATATTTATATGGTCGCAAATTCCTTCTTAAAACAGATCATAAACCTCTCGTTTCTATTTTTGGGCCCAAGTCTGGTATACCAGTGATGGCAGCTTCGAGAATGCAAAGGTGGGCAGTGATTTTATCGGGTTATGACTATGATATACAGTATGTGAATACCAGTCAAAATGGCGCCGATGCATTGTCAAGGTTACCGCGCGAGGGGGTCGTTGGGGAGAAACGGCCAGAGTGCACATATATTAACTACGTTAATAATTTTTTACCTATCACTCACAAACAGGTTTGTGAAGAGGTAAAAAAAGATATGGTATTGAGCAAAATCATTTTATACGTACAGTCCGGGTGGCCATCTCACAACTCGCACATCGATTTGCAACCCTATTTCATAAGAAAGAATGAGTTATATTTAGACGCAGGTTGCCTTATGTGGGGTTTACAGAATTATTATTCCCCCTGTGTTTAGAGAACAAATCCTTCAGGAACTACACGTGGGCCACTTAGGAATAGTAAAAATGAAGGCCGTGGCCCGGAGTTACGTGTGGTGGCCCGGCATCGATGCCGACATTGAGGCATGCTGCGCGGGCTGCCACACGTGCGCGGCGGAGGCGCCGGCGCCGCCGCGCGCGCCTGTCAAGCCGTGGGAGTACCCCGGCGAGGTATGGACGCGGGTGCATATCGATTTTTTGGGTCCGTGGCAAGGTAAAATTTTTCTGATTTTAATAGATGCATCTTCTAAGTGGATAGAGGCCTTCCTAATGACAACAACTACAGGAGCGGCGGTTTTAAAAGTGCTAAGGGAGATTTTTGCACGTTTTGGCGTTCCTAAGCAGGTAGTTTCGGACAATGGCCCTCCATTTACCAGCAAGGAGGTGGACACGTTCATGCGATATAATGGTATCAGTCATATTTTTACACCGGCATATCATCCGGCCTCAAACGGCGCAGCCGAGATGGCCGTTAAATTATGCAAAAGGGCTCTCAGAAAGGCAGTTAGGGATAGCATAAACGTGGAAGAAGCTCTTCAAGAATATTTGATGGCGTACAGAAATACTCCCACAGCACCACGGGACAAACACCGGCCATGCTCCTACAGAGGCGGTCCTTACGCTGCCGACTGGACATGTTGCGGCCCGCGCGCGGACTCGAACAACGTGTCGAGGCAGCACAAGAACGTCAAGTGCAGCAGGCGGGCGGTACTGCTCGGTCTTTTCGGGTAGGGGACCTCGTGTGGTTTAGAGATTACAGCTCTGGGGAGAAATGGCTTAAAGGAAAGGTGGATAGCTTGATAGGTTCTAGGACGGTATTAGTGGTAAAGGAAAACGATTTATCGACTAAGTTTAAAAGTATCAATCTCAAAAATTCTTGAAACAATACACAACGATAGAATGTTCCTTGGTAAAGATCGAGTTGAGCAATCCCCTTCTGTTCTACATTTATTAAACTTACTGCTGGTGTGATGACTTGTGGTCGGTTTTTCGGTATTCATTTTATTCGCAGATCTCTGTTATCGTTTGTATCCTGAAGTTCGTAACAAGCCTAAAAGAAATAACATTAATTAATTTGATTTTTGACTGCATTATTAAATAAGCTTGACGGTAATATAATGTTGCGCAAGTAATCCATACCTACATAGGTACTAAAACATTGTAAGGTAAATAAATGCTTACAAAATGTATGTGGCTATGGCAATGCCTACATAGCAATAGGATGGTACAATGTAATTTCTTGACTTTTTTGTTTACGCTTTATTTGTACACAATAGTTTTAACTGGGCTCTTGATCGAATAACTTATGAGTTAGGTATTTACTTGTCGCGGCAAACGTGTGATAATACGTTAGCAAAACGCAAGTTGTGCTTGAAAAAAACCTTAAAAAAAAGATATTTAACACTTACCTGGTCTTCGGTTTCTTAACATTTTAAGGAGAAAATGTTCATTCACCGGTCACTACAGCCTTCGCACAACCTTCTGCGCGCGAGCCGCTCGGCCGACTGTCGGACTGGCGCAATAACTTTGGAAGGTATACTTTTACAACTAGCGGGGTTTTAGCGTAGCTTTGCTGGTTTGTCCTGTTTCAATGTGGCATTATGAATATTTTTTAGTAATAAATTCACCGTAAAGCGCAGTAACTAGGTTTTAGTGATGTATTTGTAACCGAAATTACAATGAAAGTCTTTAAATACACGGTTAAAGGACTTTAGCCGTGTTTAAGCGTAGTATTTTATTTAAAAAAGTGAGTGTTATAAAATGTAATAACGCAATTAAACGGCTTTAATGGGAATTTATGAAGCTTATGTCAAGTAACGTTGTTGTTGGGTTTATGCCGGGCCGGGGAACCACGGACGCCATATTTGCACTTCGCCAACTATGCGAGAAATACAGAAAAGCCAAAAAGAACTTGCACATGGTGTTCGTGGATCTGGAAAAGGCATACGATAGAGTTCCGCGTAAGGTTCTGTGGTGGTGTATGAGAGAGAAGGGAGTGCCAGAGAAGTATGTGCGGCTTGTTCAGGCGATGTATGATAGAGCTAGTACTCACGTCAGGTCTGAAGCTGGAGTCACCGACAAGTTCAATGTGGCGGTAGGTCTACACCAGGGGTCGGCTTTAAGTCCGTATTTGTTCCTCCTGGTTATGGATGCTCTGACATCGGACATACAGGAGGAAGCACCCTGGTGTATGCTGTTTGCCGATGACATTGTTCTTGTTGGGGAAAATGCACTTGAGGTCCAGAGCAGACTGGGAAAATGGCAAGAAAGACTGGAAAGTGTGGGACTGAAAATCAGCAGAACCAAAACTGAACAGATGTTCTGCGATTTCGGTGGTCTATCCAGTTTTTCCCCTATTGCCTTAGATGGTGTATACCTACCAGTCTGCTCCGACTTCCGGTACCTTGGGTCATTATTCCAAAATGACGGAAGCATCGACCGTGACGTGAAAAATAGAATAAATGCGGGATGGATGAAATGGCGACAGGTCTCAGGGACAACATGCGATCGACGGATGCCCCTTAAACTTAAGGGGAAAATCTATAAGACGATTGTGAGGCCTGTTGTATTGTATGGATCTGAATGCTGGGCGACAAAGGTGGAGGATGAAAGGAGATTGCACGTAGCGGAAATGAGAATGTTGAGATGGATGTGTGGAGTGACCAGAATGGATCGGATCAGGAATGAGTATATTAGGGAAGTTTGAAAGTTGCGCCTATAACGGAAAAGATGAGGAGTGGCAGGTTGGCGTGGTACGGTCATGTAATGAGGAGGGATGAGTGTCATATAGGCAAAATAATGTTGGAGATGAATGTTGATGGATGGAGAGGGAGGGGTAAACCCAAACAACGATGGATGGATTGTGTGAAAGAGGACATGAGAAAGAAAGATGTGAGTGTTGAGATGACGAAAGATAGGGGAGAATGGAAGAGAAAGACATGTTGTACCGACCCCACATAACGTGGGATAAGGGTAGGAGGAAGAAGAAGATGTCAAGTAACGTTGTTATAGTTATGTATCGTGTGATAAAACTATGAAGATAAACAACTGCTAAGCGCTTTAATATAAGTTATAGAAGACAAATGTGGGTTTGCGGTTTTATACTATTGAAAAGGGTTATAAAATAGTGCACTTAGCGAGGTATGTAGACTCTGTATCTCGGTAATTAAAAATGATAAAAATATGATTCCAAGACCAGTCGATGGAGAATTCTTTCCTAATAAAGAATATTTATCCAAATGAAAACTGGTAATATGCAGCTTAGAGGGGTTCTAGTGATAGGACGGCAGAAAAGTACTTATAAATTTCCATTATTCAAAATACTTAACTGGGATAAAATTAAATGTCGGCGGTAAGATTACACATGGGGGTTAAAATAGGATTAATGCCTCGACATATTACGGTCAAGAAAATCTATTTATGTTTCATATCGTACCCTTGTCAAGTTGTCCCAGTGGCCGTTAATATAATCCGCTAAAGATATCATTTTAATGTCAATGTGTGGTGTGAATTACGACTTGCAGACATTTACATAAAGACTAAACGATGAAATCCGGCCATGAATGTTATGGAATATTTTTTCCCGAATCCATATTTTGAAGTACTTTTTGTACTTTTATTATAGTATGAATTTTCTGAGATGAACTTTTCGCTTTAGCCGTAATCTGTTAAACAAAGGCCTTTGTGTCTATTGTTCATGATATGGGTTAAATTGTGGCGTAGGCGAGTGGCTGGCAACCTGTTACTGCAATGTCTCAGTTTCATTTTCTTTCAACCCCTTATTTGTCAAGAGTGGCACTGAAACTTGAGTAGTTTCATGTGCTCTGCCTATCCCTTCATGGGATACAGGCGTGATACATGTATGTATGTATGTATACTAGCTTTATTAACTAGATTTATCGAAAAAAAAGTCTATTCACAACCACTCAGTTAAAAGATATTGCGAAAAAATATTTAAAATCGATGTTCCGCTCTCGACTGTTTACTTCTTCAAAACTTAACGAATCGTAACAAAATTTGAGAATCTGAATAAGTATCAATGAAATTATCTGTGTCGTACCGTTTAGTTTTTTTGGCTAATTACCAATTTGGAGTACCAGACCTTTTTACGCGCCATAATCATTATGGCCGTTTTTGGAAATTTTTGATAAGCTCTAGCGTCTTTAAAAATAAGAATATAATAAACACGTGTGTGGCATCCCTTACCACTTCCTAATGTTATTTGGTTTTGACACGTGCCGTCAAACACTTGACAATGACTTTAATATTATGATTAAGGTCCTCTCACACTAATTAATGTATGGACATTAATGTATGGAAACAAAACATTTTTTTTTTTAATTTAACAAAAAGCGATATGCAGGATGGTTCCTGACGATGAATCTAACTGCGTATCGAAACAAAAAAAAACACAGTGTATAAAATCAATTGTCTTGCCCGCTCATTTCGTAGCTCCACATCGGTTTCTGGCAGCGAAGCGAACTTAGAAGTATATTCCACGCTGAATTTTATTCTTAGTTTTTTGATGTTTCTGGAATATTATGGTACCGAATTCATTATTCATATCTGTTCGCATTTTGTTATAAATTATCTTGAAGCGCTGGTGGCCTAGCGGTAAGAGCGTGCGACTTTCGATCCAGAGGTCGCGGGTTCGAACCCGGCTCGTACCAATGACTTTTTTCTGAAAATTGCAAAATGTCCTTTGATATTTTGCCAGTCGCTTTTCGGTGAAGGAAAACATCGTAAGTAAACCTGACTAATTCCAATAAGGCTTAGGTCAGATGGCAGTCGCTTTCGTAAAACTAGTGGCTACGCCAAATCTCGGGATTAGCTGTCAAAGCGGACCCCAGGCTCCCATGAGTCGTGGCAAATGCCGGGATAACGCAAGGAGGATGATGATCTTGAAATCTAAATGCGAGCTCTAGATTCAAAGACGATCTTGAATTTCAGGGCTTTGGGTTAAATAATATCATATTTCTTTTCATTGCATAACCACTATAACCAGGGTAACATCATCACACGAAATCGTTTATTCTGTTTTGCATTTATTTGGAATCTTTTGATTCAGACATTATTGAGGCTTGAACTTTTTTTGCCAATAAGAAGGATAAGATTTTGTTGGACACTATTTTGATAGTCTCACCCCTGCAAGGGTTAAATAAACGACATAATTTCATTTCCCGTGTGGTGACAGGTTATGAATTTCACCACCCCCTTTCTTCTCGTGGGTGTCGTAGAAGGCGGATATGGGGTAAAATGTGGCGTAGGCGAGAGGCTGGCAACCTGTCACTGCAATGTCACAGTTTCGTTTTCTTTGTTTTCTACTGTAGAAAACACGGTGTATATTATAGGTCTTAATAGGCGTAAATACACGGACAGGATAATTTGTAATTACCGGCAACTAATATGTGTCTAAGGTAAATGCGTGCTATGCTAACAAAGGGCTTCGACGTGTAAGTTTGTTCTAGCACAGTGTAAAACCAAAATGTTGTATAAGTCTACTTGATTCTATTTTTAACGCTCGACGCAAAAACGACGAGGAGTTTGACATGTCTGTCTGTCTGTCTGTTTGTCTGTCTGTTTGTCTGTCTGTTTGTGTGTGTGTCTGTCTGTGGCATCGTAGCTCCCGAACGGATGAAGTGATTTAGATTTAGTTTTTTTGTCTGAAAGCTGAGTTAGTCGGGAGTGTTCTTAGTCATGTTTCATGAAAATCGGTCAACTATGTCGCGATAAGGGGGGGTTATGGTATAAGTTTATTTACTTATCAACGGTAGTAAATCCTGTATGGTGACTGGTGACGGGTTAAGAATTTCACCATCCCCTTTCTCCCGTGGGTGTCGTAGAAGTCGACTGTGGGATATGGGTTAAATTGTGGCGTAGGCAGGCTGGCAACCTGTCAGATACAAACTCCATATTTATTTATTTATTTGGCAAGTACAATAAAGTTAATAAATTAAATAAAATCCATGTTTGCCCGGGGCATCGTAGGACGCTTGCCGCGTTTCCCCTCTGTATGGTCAGACTCAGCCGTTGTGCCAGGAAGTTGGCCGTGCGTAGGTCACCAGACACCCAGACAAGTTTGGTGGAAACCTCTTTCACAAACTGCTTGGTGTCTGATGACCATGGTCCAAATGTTTCAAATGCAAGTGCCGCAAATAT
Source organism: Leguminivora glycinivorella (assembly GCF_023078275.1). NCBI lineage: Eukaryota > Metazoa > Arthropoda > Insecta > Lepidoptera > Tortricidae > Leguminivora > Leguminivora glycinivorella. The sequence continues at coordinate 3,034,083 of NC_062983.1, forward strand.
GTAGTTGTTTTTTAAAAATGCATATTTGCGGCACTTGTTAAACTGGGCATTTTCAGCAGCAGTCCCCGGTTTCTGGGCCGAGCGTTGGACGGTGCCAAGGTATCCACACAGGTCACGTCCCACGCCAAGGGTCGTCCCAGAAACCAAGGCACAAGCGAGCAACCATCAGGCCGCTTTCCGTCTGCTGCTGATAAGCCGACAGGTTCGAGGGTTGCCGATATGTTCGCTGTGCCGAGAGCCTTGCGGATTAGGTCGTTGAGTGCAGCGTGTCTAAAAATTCGGCCGGCACTAGACTGGCAGTGGAGTCCGTGGTGTCCTAGTGCGTCGACTGAGGCTCCGCAGCGGCAGCAAGGGTGTGGTTGGCAGGTCTGTCACTACAAATGTCACAATTTGGTTTTCTTTCACTTCTTCGGCACTAAAACTTACCCCTTTATGTGATTGTAAGAATGTACGTAAGAATTATATTAGGGACGTATTTAACCGGCCAAATTGTAATAGTGTTTGATTATTGCCAAATGCGTGTAACGAAACGCAAGTACAGGCTATTATGAATGTTCCAATACTCTGTAATGTAGTGTCGGTGACAGTGAGCGCATTTGTTTTAGTACAGACGATTTTGTTATTCATGTTTGGAATGAACTGAGGAACTTCTAGAACATCCATACAAAGGCAATCATTGCGAGACTGACTGTGATCACAGTCAGTACCTAATGTAAACACTTTTAATTTATAATAATATACGAAGTGTCTTTACACTATTGTTTTATTCATAAACATTACATAAATAACGATAGAAAAGGGTATTAAAAATAATAGTTTGGCGACTAAAATGGGGCCTCAAAATATTTCAATATCCGCATTTTAATGTCATTACGGCTACGGTTTATTCAGACGCAAGTACCAACTATTTATTTGGCAACTGAATTACTATATTAGAAATAAATTAAGAGATAGTTTAATAGGAAAACGGCTTTCTATTAATATTTAAAAAAAGGAGTTCTTTTAAAATATTTATATAGCAAATTAACACAAAAAGTACATTTAAAATTTTAGACAAAGTTGCGTTCGCTCGAGGTCACAAACTAGGATTATTCATTAGGACAACATCATAAAAAATCAGAACTACCGGATTTGACGCATAGTATAGATGTATGAAGTTACTGGATTAGCTTAGGAAGCACTCGTTTACTTTCCTCTCTTTCTGTATGGAGTTAGTCCCTTTTGCCATTGCATGGTAGTGGACGAGTCTATCGCAAGTGTTTGCGATGTAATTGCCCTAACGAGGTCGTTTCACCTCGACTGCTTACAATGTGTTTCAAAGTAAAAGCTTTCACAATGAAGAATAGGTGTAGGTATTATAGTTAAAATTCTGCTGTCCGGTATCCGGCCAAAACACTATTTGTTGCATCTCTAATAATTATCTAGATTTGGGTCAAATTGTCAAAACAGAGGATCAAATCTATGCAGAATGAGTACACATTTTAATTACTTTAACAGTCATTCGTCTCTACGTAGTCTTATAGTCGATTTCTTTGATGCAAAGTCGTGTATGAAGAAGATCGAGTATTACAGAGAGTTACTGTCAAAGTAAAAAGTGTAATCACAGTGCATAGACTGCCATCTCACGACACAGGCTTAAAACTTTTGAACCTCAGTTTTGAAAATATGGTCCATATTCTTAGCTTGATATGTGTTAAAATGACAAATATTAGTATTAACGCTAGCGGAGCGTACCTCAAAGGTGTATCGCCATCTAGGTTACCGTACCTTTTTCTGTATGGTTTTGAGGTGCGTTTTTTTCATAGACTTTATCTGTCTATACGGAGTTGCATATGTCTTTGATGATACAAATAAATCATACATCAGTATCAGAACCAGACCAAACCAGTTAAATAACAAGTTTTAAAATCTGAATTCAACTTTCAAAGTTAGCACTAAACTTGACGAACCTTTTTCGTTTAGTGCAAAAATTCACTCAGTTTTAATTTGCAAAAGCCTTTTACTAAGAAAAAGTATTTGAATTATATTTTGGTAAATTAAATGTAATGTCTGCGAAATATCTATTTTCGGGTTATTCTGCGAAAAACTCGCTATAGACTTTTGGTAACCAAGTTCTAAAAGGAAGAATAGAATAATTTTCGAAGGTTCTGTGAAAGGAAGGCAAAAAGCAGAACAACAAAATTATCCCGCAATGCTTTTAGTCATAAACTATTGTTATGACGATGTCCTTTTTTTGCCTCCTAAAATACTAATATCTTTAGATGTATTCTACAAAGGAATTTTTGATAAATAAATAAATAAATAAATATTATAGGACATTCTTACACAGATTGGCTGAGGCCCACGGTAAGCTCAAGAAGGCTTGTGTTGTGGGTACTCAGACAACGATATATATAATATAATATATAAATAATTATATACATAGAAAACATCCATGACTCGGGAACAAATATCTGTGCTCATCGCATAAATAAATGCCCTTACCGGGATTCGAACCCGGGACCGCGGCGCAGCAGGCAGGGTCACTCACTACCGACTGCGCCAGACCGGTCGTCACGTGATGCCCACTGTAAGAATAAATAGTGAAGAATAATATAGACATATGGTACCTATCTACTGTTAGAGTAAAAACACCAGGATACCACTATTAATTATACAGTTTATTAAACGGAATCTCAAAATACAAGTTCAATGACAAGCTATCTTTAAGTGACGCTCTGAGTCCGTCTGACGCCCAGTTGACAGCGATGCCTAGGGATGGGGACCAGCGACTAGTGATGTCCTTACATTCGCCCATTCTGACCTTGACCTTTCGTCCCGAAGGTCTCTGCTATCCATGCTGCTACTGATGACTGCCGCAGTCAACGCAGCCGAAGCAGGCCGCGCCTCCAACGGGTGGCGGTAGACTTCATCTGTTCATTTGTTCTTTTCTTTTCTGCAAAGTGAACAAGAACTTTGTATACTCCAGCTATACACTCAGGCCCTGGTCCTTTGAAGTGATTAACTCGAGAACCGTTGGAAACGGCCGGTGTAGTTTAAGACTAACTTACACCAAGATATGTAATTGGCCTCATTTTATAGTCGAATCATAGTAATGACATAACTAAACTCAAGATTGCATGACCAGACTAGCCTAGTACAAGTAAGTCAGGTCATTATTTAACAAATCCACAGCCAGTAAGGCTTTAAAACTATTAAGGTGCGATGGTACGAAAAGTACATGTTTTACCGCCATGATCGATACTATATATTAGTCAAATTAATTATGTAAAATAGATGACATCTAGCGGCGGGCAGGTAATTACTGGTGTACAAAACACCATCTAATATTTGCTTGTAAATAACTTCACCCATCAATACATTTCATTTATTTTCAGGCAAGTATTATGCCATTTATGCCTTAAGTTAAGACTTACGTGAGCGGTGCATTCCAAACTAACCAACCGCTCAATATAATAATGATGATTGGCGTCGTTTAAATAGCAAATACATGGAACAAACTCACAGTTGGCTTCGTCACTGTAGGCTGTGAAGCTCCCCACATGCGCAAGAAGGCGTACAACTCGTGAGAGGTTAACATGACACACCCTATGCGTGATCATAGCCACCTTCCAACACAGCACAAGCTCTTGTTAAGAAGCTCTGTAACATACATGGGAAATACTAAGTTCCTTAATGTAACGAGAACGTGATAATTTTTTCTTGGAACTAAGCCAGTAGGTGATAGAATCAGTACAACACAACTGTCGTTCAAGTAACATGATAAGGTTACGAGAAATTAATTTACAATTGGCATAGTAGGTGCTCTCAATTACAGATCCGGCTTACATAGCCGTTAAATAATTTAGTAATAAACAATGACAATCAAGACATTACAAAATATTGTCATGTATTTTTTTTTTTTTTTTTTCATGAATATATATTAAGCAGAATACATGGCTGTTCCTTGGCAGGACCTTTAACAACCGCTGATTATTTTTTTCTATCAACATGATAAAATTAATAAATGGTAATAATCAATGTGTACTAGCCACCAATTTTGCTATAAGACAACACACATTACCATATCAAATCTTCATACGAAAGCCACGGTGATACGGCTTCTTTCGTGGCTGTCAGCGCAACGACCGCAGAAGTTGGCCCTTCATGACAAGGTTGTCGCGCAGCCTGTAGCATGCATTCGTTCAGCTAGGCATTCCGAACAGTTGCTCTCTCCGCTCTATTGGAAACCGTAATTTCACCAGCGACCTCTGGAAAGTATGCATGTAAGTGACCCTTTCAAGGTAACCTTGAGATCATTACTCTTTAAGGTCATAAAACATGCTTTTGACAAACAAGGTCTCAAGCTAACCTCTTAAGGATATACCTCTTAAGGACTATATAACACATGATGGCATCTCTGAAGACCTTCATCACAAATAACAGAAGCAGAACAATCCTCTTAAGGATAGACTATATAGCACATGATGGCGTCTGTAAGACCTACATCACAAATAACAGAAGCAGACCAATCCTCTTAAGGATAGTCTATATAACACATGATGGCGTCTCTAAAGACCTACATCACAAATAACAGAACAGAACTAGCCTCGTAAGGGTAGTCTATATAACATATGATGGCGTCTGTGAAGACCTACATCACAATAACAGAAACAGAACAATCCTCTTAAGGAAAGTCTATGTAACACATGATGGCGTCTATGAAGACCTACATCACAATTAACAGAAACAGAACAATCCTCTTAAGGAAAGCCTATATAACACATGATGGCGTCTCTGAAGACCTTCATCACAAATAACAGAAACAGAACAATCCTCTTAAGGAAAGTCTATGTAACACATGATGGCGTCTCTGAAGACCTTCATCACAAATAACAAAAACAGACCAATCCTCTTAAGGATAGTCTATATAACACATGATGGCGTCTGTAAAGACCTACACCACAAATAACAGAAACAGACCAATCCTCTTAAGGATAGTCTATATAACACATGATGGCGTCTCTAAAGACCTACATCACAAATAACAGAAACAGACCAATCCTCTTAAGGATAGTCTATATAACATATGATGGCGTCTGTAAAGACCTACATCACAAATAACAAAAACAGACCAATCCTCTTAAGGATAGTCTATATAACACATGATGGCGTCTGTAAAGACCTACATCACAAATAACAAAAACAGACCAATCCTCTTAAGGATAGTCTATATAACACATGATGGCGTCTGTAAAGACCTACACCACAAATAACAAAAACAGACCAATCCTCTTAAGGATAGTCTATATAACACATGATGGCGTCTGTAAAGACCTACATCACAAATAACAAAAACAGACCAATCCTCTTAAGGATAGTCTATATAACACATGATGGCGTCTGTAAAGACCTACATCACAAATAACAAAAACAGACCAATCCTCTTAAGGATAGTCTATATAACACATGATGGCGTCTGTAAAGACCTACACCACAAATAACAAAAACAGACCAATCCTCTTAAGGATAGTCTATATAACACATGATGGCGTCTGTAAAGACCTACATCACAAATAACAGAAACAGACCAATCCTCTTAAGGATAGTCTATATAACACATGATGGTCCGTCTCCAAAGACCTGCATCACAAATACCAGAACAGAACTAACCTCGCAAGGATAGTCTATATAACACATGATGGCCCGTCTCCAAAGACCTGCATCACAAATACCAGAAACAGAACTAACCTCGCAAGGATAGTCTATATAACACATGATGGCCCGTCTCCAAAGACCTGCACCACAAATACCAGAACAGAACTAACCTCGCAAGGATAGTCTATATAACACATGATGGCCCGTCTCCAAAGACCTGCATCACAAATACCAGAAACAGAACTAACCTCGCAAGGATAGTCTATATAACACATGATGGCCCGTCTCCAAAGACCTGCACCACAAATACCAGAACAGAACTAACCTCGCAAGGATAGTCTATATAACACATGATGGCCCGTCTCCAAGACCTGCATCACAATTACCAGAAATAGAACTAACCTCACAAGGATAGTCTATATAACACATGATGGTCCGTCTCCAAAGACCTGCATCACAATTACCAGAAATAGAACTAACCTCACAAGGATAGTCTATATAACACATGATGGTCCGTCTCCAAAGACCTGCATCACAATAATAGGTCTTATGCACATGGTCCGCCTCCTAAGGCCTGCATTGCATAAACAGAACTACTTAAGAAACAATAATCAAAGTGCTAAATGTATAGCAGACATTAAAGTAATCATTATAATTATGACTCACACTTTAAGTGACGGAAATCACTTCATTTTTACTTGTGGATATCACATTAGTTACACTACCATGGATACCACAAGATTCAGGTACAATGTGCTTATATATCAGGAAACCCTGTGAACAGAATATATTATTAACATCATGTAAAGGCAACACAACTCGGTTCTTAATCCGGCGTGTATATATGCAATGGCAACTCGGTTCTTAATTTGAGAGTAATAGCACAAGCACAACTCGGTTCTCAATTTGAGAGTAATAGCACAAGCACAACTCGGTTCTCAATCCGGCGTGCATATATGTGATGACAACTCAGTTCTTAATCTGAGACTAATAAGGCAAACCACAACTCGGTTCTTAATCCGGCGTGCAACTTGTCTTATTTTTCCCGTGCCCCTAAGGTAACACGCTTACTATATATACCATTATTGAAATACATTCCAGTCAACCAAGAATAATCTTATGGCACTTGGCTTGACTTATCGAGGTTTCACTACATTCAAATAATGTAATATTTTATCTATCATTGTTCACTTACCAAATGGTTCTTGACAAAGGTATTTATATATCATCATCAGGCATGGTGCATAAGCTTATTGATTAAACCATCAGGCTTGCCAGACAATGCTTCAAAAGACACACTAGAGAGGTGCTCCAGCTGTAGGTATATGTGCAATTTAAAGCACAACATTATCCATATAGCTGCCACCTGCACAACTACATAATTTTGTTAGTTGTGTTAATACTATGCATATGCAAGAATACTTAGTACAGGTTAATGGGTTTTTATAACAAAATATCATTATTTTTGATTCTTGCAAAAGTCACAAACATGTAAAATATATATATTCTTGTGAAATCAAGAAGCAATAGAAGTGTATAGTTATTTTTATATTTCAAGGAACAGAACATATTAAAAGTAGACAATACTTGTCAACTTCAAACGGTAACCTGTTTGTCATGCTTCGGTTCGGAAACATTCCTTCGCAGTGAAGTGGTTAAAATTATTAGAAGCTCCAATTAAGTTATTTACCTCAGATTATTGCACATCTTTACAAAAACTTAACTGATTGGCATGTTTCAAGCCCAATTCCAAATCAAACTGATTTGTTGTAACAGACAAGTATAGCATGTAGACCGTTAAAGTCCATCGGGTCTATAAATATCAAAATCTCTTACCATTAGCTATGACAAATTTTACCAGTGTCATAAATAGTTCAATAGATATCCAGTTTGGTGTTTCCAGCTTTTAGCAAGATTTAACCTCAGGAACTTCTGGAATCATGCCTTATCAATGCAAGTATTTTCAACTTATGGTCAATAGTCTCCGGATTACCGGCAGGCAACTACTGTAATCAATAAATTAATCTGGAAAGGAATGTAATTTAAAGAACAAATTATATCACTGTCAATGCATTAAATGGACACTGGACTATGTCATGATAATAAATGTTCCAAGTGTCTGTCTAGGTAATATATTTGTCTTTGGTTCAATTTAGAACATGATTACATTGATTACATTTCTTGTCAAAAATGTTTGCAATGCTAAACCAGCATTATTATAAACAAAACAGCATCAACAATACACTATACTTCAGTGCTATGCCCTTAACACACATTATGGTTTTACAAAGATGCATAATTAACCTCATCAAAATATTATTATGTTAATATTATTATTATTTTATCAACATTTTTGATGAATTTGTGCCATGTAATATAGCAACATGTTTCCTCATTTAGAAAAATGCAAGATCATACAGAGTTTATATGCATAAGAATGTCACTAAGACAGATTTCAAAATACAGTCCCCGGTAAAGTGACAAAACTTATAGTAACAAAAGAGTTGTCAAAGTTTTCTTATGCTTATTTACTCATCCATTATACTAACCTGTAGTGAATTTAAAATGTATTTACTGTCAGCATACTTACATAAGCCAGATGCAATGGCACAATATTATTGAGTAGGATAAATACCTTATTCCATGTCATTCCGGACAAACTTATTTTTAATATGACAAATAGGGCAAGATAATGATCATCTCTCTTTGTAGATCATTAAACCCATAAAGTCACATGTTATAAGGAATCATTTAGGTGCCATTTAGATTGAAACTTATCTTATATTCTGTTTCACTGTGACACCGTGACAATTGTCAATATATCACAAGTAGGTTCAATATGTATTAAGTATTCTGAAACATATCTGGAAGCACAAAAACACAACACACAAGTGAGCTAATGATTATTCACTACTGCAGCCCCTCTATATATACTGGTAATACTCTTTGCCCGGAGCAATTGTGAATGACAACTTGGATGTGGTTAGCATCTCACCGTCCATGACTTACTGTGGTACTTATTGTGATACATTTTGTGAGTATATAAAAGTATTAGTATCTTCAACATGTACATAATTAAGTTGATCTGAAAGAAAGAAACACAACACAGGCTACTATAGTGGATGTTGATAATTTCAGCCCCAGAGCACTGTGTTTGGATCACTTTTACTTCCGATTTCACACTCATTATGATCAAATATTACTCCAAAGTGTGAATATCTCGTAAACTGCAATGGATACTTTTAACTGTAGTATATGGTGCTAGTGTCTTTACTCGTCGAATCAGATCGACTGGTGTTAATTAAATACTGTTGCACAACAATAAAAGGTTATGAGCGCGGCGCGAGAATGATGACATTGTCAATTTCGGACAAATTACATAGTACGGGCGTATATGGGTAACTTAATATCGCGCTTCTGAAACTGTTAGAGTAAAAACACCAGGATACCACTATTAATTATACAGTTTATTAAACGGAATCTCAAAATACAAGTTCAATGACAAGCTATCTTTAAGTGACGCTCTGAGTCCGTCTGACGCCCAGTTGACAGCGATGCCTAGGGATGGGGACCAGCGACTAGTGATGTCCTTACACTACATTGCATGACCTGCTTTACATTGCATAAGTCGCTCTACTACTGTAATACCTACTCTTTTAAACTTAAGTGGGTATTTTTCTGTTTATATTTCAACGGGAAAATTATCGCATAATGATTTTTTCTTATTGTTATAAATTGTAAATGGGCTTACTCTTGGCCACAGACTAGCCAAAGGCAAAGACGTGGCCTACGATGGAGTGAGCTCGCCCAGAAGGTGCCAGTTCACCCTTGATTTGAAAGTTGCCAGCTTATTCTAGTCTTGGGTGTTATTGTGAAGGTTGAATATGCAATCGACTCATGCTTGACCAAATTTAAGTTTGGAACCTCAGTTGTCTATGTGCAGACTTTTGAGTTTTCAAACGACACTCTTTTGACAGGACTCATGATGTAAACATGTTTGTGTAAAATATATATTAATAAATTATAAATAAATAACGTTCGGATAAACCAAAGTGCCTTCCTATTGTTCCAAGGACCTCCTGTGGGAATTTCCACAGGTTATGGCCCATACGCAACATTAAGGAACATTGTGTTTAAAGCTAGGAAGTGTTTGTATTTTTTCAGCATTATTTAGTCAGCTTTCGTACGGCGAGAATAACGTTAGCAACCACAGTTGTTGACAACATAACCTTAGCAACGAGAGTAACATCATAGTTAAAGAAAAAAATCGTAAGTAAACTACATCATGGACAGCAAGGACAACATAAAGACTTTGAAATTAAATACGAATTATTCTAATTGGAGAAAACTAGCTAAATTATTTCTGGATGCAAAAGGAATTGGAGCCGATGATAAAGGTAAAGACGCAAAAACTAAATACTATATTTTAAATTCAATAGATGAAAATATTTTACATTATGTGATTAATTGCTCAACCACAAAGGATATTTTTGAAAAATTAGATATTGTCTTCAATTACAAAATGGAAAAAGACAGTCACCTCAGAGTTATAGAATTTTATAACTACAAATTTACTGGAGATATACTTCAAGATATTAGCAAATTGCAAAATATGTGTTTTGAACTAGAATCTACCGCAAATAAAATAAATGATGACATGCTTATACAAAAGATTTTGACCATTTTACCTTCAACATTAAATTACTTCAGGACTGTATGGGAGGTAACTCCGAAGTCTGACCAAACCATACATACTTTGATCGAACGAATTCAAAAAGAACTTAAGCTTGTTGAAAATAATTATTCAATAGTAGTCAATTCAGATATAAATCACCAAACAGAGGAAGCAATGAAAAGCAATGAAAGAATTTGTTTTAATTGTAACCAACGAGGGCATATTGCGAGATTCTGTAATAATAAAAAATGCACTATATGCAATAAAAGTGGCCACACTTCCAGTGAATGTTTTTCTACAAAGGTATGTAGGAAATGTAACAGGAAGGGACACATTAAAAAATTTTGTCGCACTTTTAGTCTGGTGAGTGAACAACTGAAGCATACAACTAGTATTAGAGCCATTATTGATTCGGGTGCATCCTCTCACATGTTCTATAATAATGATGTCATTAACTCCACAGAAAATGTAAATGTAGAAATAAGATGTGCTAATGCAGAGAACCTCGTCGCACAAGCCATAGGTACAGTAAAAACAAATGGTTTTGAACTGGAAGATGTACTACATGTTCCTGCAATTTCTAGAAACCTGATATCTGTAAGTTCAATCACTGATCATGCAGCTTCTGTACTCTTCGTTGGAAACAAGGTAACTGTAAAGAAATATAATCGCATTATTCTTACGGGATATAAAACTAGAAACGGTCTTTATGAAACAGAATTTTCTGCTAACACTGTTCGCGAGGTTTTGCTTTCTGAGAACGGCGATATTTGGCATCGTCGGCTAGGTCACGTATCGGATGTGCCGCGTCTAGCTAAACTGGTGAACGGTATCAAAATTGGGGGGAACATAAAGAAAACTTTTGTGAAATATGCATTAAAGCAAAAATGACTAGAAAACCTTTCAAAAATAATAGAATTAAAGCAAAATTTCCTTTAGAAATTATCCATACGGACATTTGCGGTCCGATAGAAATTCCCACTTGGGATAATAAAAAATATTTTATTACTTTTTTGGATGACTTTACACATTTTTGTGTTGTCTACTTAATTACTTTTAAAAGTGAAGCCTTTGATAAAATAAAACAGTTTGTGACTTTAGCGGAGAACCATTTCAATACAAAAGTTAAGAAAATCAGATGCGACAACGGAAAAGAATACTCGAACAATAACCTAATGTCTTGGTGCAGCTCTAAGGGCATAATTATGGATCTAACAATACCCTACACTCCTCAATTAAATGGAAAAGCAGAGCGATTAAATAGAACCTTGTTAGAACGAACGAGAGCATTAATATTCGATGGTCGAGTTCCAAATTATCTATGGGGTGAAGCTCTTATAACTGCAAGTTTCTTAATCAATAGAAGTCCTACCGAAGGCAAAGACAAAACTCCAGCAGAGATGTGGTTTGGCATCAAACCTGATGTATCACATGTAAGACGTTTTGGTTCAACAACTTTTTATAAAATAAACTCTGGTGTACGAAAGCTAGATGTCAGATGCAAAAAAACCGGCCAAGTGCGAGTCGGGCTCGCGCACAAAGGGTTCCGTAGCAGCAAACCAAAATTACAGTTAAATCAACCTATCTCAAAAACTATAAGAGATACTTTGATCAAACCAAAAATCGTTGAAAGAGTTAATTAGCATGCATCACCTCTATTTTTTTTAGAATTTTATACCCCGTAGTTATAAAAATAGAGGGGGGGGGACATACTTTTTACGACTTTGAGAGCTGATATCTCAAAAACCGTTCACTTTAAGAAAATTGTTTTTTAGAAAACTTTATATCATTTTAAAAGACCTTTCCATTGATACCCCACACGGGTATGTACATCGAAAAAAAAATTTTCATCCCTCAGTTACATGTATGGGGGGCCCCACCCCCAATTCTTTTTTTTACTATTTAGTGTCATAATTTTGTAGCGGTTCATACAACACATATTCCCATCAAATTTCATCACTGTAGTACTTATAGTTTCCGAGTAAATCGGCTGTGACAGACGGACAGACGGACAGACGGACATGACGAAACTATAAGGGTTCCGTTTTTGCCATTTTGGCTACGGAACCCTAAAAAGGGAATCCTGATTGGCTATATCAGGAATGGTTACAAAATATGGGTGGATGAAACAAAAACAATTGTAAGAGCGAGGGATGTAAGAATAAATGAAGATGAGCAAGGTATATATACAAATGAAGAAAATGATGAAACTATTAGAGGTCTTTGGACAATCAACGAAGAAACTGAAGAGACAGTTAGGGAAGGCACAACACAAAATGAAGATCAAATAAACAGGCAGGAAGAAAATCAGGTCAGAAGAGTCAACAGTAATGAAGGTCGAGAAGGAGGTTCATCAAGAAGAGTTGGAGGAAGTAGTAATATAGAGAAGAGTCGAGAAGGTGATGTGTTAAAAAGAAAAGTAAGAAGTAGAAATGCAGAGAATGTTCGAGAAGGTGTTATTCATTTAAGAAGATTAGGAAGCGAAACAAGTGAAGATGAAACAAAAGATGAAACAAAAGAAGATGAAACAAAAGAAGATGAAACAAAAGAAGGTGAAACAAAAGAAGATGAAACAAAAGAAGATGAAACAAATGCAATCGAAACAAATGAAGGCGAAATAAATGATGGCGAAACAAATGAAGGTGAAATAAATGAAGGCGAAACAAATGAAGATAAAACAAAAGACAATGAAATAGAAACAATTGAAGAAGAAGAAAATAATGAAGTATTTTATGATGGGAATGAAGAATTTTTTGATAATGAAGAAGTTGAAAATCGAGTTGGAAGTATTGAAAATCAAAATATTGATAGTGATGTTAATCAAAATAGAAGAGTTCAACCTGCTAGAGACCGCAGATTACCTGATAGATATAAAGATTATTTAATGAATTATGATACTGAAGCTTCAATGTTAACTTACGAGGAGGCAATAGAATCAAAAGAAAAGGATAAATGGAAAAAGGCAATAAAAGAAGAAATTAAATCACTTGAAGAAAAAAGGACGTGGTCATTTGTGGATGAACAGGAAGCAAAAGGAAGAAAATTAGTTACTAGCAAGTGGATTTTTACAGTAAAGTCTGATGGCAGATATAAAGCCAGACTAGTTGCAAGAGGCTTTCAACAAAAGTACAAAATAGATTATGACGAGACGTACAGTCCGGTAGTTAATAGTACGTCTTTAAGAATCTTACTATCTATTGCAGCGGCAAAAGGGTTAAAAATAAAACAGTTTGATGTGAAGACAGCCTTTTTACATGGAGACTTGAAAGAATGTATATACATGAAGGTACCCAAAGGCTATAGCAACAAAGAAGGCAAAGTATGCAAACTAAACAAGAGCTTATACGGTCTGAAACAAGCTCCACTAATGTGGAATATTAAGTTTACAGAGTTCTTAATAAAGATGGGGTTCAAGCAGATGAAACTTGATCAATGCATTTTTGTTATGGAGGGTGAAAGGAAGATTATTCTTGCGGTATATGTCGATGATGGATTAGTTCTTGGAGAGAAAGAAGAAGATCTAGTGTACATAATAGAAAGAATTAGAAAGGCTTTTGAACTAAGAGTCTTAGATGAAGTCACCAATTACATTGGTTTGGACATTAAGCAAGATGAAAATGGGATTAAAATTTTTCAGAAAACATACAGTGAGAAAATCATTAAGAAATTTAACCTAAACAATGCCAAAGAATGTAAATGTCCAACAATTCTGATAGAACAGCATCCGTCAGTAAAGGTTGATACTAAGTCTCATGAGCTTTACCGAGAGATGATAGGGTCATTGTTATATCTTTCGAATAAAACGCGACCAGACATTAGTTTTCAAGTGGGTTATTGTTCGAGGCATCAAAATTCTCCAAATTTAAATGATTTGAATAATGCTAAGACAATTTTGCGATTCCTGAAAGGCTCAACAGAAAAAGGGATTCACTTTAATAAAGATGATAAAGTACTCAGGGGTTATTGTGATTCGGATTTCGCGGGAGATCCAGACACTAGGCGCAGCACTTCTGGTTTTGTGATTTGGCTGAATGGTGGACCAGTGGCATGGAGCTCAAGAAAACAATCAGTAGTCGCACTGAGTAGCACAGAAGCAGAATTCATAGCAGCAGCAGAATGTTGTAAAGAACTACTATTCATAAGGGATCTGATTTTTGAGATAACCAAGGAAAAACTAGAAGTTGAGATGAGAGTAGATAATCAATCTGCAATTTGGCTTATGAAAAAAGGAATCATGGGGAGAAGAAGCAAACACATAGACGTAAAATACTATTACCTAAAAGAGAAAATTGACGAAAATCAGATTACAGTTAAATACTGTCCGACGGGATCACAGCTGGCTGATATACTAACTAAAAGTTTACCGGCTGTAAAGTTTGAAAAATGTCAACGAAGATTAGTGTTTTAGTGATATTGTGGCTAAAATGAGTCATTGAGTGTAGTATAAGTGCGGGCTAAAGTGAACGTTAATTATTTTTCGGCTCATGTCGGGGTTTGTTTATAATAATCGTAGTATGTAAGTTTTTTATAGGGTGTGTAAAAATAATACAGGAATGTGTATTGAAAGAAAACTTAAGGATTCTGGAAGCATGAAATAAAGTTAGAATTAAGGGGGTGCTTAATAATGATTCACTTAAGGGGGTGTAAGTGTACTAATGGTAAGTGAATCAATATAAAAGCAACCAACAAACCAACTTGAAAAAAAGAGTAAAACCACACATTCATTTAATAATTATTATTTACACAAATAATATTGTTCTGAAGTTATCCTTAAGTATTTTTTCTAAATTTTATTTATTCCAAATATTATTATAATTTCTAGTATTTTAGTATTTGTTTTAGAGAAGGGGAGGATACGTAAATTTTATAATCGAATATGTATTTGGCAATTAGTAATGATGTATCGAGCGGTGGAGAATAAAGATAAGTATGAGTCGAGAGGTGGAACAAATAAGGGAGATAGATGTAGTTAATTTATATATTAGTAGTGATGTATCGAGTGGGAGAATAAAGATAAATATAAAGCGAGATGTAGAATAATAAACTGTTTATTTATATATTTGTAGCGATGTATCGAGTGGGAGAATAAAGAATAATATGAGGCGAGAAGCTGAATAATTAACTACTTATTTATATATTAGTAGTGATGTGTCGATTAGTGGGAGTTTATATTATATGAGAGTACATGTAGATATGTACTAATTAATATTTGATGATAATGTTTTTGAAACCTTTTGTTTTTTGGTAAACTAATGTGATGAAAGTTTTTGAAATATTGTTCTGGAAATGAGATTGTGGCCTTTTAAATAAAAGTTGTAAAGTATTAGATAAAAGTTGTAAAGTATGTACTAACGCTTCAAGCAGAGTCGATTGAGGGGGTGTGTTATTGTGAAGGTTGAATATGCAATCGACTCATGCTTGACCAAATTTAAGTTTGGAACCTCAGTTGTCTATGTGCAGACTTTTGAGTTTTCAAACGACACTCTTTTGACAGGACTCATGATGTAAACATGTTTGTGTAAAATATATATTAATAAATTATAAATAAATAACGTTCGGATAAACCAAAGTGCCTTCCTATTGTTCCAAGGACCTCCTGTGGGAATTTCCACATTGGGATTTATATATCGATATAATTCTTCTTTCTTGGTATTTCTTCCAGTAATTATGTCAACAGAATTTGATGTAAACAGCCGTTGCACAATTTGTGGAATCAAATTCGATGACAACTTATTGACGAAAGAAAAAACATTCCCGGCCCATTTCGTCATCATCATCATCAGCCAGAGAGCGTCCACTGCTGGACGAAGGCCTCTCTAAAGAATCGCAAAGCGATGTTCTTTGGAGGGAAATATCATAGTCGCCGCGCTTGGCAGGCGGGTTGGCGACCGCAGTAGCTGTGAATACATCCTCGACGGACGCTGCTGCCCATCCGTCGGTTTTATTTTATTTATCCCTTTGTCGCCTCTTACGAAACCCACGGCCCACGGGAGGTGATGGGGTGGTACTATTTTCAGCCTGCACCACACAGCAAACCCATTTCGTAAGTACCATAATATACAGAGTGGGGCCTGTAACAAAGGCGAAGAATTGAACTGTAGGCTATTCTCACTATACTGATCAACATTTGTTCAGTGACTTTTAAAAATTATGAAGTCTTTAAATTTTTAATTTTTCATACAAAATAAATATTAGCTTCAATGTACGCCATTATTGTTGTCATTGACGTTGTCTGTCACACTTTAGACTTAACAAAATTCGCAATACACCTCTTAGAAAAAACTTTCAATGGTGATAAAAATCAAAATACAAGTTATTTTTAAAAGTCACCGAACAAATGTTGATCAGTATAAGGAGAATAGCCTAGAGTTCAATTATTCGCCTTTGTTACAGGCCCCACTCTGTATGTACTTAGTATTATAGTATGAATTTTCTGAGATGAACTTTTCGCTTTAGCCGTAATCTGTTAAACAAAGGCCTTTGTGTCTATTGTCCACGGCGGCTAGCTCCCGTTTAAACGGCACGTGCTATAGTCTCAGTGTGGTTAAAAAGCAACTATCATGATAGTAATAAGGTTCAAATCCATAAAAAGCCCTTTCGAAGATAACACGTTTTGTCATCTTCAAAAAAAGTTACCTGCATACTGCAAACTGTTTAATAAAGAACCTTATTGCTATCATGATAGTTGCTTTTTAACTACACTGAGACTTTAGCACGTGCTGTGGAAACGGGAGCTAGCCGCCGTGGACAATAGACACAAAGGCCTTTGTTTAACAGATTACGGCTAAAGCGAAAAGTTCATCTCAGAAAATTCATACTATAGTTTTCAGTGTGACATCAAACTATTGTCTTTGTGACAAGGTACAAAACGGGGGCAACAGGTTCAACAACAGAACCCCAAAATCCCGTTGAGTGGCACTCCGCTTTGCTCATTCTATCAGTTTATTTAAATCCGCCGTCGCAATGTGACTGGAATAAATCGCAGGCCTCTGTTCATAACTAGTGACAATCGTTGACGCTACGTGGCGCTCGAAACGCAATCTGGCTCTGTCACGCCACTACAGAAGAGAGAAAGAGAGCTAGCTATAATACGCTTACCAAGCATAAGGGATTGTGACAGCTAGGGACTGTTCACAACAGTCTTTGAAACAGGTGTTGTTTATTGCTTTATCAACCTTGTTTCGGGTTTTGGTAACTTGTTTTACTTTTTATAAGACAATTTTCATGGAACTCAATTTTCGTCAAGCTCTTGTCACTCAATCAGTCAACAAAATTTGCATCCTAATGATTATTTAAGAATTTATCAATCAGTTTTCTCGGGTGTCGTAGAAATTGACTGTGGGATCTGGGTTCAATCGTAAAGGTTTCGGTGGCAACCTGTCACGGTAATGTGGCATTTTTGTTTTCCTTCGACCGCTAATTGTTAAAAGTAACACTGAAACTTCAGCAGCTTCATGTTCTGTGTATGGTCATTTTCAAAATATGGGACTCCCCAATTAGCGTAAGTTGTTGTAAAAATTAACTCACTGTCAGTTTTGCGACGATAATTAAGCATGAAATTTCAATAAAAATATTGTTTTTGCGCAAACTATGGGTGCTAAGCGGCGATATACATACTTAAATATATAAATACATACTTATATACATAGAAAACATCCATTACTCAGGAACAAATATCTGTGTTCATCACACAAATAAATGCCCTTACCGGGATTCGAACCCAGGACCGCGGCTTAGCAGGCAGAGTAACTACCGACTGAGCCAGACCGGTCGCCAATTATGAAACAATCAAACATGTATTACTCAGAAAAACCGAAATAAATTACACATATGAAAGAAAAAGAATTTATTTCGGTTTTAATTTAAATACATAGTAGTGTGACTACTTTAAGACAGCACAAGTTGAAATATTTTCAATAGATTATGATTTAACTTGTGTTCATTAGAATTAACCGAAATATAGTATTAATATCGTGTTTTTGTTGTAGGTATATCACAGATATGATATAATAGAACAATTATATTCACCGATTATCAGCGGAAACAAAAAAAAAACCAATTTAAAAGTAGCAAATGTCTGCCTTGGGTGAGACCCAAGGCAGACATTTTCCACTTTTAAATTAATTCTAAGCCTAGTGACATCGATTGCAGACGTTTCTGCTAATCAGAAGTTAAAAAAAAAAAACAATTCAAAACACTGCTCAAATACCTACAGTATGAAAATACAAGATGTCGCAATATACTTACCACTTTTCAGTTACCGTCTTTATTTCATCAGTCCCAACATAAACAATATCCCCAAGCAAAATAAATCAAAAAGTTTTTCGGCAAAGATGTCGCGTCCTCATGTAAAATGTATGGGGTCTGTATGGAATTACGAGTACACATCAAAAAGGCCTTTGACGCCGAGATGCGGGTATTCATAGTTGATAAGGATATTATGTATTATGTGAAGGATGTAATAACATCTTTACTAGTTATATCGTTATTTTATTTACTGTTTTACGGTTTGATTGGGTATTTGGGGGAACCAACAACTTAGGAAATTGAAATTGATTAAAGGCTGAAAAATTATCAAATAAAAGTGCCAGTCTGGACTCTTTAATGAGGCCTTTGTCATTTTTAGGGTTCCGTGCCAAAAAGGTACAACAGGAACCCTTATGGTGCAACTCTGTCCGTCTGTCTGTGCGTCTGTCACACTGTTAAATATCTCGAGAACTACTTATGCTATCGATATGAAATTTGGAATAGTTATAAACATTGTGAACCTCTACAAGTTGAAAGTATTTTTTTTTTTAATTAATTAATATAACTGATACAAAATGGCCAAAATGAAACTGGGGCAAACTGAACATTTCAAGTAACTAGGTCAAGTGGGGTATCGTTAAAAAGAGATTAAATTGTACATATCAAAACTATTTTTTATAATTTTTTGGTTGTGCAAAATAAAAATGTTTTTTGAAGGAAAATGTACAAAAAAATACCTCCGAAGTTTACCAACATAAATTTATGAAATTTTCACCAAACATGGCTATTATAATGAATATTACAGGAAAAATAAAATCGTACACGTATCTTGAAAACTTTTTATTTTATTTATAAAAAACCTTTCAGATTTACATTGTCAATTTCAACACCCTTGCGGGTGTTTATTGTACCTGTATTTTTAAACAAAATAACAACGAAATTACCTGCTTTCAAATAGAGGCAAAATGGTTAAAATCGGTTCACGCAATAAACAATTATTCCATAAAAATCATCTTCCATACTAGCTCGCGCGCATTAGTTTACTCAATTTGCCGATAGATGTCGCTGTACGTTGAACGCTCATTTCCTACATCGCGTTTTTCCCGATATAATGAGGTTGGTTCAGGAGCGTCCTTGCGACATGTCGTAAGTCGTAAACTATTGAAGTCGAATAGTCTAGATTTTATTTGGACGTTGTCTAACAATAAAATTGTAAATTAAAATATTACTTGTTATGTGGGACATTGAGTCTTGAGGGATTTAGTCAAATCTGTAGAGTTCTATGAATAACATTTTGATGATTCAACTATTGAAAGTTTGTACGGAACCCTCGGTGAGCGAGTCCGACTCGCACTTGACCGGTTTTTTTTTATTACAGTGCACGCACTTTTTGACCGATCGGTCTGGCAATAGTCGGTAGATACGCTGCCTGCTAAGCCGCCGTCCTGGGTTCGAATCCCGGTAAGGGCATTAATTTGTGTGATGAGCACAGATATTTGTTCTTGAGTCATGGATGTTTTCTATATACTATATATAGCTTACACATATATTTACTCGAAGAGCATTAACCCTTATTCCATCATTACGAAACCCACGGGACGGGAGGTGATGGGGTGGTACTATTTTCAGCCTGCACCACACAGCAAACCCATTTCGTAAGTACCATAATATACAGAGTGGGGCCTGTAACAAAGGCGAAGAATTGAACTGTAGGCTATTCTCACTATACTGATCAACATTTGTTCAGTGACTTTTAAAAATTATGAAGTCTTTAAATTTTTAATTTTTCATACAAAATAAATATTAGCTTCAATGTACGCCATTATTGTTGTCATTGACGTTGTCTGTCACACTTTAGACTTAACAGAATTCGCAATACATTACCTCTTAGAAAAAACTTTCAATGGTGATAAAAATCAAAATACAAGTTATTTTTAAAAGTCACCGAACAAATGTTGATCAGTATAAGGAGAATAGCCTAGAGTTCAATTATTCGCCTTGTAGGGTAAGCGACCAGGAGGTAAGACAAACGCCAATGTCAACGTGTATATTTATTAAAGATAGGTACTTAGGTATAGGTACATTGCATACATGGCAGGTCAATCAAACTGGTAGGTACTTCCTAGCTACGGAAAACCTTATAGCGGCGGGCAAGGTTGAGCTCATCCACTATAGGTGCAAAGAGCCAAGGGACAGTCTGTGAACCTATCGCCAAGGCACTAGCTACGACCTAGGGTGGATCGGGAGAAGACTGCAGGTGGGCTATCGAACTCCCGAGCCAACGAGACTCGCCAAAGGACAGTCGGAGAACCTATCGCTATGGCAGTCGCTAGCTAACTCATTTGATGCGGCGCGGACGCAGCCTTTTATTTGATTCGTTCGGCTCGCGCAGATCTTCGGGCGCGCTCGGCGGCTCGTTGCTGTGACGCGCTCAAGGTCGCGCGCGGTTATAATTTGTCTTGTTACATTCTCCCCCTCTGGTACTCGGTAACGTCCCGTAAGAGTACCAGAATCCATAGTGTTACATTCTCCCCCTCTGGTGCTCGATGACGTCCCGTGAGAGTACCAGGATCCATAGTGTTACATTCTCTACCTCTGGTGCTCGATAACGTCCCGTAAGAGTACCAGAATCCATAGTGTTACATTCTCCCCCTCTGGTGCTCGATGACGTCCCGTGAGAGTACCAGGATCCATAGTGTTACATTCTCTCCCTCTGGTGCTCGATGACGTCCCGTGAGTATACCAGGATATTAGGATCTGTGTCACGATGTCTGAGATCTTCACCAATTTCGTCGATATGAGAGGGTGTTCATCAACCCTCCCCCTGGAGTGAAGGTGGTTCAGTAGTACATTGAGAACAACTGCAATGTCACTGTGAAATCCTTTGCTGACGTCTTCACAGTATTTTGTTACTACCCTCTTTGTAGTTGATACGTCGTTTGCCTCCTTATTTATTTCGCGTAGTCCCATTTTATGTGTAGAGTACTTTAGAAAAATAATGTAGGGTAGATGCAACTTCTTCTTAACAAGAGTGGGTAGTTGACAAAATTGAGCTTGTTAACTCATGATGTAGAAAACCAAGGGACAGTCTCTGAACCTGTCGCCAAGGGACCTAACGAGCCTGGGAGAAGACTGCATGTGGGCTATCGAACTCCCAGCTCAACGTGACTCGCCAAAGGACAGTCTGTGAACCTATCGCTAAGGCGGCCGCTCGCTAACTCATTTGATGCGGCGCGGACGCAGCCTTTTATTTGATTCGTTCGGCTCGCGCAGATCTTCGGGCGCGCTCGGCGGCTCGTTGCTGTGACGCGCTCAAGGTCGCGCGCGGTTATAATTTGTCTTGTTACAGCCTTTGTTACAGGCCCCACTCTGTATGTACTTAGTATTATAGTATGAATTTTCTGAGATGAACTTTTCGCTTTAGCCGTAATC
The DNA here is from genome assembly GCF_023078275.1 of Leguminivora glycinivorella. Taxonomy (NCBI): domain Eukaryota; kingdom Metazoa; phylum Arthropoda; class Insecta; order Lepidoptera; family Tortricidae; genus Leguminivora; species Leguminivora glycinivorella. The sequence continues at coordinate 3,056,074 of NC_062983.1, forward strand.
TGTTAAACAAAGGCCTTTGTGTCTATTGTCCACGGCGGCTAGCTCCCGTTTAAACGGCACGTGCTATAGTCTCAGTGTGGTTAAAAAGCAACTATCATGATAGTAATAAGGTTCAAATCCATAAAAAGCCCTTTCGAAGATAACACGTTTTGTCATCTTCAAAAAAAGTTACCTGCATACTGCAAACTGTTTAATAAAGAACCTTATTGCTATCATGATAGTTGCTTTTTAACTACACTGAGACTTTAGCACGTGCTGTGGAAACGGGAGCTAGCCGCCGTGGACAATAGACACAAAGGCCTTTGTTTAACAGATTACGGCTAAAGCGAAAAGTTCATCTCAGAAAATTCATACTATAGTTTTCAGTGTGACATCAAACTATTGTCTTTGTGACAAGGTACAAAACGGGGGCAACAGGTTCAACAGGTAACCTATCGATGTTTCGAAAATCCTTTGTCCGATTATCACTTGTCCGAAAACGGTTGACAGAATTTTTATAATCCAAATACATTGTTTACCATACTTTTAATATGTCGCTAGTTTGCTATCCCACATTATCGTTTTCCCGAAATTCAATATCCAGAAGAACGGTTGCCAACTTTATCATTTGACAACCGATTTGTTAACCACCTTTTCATAAATCCCATGCTACGTAACATCGAAATGTCATTTTTCCTAATATCATTTTATAGAAATCAATAACCAGAAGAACGGTTGCCAATCTTATCATTTGACAACCGTATCGTTAACCACCTTTTCATAAATCCGATACTAACGCGACATCGAAATGTCATTTTCCCTAATATCATTGTAAAAAAAAATACAAAAAAAATTGGTTAGGTTACGTCACGGAAACAAACGTTTGCTAGAAAAGTGGGTTAGGTTAGGTTAGAACTGCGACCATACAGAAACAAACTTGTGCTAGAAAAGTGGGTTAGGTTAGGTTAGAACTGTGACCATACAGAAACAAACTTGTGCTAGAAAAGTGGGTTAGGTTAGGTTAGAACTGCGATCATACAGAAACAAACTTGTGCTAGAAAAGTGGGTTAGGTTAGGTTAGAACTGCGATCATACAGAAACAAACTTGTGCTAGAAAAGTGGGTTAGGTTAGGTTAGTACTGTGACCATGCAGAAACAAACTTGTGCTAGAAAAGTGGGTTAGGTTAGGTTAGAACTGCGATCATACAGAAACAAACCTTTGCCATAAACCCTTATGGCAAGGATTCTTAAGTCAAGTAAGAACTGCGACCGTGAGGGTCGGCAACAAACTTTTGTTAGAAAATTAAGGATTTACTGAACTTTTGATATAGCGGCTTAATAATATTTCGAATTATAAAACTATACGCCATACAAAATAGCTGTCAAATGATACTTCGGAATTTTAACAAGTGTTAATTCGAATTTCGAACTTTTGATATAGCGGCTAAATAATATTTCGGATTAAAAACTTTACGGGACAAAAGTAGTTGTCAAATGATTCTTAGGCATTTTAATAAGCGTTGATTCGAATCATAAGCGAAACAAAATTATAGCGAAATAAGAATGGAGAAAATAATAATAGGGGAAAAGTACTTTCGGGCAAACAAAACTTAGGGCAATTAATAAAATGGGAAGCGTTTTCGGGCTACTAATATTCGACATTACAATTTTCGACTTTTTGATAGGTAACCGGTTCAACAACAGAACCCCAAAATCCCGCTGAGTGGCACTCCGCTTTGCTCATTCTATCAGTTTATTTAAATCCGCCGTCGCAATGTGACTGGAATAAATCGCAGGCCTCTGTTCATAACTAGTGACAATCGTTGACGCTACGTGGCGCTCGAAACGCAATCTGGCTCTGTCACGCCACTACAGAAGAGAGAAAGAGAGCTAGCTATAATACGCTTACCAAGCATAAGGGATTGTGACAGCTAGGGACTGTTCACAACAGTCTTTGAAACAGGTGTTGTTTATTGCTTTATCAACCTTGTTTCGGGTTTTGGTAACTTGTTTTACTTTTTATAAGACAATTTTCATGGAACTCAATTTTCGTCAAGCTCTTGTCACTCAATCAGTCAACAAAATTTGCATCCTAATGATTATTTAAGAATTTATCAATCAGTTTTCTCGGGTGTCGTAGAAATTGACTGTGGGATCTGGGTTCAATCGTAAAGGTTTCGGTGGCAACCTGTCACGGTAATGTGGCATTTTTGTTTTCCTTCGACCGCTAATTGTTAAAAGTAACACTGAAACTTCAGCAGCTTCATGTTCTGTGTATGGTCATTTTCAAAATATGGGACTCCCCAATTAGCGTAAGTTGTTGTAAAAATTAACTCACTCTCACTCACTCTTAGTTTTGCGACGATAATTAAGCATGAAATTTCAATAAAAATATTGTTTTTGCGCAAACTATGGGTGCTAAGCGGCGATATACATACTTAAATATATAAATACATACTTATATACATAGAAAACATCCATTACTCAGGAACAAATATCTGTGTTCATCACACAAATAAATGCCCTTACCGGGATTCGAACCCAGGACCGCGGCTTAGCAGGCAGAGTAACTACCGACTGAGCCAGACCGGTCGCCAATTATGAAACAATCAAACATGTATTACTCAGAAAAACCGAAATATAGTATTAATATCGTGTTTTTGTTGTAGGTATATCACAGATATGATATAATAGAACAATTATATTCACCGATTATCAGCGGAAACAAAAAAAAAAAACCAATTTAAAAGTAGCAAATGTCTGCCTTGGGTGAGACCCAAGGCAGACATTTTCCACTTTTAAATTTATTCTAAGCCTAGTGACATCGATTGCAGACGTTTCTGCTAATCAGAAGTTAAAAAAAAAAACAATTCAAAACACTGCTCAAATACCTACAGTATGAAAATACAAGATGTCGCAATATACTTACCACTTTTCAGTTACCGTCTTTATTTCATCAGTCCCAACATAAACAATATCCCCAAGCAAAATAAATCAAAAAGTTTTTCGGCAAAGATGTCGCGTCCTCATGTAAAATGTATGGGGTCTGTATGGAATTACGAGTACACATCAAAAAGGCCTTTGACGCCGAGATGCGGGTATTCATAGTTGATAAGGATATTATGTATTATGTGAAGGATGTAATAACATCTTTACTAGTTATATCGTTATTTTATTTACTGTTTTACGGTTTGATTGGGTATTTGGGGGAACCAACAACTTAGGAAATTGAAATTGATTAAAGGCTGAAAAATTATCAAATAAAAGTGCCAGTCTGGACTCTTTAATGAGGCCTTTGTCATTTTTAGGGTTCCGTGCCAAAAAGGTACAACAGGAACCCTTATGGTGCAACTCTGTCCGTCTGTCTGTGCGTCTGTCACACTGTTAAATATCTCGAGAACTACTTATGCTATCGATATGAAATTTGGAATAGTTATAAACATTGTGAACCTCTACAAGTTGAAAGTATTTTTTTTTTAATTAATTAATATAACTGATACAAAATGGCCAAAATGAAACTGGGGCAAACTGAACATTTCAAGTAACTAGGTCAAGTGGGGTATCGTTAAAAAGAGATTAAATTGTACATATCAAAACTATTTTTTATAATTTTTTGGTTGTGCAAAATAAAAATGTTTTTTGAAGGAAAATGTACAAAAAAATACCTCCGAAGTTTACCAACATAAATTTATGAAATTTTCACCAAACATGGCTATTATAATGAATATTACAGGAAAAATAAAATCGTACACGTATCTTGAAAACTTTTTATTTTATTTATAAAAAACCTTTCAGATTTACATTGTCAATTTCAACACCCTTGCGGGTGTTTATTGTACCTGTATTTTTAAACAAAATAACAACGAAATTACCTGCTTTCAAATAGAGGCAAAATGGTTAAAATCGGTTCACGCAATAAACAATTATTCCATAAAAATCATCTTCCATACTAGCTCGCGCGCATTAGTTTACTCAATTTGCCGATAGATGTCGCTGTACGTTGAACGCTCATTTCCTACATCGCGTTTTTCCCGATATAATGAGGTCGGTTCAGGAGCGTCCTTGCGACATGTCGTAAGTCGTAAACTATTGAAGTCGAATAGTCTTGATTTTATTTGGACGTTGTCTAACAATAAAATTGTAAATTAAAATATTACTTGTTATGTGGGACATTGAGTCTTGAGGGATTTAGTCAAATCTGTAGAGTTCTATGAATAACATTTTGATGATTCAACTATTGAAAGTTTGTACGGAACCCTCGGTGAGCGAGTCCGACTCGCACTTGACCGGTTTTTTTTTATTACAGTGCACGCACTTTTTGACCGATCGGTCTGGCAATAGTCGGTAGATACGCTGCCTGCTAAGCCGCTGTCCTGGGTTCGAATCCCGGTAAGGGCATTAATTTGTGTGATGAGCACAGATATTTGTTCTTGAGTCATGGATGTTTTCTATATACTATATATAGCTTACACATATATTTACTCGAAGAGCATTAACCCTTCTTTGGGACTCCGCCAAAGGATTTAAAAGGTGATATAAAGATCATGAGTTTGTTAAGCATCGAACAGAGAATGGAAATCCTGCATTTAAATATTTTTAATAGGAGTTCCAAGAGCATTACTGAAGTTATTAATAAACTCACGTTAACTAAATTACAGCTTTTACGGTTATTTCTGATTTATTACAACTTTATGACGAGATATTGCGTTATGGGAAATTATATCCATAATGAGTTCCGACCTACTTTTGGGGAATTTGATTTGATTAAACTCCTGAGGAAATGCATGGGGTTGACTCAGAAAATTGTTTTGTGAAGTTATATATATGTAAATATGTTCTTGTTCTTGGAATTTGCATTGCAACTTAAAATGGTATGATAGGTAGGGTGTATATTGCCAGGAAATATTAGATATAGTGATTTTAATTTGATTTTGCCTCTAAAACGATGGTGTTTTCAATGAAACAAAAATAAAGACGATCGAAATTATATTTGTTCTTCAAAGAGGGCCGTTTAAATACAGAGGCAATTTAATACAAATCATTAGCCCAAAAAGGTACTGAAGCAGGAAAATTAGCTCGTTTCATTTTTTCAAAATATTACTTAAATTTAATACAACAATTTAACAACAATATCATTTTAAAATAAGATAATCTCATAAAAAAAAACCTATGTGGTAATACGAGTAAATCCTATAAATTGCCGCATCATGTGCTTGTAATAAAAACTTGTATTTTCCGAATTATTTCCAACGCCCCAAAAATTAATTCATTTTGCGAAATTATTCAACAGCACTCTAAACATTTTACCACCCCTTTGCGCCATCCATAAATAGTGCCCTGCACAAAATAATGAAAGTAATCACTTCGTAGTCGTTTGTAATCGCGCCGAAGTACATAATAAAGGGAACGTTCACGAGTTACGACCGCATGTTACATGAGGAAAGGCGTGGAAGGAGAATAAATAAGATCAATGTACCGTCAGCACCAAATATATGAATACACCATAAGTACCAAAATTATATATACATGACCTTTATGTACAGGTATTAAAGTTCTTTAAACATAATTTTGACACTTTTGCTGTATTCATAGCTTTGTTGGTGTACAAGAGGACGTATTTTAACGGGATGGCCGAGTCGGTTACAACTTTTTAAATTTTATTTTTACAAAAGCATGTTACGCTCTTCTGCTCCTTTTTGTATTGTAATAAGGTGTATATTTTTTTGAGTTTGCTTTTTAAGCCTGTGCTGCGCAGATTGCTGTTTAAAATATAGGCTGTATTAGGAATTTATGACAGAATCTGAAAACGTGTGTGACCCGAATAGTAGATTTGGTCGTTATTTCGTGTTTTTTTTTTAAATAATTATGTATTTTAAAAGACTGATCAAGCAGGCAAGAAAAAAAATAATTAATGATTGTAGTACCTACCCTACCTACATAACAGTAAATATCAAAAGTAACGAATTCAACTATAAGGTCAGGTGGGGTAATGGGGACTATGGGGGAAGGGAAACACTGATTGGTAACTCTGAATTCATAGACTGTAGCTGGGTCATTTGGTGGTCGGTAAGGTACTACCTAGAATTTAGTTCCAAAACAAAAACAAAAATAGCGCTAGCTCTAAGGAGAGTGCGTCCTTGACAAAAACAAAAAATCTGTTGTCGTGCTACAAGACCACGAGTTGGAGGAGTATTATTTGTGTAGTGATTTGGGTAGCAAAAAGTCATGTCCGAAGACTTTTGATATCAGTAAATATTCCTTTATATGTTTAATGTTCATGTCTGGTATTTGAATTTGAGAAAACTATGCTGTAAATATGAAAATTCAACGTGATTCATAACACAACCTACAAATGTCATACCGGGGTAACGGGAACTACCATAGCCGGGGTAAGCGGAACATATGTTTCCTTTTCCCGATTACAGGGGTCATGAACATTTTCTGAGACACATATTCTATAAGTACAGACATTTTGTATTGATCCAAGCTTCAGTATTTTAAATACGAATAATTACTAATAATTAATAGCCGTTTTTAAATTTGCAATACTGAAATTTGAATTTTCGAAAAAAACTTGTAAAAAAATATTTAAAAACAATTATAATTTTTAGTTAACCACCCCTGTCTCAAGCCCATATGTTCCCCTTACCCCGAATTTCGATTTATGTAAATATTTTCTATTTTAAACTATATGTCAAAGAACCGAAGTCTCCATTTGATTGATGGTGTTTTTTTTAATTTACATTGCCGGTATAATCCACACTAGCACCAATACTTTGAGATTTTAGCGAAGTGTTTCCCTTACCCCAAAACCCGGGAAAGGGAAACGGCAGGAACAGCCTAAACATTTTATAAATTTCCAGCTACATGCAATAAAGCTAGTTTAAAAATTAATTTCGCCCTAGAAAGCAGACTTAAAGAAGCATACTTTGAGTTGGTCAAGATGAATATACGACATTAAATAAAGTGATTAGAGCTCGATGTAAAATATAAAAAATGAAGTATGTTTCCCTTACCCCACCTGACCTTAGATGAAAGGTATTACTTATTGTATTTATTTGTGTCAAATCATATTAATGTAAGTTTCTATTTCCAAAATAGCTAAAATCTTGCGAGGAGTTGTAATGTGTTACTCAACACATGTTTGAATTAAATTTCGGATTTTTTGTAGAAAAATAAATAATACCTAGATTGTCTGGAACAGATCGCTCTTTAGCGATAAGACCGCCTCTTGTTTTACCTCTTAAGGTTGTTGTTTTTACTTACTATGTTGTTTCCTGTATTGAGGTGTGCAATAAAGAGCCTTTGTATTGTATTGTATTTTACCTAAAAGCAACTGGTAAATATCATGTACCTTTGCTACATAAATTCCTAATAGAATCTAATGATGCTGTTTAGTAATAGGATTTATCCTCAAAATGTTTTCATCCAAAACTTTAGCTATGTTTTTGAGATAAAGTTATTATTTCGGTGACACATTTTGTACGGATAGGATCCTTTTCGTATATTATGTTGTGAAGCGAACCACGTATATTATATTGTGAAATGAACCATGTGTTATACTCGAGATAAAAGCAAAACTGCAAGCAGACTAGTAAGGAAAACAATTTGAAAAAACCCCCGACCGCGACATAGTGGACCGATTTTCATAAAACATGGCTAAGAACACTCCCGACTAACTCAGCTTTCAAACAAAAAAACTAAATCGAAATCGGTTCACCCGCTCGGGAGCTACGATGCCACAGACAGACAGATAAATAGACAGACAGACAGACAGAAAGACAGACACATACACAGACAGACGCGTCAAACTTATAACACCCCGTCGTTTTTGTGTCAGGGGTTAAAAAGTGGTATATCGATACATTAGTTTTCTAATCGAAATCGAAACGCGAGTTAGTTCGTAGTCACATCTAGCGTCGAGTAGCGGAATTATCAGTACCACTACTGGCACTACTCGACACTAAGTGATCATCATCATCATCATGTCAGCCCTTTATCGCCCACTGCTCAGCATAGGCCTCTCTTCTAGTACGCCATTTATCCCGTTCCTGAAAAGGAACCGTCGCGAAAGGCTGTCGCGCCAACACCAACACGCAAGAGCGATAGAGATAGATATCTACGAGCGTGAGCGTTTCGTGAGCGTTTGTGCTATTCTGCTACGTACCCTGAGCTAGTCATATCCGGGCGTTTTCCAAATTAAATCCCGAAAATCGAATTTCACCAGATCTGGACGTGTCTGGGCTCATTCTACTCAGAATCACGAGCTGATTCGATCCCGACGATAAAAAAAAGTGTCCTAATATTTTTTTCCTTTTACGTCACGATTTTAGTATGAACTTACTACGAGCGTGACGTATTGGAAACTCGAATTTTGTATGGAAAATTTGGGACACATTTTTTTATCGTCGGGATCGAATCAGCTCATGATTCTGAGTAGAATGAGCCCAAACACGTCCAGATCAGGTGAAATTCGATTTTCGGGATTTAATTTGGAAAACGCCCATCCAGTTGTACTAAGTGTTAAGGGTGAAATAAATTAATAGTTTAAAAAACACTATAAAACACGCTTTTATAAATGCACGTAAAAGCCAAAAATAAATTATGGATCGTTCAAGTTGTCTCTATTTGTGAGCTGAAGTTTAAAAACTATGTGCTTTTAATTATAATATTTGATTGTAAAAGCGTGGGGCGCTGGAACAGGAAAGACTTTTTGTATAACTTGCTGATAAATCAAATTATGCTATGCTACGGGAAGAAGGTTACACAGATTGACGCGCTAACTGGAGTTGCAGCATGACTAGTAGGTTCTACATTAAACAGTCAAATCAATTAAAAGTCAGTGTTCAAAGTAGGTACCAGTTTGTCGAACTCAGACAAAATATGCGCTAGTAGCGAGGAGAGTCGACAGTCACCGACACTTAGAACGCCGCTTTTTTCCGGTAATCAAAGTACAAAAGGGGAAAGTGTCTACAGTGACAGGATGCAGAGTTATTGTTCGTGGACGAGATATCTTTGGTTCTTTTTGGTAACCCTTAGGCGGCATATGTAAACGTTATGTTCTTATGCAACTTCATTCGCCAGGAAGTTCGGATTAGTATTTGTTTACAAGAAAGTCTTTCCTGTTCCAGCGCCCCACGCTTTTACAATCAAATATTATAATTAAAAGCACATAGTTTTTAAACTTCAGCTCACAAATAGAGACAACTTGAACGATCCATAATTTATTTTTGGCTTTTACGTGCATTTATAAAAGCGTGTTTTATAGTGTTTTTTAAACTATTAATTTATTTTATACTTTTTAGTCATTAATAATGAAATACTTTTAACATTTATACATAAATTTATTTCAAGTAGGCGGATTTTACATGCCATTTGTGGACGTGTACTTATTGCTAATTGCTACTTAATAATCACCAGCGGCTACCTTCTTATTACGGTATTATCATAAAAATGTTTATACCTAGTAAGTTTTTCGTAAAAGATAGACCCCCTTTATTTGCTCTTAAGGGTCACAGGAAAACCATTACCCAACTTATTTTAAATACAACGTTGATCTTTCTTTTATGCCCGGCTTCGCCTCCCGAGTCCCCCTTTGTTTGCTCTGAAAGGTAACAAGAAAACGCTAACCCAACTTATTTTAAATACTACGTTAATCTTTCTTTTATGCGGGGGGCTTCGCCCCCCGAGCCACCCTTTGTTTGCTCTTAAGGATCACAAGAATACTTTTTTTTTTGTTTTTTTTCGTGGGGAATGCGTTTACACATACCGCCGGGTCTGAGGTGGTGGGCGACACGGTCGGTTATGTGGGGCTCGAGGCTGTAAAGAGTCCCCCCTACCCACTAAACCCCACGGTGTCCATCCGCGGCCCCGCAGCGGCCATCCTGGATCAGAATCCCTCGCAGGTCGGGCCATGAGCCGACCGGTCCTCACTGTGGGAGCGCTTCCTGGGCGGGGGCGCTCTCATGCATCCCTCGCCCGCTGGCTGTCTTTAGGGTGGCAGGTTCCGCTCGTGAGCGGCACGTCTGCGACCTATGCATCACAAGAAAACCTTAACCCAACTTATTTTAAATACAACGTTGATCTTTCTTTCATGCGGGGGCTTCGCCCCCCGAGCCCCCCTTTGTTTGCTCTTAAAGGTCACAAGAAAACGCTATCCCAACTTTTTTTAAATACTACGTTAATCTTTCTTTTATGCGGGGGCTTCGCCCCCCGAGCCCCCCTTTGTTTGCTCTTAAAGGTCACAAGAAAACGCTAACCCAACTTATTTTAAATACTACGTTAATCTTTATTTTATGCGGGGGGCTTCGCCCCCCGAGCCCCCCTTTGTTTGCTCTTAATGGTCACAAGAAAACGCTAACCCAACTTATCTTAAATACTACGTTGATCTTTCTTTCATGCGGTGGGCTTCGCCCCCCGAGCCCCCTTTGTTTGCTCTTAAAGCTCACAAGAAAACGCTAACCCAATGATCTTAAATACTACGTTGATCTTTCTTTCATGCGGGGGCTTCGCCCCCGAGCCCCCCTTTTGTTTGCTCTTAAAGGTCACAAGAAAACGCTAACCCAACTTATTCTAAATACTACGTTGATCTTTCTTTCATGCGGGGGCTTCGCCCCCGAGCCCCCTTTGTTTGCTCTTAAAGGTCACAAGAAAACGCTAACCCAACTTATTTTAAATACTACGTTAATCTTTATTTTATGCGGGGGGCTTCGCCCCCCGAGCCCCCCTTTGTTTGCTCTTAATGGTCACAAGAAAACGCTAACCCAACTTATCTTAAATACTACGTTGATCTTTCTTTCATGCGGTGGGCTTCGCCCCCCGAGCCCCCCTTTGTTTGCTCTTAAAGGTCACAAGAAAACGCTAACCCAACTTATTCTAAATACTACGTTGATCTTTCTTTCATGCGGGGGCTTCGCCCCCGAGCCCCCTTTGTTTGCCCTTAAAGGTCACAAGAAAATGCTAACCCAATTTATTCTAAATACTACGTTGATCTTTCTTTCATGCGGGGGCTTCGCCCCCGAGCCCCCCTTTGTTTGCTCTTAAAGGTCACAAGAAAACGCTAACCCAACTTATTTTAAATACTACGTTAATCTTTATTTTATGCGGGGGCTTCGCCCCCGAGCCCCCTTTTGTTTGCTCTTAATGGTCACAAGAAAACGCTAACCCAACTTATCTTAAATACTACGTTGATCTTTCTTTCATGCGGTGGGCTTCGCCCCCGAGCCCCCCTTTGTTTGCTCTTAAAGCTCACAAGAAAACGCTAACCCAACTTATTCTAAATACTACGTTGATCTTTCTTTCATGCGGGGGCTTCGCCCCCCGAGCCCCCCTTTGTTTGCTCTGAAAGGTCACAAGAAAACGCTATCCCAACTTCTTTTAAATACTACGTTAATCTTTCTTTTATGCGGGGGGCTTCGCCCCCCGAGCCCCCCTTTGTTCGCTCTTAAAGGTCACAAGAAAACGCTAACCCAACTTATCATAAATACTACGTTGATCTTTCTTTCATGCGGGGGGCTTCGCCCCCCGAGCCCCCCTTTGTTTGCTCTGAAAGGTCACAAGAAAACGCTATCCCAACTTCTTTTAAATACTACGTTAATCTTTCTTTTATGCGGGGGCTTCGCCCCCGAGCCCCCTTTGTTCGCTCTTAAAGGTCACAAGAAAACGCTAACCCAACTTATCTTAAATACTACGTTGATCTTTCTTTCATGCGGGGGCTTCGCCCCCGAGCCCCCTTTGTTTGCTCTTAATGGTCACAAGAAAACGCTAACCCAACTTATCTTAAATACTACGTTGATCTTTCTTTCATGCGGTGGGCTTCGCCCCCGAGCCCCTTTGTTTGCTCTTAAAGCTCACAAGAAAACGCTAACCCAATGATCTTAAATACTACGTTGATCTTTCTTTCATGCGGGGGCTTCGCCCCCGAGCCCCCTTTGTTTGCTCTTAAAGGTCACAAGAAAACGCTAACCCAACTTATTCTAAATACTACGTTGATCTTTCTTTCATGCGGGGGGCTTCGCCCCCCGAGCCCCCCTTTGTTTGCCCTTAAAGGTCACAAGAAAATGCTAACCCAATTTATTCTAAATACTACGTTGATCTTTCTTTCATGCGGGGGGCTTCGCCCCCCGAGCCCCCCTTTGTTTGCTCTTAAAGGTCACAAGAAAACGCTAACCCAACTTATTTTAAATACTACGTTAATCTTTATTTTATGCGGGGGGCTTCGCCCCCCGAGCCCCCCTTTGTTTGCTCTTAATGGTCACAAGAAAACGCTAACCCAACTTATCTTAAATACTACGTTGATCTTTCTTTCATGCGGTGGGCTTCGCCCCCCGAGCCCCCCTTTGTTTGCTCTTAAAGCTCACAAGAAAACGCTAACCCAACTTATTCTAAATACTACGTTGATCTTTCTTTCATGCGGGGGCTTCGCCCCCGAGCCCCCCTTTGTTTGCTCTGAAAGGTCACAAGAAAACGCTATCCCAACTTCTTTTAAATACTACGTTAATCTTTCTTTTATGCGGGGGGCTTCGCCCCCGAGCCCCCTTTGTTCGCTCTTAAAGGTCACAAGAAAACGCTAACCCAACTTATCTTAAATACTACGTTGATCTTTCTTTCATGCGGGGGCTTCGCCCCCCGAGCCCCCCTTTGTTTGCTCTGAAAGGTCACAAGAAAACGCTATCCCAACTTCTTTTAAATACTACGTTAATCTTTCTTTTATGCGGGGGGCTTCGCCCCCCGAGCCCCCCTTTGTTCGCTCTTAAAGGTCACAAGAAAACGCTAACCCAACTTATCTTAAATACTACGTTGATCTTTCTTTCATGCGGGGGGCTTCGCCCCCCGAGCCCCCCTTTGTTTGCTCTGAAAGGTCACAAGAAAACGCCATCGCAACTTATTTTAAATACTACGTTAATCTTTCTTTTATGAGGGGCTTCGCCCCCGAGCCCCCTTTGTTTGCTCTTAAAGGTCACAAGAAAACGCTAACCCAACTTATCTTAAATACTACGTTGATCTTTCTTTCATGCGGGGGGCTTCGCCCCCCGAGCCCCCCTTTGTTTGCTCTGAAAGGTCACAAGAAAACGCTATACCTACTAATTCTAAATACTACGTTGATCTTTCTTTCATGCGGGGGCTTCGCCCCCCGAGCCCCCCTTTGTTTGCTCTTAAAGGTCACAAGAAAACGCTAACCCAATTTATTCTAAATACTACGTTGATCTTTCTTTCATGCGGGGGGCTTCGCCCCCCGAGCCCCCCTTTGTTTGCTCTTAAAGGTCACAAGAAAACGCTAACCCAACTTATTTTAAATACTACGTTAATCTTTCTTTTATGCGGGGGGCTTCGCCCCCGAGCCCCCCTTTGTTTGCCCTTAAAGGTCACAAGAAAATGCTAACCCAATTTATTCTAAATACTACGTTGATCTTTCTTTCATGCGGGGGCTTCGCCCCCCGAGCCCCCCTTTGTTTGCTCTTAAAGGTCACAAGAAAACGCTAACCCAACTTATTTTAAATACTACGTTAATCTTTATTTTATGCGGGGGCTTCGCCCCCCGAGCCCCCCTTTGTTTGCTCTTAATGGTCACAAGAAAACGCTAACCCAACTTATCTTAAATACTACGTTGATCTTTCTTTCATGCGGTGGGCTTCGCCCCCCGAGCCCCCCTTTGTTTGCTCTTAAAGCTCACAAGAAAACGCTAACCCAATGATCTTAAATACTACGTTGATCTTTCTTTCATGCGGGGGGCTTCGCCCCCCGAGCCCCCCTTTGTTTGCTCTTAAAGGTCACAAGAAAACGCTAACCCAACTTATTCTAAATACTACGTTGATCTTTCTTTCATGCGGGGGGCTTCGCCCCCCGAGCCCCCCTTTGTTTGCTCTGAAAGGTCACAAGAAAACGCTATCCCAACTTCTTTTAAATACTACGTAAATCTTTCTTTTATGCGGGGGGCTTCGCCCCCCGAGCCCCCTTTGTTCGCTCTTAAAGGTCACAAGAAAACGCTAACCCAACTTATCTTAAATACTACGTTGATCTTTCTTTCATGCGGGGGCTTCGCCCCCGAGCCCCCTTTGTTTGCTCTGAAAGGTCACAAGAAAACGCTATCCCAACTTCTTTTAAATACTACGTTAATCTTTCTTTTATGCGGGGGGCTTCGCCCCCCGAGCCCCCCTTTGTTCGCTCTTAAAGGTCACAAGAAAACGCTAACCCAACTTATCTTAAATACTACGTTGATCTTTCTTTCATGCGGGGGCTTCGCCCCCCGAGCCCCCCTTTGTTTGCTCTGAAAGGTCACAAGAAAACGCTATCGCAACTTATTTTAAATACTACGTTAATCTTTCTTTTATGAGGGGGGCTTCGCCCCCCGAGCCCCCCTTTGTTTGCTCTTAAAGGTCACAAGAAAACGCTAACCCAACTTATCTTAAATACTACGTTGATCTTTCTTTCATGCTGGGGGTATCGCCCCCCGAGCCCCCCTTTGTTTGCTCTGAAAGGTCACAAGAAAACGCTATACCTACTAATTCTAAATACTACGTTGATCTTTCTTTCATGCGGGGGGCTTCGCCCCCCGAGCCCCCCTTTGTTTGCTCTTAAAGGTCACAAGAAAACGCTAACCCAATTTATTCTAAATACTACGTTGATCTTTCTTTCATGCGGGGGGCTTCGCCCCCCGAGCCCCCCTTTGTTTGCTCTTAAAGGTCACAAGAAAACGCTAACCCAACTTATTTTAAATACTACGTTAATCTTTCTTTTATGCGGGGGCTTCGCCCCCGAGCCCCCTTTGTTTGCTCTTAAAGGTCACAAGAAAACGCTAACCCAACTTATTTTAAATACTACGTTAATCTTTATTTTATGCGGGGGGCTTCGCCCCCGAGCCCCCCTTTGTTTGCTCTTAATGGTCACAAGAAAACGCTAACCCAACTTATCTTAAATACTACGTTGATCTTTCTTTCATGCGGTGGGCTTCGCCCCCGAGCCCCCTTTGTTTGCTCTGAAAGGTCACAAGAAAACGCTATCATAACTTCTTTTAAATACTACGTTAATCTTTCTTTTATGCGGGGGCTTCGCCCCCCGAGCCCCCCTTTGTTCGCTCTTAAAGGTCACAAGAAAACGCTAACCCAACTTATCTTAAATACTACGTTGATCTTTCTTTCATGCGGGGGGCTTCGCCCCCCGAGCCCCCCTTTGTTTGCTCTGAAAGGTCACAAGAAAACGCTATCGCAACTTATTTTAAATACTACGTTAATCTTTCTTTTATGAGGGGCTTCGCCCCCGAGCCCCCCTTTGTTTGCTCTTAAAGGTCACAAGAAAACGCTAACCCAACTTATCTTAAATACTACGTTGATCTTTCTTTCATGCGGGGGCTTCGCCCCCGAGCCCCCTTTGTTTGCTCTGAAAGGTCACAAGAAAACGCTATACCTACTAATTCTAAATACTACGTTGATCTTTCTTTCATGCGGGGGCTTCGCCCCCGAGCCCCCTTTTCTTTGCTCTTATGGATCACAAGAAAACCTTAACCCAACTTATTTTAAATACAACGTTTATCTTTCTTTCTTGCGGGGGCTTCGCCCCCGAGCCCCCTTTGTTTGCTCTGAAAGGTCACAAGAAAACGCTAACCCAACTTTTTTTAAATACTACGTTGATCTTTCTTTCTTGCTTCCCCCCTCGAGCCCCCCCCCCCTTTTTCTGTTCTTACCTTCCGGCACCATCATCAGGCCTTGAAACCTAATAGTGGTCATAGTTCATTACAAGACTTTTCTAAGAAGCCCAAAAACAGCTATGATACGATGTTCCATCATGTAGTTCCAGTTCATATCTTCCGGCTCCATCATCAGACCTTGAAACCTAATCGTAGTCAAAGTTCATTACAAGACTTTTCTAAGAAGCCCAAAAACAGCTATGATACGATGTTCCATCATGTAGTTCCAGTTCATATCTTCCGGCTCCATCATCAGACCTTGAAACCTAATCGTAGTCAAAGTTCATTACAAGACTTTTCTAAGAAGCCCAAAAACAGCTATGACACGATGTTCCATCATGTAGTTCCAGCTCATATCTTCCGGCTCCATCATCAGACCTTGAAACCTAATTGTAGTCAAAGTTCATTACAAGACTTTCCTAAGAAGCCCAAAAACAGCTATGATACGATGTTCCATCATGTAGTTCCAGTTCATATCTTCCGGCTCCATCATCAGACCTTGAAACCTAATCGTAGTCAAAGTTCATTACAAGACTTTTCTAAGAAACCCAAAAACAGCTATGATACGATGTTCCATCATGTAGTTCCAGTTCATATCTTTCGGCTTCATCATCAGACCTTGAAACCTAATTGTAGTCAAAGTTCATTACAAGACTTTTCTAAGAAACCCAAAAACGGCTATGATACGATGTTCCATCATGTAGTTCCAGTTCATATCTTCCGACTCCATCATCAGATCAGCTCA
Organism: Leguminivora glycinivorella; assembly: GCF_023078275.1. Taxonomy (NCBI): domain Eukaryota; kingdom Metazoa; phylum Arthropoda; class Insecta; order Lepidoptera; family Tortricidae; genus Leguminivora; species Leguminivora glycinivorella. The sequence goes on from NC_062983.1 coordinate 3,072,480, forward strand.
ACAGTACCATATTATTGTATTGTCATCGGAACTACATATAGCTGCCAATTTTCATTACGCTACGATCCTTGGAAGATGGTTAAATTAGCCTCCGCAGATTCCATTACATACATAGTTACATACACGACGACCTAATAAAAGCGTGTTAAAAACCGTCCAAGAGCGTGTCGGGCCACGCTTAGTGTAGGGTTCCGTAGTTTTCCGTAATTTTCTCAAAAACTACAGAACTTATCAAGTTCAAAACAGTTTTTCTAGAAAGTCTTTATAAAGTTCTACTTTTGTTATTTTTTTCACATTTTTTAAACATATGGTTCAAAAGACACTTCTTTTTCCTTTAGAAGCGATTATTTTCGAAAATATTAAAATTATTAAAAAACGGTACAATATACCAAGAAGAAAGAAGAAGAAGAAGAAGAAGAAGAAGAAGAAGAAGAAGAAGAAGAAGAAGAAGAAGAAGAAGAAGAAGAAGAGAAAGAAGAAGAAGAAGAAGAAGAAAAAAGAAGAAGAAGAAGAAGAAGAAGAAGAAGAAGAAAGAAGAAAGAAAGAAGAAAGAAGAAGAAGAAGAAGAAGAAGAAGAAAGAAGAAGAAGAAGAAGAAGAAGAAAGAAGAAGAAGAAGAAGAAGAAGAAGAAGAAGAAGAAGAAGAAGAAAGAAGAAGAAGAAGAAGAAGAAGAAGAAGAAGAAAGAAGAAGAAGAAGAAGAGAAGAAGAAGAAGAAGAAGAAGAGATAGCTAATGAGATGTTCAGATGAGATGTTAACGAGGGACACCCGGTACAGTCAGCACAAAAGTAGTTTACCACATTTCGGAGATTCGAAAAGTAGTCGTAAACAACTTTCTTGGCTGACCTACACACACATACATTGTTTGTATGTATATCATAAATGTCAAAAACTTACGGTACAGTCTGTTTAACAAATACAGTATGGACGCTGAAGTTTAAGTTTATGTTATACAAAGGTACGTTTTTATTATTTACTTGCTTTCGCCCGTGGCTTCGCTCGCGTTAAGTTCGAAAATTGCGGAATACTCCATATAAATTCCCACAGAAAGAGAGATGTCACTCTCCACTCCTTCAACTACCTCCACTTAAAAAAATATGTCAATTCGTCACTCCGTTTTGCCGTGAAAGACGGACAAACAAACAGACACACCCATTTTCCCATTTACTTATATTATATAATGTTAGCACGGATTACACAAAGCGTGTGATACTCCAGCTGGGCCGCTAGAGGGCGTTATTTCCCGAATAATTTCATTAATTAGTTGAACTCCATTGATCAGGTTCCGTCTTGCGGAAATGTGGAGTTGCAGATTACTCTACGTAGATTCCGTTTATATTTTTGAAAGGGAAAGTAAAGGTTTTATTTATTTAAGAAACATCAACAGACAATTTTTTTATTTTATTATTATTATTTATTTATTATACTCAGAATTACAAAACATAACTTAAATACAATGCTCCACAAAACTACAATTAGTTTGACTGTGGAGTCGTTTCAGTCTCTTTTATACAGTTTTCTTATTAAATATAATTAAATATACAAATTAATATATATAACTTCTAAACATGTATCTATACTCAGTTTGAAGTAGGCAGGATCGCTTATTATAGAGTATCCAAGAGATGTTTTTTTAAGAGCCTTTTAAAAGTACTTTTTTTGGATTCCAGTACTATATCCCCGGGCAAAGAGTTCAAGAGATAAGGTATTCGTTTTTGAAGCGTTCTGTCGCCATAATAATTTGACACTCTGGGTACTACATATTTGCCCGCAGATATCGTCCTGGTGTTGTGGCTATGGTTGACTAGTTCAAGATGGTCCTGTCTGCCATGGTTTTTCAAGGCCAACATATATTTAAGTTTGGATGATATGGGTAGAATTTTACATATTTTAAATAATTGTTTGTAGTCTTTATTGCAACTGTTTTTAACTTTTTTACTGACTAGCAATTTTAAAAAACGGGTTTGTAAATTTTCTAGCTTATCTATATTAGTTTTAAAAGTGAGGCCATAGCAGTCAAGACCATAGCTGATAATAGAGTCTATTAGAGAATTGTATATACATTTTAGCGTTCGGATAGGAACTTTAAAACTTAGATGATAGAATTTACTTAATAGAATCCTAAGCTTACTACATATAAAGTCTACATGGCTCGTCCAGGAGAAGTGTTGATCTATTTTCATGCCAAGATACATAACACTTTTAACTGTTTCTATGGGCTGACAGTTGCAATTTACTAAGTTATTATTATTAATATGTAAGCAATGAAAACTGTGAGTGAAAATGGATGGAGTGACATTAGTAGGTACCAGGTAGGGAGAATGTATTATCATAAGTTTGGTCTTTTCAGCGTTCAGAACAATTCCATTATCATGTGACCACTTGACTACGGCATCAACATCCTCCTGAACCATCCGACATGTTTCATTAAGGTCGGTGCCGGAGCGCAGCGCGCACAGGTCGTCCGCGAACATATGCGGGGAACAGTGTCGCAGCACGCCGCACAGGCTGTTTACGTGCATCAGGTAGCATACGGGCCCGCAGCCCGAGCCCTGTGGCACGCCGCAGGAGACGGCCTGTTCGTCGCTCATGCCAGCGCCGACCTTCACGCGGAAGGATCGCGCCGTGAGGTAGTCACTGAACCACTGGTTCAATGGCCGCCCCACTCCGCACTCCTCCATGGCTCTTAAAAGTCTCGAGCGTATCGAATGCTTTTTTAAAATCAAAAAATATGGCTACTACAAATTTCTTCTCGGATAAGTAGGTATTTATTTCATTGGTAAATTCAGACAGAAGTGTATTAGTGCTCTTCTCTTTCTGAAATCCATGTTGACGACAATTTAACACCTGATTTTTTTGGAGGTAATTTCCTAGTTGGTTGACTATACATTTCTCTACAACTTTGTCTATGCTGGATAAAATAGATATGGGCCTACAATTTAAGTATGATTTTCGGTCACCTTTCTTATATACAGGTCGTACTATGGCTTCTTTAAGTTTTTCGGGAAATGTATGGTGCCTGACTGATAAGTTGATTATTTTTGCTAACAATCATACGACAATCAGACGACAATCATACGACAATCATACGACAATCATACGACAATCGTCATGAAATAAATTAAGTATTTCTAGTGAAATTTAATTTTTTGATGTTAATTAACGTCCCTTAAAATATCCCTGACGAATTTGGTAACACCCTATTATATACAGTATAATAGGATTAGATAATAGGGTTAACTGGAAGAGATCCCTATCAGGGATAAGTTCGCCTTTGTACTCCCTCCCTCTTTTTTCTTTTATATTTGATATCTTGTATATTTTATGTTGGCGCTGGTGGTAGGTACAATATAGTACATTACGATATTTACGATACAAGTGCGAAAAAAAGGAAGTTCGAAACGAGTGCCGATAAATTAAAATGCGACCGAAGGGAGTGTTTTAAATCGACACGAGCATCGAATTTACTTTTCGCACGTGTTTCTTTTCGCCTCCGAAGTTTCGACCTAATAATGAACCACTTCTCGCCCTAGTGTGTAAAAAAACACCTATGTCAGGTCGAAACTTCGGAGGGCCAGCTGTACCTACTGAAAAACGTCGTACGATACACGTGCGAAAAGGAAATTCGTAACTCGTGTCGATTTAAAACACTTCCTTTCGGTCGTGTTCTAATTTATCGCCATTCGTTTCAAACTTCCTTTTTTACGCACTAATATCGTAATTTACTATTACTTACTTACACCAACTTACATGTAAATTATCTGTGTTGCCAATGTATCGTATCAAACCAGTTGCGTTTACCGATCCAATTTTGCTAAGTAATGCGGTTGATGCAAGATTCCTGGAACTATAGATGCTAATCATTTGATGGGTTCATTATATGGAGTACATCTTAGAATGGGTACGTATTGAATACTCATCATCATCTAAATTAGGTCAGTGGGTGGGTATTATGTATTTATTTGGAGTAACAAGATACTTGCTCGAGTCCGATGTTTATCCATACCAAAGAGGATCGAGTATTATATAGAGTTACTGTCAAAGTAAAATGTGTAATCACAGGGCATAGACTGCCATCGCTCGACACAAGCTTAAAACTTTTGAACCTCAGTGTTGACAATTTAGCCCATATTGTTAGCTTGATATGTGTTAAAATGTCAAATTAGCGCCATCTAGCCGAGCGTTCCCCAAAGGTGTAACGCCATCTAGGCCACTGTACCTTTTCTCTAGGCCTTTGAGGTACGTTTTTTTCTTAGACTTTATCCGTCTATACGGAGTTACATATGTCTTTGTCCATACTAATATGATAAATGGGAAAGTGTGATTGTCTGTTTGTTTGTCCGTCTTTCACGGCAAAACGGAGCGACAAATTGTCGTGATTTTTAAGTGAAGATAGTTGAAGGGATGGAGAGTGACATAGGCTACTTTTTGTCTCTTTCTAACTCCCCACTTCCCTGAAATAGAGGGTGGAAGTTTGTATGGAGCATTCCGAAATTTTCGAATTTAGCACGAGCGAAGCCGCGGGCAAAAAAGCTAGTTTTATTATAAAGTATAGTTGTAGATCTACCACAGAATTAGATTTAGATAGAAGAAACGAGTTCATTTATTTGTATGGCGGCCGAGCGTGTCAGATTTTGTACTGAAGTTGTTACTTGCCTGTGATTTTAAATATGTCTCAGGCCCTTGAGTGTTGATAAGTTTTATGTTGTTGCAATTAAATATCATGTAACGAGGCATTTTTAATGTTTTTGTTGACTTCAACTTACAAAAATTGACGCCCGAAAGCTGCAAGCTGCGATTAAAGACGGACAACTCAGTGGATTTCACTGAGTTCATTTGACACGCTAAGTAGATACGTTTGCTTGATCTATGGTTTATATGACATCTGTGAGATCTACCCTAAGGGTAGAGTAACAAACAACCTACATGTTAACCCCCTTATTCATGAACGTAATCTAAAATTATCAAGCCGATAAAGTTCGTTTGTCCTTTTTCGACATATTGGTGTGACAGAAAAGGACAAACGAACTTTATCGGCTTGATATTTTTAGAGTACGTTTATGAATAAAGGGGTAAGGTGGATGTACTAGTGCTCGACGCGGTACTAGTACTCGTCACCCATGGTTTAAATAGCGATTAATAAGATAAGATTACCGTTACATTCATCGCAATTAGATTTATTAGATGAGAAATGTTTGTAGCCTTCACATTTCATACGCCATATTATAAAATATAGAAACTTTTTTCAATTAATGAATAATATATGTGATGACATTGTCATGAGCAATCAATCTCTCAATTTTGTTAGCGATTTGGTTAAGCTTTGCTCGTATTTGCTGACTTATTTAAAATACTTTCACGGTAAGTTGTGAACATATTCTATAATTGTGTTGTTGCTAGAATGTGCGGGAAGATATTTAAGTAATTAAATGTCGATTTCGTTCATTGTTACTGTGATAAACAAGCGTGTCATTTATTAGGACTGAAAACCGTCGCAAGTCTAAAACTCGACACGGCTGGCATTTATTGGGACTGTTACGTTATTTTCCAAGTCCCAATGTTTGTCGAGCCGTTTTTTCAGGATATCACGATTAAAGTAGCCAAAACGAATCGTTTACAGTTTCATATTATCAGCATATTTTTCTGTAAGTCACATTAACTTTACTGAAAAAAAACAAATTACATGCACATAGACAGTTTTTTGTATATCTTTTACGGTTTTATTGATATGTTTTCTCGTTAAATGTAGTGAAATCTGTATAATTTCTTTGGGTAGTGCTTGACATGTCATTTTTCACACAACATTTTCCTGGATCTGTTCTTCGTGATGCTTCCAGATACAGAGGTGGATTTAAACGACGAAGAAGTGGAGCCGGCAAAGTATTGCAGAACCTGTGGAATACAATTTTTATTTTTGGGAATCCCTATTTTAGTTCATTACATAATTTATTTTGCTCAAAATGCGGAGCCGACTTATTCTATTTTATTACATAAATGTAACACGTAAAAAGTAAATGTTATCAACAGAATACGTTTTTTTTATTAAATTATTTAATTTTGTAGTAAATTTTAACCCAAAACACTTGTTTTTTACTGTTTTTCCTGAATCATACTTAGATGTCATCTATTAGGACTGCCAGCAAAAGCACCTGTCAGTTATTCGGACAAGCGTATTGACTTACGTTTTATTTAATTTTGAGATTTTTTTATATTATCACTGTATGAAACTAATTGCATTTAATAAAGTTAAAGGTCACATCTCCCAAAAAAGATGGATATGTTTTGTATAGATGGGTAAATTATCGTAATATCACGAAACACATAAATATTTTCCCTTAACCTGCCGAGCAGTGGTACATCCACCTTAAGTCTATACTAACAAGTTCTATGGATTTTTAGTTGGTCCGAAACACAGATCAATACAACAAGATGGCCCTTACAGGGCGACTCGCGGTCACCAAGCATACGACAAATCAGGTTTATAAAAGTTTGAACGCGTGCGACACCGATCAGTAGCGCCCAAGTATACGACCCGCTAACAGTGTCCGTGTCCGCTCGGGAAAAAATCTTAAATAATCAATTTTGGTTGCAAACAATGGTCTCTTACAGCATAAAGTGGTGTGGCAAGTCTTCTAACACTTCTACATGTAAAAAAGATGGAACAACATTCCACAGTTAAGTCAAATTAATTATTTTGTTGAATATTGTTTATTGTCCGCGGAGTTCATTTATACTGGTCAATATGGTTGTGCTGAGCGGCGCCGAGGCGCGTCCATCCCTCTTTACCGAGTTAACAATGTGATATGCTATCCCTTTCACGTAAACGACTAGGCATGGGGGCCATGTTAGTTTATGTCTGTTGCGGGAACTTCGTACTGCCGTTCGTACCATGTGCTACCATTTTATGAAATATAAAAGAAAGCAGATTTGTAATAGTGAATAATTATCTAGAATCTGTAGAGTCTGTAGTGGTATTTAGTTCATTGATTAGTTTAGAATATTTAGTTGGTTATTTAACTTAGTAAACGTAAGTAAAAATGCACAGTTTAGTTATTAGTTACTAGAATGATTTTTATTGAGATGCTATCACAATTATCATCCTCCTTGCGTTATCCCGGCATCGGCATTCGCCACGGCTCATGGGAGCCTGGGGTCCGCTTTGGAAACTACTACCAAGATTTGGCGTAGGCACTAGTTTTATGAAAGCGACTGCCATCTGACCTTCCAACCCGAAGGGTAACTAGGCCTTATTATAATTTAATTATAATATTATAATTTGTTGCAAAACAAATTCACCACAGTACTGGTACCGGTACCATTGTCTATAATAGACATGTCCCATTCCCATCCCTACTGCTAATCATAAAGGCGCGCCATTATTTGAAACGACCAATGGCAGCACCGTGCGCGCCCGCCTCACCCCGCAAGGATTGGTGATTTGCGTCTCGAACAATATCGCTTGCATTTGGCTTCTAGTGGGGTGTTCTGTGGTCCGAAATAATCAATTTTTATTTTTGTTTTATTTCCTACCTTAGAAAAGAATAAAAAAAAATCCCATACCATTTTATAAAGGAAGTTCTCTCCAGAATATAACAATGCTAATGTGCCCCAATATGCGCGTACATCACAAAGCCAAATATACGAGCTTAACTCCTTATAAATTGTGACCCCGCAAATGACACCGCACAATAGGGCATTATGATAATCGATGTGCCACTTAGAACCTTATGAATATTTTACACCCCCCTTTACACCCCCTTTACCCCCCAATGAACTCATTTAGCGAAATGAACATGTTGCCTTTGAGCGCAAACGTCTTGAATTTCATTTTAAGATCACGCATTGCAAATGCTGGTAGGAATTTCGATTAAAGTCAGAACCTACTCACTTATATTTGATGGATACTTTTGCATGTTAAATTTTATCTTGTTATTTAATGCATGTTAGTTATAAGATGTAATGTTTTGAAAAGAAGTGGCCCGCCGAGTGTCTTGCCGGTCCCATAGTGGATACCCTCCTCCCAACTGAGGGGGGACTGAAATCTTCTCGAGGCTGAGGCGTAGGGTTAGAGCCGGCGTAGCTTTATTTGACGTGCATATGCGCATTGTAAGATCCCTACTTGAAAAATAATTATTTCATTTTCATATAAAATATAATTATAACTTTTGATATGTCTCCTATCTAGTCCCTACCGAGTTACAACATTTTGTTCAAGGCCATTCCCTTTACACTTTTCTAGTACTAAAAGTATTATTTGAAAACCGGTAAAAGTATCAAATTAAATATTACGACTTAATTTTTGCGATAAATTGACATAGGCTACTTTTTGTCTCTTTCTAACGCCAGCGAAGCCGTGGGCATACGTTAGTACCTACTTAATAAATATTATACAATTAACATTTCATATCAATATTAAAAAAATATATAGTGCGTGGAGATAATCATGCTAAATAATCGATTTGTACGCAATGCCAAGAACAACTACTTAACCCTTTACTGCATACTGCATAATGTGGCCGATATGAAGTTGAACTTTCGTAAAACTAGTTGTCAAAGCGGACCTTGCATTATTCCGACATTTGCCACGGCATGGCACGGCACGGCATAGGAACCTGGGGTTGACACCTAATCTAAAGCTAAAAAGCCATTCCATCACTTTATTTCCTTCTTTTTTTATTACCTATTCATTATTACTAGACTTTTTTGGCACCACAATTGAATTAGGCTAAGAGCCAGATAAGTTATGAGACTTATGAGCAATTGATATTCAATAGTACCCACAATTTATTGTTGATTAATATACAAAGTTGTAAATAATATATTCAATGGGAAGCCATTTTTCTTGACTTTATTTTTCTTTATATTAGGCTATTTAGGGAGTTGGGCAAACGTTTGCGGGACAATGCAAGGGTTGTATCCGACTAGCAGCGGAGAAATCAAACTACGGTTCATCTTATCTACAATATATTGTAAAAAAAATATACAGTGAAATAGGAAATATCTGTTCGCGAGAAAAATAAATATCGTCACTGGCCTTTTAGCTCCCGGGAAACACTATTCTAGTCTGAAAAAGAAATGTGTTGTAGGAATTTTAACATCAGTAACGCCCTATATGCACTACGTGCCGGTAGTCCACGTGAACTTGTAAAATCTAGCTATCAATTTTCAAGTGCCAACTACCGTACACTGTCGTACTTAACGTACCAAAAGCGGTGAGTAAGGCTGCCAGAGCTCAACGAGGGTGCGGTGTGCTGATGACGGGAGGACTTACGGAACTGACTTATTCCGTCTATTGTTCTTTGAGTCGTCAGCTTCTTTTTAAGAACTGTCAAAACGATTTGCTAATATGGAATTACTATGAAATACTGAGAAGTGACGTCGCGGTCAATTCATATAGGTACTTTATATCTTTCTCATTGACTTATTAAATAGAAATTATGTTTAAAGATAACTACTGTATTGTGGTGCTTTATTTCGTGCACTGCATAAAATATTTTATTTTAAGTGTAGGAAACCAGCCTATAGTAGGTAAAGTAGGTATTAAATGATTTGACTAAGAAAGCCAAATATTATGTAGGGTGCATTGGGGTAATTTCGAAGTACAGAAATGCTCGGATAATTTTGAAAGGGGAATCTTGATATGATAGATATAATGGAGATTTTTATGTGACTTTCGGAACTACCAGACTGTAATTATGATTTTTTTGCATTTAAATTATAATCATCCTACTTGTGCGTAATCCCGGCATTTGCCACGGCTCATGGGAGCCTGGGGTCCGCTTTAACTAATACCGAGATTTGGCGTAGGCACTAGTTTTACAAAAACGACTACCATACCTTCTAACCCGAAGGGTAACTGGGCCTTATTGGAATTAGTCCGATTTCCTCACGATGTTTTTCTCCACCGGAAAGCGACTGGCAAATATCAAATGACATTTCGCACATAAGTTCAGAAAAACTACCTACTACTACTATGTACTATGACTACTACTACTACTACTATGGGTACTATGACTGTCCAGAACTAGTCGACCTGTTCACTCGAAATTTAAACACGCGCACAAGAGGACACAACATAAAACTTGTAACAACAAAGCACAAAACAAATATCGGTAAAAACTTCATTACAAACAGAATAGTGCAAGCTTGGAACAAATTACCCTCTGAAGTTGTGAACTCTACCAGTGTTAATCAATTTAAAAATAGACTAGACAAACTATCTAAGTAGTGAAATCGTGCAAAGTGAACTATGATTTAGACGTACCAGCATCAGCTGCCTGTCTAAAACGAAATAATAATAATAATAATAATAAACTCATTGTATTGGTATATACTAGCCGGAGATCAAAAATCTCACGCTCTTACCACTAGGCCACCAGTAGGCCTAGCACATGAGATAGATGCCACGTCTTCTTCTAACTGTATTAATGACATAAGGACGGGTAGTCTATCTCGCGGCGACATACTCCCGCGGCCATCATGTGCTAGGCCTACAGTGCTATGTACAGCAAAATAACGGCTAGAATATGATAATTATATCATTATCCAAAATTTTATTATGTATTTCCTTACAATAAATAAAGATACCCAATAATTCCAAGGGACAAACGCATGAAAAGTCAATGGACGCGGCCCCTGCTATAAAATGTGCGAAATCTGTCGACAGTAAAAATTCGCTGAGCGGGCGTAATGCGATTTATCGCTCGCACTTAAGCCTCCGCCACACATAAAGCGTTTTGATAGCGTAGCGTTAGCGGAGCGCAATGATAGCAGTGCGCCGGACGAATGCAGCGCTGGCGTTCCGCTCGCAATCCGCGCTCGTTAGTTCCCGCCGGCGTCCGCTGGGCGCAACGCCAGCGTTCGTCCGGCGCACCGCTATCATTGCGCTCCGCTGAATTTGCGCGCGCCATTGCGCGCTCTGTAAACGCGCATGTGGCCCAGATTTTAGCCATAAAGCTCTGCTTTATAGTGAACGGACGCCCTAATTATAAGTTCTCTAGTTTTATAATTATAACGTACCAGTTCAGTATGAACCAAGGGTTCTTTAAGAACTGGTGCCGTAGCCGAATGGCATTTCTGCGACGCGAAATGAAAACGAAACGACGCGAAAGGTAGTCTGGCTCTGTAGGGCCAATACGCAAGAGCGATAGAGATAGATATCTACGAGCGTTTCGTTTCGTGAGCGTTTGTGCCATTCGGCTACGTACCCTGGAAGTATTTGTTTCGTAATTTGGAACTTTTTGTTACTCTGTTTTTTACTAGCCAAAGAAGTTTGTGGTGTTTTTTTACGCACCAGTCCGAGAAATGGTTACACGAGTTACGAATTTATTTTTCGCACGTGTGTCGTACGACGTTTTTCAGTACAGATGGCCCTCCGAAGTTTCGACCTGACATAATAATAAACCACTTCTCGCACTAGTGCGTAAAAACAGCACCATCTGTACTGACTGGAGACCATAGGGGCCGAGCGTGTCAGATTTTGTACTGAAGTTGTTACTTGCCTGTGATTTTAAATATGTCTCAGGCCTCTGAGTGTTCATAATTTTTGTGTTGTTGCAGTTAAATATCACATAACGAGGCATTGTTTATGTTTTTGTTGACTTCAATCTACAAAAATTGACGGCCGAAAGCTGCAAGTTGCGAATAAAGACGGATAATTGAGTGAGGATTTTACTGAGTTCATTAAATTTGACACGATAAGTAGATACGTTTGAAGCGCTGGTAGCCTAGCGGTAAGTACCTGCGACTTTCGTTCCGAAGGTCGCGGGTTCGAACCCCGGCTCGCACCAATGAGTTTTTCGGAATTTATGTGAGAAATGTCATTTGATATTTGCCTGTCATGCGATGTTTTCGGTGAAGGAAAACATCGTGTGGAACCTAACTAATTCCAATAAGGTCTAGTTTACCCTTCGGGTTGGAAGCTCAGTTTGCAGTCGCTTTCGTAAAAACTAGCCAAATCTTGGGATTAGTTGTCAGAGTGGACCCCAGGCTCCTATGAGCCGTGGCGAATGCCGGGATAACGCGAGGAGGATGATGATGTAGGTAGACACGTTTGCTTTATCTATGGTATAAGGACATCGGTGCTGGAGACGTATTAACTGGAGAATTTCCAATATCTTGTACTTTTAAACGAGCAATTCTTGTATATTTATTTATTTATTTATATATACCGACGATCTCGGAAACCGCTCTAACGATTTCGCTGAAATTTGTTATGTGGGGGTTTTCGGGGGTGAAAAATCAATCTAGCGTAGCCTTAGATCCCGGATCGATTTTCGAGTTTTCATGAGTTTTTCTTTCGCGTTAGTAAACGTAAAATATGGTCGTTAATTTCGCCGCGCGCGCATACATTCCGCTTAACTCAGTCGTACGAGGTCGGTCTAATGTACGCAGATAGATCGTAGGTGTCAGGGTTTCGAATCCCGGCCAGAAATTAAGTTTTTGTTTTTTGTCTTTTTTTTTGTTTTTGTATTTATAAGAGTTTTTTTTTTTCTAAAGACGTGATATATTAAAATAGAACCGAGCGAAGCGTCGCCCAGATATTATAATTTTATATGAGAAGGCTGTCCATTTTCGAACGGTCATATTTTTCGCTAGGGTCCTATAAATCAAGACATACTGCTTAGGTAAGGAATGAATGACGTCATCCGTGGTCGTCCATCAAACTAAAGATGGCGTCTTAAGGTGCCATTCAGATTCTAACTGCAATGGAGTTACTGTAGTATGAATTTCGATATATTTTTGCAGCCTACCTACTTACTTATTTTTGGAGCGCAAATCCTGTTTTACAGAAGATTAATAAACTAGCAATAAATAAATATTGGGGACACCTTACACAGATCAACCAAGACCCAAACTAAGCAGCTAAGGTGCTAAGCAACGATATACATACTTAAATAAATAAATACATACTTATATACATAGAAAATATCCATGACTCAGGAACAAATATCTGTGCTCATCACACAAATTTGCCCTTACCGGGATTCGAACCCAGGACCGCGGCTTAGGAGGCAGGGTCACTACCGACTGAGCCAGACCGGTCGTCAATATCAATGCCAGCAATATCAATGGTTTAATGCTGCTGTACGTAAACAAAAACAAAAAAACAAAGCCCTCCTACGTTTATATTTACAATACGTCTAGTAAACTGTCACGTTTGCAAAAGAGTCTTTAAAACTACTCTGACCCTGCACCTACTTAATCTTTCGGTTTAGCCCATGGTTGACTGGTAGAGAATGCCATCTGGCATTAAGTCCGCCATTTGTACTTGTTTATATTGTGCAATAAAGTTTAAATAATAATAATAAAACCAAGTTCGGCCTGGCCAGCCACATATGGGAAAGTGTGTGTGTCTGTTTGTTTGTCCGTCTTTCACGGCAAAACGGAGCGACGTATTGACCTGATTTTTTAAGTTGAGATAGGTGAAGGGATGGAGAGTGACATAGGTTACTTTTTGACTTTCTAACGCGAGCGAAGCCGCGGGCAAAAGCTAGTAATTCATATGCATGTCATCATCTGATGAGATCGCTGTCATCGAAACCGATGAGGAGGACTATTACATAATATATCGTTATGTTATAATTTTCAATCGTGGCAATGGCAAAGTATAAGAGTACTATCGTACAATATGACCTTTTCCGCTCCTCGCTGAATGTGCCGCCCACCCACTCTCGGTTACCTCACAGTCGCCGCCTGTCAAAAACGCGACCAGTCGACCTGTCATATCTCACTCATGCAACCATGGCACGCGTTCACCTACACAAGCGTAAGACCGTGTGCGTAGGAACGCGCCTCTTTCTTATATTTGATTGCCATTGTCCGAGGTGTGGCAATGGCATAAGTTTTTTCCGGATTCAGCAATGATAAGATACTAACCCCCTTATTCGTAAACGTACTCTAAAGTTATCAAGCCGATAAAGCTCGTTTGTCCTTTTCTATCACACCAATACGTCAGAAAGGGACAAACGAACTTTATCGGTAACTTTAGTGAACGTTTATGAATAAGGGGGTAAAGCTGCAGTAGCGATACGAGTCTAACCTTTAGGCATCTATTCGACATTGGCTTTATTTGATTTGTAGGAAAAAAGACGATAAAATATTGAATAAATTTACATAGGATATCTGGTCGTACTGATTACAAAGCTGAGGCCTGAGTGCTCGCTCATAATATGGGCCATAATATTATGGGCCATTTTTTTCAAAGTTGTCCCCCCCACTTTTTTTTGGATTTGGAAATTTTTATCTGTTTTCCACTCAGAATCGTGAGTTCTTCCAATCCTAATAGGAAAAAAAGTGTCCCAAGGTGTTTTCCCCATTCCGTTACCATTTTTTCATACATTTTGTATGGCGGTAACGGAATGGAAGGTTCGAAAACATTTATGGAAATCTTGGGGCATTTTTTTTCTCCTATCAGGACCGAAAGAGTTCTCGATTCTGAGTATGAATCGCGTAAAAAATACCCATGTTACAAAAAAATTGGGGTGGACAACTTTGAAAAAAATGGCCCGTATATTGGGCGTGCAGCGGGGTTATCACGCTTCCAATTTTATTACATATCAACATGTATCTGTCACTCTCACACCGACATACTTGCCAAAAAGTGACAGATGCTTATCCACGTGGATAAGTGATAAAATTGGAAGCATAATAGCCGGGCAGGGAGCGGAGCGTGCGACGTGCATATCAAACAATTGAAAATTGAAACATACTCGTACAAGTAGTGTCCTGAGTCGCCGATGCATATTATATTGTATGTACGCTCGCCAGTATACATATTTTATCTGTGTAATAATGTGACTAGATTGCACATCCTGCACTTTTCCAACCATTTTTATAGTGCCATAAAGCATTTTATGTCGAGAATCTTTCGATACGAATTTGCTCGGTGACTTGTAAACGTGTAATTTATATATTTTATATTGCAACAACAAAATTGTTAAGCTGAGTTTAGAACAGCAAGTTATTACTGCAAGTTTTGAGACGCGACTGTAGGTAAGAGTGAGTGGCAAATATCTGCATCTCTTTCTTGCATATACTTCTGTCTTACGGCAATAAGTTGCTGGTCTAAACTCAGCTTTAGGGAAGAGTCGGGAATTTAGCACAGTATATAAAAAGAGTACTACTATATAAGGGTCTCCACGGAAGACCAGCGTCAGGGTCCTCCAGGGTCCCTTGGCATGAAGCTGAGTGGAGACCTTTTCAGTTACGCTTTAATACAATAATATTTATTATGTTAGTGTTATTAGTTAAGTTTAAATTAAGCGTTTTTGAATAAAGTTATTATATTCTATTCTATTCTATACTATCGGACAGTATGGCCACTCCCGCTCTCGGTTACCTTACAGTTACCGCCTGTCACGCGACCTGTCATATCTCACTCATACAAGCATGGTACGCGTTCACCTACACGAGCTTAGACCGTGTGCGTAGGAACGCGCGCGCCTCTGTCATAATATTTGTTCTAATTTGTCCGAGATGTGGCTTTAGTGAGAGGTATTATTTTAGCCGACCTGTCTGGCCTAGGGGTAGGGAGTATCCTGTTTGCTAAGCCGCGGTCCTGAGTTCGGATCCCGGTGAGGGAATTTATTTCATTTATTTATACTACATTCAGCGCCAAGACAGGCATTGTTGACGTTGGGGTCAAAACCGCCAGGTTGAAGTGGGACTGGGCAGGCCATGTACGGCGTATGGATCCACAGCGGTAGGCTAAGTTAGCTACGAAGAGAGATAGCGGGATGACATGGACTCCTTTCTCAACAAGTGGACGGACGCTGCACTTAATCGGGAGGATTGGAAATCTAGGGGGGAGGCCTTTGCCCAGCAGTGGGACACTCTATAGACTACTAAAAAAAATTTTAGGCTTAAAACTAGATGGCGCTGTTTCGCAGCCTGGAAGTGGTCTAAATCATATTTTCCCCAAATATATAAGGTCCTAATTTATTAGTTGCAGATATTTTAACACATGATACTTTACATTAAAATAATTAACTTTAAATATAAATTAAGAAATCTTTTCATGTAACTTTTTTGATTTCATTTTCCTAACAAAAAAATTAATTATAATTTCGTCTAAAAAAAATCATCATGTGCATTATCACATGTCACAATAACACTGTCTGTCATGTCAACAATTGTTTGTTGTAAATGTCGTAAAGGTTCGGCGGGAAAACTGCACATGTCATTGAAGTGGCCAGTTACAGTTAAGTGGTACGTAAAAGAGGTACTAGAATCTGTTCAATGAGTTTTCATTTAATAATCACATAAACAGGGTGTTTTTACGTAGCAAATTTGTTTTTCCGTTTTCTCCAAAAAAACATCGTAAAAGCTATAATGTTTCACGGTTTAATATACTCCAGAGACCGAGTACTATCAGCTGTAAAAATATCTGCATCTAATAAATTAGGACCTTATATAAATACGATCATGTATGTGTAACGTTATGAGAGCGAGAGATGCGAAAGTGGTTTGTCAGGATCATAGCAAATGGAAATCTAAGGTCTCTATCTATTCCTCTGGGAACCAGGCGTCGCGTATAATGTATGCATGTTAACATTATCATAAAGTTCGAATCAGGCCGGCCCTCATAACACCGTATTTCTAAGATTCTAACCCCTACTCGATTTCATGTAGATTCATGGTAATCTTATTCCTCATAAAGCGCGAAAAGCGAGACCGAAGTTATTTTGTGCAATTTAGGGCAGAACTCACGAGAGGGTTCCCTAAATATTTGACTGGTACGCAGCATAAAAAGGCGCTGGTAGCCTAGCGGTAAGTGCGATTGCTTTCGATCCTGAGGTCCCGGGTTCGAACCCCGGCTCGCACCAATGAGTTTTTCGGAACTTATCTGCGAAATGTATAATGAAAATATCTATAAAAATGAGAGAAACAGCAAATTTTTTTTCGTGATTTCAGCACGGGTCTCATAACCAAAGTTGTTGATTATGGCCTCAAAAGTCAAAAGTACTCACTATGCAAAGTTTGAATGGTCCTTTTAATTTCACCCTGTGTGTGTACATATTTGATCGTCAGCGCTGGTGGTGGTAAGAGTGTGCGACTTTCGATCCGGAGGTCGCGGGTTTGAACCCCGGCTCGTACCAATGAGTTTTTCGAAACTTATGTGCGAAATGTCATTTAATATTTGCCAGTCGCTTTTCGGTGAAGGAAAACATCGTGAGGAAACCGGACTAATTCCAATAAGGCCTAGTTACCCTTCGGGTTGGAAGGTCAGATGGCGGTCGCTTTCGTAAAACTAGTGCCTACGCCAAATCTTGGGATTAGTTGTTAAAGCGGACCTCAGGCTCCCATGAGCCGTGGCAAATGCCGGGATAACGCAAGGAGGATGATGATAATGTCCGAGGTGTGGCGCTAGCTACATTGGCGCTTTCATTTCCATTCTACAATAGTATTCTCAAGGCGAATGTTTCTTAGTAATTCAGTTCCAGATCAGAATCTTTTTCTGCGGAACAATCGTCTTGAAAATAGGAAGCTCGAGAACTATTTTAGAGAAATGCAACGTTGCGGAAAAGGCACCGTGCTGAAAGAAACGGCTTGGCATAAATATTTGTTACGTAACGTAGATATATCCCAGAATATACACGGCGGTCACGACCGTTGCGAAAGACTGTAACCACGCAGTTCTGAGGACAAGAGAAAGAAAAATACTTATATTATATAACTAGCTTTATTAATAGTGTGTGAACCTGCCTGAAATAGTATTTTTCCCCTCACTAGCTCGGAAACACGTGTTTTGTCCTTTAATACCAGTGAGTAAAAACGCATTTTATCCACTAGTGAGTAAAGTAATTTGACCTTGAATAAAGTCAAATTAACTGCTTTAAAATTGATAAAAGTAGTTGAATCTATAGTAATAAAGATGATTTACCACCTGTGAAACTACTGGAAGCAGTGATAAACGCAGTTTTTGCGTTGTAGTTTCCTCGTTATAGTGAGGGGAAAAGTTTTGTGTTACACTCGGGTGCAAATGTATTTTACTTCTCGTGTGTTAAAAAACTCGCAAGTTCAGGATTCTATTCTCGAACCACTCGCTTCGCTCGTGGTTCAACTATAGAATCCTTTCACTTGCTCGTTTTTCAATTCCACACTCTGCGTTAAAATACAACTTTGCCCCCTTGTATAACAAATAACTATTATACAATCGTGATATAATACAAAGCTTTTCAGTCGAGTACCATGTTTAGGCCACGAAGCTTTCTGAGTGCATGGCCTTATAGTACGGTACGAGAGTAAAAAGCTTAGTTATATCACTATCGTATACAATACTTTTTCTACGAGTCATCATCTTCATCATCAATGGACGGAAATATCATCATTCATGCAAGTTAAAATTAATGTTAATAGCGTCGTTCACCGTTGTATCAACATCTCGAATTACCTAGCAACCAATTGTTTGTAATAACCGTCTCTGATTGGCCGATAACGCGACAAATAAAAAAATAATGTATTTCAGATGCAGAAAAATTTGCCAGGTATCGCAAATTAGTATAGAAATTGTATGATGTTCTATTTTTGAAATTATTACAGTTAACTTAAAGTCAACTATAATGAGATTAATGAGATTACATATATTATTATAGTTGAGTCGGAACTGCCATAGAGTATCCAACACTGAAAAGCTTGTTCGGGTTGTTAGGGTTCATTTTGGAGTGAAGGTGTTAGAAGAAATTAAAACAGGTCCATACGCTTATGACTATTTATTGCAACTAAAAATGCAGCGGCGGGTCGGCTCATCATCGGTACATACATCGATACAGATATGTATAGGTGCGTATAGATAATTAAATTTTAACTAAACATACCGCCCACCAAAAACAACAGTTTTTAAACTAAGCCTCAAAATGAGCGAAGAAAAAACATTAGTTAACTTAAAACCAAGAAAAAAACATCGTAAACTTTAACCACTTAAATGAACTACATAAATGTCTAAACTTTGATTAAGGTTACGTAAAGGCCTTAAGTTAGCAAAATATAACAGTTATATAAACAACATTAGCTTGTCGTTATCAAAAAAACTTTAGGTAAGTTTTTACTCATTAGATACAGTAACAATTTTTAACCTATATCTATCTCAGCTTATCTTAACAAACAATATGTGTAGGTACATTTTTGTCCCTGATGGCACAATATAAATCTATGGCCGAGCCTTAGAAAATATTATTATATTTTACGAACAAGTTAGCTTGATGCTAATTACGTGCTAATAACTAGTCAAGCTAGGTACCTACAAATGTCTACATACTTAATAAATGTGAAAGAAGTAAACAAAAATCCCATCACCCAGCTACTCGGTTGCATTCTTATTATATGTTAGCTAGCTACTTTGAATCTTATATTCATACAAATAGAATATCATAGTCTGCGATGCTTACAGTTCCGAATTAGTTCGTTTTGCTTCTACATAATGCAAACTGAGCAAATAATATACTGACATAATATACCTAACTCCGAAATTAATGAAATATTGCTTTCTGTTTTGTAATTTTACATTGTGTCGTAAGTGTAAGTTTATATCCACATTTTATACAGTACTTAAAACTATAACATACTTAACATTATTTTTCTTATCCAAACCACAACTTGTTTGCTAATTTAATATAACATGATTCAACATTAATGGACTGTATGGATTTGTTTAGATACTAAATGCAAACTAGTGTTAGCCAAAAATAATAACCTTTTAGTAGGTAAACAATGTTTTATGGTTAGGTAAGTACGAACATAGAAACTTGTTATCATCTTAAGCATTTTTACAAACTGTTTAATGCACACACTCGAGAATTAAATCTTACACTAACATAATAAGATCTATATTTGATCGACATCTGGTGTTGGCAAAATAATATGAAGTGGTTTATTTCTTAAATGAGTAACTATTAAAATCACAAATTACAAGTTACGTCTATCTATAGGTGAGTATGCACATGTATTGAGGTACACAGCAGAAAAAAGTTTTTGTAATTATTATTTTATTTATACTACAGATTATACCTAACTTTCATATTCATTTGGAAGATTAGAGGTTTTACCTAATAAATAGGTATTTGGGTATTTTTAAACTTACTTTATCTAACTGACAGCCCACCCTCTTGTACCTACCTACCAAGAATGGTAGAACATAGTACCTACGTTTAGCACGCGTGCGATTTATAAGTGAAAGGCTGGTAAGCGGACACAGTAGTCTATCATTTTAGCGAGTCCACTAATTGTCGGGGTGCTTTGGTAAGAGTACCAACTTTGACAAGGGCCTTTTTAGAAGGTTGTTTCCTTTACACTGCACCGTGACAACTCGCACCAGCTGATCAGATCCTGGATGTAAGGCTGTTATCTTTCCTAGCAGCCATTTTGCAGGCGGCATGTCATCCTCTTTAATTACAACGATATCTCCAACAGTTGGGGGGTTAACTGTGTCTTGCCACTTGATCGTTGTTGTAAGGTGTTTAGGTATTCTGACTTCCATCTTTTCCAAAAATCTTGTGTCTGTTTTTGTATAAGCTGCCACCTGGTTAGCATGTTCACATTTTTGTTTTCATAATTTATATCGGGTACACTAGTTATTGGTTCTCCAATCAAAAAATGACCAGGGGTAAGTGGATTCAAAGTATCCAACGTTTCATCTAAATGTGACATTGGCCTTGAATTGCAGCAAGACTCTATTTGAGCCAACAGAGTGGCAATCTCTTCGTAGGTCAGCTTTGTTGTTCCATTTATACGGTTTAAGTGTCTTTTCACCGAACGTACCCCTGATTCCCAAAGTCCACCGAAATTTGAAGCCTTGGGGGGATTAAAGTGCCAGGTCGTGCCATCATTAGCTAATAGTTCCGCTATTTCCTTAGTCACATTCGAGGTGCTCTTTGTAAAGATCTCCCTTAACTCCTTATTGGCCTTTACAAAATTAGTCCCGTTGTCGCTCCAAAGATGTAAACAGCGGCCTCTTCTGGCAACAAATCTACGAAAAGCTGCAATGAAACCTTGCGCTGTGAGGTCCGTTACAGCCTCCAAATGTATTGCTCGGGTTGACATGCAGATAAAAAGGCAAATATATCCCTTTGTCGACGTGTGACCTCGACCCTTCGAAGTCCTCAACTGTACAGGTCCTGCGTAGTCTACTCCACTGTTCAGGAACGGACGATGAGGAGTGACTCTCGGGGCTGGCAACTGTCCCATCAGTTGCTGTCGAGTTTTAGCCTTTTCTATTATGCATGTCCTACAATTGTGCGTCACTTTTCTGACAGCTGCCTTTAGACTGATGATCCAATATTTGCTTCGTATGTAAGTCATCATGGCTAGTATGTCTCCGTGCAACGTTCTAACGTGAGCTTCTTTTATCAACAGGGTTGTGACATGCTGTTTACTGGGAATGATGATGGGGTGCTTTTCTTCTTCTGTTATGGAAGAATTGTTGAGGCGACCACCGACCCTCAATAAACCATGCTGATCTAAGTACGGAGTCAGTGTGATTAAAGAACTCTTTGGCTTAAGTTTTCCAGTTTTCTTCAGAGACTTGATTTCATCTTCATATATTAAATATTGGTAGTATCGTATACATCTTATTTCTATTTCTTCCATTTCAGCTACTGTCATATAATCTTCTCTACCTTTCTTGTCTTTCCAATTTATAAATCTTCTGCACTGAGCTAGCACTCTCTTCAACCTTGTCATGGATGAGAACCTTTCCCATATAGGAGTATCACCTAGGTTAATATGGAACGTCTTCTTCATTTCTAAACTTGTTGGCAGAATGTCAACTCTAGTGAACTCAACATTTTTTTCTTTTAGCCACTCTGGTCCAGTCCACCATAGTCCATTATCTATTATCTCTTCTGCTCTAATTCCCCTAGACGCAAGATCGGCAGGGTTGTCTCTTGACTGAACATGTCTCCATCGGTTGTTGTCAATTATTCGTATGATTTCTGAGACTCGGTTGCCCACGAAAACTTGCCATCGATTTGGCTGAGACTGTAACCACGCTAGAACTACCATCGAGTCTGTCCAGGCAAAAATCTTCTCCATTGGTATCTTCAGCAAACTTGACAGCTCATGTAGTAGCTTCGCAAGCAAGACGGCGGCGCACAATTCTAATTTCGGGATACTCAACTGTTTCAGTGGCGCCACCTTCGTTTTTGCTGACACCATTGTAATGTGCACTTCATCATCATCATCTACGACTCGTACATAAGCTACTGCAGCGTAGGCCACGGATGACGCATCAGCGAAGCCATGAAGTTGTATATCCTTGCAGAGTGATGTGATGTTCATCCATCGTGGGATTCCGATCATTTGCAGTTTGTTCAGCTCATCTCGGTAAGTAAGCCATTCGTTTACTAATTCGGCAGGTAGTTCTTCATCCCATCCATGATTGCAAAGCCATAATTTCTGTATCATGACCTTAGCCGTTATGACTACTGGAGCCAGCCATCCTAAGGGATCGAAGAGCCTCGCTACATCTGACAAAACTAACCTTTTTGTTACAGGGTGCCTGAGTTCCGGTAAGTTGACAGTAATTTTAAAGATGTCTTCGTTCCTGTCCCAGGTAAGTCCAAGTATTTTTATTACCTTATCTAGCTTTATTTCCAGACTGTTGACTATTTCTTTACTATCACTACCTTCCTGTAAGTACTTTAACAGATCGTCAGAGTTGCTTGACCACTTTTGCATGCTAAATCCACCTGCCTTTAGTATCTTATTAACTTCATTGCATATTGTCTTCATTTCAGATAAATCTTCATGGCCAGTCATCAAGTCGTCCATGTAGAAGGAGTCTTTCACCACTGCTGCACCTCGTGGATACATGTTAGATTCATCATCAGCAAGTTGAAATAGCGTCCGTACTGCTAACCAGGGTGCCGCGGCAGTTCCAAAAGTGACTGTTAGTAACTGATAACTTTCTAAGATGCCAGAAGCTTCATCTCGCCACACTATCCGCTGTAAATCGGTATGGTTGTCTGTCATTTTAACTTGTCGATACATCTTGACTATATCACCTACCACACAGATTTTGTGACATCTCCAGCGAATGATAAGGCTGCGTAGGTCAGGTTGCATGGTATGCCCTATGTGCATACTGTCATTTAAGGATCGACCATTGGAGCCTTTTGATGAGGCATCGTATACTACACGTACCTTTGTAGTATCCTTGTCCTCGCGAATAACAGGGTGGTGTGCTAGGTAGATAGCTGCTTTTTCATCTTCTGAATCTCTTTCCACTTTCTTCATGTGGCTGTACGGAGGACGTTGGGAAGGATGTGAATCAAACAAACATTAGGCTCTAACTGAACTGTATTGGGTACAAGGCATGGTTATATAGAGTACATAAGGTTGAGTATACAATGAATATATGTCTTACCACTACACCTCCCATGGGGAAGGGAAAAAAAAAAGAAATACAATTCCTTTTTTTTTTTATACGAGTCTTAGATTTAATTACTTAATTACCTAGTAAAGTTATTTTGACATTAATGTATTCTTTCTTAGTTACAATTGGTCACGGTACATTTTTGTACGATTTTTGTGTATGACATCAAGTCTTCCATCTTTCGTTATTTGAACATTAGGAGAGATATCTTTTACTACTTTAAATGGTCCGGAATACAGCGCATCCAATTTTGTCCCTGTTTCATTTTTTACTAGTACTAAATCACCTGTTTTATATGTTATAGGATTTACATATGAATCATACTTTGTCTTTCTTATATTCTTACTTAAAAGTAAATTTTCTCGTGCTTCGCTTTGTGACAATTGCAAACGGTATTTTAATTCGCAGGGATAATTGTCAAAATTGTAAAGGGGCTCAACGTTTGATGTAATGTTACTAGGAAGTGAGCATATTTTTCCAAAAACTAATTCGTAAGGGGTAAACTTCGTTTCAGAGTGTACTGCCGTATTATAGGCAAAACACCAGAAGGGCAGCCACTGGCTCCAAGTTTCTGGGTGATTTTCGGTTTGTATCCGGAGAAAAGACTTCAAATGTTTATGTGTTACCTCAAGTGCGCCAATTGACTGGTGGTGGTATGCTGTCGAGGACAACTTCTTAATCTCTAGCAACTTACATGTTTCTTGGAATATAGTCGACATGAATTCTTGACCTCTGTCTGTGGCTATTTCCTTTGGTACACCGTATCTAAGAATAAAATTACAAACTAGGGCTTTTGCAACTTCTGTCGCCTGTTTTGTGTATAATGGAATTGCCTCAATATATTTCGTCAGTTCACATTGCAGTGTTAGTATGTATGAGTACCTATTATCGTCTGTTTCTAACGGTCCCACTAAATCGAGGTAAACCTTTTGAAAAGATGTTTCAGCTGTAGTAGTCAGTGACATAGGTTCTTTTACTGGCAAGGAATACTTATTACGTTGGCATTGATCGCATTTTGCTACGAATTTTTTTACGTCGTTATCAATGCCGGGCCAGTAGTAATATTTTTTGATCTTATTAATCATTCTCTTTACACCCGCGTGTCCACTGCTGGGCAAAAGGTGGAAGTCATTGATAATGACACGTTGGTCATCTTTATCAAATACCTTTGTTACATTATTTAGAACACATAGCCTAAGCCCTGAATTATGTTCAGTTTTGGTCATTTCCTCTGCCAGTTTTTTAATAAAAATATCGTTGTCATTATTTTTAACTATACACAATTGACTTATGTTTTCTTTCATACACATTTCATTTAATTCCTTCACAAACTCCGCTCGCGTTATTAGCGGTAATGAGTTGTAGTGCTTTATGTAAATGGTTTGTTTATGGCGAACATAACATAATGTTTTACTTTCATTGGTAATTATACCTTTTTTCCTCATATTTTCTATGCCTATAGCGTCACTGAAAACTAACTCTACCGATTGTTTTGGCTTAAAATGAGTACTTACTACTTTTTGATTCGTGCTATCAGATCTAACATTAGCGTGCACTATATCTGACGGTGGACACATATTTGCCAACTTACGTGCCTGTGCCCTTGTCATGACGTGAATGTCATGAAATTCTTTTAATTGTTCGGATGTTACAGTAATACGAGACAACGCGTCCGCAGCCGCATTATTTGTGCCCTTTACATATTCAACTTCGAAGTCATATTCTTCTAAAACCATTCTGAATTTCATCAATCTACTAGATGGGTCTCTTAGATTAAACAGATAGATTAACGGTTTATGGTCTGTTTTTATTTTGAAAGCTCGTCCGTACAAATATGGACGGAAGTGTTTGATTGCCCATACTATAGCCAAAAGCTCTTTTTCTATAACCGGATAATTTTTTTCTGCTGGATTTAAAGTCCTACTTGCAAAAGCTACTGGTCGTCCATTTTTGTTCGACAATATAGCACCGATCGCTTTATTAGACGCATCGGTTTGCACTATAAACTGATTTTCTTCTGTTAAATTTGGATAATCAAGAACTGGTGGAGTTACTATATGTTCTTTCAATGAATCAAATGATTTCTGGCAATCGTTATCCCAAATAAATGGTGTATTTTTCTTACACAAAGCATTCAAAGGCTGCGCTATGGCTGCAAAATTATAAACAAATTTCCTGTAGTAGTTAGTGAAAGCTACAAATCTCTTAACCTCTTCTGTATTTTGTGGGCGCGGATAATTTTTCACCACATTTATTTTTTCTGGATCTGGTAATATTCCTTCGTTTGAAATGACGTGACCTAAGTAAAGTATTTTCTTTTTTAGAAAATCGCATTTTACTGGATTCAATTTTAATTTAACCTCCCGCAATCTTTCGAATACACTCTGCAAATTTTTGTTATGACTTTCTAAATTTCTACCAAATATAATTAAGTCATCGAGGTAAATTAAGCATTTTTCATAATTTAGTCCAGCTAAGGCGATATTCATCATACGCGAGAAGGAACTGGGGCTCGATTTTAATCCTTGTGGCATACGAGTCATTTGATATTCCCCTGAGGCGAATGCTGTTAACTTTCTACTATTTTTCTCAAGATCAACATTGTAGTAACCCTGATATAAATCTAAATGGGTGAAATATATGCTTCCAGATAATGATTCCAAGATTTCAGTAATATTCGGCAGTGGAAATTTGTCATCTTCAATAGTATTATTCAGTTTTCTATAGTCTACTACTAGACGCCACTGTTTTTTGCCGTTTTCGTCCAACTTCTTAGGGACTAATAATATTGGGCTAGACCATTCGCTTTTACTGGGTTCTATTATACCTTCTTCAAGCATTTTATCTAATTGACGCCTAACTTGCCCTTTGAGAAAATGGTAACCTATAAGGCTTTGTGAATATTGGCTGGGTATTTGGTTTCAAAGTAATGGAGTGTTGATATATGTCTGTGGTAGTTAGAGAGTCTCCAGGTAAATGGAAAATATCCGCATATTTTGCACATATACTCTCGATTGTCAATTGTTCTTCTTTATTGAGGTGGCTTAGCTTTAGTTTTTCAAATAAATGTTTAACTCTATCAGCATTTTTTGTTACGTTACCAAAAGCGCATAAATCGTAGCCATTAAGGTTATGAATCGTGGGTGTTATGCTTTCCAATGATAAATCAGTGTCAGTAACATTTAATATTCTTATCGGTATCACTCCATTGACGGGTGTCGCAATTGAATTTGCTACGTATATGCCTTCTTGTATTGTGTCTGAACAAACTACACAATCCTCGTTAAATTCTGTTTCTACATAGTGTACTGATTCGCACCTTTTGGGAATATTTATTGCTGTATTACAGACTGTCGTTATAGGTATAGAAATAAATGTTTCAGCATTTATTTTTAATCTTAATTTATTATATTCGAAATCTATATTAGCTTTATACTTCCTTAAAAAGTCGCGACCTAATATGCCGTCCGATTCCACCGGCAATGTTCTGAATACGTGGAACTTATGTTGCACATCCCTGTCTCCCAATTTGAGAGTAAGGTAGACATATCCTATCGTTCCTGCCCTTCCACCGACTCCATTTATGACTATGCTCTCAGTGTGGATTGGAATTTTGTGTTTAGCTACATGTCTATATTTGATAGCAGACAACGATGCCCCAGAATCTGCTAGATAGGATACTGACGAAAGGTGTACGTAACAGTCGCTGTCAGTGGCTAAAATTGTATGTTCTGGTTTAGTCACGAAAAAACTGATTTGGGACTTCCGGTACGAGGTTTGCATCGTCTGAGTTATCATCCACCGGTTCGGTCATAATGTTAAGATCATGTTGAGGACGCGTTCCTTGATAGCGTTGGGTATACGTACCTCTGTTTGGGCGGGTCTGCAGATTCTGAGCTCGTGACGTAGATGGCTGTGGCTGTCGTCGCCATTCGCGACTTTGATTCGAATATTCGTAGCTGCGGCCTCTGGAACCGGAGGCAACCCTGTGGCCGCCCCCCCGGAATCCCCTGTATCCGTTCCTATTACCTCTGTCTGAATAGAAATAGGTATTTTTATACATACCCATTATTTCTCCCGATGTGACAGTTGTGCCCATTTCTTCGTCCTGAGCGCCTTGAATCGCATCCTTGAGGGAGGTATAATTCCTTGCTGAAATTATTGTGCTTAATCTACGGTTCCGTAAGCCGTCGGCAAATTGTTTGATTGCATATTTCTCATTAATTGGTTTCAAAATATCGTAACAAGTCGTGTTCCCATCGGCTTGCGTAACCGTAAGGTCAACAAATAAGTTTGTCAACTCCTTCCCGTAGTCTAAAACCGATAAATCATTTTGTCTAATTTTTTGCATCCTACTCTGGATAGCCGTGGCTGCCTTTTTTGGCAATAATTCTGCCCTCATGTCCAAAATCAAAGTTTGTACGGTGTCATATTTAGTCTTCATTTTAAGTTTGGCAGCCTGCGACAATCTACTCTTTAAAACGAAGTTTATTAAATTTTTCTTACACCCAGAGTCAGTGAGAATTGAATCATAATATTCAATATTATCTATTAATTGCTTAGTAGCATTTTCTTCATCTGTCATGCATGGCAGAAGGCTCAAGGCCGTCTTTAAATCGAATGTCGACATGGTTATACTATTTATCTCGCTGGCTCCGTTCACTGGAATATCCTTACATAAATTTACTATCTCGTCATATAATGATATTATTTTCTCGTTAAATTTCTCCAAAACGGGTAAATCTTTCCCGCTTATAATCCCTGAAGTAATTTGAGCGTCAATATCTAATAAACTCGTAGTATATCGCTCATATATCGCGTGCGCTTCGTTACTTTTTTTTTGTAAGATTTGACCTGTCCTTCTGGATGGGCCTATTTTAATTAGGTACGTCCTTACGTCCCTCAACTCATTAAACAGTAATTCTAAGATACTTGCCATAAATATATGATCGATATAATACTAATCAATCGAACGTCTTTAATTGAAAGAAATTTAACATTACAGTGCTATATATTCCCATCGGGGTGAGTTATAAGTAACTTTCTAATCTACTTACAGTTTCTATGTTGCACTTTCATATTTACCATTTAGCACTATCACTTCACTTTATGAAAATGGAATGCAATTAAGTTCACTTAACTCCCGGATCAAATTAAAGTTCATCAAACGTTGAGCACTCAATGAATCATTCGGTGACCATTTACGGACGCGCGGCAAACATCGGGCACGAGTGGTGTCGTATGGCGGCGGTGGCGCGTGCACTGTACCTACTTTCGTAATTGCAAGTTCAATGCTCCATCCCTATCAAAAGATGTAGACTTGTAAAATGTTTCAAATTTGAAATTTAGATTCCAACATTCTTATTCACTTCTTAGAATCACATTAATCACCGTATTATACCCTGGCACTCTTGGATATAGTTTTGGCTGAACGCCGTCACTGCCTGCGGGTCCGCTGGTGCACGGCGAAATACTGATCTCCGTAAGGTATTGCGATGAATTTCTCGCGTTATCCATCCCACGTGGCACTTCCGATACAGCTTGATAATGG
This sequence comes from Leguminivora glycinivorella, assembly GCF_023078275.1. Lineage (NCBI taxonomy): Eukaryota > Metazoa > Arthropoda > Insecta > Lepidoptera > Tortricidae > Leguminivora > Leguminivora glycinivorella. The sequence goes on from NC_062983.1 coordinate 3,101,401, forward strand.
AGTAGAGTAGACCCAAAATTATGGATAACACTATTATAGACAACAATATGTTAGTTGTTGTAATGTGAAATTTAAGTTCTTCAACGGAAGCGTTGTTATTGCCTCCCGCGGCGTTCTGCACCACTATTGTTTCTTCGGACTTGGATTGCTGCTTTCCCATTTTGCTGGTATATTTATCGAATGCACACACACGTCTGTCACTTTAAGATCACAAAACTGAATTTGAATCATCGTTACTTCGTAAGTGATCTATGTATCCGCCTATAGATAGAGAACGGTCTCATATCCGTATTAGGCACGACGCGTGGATCCGAGAGGGTCGACAACCTGTCACAGTCGCCATGTACGGAGGACGTTGGGAAGGATGTGAATCAAACAAACATTAGGCTCTAACTGAACTGTATTGGGTACAAGGCATGGTTATATAGAGTACATAAGGTTGAGTATACAATGAATATATGTCTTACCACTACATGGCCTAAAGTCAAATATTCAGTGATGACCTTCGTGTATTCTTCTTTCAGTTTGTCGTCTCTCTGAAACTTTCTTTCTAGTTGTTGAAACCTAGCAATTGCTTGTTGCTTAGTTTCACCACAGTGCTTTATTGTTTCTTCTTTTGTTTGTTTCAAAGGAAGATGTACTTCATATCTACCTGTTTCATCTCTTACCGTTGTGTTTTTGTAGATTTCTTCACAAATTTCTTCCTCCTTTGACCAAGCCTTCTTGGTTGTGTAAAGTTCGGTTTCTAATTCCCAGAATTTTCTTAGTAGATTGTTATCTTCCTCGACCTGCCGTGTGATGTGAAAACTCCTGACCTTATGAGACCTGTTTGCCTTGACCTCAATATCACCGGACAAGATCCACCCTAGACGGGTGTGCTGCGCGATTACGTCACCTGGCCCCCGAATCAAACCATTATCTATTATCTTCGCATAGATTTTCGCACTGAGTAGAATATCTATCTTACCTGGTACGTTGAAGGTGGGGTCAGCCAGTTGTATATCCTTAAGCTGTGGCCAAGAGTAGCCTTTAATTTCCCTTTCTGGTAACAAACGCGTTATAGACCTCAATACATATGCATTGTTCACATTAAATGAGAAATTTGTATCATATCTAGACGTAATCTTTAAATCTACTAAATGCTTAAGAGATGTGCGATTACCTTCACCAACACCAAACATGACGCCGCTGATCTCATTCTTCTTTAGACCTAACAAATCGACGACTCTTGATGTTACTAGTGACGCCTCTGAACCTGGATCGATGAGAGCACGGAAGACGTGTGACTGACCTGAACTCGATGTGACGTCTACCAGTGCTGTAGCCAACCATATATTCTCACCAGGCTGTTTCCCGCTTGCCACATGTGCTGCAACCTTGGTAACGAAGCTTTCTCCGTTTGTGTGCGCAGGCGGTTTCTCTTTTGTTGTAGTTGTAACCTGTTGTTGTTTATCTTCACTTATATTCTTCTTTTCTCTATGTAACAAGGAGTGGTGTTTTCTCTTGCAGATTTGACATGTCGTTCGTTGTTTGCATTTAAACACGGTGTGATTAGGTACAAGACAATTGAAGCACAGGTTGTTGTCTTGGACAAAGCTGTATCTCTCTTCAATAGACAACTTGCTGAACTGCTTACATTGATAGATGTAGTGGTTTTCTTTGCAGTAGGTACATTGCAGATCGTCGTTACTGGCCGTTGTGTGAAATGACTTCGGTTTAACACTCGGTGGTTGTTTGTAACTTCTATTTGCAGGTTCTACCATCTCTAACGTGCGAAACCGTGTTTCCAAAAAGTGCTTCAATCTCTCAAACCCAGGTAAGTCATCGGAGCTATCTTCACTGATTGTCTCTTCCCATTGTTTATGACTGCTGACATCCAGCTTAGATATGACAACAAACACGACGATTGCATCCCACTGGTCAGTAGGCAAACCCAAATTCTTCAGCGCATTTATACATTCAACTGTAGTATCTAACAGCTGTTTAATGGCAGAAGCTGATTCTTGAGATAACGCGCGTTGCCCAAAAAACTTCTTAAAAACTGTATTCGCGATATATCTCTTGTTGTTATATCTCTTTTTCAGAATCGCCCATGCCTCGGCATAATTTTCTCCAGTGATTGAGAATTGACGTAATAATACTTCAGCATCACCCGTCAAACTACTTTTCAGGTAGTGTAATTTCTGTACATTCTCTAATGACGAGTTGTTGTGAATTAACGCTAGAAAAAGATCGTGAAATGATTGCCACTCTGTATAGTTCCCATTAAAAGTAGGTATGGAAATTCTAGGCAAACGGACTTCACTATTGCATGTACTTGAGATACTCACAGTGTTTCGATTGACAGTATCTACCTCGCTGATTTCAGATCTAAACTTCAATAACTCCGTCTTCAACTCCCCTTTGTATGTATAAAATAATTCCTCAAACTTGTCAAACATATCTTCAGCGAAGTACGGAAGTAATTGTCTATCTTCAATTGAAATCGATAAAAGTATTTTCTCGTGGACTACCTTAAATTCCTTCCAATAGGTATCCAGAGTATCCATTCTCCCTTGTACATATCCAATAGTTATCCTCTCTTTAGGCGACTTTTTGTAATTGCTATACGCCTTTTCTATCTTTTCATACGTATCTTTCTGAAGTAATATACGCTTTTCTGTTTGCTCCATTGTGTAATTTCACTGCCAAAAAATAGCTAATTAAATACCGAAATCACAAAGTTCTAGAATGTTCCAACGCGGCACTCACTTTTTACCATGTAGGTAAGCGTATAAGTCCGTAGGTAAGTTCGCGCTGCATGTAACCACTGAATGTCCACTGTTAACTTATTTTGCCGCTATGAATGTATAAATACACTATTTTACTGTCCTTTAAAACATGCCAAATTACTCAGTTCATTTTACTTCGAACAATAAACGGTTGTAGAAATATTTTGTTGTAACTTCTAAAATTACCAGTCCTTATCGTTCTTTCCGCTTTAAATCACTTTAACACATTTTTATCCGTTTAATTGTCCACTTTTTTGTCCATATTTATCTCCAAATTACATTAAATTCACTCCGCGAGATAGGTCACCGTAACTGATATCCCGGTCGATGGACCATATGTTCGGGTTGTTAGGGTTCATTTTGGAGTGAAGGTGTTAGAAGAAATTAAAACAGGTCCATACGCTTATGACTATTTATTGCAACTAAAAATGCAGCGGCGGGTCGGCTCATCATCGGTACATACATCGATACAGGTATGTATAGGTGCGTATAGATAATTAAATTTTAACTAAACAGATCTAAACTTCAATACTTATAGTTTAGTTCAGCACTTATAGTTTAGTCTGTGGTGTCCTAATTGACAGATTACAGTCGACGAGTAGAAAAAATCTATATTATTTATGGCCATGGTTCGTTAATATTTCTTGTATGTGGGTATCTTTTGCACAGTGTAATTTTTCCTCAGTCACCCGTTGACCACGAATGCTGTAAAGTGTTCGAAAAAGAAATTTTGCGATTTTTTTTTGTATTTTTTTTTCTATTTTCGAATGTATTTTCACATAAAAAGTAAATATTTTTCATGAAAGTGGCAGTTTCAATAGTTATATAATAAATAATAAATAAAAATAAAAAAGCCTTTTATTTCTTGCTCATCAATCAATAGAATGTCAATACAATGTCATTTAAAAGAATATACATGCATATGAAATAAAATTATGGAAACTGTTTTTAAATTCATTATACGCGATTTAATCCATTTCCATAGTTTTATTTCATGAGTAACTATCGCGGTAACTGAAGACAATATCATATAGGTACACGCATAATTACTTATTAGAATAAAAATTGTTAATGTCTTTTTTTTGTAATATTTGCATTTTATTAAGGTAATAAACTTAAGTAACAAATAAATTGTCATTATTTTATAAATAGTAAGCAAAAAATCATAGTTTGAAAAATTCGCAAGCGGTAATTTGCCTCGCATTTGGCATTCTTGCGTTATGCAGTGCAAAGAGCTGTGTGCAGACGGTTATTCTCAAAGGTTTTTTTTTGGTTTTCCTCGTCACTTGTAAATACCAAAGACATATGTAACTCCGTATAGACAGCTACAGTCTAAGAAAAACTCGTACCTCAGAACCATATAGAAATAGGTACGGTGGCCTAGATGGCGTTAACCTTTGGGGGACGCTCGGCTAGATGGCGCTAATTTATTATTTGACATTTTAACACATATCAAGCTAAGAATATGGGCCAAATTGTCAAAACTGAGGTTTTAAAGTTTTAAGCTTGTGTCGAGAGATGGCAGTCTATGCACTGTGATTACATTTTACTTTGACTAATACTTGATCCTCTTTGTAAATACTTAAGTGCATAGATTCATGTATTCTAAATCTAATTGACCTTCAAGATTTACCTACCATTTGAAATTCATTTTCATTCAGCCAAGCGACGCACATTAATCGACTCCGGTGTTGCAGGTATTCATGGACGGTATTTACTTACCAACAGGCGACTAGTCTGCTCCTGTACCCTCTATGTGTGTCAAATCATAAATTAAATATAACAAGATCATACCATCCCATACATTAAAATGCGACCGCCTAAGACCGCGCTTACACTTCACCACACATAGATGGCGCCACAAAAAAAATGTCTTGTAGCTTTTGATTATACCTGTAGATGGCGTTAAGTGTCACTTTTGACTAGGGCTCTGGATACACGTGATTCACGCCGAACCGTAGCTACGTGATCTTAACACCGGCGGTACTAAGATCACGAATTTCACGAACACGGCAAGGTACGTACCTCGTACGCACGTACGTACGTACTTGCCTTAGCGCCCGGATTCACGTGACACGCCGCGGGCCGTGACACGCCGCCGCCCGAACTAAGTTCGTGTGCAGAGTACTTATCGTACGTTTTGTAGATTTAACTCGCCCGGGAGAAAACCAAATCATGACTATTATTGAATTATCACTTAATACCTATACTTAATACTGGACGAAATTTTTTTTACATATGAATTAAACTTATATTTATGTTTTGCTTCGATTTTTATACAATACATATAACTAGCGGCCCTCCCCGGCTACGCACGGGGATTATGATAAAAATTGTTATAATAAGTTATCCGTAAAAGATAGACATATGCCATTGCGGACTTTTTTGTAGACCTATTAGAGAGACACAATTTTCCAATACATTATTTTGATATAGCTCAAACGGTTTCGGCAGCGTTTTCGATTAAAGCTCTCAGCCAGCGGGATTTTGTCCAACTCGATTAGAAAATATCGTCATATTTCAACCAATTCAAACAAAACTTTAACAAATTATATACCTGAACTTTCCTCAAGAATTACTCTATTCATAAGTGAAAACCATATGAAAACCCGTTCAGTTTTTGAGTTTATCACGAACACACAGACAGACGCGGCTCCCCGGGAGTTTATTTTATAAGAGAAGATTAAGTGATTTACGGCGTTATTCTGTTTCCGATTTTATTGAAATTAAAACTAGCAAACTGTCCGATGCCTTACACTATCTATATACCTGTATGGTAAATGTCAACCTGTGTTACGTTACGTCTTAATATTGTTTATTTTTTGACATGTGCCGTCAGAATCCTCAAATACTTGACACTAACTTAAAACTGTATGTGGTGACAGTTTAGTATAGTATGCAGTAACTATTGTCCCAGAGCTGTAAGAAGTGTAAGAACCTCTTTTTCACACATGACAGCGTCCACAAAACGTAAAATCCTGTAATAATGGTTAAAAAAATCAAGTACTTAAAATAGTATTTTATACAATCGCGATATAATACAAAGCTTTTCAGTCGAGTACCATGTTTAGGCCACGAAGCTTTGCTGAGTGGCCTAACAGTACGGTACGAGAGTGAAAAACTTAATTATATCACTATTGTATACAATACTTTTTCTACGAGTCATCATCTTCATCATCAATGGACGGAAATATCATCATTCATGCAAGTTTAAATTAATGTTAATAGCGTCGTTCACCGTTGTATCAACATCGAATTACCTAGTAACCAATTATTTGTAACAACCGTCTCTGATTGGCCGATAACGCCACAAATAAAAAAAATGTATTTCAGATGCAGAAAAATTTGCCAGGTATCGCAAATTAGTATATAAGTTGTATGATGTTCTATTTTTGAAATTATTACAGTTAACTTAAAGTCAACTATAATGAGATTAAGTACATATATTATTATAGTTGAGTCGGAACTGCCATAGAGTATCCAACACTGAAAAGTTAGCACTTATAGTTTAGTCTGTGGTGTCCTAATTGACAGATTACAATCGACGAGTAGAAAAATAATATTTCCCTTAAGGTAAAATACCCCATAATGGACGGTGATGCCATTATGGACAAAAAAACACAAATCCTTAAAAATAAGTATCTAAAATAAGTTTCTAAAAACTGACGGCTATGTACCATAAACTAGAGTTGTAGAGCTGTTTAATTTTGAAGTTTCAATTAATTCGGTTATTTATGAAGGATTTGGAGACAAGATAAAATTCACTAGTTTACTGAAAAAAATATCAAGACGAATTCTTAGTAATGTTGCTAAGAGAGATGAGTTCATGTATAAAATAATAAAGAAATAACGCACGGTGTAATCTTGAATGCGTTTTACTTACTGCATTAAGCATGAGATAAGGTATAAAACATACTAGTTTGTTGCTCCAAAGATATAAAGAAATGACGTTATTTTGCGAGTGTCCATTACTGGACCCGAAAAACTGCCTACCTCCTATTATGGACGAGGAACAATGTACAAAACCAAAATTTACAAGAAACAATCCTATGTTAAAATAACCCAAACTAATTGTATTTATGGTGTATAAAATTGACTAATAGCGTATCAGTTGGCTTTAAAAGTAAAATTTTAAACTTATTTCACTGTCCATAATGGGGGATCCATTACTGGAGAACTGCCGTCCATAATTGGAGAAAAAACACCTAGTTTTAATTTGTTAACTATGAAGAAACCAATAGGAGTATCTACCCAACTAACAAAAATTAGTCTTATAGTGGCTTATAATGCCAAAAATAGTACTCTTATAATAACCTTGTAAACCCTTTACAAGAGGGCATTTGGGCACACCTTATAAGGCCAAAAACCTTATATCCCCCTTGTAGTTGCTATATTATTAGCTTTCTTATCTTGTACGTGTTTTATTATGGCATGCAATAAGAAAGTTAACCTTATAATGGCAAGAAAAGTGCTTTTAAAAGGCTAATGTACTAATAAGAATCATATTTAAAGCTTTAATAAAGGCAATTATACTTGTAAGAATCATATTCAAAGCTTTAATAAGGGCAATAGCTCTTGTACACGTTTTGTGATCATCAGATATAAGGGAGTAAAACTCATAACGGCGAAACAGGATGCTGTTTTAAAAGTTTATTGTGCTTTTCGTAGTGATTTATGTGTACATCATCATCAAGTCATCCATTTTGCAAGTTAGTAAACGGTAAGTTAACTTTTACATATTACAATTATTTGCTTATTTATTATGAAAACTGTGTGGGAATCCAATTTCATGGTGAAATGTGATATAAAATGTGTTGTATTATTAATGCGCCCTTGTATTTCAACGGTTTTGTACTAAAAATGCGGTTAATTAATTTTGACATGTCTTGAGTAAGGCTGTTATAAGAGTAAAAGCAGTAAGCACATCATTTACAAATACTCTATAAGAGTAAACACTTTATAATAGCCACCGGTGTTACTTATGATTCGCCATTTTATATATCTTTAGGGTTCCTTCTCACAATTAGTGAAATCCCAAACCTTACCATCTAGTTAAATATTTGTAACGGATACCAGTTAAAAATTCATAACGTTATCGTTAGAGAGCAGATTTCAGGTAGCGATTTAAATATTAATATGAATATGACTCGCATACATTTTATTATTTTTTCTACACACGAAAAAATGTATGGGAACATAAAAGTAAAACCCTTTTTGGATGCTTTTGTGAATATTGGGCAAAAATTATAATGATAATAAATAAAAATAAAAAAAATATTTATTTATACTTATTTCTTTAATATTTCTTCTGCGCATTGCACAGTAAAAACTTATATTATGGCTCAAAGAATATAAAAATGAAAATAATTCGCTTCTTATATATATTTAAATTGAAAGTCCATTATTTAGAATAAAATACTTTAATTTATAAAGAACCGTGACGAGTGGCGGAAAACAGGGGAGGCCTTTGCCCAGCAGTGGGAAACAATATAGGCTATATAAAAAAAAAAAAATTTATAAAATAAAAAATAACATTAATTTAATCTAATTATTCAGTGAAGTTTGTGGTGTGCGATGTAGGTAATAATAATAGATTATAAACCACATGACATGTATTTAAAAAATTGCACTAGTCATATCCATATTAATATTTAAATCGCTACCTGAAATCCGCTGTCTAGTTATCATGTACTTGGCGCAAAACTTTAAAAATTGCATTTTTGTTCGAAAGACCGTTCTTTTTAAACCGGTATTTTGGGGAACGCTTTGATAAAGGTTTGGTTCGATTAACCGGCATAGAACAAAATAAAACCGTGTAGTCCGCAGCATGTCAGGTAATATGTACTGATATTTTCAATATTTCATTAGGAAGTTATACCTAGAATTTTCAATTTAAAACAAACTTGTGCTTCGGAATATTTAATCTTCTGGTGCCTTATTTTATTACTTCCTATTGATTTATTGTAAATGCTGAGTCAAATACTCTATTTGATATTTATTATTATGGTTATTGTTACAGAATCTGTGGATGAGATATATAGTCAGCCGTTTTTAGTGACGTGAAGATGACAAACTCTTCTCCTCCTCTTAGTAAGTAAGTGCTATTGAAAACCACAGACGATTTCAGTACCGCCATCACAATGGACTTTGTGTCGATAACTATAAACAGCCTAGCCTAAGACTTCAATAAATATTTTTTTTTTTATTACAGATGAACTACAAAACGGCACATATTCTGATGGAGAAAATCAGTCACAATCATTACTTACACCCAAAAATAAGCCAGGAGTGATGGATCAAAAAACATGCAAAATGGAAGAGGACGCAGGAAATAGTTTAGGTTGTAAGAAAATCACACCAAGCAAAGATGGCGCTGATAATTCAAAACAAGAAAACGAAAATCAATATATCTTTTGTGAATTTGATGAAGACCCCGATAAAAGAAACTACTTATTATTTTGGAAATTTACTGATAGGTTAATTACAATTTCTACCACCGTGTAGGCGCTCTGAAGAATATATTAATATTTTGAAGTATGTAGACTCATTGAAACAGCAACATCGTGAGCAATAGAACTGAAAATATTAATCTTATAAAGTTACTTGTATCGGTTTGGTTTCGTTGCACATAAATAAATATCTTAAAAACAGTGAGTTTGTCTTTATTTGTCCTCAATTTTAATCTGTCTTAGTCCCAAAAGGACTACATATAAAATCGGTTTCTTCTTAAAATAGCCGAACATTGTATTCACTTATTCAGATCGTCCAACATTCACAATGATAACCCGCAATAAAAGATTTTTTTTAATTTCAGACCAAAGTCCATAAAGTAAGGAATACACTTTTGGAACTTATTCTAATAAAGTTAATCTTAAAAATTAATATTAGTAGGTACTGATGGATAAAAAAACTGAGTGCCTTGGTAATAGTCTCTTATAAGCTCAGTTATGTATAATTAGCCACCTCCGAGTGCATGCTAGTCTGGTATAACCGGTGGACACTCTATTTAATAATGTAAACATTGTAAAACATGGAAACAATGGACCAGTTACATTTGCCCTCCAGTCGAGATCTGCCCCGCGGCCCCGCTGTATATACCGAGGGTTTACTGGTGAAACCCGATAAGTTGAGCAAACTGGTTTTTGAAATTCGGACTATGTGCAAATTTCCACTATGTTGTTATTTCAAGGACAAATTATCTCGATTTATCGGGTTTCACCAGTAAACCCTCGATACCTTAACATTTTTCACTGCAGAGCTACAGACACCTTAAATAAGAACAAAAAATATAATTATTAAGCTAAATTAAACTCAATTCATCATTTAACGATATACCTGTATTACTGTCACTGCTGCTTGCCTGCATATTCTTATAATTATTCCATAATGGCATCCTCTACGGAACCACTAATCGATAAGTTGGGATCAGATTGTTCACATTCGCTGGATTTTCAAAATGACGAATCAAGTTTTATAAAAACTTTTAATACGACACTTTCAAGAATAATGCCTTTATAATTATTGTATAAGAGAAAATGTATTGCTTTAATTCTTTAAAACACTTTATAAAATGCTATAATTTGTTTGCTGGATAGACGTTTTATTATATGCTCCTATGAGGCATAAAGCATCATAGTTATCTTATGCATTACTTTTATAAGAATAATTGGCCATAACAAAAGCTTTTATAGTGCTTTGAATATTATACAGCGAAAAGGCATTTTAAATGGCTTCTATAAGAATACATATTTTTAAACCCTTATTGCAGTCATATAAATTGGACTTATTAACGTGTACATGGCCAAGTTATAAGAGTAAATGTACTATTGGCCAAATCCTCTTATAATGAGCTACTATAAGAGTAAATATTTTTAAACCCTTATTGCAGTCATATAAATTGGACTTATTAACGTGTACATGGCCAAGTTATAAGAGTAAATGTACTATTGGCCAAATCCTCTTATAATGAGCTACTATAAGAGTAAATATTTTTAAACCCTTATTGCAGTCATATAAATTTGACTTATTAACGTGTACATGGCCAAATTATAAGAGTAAATGTACTATTAGGCCAAATTCTCTTATAATGAGCCGCTATAAGGAACTCTGGCATAATGAATGCTATTTTAAAACTACTATGAGTGTTTAGCCCTTATAGATTGATTTTATAAGGATATTTTGTTTGTTGGGTATTCTGCAATACGCTTGAAATGTAGAAGAAGGATAGGCCATTCAAGATTTAACACGCTTGGCGGTAGAATTTTTACATTTATCAGTGAAATATCACAGAATATATAATAGTACAAGTACAGAAGGCCCACTGCTTTGATGTTCACGACATGCCGCCTTTTTAAATGCCTACAAAATTCTAACAAAGAAACGAGCCGCACGTGCGCGACGCACGGCGATAGGGTTCCCTACGGATTAAAACGATTTAATACTCAGATAAAATGTTATACTATTATATTCAAGTCGTGGGTACTTTCTAGGTATAAATATATAGTATTTATAAATTTTTGTTTAAGTTCCAATATCACAAGCCTTATTGAATCTTTTCGGGGCCTTAATCAATAGTAGATCTGTGTAAACATGTCCCATGGTATTTATTTTATTCATGATATCTATTTAACTAAGCATTATTAGCCATTCCACACGCGGACATCGCATATGAACCTTAAAAAAAACTCGCGATGCACAGTGGATCGAAATGAATAAAAAATGGACATTCGCATTTTTTTCCAAAAATCCTATTTAAAAAAATGCTCTTTGGTTGAAAATGATATGAGAAATAAAAAATGTTATATAACATTTTTCAAAATGAGGCTTATTTTAAGCAGAAAAAAATAAAATGTGTTTTTTTGTATGAAACTGAAAAATAGGTATCTTATTGTAAGAAAACCGTAACCGATCCCGCTTTCAAACCTTTACAATGTCATTGTCCTACTTTAGAACAGTAGAAAATAGTAAAAACCTTATCTGAGTAGGTGCCCGTTTTTTTTTGTAGTCCAATCAAAAGTCAGTAAATACAACATTTTTCTTAGTGCTTTATTTTTTTATTTATATTAAAAAAACGGTGTATTCATGACAATTTAGTATAAAAACAAAATATATATGACATTTTATTAAGGATAAATACAATTTTTTACAAGAAAATTGCATTGAAATAGAAACAATTATTGCGGTGTTTTTATTGATAGTAAACAAATAGCTAAAATATACTTGAAATCAACAATAACAATTTTTTGGTGTCATCTAATCCAAGATTGTCTTTTTTGAGGCCACCGCTAAGTAAAGCGACTAAAAGACCCTCTCTTCTAAAGCTTTGGAATTATTAATAATAGAAAACATAAGCACTGATGACACTGAAAATATAGAAATGTTTGAAAGTGTAGAAGAAGGTGGTGAATAAAATAGATCTATACAATGTATTTTTTTTTATAACTTATATTGTTATTGTTGATTTCAAGTAAATTTTAACTTTTTGTTACTATCTTAGTTACTAAAAACATCGCAATAAATGTTTCGATTTCAATGTAATTTTTAACCATTTCCTTGTAAAAACTTGTATTTATCTGTATTAAAAATGTCATATATATTTTATTTTTATACTAAATTGTCATGAACATACCGTTTTTTTTATGAAAATAAAAAAATGAAGCACTAAGAAAAATGTTGTATTTACTGACTTTTGATTGGACTACAAAAAAATAACGGGTACCTACTCAGATAAGGTTTTTACTATTTTCTACTGTTATAAAGTAGGACAATGACACTGTAAAGGTTTGAAAGCGGGATCGGTTACGGTTTTCTTACAATAAGATACCTATTTTTCAGTTTCATACAAATAAAACACATTTTATTTTTTTCTGCTTAAAATAAGCCTCATTTTCTTCCTCATTCTCATATAATTTTCAACCGAAGAGCATTTTTTAAAATAGGATTTTTGGAAAAAAATGCGAATGTCCATTTTTTATTCATTTCGATCCACTGTGCGATGTAAAGTAACATTAGAAAGTGCGAACGTGCGTTCCGTGAGAACGCGCGCCACCCCTGAGTAGGCCGCGAACTCGCGGCCGCCGGCATGTACTTGTAGCGCGGCGATAGAATCGCGGAGTGAGCCGCCCTTGGAAATATCAAAAACAGGCGAATTTTTTTCTTAAACTGTCCATGATTGGGTCCGTCACCTTACTTTAAACATAATCTAAAACATGTTACATTTTTGCGGATCTTCGTTAGTAAGTATTTTACGATATTAATTTATAACGCAAGATTTACTTATTAAACCATTTATCATTAATTTTTATTTTTAAACTAGTGCTGTGGCAGAGTGTAATTTAGATTCAAATGACATTTCAGTAAGTTGATAGAAATCGTATATTTGTTTAAGCGCCTCCTTGTCCATAGGGCCTAATCGATTCAACCAATTCGAAATTAATCGTTAGATTTGGCAAACGATACGCCTTAGCCACATCGCAACATATGTACTTCAAAACAAATGTGTCAAAAATGTGAACTTACGGATCCGGGACAATAGTTCTGATGAAATTCAGCAACACGACGCTTAGCCATATATTTCTGGTCAAGCATTATTATGTTATTCTTAAGGTTTTCACATTTATTCTTTCATTTATTATGTATGAAAATGAAAACCTACCAAGTGGCTTTAATTAATTAATATTTAAGCTTGCTCTTATGTAAGCATATAACGTAATCTTAAATGTAAACAAGACAAACAGGAGTGTAGGTGAACAAAAGAGCAAGTTTATGATGACTATTATACTCCAGGCAAAAAATATGCACACATGTGCGCGGGGTCACGGCTAAGACAAAAAAAATGACAGCTGCAGTTCTTATCAGTTTCGGTACATTAAATAATACTTTTAGATAGTATATTCCTTTATAGCACTGTATTGTTTGACGAACGAGCTCAGCTATCTTACTGTGGTGGTATTTTGCAAATAATAAGCGCAGTTCCACCACGTGGTAATAAAGACAGTAAAATTTACGAGCAGCCTTTTGTACGTGAAGCTGAGTGAAGTGAGCGATGTGTTACTTTTACATTTTAGGATTTTTTATTTAATCTGGATGAGGCAGTTTAGAATTTTAGTTTATTTCAATTAGTCACTTGTAAGATCCCAGTTGATCAACACTTGAAGGCCTTGACATTTTACTTTAGCGGTGAATTTAAAAGTTATTGTCTTGTTGTTTTGTTAATTTTTTGTATTGTTACTGTTAATGTTTGAAACTCTTAACAACGAAGAAAATTTTGATGTGGAGATATGCCACCAGAGTCGGAGATTCAACTTTATGTAGTCTCTGCAAGGATCGGACAAACAATGAGTTTCCGTGTCGTCATGGTACTACAGGATCTATCGCGAGGCATTTGACGTCAGTTCATTTGAAATCTGCTGTTACTGTTACGACATCAAACGAGTAAGTCAATTTTTTAAATAGGTGTAATCCATAATAAGTAAATGAAAGCAGCAAAGGTCTAAGTTTAAATACCATGAAAAAATAATTTTAAAGTTATTGCATGTAAATAGTATAACGAAGCTCACTTTATTAAGCAGTGCCTATTTATTATTTTTGAAACAATATATCAGTCATAAAACAGTGTTTACATCTTAATAAAATGATAATCCTGCGCCTTGAACCCTCTTAAAGTAGACTTTTTTTACTACCATCAATCTTATTACTATATAACGTAATTACACTAATTACCTAATTAAATAGTGGCTATAACAGTTAAGTAAGTTCGCGTAAAATGTATAACATAATTATTAACTAGGTATGTGTTAAAATTACGTTTCCGTGGATGTCATCCTATCGTCACATTCTTAATTTTTATACTAAATTGACAAATGTCTTACTCCTTGCATCAATAATTGAATCGTACCGTGAATACTTATCTTCCTATTAAATCTTATTAATCAGAGGGTAACTAGAGAGTTTTTGTCAACGAACATTGCAGACACATAATAAGCAGATTCAAGGGTATCACGGTGCACGGTTAAGCCCATATTACCACGTTAACGCATGGTATTTTTCAACCACAACCACTCAACAGATAAGCTTAACAAAGGATAAGGTATAGTCATGGTATAGTGCCATTTTAATAAACATAAAAGTAATATTTTAGTGAAAGTATAAGCATTTTTTGAATTTGTACTCGAAGCGTCGGTTGTAGCGTAGAGACAATGCTAACAGTGGTTATTTAATAATAAGTCGAATTTAGAATTATAACTGTTGAAAACCTTTGGATAGAGTAAAAAACTCAAATGACTGGAAGGAAACTTTATCTGAAACGGTTACCAAATCTAGCAGTTACCCTTACAAAAGGTTACCTACCCATATCGTTGGTATTTTTATAACCACTTCTAAATTAAGCCTATCGGAAACCCCGGATCGTTTATTTGGTTATATTTATTTATTACTTACATATTAATATTTGAAAAACCGCAGTATTGAATATAAATTTTAATTCAAAAGTAATTAAGATATAACCTCACGATACCTACATTTTTATTCATAACTTATAGAGACTGCATCCGATCTTATCTTCTCTCATGAAACGCCGCTGGCGGACCGAACGGGCGTGTCACGTGAATTCGTACGTACGTACGGACGGATCTACGAACGTACGTACCCTAATTTCACGTGATTTATTTTCACGTGACGAACGAACCAGAAATCCGTTGCCGTGTATCACGGCAACGTGCGTACGGCTACGTGTTCACGATACACGGTCACGACCGGGAGCCCTACTTTTGACATAGATTTACGGCTCGGAATTGACACTTAATGCCAAACTACAAATAATCGGTGGCGACAAGGCATTTTCTGTGGCGCCATCTATGTGTGGTGGAGTGTAAGCGCGTTCGTAGGCGGTCGCATTTTAATGTATGGGATGGTATGATCTTGTTATATTTAATTTATGGTCAAATAAATAGTTATTTGTTATACAAGGGGGCAAAGTTGTATTTTAACGCAGAGTGTGAAATTATAACACGCGAGAAGTAAAATACATTTGCACCCGAGTGTAACACAAAACTTTTCCCCTCACTATAGCGAGGAAACTACAACGCAAAAAATGCGTTTATCACTGCTTCCAGTAGTTCCACAGGTGATAAATCATCTTTATTACCAGATTCACCTACTTTTATCAATTTAAAACAGTTAATTTGACTTTATTCAAGGGCAAATTACTTTACCCACTAGTGGATAAAATGCGTTTTTACCCGCTGGTGTTAAAGGACAAAACACGTCGTGTTTCCGAGCTAGTGAGGGGAAAAAATACATACAATCAAATCATAACATTTTCCATTGTTAAGTCAAAAGAAAAAAGCTCCCACGGCCCACAGCCACGTCTACAACTCTCGCCATACTTAACCCTATTGAAATGCTAACGCAGGTTACATTTTAAATGGGAAAAGTGAGTTTCTTTTGCTGTGAGAGAAATGAGAAATGAGATTTTTATTGATAAAATTATAAGTAAATATCTGGGCAACCGAGCTTCGCTCGGTTCTGTTTCGTATCCTTGACATGTGTCGCCATCTAGTTCAAAAATGAATAGTACCTACATCGAGCGAAAGAATTCTCAGCCTTAACAACACAACTACTCCACACGAGATGGCGCGCATTTCGCCACAAAAACTCAAATAGTGTATTTTCTATTCGTTTTAGCCTTGACCTGTGTCGCCATCTAGTGTTTGCAATAAATAGTACTTACATCGACCGAAAGAATTCTGTCTTAACAGTACAACTACTGCACACGAGATGGCGCGCGAAGAAAAACGCATGAAAACTCGAAAATTCGCGTTTTCCGGGACCTAAGGATAAGTTAGACCGATTTTTCACCCCCAAAAACCCCCACATAACAAATTTCTGCGAAATCGTTAGAGCGGTTTCCGAGATCGTCAGTGTAAATAAATATATATATAAATAAATATACAAGAATTGCTCGTTTAAAAGTATAAGATTTTACATGTCACTCCAATAATAAATAATTCTTATTAACTAAACAGACAAAGGGTTAAGATTAAAGGTTTCCAGAATCAAAACACTTTTGTTCTTGTTTAATGTAATATGAAACTTGAAGACTTAAAAGGGCTTTTTAGACATTATACACCCGTGCAAACTCTTATTCACAATGATTAATAGAAACGCGCGTCTTTTGTTTTTCTATGGTATTCGTAATTCAAATTACAATAATTATAAAGGTGAATAATTTTGAATGAATGAATGAATGTTTATTCACAAGAAATATGGTGAAATACAGGTGTTATAAAATAACTAGCTATTGCCCGCGGCTTCGCTCGCGTTAGAAAGAGACAAAAAGTAGCCTATGTCACTCTTCATCTCTTCAACTATCTTCACTTAAAAAATTACGTCAATTCGTCGCTCCGTTTTGCCGTGAAGGACGGACAAACAAACAGACACGCACACTTTCCCATTTATAATGTTAGTATGGATAAAAACAAAGAAGAGAATAAAAGTGATCACATATCAATAATTTTATTTAAACAATCACAATGACTTAATATCACTAAAATACAGTCAGTCGTTTCTTAAGCTTTACAGTACCTTCACTTAAATACAACAAGATTTTTTTAACATTTATTTATAATTTTGTAAATTACAACTATCTATGCTACTTAAGTTACATTAATTTACGATGTTGGTAAATTTCGTTTGATAAATCAATAACAAACAAAGCCTTTTTATTTTCATTTTCATTATAGAAGAAATTAAAACAAAGTTATCACACATTATATTGAAAAAAAGTTTTTTTTTATTAAAAAGCGTTTTTTTTTAATTATTACAATGATGAAAGACAAATTATTAAGTGAAGAAGGAATAAAACTGTCGAAACATTATTCAAAAGATTTTTTTAGTGGAATAAACTATAGTTAAACCTTTTAGAAATTTGTGATAATGAGTTATTACGGGTGGTCACAGAAGGAATTATGGACAAATAAATATTCACAAATCTGAAAAAAGTACAACTTATAATAACGTGGAGCAGGTAGTTACATCAAAAAAAAAAAAACATTTTATCGTAAAAAAATATTTTAAATAAAATGATTGCTATTTTAACATTATACTTTTCGTAAATATTTCTGAGTTTCTGACCGGCAGTTAATTTTACAAAAACAACAGAAATCCGCAGGAAATTTTATTTAAATTGTTGCCTATCTTCAATCACTTCAATTTTATTCGCTTAATTGTTTTCAATTTAAGAAAACACATAAGTTGAATATTGCAGACGAGAGTAAATTAATTTGCGATGGCTTGCCGGAGCAATTTAAAGACTTTGCAATATTTTTACGCCCCTAGTTACACACAATGTTTTTCATCCCACTTGCAATTAGTGTAAAATATATGTAAAAAAAAACTTAAATTTCATGACTCTCTAAGGAAAACGACTTTAAAAGTCGTTTTCCTTAGGGAGTCATGAAATGTATGGGAATAGAAAATTTCTATTCGGACATTCCACGAGTCGTCTCATTTGCCAAACAGGGTACCTAGTATAGTATGAATTTTCTGAGATGCACTTTTCGGTTTTGCCCTAATCTGTTAAACAAAGGCCTTTGTTTCTATTATTCGCCGCGGTTAGCTCCCGTTTCCACAGCACGTGCGAAAGTCTCAGTGTAGTTAAAAAGCAACTATCATGATAGCAATAAGGTTCTAGTGCTAGAAGAGCGACAGGGAGAGATGGCTACGATTGCCTATGAAGCGAAAGTGACTGTGACGTTGCCTAATCGTAGAAGTTTTTTTTTATACCACGTCGGTGGCAAACAGGTATACGGCCCGCCTGATGGAAAGCGGTCACCGTAACCTATGGACGCCTGCAACTCTAGGAGTGTCACGTGCGCGTTGCCGACCCATTAGAAACTTGTACACTCCTTTTTAAAAACGTAAAACAATTCAAGCCCCATAATTATATTAACAACATAAAACATGGAAAAGCCCATCTGAATTATAAAATGATATTCTATTTGTTCAAATGTCGTTCATTAACCTCCAGACAAATAAATGAATACCTATTTATCGTACAAACATCTTCTGTTACAAAAGCCTTGGTATTACAGCCATTCTAATGATATTAAAATATGTTTGCTTTAAACTGCTTGAAATACAATCTTCTTAACATTTTCTTTGGGTTGAAATTTAGATATAACTTGGAGATGAAATTGTGATATACCACACGAAATGGAACCCTAATTGGACATTATTCTTAATTTATATCTTGTACAATTTTGCACTTTCCATGTTTGTAAGTAAAGCACATAATCTGTGACGTTCTCAAGCTAAATTTTGTAATTTTCTCGTATTAAAATCGGTTTCAGTAACAGATTGGGGGCGTTGTTTCATTTCACCATAAAATTAATGTAATTTTCCATTCATTAAAACAGTGGAGTAACGTATTATAAACTCATAGTAGATTACACTGAACTGGTTTACACCACGATGTAAACATAAAGCTTATCTACACTATAATGTAAACATAAACTTGTTTACACCACAGTGTAAACATTATGTGAAAGTGCAGTGTAAGCGACTAAGCGTAGGTCTAATTCATCAAATTTTCATCCATTTGTGGATAAATGGACTTGGAATTTATTTGGATGATATTCAATCGTTTAATTGAATATTCCGTATAAATTTTAAGTTGTTTTTAAGTAAATTAGTAGATATAAATACTTCTTTTGATAATTTATGCCATGTTACAACCAATTAGGTAGGTATGTAAAAATTGATACAAAATATTAACTACATAAAACAATAGCTAAAATGTGCTCAAAAAATCTTACTTATTTTCTATCTAGGTACAGTCAAGGGCAATAATATCGCACAAAAAAGCCACAAAATTATCTGACGCAATATTATTTCAAGAGTCATAACAGCGTGGTATATTTATGAGGCCTTTTTTTATGCGATGGTCTTTTAGATTTGGTACGTGTTTACCATTTAATGATGCATACAAAAAAAATCTGATTGAAATGTGATTTACGTTTCCTTATAGCTAACAACAATTACTCAATTTCAATATTTTGTACATTTCTTATTGTTAATTTTACGTGCTTACAAATTTATTAAAATGTCAACAATTTGTTACTCAAAGTACTTGATAAATAACTGTATAATTTAACAAATAATTGAACATTTTGAGTGATTTAACACCATTGATGTAGGTATGTTACCGTTTCACCAGAATCAAAGGAACAGTGAAGTGTAAACATAGGTATTACACATGTTATTCAAAAATAGGTCCCATAGCATATTGACCTGGCTTCATAAGAGCATAGTTCAGATACATATTTTTGCATTTGACTGTACTATCAGCTGCAAAAGTGCATGGAATAATTTTGAATTGACAAATTTGCCGTGTACTTTTGCAGCTGATAGTACATGAAGTTTAAGTACGAATCGGGATGTCAAAATCAAATGAACCTGTCTCTTTTCAAATTATCCGATCCGATATCGGATGTAAGACCAATAGCAATATCCTATACGTTAATATCCGCCTTTGACATCCTTCCTACATCCGACGTCGGGCCAGACAATGTGAAAACGCTCTAATGATAATATAAAGGCTGTATGCGCTAGGACTAGTAAAATTATATTATCGTAGTAGTAGTAGTAGTAGTAATACACTTTATTGTACAAAGATAAGAACACACACAGTAAAGAAAAAAATCGTGTATTTCATGATATAGGTATCTAAAAAGCCGCTCACATAAAATAGTAATTTTTCACCTACAACTTACACGGAATGACAACCATATTCATTCAGTATATTTGTACCCTTACGGCTTTTCACTCTCTTAGTAACAAGTAACATTTGTTTCGTAATTAATACTAGTTGGGCATATTTTTTTATTTTGTTGTCGATTTCACTTTTTTTTATTTTTGGATCACACTTTTTCCACTCAGAATCACGAGCTCTTTCGATTCTAATAGGAGACAAAAAATGACCCAATTTTTTTATAAAATTTTCTGCTTTCCTCTGAGTTACGATTAAACAAGTTCTATGAGATATTGTAACTCAGTGGAAAAAAAGTAAGACATTTTTTTCTCATGTGGATTCGAAAGAGCTCATGATTATGAGCAGAAAAAGTACATAAATTCACACATTTGAAAAAAAAAGTAAAACCGACAACAAAATAAAAATTGGCCAAGTTACGCTCATGAGCGTTTTCCACGATAAATCTTGAAAATCGAATTTCACCAGATCTGGACGTGTCCGGCTCATTCTTAGAATCATATTACGTCATGATTTTAGTATGAACTTACTACGTGCGTGACGTATTGAAAACTCGAATTTTGTATGAAAAATTAGGGACACATTTTTTTATCGTCGGGATCGAATGAGCTCCTGATTCAGACACGTCCAGATCTGGTGAACTTCGGTTTTCGAGTTTTATTTTGGAAAACGGCCCCATTCTCTCATCGCAACCTTACGGACGGACTTACACCCTAGATGCAACTCTCCTTGACCTTTCTGCTGGTGGTGACAACTTCGGGCCGGAACCGCGCTGACGCGATGTCAGCACTGCGCGCGGTCACACCGCGATTCATCACCGATATGCTCTGTGAAGACTGCAAATTTGTTAATAATGAGCATTTTCAGAGTTTGGGTCCCCCCAATCAGCAAAAGTTGTTAACAAAAATTAACTCGCTGTCAGTTTTGTGACGACAGTTAAGCATAAAATTGGTGTAAAAATTTACTTTTTTCACATTCTGAATGTAGATTATCAATCTCAAAGTTTATGTAATTAATACAAAAACAATATTTTTATTGAAATTTAATGCTTAATTATCGTCACAAAACTAATAACGAACGAATACGACGAATTAACACGAATAACGAATTAACGTGAGTTAATTTTTGTGAACAACTTTCGCTAATTGGGGGGTACCAAATTCTGAAAATGCCCTAATGTCACATCATTTACATTTATTCATTTCTTATATTAATTGCACTTAAAGTCGACATCTGTAATTGAATTAAATTTTCAATAATTATTTGTCATTTTTTTTTGCAGTGAAAATACTAAGTGTAATACTTTGTGTGTAATAGTTTATCAATTTGTATAGTTATGAAAATTATGTGATTATTTGGTTTAATAATTTTATAATTATGTTATCAGCACTGTTAACTGGGTGTGATTTATGCTGTATATAAATTGCTACTCTATAAGTAGTTAAGCTGCACGCTGCATGCAATCAAAAAGTTTGTATACCTGCACTCGCGGGTAAAACATAGAGAAACAACATGTACTGTTACCACCTAAAAAATGTACCTATGTTTTCACAAATAAAGAGATTCTGATTCTGATTCTGATTCTGAATGTAAGGTTTTTAAATGATAAAAAAACTTTAAGGCCCACTTGCACCAATCACTTAACTCAGGGTTAGTGGACTGTCATCCGTCAAATCCATATAAAATTGTGGGTTAATCCTCCATTTTCGTTGCTGCAAGTGGCCCTTAGGTATATTTAAATCAATAATACCTATTTTATGCAGAGTTGAAAAAAGGGGTTAAAAAGTGTTATTTAAATTAGATAACAATTGCCCTATTAAAGCAAGTAACAGGGAAAAAATATTATGATTTATACACTGAAAAAGTACTAAATTCATGAGCAGTATTCTAGGGAATAAGGCCTCTTAATTTTAAATTTTCACGTTTACAGCCTAATAGTGATCCCTATTATAGTCGAGAAAATTGATTATTTAACAATTTGCGGTTCGTGTACATTTTGGTTGACACTTAGGGTCCCCCCACATCTAGCGTCTCGCGAGCGTCGCGTCGGGCCAACTGTATGGGCAAAGCCTAACGCCGCGTCGACGTCGCGTCGACGCGACGTCTTTTTCCATACAGTTGGCCCGACGCGACGCTCGGGAGACGCTAGATGTGGGGGGACCCTTACCAATAACTGTTAAAGAATCAATTTCATTGCACCGCAGCAATGTCAACTAGGGGGGCAATTGTAATGAAACTAAATATTTTTACACTTTTAAACTAGGTAGGATTTGCTAGGATGGATGATATATTTATTATGCCCATAGGACAGGCGTGCCTAGGGAATGCAATCTCGACGAGATTGGGGCCCAGGCGAGATCTCGGGAATTCATGAAACCAATCTCGCGAGATCTCGAAATTGGCGAGATTGGCCGGTTTGTGGGTTTATTCTCGTAAATAATCACAATATAGCCACAGTATAATAAAGAGTACTATCGTACAATATGGCCACTTCCGCTCCCCGCTGAAAGCGCCGCCCACCCCCTCTTGGTTACCTCACAGTTACCGCCTGTCAAAAATGCGAACAGTCAGACCGCCGGTCCCAAGTAACACTGTCGGATTTGCGAAATGACTACTTTCCAGTAGAGCCAATCAAAGTTTTGCAAACAGGTTTTTGCTCTATAAAATTGTCAAATTATGATATTAAGTTATGAAATTTAGGAATAGTTAATATTTTTAGATACTCTTAAGATGTGCATAAGTAAAAATAAGAAAATACTTGAGGAAACCTCAGAAATAGTACAACCGACATTCTTGCCAGGAGATTATTAAACGATTTTGTCGAATGTGTCACATACTACTTTTTTGTTTGGACATGGTTCATATAAAATGGTCGTATGTGTCACTAACGCCTTTTTTTATTGGACAATAGGTAATAATATGGGTTGCATGTGTCATTTACGACTAAATTACCTGTGTTGTGCATTTTCTTCTATAGTGGTGAAATACGACAGCTAGATGTTGTGGTTTGTGTTTAGAGTGTGTGAGCTCGCGAAGTCGGCGGTTATCCATACAATATTGTGGGTAGTGGCACAAACGACCGCGTCGCCCTACCCGCGCTCCCGCTAACATTGTTACAACGCGACATCCGACATTGTAAACTAGACGCTGTGTAAGATACGACGTTCTTGTGACATATTATTTCGGAAAATAGAGAGAAATGTAAAATTCTGAAAATGTCATATTATAAATTTGGATGTTTTAAGATCATTAATGCAATAAAATGAAAATGACGATTTTGTAGATCCGACAGTGTTACTTGGGACCGTCGAGACTGTCATATCTCACTCATACGAGTACAAGCTTGGTACGCGAACGCGCAAGCTTGGTAGGTGAACACCTACACGAGCTTAGAATGTGTGCTAACAACGCGCCTCTTTCATATATTTGATCACCAGTGTCCGAGATGTGATATAGCAATGAATAAGGATAACAATAAGAAGAATGATTGCTATTATGAAACAAATATTTATCTTGACTATTTTTTCATATATTTTTTATGTATTTTACATTGTTTAACATAAATTACGTACCTCACCACTCGCAATATATGTTTTTAAACTTTGAAGTATAGATTATCATATCACAAAATAAAATAAAATTATTCATGAAGGAGTAAAAGCGTGCCAAATTCGTATTCATTTCCAAGCCAACACACACAGTAGAGACTACTTAAATTGATGAAAGGATAAAAATTTAACATTATAAAAGTCAAGGTTATCCCTACCATCATTAAATAGACCCACATAAGAAACATTAGCTGTACTCAATTAATTATGACTAGTTGATTACACTACAGATTGGCTGAGTCCCACGGTAAGCTCAAGAAAGCTTGTGTTGTGGGTACTCAGACAACGGCATACATAATATACAAGTACTTAGATACATAGAGAACATTCATGACTCAGGAACAAATATCTGTGTTCATCACACAAATACATGCCCTTACCGGGATTCGAATTCGAGACTGCGGCGTAGCAGTTAGGGTCACTGTCACTACCCGCTGGGCTAGGCAAGACCGGTCGTCAAAAATATAATAATAACATATTCAAAAATATAATACTTATATAGTAGTGGGAATATTTAAAAAAGAAATAAATATATATATAATGCAATAATTTGATTTTTTGAGTGTAAAATAGAAATTGTTATTGGTTGCCTAACAAACGACAGCCGTAGTAAAGTTGTTGTAGGCTTCTGCTCTCTCGACATCCAACAAAACTCTGTGCACGGAAATTCGTAAAATAAATGGTTATATACACAGAGCTGTAAGTTTAAATTAATACCATAATGGCGAATCAAGCCCTGGCTGACACTCTTCGAATTATATCGAAACGGTCTGAATCTGTTATTCGTCATTCCGAACTGAGATAGGTAAATTATTGAGCGAAATAAGCGAGTTGAATCTCTAGATCTCTACTGAATTAACGAGTTGGCGAGTTCAGTTAAATGATATAGTTCATATAAATCACTTACAACTTGCGAACGAAACATGTCTAGTCATTTCGCGAGCTTCGAATAAGACGTTTTATGCTTGAGTTCAATCTCGTTGATCTCGCGAGATCTCGTCGATTTTTCGGCCGAGATCAATCTCGCTAAAAATGACCGAGATCTCGTACAAAAGAGATCTCGCGAGAACGAGTTTGCATTCCCTAGGCGTGCCATATGTGACCTAGTGGATACATAATGGCACAATAATTAATAGTTTAGATATCGTGAATTTCGCTTCTTGCCCGTAGCTGTAAGGCCTGTGTGCAGTGCTATGCCTACCTCCTTCTCACTTTACACAAATACATCTTTCAAATATCGTTCCAATATCGACGTATATTTGAATTAGTTTATAAGCATAGAATGAGCTAAACATAATTGGTTATAACCCTCCAAGACAGTATCAAATAAGCTTAACATCATAAAATACACACGCTGTAACCGGGTGGCCTTAATAGCTTACCTTAGGGAGCTCATTAATGGTAATAATGACTTTTAGAACGACACGGCGCGAGTAATTAACGGGAATAAGATAACAGGTGCCTTAACCGAATGGCATTTCTGCGACGCAAAACAAACGCCGCAAGAGGTAGTTTGGCTCTCTCGAGCCAATACGCAAGAGCGATAGAGATAGATATCTACGAGCGTTTCGTTTCGTTAGTTTCGTGAGCCTTAGAGAACTGAAACCAATACGAACCAATACCTACTTTTGATATCTACTGATGGATATTCTAAGCTAGTGAACTAGTGAACTAAAAGAAAAGAGTGATTTACTTCACAGTGTATGAAAGATATATATCACTTTTACGTTTTTGGTGACACATTTTGCGCACGTCTAATTCATTGTACGGGGAAGGTGAGCAGTGTCCCCAAATGGTTCCCCACTAGAACCATAAATCAGGAATCAGAAATATTTATTGTATTATAGTTATAAATTATATACAACTTCCGTGGCGATTACTTAAACTGCCATATTACTTAAATTTTCAGTAATAAAAATATTACACTAAAATCCCAACCTTTTAACGAGCTAATTAAAACCTCTCTTTAATTCATTCAAGGAACTTTTATTCTTTTTCACCTCGTTCCTACCTACCCTACCTACCACAGACTACACACGCGTAGACGCCGCATTAGTGTAACGGCCCAGCCACGATGGTCTAAGCGCGTCAGCGGTGAGCGGATGAGCGGCATGAGCTTCCATTGTTTGACATGCACGCCCCGCCCCAGCCGCAGTAGTGCGTGAAGCAGCCTTGCACTTAGTGTTAAGTCTTGCACTTAGTGTTAAATCTTGAGGCTAGAATGAGTGGGCCGGAGCGTGCGGCGTGCATGTCAAACAATTGAAGCTCAAACAAGTTTCCTGAGTCGACGCTGCGGAAGGTGGACACATGCTCGCCGGATCCGCTGCACGCCCCGCTGAACGCCCCGCTCTGAGCGTCTACTCAGTCCTTACACTTACACTTATGAAGCATTTACAAAGAGCGCATGATCACCAGACAACAGAATAGGAAACTTTAATAGTAACATACCACGATTTGAGTAGCGTAACTGAATTTCATTTTACACCATGTCCTAGTAACAACGCAGGTTCTACAATACTATCTTTTTATAAATATTCCATAATTAGGCGAGTAGATCATTACTTTTTTTTGCCATTTTTTTTATTTTGAGTTTTTTAGGGAATTTCAGGTCAATTGTACTCAGAATCACGAGTACTTTCAATCTCACTGGGAGACAAAAAGTGTCCCAGTATTTCCATACATTTTTCTTACCCCACACAACATGTACGGAAAATGGTAACAAAATAAGAAAAAATCGTATGGGACAATTTTTTTAACTACTAGGATTGAAAAACTAGTGATTCTGAGTAGAAATATCATATTTTTTTTAATATCATATTTCATAAAAGTGGTGAAAAAAAAAGAAATGCTCAGTAATGGTTGTAAACGTTAACAAAACTGGAACAAGAGCGGTTGCGTTCCTATACTAAGGTAGGGTAAGCTCGCCTCATTCGGTGACTCGCCTAATTTGGTGATATAAACTTTGAATCATGATTCCGAAGAAACAAAGTGAATTACGGCCTATTAATTAAGCTATAATTCCGATGGCATTCCTGTGGGTCAACTAGACAGAGCGAGATAGTTAATATTTGCTTTCTCGCGCGAAACCTCATTTCGGCACCGCGCGGACACGTATAAATTGGTTTTCCGTTTGTAATTCGTTTTTAAATAATAAAACTGCCTAGATTTGTATAAAAATTGGACAGTGTATTTAAGAAAATATTATATTTAAGATATCAGTTATTATTTTTAACAAAACTTGCATAATTTTTCTGCAGTAAGTTGTGAAAGCCGGTCAAAAAGTTATCAATTTCTCATTATTGACGCTGCAACGGTATCACCAAATAAAACAAGTTAAGTATATGACTTGGGGCGACAACGATTTTCATGTCTGTGTAATCCAATACGGGAGCGACAATCACATACACAACTCTGGCAGGTGTAGTGTGCCTGCGGCGAACAGGTATCGCGCTGATGACACTTGGCGCTTACTTGCGAGTGCCGCATAAATTAGTACAAGTGGTGACATTTGACGAATGCTTCGTCTAATTTGAGGTGGTCTGTGGTACCTGCACCTCAAATAGGAAAGTCTGAAAGCTCCTTTCTTTTGCAGAAAGCCATCTTATCTTTTTTGTCCCTTCCCTTCGTCCTTGATAACCGCGGAAGCGATTAAAGAGAAATTTCACTTTTTTTGACAGTTTCGTTATAATATCATGACAGTAGGATTTATTTAAGGTTTAGAACGTCTACCAGGAGTTTTTGACGTTCTTAAAAGCTTTTATTCAACTTGCCTTGTTAGTAGGTATGTTAGTTTGGGATAGAGGAATAAATAAGGGAAGAGTTGTAAGTTGTAACTCCACACATCAGTAAATGAGGGTTATTTGTATAAGCACAGTGACATCTAGCGATATTCACGCGTCAATCACGCGTCAGTACCCACAACAAAAGCCTTCTTGAGCTTACCGTGGGACTCAGTCAATCTGTATAAGAATGTCCTATAATATTTATTTATTTTAGCATTTTTGCTCCTGTAGCGTCTTAATGCCGTATAAATTATTTCCCTTTCAATTTCATTCGTAAATTATCGTAAAACACTACTTATTTCCTAGCATAAAGGGAGGGGGTATGATAAACGATGGTGATATTGCAAAACAAATGAGGGTTCTCTCGACAGGAAAATTGTAAGAACATAGCACTGTACAGTCAGCGCTAGATGGAGACAGGAGCTTACCAACAAAACATGAAATTATTTGTGCAAATTTTTGAACTAGTACTATTACTAAATGTGTTGAATCTTCGATATAGGTAGCACTTGGAGGATTAAAAAAATCGTTCCGTTGAGAAACATTTTTTGCTACCAAAACGTTTTAATGTGATTTTTTATGAAAATTGAATATATGGGCATATTTTTATTTTGTTGTCGATTTCACTTTCATTCACATCATGAGCACTTTCGATTCTACTAGGAGACAAAAAATGTTCCATAATTTCCATATATTTTTTTGTCTTCCTTTGAGTTACGATCAAACAAGTTGTATGAAAAATTGTAACTCAGTGGGAAAAAAATTATGAGACATTTTTTTTCCTGCAGAATCGAAAGAGCTCATGGCTTCAACTGATCAACATTTTTCCATGTTTGTCAATTTTACATTAGTAAATAACGTGCTCTCTGGGCATATACATAAGTATATGTCACCGTAAAATTGTAAAAACCGTTAGTTTATAATTTCACTAGCGAGATTATGAACTAACGAAATATTGTGAACCGTAACGTACAGTTCACAATATGACGGATTATTTTTACGTTAGATTATAATCTAACGAAGCGAAACCGTCAAATTGTAAACTGTCATGGCGTCGGAACGAAGCTAGCGCTCTGATTGGTCGGTTTTATAGTAGTTCGTTCTGTGGCCATAGAGTGACATAAATAGACACTGCAATCACAGATGTCAATCAAAAACCTTATTAAACTTTTATCATCAAAATTCGAAATATTGTTTAAGGAAATGGTCGAACTTGCCAAAGAAACAAAATTGTCAGTTACTTTGCTTGTTATGTGGCGGCTTAATTCGTATATTTCTTGTGATTTAATGTTCAGTTTTCGAAAAAAAAACCGTTAGTTTATAATCTTACTAGTGAAATTATGGACTGACGAGTTATGGTGAACCGTAACGTTCACAATTTAACGGATTATATTTCGTTAGATTATAATCTAACGGAGAGAAAGTTACTCTATGGGCCTAGAACGATCTAACAAAAAACTAACCATTCAGAGCACTAGCTTCTGGCGCATATGATGATTTACAATTTATCGGTTTCTCTCCGTTAGATTATAATCTAACGAAAAATAATCCGTTAAATTGTGAACTTTACGGTTCACCATAACTCGTCAGTTCATAATCTCACTAGTAAGATTATAAACTAACGGTTTTTTTTTATCGAAAACTGAATATTAAATCACAAGAAATATACGAATTAAGCCGCCACATAACAAGCAAAGTAACTGACAATTTTGTTTCTCTGGCAACTTCGACCGTTTCCTTAAACATACATCGAATTTTGATAATAAAAGTTTAATGAGGTTTTTGACTGACATCTGTGATTGCAGTGTCTATTTGTGTCAGTCACTCTATGGCCACAGAACGATCTACTATAAAACCGACCAATCAGAGCGCTAGCTTCGTTCCGACGCCATGACAGTTTACGATTTGACGGTTTCGTTAGATTATAATCTAACGTAAAAATAATCCGTCAAATTGTGAACTGTACGTTACGGTTCACAATATTTCGTTACTTCATAATCTCGCTAGTGAAATTATAAACTAACGGCTTTTACAATTTTACGGTGACATATACACTATACGGCATGCCAGATCAGTGGACATATATATGGCATTCAAGTTAATTGAGTAAAACATAGAAAAAAAAGACAGGTTTATTAGGTAAGGTTCAGCGGAGCAAATCTCGACTGGGGGGGGGGGGGGGGGGGCCCGTGGTTTCCGCTCATAATCGCGAGCTCTTTTTAATCCTTATAGGAGAAAAAAAGTATCCCAAGTATTTTGATGATTTTTTCCCATTCTGTTACCATTTTTTCATACATTTTGTATGGCGATAACGGAATTGGGACATTTTTTTTTCTATCGGGATCGAAAGACCTCGCGACTTATGAGTATGAATCGCGTAAAAAATACCTATCTTACAAAAAAGTGGGGTGGAAAACTTTGAAAAAAATGGCCTAGGTATTTATAACCGGTGGACACTCTATTTAATAATGTAAACATGGAAAAAATGGACCAGTTACATTTGTCCCCCAGTCGAGATTTCCCCGCTATACCTTAGTATAAATTACCCGGCAGTCGAAATTGTCCCTCCGTACTTTAATAAATGTGTCTATTGAGTAAATAGGCCCTAATGTGAAGGCCATACGGTTGCCCAATCTTGTCCGTACTAATATTATTAAAGTTAAGTATAGTTACTTGTGCTCTTGACTGTACAGGAACTATTAAAGCTCAAGACAAAGAAAAACATAACATCGCGAAAGCTGTTTCATTTGGCTGTCCCAATTAGATCCCGATTATTGTGTTTTTAAATGCGGATTAAATAAAAAAAATTAAATAAGTTTCAAATGCAAATTAAAAAAACCTGCTAAGTGCGAGTCGGACTCGCCCACCATTATATGGTTCTTGCTTATAGTTTGTTTTTATTCATTTCGTACATGATTTTGAACAGCACTCCAAGCGGATCCTTTCCGAAATAAACACACAGTATAATAAAGAGTACTATCGTACAGTATGGCCACTCCCGCTCCTCGATGAAAGTGCCGCCCACCCCCTCTCGGTTACCTCACAGTTACCGCCTGTCAAAAACGCGACCAGTCGACCTGTCATATTTCACTCATACAAACATAGTACGCGTTCACCTACACGAGCTTAGACTGTGTGCTAGGAATGCGCCTCTTTCATATATTTGATCGCCAGTGTTCGCAAGGTGTGCCGAAACACAGCTTATCAGAAACAACGTCATCCGAAAACGAAATGTAACATTTCCAAATGAAATTTAGGACCACTGAAATGATAAAAACCATCGGAATTTTCAACAGACGCCTCGCATTGTGCCCGACAAAACAGTTTAAACAATTTCTACGAGAATCCGCGACGTACGAAATTCCACGCATGCATTTCAGCGGCGCACAAAAATCATTTTAGATTTCTAGCGCTTGAATTTAAATGTGCATAATGCTACAAGCTGTAATTAAATTTAAATTCATTTTACACAATTCCGCCTTTATTTCATAAAGGGGTAGGCAGAGCATATAAAACTACTTAAGTTTCAGTGCCACTCTTGGCAAATAAAGGGTTACAGGAAAACGAAAATTAGGCATCCAGGTTACGATGACCGCTTTCCATCAGGCGGACCGTATGCTTGTTTGCCACCGACGTAGTATAAAAAAACAAATTAGGATGGTTGTGTGGATACTGGTTATGAATTTCACCGTTCCCTTTCTTCCCGTGGGTGTCATATAAATCCATTATAATATCCTAAATTCAAAAGTATGTATGTTTGTCATCTCTTCACGCTTACATCGCTGAACCGATTTAATTTAAATTTGGTACAGGGATAGGCTGTCTCAGAGAAGGACAAAGAATATTTTATCCTGTAAATAATTTATTACAGGAAAGAAATACCTTACTTCCACTCCGAAAGTGAGATAGTTTGAGACCGCGCCTGTTATTTGATTACCTACCTATTCTCAATGCCTTTGCCTTCAGAGTGCCTTCAGACGATACAGAAGGGGTCAATTCTCCATACAAACGCTCTCGACAATTTCCTCCCTGGTTTTTGATGATAGAGCAATGATTTTTTCAACACAGATTGTTATTATTTTTATCTGTGTCGGACCGTTTTGATATTTTTATTTTTAAAGACGCTAGAGCCAGACGAAAATATCCGAAAATGGCCTTTTTCATTATGGCGCAAAAAAAGGTGTGATACTCAAGACATTGGTAACAAATAGGCAAAAAAACTAAATGGCCCGACACAGATTATTTCATTGTTATTCAGATTCTCAAATTTCGTTCCGATTGATTAAGTTTTGAAGGAAGAAACAGTCGAGAGCGGAACCTCGATTTTAAAGATTTTTTCGCAATATCTTTTATCTGAGTTGTTCTTAATGGACATTTTTTTTCGACAAATCTATTTAGTATATTTAAATATAGTATATTTAACTAAAATTCCCAAATTGAAAGGGGGGCTCCTTTCCATTTTAGCATTTTCGCCCCTGAAGCGTCTTAAGATTTCATCAGGCGCTCCAAATTAGTTCTCATTTCAGATGAGCTGGTAAAAGTTAAAAGTACTAGATTTCCTTATATTAATAGTTAAAAAGTTATAAATAAACGTCAGTGGCAATAACTAATACAATAATCAATAGCTCTATCACAATAGGCTACTAGACTCTTATCAAATTTGGCACAAGAAATGATTGTTTCCTGTAGTATCTGACATAAGAAACCAATGTCTATAGATTTTGGGTATTAAAAGTGTATGGTGGCTACGTATATTTGATTATATTTGTATTTTGTCCTGGATATAATAACATTGTAGTTATCCCGCGCCAGCGCTACAAACCTCGCGAATCGTTTATAGATGCCAAAAAGAAAAGAATTGACACGAACTGTCACCCTGACGTTTCATATTTTCGCGCGCGCTCCACGCGGATGGATGCAAACTAATAGCTTTCTAGTTTTTATTAAGTTTTTCGTAGTTTTAATAAATACAATTATGTTTAAAACGGTATTATTCAGTGCAAAATACGGTGCAGCATGTGTGTGGTGTACGGTGTTTACATGGCAACCGAAATGTAATAAATATTGGAATGTGAGTGATGAACGTAAGTTACAACATTTGTCAATTGGATTTTTAACTAGAACATTCCTTAGTTATGAATTATGAACTTATCAAATTCACTAAAAGTGTTCCCGTGGGGAAACATAGAGGTATAATATATTAATTAGTACCTATATTTAACCTCACATTCTAACCTCTACGGAGATTTGGTAAGGGGTTTTTTATACATTCATCGTCAATTGTCGTTGGACAAATATAATAAAGGAGTTCTGTATACGCATCTGACATCACAATTCGCGTGCGGATTGTGCTTCATTCGTGGAATGAAGATATTTGGATCCCAATAAAATTCTTATTGTAACTTTAGCCCGTGGGGCAAACAGATATGCTAAATATTCAATAATAAATTCTCATCCGTGGGATGAATGTGTTAAGACATGCTAATGCCTGTGAGGCTAATGCCTGTGAGGCTACTGAATGTATTAGGCATGCTACTGCTGTGCCTACCAAATATTCAACAATGCTGCAAGAGTACTATTGGCGACTGTTAACTGATCATTTGTAATCCTTATTACAAGGGCATAAAGTCTACCGATGAGTAGTTAAGAATGTTCCTGTTAGCCCGTGGGGCTAGCAAATGTAAACTCTCATTCACGGGATAAATGTTTTAGCAAGTGTAGCCTTTCCCGTTCGGCAAACAAGTGTGCCAACTTTTCAATAATGAAATCTAATAATAAGGAACAAGAAATGGTCCTCATCCGTGGGATGACTGACAGTTATGGTATAGTTATACCTAACGAATTTCTTATAGCCAGTGATGTTTAATTGCAGAATTTTTTTACATGTACAGGTAGAACATGTACTAGATCTATAGATGTCTAGACTAGAGCACAATCTGATCAAGATTTTGTCCTCAGGCAAGCATGCTACATTAAACATTATTGTATTCTAATTAAGTACATACTCATATACTTACTGTTTACATATAAAACAGTATTCTAGTTGCAATTAAAATGGTCTCTGCAGTAAGGTCTATGTTGAACATCTATAATCTATGTATAGATTGGGCTCAGTTAAGTCAGAAAATTATTTACTATAAGTATAGGTAATTTTTATAACTCCTCTACAACCAAAATTTCGTTTCGTAATACAATAAAATGAATAAAATACTACCGTAAAAAGGTAATTTCTGGAAAATTCTGTTCTAGTTCATAACATATTACAATGATGATTATTCATATTTATCCCTTTGTACAATTTGACAAATTGATATATATTTATATGAGGACATACACTGTTAGTGTTATGTCATAAGGTAAAATAAATTCTCTAAGTGCTGCAAAATCATTTTGGCACCCTCATAAAGAGTATAAATGTCACAATCATAACTTAACCCCATAATATGCTTAGGAGCTGCTCGCTCCATATATTTTAACTTTAACATAAGTATATGTATCATGATTCATATTTAAATGTCAATTTTTGATAAAAATTGTTAGAATGGATGACTCAGTTGACCATTGGAATTTTATGATCTTATAGCTCAACTGGCTTTGGTGAAGTTAATGAAATGTTACTAATTTATTTATTTTTACTTCAAAAGAAAAAAAAAAAAAAAAAAAGTGTCAATAAAATGTGATTAAAACTTTATTATTGTTTTCAAATTTTGAATTATTATTCAAGATGTTGTTTTAAATATAAAAGGATAGGTAAAGAAGGTACACTGGAATTGGGATCAACCAGAATCAGTCATTGGAATAAGCATACAAAAATTGGTTAAGTGAGATGTTCATATTAATACAAAATTATATTTAATTATTATAAATACCTAGCAATCCCAAGGCTTCAAACTCTCATTTAAATGTTAGACTTGTATGTCTTCATATGGCAAGGGTACAATCTACCCTGCAATGGTTTAGAGCCCTATCACAATGTTTTTTAGCTATCATAGGGTGCGATTCAGCACAAGCTCATGCCAATAGTGACCATTTTGTATTCAGCTGTCATATAAAGTTAGAAATGGGTCAATGGATCAAGTAAAGTATGTAGGTTGATAATTAGAAAGATTTAGCTAAGTCAACTCTATTGAGTTGGTATGAAATAGGTATATATATTGAGATCTTGGTTCAAACACAGACTTGTTTTCCAAATATAGCAGAAATCATTAGATTTTAATTATTAGAGTCTTAACTATCCTGAGGTCTTTGAATAAATAGCACTGTAACTGGTATGTACTTCAAAATTTATTTTAGAAACTACTCCATACCATACCGACTTTAAACGGTTGGGGGATAAAGTTGATATGATGATAAGATAACACCCACTGCACGTGGATTATCACAAAATAGCATTGTCGGGCGAGATCAGTTCTTGGGTGAGGTGACCAGTGACCACCCAATTATCTATAGTAGACCAGGAAAGAGGATATGATTTTGTTAATACCTATAAATGTTTTTGTCATAATGAGCAATATATTGTTATATACTACTTTCATTTATTGATTACTTCAATCAATTTAATTATCTTATTATTATATCTCAATAATAATTGAATTTTAGACCTAATAAGATCCATAAGGGATCATTTTGTTTATCTAATTAAGATACTTTTCTATTAGTCATCGATTAAAGGTCCAACCTAAGCTTATTAGTCTGTTCAAGTAGAACATATTTACAGACATGACAATATATTGGAAACAGAAGGGATTGTATACAGTTGTAATTATTAATTTTAATGAGAATTGTCATTTGCTGTTTTCCACAATATCTGTATAGGATTTGCTAATCTCAAGGAGCTTATGCACATTTTGTTGTCTAATTATGATCTTTATTAATCTTACTGCAGACATAAGCATAAAACATCAACATAAGAGTGTGGTTAAAGTTATCACAGCCCCTAAATAATTACATTATATGTTCTATATATAATGCTGTCCTGCTAGTGATTACCACCTCGTTTAGTATTGTGTTATAAATTTCTTTTTTGTGAGAAATACTAGAACAAATAAGTAAAATAGTGATTAATACCTAAAACGTCATATTTTTAAATATACCTATACATATAAACATTACATAAATTATTAAAATACAACACAATGGAATTAGGTTTAGCTAGGGTAGCAAGCTAGCAAGTTAATTGATTAATTGGGAAGTAACGGACTAACTACTTGGTATAGTTTGTAAGTAAGGGACTATTTTGCTTGGTTAAGTGATTAATTAACGACTTTTAAATAATGCTTTTTAAAACCAAACAGAGGCTATCTGGTCTAAATACTCAAGTCACCGTATAGCGACAAAGGTTTTAAATAGAGGTTTAGGTAATGGACTTTCAGCTCCAAACATGCCTCAGGATGCACCAGGACTGGGAAAATATTTTTGCTCCCATCTTAGAATATTAATATTATATACAATCAACGATTAGTACCTGCATACAGCAGATACAAGGTCAGTCTACTTATTGACAATTAAATCAAGACTTTGAAACTTATAGTCTCGAATTATTATTATATGTCCTATAATATTTATTTATTTATTCATATATATATGGCTAGTAGGTATAGGTAGGTAGGTAGGGTAAAATAAGTTTATTGAGGACAGTGATATCCTCTGAAGTTTATATGTAAAGAGTAATAATAAAACCTTTCATATTCTTAGGTCAATGGGTGATACCCAGAGGCTATGTTTGTATGGAATATAAATACACAAGGTATAACTATGACTTCATATATATCATTTATGTCGAACATATTAAATAATTGACAAGGGTAACAAGCACACAATGCCCGTGTTTTCTTTTTATGTATGTTTTATAGACTATTTAATACTAAATGATTAGGTATTAATTTATCTCTATTATGTCTTTTCATTTTACAAATTATAATTATCATGTCTCACATTAAACACCTAAGGTAAAAGTCATGAAGACACTGCTTAACAGTGAATAAAAGGTTTGGTAACGCATGGGATGCTTCAGATAACTGGAATTTACCAATATATTATATTAGATATCAATATTTGTTATACAGGTTAAGATATTTAACTCAGTAGATGGGTTGTACACACAGGTTGCTCCTAGTAAGGACCTATTACAATAGCAGGATAGACCCTGCAGACTGTTTTCCTCGAGTCAATTCTACCTGAAATATTTCACATAGCAAGTAATGCTATTGCTTTTTAGTTTACTTTCGATACAATTTGATCCATGATATATGTATATATATTATATACAACCATAATGCCTGTCAGGAATACAAGATTGTAGGGCTTTTTGAGTGGATTTCTAAGATAAATTGTTTTGTAAATTATTTCATTACCTCTAAACATCTACAATGTTATTATATCCAGGACAAAATACAAATATAATGACAAGATTAAACGAACTTACCTGAAGTGAAGTTCAATCTTGATTATATGAAGTATTTTGTCCTGGATAGGGGATAGTCCCACCCTCCTCGAGTAACCATGAGTCCATGGTCACTTCCCATTTAGTGCGTGATTACTCTAAACTATATGAAACGTCAGGGTGACAGTTCGTGTCAATTCTTTTCTTTTTGGCATCTATAAACGATTCGCGAGGTTTGTAGCGCTGGCGCGGGATAACTACAATGTTATTATATCCAGGACAAAATACTTCATATAATCAAGATTGAACTTCACTTCAGGTAAGTTCGTTTAATCTTGTCATTAAAAATGTGTGTAATATTTTTTTTAACTTCGGCCACCGAAAACGCTGTCAGACATGTAGTGACGTCATAGAACCTAACTTAACTACATGTCGAGTTAATCACTGACATGATGAACTTTATGCCTCATACTTAAATGTCAGAAAATTTTGTCTTCAATTCGATTTACGTTATGCACAGACAACCTATAGATTAACATTAATGTTGTTTTTGCCTGATTAAGTGAAAGTGTACTTTATAAATGTTTTTGCGGTTTTCAAGTCGTAATAAAAAATTGTAGAGTTTTTTTTTCGGTTAATTAGACAGTAATTAATTATATAAGATAGACTTTAAAACCGGCCAAGAGCGTGTCGGGCCACGCTCAGTGTAGGGTTCCGTAGTTTTTCGTATTTTTCTCAAAAACTACTAAACCCATCAAATTCAAAACAATTTTCCTAGAAAGTCTTTATAAAGTTCTACTTTTGTGATTTTTTTCATATTTTTTAAATATATGGTTCAAAAGTTAGAGGGGGGGGACGCACTTTTTTTTCCTTTAGGAGCGATTATTTCCGAAAATATTAATATTAGCAAAAAACGATCTTAGAAAACCCTTATTCATATTTTAATACCTATCCAACAATGTATCACACGTTGGGGTTAGAATGAAAAAAAATATCAGCCCCCACTTTACATGTAGGGGGTACCCTAATAAAACATTTTTTTTTTTCATTTTTTATTTTTGCACTTTGTTGGCGTGATTGATATACATATTGGTACCAAATTTCAGCTTTCTAGTGCTAACGGTTACTGAGATTATCCGCGGACGGACGGACGGACGGACGGACGGACGGACGGACGGACGGACGGACGGACAGACAGACATGGCGAAACTATAAGGGTTCCTAGTTGACTACGGAACCCTAAAAAGGGTCAAGTAGCCTATACTTATAAAGTCCTTCTGATGTTTCGATCATCTACGAACGACGGTAACATTGCCACCCGG
Source organism: Leguminivora glycinivorella (assembly GCF_023078275.1). NCBI lineage: Eukaryota > Metazoa > Arthropoda > Insecta > Lepidoptera > Tortricidae > Leguminivora > Leguminivora glycinivorella. The sequence goes on from NC_062983.1 coordinate 3,140,033, forward strand.
GGTCCGCTTGTTTTGGCATAATTTTACAGTCCAAAATTATTTTTGGCATAATCTATATTGGCATAATTAACCTTCCGCATAATTTGTTACGGATTAGTATAGTTACGCATAATTTGTTTAGGTATGCTATATTATGGTATATTTGTTTTCGTTTGTCCGAATATATTTCGTGCATAAAGGTTATTAGCCGAATGGTTTTTATGCATAAATTATAAGTTCATAATATTGTTTATTCGAAATTTACCATGCAGAATTTTTACTATAGTTAATACTACTATATTGATGTTGCAGTTCTAACCTAACCCAACCGACATTCTTGACAAAATTATGTATTTGTTAAGGTTGCAGTTCTAACCTAACCTAACCGGCTCTTTTGACGGCATTTAGTAAGTGTGGGTTTTCTGAGTTTAAGAAATATGAGAAGTACAATAATTATGCTCACCAATTTTATTCATAAACACAATCGGCGTAAACTTATTTTCGGACAAAGTAATATTCGTATTATTTTAGATCATGACAAATTAGTTTTTTGCCAAAATAACATTCATTGAAAACCGATTATGCGAAGTCTCGGACAATAAACCTTTATAGAGGGAATCTTGCCAGGGTTCCGCTTGTTTTGGCGTAATTTTACAGTTCAGAATTCTTTTTCGCATAATATATATTGACATAATTAACTTTTCGCATAACTGTTATGGATTAGAATAGTTACGCATAATTTGTCGCGGCATATTTTCATTTCCGTCATTCAAAAATGCAAAACAAAGCAACATTTGGAAACACCTGTCCAATTTAAAGTGTTGTTTCATTCACAACCGCGTAAACCCGTGAAGAAAGCCTTTCTTATGCAAATATATTCAAATTTAGCGCCTCGCTATCAAGCCTAAGGAAATGCCAGCATAACCAGACCTGTGTAAGTAATAACTAAGTGCCTATTGTATTGTACTGAGCCGTTTTAGTCCAAAGCTAGATAATTTTGAATCTCAGGGAATAACAAAAGATAGTTACGCCCTGGAAATATTCCCTAAAGAGGATATTAATATCACTTTTACGCTGACCACATCTCCTGTTAATGTATGTGAGCATTTTGCTCAACTTAAGTTGTTACTATTAATGTTTATCAGGCGTTGTTGTAAATTGAAATAGATATACACGAAAGAAAAAAACGACAAGGCCCACAGCACTGGTGGCCGACCCGGGAATCAAACCCGGGTCTTCAGCTTACGCGGCTAACGTCATTACCACTAGACCACCCGCCCGCCGCGGTACCTACAAATAAAAAATAATAATAAAATAATTTGGTTTTTTTCCTAGTTGTGAAGGCGTTATTGTATTTTGTTTTTCGATCGTAAGCATATTATAGACTCATGACATGGATATAGATTTTTTTTTAAATACATAGCCCAGATAACTTAGAACTATCACAGGTGCCGTAGCCGAATGGCATTCCTGCGTCGCGAAACGAAAACGAAACGCCGCGAAAGATAGTCTGGCTCTGTCGCGCCAACACGCAAGAGCGATACAGATAGATTTCAACGAGCGTTTCGTTTCGTGAGCGTTTCTGCCATTGGGCTCGTACCCAGCTCCATTATAAACCCCCCTTTCACTGTCATGCGTCAGGACGCCTCCATTTCTCAACGTCGCGGCAAAACGGGAGCTATTCTCCATCGCGCGAAACTATGTAGTGAATGGGCGAAGTGTCATAATTTATGCAACTCATACTAGTGGGGCTGGGCGATAATCAATATGGATTTTTTGAAAAATATTCGTGGAACTTTGCCATGTAGCATTATGTTCGCCTTTTGTAACTATATATTTTTACTGTGCAATAAAGTTTAATAAATAAATAAAATAAATAAACTTTGACATTAAGCCACATGTCATTTGTAGGAGGTAGGGCATAGCGAACGATATTCCGCTTTGTGTGGTAGGGCACAGCACAGCGCCTATCGTCGATGACGCGACGGAGCCAGTTGAGTTTCGATCGTAGCGTCGAAGACTGTCACATCGACTAGGCTATGTCCTAATTATATTGTTAATTAGAATTACCCTGTAGATACTGCGAATCGTATAATCACAATGCCTGGCCCCGGAGCCGAATGGCATTTCTGCGACGCAAAACGCCACCGAATCCGCAGAAATGTAGTCTGGCTCTGTCGCGCCAATACGCAAGAGCGATAGAATATACGAAAGAGATATGATCGTGAGCGTTTCGTGAACGTTTGTGAGTTCGGCTATGGACACTGGATTGTCAAAGGAGATATCAGGTATCTTTATTATATGATTTTATAGCAGCGATAGTAGCTTGTGATTTCGTGAACTCATAGTCTGTTAATGTACTTCGATGATGGCATTTCAGGTCTCTATAATAGCACTCTGAATTGAGCATAAGTATAGTCAACCAATTTGAATCATAGGCCACTGTAGAACCTTTGCACAATAAACGTTAAGGCTGCTTTCAAAAAAAACGTCAAAAGAATGTAAAATTGATAGTTTTAGTCGGTGAAATACTACACTTTCCGTTATCCAATAGATTTATTTAATTCAAGTTCCAGTTAGAGCACCTTATTATCTTGATTTTTATAAGACTGGATTTTTGAAAACTAACTCACTAAATTAATTATGAATTTTTCTCTAATGCACGTTTAGAAAAACGCACGTATAGAGCTGAATCAGTCGATCTTATTTGTAAAATTTGGACAATTTTGAATATTAAAACGGGTAAATTTATAATTCGTATATCCTGTACCACAATCATTTCAGACTAGATTTTTATTTTAAGTTTTTGAAAAAGAGTAAACTAGCCTAAGGCGAATTCAATTTTTTCAGAAATTACCTAAAATTAAGTGACAATTTCTTTGAAAATCTACATCACATCGAAGTAAGTTTTGTACTAAATTAATCTGCAACGTTTACTTAAATTGCTGTTATGCCTTAGTGATTATAAATTGCTATTATTGATTTTTGCCAATTTTTTGAAAACGAGCCTTCACCGGTACAATTATTACCACTTTTGGACATTTTCTCATATTTTGTTAGACTAAGTAGAAAAAGTCCTATAATGTGATATATATTTATAAACTACTCGCAAAGCCCTTTAATTTGATACCACACACGGTATGATCGAGCGCTCGGTTGCGATTTCACTATTTTTAACACGAAAGCCCTCTTAACGTGACTTCTTATGGTAAATAGAACACTGTTTAAATGAGACAGGGTTCTAGAGTGGCCTAGGATTCAAATTGGTTGACTGTACCTACCTAGGTATGATATCGTTATCGATATGTTAATTACCTTATTAGCAATTATATATTTGCACCACTCGTTTCCTCACGTGGGTATCGTAATAAAGAGTACTATCGACCAGTATAGCCACTCCCGCTCCCCGCTGAAAGTGCCGCCCACCCCCTCTCGGTTACGTCACAGTTACCGCCTGTCCAAAACGCTAACAGTCGACCTGTCATATCTCACTCATACAAGCATGGTTCGCGTTTACCCACAGAACTAAATCAAGATAGAAGGAAAATGCTCGGCGATTAACAGCGAAACCGAGCGTGTAACGTTTTGTGTCGAGCCTATGACGTCACGAGTGTACTTTAGTGATGGGAACGTTGTCGCCGCGTAACCCATTCGATCGATTGTGGAGGTTGCGTGCGGGATGCCCGCCGAAGTTAAAAATATCGGATGTTCATCTTCGTTGTGAAATGAAGTAAGTATATACCTGAGACAAACAATTCACTAGTAGGTATATAATTTGCCTAAGGCCAGGAACAAAGATTTTAGTAGGTAGGTATTAATACTAGTTAATATTTCGTAATATTTTTAAGAAAATCGACCATGTACTCACTTCATTATCCTCATGTTATTTGTTACAACTTGTAGTAATATATAAATATAATTATGGTTAATTAATTAACACATTTTTAGATTTATTTTTATTCATAATAAATGTAGAGCGTATTATGTTTGTATTTGTTTTTCTGCCGACCACAAATTCAACGTTAATACCGTAACTGTAACCTATTTTAAAGTTAAATTTACTTTTCACTCGTACTTTATATGTATAGTTTCATAACAATATAAAAACATAATTATAATTTCCACTGCTTCGCAAAATCGATTTAAATCGAATAAAGAAATCGCAGCATACATGACGATATAGTTCCGTGGTGCACCACTATTCTTAAGTTCGGCGTGAGTTCGACGGACAAAATAACAAATCTACCTTCACTTTGTCTCGACAGTTTGAATAGCCTATTTTTATATCGCTTGTTTTAAACGCACGCCAAGTCGGACTCGTCAAATTAAAGCCGCAATGGAAAACTAGTTTGACGGCCGTACGTCAGCTAATGTTTTGATGATAAAAATAGGAAAATCGTGTTTTTTATTTAATAAAAAATATTTTAGGACAAATGGTACTTACCGATGATAGGAAACACTTTGTTTAACACCCTTGCTTTTATTGGTGGTGTTTGAACAGTTAATTATCGAATACCGACCCATTTTGTATTTTTCACTGTATGTCACTCGCGGGCAGCGGTCGGGAGCAGACTGACTTGCGCGGCGAACAATGTTGCTCGCTATTTAACTTTTCCGCACGCGAAGTAGATACACTTTTTCCTTCTATCTTGATTTAGTTCTGTGCGTTTACCCTACTCATAGTGTTGTGTTCCTGCCGGTGAGTAAGGCTGCCGGAGCTCAACGAGGGTGCGGTGTGCTGATGACGGGAGGACTTATGGAACTAACTTGTTCCGTCTATTGTCCGTCGTCCGTCGGCAACCCGAACCCTCCTTAGAACTTGTACACTCCTTTTTGCTGTGTACTTAACACAGCAAAAGGGAGTGTACAAGTTTCTAATGGGGTGGCAACGCGCATGTGACACTATTTGAGTTGCATGCGTCCATAGGTTACGGTGACCGCTTTACATCAGGCGGGCCGTATGCTTGTTTGCCACCGACGTAGTATAAAAAAAAAACGAGCTAAGACTGTATGCTTCTTTCATATATTTCGTCAGTATCCGGGGTGTGATACTGGAGAAGTCGATTGTGTTTTTGACGCAAAATCTATAATATATGTTTATAATTAAACATTAGACTATTAACATTGAGTAGTTGATGGCTTATAAATTATAACATAACCACGAAATTAAAATTTTGAAAAAACCCCCGACCGCGACATAGTAGACCGATTTTCATGAAACATGGCTAAGAACACTCCCGACTAAATCAGCTTTCAGACAAAAAAACGAAATCTAAATCGGTTCATCCGTTCGGGAGCTACGATGCCACAGACAGACACACACACAGACAGACAAACAGACAGACAGACAGATAGATACGTCAAACTTATAACACCCCGTCGTTTTTGCGTCGGGGGTTAAAAACACGTGTATATTCTCTATAAAAGCCATTGAAAGAGGTGATTACTTGCCTCATTTTCGAAAATTCGACACATTTCACTGATTTAAACTTTCACGATTATTACACATCATTATTTTTAAAATCGGGACTTAATCGCGTATAACTACATATTAAACTGACCTCCAACGTTTCAAGGACGGCGTTGTCCCCGTGGTCTCGGAGAAGACTGGCTTGAAATGACATCAACACCTTCTGACAGCCGCGCGAGTTTTTCGAACTACCCGCACTTGGTTTTGATTATCAACTTGAACTGTTTGCGCACTAGGGATGTTACTCTGTCGACATACAGAAGGTGTTGATGTCATTTCAAGCCAGTCTTCTCCGAGACCACGGGGACAACGCCGTCCTTGAAACGTTGGAGGTCAGTTTAATATGTAGTTATACGCGATTAAGTCCCGATTTTAAAAATAATGGTTCGACACATTTTAAGTGAAAATTCAGCAAATCCAACATCGGACCAACATTAAGGCCAAATACATTTCGAAACAGTCTGTTACAGGTAACGAAATAAGGGCAATGAGTTTAGTGGCTAGCGCCGCTGCAAGCACGGGAAAATGCAACTGCATACGAGATAGGGATGCAATACGGATACGGTAATCCGGTCGGATCTGGCACTTTCAATGAGCTATATTGATGTTAAATTAAAATTTTGAAAAACCCCCGACTGCGACATAGTAGACCGATTTTATGAAACATGGCTAACAAGAACACTCCCGACTAACTCAGCTTTCAGACGAAAACAAATTAAATCTAAATCGGTTCATCCGTTCGGGAGCTACGATGCCACAGACAGACACACACACACACGTCTGTGTCTCTGTCTATCTAGACAGACAGACAGAGACACAGACAGACGGACAGACGGACGGACGGACCTGTCATTCACCTTATTATATCTCAACAGCACAAAGACCTGTAGCTTTGCGTGTGAGAAAAATTCAAAAATATTTCATATCACAAAACCGGGTCTGGTTTGGACGGATCCGGCCAAGCCTGGTCGGATTGAGAATCGCCAGTTTGCAATCCCTAATACGAGATTTAAGTTGACAAATTAAATTAAATTAAATCCCATATCACAAAACCGGGTCTGGTTCAACGTATCCGACCAAGCCAGGTCGGATTTAAAATCGCCAGTTTGAAAACCCTAATACGAGATTTAAGCTGACTAATTAAATGTATTAACGGTATGTCACCCACGTTTTTAGTCGGAATTAGTTTCACATGTTACCTTATTTACCTAATGGGTACCTGGTGCCATTTTCTGATTTAAAACACATTTCCCATGAAATTTATTTCAACTGGCTCACCGGAGTTTACACTGAGAAAAAATACAACCAGTATGAAAACTGGTTCGTTCAACAAGTTTTTTGGTTAAAATAGCGCCTACGTGCTCTTTGGTTCAAACAACAAGCTACTTGTCATTTGAATCGGCAATATATTTGAATCAACAAGTCGATTTTATAAAAACAACCTGACACATGTATATTGTTTTAACACGTTCACTGCGAAACAGGTCATACTGACCCTGTTCTGGACTTCCCCCTGGTGCGGCGACAGAAATGCGCAACTTTACCCTAGTGCGAAGCCCATATCATTGTGATATTTTATTATTTTTATATAGTCAAGTATACGTTTATATTTGTCATTTTACACTCTATTTGACAGCATATAAATTAATAAACAGGTCACATATGTCCTGTTCGCACCAGTCTTAAACTTTTGTTATTGAGTGCGGAACAGGGCCTATAATGACCTGTTACGCACGACCTTGTATAGCACTGGAGCAAAGTGCAAAATGCATTAGTGTTGTTACCATATTACCAATCCACACGTTATTTTGTGGTGAAGAAATGTGTTTTGATTGTTTTAAATGAAATTCGTTAACTAAAATATAACGCTTTTATACGCAAAACGCTTACAATTTTGCTAAATATTATTACGTAAAAATATATTGTAAGAAGTTTAAATTGCTTGATGCAAAATATTTACTAAATCTTTTTTTAAATAATGTTAAGAGCAAAGTTAAAAGTTTTGGTTGTATATAAAAATCTGGTTACATTAAAGGTAAAGAAAGTAAGAATTGGATCGATATATTAGTTCGTTTATTTTCCTCATCACTACTAAATCATCGACATTTTTACCTGTGCCCGTTCTGGCTGTGCGGTACAAGTCAATTTTTACCTGTTAATTAATTCGACTATAAAATCTAAACGAACAGTCATCAACTTCGGCGAAGACAGTATTGTGTAGATTAGTTATTAGACTAAACATTGTTTCAATAAAATTGAATAAATGTGTATCTGGTAAAGGTATTTTAGGTAAAATATGAAACCCTCCTTACAAGCTGTAATTGACTTGTACCGCACAGAGAGAAAGCTCAATACGGGACTCTCATGGGTTGTAACGCACTGAGAGCGAGTTCACAAAATCCGGCTCCGCAGTGAACGTGTTAAATATACGTTTGGCTGATTCAAACGGATTAACCGCAACAAGTCGAACTTGTTAAATTCACAATGAAAATTTCTCTCAGTGTAAAATTATGTTGATGAGTAGGATTAAGAAGATACAAGAGTGGTTAATTCTCCATACAAACGCTCTCGACTATTTCCTCCCTGGTTTTTGAAGATAGAGCAAAAAAATGTTCAACACAGATTATTATTATTTTTATCTGTGTGTCGGACCATTTAGATTTTTTTATATTCTTATTTTTAACGACGATAGAGCCCATCAAAAAATTTCCAAAAACGGCTTTATTGATTATGGCTCAAAAACGGTATGGGATTCAAAATTGGTAACAATTAGCCAAAATCAATATTATATATTTTATTTTATAGATTTACCAGGTTTGAAATTAAGGGACACATTATAATAGCTGTACCTTGAATTAGTTATTGTTCCAAATTAAACAGTGCAAAACTGAAGCCTTTGTCTTGGGAGGTTAATAGTTAACTTTTTAGGCAGGTATAGTTTAACTTACCATACTATGAGGTAAAGGTTGATCACAGTACAGCCGCAGAGGGTCACTTTCCGACTGAGGCAGCGGTTGCTTACAGTAGTCGCTGCATTTCTTATCTGTGGAAATAGAGAACATTTTAAGGCTGAACTTTTAACACTGACCTCCGACACAAACAAAATATCCAAAACAATATCGCAAGTTGAAAAACCGAATAAAGCCTGGCCAGAAATAAATGACTATTAGACATAATATAGTGATCGGGATATAGACGGTGATTACTTTTTAGTTTTTTAACCCCCGACGCAAAAACGACGGGGTGTTATAAGTTTGACGTGTCTGTCTGTCTGTCTGTCCGTCTGTCTGTCTGTCTGTCTGTATGTCTGTCTGTCTGTCTGTCTGTTTGTCTGTCTGTCGGTGTGTGTGTTTGTCTGTGGCATCGTAGCTCCCGAACGGATGAACCAATTTCGATTTAGTTTTTTTTTGTTTGAAAGCTGAGTTAGTCGGGAGTGTTCTTAGACATGTTCCATGAAAATCGGTCCACTATGTCGCGGTCAGGGGTTTTTTCAAAATTTTAATTTTGTGTTTATTTATTTTATCTTTGTCGAGCTACCGATATTTCGACGCAGTTGCATGCAACATGATCACGGAAAACTGACGAAGGCGGGTGGATGTCAAAGTTGCGTAGACAGCGCGCGATCTACCCTCCTTCGCGCATGTCGGCTGCGTTCACTGTCAGCGTTACCACTGGTCGCGTTCACACTCAATGGTCTGTCCAAACACACTACACTCACAGTGTACCTACGTTTGTTCAATTCCGACTTCACCGGTTTTTTAGGGTTCCGTAGTCAACTAGGAACCCTTATAGTTTCGCCATGTCTGCCTGTCCGTCCGTCCGTCCGTCCGTCCGTCCGCGGATAATCTCAGTAACCGTTAGCACTAGAAAGCTGAAATTTGGTACCAATATGTATATCAATCACGCCAACAAAGTGCAAAAATAAAAAATGAAAAAAAATATCAGCCCCCACTTTACATGTAGAGGGGGTACCCTACTCTACATGTAAAGTGGGGGCTGATATTTTTTTTCATTCCAACCCCAACGTGTGATATATTGTTGGATAGGTATTTAAAAATGAATAAGGGTTTACTAAGATCGTTTTTTGATAATATTAATATTTTCGGAAATAATCGCTCCTAAATGAAAAAAAAGTGCGTCCCCCCCTCTAACTTTTGAACCATATGTTTAAAGAATATGAAAAAAATCACAAAAGTAGGACTTTATAAAGACTTTCTAGAAAAATTATTTTGAACTTGATAGGTTCAGTAGTTTTTGACAAAAATACGGAAAACTACGGAACCCTACACTGAGCGTGGCCCGACACGCTCTTGGCCGGTTTTTTTTTACACAAACAAATCACTGGATTCCATACATTTGATAGTTTGAAGCCATCTTCACGATTGAAATTTTTATATTTGTGAATCTCCATGCCTTCTCTTACCAATCTCGGTATGTAGTGGCGTTCCGTCGAAATTACCTTAGGATTATATTGACTATTGTCAGGAGGGCGCTGTTATTCTGATGTATGGGGTCACAGTTCACTTCAGTATGAAGAAAATAGTTCTAATAAAATTCCGCAACATGGCGTTCAGTCATATATTTCTGGTCAGGCTTTACCGTGATTGTTGTGTCGTGCGGACGGTCCGCGTGACAAAAGCCACGCTCTCAAAATGCTCATGTGTGGCGGAGGATTAAAACCAGCTTGTCACTCACGGGTCAAACACGATTCGTTCTAATTATTTTCTTTTTCCGACCCAGTCGAGACTGGCAGCCCAGTTTTACATTAAAATTGTTTTTTTTTTTTAATAAATAGGTACTCATTTAAATACTCGCTGCAATATTATTTACGATTGAAATTTTTATATTTGTGAATCTCCATGCCTTCTCTTACCAATCTCGGTATGTAGTGGCGTTCCGTCGAAATTACCTTAGGATTATATTGACTATTGTCAGGAGGGCGCTGTTATTCTGATGTATGGGGTCACAGTTCACTTCAGTATGAAGAAAATAGTTCTAATAAAATTCCGCAACATGGCGTTCAGTCATATATTTCTGGTCAGGCTTTACCGTGATTGTTGTGTCGTGCGGACGGTCCGCGTGACAAAAGCCACGCTCTCAAAATGCTCATGTGTGGCGGAGGATTAAAACCAGCTTGTCACTCACGGGTCAAACACGATTCGTTCTAATTATTTTCTTTTTCCGACCCAGTCGAGACTGGCAGCCCAGTTTTACATTAAAATTGTTTTTTTTTTTTAATAAATAGGTACTCATTTAAATACTCGCTGCAATATTATTACCCCCGATATTTTTAAATTATCGAAATTATTCTTGAATATGGTGACTTCACTTTGCTCATACTATCGATGTAATTAATCTCAGCAGTTCTCGAAAAGTTTGTACAAAAATTAAGGAAAAAGTTAAATTTGTTTTTATTATTCCTATATTGTTTACCAAGATTTTTTTGATGAATTGAGATTTTAGTAAGTTTTAGTTCGTCATTAAGGTTCTCTAGTATCTATATTTTCTTAATTATAACAATTATCCTGTATATGTCTTACGAAAGTCGACTTATATTACTAAATGTTGGTGACAAAATAGGATCAATTAAAATTTGCTGACGTGGCTATGTATGTAAAAAGTTGACGGGAACTGCTCATCTAAGGTTTTCTATTTTCTAGCTAAAGTAGGTAAATATTTTTTTCTGTTTAATAGCAACTCCGCTTTGCATTACTACGCAGTTTCCTTCATACGCGGATCCAGGGGGACCCTGGAGCCTAGGTTGGCCATACAAATAGACCACGTGACCCCCCCCTGAGGCCTGGGCCTTTACCACGTGACCCCCCCCTGGGCACGAAGCTGGATCCGCGCTTGGTTTCCTTTTTCCCCGAGGTCCTTTTCTCTCCTGTCTTATAAATAGAACCGAATCATTAGAAAATTCCCTATTTTCCTCACCATTTGATAAAATGTATTTCATTATGAAATAAAACTATGAAAACGGATTGGTTGTCTATTGTTTGCCCGACAGTCATTTAACATAATATTCATTTGCCCGAATCTAACTTGCCTGAATTTCATTTGCCCGAATGATTTGTTTACCATAAAAATCATATGACATACTCGTTGTTTATCCGAATATTACCTTCCATAATCATACAATGCCATACTATTTGTTAGCCATATTATTAAGTGCAATAATATGGTTTCATAGAATATTCAAACGCCATAAGCAATTATTGCCATATTAATTGTTGCCCATATTATTACCTAACCTAACCTACTTTCTGATAGCAGTTTCATTCTCCAGGGGGTCACAGTTCTAACCTAACCTACTTTCTGATAGCAGTTTCATTTTCCAGGGGGTCGCAGTTCTAACCTAACCTAACCTACTGTCTGATAGTATTTTCATTTTCCGGGGGTCACAGTTCTAACCTAACCTAACCTACTTTTCCAGCAGTTTCATTCTCCAGGGGGTCACAGTTCTAACCTAACCTACTTTCTGATAGCAGTTTCATTTTCCAGGGGGTCGCAGTTCTAACCTAACCTAACCTACTGTCTGATAGTATTTTCATTTTCCGGGGGTCACAGTTCTAACCTAACCTAACCTACTTTTCAAGCAGTTTCCTTTTCCAGAGGTTCACAGTTCTAACCTAACCTAACCTACTTTCTGATAGCAGTTTCATTTTCCAGGGGTCACAGTTCTAACCTAACCTAACCTACTTTCTGATAGCAGTTTCATTCTCTAGTCCTTCTAGTACCTATTATAGTAGTTTTCGATTCTGCCAAAGCACATTATGGAAATTGACTTTTCTGGACGCTAATTTGTATGACAAATGATGGTATGGAATGTGGTAATTACGGATTTCGATGATTCTGACAAATGACATTATGGAAACTGACTTTATGGGAAACAAAGTTTCTGGCACTAGATTAATATAGTAAACAATGATTATGGCATAAGATGTTATGAGAAACAATATTATGATTGTTGAATAGGATGGCAAATAAAATTATGGCAAATGAAATTCTGGCAAATGGGGGTATCCCAAACGGATTATATCGCGTATCCATACTAATATTATAAATGGGAAAGTGTGTGTGTCTGTTTGTTTGTCCGTTTTTCAAGCAAAACGGAGCGACGATGGAGGGATGGAAAGTGACATAGGCTACATTTTGTCTCTTTTTAACGCGAGCGAAGCAGCGGGCAAAAGCTAGTAAGGTATAAATATTATTTATGGTCATGGCTCATTAATATTTCTTGTATGTGGGTAGCTTTTGCACATTGTAATTTTTCCTCAGTCACCCGTTGACCACGAATGCTGTAAAGTGTTCGAAACGTCGGGATGAATTTTAAATTCATTATACGCGATATAATCCGTTTCCATAGTTTTATTTCATGAGTAACTATCGCGGTAACCGTAGACGATATTAGGGTAAACTCGCCTCATTCGGAGACATGCCTAAGACCTGATTTAGACGGCGTGCGAACTCGCATGCGATTTTAGTTACATTGCGGCCTGTTGAGGGTACATACAATTTTGGACAGCTATCAAATACCGCAATGTAATAAAACTCGTATGCGAGTTCTCGTACCGTCTAAATGGGCCCTTATTCGGCGAAACAAGCTTTGAAGCACTATTCCGAAAATTTTTGGTTGTTTCACCGAATTAGGCGTGTCACCGAATGAGGCGAGTTTACCCTATAATATCCCTGTTGCTAATCAAATCGATACTTTCTTGCCTCCTTTTATTACATCAAACATTCAGCGCATAGAGGCGCGTCAATCATTTTAATTTGACACGAAACAAGAATAGCGACTGCAAAAATAGGACAAAATCTCGCCATATTGGATTCCACGGGTACAGTCAGCAATCAAGCTCTCTCCTTTATCCAGGCAATAAAGTTCTGTATTATTTTTGGCACTTTGGCTGTCATAGCTTTGTTGCTGACTGTACTCTGTTCGTGAAGATTTCTAAGCGGATATGTTTCGGCCAACCAGAGTATAATTAATTTGATCCCTGATTTGAAACCCCGACGCAAAACTATACGTCACGTCACGACACGTCTGTCTGTCTGTCTGTCTGTCTGTCTGTCTGTGTGTGTGTCTGTCTGTGGCATCATAGCTCCCGAACGGATGAACCGATTTCGATTGAGTTTTTTGTTTGAAAGCCGAGTAAGTCGGCAGTGTTCTCAGCCATGTTTCATGAAAATCGGTCCACTATAATATCTCTTTCGTAGCTATCTATCTCTATTGCTCTTGCGCATTGGCGCGACAGAGCCAGACTATATTTTCTGCGACCCTTCGGTGGCGTTTCGCAACGCAGAAATGCCCCCTGAAATAAAACCTGTTTTTATTGATTTTACGTTGACTTGAAAGGAAGGTTTGTAAGGTAAAATACCTACAAGATTCTCTAAGAAACCAGTGTAAGTATTCAATCTTACTTCCGACATCCGATATTGGATCGGATAATGTGAAAACGGCCTGATTCTTAAGGGTCTCTCACACTAATAAATTCATTTATTATGTATGAAAATGATGATTTTTTTTACGAATTTAACTAAAAGTGATATACAATACAGGGTGGTTCCTGATAATGAACCTAGCTACGTGTCGAATTTAACGGAAAACAAAAAAAAAACACGGTCACAAAAAAAGACATACGTCTTTGCTTTAACGTTTACTGTTACAGGTTTCTAAATTGGCCTATGATTCAAAATTATTTTCAAACACACCTATCATCATCCTTCTTGCGTTATTCCTGCATTTCCCACGGCTCATGGGAGCCTGAGGTCCGCTTTGACAACTAATCCCAAGATTTGGCGTAGGCACTAGTTTTACGAAAGCGACTGCCATCTGACCTTCCAACCCGAAGGGTAACTAGACCTTATTGGAATGAGTCCGGTTTCCTCACGATGTTTTCCTTCACCGAAAAGCGACTGGCAAATATCAAATGACATTTCGCACATAAGTCCCGAAAAACTCATTGGTGCGAGCCGGGGTTCGAACCCGCGACCTCCAGAACGAAAGTCGCACACACTTACCGCTAGGCTACCAGCGCTTCAAACACACCTATGTAGGTACAAAATTATGTCAAACACAAAACAGCTAGAGTCTATTGTCTGAAATGTAATTAGCAAACACAGTAGGAAGTTAATTGCTTTGATAATTTGCGGTCAAATTCAGTGCAGGTAACCTCATAGGTACTAAAACCAGTTCAATTTGAACTAAATTAACCGATACCACGATGTCATTTAGGGTTTAAATATCTGGGCTACCGAGCTTCGCTCGGTTCTGTTTCGTATCCTTGACATGTGTCGCCATCTAGTTCAAAAATGAATAGTACCTACATCGAGCGAAAGAATTCTCAGCCTTAACAACACAACTACTCCACACGAGATGGCGCGCATTTCGCCACAAAAACTCAAATAGTGTATTTTCTATTCGTTTTAGCCTTGACCTGTGTCGCCATCTAGTGTTTGCAATAAATAGTACTTACATCGACCGAAAGAATTCTGTCTTAACAGTACAACTACTGCACACGAGATGGCGCGCGAAGAAAAACGCATGAAAACTCGAAAATTCGCGTTTTCCGGGACCTAAGGATAGGTTAGACCGATTTTTCACCCCCAAAAACCCCTACATAACAAATTTCTGCGAAATCGTTAGAGCGGTTTCCGAGATCGTCAGTGTAAATAAATATATATATAAATAAATAAATAAATAAATATACAAGAATTTCTCGTTTATTAAAAGTATAAGATATTAGAATCAATAATCAATATTAACTACTAGTTAAACTTACTTAACTTCTTTGATAAGCAGAAACGGCTGCAATAGCTAGAAAAAAAGCAAAAGTGGAAAAATTCTGCCTTGGGTGAGACTTGGACTCATGAGTACGACCTCTAAGTACAGTCACGGGCATAAATAAGTGATGATTTCTAAACCTTGTCATATTAAGACGATACGGTAGGGGTCAATTCTCCATACAAACGCTCTCGACTATTTCCTCCCTGGTTTTTGAAGATAGAGCAATGATTTTTTCAACACAGATTCTTATTATTTTTATCTAAGTCGGACCGTTTTGATTTTTTTGATATTCTGCTTTTTAAAGACTCTAGAGCCAATCAAAAATTTCAAAAAACGGCCTTTTTCATTGTGGCGCAAAAAAAGGTGTGATACTGAAGATTGGTTACAATTAACCAAAAAAGCTAAACGGTCCGACATAGATTATTTAATTGTTATTCAGATTCTCAAATTTTGTTCCGATTGATTGAAGTTTTGAAGGAGGAAAGAGTCGAGAGCGGAACCTCGATTTTAAAGATTTTTTTGAAATATCTTTTGTCTGAGTTGTTCTTAATGGACAATTTTTTTTTGATAAATCTAGTTAATAATATATATATATACAATCACGCCTGTATCCCATAAAAGGGTAGACAGAACACATGAAACTACTAAAGCTTCAGTGCCACTCTTGGCAAATAAGGGGTTGAAAGAAAACGAAACTGTGACATTGCAGTGACAGGTTGCCAGTCTCTCGCCTACGCCACAATTTAGTTAATAATACTTGTATATTTAACTAAAATTCCCACGTTGAAAGGGGGGCTCTCTTCCATTTTAGCATTTTCGCTACCGTGTCCTCTTAACGTCTTGTTTGAAATGTCATACGAATTTTTCAAACGACAAGGCACATAAATCATCATCTTCATATGACGGTGGCGGGGACTGGACTATACATCTTGTTCTTAGTGGTTTTATAGTGAGAAAGAATTTTAACTATAAAACTCCCGTGAGACTCATACATATTTAAAAATATTTTAAGCGGGTTACTCACGTATTAAGTCGATATAGCGTTTATAGTGAGAAAGGTTCTCGAAATTGAACCGAAACATGTCGAACGCTATATCGACTTAATACGTGAGTAACCCGCTTAAAATATTTTTAAATATGAGAAAGAATTTATAGAAAGTAGAAATTTTGGCAAACTCGTGGTAATAAGGATTCAAGATTTAAAAGTTACATGTCTCAAAACATAACTTAGTAATAACAGTAATAATTAAAATACTCTTAACAGTTATTTTTAGTTACATGGCGCTTCTATTACGCACTCTAGCGCGAAGTGGTTCATTTTTGTCAGGTCGAAACTTCGGAGGGCCATCTGTACTGAAAAACGTCGTACGATACACGTACGAAAAGGAAATTCGTAACTTACGAACTTCCTTTTTTCCGCACTTGTATCGTAAATGTACTATTTTATAGTTCCATGAAAAAAAACAAAGATTTTGGAGACAGTTCATTTGCACTTATAATATTACTCATTCTGGTATAGAAAGCAAATAATTATTCAGATTAATTAAAAAGTTTATTTATATCCTTTAATAATCGCCCACACTTTTAGCTACGCATTAAAAATAATTAAAATAAGGAAAGCTGAAATAATAAGCATATTACCGATTAAATTTCACTGCGTAGGTATTGGCTACGTGCACGACAATTACGCCCCCTACTATGTGAATTTGAAGTGGGAAATGTCAAAAAATGACATGTAAACAAACATTATATTTTAACGATTTTTCGTTAATTTTAAATAAATCGAATAACAAGAGCTACTATTTCAAATGTAATTTAGGTAGATAGATTATAAAGACATGTATATAATACCAAAAATCAGTTTCCAAAGCATTACTCACGGTATAAACTTCCAACCCCAGACTACAGAAAGAGTCAATAAATTGGTGCTGGCAGGGCATATAAGGAATCTTGAAGAACATAGGAGTAATGGTACAAGTTCTTCGAGCTAGTGATATGGTATTCGCTAAACCTCCGTCCCGTTAATGCCATATAAAACAAATCTAAACGTAAGTACCTAGTTATGTCCGCGGCCGCAGAAATATCCGACACGGGCCTATTCCCAGGCTAGGCCTGAATCTTTAAGCATAATCTTTTACAGTAGGAAAAATACTAACAGCGTATTGAACAATATTATGTAAACAAAGCTTAAATATAATTTATTATAATGTTTTGTTTTGACATGTCACTTACGTTTTCTTTTCACCGTAGCTATCCATTTAGTTCTTTGATCCAATTTCCAGTGTGCTCTAAGAAACGGGTCCATATTGGCTCATATAAAATTATTTATTATAAAATTATTGTTTATACCGATTTGTGTTCCGAATGACAATTTCTCATAATTTTACTTATCATAATTTTGTTTCATTATTATCAATAGTACTACTATCACTGTTCATAATAATCATTTAGTCGAAAATTTTTAATCATAAATTCTATACAACAAACGCATAGAACGTGCAACGACAATTTATGCCATTATTTTTACAATTAACAACGAAACAACATTGATGCCCCATATCAAACATTACACATTGTATTATATTTTATGAGTTTTGATAGATGACAACCACAATCAGTGTCGATTTTGACCACCGCAAGCACTGCGATCGCTTTGCTTACCCCCTTCATGCACTTCGCACGAAGCCACCTCCTAGTCAAATCAGCTTCTTTTTAAGAACTGTCATAACTACTTGCTGACAATACTTAAAATAAAATATTTTATGTGGTCCACGAAATAAAGCATCAAATAATTAGAAGAAAAATATGGACAGTATTTTCAGTGGCTCATGCCTTGGCATCTAAGCCTCTAAACCTCTTGAGGTTTTGTGTCCCTCATGTAAACTTTCTAGTTAGTGGCGGTCATGGGCACAGATTATCAATAAGTTAGTAACGTAACAGATCCTTCACTTGCCCTCAAAATGACACATACCTACGCCTATTTAACTAATACTAATAAGTTACAACGAAAACTCATAAAAATAGTAGGTACGTGCCGCGCGACTACGCAGGCGAGGCAACCGCTAGCGGGTAGGTACTTAACGCGCGACCTATCATGCCTATCGTGTAGGCCTATCACAGTTTGTTCCTAAGTCATGAATGTTTTCTATGTAAGTATTGCTAATATCACAGAATATATAAAAGTACAAGTACAGAAGGCTCACTGTCAACAACCTGTCAACGGGCTGCATACGACATTGAGTTCTATTGCGCAGCGATAAGGTCGTCAAACTTTATGGGCCGCGAACTCGCGGCCGCCGGAATGTATGAAAGAAACGCGGAGTGAGCCGCCCCTGGCCCCTGCTAATATGGAATTAATATGAAATCGAGTTGAGTGACGTCACATGCTAGTATTTACAAGTATTACAGCTACTACAAAATTTTAAACATTCGCTTGTTTTGCTAATCTCAATATAGGTATTTTCATTTAATAAGCTTAGTTTATTTTCCTACGAAATCTCATTTGCTTGGATTATCCATATATCCATATGAACTTGACAAACTCAGTAAGTTTCCTTATCGTTTCACTTAAATTACGTACAAACAAGCCACTGTTGATCCAATGAAATCCTCTTACCAATCCTACCATACCGTGTCTATCAATTTGAGTGACATGTGCCTTGTTACGCGAAAATGTTAAACATAATATGGGAACGAAGTGAAAGCGAGACTTGAAAAGACATATAACGTGTAGACAGATACAGTCCATGAAAAAAAAGTACTTCAGAACGATCAAGAAATTAAAATTTTGAAATACCCCCGACCGCGACATAGTGGACTGATTTTTATGAAACATGGCTAAGAACACTCCCGACTAATTCAGCTTTCAAACAAAAGCAAAGACTGTCATCTCTCGACACAGGCTTAAAACTTTTGAACCTCAGTTTTGACATTTTGGCCCATATTCTTAGCTTGATATATGTTAAAATGACAAATATTAATATTAGCGCCGTCTAGCCGAGCGTCCCCCAAAGGTGTAGCGCCATCTAGGCCACCATACGTTTTTCTGTATGGTTTTGAGGTACGTTTTTTTCTTACACTTTATCTGTCTATACAGAGTTACATAATATAATTATGTTCTTGGTTTAAACTAAACTTAATGCCAAATGTGAAATTATTTGTGTAGCGAGAGAATGTGCTCAAAAAGTCCACAGTTGTTAAAATTAGGTTTAAATTTTATTTCTAGAAAACGTTCTAACCCCTTGTCCTGTGGATTTTCTCTATTTTCCATGCTCACCCGTTCCGCGAAATTGTTCCAATTAGCTGACGCTTTAAAAAGAAGCGAACAGAAGTCATAACGGTAGTCTTTTCATCACATTTTACAAGATTTTATTTACTTTTACCTGTTCCGTTGTCTGTCTTTAATCAAATCTCGGTGTTTTACAGGTTGCACTTCGGGGAGTGTATACCATAATTAACTCTTTAAAATGCATTTAAGTGCGCGTAAGAATATTTAATTATTTATACGCATAAATATTGCATTTTAACGTACCCCCGGTGTTGCATATATTTAAATTAAGCGTATTGTCTGATATGTCAGTCAGTCAGTTTCTTCTTTTATATATTTCGGCTGTGCGTTGATAATTATGTCAGTCAGTCAGTCAGTCAGTTTCTTTGACATATCAACACACAGCCGAAATATATAAACGAAGAAACTGACTGACTGACTGACTGACTGACATATCAAGTCAACGCACAGCCGAAATATATAAAAGAAGAAACTAACTGACTGACATATCAACGCACAGCCGAAACCGCTGGTCCTAGAGATTTTAAATTTGGCACGTAGGTTCCTTATAAAGTTTAGAGGAGCACTAAGAAAGGAATTTCCAAAATTCACCTCATAAACGGGTAAAATGGGGGTTCAAAGTTTGTATGGGAAAACAATATTAGATTAGTACGCGGAGCGAAACCACGGGAAAAAACTAGTAATATTATTATTTTTCACCACACCGACTGGTCAAGGCGTACTTTGCTATTCAAAAACAGATAGCAAAATTGCGTTTTATTTACAAGAATGCAAAGTGATTTCATACAAATTTGAACTTGAAGCTTGGCTTGATTTTGACTTGAAGGCTTGCTGGCTTGTAGAATTTAACTATAAATGATGATTTTGAATCATAAACATTGAATAGATTGATGGATTAGATTTAATTTGATGTCAGTATTTTTTTCGTGTTGGTGTGGTGAACAATTTTGTGCTTCACTCGGTGGCAAAGTTTGTTTAACCTTCGTGCCTTGAAGCCCTCGCAACGCTCAAAATTCCACTTTTTGAACCGCTCGCGCCGCTCGCAGTTCAATATTAAAATCTTTCGCTTGTTCGTTTATCAATATTGGCACGTGCGGTTAAACAACAACTTTGCCCCCCTTTAAAACAAATAACTATCATTCCTATTTCCGACTTGATAGGTAAAAGCCGTGAGAATAGTTATTTGTTATACAAGGGGGCAAACTTGTATTTTAACGCCGAGTGTGGAATTAAAATACACACACACGAGAAGTAAAATACATTTGCACCCGAGTGTAACACAAAACTTTTCCCCTCACTATAGCGAGGAAACTACAACGCAAAAAATGCGTTTATCACTGCTTCCAGTAGTTTCACAGGTGGTAAATAATCTTTATTACTAGATTTACCTACTTTTATCAGTTTTAAAATTTGACTTTATTCAAGGTGAAATTACTTTACCCACTAGTTGATAAAATGCGTTTTTACCCGCTGGTATTAAAGGACAAAACACATGTTTCCGAGCTAGTGAGGGGAAAAGATATGAATCATGTCATTTTTTTTCCGAAAGTTGATACTCCTCGTATCTTTGTCGCTCAGGAAATGAGAAAGCCTACGAGTAAAGCGATTTTGTATCGAGACGAAAGATATTGCGGATTTACACGGATAAAGCTTATCTACGAACAATATTTGTACTTATGATTCTATGTACAGATATGTTTAGTTAGGTTGAAACAAAGACGTATGTATCTCCGTATAGACAGAAAAAGTCTAAGAAAAACACGTACTCAAACCCATAATCAAAAAGGTACGGTGGCCTAGATGGCGCTAATAAAAATATGTGACATTTTAACACCTATCAAGCTAAGAATATGGGCCAAACTGAAGTTCAAAAGTTTTAAGCCTGTGTCGAGAGATGGCAATCTATGCAATATGATTACACATTTTACTTCTACGGCAAAGAGGATTGAGTTTTTTTTTAATTTAACAAAAAGTGATACATATACAGGCTGGTTCCTAGATGATAAACCTGTGTTGAATTTAACGGAAAACAAAAAAAACACGGTGTATATGGCAGAAGATTTCATATAACTTCCCATAACTTCTGCCTCTCTCATTCATATTGACCACGTTGTATCTATCTCTCTCTAGAGAAGTCGAGCTTGAGCGTCTACGTCTATCTCTCTCACTCACCATAGTGACACGGGATGATGTCAGGATCTGCTTCTTCATCCTTGAGCTCGTATTGACTTGAGTAGTCGAGCTTGGGCGTCGCAGTGTATGTGTTTAAGCTGTCAGGCTTGGAGAAGGAGTCCAGGCTTCGTTGCATGTAGAGGGTGCTTCTGAGAAAGAAAACACACATTCATAAATAAATAATAAATAAATGAATATTATAGGACATTCTTACACAGGTTGACTGAGTCCTACGGTAAGCTCAAGAAGGCTTGTGTTTTCGGTACTCAGATAACGATATTTCATGTACACCCTGTTTTTATTGAATTCCGTTAACATTAAGGGAAGGTTCTTTAGGTTAAATCTTATACTTTTAAACGAGCAATTCTTGTATATTTATTTATTTATTTATTTATTTATTTATATATTTATTTATTTACACTGACGATCTCGGAAACCGCTCTAACGATTTCGCAGAAATTTGTTATGTGGGGGTTTTTGGGGGTGAAAAATCGGTCTAACTTATCCTTAGGTCCCGGAAAACGCGAATTTTCGAGTTTTCATGCGTTTTTCTTCGCGCGCCATCTCGTGTGCAGTAGTTGTACTGTTAAGACAGAATTCTTTCGGTCGATGTAAGTACTATTTATTGCAAACACTAGATGGCGACACAGGTCAAGGCTAAAACGAATAGAAAATACACTATTTGAGTTTTTGTGGCGAAATGCGCGCCATCTCGTGTGGAGTAGTTGTGTTGTTAAGGCTGTGAATTCTTTCGCTCGATGTAGGTACTATTCATTTTTGAACTAGATGGCGACACATGTCAAGGATACGAAACAGAACCGAGCGAAGCTCGGTTGCCCAGATATTATAATTAATTTACCTAAGAAACTGGTGTCTCAACTCTTACACCGTGTCTTGCGTGGGCGACGGTCGCGCGACCGTCGCTTTCGCGTCTCATACTTCCATATCGATAAGGTTTGATTTCGTATGCGTCGCATCGCCGTCGCGCGATCATCGCGCGACCGTTGCCCACGCAAGCCACGGCGTTACAGTTATCGAGTTATTAAAAAAATAAAGATAATTACTGAACACGTGTGTGACAGCCTTTACCAATTCCTAATGTTATTTGTTTTGACATGTGCCGTCAATCACTTGACATTAACTTAAATATACTAATAAATCCACTTATTATGTATGAAAATAATGAATTTTTTGCGTATTTCACCAAAAGTGATATACAGGGTGGTTCCTGACAATGAACCTAACGACGTGGCGAATTTAACGGAAAACAAAAAAACACGGTGTATAATGACATTTTTGTCAAAGTTGAAACAGAGACTTTCGCTCGGTCAATTTAAACAATTATACAAGTCGGCTAAAGTTGGTGACATAGTTAAGAAATTAACTCTCTAAATTGCATAATCAAGTCGAGTTACAAGTTTGGTGTAACAGCGGAAGTTTGTGTAATACTCTTATCTATGATGCTAATTCATGAGGCTAATTCTAAGTCACATTGTGGCATGAAATGATATCAGCCGCTATGCATCTTGCTCCACTAATACAAATACAACGTGGGTCTACATAACCCGAAAAATATTTTTTCTACTCGTCGACTTTAATCTGTCAATTAGGACACCACAGACTAAACTATACGTGCTGACTTTTCAGAGTTAGATAGTCTTTGACGCTTAGTCAACTATAATATTTAATTACACTTCACTTTAGTTAACTGAAAAAATTTCAAAAATAGAACTTCAGACAAGTTCTATTCGAATTTGCGATACTTGGCAAATTTTTCTGCATCTGAAACACATTTTTTTTTATCTATCGCTTTGTCGACCAATCAGAGACGGTTATTACAAACAATTGGTTGCCAGGTAATTCGATGTTGATACAACGGTGAACGACGCTATTAACATTAATTTTGACTTGAATGATGATATTTTTCGTACATTTATGATGAAGATGATGACTCATAGAAAAAGTATTGTATACAATATAGTGATATAATTAAGCTTTTCATTCTCGTACCGTACTATTAGGCCACTCAGCAAGCTTCGTGGCCTAAACATGGTACTCGACTGAAAAGCTTTGTATTATATCACAATTGTATAAAATACTATTATACAATCGTGATATATACAGAGCTTTTCAGTCGGGTACCGTGTTTAGGCTACGAAGCTTGAAGTGATACACTTAATTATATCACTAGTTTATACAATACTTTTGACGTGAAACGTACGTCATATGTCGTAGGTATAAATCTGTGATGACGCCACACACGGCGTCGCATAGTAACACTGAGAGCGCTACTAAAGACGCTCATTGGTGACAATAGTACCGTTTAGCTCCGGTTATATTTAAGCTACACATTTCGATAATAAGCTAACCGCAAAATTAAAATTTAAAAAAAACCCCCGACCGCTCTAGTGGATCGATTTTCATAAAACATGTCTAAGAACACTCCCGACTAACTCAGCTTTCAGACAAAAAAAACTTTAAATCAAAATCGGTTCATCGTTCGAGAGCTACGATGCCACAGACAGACACACACACAGACAGACAGACAGACAGACAGACAGACAGACAGACAGACAGACAGACAAACAGACAGACAGACAGACAGACAGACAGACAGACAGACAGACAGACAGACAGACAGACAGACAGACAGACAGATAGACAGACATACACACAGACAGACACGTCAAACTTATAACACCCCTTCGTTTTTGCGTCGAGGGTTAAAAGTTGAAGAAAGAATAAACTTACGCCGACGGTGGTTGTTTGTCCATATGATGTCGGCGCGTCATATGCCGTCGGTATAACGCTGTGATGACGCCACACACGGCGGCACATAGTAACGCTGAGAGCGCTACTAAAGACGCTAGCATTGGTGACAATGGTAGCGTTGTACTTGGCCCTGTAAAATGAAAAACTATTCAACATCATTTTTGTAAGAGGGTAGGTAATGATATTGTATTTTTTTTTTAGAAAAAAAACATTGTAATTTTTTTTAAGTGCCAGTTTTGCGAATAACATTTACTTTTTATGTTAAAATACATCAAAAAAAAAATTTTTTTTTTTGACGAAATTTGCTTGACGTCATATAACATTTTATCTTTATTTTCCCCTTAGAAATGCGTAGTTAATCTTTCGGGTTTCTCATGTTACACAGTGCATATAAACTTACCAGTAAACTTGTCGGGCGATCTTAAAGCTACTGTGTATAGAGACACCGCGTCGCTGCGGCCTTTGGCGTTCGCGGCGTATAGCTTGAGCTTATAGCTCGCCCTCCCATCCAGCTCCACTTCGAAAGTGGAACTGTTTGAAGTTACGTTGGCTTGCACCTGAACAGAGAAACTGAATGTTTGACAACTAAGATTTTGTGGTGCCACAGGAAAAATACATTGATTATCAGAACTACTAGTATCTTAAAATAAACTAATTAGTTAGTTATAGCGAATCTCTAATCCACCATAAATTTCAAACACTCAGTAACCGTCGAGATATCGCAGATTCCGTCTTACTCTATAAAATTATGCGCAATGTATTAGATGTCCCCTCACTACTACACCAAATACAGCTCAGAGTTCCCCGTAGACGTCAGCGCCACTGTCAGAAGAAAAGATTATTCTCGATTCCCAACAGTAGAACGTGTTATGCACAAAATATGTTCATAAGACGTGCCTGCAAACTATTTAACGAAAATGCCAAGCTTTCTAACATAGATATATTCACTTGTTCCATCAATACTTTAAAACGTGCCTTTGTTTAGGTAATAATGTACCTTTTCCTTTTCTTACGCTCTCAAATGTTTAGTTTTGGTTAAGTAACATTTAAAAAAAAAAACAGACTGTGATTTTATGTAACAAATTAATGAAACTCTAGGTCTATATACTTTAACAATATTGTATAAGTACTGTTTGTAAACGACTGTATGTTTCTAAAATATAATAAATAAAATAAATAAATAATTAAAAAACGAAATAAGTACGTAAACTTAAATGACTACCCCCGAGTTGTTTCCTACTTGGCCCAAAAGTCCCTAATGTGCCAGCTACGTTGCCACACTGAATGGCAAAGGATATTTGTTGGACCAGATAAGATCCAGTCCGGGGGTCACCCCCTCTGATGTTCCTCAACCGGCGCCCGATCTCAGCAACCAGCTTCTTGGCCTCGGCACACCAAGGTCCAGCCGTTTTGATGGCAACCGGTACGAATTCGTACACTGGTCCCAGGTTCGCATATTTGCTATTTTGTATTTGACTTATATTAAAGAAAACGTGACGAAAACCTCCAGTGGTTAACACCAGACTTGTAATATTAACAGTGTTTTTTTTTGTTTTCCGTTAAATTCGATACTTTGTTAGGTTCATTATCAGGAACCACCCTATATATCACTTTTAGTTAAATACGCAAAAAAACATCATTTTCGTACAGATTAAATGAATTTATTAGTGTGACAGACCCTTAAGAATTAGTGTCAAGTGTTTGACGGCACATGTCAATGTCATGTTAGGAATTGGCAAAGGCTGTCACACACGTCTTCAGTAATTATCATTATTTTTTTAATAACTCGATAACTGTACGAGTTAAGACACTTTCTTAGAGAAATTAATTGCATTTGATCTAAAGAACCTTCCCTTAAAGTTGACGGAATTCAATAAAAACAGGGTGTATATTCTGTGCGTCAGTTTGTTCTTGTTCAGCAATCCGTAAGGCGTTTTAATCCTTGAGCTCCCGTGTCTCCCCACTTAGTCGGGACCCGTTCCAATTTCTTAAGAGGATACGGTAGCGAAAATGCTAAAATGGAAAGGAGCCCCCCTTTCAACTTGAAAATTTTAGTTAAATATACAAGTGTTATTAACTAGATTTATCGAAAAAAGAATTGTTCCTTAAGAACAACTCAGTCAAAAGATATTTCAAAAAAAATCTTTAAAATCGAGGTTCCGCTCTCGACTCTTTCCTCCTTCAAAACTTAATCAATCGGAACGAAATTTGAGTATCTGAATAACAATGAAATAATCTATGTCGGACCGTTTAGCTTTTTTGGTTGATTGTTACCAATCTTGAGTAAGGTAATGGCGCCTATTAACGTGGTACTTCAGGAAGATTTCAAAAGATTCCAAAAAATTAAGGGTATCAAAGCTCGTTAACGACCACAAATATTTTTTTTATGGAAGAGTATTTATTGAACTATTAGTTTTGAAGAGTTTTTGGATCATTTTAGTTTATTATATGTCATAAAATAATTATTGAAGCCAGCATACCTAAATTTTCTATTACCGTGGTAATGAACAGGCTGCGGTTCTATTAACGCGAATTGAGATTTCATTACCGAGGGTATGAATGACAGTGTTTTTCTGCCATCGGTAAATAAAAACCCATCTCAAAATTCGGAGCTTAATACCGATGGTTGAATATACAAATTATGACAAATACATATACCTATACTATCTTCCTTTATGAATACCCACAGAAAACTCAGTTTCATCTAAGAAATCTGTACTTACGGTACTCTAAATGTCATATTTTGATACAAGACTAATATGTCGCTCGGTAATAGATACTTCTTTAGGAACCTATTACCGACCCAAACAAATATTGCATGGATCGGTAATAGATTCTTATATATTCCATTACCGAGGGTTATCCGATCGTACCATCGGTGATAGGCATAAATTGGAGTATAATAAAATCTAATTCCGACCAATAAAAACAATGTCATACAGATGTATTTTCATTACAAATCAAAATAAAATATTGCAACTTTATATTAAAACCAAGTTTACATAACAGGTAAGTAAACATCAGACTTTATCTTAATGTTTAAAAAATTGACAAATTAACGGTTTTCATAGAAACTACGAAATCAGTAATGAAGTTTTTGCTAAAAATTAAGGTTTTGTTGAATATTTTTCATACCACGTAAATAGTTCTTTGATAGCGTGAATAGATCAAGATTGAAACAACTGTAAGACATTATATAACTGATCACATATACTTAAAATAAAGCATAAAGAACTAATATCACTACTTTAACCATTACTGTGGTATACCACAGTAATAGAATCTACTCACGAAATGGCGCCTTTCACCGCTGTCTTTTAATTTCCACTTTAAACACATTTCCAGGCTAAACAATAAGTAAAAAGTACTCAGAAGTCATGTAGAAAACTATTAACAATAATTTAAAATGCATAACTTTCACCTATTTGCCACAATTATTACGTAAACTACTAAATGAGATTGGAGTTCACTTAGGTTTAGCGTCACGCGTCAGTATGACACAACCTCTTCTTGCGGCCCCGTGGCAAAAACTGTCAAATAGCGAGTGTCTTCTTTCCTTCACACTCTCTAGCGCCTATATGTGCGTTAGTCAACTAAACAGGCTTCCTTTGTGTGAGTAACTTTATTTAGGAAATTGGTCGGTTTGCCTACAAAATGCGTATTTGCAAATGCGGCGGTAATGGACGTCGATTTCGATACCCGCGTTGATAGCCGCCGTTACCTTATCACACCTTTTTTTGCGCCACAATGAAAAAGGCCATTCTTGGAAATTTTTGATTGGCTCTAGAGTCTTTAAAAAGCAGAATATCAAAAAAATCAAAACGGTCCAACATAAATAAAAATAATAACAATCTGTGTTGAAAAAATCATTGCTCTATCTTCAAAACCAGGGAGGAAATAGTCGAGAGCGTTTGTATGGAGAATTGACCCCTACCGTATCGTCTTAACTATATGCACTCTTAGTAGGACTAGGCGTCTTTGATTAACCTTGACGGCGCAAAAGTAGGCACTGCTGTCATCTGGGCGAATCAACTTTTTGACCGACTCAAATCTGTCCGCACATTCTTAACATAGTTGTGAAATTTCACCTTTAAATAATGAACTTTATTGGTATTTTTCACTTTACCCTGTATACTAAAACATAACCTTAACTGTTAAATCCAATAAACTGAAACTTTGTTCATTAGAAGTTCGATTTCTTGGTAACTCCAGAGACATTTTGAGTAACGCCAGAGACAACAAAAATGTCGGTCAAAAAGTTGATTCGCCCATCTACCAAAGACATATGTAACTCCGTAGAGACAGATATTTAAAGTCTAAGAAAAAAACGTACCTCAAAACCGTACAGAAAAAGGTACGGTGACCTAGATGGCGATACACCTTAGGGGAACGCTCGGCTAGATGGCGTTAATATTAATATTTGACAGTTTAACTTATACATATATCAAGCTAAGAATATGGGCCAAATTATCAATACTGAGGTTCAAAAGTTTTAATCTTGTGTCGAGAGATGGCAGTCTCTGCACTGTGATTACACATTTTACTTTGACAATAACTCTGATCTTCTTTGGTTACATACATACAGGTCGGCCTAATAAAAGCTAGTTAAAAAGTAAAGCTCACCAGCGAGGAAGGTAGTTCCAGCACCTCCATATAGAACACCTGCGGGAGTCCCCCGTCGAACCCCTCCAAACACTCCACTTGTAGACCGACAGCGCTTTGGTTGGTCACTGAGCAGTTCTGTAGTGGCATCGGCTTGCCTGTACAAATATTTAATAGTTATTTATTTTACAAGGGGGCAAAGTTGTTGTTTAACCGCACGTGCCAATATTGATACCCGAGCAAGCGAAAGATTCCAATATTCATCAACAAAATAATGATTATAAAACATCGAATTAAATCAAATCTATCAATTTATTCAATATTTATTATTCAAAATCATTATTTATAGGTAAATTCTACCAGCCAGCTCAAGATATCAAGTGAATATTATGTATGATTTTAATTTGCACTCTTGTGGATAAAATGAAATTTTGCTATCTGTTTTCGAATAACAAAGTAAGCCTTTAACAGCGGAGCGTTAAAAGTAACGCAGTAAAGTAACTTTACTTTATTCTACTTTACGTACCAGCAACTACAACTTTGTATACACAAGGCGCCTCCTGTCGTCCCACAGTGTTGGTGGCTGTACACGATATGGTGCTAAAGTCCATGTCTATAATGTAGCGGAGCGTTACTTTACTTTATTCTACTTAACTTACCAGCAGCTACAACTTTGTATACACAAGGCGCCTCCTGTAGTCCCACAGTGTTGGTGGCTGTACACGATATGGTGCTAAAGTCCATATCTATAGAGTGTAGCGGAGCGTTACTTTTATTCTACTTTACATACCAGCAGCTACAACTTTGTATACACAAGGCGCCGCCTGTCGTCCCACAGTGTAGGTGGCTGTACATGATATGGTGCTAAAGACCATATCTATAGAGTGTAGCGGAGCGTTACTTTTATTATACTTTACATACCAGCAGCTACAACTTTGTATACACAAGGCGCCGCCTGTCGTCCCACAGTGTTGGTGGCTGTACATGATATGGTGCTAAAGACCATATCTATAGAGTGTAGCGGAGCGTTACTTTTATTATACTTTACATACCAGCAGCTACAACTTTGTATACACAAGGCGCCGCCTGTCGTCCCACAGTGTTGGTGGCTGTACATGATATGGTGCTAAAGACCATATCTATAGAGTGTAGCGGAACGTTACTTTTATTATACTTTACATACCAGCAGCTACAACTTTGTATACACAAGGCGCCGCCTGTCGTCCCACAGTGTTGGTGGCTGTACATGATATGGTGCTAAAGACCATATCTATAGAGTGTAGCGGAGCGTTACTTTTATTATACTTTACATACCAGCAGCTACAACTTTGTATACACAAGGCGCCGCCTGTCGTCCCACAGTGTTGGTGGCTGTACATGATATGGTGCTAAAGACCATATCTATAGAGTGTAGCGGAGCGTTACTTTTATTATACTTT
This sequence comes from Leguminivora glycinivorella, assembly GCF_023078275.1. NCBI lineage: Eukaryota > Metazoa > Arthropoda > Insecta > Lepidoptera > Tortricidae > Leguminivora > Leguminivora glycinivorella. The sequence continues at coordinate 3,170,542 of NC_062983.1, forward strand.
ACATACCAGCAGCTACAACTTTGTATACACAAGGCGCCGCCTGTCGTCCCACAGTGTTGGTGGCTGTACACGATATGGTGCCAAAGTCCATGTCCGTAGTTGGAGTGTAGCGGAGCGTTGAAGTGAACCCCGATTTTGTGTATGACCTGGTAATTAATAAATGTATTGTATTGTATTGTATTTATCTATTGCAATTCACATGTACATTACAGGTTTTACAAGTACTTAAAAGTATAGGTAGGTACACAAATGACACATGAAGCCCTGATGGGCGCAGCAATTAATGTAGGTAAGTAGGAGGTTATACATATACATACTTATTGGCATCAAATTTCAGCTTCCTAGTGTTAACGGTCACTGAGATTATCCGCGGACGGACGGACGGACAGACAGACATGGCGAAACTATAAGGGTTCCTAGTTGACTACGGAACCCTAAAAATTGTTGTTACACGTGTAACCACCACTTAGCGACGTCTCCATCGGTTAGCACAAACGCCGAAGCTTTATTGCGGAAAATCCTTGCGTTTCCATTCCACGAAAACTAAATCGAAAATATTTCGTAAATAAGTTCTGAGAAAAAATGTTGACGATTCGACAAATCCTGGAAATTTGCCTAAGCACTAAGAGAGCTTAAATACAATACACAGGAATTTAAAGAAATCAATACTACTATTTAATGGGAAAGTGCGTGTTTTGTTTGTCCGTTTTTCACGGCAAGACGGAGCAACGTATTGAAGTGATTTTTCAAGTGGAGATAGTTGAAGGGATGGCTACATTTTGTCTCTTTCCAATACCCTACTTCCCTGAAATGGGGTCTGGAAGTTTGTATGAAGCATTCCGCAATATTCGAATTTTACGCGAGCGAAGCCGCAGGCAAAATCTAGTATGTAATAAATAAAAAATATGCCACGCCGTCAAATTTTGTGACGGAATAATACATATGTGACAAATCTTACATAGTTACCCTACCTCCTTTTTTTCATCTCGATCCCCATATCACATCTCGAACACTGGCGATCAAATATATGAAAGAGGCGCGTTCCTAGCACACAGTCTAAGCTCGTGTAGGATGCTTGTGTGAGTGAGATATGACAGATCGACTGTTCGCGTTTTTGACAGGCAGTAACTGTGAGGTAGCCGAGAGCGTGTAGGCGGCACTTTCAGCGGGGAGCGGGAGTGGCCATACTGTACGATAGTACTCTTTATTATACTGTGCCCATATTATCTAGTTTATGGATAGTTTATGTCTATTTATGTGTCTGATAGTTTATTTCCCCATACACTACGGACTATGCTTACTACTTAGTTTTGGGCTAGTGTAAGACGAGGTGACGAGAAAACACGAGCCAATGGTCGGACGACATCAAAAATACGGCAGGGCCGACCTGGCACAGAACCGCCGCATATAGAACGGAATGGAAATCCATGAAAGAGGCAAAATATAGTAGGCTACTAGACTCTTATCGAATTTGGCACAAGAAATGATTGTTTCATGTAGTATTTGACATAAGAAACCTATTTTTATAGATTTTGGGTATTAAAAGTGTAGTGGTAGTGTAGTGTGTGGCTACGTATTTTCGATTAAAAAAGTGTGTAATATTTTTTTAACTTTGGCCACCGAGAACGCTGTCAGACGTGTCAGTTAGGTTCTATGACGTCAGTGACATCTTATTTCGATTTTTAATTTATAAACGTTTTTTGTGGTTTTCAAGTTTTCAAGTAATAAACTATGGTAGTATTTTTTTCAGGTAATTGGACAGTATAAAATAGACTTTTAAAAAGGGTCAAGTAGCCTATTATGTTCAGTAGTGGACGCAAACATTCTGAGAAGAAGATGTCTAGGTAAGATGTTGTTGTTGTTGATTGTCCTAGGGCACCCCATAGGTGTATAGGGCCTCCACAAGATCCTTCCACGCCTATCTTGAGCCACCGCCTTGGCCCCGTTCCAACTCAGTCCGAACTCCCGTAGCTCGTTCTCTACGCTCCACCTCCAGGTGTGTACGGGGCATTTGCGGGCTTGCTTCCCTCCTTGAGGCCGCCACTCAAACGCGATACTGGCGCTGTTGGTAGCTCCTCTTTGAAGGGTATGACCGATCCATCTCCATTTCCACAAATCTTCATTTCGTCACTACTTTAAAAAAACCGGCCAAGAGCGTGTCGGGCCACGCTCAGTGTAGGGTTCCGTAGTTTTCCGTATTTTTCTCAAAAACTACTAAACCTATCAAGTTCAAAACAATTTTCCTAGAAAGTCTTTATAAAGTTCTACTTTTGTGATTTTTTTCATATTTTTTAAACATATGGTTCAAAAGTTAGAGGGGGGGGACGCACTTTTTTTTCCTTTAGGAGCGATTATTTCCGAAAATATTAATATTACCAAAAAACGATCTTAGTAAACCCTTATTCATTTTTAAATACCTATCCAACAATATATCACTCGTAGGGGTAAGAATGAAAAAAAATATCAGCCCCCACTTTACATGTAGGGGGGGTACCCTAATAAAACATTTTTTTAAGTTTTTTATTTTTGCATTTTGTTGGCGTGATTGATGTACATATTGGTACCAAATTTCAGCTTTCTAGTGCTAACGGTTACTGAGATTATCCGCGGACGGACGGACGGACGGACGGACGGACGGACGGACGGACGGACGGACGGACGGACGGACGGACGGACGGACGGACGGACAGACAGACATGGCAAAACTATAAGGGTTCCTAGTTGACTACGGAACCCTAAAAACTTGTATCTTCGTCTGTCAATGAAAAGAAAATTGTAGTAAGTATGTATGGAATGCATATAGACTTACTGCGTTTTAACTTTGAGGAACAGCGTGAGATACGAGATTTTTTAAAAGTAGTGACGATTTCTTATAGTATAAGATCATCATCATCCCCCTTGCGTTATTCCGGCATTAAATTTGCCACGGCTCATGGGAGCCTGGGGTCCGCTTTGACAACTAATCCCAAGATTTGGCGTAGGCACTAGTTTTTATGAAAGCGACTGCCATCTGACCTTCCAAACCGAAGGGTAAACTAGACCTTTTTGGAATTAGTTCGGTTCCTCAAGATGTTTTCCTTCACCGAAAAGCGACTGGCAGATATCAAATGACATTTCGCACATAAATTCCGAAAAACTCATTGGTGCCGGGGTTCGAACCCGCAACCTCCGGAACCAAAGTCGCGCGTGCTTACCGCTAGGCTACCAGCGCTTATGTAAGATGTCTCCCAATATTTATTTACTATCACAAAGGATAATAATTTTGAATTCATCAAACTAATGAATATTTTAATTCATCAAAAAATATCATAATATTACTAATTTCAGATAGATAAAACAGTTTTTTTCCAAAGGGGCTTTATTTTGTATAAAGTTCGCAGAGAAATCGGCCCTTTTGGAAAGGCACTCGTCCAATGGCAGCCGCAAAAATATTCATTACTTCGGGCTTCGGGAGCTCGCAGACAGAGGGATTAATTAATTTCGGTGTAAGTTTACCACAAATAATTTATTCATTTACCGTTTGTCATGGTGATATAGGCTTTTCTATTAGGGGTGACTCAGACGAATCTATTATTTGATGAGAAATTCATTAGCAAAATGGGTTTTAGGATAACGAGTACGTTCATATTTCTGTTATTATAACAACGCGCCAGTCTGTGACAGGGACGTGTTAACTTGGTAAAAGTAACATTCAGGGGATCATCCACATATTACGTCACACCAAATTTCAGGTTTTTGGACCCCTCCCCCCCCCCCCCCTATGTCACGCTTTTTTGTATCCCTTTAACAGGGATTGTCACATTTAGTATGACCGCCCCCCCCTTACACTGTGACGTAATATATGGATGACGCCTATGCTGGCCTGCCTGTGACCCAGTAAATATCAGTTTCAAGATTGCTCACCACACCAACAGGTAAAGGCTTACTTTGCTATTCGAAAACAGATAGCAAAATTGCATTTTATACACAAGGGTGCAAAGTAATTTCATACAAATTTCAACTTGATGCCTTAAGCTGGCTGGTAGAATCTTATACTTTTAAACGAGCAATTCTTGTATATTTATTTATTTATTTATTTATATATATATTTATTTACACTGACGATCTCGGAAACCGCTCTAACGATTTCGCAGAAATTTGTTATGTGGGGGTTTTTGGGGGTGAAAAATCTTATACTTTTAAACGAGCAATTCTTGTATATTTATTTATTTATTTATATATATATTTATTTACACTGACGATCTCGGAAACCGCTCTAACGATTTCGCAGAAATTTGTTATGTGGGGGTTTTTGGGGGTGAAAAATCGGTCTAACTTATCCTTAGGTCCCGGAAAACGCGAATTTTCGAGTTTTCATGCGTTTTTCTTCGCGCGCCATCTCGTGTGCAGTAGTTGTACTGTTAAGACAGAATTCTTTCGGTCGATGTAAGTACTATTTATTGCAAACACTAGATGGCGACACAGGTCAAGGCTAAAACGAATAGAAAATACACTATTTGAGTTTTTGTGGCGAAATGCGCGCCATCTCGTGTGGAGTAGTTGTGTTGTTAAGGCTGAGAATTCTTTCGCTCGATGTAGGTACTATTCATTTTTGAACTAGATGGCGACACATGTCAAGGATACGAAACAGAACCGAGCGAAGCTCGGTTGCTCAGATATTTTACCTATAAATGATGATTTTAAGTCATAAATATTGAATAGATTGATGGATTTAATTTAGTTTGATATTTTATAGTCAGTATTTTGTTCGTGTTGATGTGGTGAAAAATGTTGTGTTTCACTCGGTGCCAAATTTTGTTTTTAACCTTCGTGCCTTGAAACACTTGCAACGCTCTAGATTCCACTTTTTGAACCTCTCGCTACGCTCGCGGTTGAATATTGGAATATTTCACTTGCTCGGGTATCAATATTGGCACGTGCGGTTAAACAACAATTTTGCCTTCTTGTAAAACAAATAACTATTATTGTAAGATTATTGTTAATGAGACAGAAGTGTAACATCATCTAAGAGCGGGTCAAGCAATGGTACTGTTACCTAAGTTCGATAATTTTTTTTACAACATTTATTAATAATAAATGTTTTATCATTTATCGCGCGACCATGCTTCCCGTGCTGCTCGTCATGGCGTATGGCACGTTCGGTACCTACCGGTCTTAAAATTTAGTACGTTCTAGTTCGGAAACTACTAACTTAGTGGATCTGGACGATAAACTGAACTTTACAGCCAAAGATATGGCGTATCCTCTGAAATTACTAATATATAGAACTCGCAGTATTTTTATGAAACATAACCAACACTCAATATACATGTAAAATATGACATCTATAAAAGTTTTCGTGTGGAGTCGTATTCCGGGAAAATATACAGGTCATGCATATAATGTATAAATAACTACGTTAAAATATCGAAAGCTCGACAAAAATGTAAAAGGTAATCACGGAATGTCTACATCCCGGTCAAAATATCGCGAATCATTCAAAATTCTTACTTTGGTCATATTAATTGAATGATATGATATCTCACCTCCCTAGCGCACATTGTTTACTTAAATTAAATTCTGTGCACACATGTTTAGAGTTATAGGCCAGCTCAGTACTTTAGTAAAATTGTAATGTATTTTTCTATTGTCTGTAACTTGTTTTGTGAGCCAAATAAATAAAAATAAATAAATAGATATGGAAGGGTCACATAAAACACAAACGTGGAGATGTCAACAATAGATTTAGGAACCCATTATGGCTACTTGGAAGGCAATCTGCATTGTCTCTGAGTAACAAATTAGAGTAAATTGCTCAGTTTTCAAACCAATCTGGACCTAGATATGGTCTACTGGTGTACTTAACACAGCAAAAGGGAATGTACAAGTTTCTAATGGGGTGGCAACGCGCATGTGACACTGTTTGAGTTGCATGCGTCCATAGGTTACGGTGACCGCTTTACATCAGGCGGGCCGTATACTTGTTTGCCACCGACGTAGTATAAAAAAAAAAATCAAACATTTTATGCCTCCAAAGAGCCCAAAATAATACATACTTGAGTCTGCTCTCCAGAACTGCTGAAGGTCCATGTGAAGTCTACAGAGCATAGCAGCTGAACCGTTCCTGTCTTAGCTCAGTAGCACCAACTTGAACATCTTGATCAAACGAGTAAAGACAGTCCATGGACATTGGACATGTCTTTTGGAAAGTTTATTGAAGTCTTACCCAGCTGGTATCAGTGTTTGCTCTCCAGAACTGTTAAAGGTCCATGTGAAGCTGACTGGAGCAGGGTTGGAGTCCACAGAGCAGAGCAACTGGACCGTTTCTTGCTTTAAGGCTCCATAGACCTCGCCATCTTCTACTATTTTGCAGACTGGGGCATCTGTAAGAAGTTACAAGAATTTTAGGTGTGAAGAGAGGAGTTATCAAGAACGATTATATACTGTACGTAGTCGGCCCTAAGTGCGTTTTCACATTATCCGATCCGATATCAGATGTAGGAAGGATTCTAATGGCAAAAATCAAAGATGGCGGCTTAAATGTCCGATATTGCACATTGTTTTTAAGTTTTGAAAGATGATTTTAAGGAAATTTTATCGCATAACAATTTTGAATGCTTCTTGATGATTTTCAAACGAAAAGTAGTCATTTGCCGCATTGAAATGGAGGGGAAAGAAAATAGAATAGTTGTTTTAGAATTGTACCGCCGTTGAGCGGTTCAAATCCTGGTTGTACCAATGAGTTCTTCATAACGTAAGGTACGAAATATAATTTTTTACCACTAGCTTTTCCGACATCGTGAGGAAACCTGAATTCATCTGCGAAAGAATTCTAAAGTGTATGTCAAGTCCCAATCCGCACTGCGCTAGCGTGGGGACTATAGCCCGAGCCCTCTCATGCATGAGGAGGTATAGGACATTGTCATTTTATTTTTGCCTATGAATAAGTCAACCTTTTCGTTGCAACCTAACTCATACCTACTTGATTGATTGACAAAGGTAAAATAGTAAGACGAGGGTATGTTTCAATTGATCTACCCAAAAATAATAAAAAGCCTTTCCTTTTTTTTATAAATATAATACATTCAAACAAGATCAAAGAAACAACAAATTCCTTGATCTTACCAACTCATTCATGTCTAACAAAAGTAGGTATGTGAATATATGACTTTTTCTCATATAATAATAATACATTATAATATGTTAAACCCAAATCTGTAATTGATCTTTAAATAAGGTCCCTTCCTTATTCAAATAAGGTTTATTTGAGTAGATCAAAGACTTTGTTATTTTATAAAATAATTATTACAATAAAAATGCTACTCTAATTGCCAGAATTTATATTCAAATTACTTATTATATGATATATAATATAAACTTACAGCCGGAGCCAAAGCATTTATACTGGAAACACTATTACAATTAAAATATACATCGTGAGGAAACCGGACTAATTCCAATAAGGCCTAGTTAAGTAGTGCAGCAGTTCTCGAAAAGTTTGTACAAAAATTAAGGAAAAAGTTAAATTTGTTTTTATTATTCCTATTTTGTTACCAAATTTTTTTTGATGAATTGAGATTTTATTAAGGTTTATTTCGTAATTAAGATTCTCTAGTATCTATATTTTCTTAATTATACCAATTATCCTGTATATATCTTACGAAAGTCGACTTATATTACTAAATGTTGGTAACAAAATAGGATCAATTAAAATTTGCTGACGTGGCTATGTACAAAGTATTCGGGAACTGCTCAGTTACCCTTTGGGTTGGAAGGTCAGATGGCAGTCGCTTTCGGAAAACTAGTGCCTAAGCCAAAAAGGGATAACGCAAGGAGGATGATGATGATACATAGATCAGATTGACACTAAATAGTTACAAATGTAGGTATATAAATGTATATCCATTAGCAACTCTTAAAAACTTTTGTTCGGCGTCCATCCGTTTGTTTTACTTACTTACTCGGCTGGCGCGATAACACAAAATGAGTTTTGGCCTCCAACACAAGAGCACACCACTTTGCTCGGTCTTGAGCGGTGTCGCGCCAGCTTTCGCCGACGCTGAGCTCACGGAGGTCAACCTCCACTCTGTCCGCCCAACGATATTTTGGGTGACCAGCAGGACGGCGTCCATTCGGTCTTCCCAAGTAGGCTCTTTTGACTGCTCAATCTTCACTCATCCTTTCAAGGTGACCTAGCCAACGGAAACGATGCGCTTTGGTCTCACCTATTATATTTGGCTCGGCTACTAGCTCCTCAATAGGCGAGACGAAAAAAAAAACTAATTAGTCCGTCAGTTAGATTATCAAAGATTTTTAGACACGTTATTTTCTTTTTTGGTCGTAAACGAAAAATGACGACGGTACAGTGCGTTGAAGTTTCGCGTGACGTCACGCGTCACTCCTAATAGGTACAATTTTTACTTAGAAGTGACGTCACAAGCCCCCACTCCGGAACTTTGATGCTCTATATCGTTGTATTTTTTCATTAATTAGAAAAAGCGAAAAATATGTGTTCAGTATTTTTGGACGATCTAACTGACGGACTAAACAGAATGCCATTTTTTTATGTAGTCGTCATCCCTATTCTGGCATTCTTTTGGATCCTCCAATCGTTTGTTTTAGTCAGATAAAAATTCAAAGTGAAAGAATAGTTTGATCGTGCAATTTTACCGAAAGTTTTACTCGCGATTCTTATGCAGCATCGGCCAAAAAACTGACAAACAATGATTTATATCAGAGCACTAGAGTTTCATCTAGATGCATCTCCGTATTTTCAGTTTGATCTGCAAATTCTGAAGTGGCATTCGAACTGTAAGTATATTTTTATCTCGATTTGATATGTTTTTATTATTACAAGCTTTTATTCAACTTGCCTTAGTAGTATGTTAGTGTGCGTCAAAACGTAGAAGCTAAATTTGACCCACTTTCCGGTTTTCGATTGAGCTGAAATTTGGCACACATATGTAAATCACGTGACAGTGCAATATTATGTATCATGGAGCTGATCTGATGATGGAGCAGAAAGATGGTCATAGGAACTCTGTTATGAAACGTCGTATCCCCATCGAGTTAGGGGTTTTTAGAAAAGTCTTCCCGCCACCTTCCAGCCACCTTCCCGAATAAAGGTTGAGGGAGGCGATGGCTGAGATACGCGTCATACTCGTGAACGGGTGCCGTCTGTGAAGACCGGTCTGTTTAAGCTTACTGGGGCTGTTATAACTTAGTAACTTTAATTCTAATTTTTATTAAATTAGGACACTTTGTTCGGTTGTCGTTTGTTTCCTTTCTTTTAGTGAATATTTTAAATATATGATTTTGACTCATGGAGACCATATACATCTCTAAGGAGAATTAGATTAAGTAGATATACATTTTATTTTTAGTTGTGACATTTAGAGTCATTTGCACCTCTAAAGTAATTTTAGACTTTTTTTTTTTTGTATTTGTACTTTTTATATTAAAATTTAGTGTAGTTCTTGGTTGTAATTCGACATTTAGAGACCTTCTACATCTCTAATTAATTGTATAGAGTTAACTTTAGTTAGAACTTAGAATTAGTATATAATAGTATCAATTGTAATTTCAACTCAATTTTAAATATTTTTTTAAATACCTATGTACATGTGACGTGTAAAAGTGCCCCTGTGGCCTATTTGCTGAATAAATTATTTTGATTTTGATTTGATTTTGTCTTGGAGCGCAGTAGATGACTGTTGAAAGAAAGGTATGTACAGTTGGCGATAAAATCTTGTGCCAAAAATGAAATTTTTTTACAAAAAATAACTTATTTGCAAAAAATATATAATATACATAATACATTTCACGTAAACGAGATAATAATCAGAGCGAGATAAAACATGAATAGATAGAAGAAGTTCGAATGAAACCTTATCGAGATCGAATGAATAATTTAGTAGGTATATCGAAAGATTCTTGTTTATTGCATGGAGTATTTCTTTGCCCTTTTGTCGATATAAATAAACCACTGATTTAGAATTTGTAAGTCGTAGAATTTAGGAATTTGTGCACTTTAAGTCTCACTATTACTGATTTATCTTTTCTTGAACACAGTCTCCTAATATTTATCACACGGGACTAATTAACGAATAGCATAGTCCATAGTGTACGTTTCAATAACCTAACCACAAAATTAGAACTTTGAAAAAACCCCCGACCGCGCCATAGTAGACCGATTTTCATAAAACATAGCTATTAAGAACACTCCCGACTCCCGACTAACAGCTTTCAGACAAAAAAAAACGAAATCTAAATCAGTTCATCCGTCAACGCCACAGACAGACACACACACCGGCAGAAAGACAGACAAACAGACAGACAGACACACAGACAGACACGTCAAACTTATAACACCCCGTCGTTTTTGCGTCGGGGGTTAAAAATGAACTTTTGAGGTGTCGAGGATGCATTATCAAAACTGTAAAAGACTCCAAAGTTAATGTTATAATTTGTAAAAGTTAGTACACCGTATTGTAGTAAGCCGCAAGAACATTTTAGGTTAACTTTTGTTCATTTCACATTCGGAATGACATCGATTTTTAGAAAACTTTCCGACAAAAATACACTCTACTAAGTTCGTTTTTACATTATCCGATCCAATATCCCATACATATTCGGAATGAATGATGTGAAAACGCACTAATAGTAATATTATTGGAATAGTATCATCAAACAGTATAATTTGTCCTTGAAAATGCATAATTTTGTAGTGCTAATATGTTTCTCAAGGAGCGTCAGGCAAGCAACGACCAGCAAGGAGCCTTACCTCGGGCAGCCGGCGTACCATGCTTCCAATTTTATCACTTATCCACGTGGATAAGACATCTGCCACTCTCACACTGACATACTTGCTAAAGCGTGACAGATGTCTTATCCACGTGGATAAGTGATAAAATTAGAAGCATGATACGCCGGCAGGTTGGGGTGTAGCTGTGCGCTCACGGCGAACTCGCTGCTCGCTAACCTCGCTCGCGTTGCTCGCCACTTGCGTGAAATGTGATAGCGCTCTGTGATTATATGGTGGACGATTATACTCACATCTGACTTGTAGTGATACAGGGTTGCTGGCAGCGCCACCCTCTCTGTTGGAAGCGAAACAGCTATAGTCGCCAGCAGCTGTCCTGTTCACACTCTGCAGCACCAAACTCTGGTCACTGAGGATGATGCCGGCGCTCGCGTTGTGGGTGATTTCTTTGTCCTAAAAAAAACATCGTTAGTACTCTAAGAACAAATTAAATTATTTTCATGGAAAATATTTAATTTGTTCGTGTTGAGGAGGTTATATAACCTCCTTCTTCTTTATTTTCAGTAAAGAAGTCGGTTAAAAATACAACATACCCCTTTATACCAAGTGAGTCGATAGCTCCTCGGGTTGGCCTTGACGTTGCACTCGAAATACACGTCATCGCCCTCCTTGATGTGGCCAGGGTTCAGACTGGAACCCATCCTGAGGGTCACTACTGGGACATCTGGAAATAAAAAGCGTGTTGAAATTTGGCAATTTGTACTTTGCAGTGAAACTTCAGCTTCTTGGCGTATTTACAATTAAAAAATCCACTTTTTATTTTACCACTTTGTCGGCGTGATTGATATACATATTGATACCAAATTTCGTTTCCGGGTCATTTGAACCTAAACTCAAATTACCCTATTGCACAGTACAACATAAAGTCAAAAACACATATTCTCATATAAACATAAATTCAAAATAGCCTAACACGGAAATACCCAAGTCCCAAAACACTCTAAAGATCTTAATTCAAAACGAACTACGCTCGCCTACTTTCATAAAAGCAGAAGGCCCAAACAAGCTATTCCAGTAAGACACGATTCATGTTCTACACGATTTTCAAAATACAATAGTTTCAAAACAAGCTAGTCCCAAAATACCCTAAAATATCCTAATGATGAAAACAATCTAGACGCGACTTTATTGTAAATAAATAAGAGTGTGTCAACTTCAACTACTGACTGTACTAAGTGTTCTAGAATTAGGAGTGAGCTTTAAAAATTTAGGGTGTTTTGATACTAGCGTGTTTTAAGACTGTTTTATTTTAGATTATGCTGTATTTTAGGATTAGTCTATTATGGGATTAGTTTGATCCGAGTTTTAACTCTTATGACATTTAGGTGATGTGGGAGTAGTACATAATCAAGATAAGTTCGTTTTGTTTTTAGGGTGTTTTGGGACTAAGGTATTTTGGTGTTAGTTTATTTTGAATTTAGGTGTTAACGAGTACCTATATGTGTTTTTGACCTTATGTTGTACTGTGCAATAGGGTAATTTGAGTTTAGGTTCAAGTGAACCGGAAAGCTTTCTAGTGCTAACGGTCACTGAGATTATCCACGGACGGACGCACGGACGTATAGACACGGCGAAACTATAAGGGTTCCTAGTTGACTACGGATCCCTAAAAAGTGGTAACATCGTTGTGTCGTCCCGTTTTCTCACACATTGATTTGAAAGAGATGACAGTACAATGTTACTACTTTTTAATTTCTACTCTTTTTGGTCAGACTCTAATACATAAGAACACAGTGCCCCTGTACAGTATAGATACAGTATCTAACTGAACGAAGAGGAACATTTAATACTCAAACCCCTAATACTTAGGTCACACTGAGCAAGTTTTCATCGTCATCCAAAGCTATAGCCTTGTTAATCTAGTGGTCTGAGGTTTGGTTTTGGTGGGCTCTTAAATGACTCGCAAAACCGAACTTGGTTTTAAACGTGCGATTACACGGAGCAGAATATAGCTGGCCAGCTGTGTTATATGTGTAAGTGTAGGACAGCTTTGGTCTTCCGGAAATGGCGTTTTGCGTCAAGGTTTTCTAAACGCAGTGTCTCAAAAAAGCCAACACTTTTGTGAACCGTACGACGCCATTCCTGGCTTAGAGAAGCACGCTCCTCCCACTTATCTGTGGGTATATTACACGCGTTGAGGTTACGTTTTAGCACGTCGTCTTTAAAGCGTAGGTATTGTCCGCCTTGCTTGCGTTTTCCGCCTAGTAGTTGGGAATAAATTACTGCCTTCGGTAACCTACTGCCGTCCATGCGTGAGACGTGGCTACTTCATCTAAGCTGATGTTTCATTATGAGCGCTTCTATACGTTGCAAGCCGGTATTTGGAATTCGATCCTGCCACTTAATACGTAGAATAGATCTTAGACTTTTGAGGTGGAAAGTATCTAATTTCTGATATCTACCTTAGTATCTAACTGAACGAAATGCAAAATAAATACTCAAACCCGTTAATGCTTACGTCACACTGAGCAAGTTTTACAATGGGACTCAACATAAATCGCAGGAGAAAAATATAAGCTCCCAAAGAAAATTTCAGCTTTTTACCTTTTCGGGGTTGGTCAAATATTAAAAGTTGCGATTACCGGGTTTAAGTGCTTTCTTTTCGTTCAGTTACATACACTGCGAAGGTTTACTGGTGAAATCCGATAAGTTGAGCAAACTGGTTTTTGAAATTCGAAATATGTATATTTTTTTTTTTTTTTTAATACTACGTCGGTGGCAAACAAGCATACGGCCCGCCTGATGTAAAGCGGTCACCGTAACCTATGGACGCCTGCAACTCAAACAGTGTCACAAGCGCGTTGCCACCCTATTAGAAACTTAAATTCCACAATGTTGTTATTTCAAGAACAAATTATCTCGATTTATCGGGTTTCACCAGTAAACCCTCAACAGTGGGGAAACAAAGATGGCAATCACCATCGTAAATCAGAATCAATTTACCTTGAAGAATACCAAATAAATAATAATTTATTTTCCTCAAAGTTTTATTATTACTCCGGAAGGGATGGAAATCCGATTGGATTAGAGTCTTATCGATTTTTATGTTTTTCCTGTTTTTATCCCCGTAATTTGTAAGATAATTGCTGTCTGTGAAGCGTGAAAGACGAGCTGATTATTGGATTAGAATTTTAGAATAGAAGTTTCATTATTAAAACCTAAATAAATTACACATATGAAAGAAAAAGTGACCAAGTCCTCTGGTGCCTGAGGCTGGAAACGAACCAGCGTACTCTCCAATCGCGGGAGATGCCTCTTTATCCGCTTGGCCACCCAGGTCACAGCAGGCCAGAGGACTTGGTCACTTTTTCTTTCATATGTGTAATTTATTTCGGTTTTAATTTATATACATAGTAGTGTGACTACTTTAAGACAGCACAAGTTGAAATATTTTCAATAGATTATAATTTAACTTGTGTTCATTAGAAGTTTCATTATGTAAGGCAGTCTGTAAATAAATTTCAAATATTTTATTTATCACTTACCTTTAACTTGGGTATTTTCCGCGTAAAATCCGTTACGATGGTCTTAATCTATTTTTTATCTTGTCTTGCTAATGAAGAGCCTTACGTATAGAAATAGTTATTTGTTATACAAGGGGGCAAAGTTGTATTTTAACGCTGAGTATGGAAAAATAACTTCTTATAATTATCTGATGCTTTCTTTTCTTCTTCACAGGTAATACAATAGTTATTTGCTTTACAAGGGGGCAAAGTTGTTGTTTAACCGCACGTACCAATATTGATACCCGAGCAAACAAATGATTCCAATATAAAATAAATAAATAAATATTATAGGACATTCTTACACAGATTGACTGAGGCCCACGGTAAGCTCAAGAAGGCTTGTGTTGTGGGTACTCAGAAAACGATAACATAGAGAAGATCCATGACTCAGGAATAAATATATATCTGTGCTCATCACACAAATAAATGCCCTTACCGGGATTCGAACCCGGGACCGCGGCGTAGCAGGCAGGCTCACTACCGACTGCGCCAGACCGGTCGTCAAACAACTACTATTCAACCGCAATATTCAACCGCGAGCGTTGCGAGTGGTTCAAAAAGTAGAATCTTGAGCGTTGCGAGGGTTTCAAGGCACGAAGGTTAAACAAACTTTGCCACCGAGTCAAACACAACATTTTTCACCACGCCAACATGAACAAAATGCTCACTATACAACATCAAACTAAATCAAATCCAACAATTTATTCAACACAACTTTTTAATACCTAATAAGTATGTAATATAAAACATAAGTCGAGAAAGCAGAATATTATAGACACTTACAGTGCCCATTGAGTGTCCATCTGTCTAAGCCCATAAAGTTTGTTTGTGCCTTTCTTTGGTGTGATAGAATGGGATAAACGAACTTTATCGGCTTGATAACTTTAGTGAACGTTCATGAATGGGTTACAGTGCTCTCAATGCCCGATGTTCACCCTGTCTTCACTTCAGATATCTGAGAATTTTGTGCACAGATTTAGCATTGCTTTGTGATCTTTTGGCTCTAGGATGAAATGGTGAATATTTGATGTAGCATGACACAGGAAAGGATTTTAAACTAGTGTAAACACAACAGGTGCTTGTAGCTAATGCTTGTAGCATTTGATAGGGGTAATTATTCTGATAACTGGAGGAAACATTAGACACTTACAGTGCACATTGAGCGTCCACCTGTCTTCGGCTACAGCGTCAGGTATCCTGGGGTTCTCCGCCCGGCAGACCAGCGTCGCTTTGTGGTCTTCCGCTTCTGGCACGAAGTGGAGGATGCTGGTGGTCGCGTTGGATTCTGAGAACTGTAAGAAAATAAATAATTTCAGTCCAAAGTTTTTTCTTTTAACAGTCATCTACGGCTCTCAGAGACGTTTCTAAAAAACCCCTTACTCGATGGAGATACATTTCATTAGTTCATTACAGAGTTCCTATGGCCACCTTTCTGCTCCATCATCAGATCACCTCCATGATCCGATAATATTGAATTTTCAAGTGATTTACGTGTGCATAATTTGAGCTCATCTGAAACCGGGAAAGGGATCAAATTTAAGTTGCAAGATTTGATTACAGACAGACAACGGGTCAGGCGAAAGTAAATGCTTGTAAACACAATTGAGAGCTTGTTTGAGAGGATGGACGTGGCTGTTTTGGTTATAATTCTTCTGTCTCACATCATTTTGTATAAAAAGTTAGAGCACGAGTTCCTGTCATTTATAAAAATCTTCAAGCCAAATCGTTAGAGGGCATTTTCAGAATTTGGGACCCCCCAATAGCGTAAGTTGTTAACAAAAATTAACTAGATGTCAGTTTTGTGACGACAATTAAGCATAAAATCTGTCTGAAAATTGACTTTTTTCATATTCTAGAATATATACTATAATTATTTTTATAGAAATTTCATCACAAAACTGACAGTGAGTTAATTTTTGTTAACAACTTACGCTAATTGGGGGGGTCCCAAATTCTGATAATGGCCTAGAGCGGTTTCCTAGATCGCCCCTATATATAAATAAATAAATATACAAGAATTGCTCATTGAAAGGTATAAAATATATGATAAATACTCGAATTGTTACACGACTGCCCAATAAAAGATGTCTAAGTATTCGTTTTTGTTTTTTTTTTCTATCTATCAGCCAGAAATCAGGTAGCCTGGTTTTGTAAGCCTCTAGAAAGCATCACGTGATGCACATGATTATGATTATGAGTATTATGACAGATCACCCGTCATAGGGAAACGTATTATCCGACGCAAGCCCGAAGCCACAGCCGTACCTATCTAAATTAATATGATCTGGATGTGATATGTGCAGTGTTCACCACAAAGGATTTGTAATGAAACGCCTACCTTGATACACGGATACACGCTTAATAACAAGTACATAATTAATCACTGTTACCAACTGTTACACAGATTCCACAATTAGCAAAATGAACTTATTGCTAAAATAAACTAAATTGTACGAGGATTTTATGAAAGTGAGTGAAATGAAAATGGTTTACCAGGACCGGGAACAAATAAAAATCCGTGATTTTCTGCCTACCTCTTTGCGAAAGAGGCTAGAGTATGTATTTACAAAGACATATGTAACTCCGTATAGACGGATAAAATCTAAGAAAAAAACGTACCTCAAAGCCATAGAGAAAAAGTACGGTGGCCAAGATGGTGTTACACCTTTGGGGAACGCTCGGCTAGATGGCGCTAAGAATATGAGCCAAATTGTCAAAACTGAGGTTCAAAAGTTGTAAGCTTGTGTCGAGAGATGGCAGTCTGTGGACTGTGATTACACATTTCTCTTTGACCATATCTCTCTATAATACTCGATCCTCTTTGGTATTTATGTAAAAACTAAAACCAACCTTATATAAAACACACTTTAACTACTTTCATAGTTTGTGTATCTTTTTTAGGGCTTAGAACTTGAATTAGATATCTATGCAAATGTTTTAACTTTAGTCTATTTAGTAAACATTCAAATTTCTGAGACGCGCTTGTAAATATTTATAAACCGAGCCTAAAGTTTAGTCAAAGATAAATTGTTTAATCAGTCTAATGTAAACTTTTAAAGCGTATTCAATATGCATGTTTTAAAAATATGTTAGGCGGGTTATTCACGTGTTAAGTCAATATAACGACGCATACTGCGGGCGCTTGCTCTGTAGATATGCGTCGCGCTCTCGACATGTAAAGGCGGGGTAGCTACTCTTGAAAAAGATCCTCGGAAATGGATCGAAACATGTTGAACGTTATATTGACTAAGCACACCAGTGAATCTAAACTCCTAATATTTATCGATGCATTGCCTCAACACTTGAGTACGTAACTCCCCTATAGGATATCCTCCCCCCCCCCCTCCTAAATTTCCCCGCTCCGAATTTAATCAATCGTAGCGAAACTTGAGAATCTGAATAACAATTAAATAGTCTGTGTCGGACCGTTTAGTTTTTTTGGCTAATTGTTACAAATTTTGAATACCACACCTTTTTTTGCGCCATAATCAATCCGTTTTTGGAAATTTTTGATGGGCTCTAACGTCTTTTAAAAATAATAATATCAAAAAAATCAAAACGGACCGACACAGATAATAATAATAATAATCTGTGTGTAAGTGTGTGTGTAAGTACCTAGACTTGGCTCACGAGATAACCGCCATGTGGGATGTTGAATCAACGATCATTGTTCCGATAGTCGTTTCAGCGAACGGTCTCATAGCGAAGAGTCTCGACCAACATCTTAAGAGACTCTCGCTAGGTGGCTGGATCAAGGGCCAGATGCAGAAGGCGGTGATCTTGGACACAGCGCGGATAGTCCGACGGTTCCTCTCTCTGCGGCCCTAACCATCGGCAGCTTGGGCCCTGCCCCGCTGCTGGCGGCACCCTAGGTTAGGTTTTTTATAATGTGTTTATATGTGTTTTATATTGTTTTGTAAGTGGTTTTGTATTTTACTTTTATATTCATATTATAAACAGCCTAGCCTAAGATTTGAAAGAAATAAAGAGAATAATCTGTGTTGAAAAAATCAGTGCTCTATCTTCAAAAACCAGGGAGGAAATAGTCGAGAGCGTTTGTATGGAGAATTGACCCCTCCTGTATCGTCTTAATTTCACAGCGTGACAAAGTCGCAGTTCAAATAAGAAGATAATAATCGGAGATATCGAGTTTCCACACGCACGTTTACACACGTGTAAACTTGACGCGCGTGTTGTGGATTTGACCTTGATACGCGAAATTTGCGTAGGCAGCATATTCTCGGTGCTTCATACCAATAATGAGTTTCTACGCCTTCTCCATGAGTATTTGAGGCTATCGAAATAGTCGATAGCTCGGTATATGTATGTCATTTTTTAGGGTTCCGTACCAAAAAGGTACCAATAAGGGTTTATGGCGCCGCTCTGTCCGTCTGTCACATTGTTAAATATCTCGAGAACCTCTTGTAGCCTTCGAAACGAACATAAATATAAAATAAATATATATAATATTAATATATAGGAAGGAGGTAAGGAACATAACATAAATATTTCATACCATGTTTGAAAACACTATGTACATGCTTCGGCGTGAAAACTAATTCCCAGCCTCGTATGCCTATCTGATCCTCGTATCCGTATTTGCCTCCTCTGAAATCCTCATATTCGGGTCATTATTTTCAAAGTTGTCCACCCCACTTTTTTGTAACATGGGTATTTTTTACGCGATTCATACTCAGAATCGCGAGGTCTTTCGATCCTGATAGGAGAAAAAAGATGTCCCAAGATTTCGATACATTTTTCAAACCTTCCATTCCGTTACCGCCATACAAAATGTATCAAAAAATGGTAACGGAATGGGAAAAAAACGGGACACTTTTTTTCTCCTATTTGGATTGAAAGCTCGCGATTCTCGTGGAAACCACATAAAAATGTCCAAATCCAAAAAAAGTGGGGTGGACAACTTTGAAAAAAATGGTCCATTCCCGGCCTGTGATGGTACTACATATTACATGGTAGAAGCTTTTCGTTATATTTAAAACGTGACGTCTCTTTCCCGTCACCCGACAGGGTCCAATTAGATCAGGATTCAAACAGTCCGGGACGAATAAGTTAAATAAAACGACTTCCAGGGAATTCTAATGGAGTGAAATGACACCCGGAAACTACTCACTACAAGAAACTATTTTTTTCCCTCACTAGCTAGGAAACACGTGTTTGTGTCACACATTTTGTGTTAATTTAATGTTATGTTATTCTATGTCACCTTTATGAATAAATTTAATCGTTATATTATTAATAATGTAAAATTTATATTCTGTAGCTTACGTTTAAAAGTAATTATTCATCCATACTAATATTATAAATGGGAAAGTGTGTGTGTCTGTTTTTTTGTCCGTCTTTCACGGCAAAACGGAGCGACGAATTGACGTGATTTTTTAAGTGGAGATAGTTGAAGGGATGGAGAGTGACATAGGCTACTTTTTGTCTCCTTCTAACTCGAGCGAAGCCGTGGGCAAAATCTAGTGTAAAATATTATATTCGATTCGAGATTGCCTACTGTACCTTACGTTTATTCATAATGCATAAACTCGAGCCACTTTATTAGAATGTTCAAGCCGAACTATGTGAAACGTGGTGAAATTGATTTCTCGGAAATAATGACTAGCTAATAGCTCTGTGAGATTGATATCGTTTCCGGGAATATTGGATACAAGTCACCTTTACATTATGTCTGACACAATGTTCTCGCCAACCTTCAAGTCAAGAGTGAACGGCTTCTTCTGGGCGAGCTCACACACACACACACACACACACAATCACGCCTGTATCCCATGGAGGGGTAGGCAGAGCATGTGCTCTTTGCTTTGCCTTTCTTCCCGTGGGTGTCGTAGAAGGCGACTGTGGGATATGGGTTAAATTGTGGCGTAGGCGAGAGGCTGGCAACCTGCCACTGCACATGAAACTACTCAAGTTTCAGTGCCACTTTTGGCAAATAAGGGGTTGACAGAAAATGAAACTGTTACATTGCAGTGGCAGGTTGCCAGCCTCTCGCCTACGCCACAATTTAACCCATATCCCACAGTCGCCTTCTACGACACCCACGGGAAGAAAGGGGGTGGTAAAATTCTTAACCCGTCACCACACGTCAGCTCACTCCATCGTAATCGTAGATGAATAAGTAAGGGAAGAGTTGTAAAGTAAAGTAAAGTAAATTTATTAATTAAATAAAAGCACAAAAAGCAGTTGTAACTCCATACATCAGTAAATGCGGGTTATTTGTATAGGCATAGTTAAGTGACATCTAGTGACAATCACGCGTCAACTAGCGTAAATTATCAGTACTGCTACTTGTCAATAGATGTCGCGACGAACACTCTCCGTCCGTACTAATTCTCACCAATTTTTAGCTAATATTACAATAGTACTAATTATTATGTTTTCAATTCCTTCTGCTCGAATACAAGTTGTAAACAGTTCTAATATAAATTTTTTGGATCACGAGATGCTGTTGCCACCTAGTATCGAGTAGTGGTACTGATAATTCACGCTATTTGACTCGTGATCGACGCGTCATTGTCGCTAGATGTCACTTGATTATGCCTATGCACATAATTATTTTTAAAATCAGGACTTAATATCGCGTATGACTACATATTAAACTACATGGAATCCTGTCATAAATAAGTGTAAGCGGAAAATAATATCTACAGTCGTTAAATCGAATATCGTCAGTGTTGTGTGTCGACAGAGTAACATCCCTAGTGCACAAACAGTTCAAGTTGATAATGAAAACCGAGTGCGGCTGTCAGAAGGTGTCGATGTCATTTCAAGCCAGTCTTCTTCGAGACCACGGGGAAAACGCCGTCCCTGAAACGTTGGAGGTCAGTTTAATATGTAGTCATACGCGATTAAGTCCCGATTTTAAAAATAATTATTACAATTACTGCGTCCGTAGTCGATCACCTGTAGTTAGGTGGTCATTCACCTGATATGGACGTCATTCACCTGCCCATCAGAATTATAATAGTTTCCCAAATCTCAAGGAAGGGGGTTCTCAATTCGTCAGTATTTTATTATTATTATTTTTTATGTTTGTTACTCGATATCTCCGTCGTTACTGGACCGATTTTGAATATTTTGTTTTTATTGAATGTATATTTTATATTTATAAAAATTAATATTTATTATGCACGTCAAAAAAAAACACCATAACTATATATATATATATATATATATCGACTATTCAGGCCCACATGTATATATATACAGATTGGTCCCATTTTTATCAGAACCCAGTTCTGATGGGCTTCTGAAAAGGGAAATCTCCTCAAATCTTAAAGGCTATACTATATAGGCTATATAGGCTATATAATGATTTTTATTTTTTTATACATTTTAATTTTTTTTTATTTTACCATTTTTACAGATTATCACGAAAATTGAGGATATATATTGGAAACAAAATTACGTTAGTATTAAAGAAGAATATAATTTTTTTTATAAAAAAATTGATTAGTTAAAATAATCAAATAAAAATTGGCCGAACCCTCAAATTGCCGAGGGTGCTGCTTAATTGGTGTATTTAAAGCTACAAGTGACATACCTCATATTGAAGGCAATATAAGGGCCATTAATATTTTATACCCGACCTTTAAATAAAATTGTAATATAATAGCTACTCTGAAGTATAATGAAGTGACTTCACTTCAAGCAAGCACTTGCTTACTGACATGGTATTTAGACTATAATTAAGATTTCATTTTTTAAAGGGGGCAAAAACAAATGAAAAAATTAAAATATGTAAATAAATCACAGAAGAGTTACTTTTAATTATAAAAATATAAGGATACTCATATTCTAGATTATGTTTTAATACCCATTATCATTACTTATTGATCCGATTGATCGCCCCTCGTAATGGTTCATCTGGCTTAATGACAAGTGATCGACGTGTCGGTTTCCTGTCACTGAGTCGTTCACCTGGCTTTATCGCACAGGTGAAGGACACACACCGCAAAAAAGCAACAATCCTTTGAGAAATGCAGCTTAAACCGATATAACAGTAATACTTTTCTCATTTAACGCACAAAACAAATATTGAAGGTGTAAAAAAGTATTATTACGATTGGTAAATTTATCATTATTGTCGTCACCCTGTCCAAAAATGTCGTTCACTTGCCTATTTTAGCCAGGTGAACGATGCACAGGTGACCGACAAAATGCCAGTTATTTCGCCAAAACTCAAAAAGTATTTGCCGAACGAACTAAATATTTAGATGCCTAAAACTGAGCTACAAAATACGAAACATATGTGACAGTTAATGCAGTATCTCAAACAATAACGAAATTATGATTGACAGAATAACGACTACTTACCCGTTACAAACTCCCGTTCGAGGTAATTAAAATTTTCTATTTTCTAATCAAGGCGTAGTGAGCACGTGCCGTTGCTTGCAGGTGATGGCCGATACTGGCGGCTGCGATTCATGCGGGGTGGGGTGGCAGAGGTGGAGTAGGGATCGCACAGTGCTTGCGAGTTTGTCTCGACAGGTCAACGACAAAAACGGCCGTGGAC
The DNA here is from genome assembly GCF_023078275.1 of Leguminivora glycinivorella. Taxonomy (NCBI): domain Eukaryota; kingdom Metazoa; phylum Arthropoda; class Insecta; order Lepidoptera; family Tortricidae; genus Leguminivora; species Leguminivora glycinivorella. Next base: position 3,193,385 of record NC_062983.1, read on the forward strand.
AAACTTTAAAGCCAAATAACTTGGAACATAAGTGTAATATTATTATCAGATAGTCTAGTTTTAAAAGTTAAGGATATATGCAAATAAAATACAGCAATAAAGGTAAGTAATGTTAATAATTTGTGTACTTTTAACAACTCGAAACATGAGTACTCCGCGTTGGGACACGGAAGGTGAACGACAAAACTTAGTTATAATTATTATTTATTTCATTAATATAAAATTAATCGATTTCAAAGCATCAGGCCTCTATGTAAAAACTGTCTTTTAATATGTATTGATAATTTATTTATGAAGATATTGTATACTAAAAAAAAAGTTCTAACATAAACGAACTGACAGGTGGGGGTGGCAAAATTTTGAGAAATGACCCTTAATAGATAGGCCTCGTAAAGATGTGGCTTACGATGCAGTGACATAAATAGATGCTTCATAAAAATACTCAGAAACTAAACCGTCATATGGTACAAAATTCTTGTTCATTCGTAACGGATACTTCACAAACAAACAAAAAGTTGCCCACTCGGTGCAAACTCCAGTTTCTAAACGAACTGAAAGAAGAACAAACTCAACTAGTTCTGAATATCCTGGGGTGTTGTTGGCAGTTAATATAGTCGGGAAAGCTGACTACGTTAGTAACTATGTAAGCAAGGATTATGCCAATACACAGCAAAGGCTAAACGAGTACTTATACCAAAGACATATAACTCCATCTAGACAGATAAAGTCTAAAAAAAACGTACCTCAGTAACATACAGAAAAAGGTACGGTGACATAGATGGCGTTACACCCTTGGGGGACGCTCGGCTAGATAGCGCTAATATTAATATTTGACATTTTAACACATATCAAGCTAAGAATATGGGCCAAATTGTCAAAACTGAGGTTCAAAAGTTTTAAGCCTTTGTCAAGAGATGGCAGTCTATGCACTGTGATTACACATTTTACTTCGACAGTAACTCTCTATAATACTCGATCCTCTTTGCTTATACATATGATAGTAAATAATGCGAACCAAAGACAGATATTTATAACTCCGTATAGACAGATAAAGTCTAAGAAAAAAACCGGCCAAGAGCGTGTCGGGCCACGCTCAGTGTAGGGTTCCGTAGTTTTCCGTATTTTTCTCAAAAACTACTGAACCTATCAAGTTCAAAACAATTTTCCTAGAAAATATTCATAAAGTTCTACTTTTGTGATTTTTTTCATATTTTTTAAACATATGGTTCAAAAGTTAGAGGGGGGGGGACGCACTTTTTTTTCCTTTAGGAGCGATTATTTCCGAAACTATTAATATTATCAAAAAACGATATTAGTAAACCCTTATTCATTTTTTAATACCTATCCAACTATATATCACACGTTGGGGTTGGAATGAAAAAAAATATCAGCCCCCACTTTACATGTAGGGGGGGTGCCCTAACGAAACATTTTTTTCCACTTTTTATTTTTGCACTTTGTTGGCGTGATTGATATACATATTGGTACCAAATTTCAGCTTTCTAGTGCTAACGGTTACTGAGATTATCCGCGGACGGACGGACGGACGGACGGACGGACGGACGGACGGACGGACAGACAGACATGGCGAAACTATAAGGGTTCCTAGTTGACTACGGAACCCTAAAAACGTACGATGATACAGAAAAGTTACTTATGGTCGTAAAATAATTACCTATTGAATATACAATGAATATATATGTAATGTAATAGTTCGGAACCTACGAAAATAAGTCTTGTGTTTATTTTCTTATAAGTTTTATTTTAGTGAATAATTAAAAATAAATCACTAATTTAGTCCTTCCTCTGCCTGAAACACAGGAACTATCCTAGCTCAGGCATTTGTATAAAACATCTCTTATATGTATAACAATTCTTAGCCTTTAAGAACAATCACTGTACAATTATGTTTTTATTAATAAATTATTTGTATTTGTATTTGTACCTAGGAACTATCAAGCAAACCGGCCAAGTGCGAGTTGTTACTCGCGTTGCAGTGGTTCCGTACACTAAAAGAAGGGCTTAAGCGCCTCCTTTTTAACCCCCGACGCAAAAACGACGGAGTGTTATAAGTTTGGCGTGTCTGTCTGTCTCTGTGTGTGTCTGTCTGTGGCATCGTAGCTCCCGAACGGATGAACCGATTTAGATTTAGTTTTTTTTTCTGAAAGCTGGGTTAGTCAGGAGTGTTCTTAGCCATGTTTCATGAAAATCGGTCTACTATGTCGCGGTCGGGGGTTTTTTCAAAATTTTAATTTTGTGGTTAGGTTAGTGTGAAGGCACTTAAGTAATTTTTGCAAATAATCCATATTTAAACTATGTACATACATACATACATACAATCACGCCTCTATCCCATAAAGGGGTAGGCAGAGCACATGAAGTACTCAAGTTTCAGTGCCACTCTTGGCAAAAAGGGGTTGAAAGAAAACGAAATTGTGACATTGCAGTGACAGCGCGCGAGCGCGAGCATTGCAACGCGAGTACAACTCGCACTTGGCCAGCTTTTTTACACAAATATCTATTACCTATACGTTTACCATTTAATCATGAATAACCACACACCTGCGCAGTAGGTACATAAACGGACTAATGATTTGGATGCCTACCTAGTGTTTAGTTATGCATGATTACCTAGTACCTAATTCCCTAATGCACTCTGAATTGCAGCGGATATAGGCTAATATGCTAGGAAAGGTATTACTGGTGTGCCTAACTACCCTTGGCGGTGTTTTATTTTTATGTTTTGTACAATTATATTTTCTGAAAACTGAAATTAATATCTGCCCGTTCATCGTTAGAAAAAGAAAAGATAAAGACGTCAGGTTTTTTATTATGAATTTCATCTACATCTTATAATATATAATTTAAAATTAATTATTTGATTAAGTCACAATGTGAGATGAACAAAATGTTACAGTAAAATGAATCCGTCAGTGTTGCTTTGTTCTTATATCTCAATCGTATGGTTTGTTTTGCTAGAGTTGGCGCCCAACGTGGGACTGGTAAAAGCGACACTTCATAAACGTGTCTTAATAAACCACGTGACCAAAATGACTAATGTTCATTAAAACAAGAAACTTGTAAGGTAGTAAATAAAACCACTTAAAATATTCTTCGCGTATGCAAACCGTCATCAAAACGGTTTATGTCTAACAAGTGTAATGGAACTTACGGCTTTATAGTTTTGGAGGGATAACTAAAACCCTTGACACACCTGGAAGTTCTCAGTTAGCAATTTGATAGCTTCAATCGACCAGTATAAAAAAAAACCCCGTGTCATACCTACTTCTCGTGATCAGCAAAAGGCTGTGCTCTGAAGAAATATTAGACGTAGTGCAAAATAAACGGCTGCTTTTTATCAACATGTCGTTCGTTAGAATGGTGTGCGCCCTCATACCTGGAAACCAAATTGTTGCGCACTGTCGGGTTTTAAAAGGAATTTCCTGCCACGGATGCTCCGGCTGTGGAATGAGCTTTCTGCCAAGATTTCCTAAGCCAAAATTTCAAAAGAAGCACAGGTTTTCAGTGCTAGCAACGCGCAAGTTCAAGCCCTACAGGGGACGTTCACACTACTATGACTTAGGTGTTTGACGACATTGTATTGCAGTGTATGTTAAATAACATAAAACCTTTTTTCAAAAAAATACAACCGACTTCAAAAAGAACAATCATCATCATGAGGTTAACTTTATGAAAGTGCTAGTTTTCGAGAGAAACTTCTCGAGCTACTTAAGAAAACACCGAAATCACCACACATGTGCCTTTAAAAATTGAGGAGTTCCCTCAACTCCTCATGGATCCCATCATCAGAACAGCTCCAGATTAATATGGGACTACTTTGGAGGTACCTCCTTGCAAACAAAAAAAATAATTAAAATCGGACCACGGGTCTCGGAGTAATCAGGTAACATACATAAAATGATCCCGAATATCTAACCCCCTTCTTCATTACTTACTGCTTACTGCGATGGCTCAGCGACCCGAAGTGGATCTTGGCCTCCGACACAATATTCCGCCATTCGCTCCTATCTTGTGCGATCTGATGCCACTCAGTCACTTGAAGGTCACACAGGTCTTTCTGGACCTCATCGATCCATCGGTACCTGGGCCTTCCGACTGGCCGTTTTTCAGTAGATCGCTACAAGTGAGCTCTTTTGGCCACACGATCCTCTCCTATCCTCTCCACATGGCCGAGCCATCGCAGACTCTCGTCTTCTCAGCCTTGCTCTCGCCGATGACGTTGGGCTCGCCCACTAGCTCTTCCACCTCCAAGTTCTTCCTGACCACAAACTTTCGCTAAAAAAGTCGGTTAAAAAACTAAGGGTCACATAATATTTAAGAACTCGACTCACTAATGCTCGCTTAACCAATGGCAATAAAAGCCTGTTCTGAATACAAATACACGGGCAGTAACAGGTAGAAGCCCCTTATTATGTATTTGTGAAACCCGAGGGATCATCCCTGAAGTGGTCTTGTAAAAATAAGCAAATATGTTGGGAGCATGTAAAATGAAACCGGTTGTAAATGTGTGGGTTGGCGTGAACAATGCTTTTGTGTAACTTATATGATATCATTGATGTCTAATAAATAGTTATTTACGGTTTGCTAGAAATACATTTGAATAAGGGAAAACGAATCCATACTTAATATTATAAATGGGAAAGTGTGTGTGTATGTTTGTCCATCTTTCACGGCAAATCGGAGCGACGGATTGACTTGATATTTTAAGTGGTGATAGTTGAAAGGATAGACGGTGAAATGGGTTTTTTTTGTCTCTTTCTAACTGCCCACTTCCCTAAAATGGGGTGTGAACGTTTATATGGAGCATTTCGAATTTACCGCGAGTGAAGCCGCAGGCAAAAGTTAATACTAATATAATTAGTAAGCTGGTGTTGTGCATACTTATGCAAACATTAAACCACATACGGCTTAATAATTATGATCATTATTCAATTATGGTTTCATACATTTAATGAACTTTCGGATCTAAAGCGTGTTATTTTAGGACAACCGCAAATTGAAATAAGGCACAGGTTTCAGAGTTATGAAATAATTTTCATTGAATTTTGTTTACTAATAGGATCATGCTTAATGGGCATCAGTAAAGATTGGCATTCGTCCCATGGGTATCATACACCCTGTTTTTAGGGTTCCGTAGTCAACTAGGAACCCTTATAGTTTCGCCATGTCTGTCTGTCCGTCCGTCCGTCCGTCCGTCCGTCCGTCCGTCCGTCCGTCCGTCCGTCCGTCCGCGGATAATCTCAGTAACCGTTAGCACTAGAAAGCTGAAATTTGGTACCAATATGTATATTAATCACACCAACAAAGTGCAAAAATAAAAAATGGAAAAAAATGTTTTATTAGGGTACCCCCCCTACATGTAAAGTGGGGGCTGATATTTTTTTTCATTTCAACCCCAACGTGTGATATATTGTTGTATAGGTATTAAAAAATGAATAAGGGTTTACTAAGACCGTTTTTTGATAATATTAATATTTTCGTAAATAATCGCTCCTAAAGGAAAAAAAAGTGCGTCCCCCCCTCTAACTTTTGAACCATATGTTTAAAAAATATGAAAAAAATCACAAAAGTAGAACTTTATAAAGACTTTCTAGGAAAATTGTTTTGAACTTGATAGGTTTAGTAGTTTTTGAGAAAAATACGGAAAACTACGGAACCCTACACTGAGCGTGGCCCGAGACGCTCTTGGCCGGTTTTATTGAATTCCGTTAACTTTAAGGGAAGATTATTTAATTCAAATACAATCAATTTCTTTAAGACACTAGCTTCTCAACTCTCACGGTTATCGAATTATTAAATAAATAAATTTAATTACTGAAGACTTGTGTGGCATCCCTTACCACTTCCTTAATGTGATTTGTTTTGACATGTGCCGTCAAACACTTGACAATGACGTTAGCGTTATGATTAAGGTCCTCTCACACTAACTAATCCATTTATTACCTATGTATGGAAACGAAAAAATTTTTTTTTTTTCGATTTTAACAAAAAGCAGTATACAGGATGTTCCTCATAATGAACCTTTTTTTTTTTTTTTTTTTTTATGAAATAGGCAGCAAACGAGCAGACGAGCCGCCTGATGGTAAGCAGTCATCGCCGCCCATGGACATAAGCAACATCAGGGGAGCCACTTATGCGTTGCCGACCTTTGAGAACCCTAAATACCTGCTTCTTGAAGAACCCCATGTCATAGCGCAAGGGAAACACCTCAGAAGGTAGCTCATTCCACAACTTGCACGTTCTGGGCAAAAACGAGCGGGAGGCCCGTTTGTTCTTGGTTTGCCACGTGTCGAGAAAGTGAGGATGAACTTTGTTTCTTTGGCGGGAGGTGCGGTGATAAAAGCGCGACGGTGGCACCAAGTCAAAGAGTTCATCAGAACATTCCCCGTTGTACAGACGGTAGAACAAGCACAGAGAGCCAACATCTCTCCGAAGGCTAAGAGGATCTAAACCGGCTGTGAGATCGAGATCGCCAACAATACGAATTGCCCGACGTTGGATAGAGTCAAGTGGAAGAAGTTGGTATTTCGGTGCTCCAGACCAGAGATGAGAACAGTACTCCACATGCGGTCGAACCTGTGCTTTGTATAGCAAAAGCCGGTGACCCGATGTGAAGCACTGTTTCGCTCTGTTGAGCACCCCGAGCTTCTTAGAGGCCAGTTTGGCCTTGAGTTCCAAATGACCCCGAAACTGGACCTCCTTCGTAATGTCGACACCGAGTATCCCGATACTCTTAGAGATAGTAAGAGGAATGTTCTGGAATTTAGGCGCTATGTCGAATGGGGTTTTCTTTGCGGAAAACGCGCAAACTTGTGTCTTACTGGGGTTAAACTCAACGAGGTTACGTTTACCCCACTCGGATACCTGCTGAAGAGAGGCCTCGATTTCAGACACAAGTTGCATTCTGCATTCCGAAACCTGCTCACGAGAGGCATTTGCACGACCTGTGTATTGGCTATCACCAGTGCTGTCATCCGCATAACAATGGATATTGCTAGCTAGTAGCATATCATTGATATGAAGGATGAATAGGGTCGGCGATAGGACAGATCCTTGGGGTACACCAGCGTTAATGGGCCGGAGGTCCGAGCATTGACCGTCGATGACAACTGAAATGCTCCGCCCAGATAGAAAGCTAGCGACCCACGTGCAAAGCCCTTCTGGGAGCCCGTACGAGGGAAGCTTGGAAAGAAGCGCCTACCTGCGTGTCGAATTTAACGAAAAAAAAAACACAGTGTACTAATGAAAGTCCTGAGTGCACGCTCATATAAATATTTCTATTCTATTCTATTCTATTCTATTCTATTCTATTCTATTCTATTCTATTCTATTCTATTCTATTCTATTCTATTCTATTCTATTCTATTCTATTCTATTCTATTCTATTCTATTCTATTCTATTCTATTCTATTCTATTCTATTCTATTCTATTCTATTCTATTCTATTCTATTCTATTCTATTCTATTCTATTCTATTCTATTCTATTCTATTCTATTCTATTCTATTCTATTCTATTCTATTCTATTCTATTCTATTCTATTCTATATTGAGCGTGCGCAGCGGGGCGGGGTGTGCGGCTTACATATCCAAACAATTGAAGCTCTTACAAGTGTCCTGAATCCCGCTGAACGCCCCGCCAAACCCTCCGCTCCCCGCGTCCACTCAGGCCACGGGAAAAACTGATAGAATAGAATAGAATTTCTTTATTTGCCAGAATACGTATGGTAAAAAAAAAATGCATTTATTTCAGACTATTTGGTAAAGGATGACAACAAGTTTTATAGGTTTCAGTATTCAGTCGAAAACACGACATGCAAATAGTAAACAATATAAGATCACAATTTTACAATAATAGTACTAAATTTAGTCAGTGGGTTTTTTACATAATAAAAAGGCATCCACTTATTATAGCCAACTGATATGCAGATAAACAAGGCTCGCTATATCTTTGGCGGGGTCTTTGACCTGTGCACTTCACCATCATAAAACTAAAAATACTACTAAAAAAAACTAGAACTAAAAATACTACTATATACTGTTGTTAATAATCCATATGTTTTTTTTTAAATATAAACATATAGATTTTTCATTTTTTAGTCGTGCATCACAGTCGCAATGGTTAAATTCGCAGTCATGGACGGATGGTCGGCTGGCGCAATTGGTAACGCATTGGACCGGCAATACAAGGATATGGGTTCGAGTCCCACGTTGGCCAGAGTCGATCATTGTTGATTTTTTCATTGCGATTGATGTCTGCATTTATAATTTGCAACTATATACTACTACTAGAACTAAAAATATCATCACTTTATCTCATTACTATACGTAGATATTTTTCTAGAACGAACGAAGTGACACTAGTGACTTCCTTCCGACATTTAGTTCATCGATAACTTACATTATAATATGTCATTAATTATTATAATTATGTCATTAATTATTGCTGTGGCATTGGATCTTGAGTAGTTTCATGTGCTGTGCCTATCCCGTTTAGGGATAGACTTGAATTTGGGTGTATACATAACATTAATGTTTTATACATATGTCACTATAATATTTCATTACAGTTCACTTTTACTTAACTGTAATAATTTCAAAAATAGAACTTCATACAAGTTCTTTACTAATTTGCGATACCTGGCAAATTTTTCTGCATTTGAAACACGTTTCTTTTTTATTTATCGCGTTATCGACCAATCAGAGACGGTTATTAGAAACAATTGGTTGCCAGGTAATTCGATGTTGATACAACGGTGAACGACGCTATTAACATTAATTTTAACTTGAATGATGATATTTTTCATCCATTGATGATGATGATGACTCGTAGAAAAAGTATTGTATACAATAGTGATATAATTAAGCTTTTCACTCTCGTACCGTACTATTAGGCCACTGGACTTCGTGGCCTAAACATGGTACTCGACTGAAAAGCTTTGTATTATATCACGATTGTATAAAATACTATTAACATCAGAATCGTGCTTCAGGATCCTTCACCGACAAAATGACATTTCCGATTTGCAATTTGCGAATTAAGAAATCTAGAATGTTAAAATGAGAAAATTTAAATTCCGCCAGTTTAAACATAAATAAATGTACAAACGGAAGGACGGTCAGAGACTTTGACAACTAGATGGTGCACTAAACATTTTAATTGCCCAACATTTTTTTGAAGTGAAACTACTAATGTGACTTCCAATTGACAGCTGATAACGCTGAGTTGTTAAGGCGATAAACGTTTAACGCCCAGTGTTGCCAACTAGAATTTTGAAAAACAACACATTTCGATGTTTCACTTCATCCGCGCGGAGGGACTCCACGCAATATTTATTTTTTAAATCGCAAAGCGTCTGGTTTATGTATCTGAACGTTATCCGAAGAGCTAGCGACTTTTTCGCACAACGTAACAGTAAAAATTGCCAATAAAATAAGCAAATATTGAAAGCATCCCAGCATTCTTGGTAGGCACAATGTCTCAAACGTGAATAATGTGATACCAAAAACCACATACTATACTAAATAAAATATCAGCAACGATCATTTCGCGCAACTATAAAAAGGAAAATGGTTATTACTTTATTTAGGACTAAAATTACATTATTACAGAAAGGGAGTACCTACATTGAATTCTGAACGAAAATATTGGAAGTGGCCCATCTTCTTCATTGACCTTACGCAATCTAGTAGGAAGTGATCTACAGCTGTCGTCTCGCACATTTCAAAGCGACGACGTTGAGGCGCAGAGTGCCACTGAGATGCTTGGGATTAATCTCAACTTGACGCGCGTCGACCTCACGCATATTAAGTAAATAGTTTCTGGTTTTTACTTAAATTGAGATAAGATATTTTTAGGCCCTTTGAGCTCAGAAATACTAGCAAATACAACTTCGAACTTAAAAATGTCAAGCACACATGTAAAAGAGATCTTCTTATTAAAACGTGACTGGCCTTTTCCAATTTCGGATTGTCTGACTCAAATAATATGAACGAACCGTTTACAACGTTAATGTTATAATACCATATTCCTAAAACGTTGCAATGCCAGAAGAGATTAGTCTCATAATGTCTAAAACTTGAAATTACTTAAACCTACTTCTCAAATTACCGTATTCCCAAAATGTCTAAAAGTCAAAATAACTTAAAACCAAAACTTCACTTTCTCAAAATGCCTAAAATGCAGTATCCATGAAAACAGTATTTTTAAAGTTTTTCATAAATAGTTAGCATTAATCAACTAAACGGATACTAAAGCTAATAGACGGAGAGCTGGCAGGATTTTGGAGTAGGTCCTTGAGGCAACCTGGAAAGGTGCTCAGATGCTTCTCTGATCATAGCCAACATCAGGTCTGCAAGTCTGGCAGCTGGGGAGCGGGGCTTTATCGAGCTATGAATTTTTAAAGATTTAATTTTTTGAGGCCCAAAAAAGGTGTTTGAGGCAACCTGGAATTATTAAAAAGTGAAAATAGAGTTCCTCAGAAGTCGCATAGTATTTATGCCAGATCATTTGGCCGGGTCCTTCACCGTGCCAGAACGGTACAAAGTGGTAAAAAAAATAATTCCAAAAAAGGTTCTTGAGGCAGTCTGTCATTTTTACCAGTGAAAGATGAGGGTCTAATTAGCCATGAAAAAATAATGCCATGACATGAGGTGGGGTCCGTACCCTGCCATTCGATCTTGAAAGTCATTTTTTTAGTTTTTCGTAAATAACTCGTAAACGGTGGCCCACACCAAAAAAATATGTTAAACAGAAAATATTTACATAAAATTTCCTACAAGAAAGGTTATGTACGTTTTTTCGATAGGATCAATATATAAACGGATAATTTAGTAAGAAAGTTTTTTTTAATCGATTACATGCTCCGTTTTTCGTCAATACCTCGTAAACGGTGGCCCACAGCAAAAAAATATGTAAAACAGAAAATATCTACATAAAATTTCCTATAAGAAAGGTTATATAACTTTTTTCGTTAGGATAAATTTTTTAGTTGGAAAGTATTTTTAAATAAATATTTGAGCCGTTTTTTGTTGATAACTTAAAAACTTTGGCTCACAGTCAAAAATAATGTTAGACAGAATTAATCTACATAATATTTTCTACAAGAAAGGTTCTATAAGATTTTTCGCTAGGATCAATATTTTAGTTGGAAAGTATTTTTGAATAGATTTCATGGGCCGTTTTTTGTTAATAACTCGAAATCGGTGGCTTACAGCCAAAACCAATGTTTCACAGAATTAATCTTCATAATATTTCCTACAAGAAAGATTCTATAATATTTTTCGCTAGGATCAATATTTTAGTTGGAAAGTATTTTTCCAACTTCCCGGACCGCCGGCGAGTCGATCAGGGACGCTCCGGGCCTTAGGCCCTACGCGGAGCTCGGCCTTCGGCCTTCGCTCGGCTCCGAAGCTCCACCGTCGGGCCTTCGGCCCGCCGGTTACGCTTGTTTAATTTAAGACACTTTTGTAAGGAAATTGTATGGGAGCACTTTATGCCCGCAGTGAAATTACTTGGATTTGGCCCGGGTGGGAGCCTAAAGGTGAGCTCCGTTCCTGCGGCCCTCCGCGGGGTCGGCCTTCGGCCTCCCACCCTGAAGCTCGCCCTTCGGGCTCGCGAAAATACTAGAAAATTTTATTTTGCCATAACGGCGGCCATCTTGGATTTTCGATAAAAAATTTTTGACATTTGTATTCAAGGGGCCCATACCTCTTCGCATGCAAAATTTCAGCGCGCTCGGACCAACTTGAAAAAAAAAAGTCGGCCATTTTGAATTTTTTTGATGCAACTTTTTTCTACTTGGGCTCCTGTATGACATTTGATCGAGCACCCCCCGGCTATCTCTTACGGTTTAAAAGTTGCCATACAAAAAAAGTGGAAATTTTTTTCACATTTGTAGCATTTTTCAAAAAAAATTTATATCATTTTAATCTAGACCCTAGAGAGATTCTATGACCAAAATCTGAGCACTCTAGGATAAATTTGAAAAATCAACAAAAAAAAAGTCGGCCATTTTGAAAAAAATAATGGCGGCTTCAAAAACTACCCAGGGTCCTCTATGACATTTGGTCGAGCACCCCCCCAATATCTCCCCCCGTTTAGCCAGGCCGTCCAATATTTTTTGACCCAAGATTTGCAGACCAGATTCCATATTTTTCCCACACGTCTCCCCGCTCCCTCTATACAAAAACACTTCGATCGTCGAAATCGGTTTAGCCGTTCTCCAGATATAGGGAGAGGTTAGAAGTCAGTGGGGTTGCAGCTATATATAAGACCGTATGCCTGTTTGCCACCCACGGGATCAAGATTTGTTAAGTCGCAGTATACAGCATTTCTCGGAACTATCTAGCTACTTACGAAAGCAAGGAGCGCCGGACGATCGAACGCAAGTCCGTTGTCTACGAGCGCTCGGCGCAGACTGAGCGGGCCCGTATCAACAGTGTATTTTATTCAAATTTTAGGTGCTTTAAAAAAAAATCTGTCGACAGAAAGGTATATCCTATATGTATAATTTTTTTCTTATATGTCAACAAGAAGTTCAAGTTTAGGATAATATTATTTAAGAGTTACAATAAATGCAGGAATCGCAGGAAAAATACATAATGTAAACCTCTTTTTATCGAAAAAATGGGGAAGATACGGAAGGTTATTTATCCACCATTTCAAATAAATCTTAAAATGTCAAACTATGATTACCTCGTACAGCACGGGGAGCATGGTCGTGCGATAGACGATAAAATAGCAGGCCGTCCATCGGCTACCTAATGATTCTCCGAGAAATTTTTAGCCGATTATTGATTCGCCGACAACGATTCGCCGAATTCCATTTCGCAGAATAATCAAACTATCGCTGTCACTTTTGGTCGACTAACGTTACGTAGAATCTTGGTTCGCATACAGTTCAGTTCGCTTCTGTGCAAATTATCCGAACTATTATTGGACAATTTTCATTTGGCCGAGTGATATTTTCGTTTAGGCCACGTTTAGTCGAATAACGTTTTACATTTTATACACCGTTAAAATATTTTCGAATAAAGTGACAGTTTTGTTGACTGTAGAAACATAAATAAATAAATATTTTAAGAATATCTTACACGGTACCACATTTTAAGGTACTTACAGGAAGACAATTGCGACGGCAATTTTCAACCGGTCCAAGTTTTTTCATATTATACACTATTATTTGACCTATAATCTAGTATGTCCACAGAACAGCCAGTGGAAACTATTTAATAGTGCAAATAATGTAAAACTCGGAAATAAATCGAGTAAATTGTCCCCCAGTCGTAATTGCCCCGCTGAACCTTACCCATATTTAAAGTCACTTACGGATCGGACAGAACGGACATCAAGCATGCAGGCAGGAATTAGTTTTTCAGTGGTTTTTCACCTCACCCATGCGAAAAGGGTGCTGTGTTCACCTAAAAAAAATATCAAACGATCACTCGACCTATTGTGTTTCGGCCAATTTATTGTCGGCCAATTTTTACAATTACTAAATGATTATTCGACGAAAAGTAAATCGGCGGATAAATTTTCTGCTTACTGAATCAGTGTACGAATGAATATTATGCGTAATGAAATTCTTCCAATCGTTATTCGGCCAAAGAAGACGTCGGCGAATCGTTGTCGGCGTACCGAAAATCGGCGTATTTTATTTCGGAATATCAATCGGGCACCCCGTCCATCGCACTATTTGTAAGTGCGATATCCGGACGGCCTGTTATTTTTTCGTCTATCGCGCGACCATGCTTCCCGTGCTGGATATAACAAATAGGATTGTGATTTGTGATCATTTATTACCCCAAATAACATATTTAACAGCACAATCACGATTCTAAACGAGTGATCCCACTACGAAATTTGAAAACGTCTACCGAAAACACTGATTTGTTTTAAGTATAAAAAGACATATTTTAAAATATTATATTATGATTAACTAGCTTAAGATATGTTCTTTTAGAAACATTATCAGTTTTTTAATAATCACTTAAGTATAGTTTCATTATAGTTTTGAATGAAAAATGTTACATTTTGCAAAAAACGCTCTTCTTTAGGAATAAGGCCTCTTAACCTTGGTTGATTCCGTTTCGCGCTACTTAGATAGAGGGATGCAGGTGGACGTGCTGTACTATGATTTCAAAAAAGCCTTTGATCGCGTAGATAACGACGTACTCTTAAGCAAATTATGCAGCATTGGTTTCTCGCCTAAACTGCTTTGCCTTTTTGCTAGTTATCTACGTGATAGACGGCAATATGTGCAGCACGGATACTTTGTGTCGAGTGCCTACCCCACCCGTTCCGGGGTCAGTCAGGGCTCTATTCTGGGTCCTCTGCTCTTTGGTGTTATGGTCAATGATCTGGCCTTGGTGCCTAAGCATGCGCAATGCCTACTCTATGCTGACGACCTGAAACTAATTTACAGGATCCAGGAAGATTCTGACTTACAATCTTTACAAAGTGATATTGATCGGGTTTATGAATTGAGTCTTGTAAACAAACTTCTGAAACTTCAGTTCAATGTTGACAACTGTGCGGTTATGTTTTAGATTCCCACCTTAACTTTCATGAGCACATGACAATGCTTGCTGCAGACTGTTACCGCAGGCTTGGGTTTGTTGTCCGCAACGCCAAAGAATTTGACAATCCCAGGGACATAAAGCTTCTTTATACTGCCCTGGTGAGAAGTAAGCTTGAGACAGCCTCAGCCGTTTGGAATCCCCATGAAGCGCCCTACATCCTGCTGGTCGAAAAGGTCCAAAAAACATTTTTGCGTTTCTTTTATAAAAAAATGTACGGGTATTACCGATTCTTGTACCCAACAAAATTCCTTTTGGGGACGTTGGGTTTCTTCTCGTTAGAAGTTAGGCGTAATGTCGTGCTGATGTCTGTTGCATGTGGTACACAGACCAACCCCTATAGACATCCATTACAAGACGACTCGCGGTCGCCAGCCTTCCTAGTATTTGCACTGATATAAGCGCGGGCGCTCGCCGTGCCCGATCAGTAATATCAGTATCGACCAAGTAACAGACCCGAAAGCAGCGCGTGTTTTTCGCACTAAAAAATTGGAAAAGGGTATTTTGATGCCTTAAAGATGTCCACCTGTAGTGTGAAATGGTGTGGAAAGGTAACAAGAAGCTCAAATTTAAAAACAGACGGCATTACATTCCACAAATAAATCATATTTATAATTTATTCAGAGCCGGCATAGGTCAACTTACATTAGCCACTTACGCGTCAGTAGAGGGACAGTCATACTTCTGTCCCTTTTCATCTGGCGCGACTGCCCGCCGTCCTTGAAACGGCCACACAGCGCGCTTAACACATTCCCCGCCCGCTCCTCGCACCCCAAACACTGGTGACTCGTATCGCGAACAAAATATACAAGATTGCTACTCTATCTATAGGAGGTTCTCTGTGATGTGGTATTTTGAAGGGGGAGTCAGATTGCCCGGTTTTAGTATCCCAACTGGTCCGTCTATTTGTTTTCTCTGTGACGAAATATGCTTTTCGTGAATGTAGGCACCCCTACTGGCGGTGCCGGCCGCTCGAACCGTGTTTTGCCGCAAGTAACCGCTAGTTCGTGCACTGCAAATAGTGAATGAGTTTTTAGACGTGGCACCTAATGTTGATATTCTTGCGAGCAGATGGGCGTTTATACGCGTTTATATCGCATTATACTCTAATTTGCTTCTGACATACGCATTATACAATAGTAGGGCAATTTTCACGTCACTGAATTGTGCGGCTGTTCTCATGATAAAATCTAACGTCTTGTTAGCCTTCTTGCAAATGCTTATGATGTGATCGTGCATGTTGAGCTTAGTATCCAACCCAATACCAAGATCTTGGATGGCGGAAACGTGCTCCAGCGGAACGCCAGAAAGATGGTAGCTCGCTGTGATCGGGTTTTTTGACCTAGTAAATGTGATGGCTTTACATTTCTTAGCGTTAAGCTCCAGCTTGTTCTTAGCGCTCCACCGTAACACTGTATCCACCATCTGCTGGAGAAAGTCGCAGTCCAAGGAACTATCTATTGGCAACATTAACTTGAGATCGTCAGCAAAGAGAAAATGCGCCCCAACAATACTACTGCAAAGGTCGTTTACCATAATAAGAAACTGTGTCGGACCCAAGTTGCTCCCCTGGCTAACTCCCGAACGCGTATAATATTCTCTAGACCGGAAGTTCGACATTTGCACGTATTGGCTACCATCTTTCAAGTAATTAGCAAAAAACGACAAGAGCTTTGGGGTGAAACCGAGTGCTGCAAATTTCTGCAGTAGTACGTCATTGTCGACCAAGTCGAATGCCTTTTTGAAATCGAAGTATATCGCATCTACTTGGTTGCGAGTCCATCTTTTCCAACATGTAATCAAAAAAACAGATATGGTTCGTGGCAGTAGACCGGGCTATACGAGCGTCATGTTTTGATTTTGCTGTTTATGTAATATTTTATTTTGTGTTACTTGTTGTAATGTTTATTTAAAATTCACGGTGCTTTAGTTTTGTATACTGTCATACTGTGTAATTTTCATTGTGTAAATAAATAAATAAATAAATCTATTTAAATATTATTGATCCTAGCGAAAAAACGTACAAAACTTTTATTGTAGAAAATTTTATGTTTGTTATTCCCGTTGAAGATTGATTTAGCTATGGACCACCGTTTTCGAGTTATTTGCAAAAAACGGCTCGTGTAATCTATTTAAAATACTGTCCTACTAAAATATTGATCCTAACGAAAAATCTTACATAACGTTTCTTGTAGCAAATATTATATAGATTATTTCTGTTTAATATTATTTCTGGTAATGGGGCACCGTTTTTGATGTTATTAACAAAAAGCGGCCCATGTAATCTATTTCAAAATATGTACTTTCCAACTAAAATATTGATCCTAGCGAAAAAACGTATAGAACCTTTCTTAAAGGAAATTTTATGTAGATTTTATTCTCGTGAACATTTTATTTAGCTGTGGGCCACCGTTTACGAGGTATTTACAAAAAACGACTAATGAAATCTATTTAAAAATATTTTTCAACTAAAATATTGATCCTAGCGAAAAATGTTATAGAACCTTTCTAGTAGGAAATATTATGACGATTAATTCTGTATATCGTTATTTTTTGCTGTGAGCCACCGTTTTTGAGTTATCAACAAAAAGCGGCCCATTTTAAAATACTTTCCAACTAAAATATTGATTCTAGCGAAAAAACGTATACTTAGAACCTTTCTTGTAGGAAATCTTATGTAGATTTTTTTCTCGTGAACATTTTATTTAGCTGTAGGCCACCTTTTACGAGGTATTTATAAAAAACGGCCCATGAAATCTATTTAAAAATACTTCCCAACTAAAATATTGATCCTAGCGAAAAATATTATAGAACCTTTCTTGTATGAAATATTATGTAGATTAATTTTGTGTAACATTAGTTTTGGCTGTGAGCCACCGATTTCGAGTTATTAACAAAAAACGGCCCATGAAATTTATTTAAAAATAATTTCCAACTAAAATATTGATTCTAGCGAAAAATGTTATAGAACCCTTCTTGTATGAAATATTATGTAGATTAATTTTGTGTAACATTAGTTTTGGCTGTGAGCCACCGATTTCGAGTTATTAACAAAAAACGGCCCATGTAATCTATTTAAAAATACTTTCCAACTAAAATGTTGATTCTAGCGAAAATGTTATAGAACCTTTCTTGTGGGAAATATTATGTAGATTAATTCTGTATAACATTATTTTTGGCTGTGGGCCACCGATTTCGAGTTATTAACAAAAAACTGCCCATGAAATGTATTTAAAAATACTTTTCAACTAAAATATTGATTCTAGCGAAAAAACGTATGGAACCTTTCTTGTAGGAAATATTATGTAGATTAATTCTGTCTAACATTATTTTTGGCTGTGAGCCACCGTTTTTGAGTTATCAACAAAAAAACGGCCCAAATATCTATTTAAAAATACTTTCCAACTAAAAAATTGATCCTAGCGAAAAAAGTTATATGACCTTTCTTATAGGAAATTTTATGTAGATATTTTCTGTTAAACATATTTTTTTGCTGTGGGCCACCGTTTACGAGGTATTGACGAAAAACGGAGCATGTAATCGATTAAAAAAAACTTTCTTACTAAATTATCCATTTATATATTGATCCTATCGAAAAAACGTACATAACCTTTCTTGTAGGAAATTTTATGTAGATATTTTCTGTTTAACATATTTTTTTGCTGTGGGCCACCGTTTACGAGTTATTTACGAAAAACTAAAAAATTGACTTTCAAGATCGAATGGCAGGGTACGGACCCCACCTCATGTCATGGCATTATTTTTACATGGCTATTTAGACCCTCATCTTTCACTGGTAAAAATGACAGACTGCCTCAAGAACCTTTTTTGGAATTATTTTTTTTACCACTTTGTACCGTTCTGGCACGGTGAAGGACCCGGCCAAATGATCTGGCATAAATACTATGCGACTTCTGAGGAACTCTAATTTCACTTTTTAATAATTCCAGATTGCCTCAAACACCTTTTTTGGGCCTCAAAAAATTAAATCTTTAAAAATTCATAGCTCGATAAAGCCCCGCTCCCCAGCTGCCAGACTTGCAGACCTGATGTTGGCTATGATCAGAGAAGCATCTGAGCACCTTTCCAGGTTGCCTCAAGGACCTACTCCAAAATCCTGCCAGCTCTTGGACCATAATAATAAAACATAGTGCAAGGAATAATTCATACTGTAAATAAAGTTTTAGGTATTCAGTGAAAGTGTCATTTTATAAATAAAAAAATAAATTAAAATTGTTTTTTTGTGATTTTAGACATTTTACTACTAATCCATTTTAACATTGCGACATTACAAGAATATAGTATTATAAAATTTGAATGTAACGAAACGTAATCAATAATTTATATAGAAGAGTAAATAATTTTTTTGCGATTTTCGCTTGAAAAGAGCTCAGTCCGATTTTTAAACTTACACCTTGCAAGTATTTTATGCTTGCCTCGTCATCGACCTTACACAGTCTAGTAGGAAGTGATCTACAGTCGTCTCGGACATTTCAAAGCGACGTCGTGGCGCAGAGTGGCACTGATGCTTGGCAATCTTAGCATTAATCTCAACTTGACGCGCCTTTACCGACTCTAGTACCGAAAATTTTCACACGGATATTAAATAGTTTCTGAGCTTTTATTAAAATGGAGGCTAAAACCTGATATTTTTAGGCCCCTTGAGTTTAGTATAGCATTCAACTTTGATGAAAAAATGGTAAGGGAATTGTAATATCCACAACGTCAAGCACATAAGTGACATGCGCGGATCCAGGGGGTGGTCATGGGGGTCACGACCGAAGGGAGTGTTTTAAATCGACACGAGTTACGAATTTCCTTTTCGCACGTGTATCGTACGACGTTTTTCAGTACAGATGGTCGTCCGAAGTTTCGACCTGGCATATAATGAACCACTTCTCACAGTAGTGCGTAACACCACCTGTTCTGAAAATATCTATTATACTGTCGAGATAAAATAATAAATTACTCTAACTAGATCACCAGAAGCGTTGAAAACAGGTGGTTAATATAAACATTTCAATGTACATTTTAAAAACGCGTCAATACGATGAATTATTTTGGTAGATTGTTATTTCGTTTTCAACACGATGTATGTTTAAAACGTTGTAACTTTTTGTATTTCTCTTTCAAATTTGTATATTAGTTTTATAAAATAAGGTTGATTTTGGATTAGAAATGGTGATAGGTAGTTTGTATTTGTGTGATTTACATATAGTAAACAATCCATTAACAATATTAAATGTTTTATGTCCGATTTAATATTAAAAGGTTTTAATGGACGGATTACTGGGCGGCATGACGCTTATTACAATTGATGATATTATACACGGATTAGAAAGAAGAACATTGTGTATACTGAAATAAATACCATACACTAAAGAATAAGCGATCAAGCCCACTGGTGGCGAAGCCGGGAATCGAATCCGGGTCTCCAGCTAACGCGGCTGACGTGATAAACCGCTACACCACCCCGACCGCCGAGGTACCGGTTGAAATTTCTCTAGTGTACGTATGTTATCTCTGAAGGCTAGGCTGATTTGTTCCCCTACATCAACATTGTGTAATTAAAGTATTGTGTAAATAAATAATATATATCGCTCCTATCGCGCTTCCGTTCCGTATCCGGCGCGACAGATCCAGGCGGTGTTTGAAATTGGTGGCGATTGTCATTTCGATATCGACGATGTCATTCGTCAACACTTACATATTATACATAAGGTGTTAACATATTAGTCACGGATATTTTAAGGGACGTTAATTAACATTAAAACAATTAACTTCCACTAGAAATTAAAAAACTTTTCATATGATTTTTTGTTTTCATTTACCGAACAGAAAATGTATTGTCATTTTTATCTAAAAATAATCACCATGTACATTTAACCTGACAAGACGTTTATCACTAGCTGTCATGTCACTCGAGTCAATAATTGTATGTATTAAATGTCAATATCTGGGCGACCGAGCTTCGCTCGGTTCTATTTTAATATATCACGTCTTTAGATAAAAAAAACTCTTATAAATACAAAAACAAAAAAAAGACAAAAAACAAAAACTTAATTTCTGGCCGGGATTCGAAACCCTGACACCTACGATCTATCTGCGTACATTAGACCGACCTCGTACGACTGAGCTAAGCGGAATCGATGCGCGCGCGGCGAAATTAAGGACCATATTTTACGTTTACAAACGCGAAAGAAAAACTCATGAAAACTCGAAAATTCGCGTTTTCCGGGATCTAAGGCTACGCTAGATCGATTTTTCACCCCCGAAAACCCCCACATAACAAATTTCAGCGAAATCGTTAGAGCCGTTTCCGAGATCGTCGGTATATATAAATAAATAAATAAATATACAAGAATTGCTCGTTTAATAGTAACTATAAGATTATGGTTCAGCGGAAAAACTGGCCAGTTACAGTCAAGAGATACTAAAACCTGTTCAATGACTTTCCATTAAATGATTACACTAACAGGATGTTTTAACGTAGCAAACTGGTTTCCTAGTTTTCTCCAAAAAAACATAACCATAACCTATGATATTTCATACATAAATATACTCCAGGAACGGAGTACTATCAGCCGTAAAAATATCCGTGACTACTTTGTTAACACCTTATAATATATGTATCCCTTGATGCATTGATATTTTGATTATTTTGTATGTAAATATTTCTTAAGTCAATTCTAGTCTAATCTTCATCCAAACATGCATGACAACCACTGTACGATCTAGCTATCGTACAGCGTAGGTATAGCATGTACTTTAGCAATGTCTTTACGCAAATATGCGCACTCGCGCGACCCAGATTATTTATTCAACACGTGAAAATCAGTGCATTAAAGACTATGGTTAACAACAAACGTATGTGAGTTATTTATGGGTTCCTGGGATTCTGACAGTACCGTCAACTGGCGCGTATAACCACTAAGCTTCGAATAGTTCATCATATACTCACAGGCTCAAACTATTATCCTGTATATTGAGACAAAATTAATTATTCATATCTTCTCCCAACCTAAGGCTTATCACTAGACCCTTTTGAAGCTAAAAGGGCGCATGTCTGTGAAATTATTTGGTAGATACTACCTTATGTTTTTGAGTAGATTTTGCGACAATTGAGTAGGCTCTTAGGGTGTCTTGTTTATTTAATTATTTGGTATCGATTCCAGGCAGGCAATTATGGTCGCGCGTGAAATGATAAAACATCTGGCCGTCCCTATCACACTTAATAATAGTGCGATAGGGACGGCCTGATATTTTATCGTCTATCGCGCGACCATGCTACCCGTGCTGGTAACCTATTTAGAAATGGGAATTCGGCAAACTCAGTTAATGGATATCTGTTGTATGATTGATTAGGCAGATCGATCGATGTTTCTAGTTAATGAATTCTTAGTAAAGTATTTACCTATGGACATATATTATAGTTTGAACAAAAAGAGTAGAAATTGAAAAGTAGCAACATTGTAGTATCATCCCTTTCAAACCCTAATAGTACATTACTACAGAGGCCGGGACTAAGGGCAACCCCATTTCCCGCCGAGGTATGTATAGTGCTTTTCTCAAACATGGTATGAAATAAATAAAGTCTACTGAAAATAGTAACTTTGGATGGCTGTATCTCCTAAACGGTGCGTCGTAGCGCAAAAATAATCGAATTTTCGTTCCCCTTTGATACCCCGTATACGCTTATAAAAAACAAAAAGTTAAAAAAAAATTAAAAAAAAAACGAAAAAAATTTTTTTTTTGTATGAAAACGCACCCAAAATCAAATATTGTCTAGGGCCCGTACCAGTTGCAGTCGGCACGTCTATAAAGCCCCTTATAGTTTTTTTTTTATTGGCTAAATACCTGGATGTTATGTCACAATTATCTGTGTTTGGAAATTAAAAAACCGGCCAAGAGCATGTCGGGCCACGCTCAGTGTAGGGTTCCGTAGTTTTCCGTAATTTTCTCAAAAACTACTGAACCTATCAAGTTCAAAACAATTTTCCTAGAAAGTCTTTATAAAGTTCTACTTTTGTGATTTTTTTCATATTTTTAGGGTTCCGTAGTCAACTAGGAACCCTTATAGTTTCGCCATGTCTGTCTGTCCGTCCGTCCGTCCGTCCGTCCGTCCGCGGATAATCTCAGTAACCGTTAGCACTAGAAAGCTGAAATTTGGTACCAATATGTATATCAATCACGCCAACAAAGTGCAAAAATAAAAAATGGAAAAAAATGTTTGATTAGGGTACCCCCCCTACATGTAAAGTGGGGGCTGATATTTTTTTTTCATTTCAAACCCAACGTGTGATATATTGTTGGATAGGTATTTAAAAATGAATAAGGGTTTACTAAGATCGTTTTTTGATAATATTAATATTTTCGGAAATAATCGCTCCTAAAGGAAAAAAAAGTGCGTCCCCCCCCCCTCTAACTTTTGAACCATATGTTTAAAAAATATAAAAAAAATCACAAAAGTAGAACTTTATAAACACTTTCTAGGAAAATTGTTTTGAACTTGATAGGTTCAGTAGTTTTTGAGAAAAATACGGAAAACTACGGAACCCTACACTGAGCGTGGCCCGACACGCTCTTGGCCGGTTTTTTAAACTTATGGTTCAAAAGTTAGAGGGGGGGGACGCACTTTTTTTTCCTTTAGGAGCGATTATTTCCGAAAATATTCATATTATCAAAAAACGATCTTAGTAAACCCTTATTCATTTTTAAATACCTATCCAACAATATATCACACGTTGGGGTTGGAATGAAAAAAAAATCAGCCCCCACTTTACATGTAGGAGGGGTACCCTAAGAAAACATTTTTTTCCATTTTTTATTTTTGCACTTTGTTGGCGTGATTGATATACATATTGGTACCAAATTTCAACTTTCTAGTGCTTACGGTTACTGAGATTATCCGCGGACGGACGGACGGACGGACGGACGGACGGACGGACGGACGGACGGACGGACGGACGGACGGACGGACGGACGGACGGACGGACGGACGGACAGACAGACATGGCGAAACTATAAGGGTTCCTAGTTGACTACGGAACCCTAAAAAGAGGACTTTGCCGGCCTTGGCCTGCAAGGTTTGTATGAAATTCCATTATCTATCAATCGTCCTAGCCGCACCTGCAACGTCATACTTCGCTGCCAATTATAAGGCACATAACATCAATATTTCATACCATGATTGAGAAAAAACTCATACTTAAAGGCTTAGAGTCCTTAATAGACGACAGAAACTTGCCTCGGTGTAAGTATATTATTATATTACATTGTATCTTTCTGAAGTAAGGTTATTATACTAACAATGAATATGTAAATCCTTATCATATAATTTTGATCGCCATTTGAGGTTTCTAACAATATTCCGTCGCCCGATAATGTGAATTTAATTAGAAATTCGTGCGTCCCACTTCTGAATTGAAACTAGCACAGTGTAAGGTACCTTGCAACTTAGAAGGGTTACATTACCGAAGGGTGACCGATCTGGCTCAGTCGGTAGTGACCCTGGGTCCTGGGTTCGAATCCCGGTAAGGACATTTATTCATGTAATGAGCATAGATACGAGTATATTTGTTCCTGAGTCATGGATGTTTTCTATGCATATAAGTATGTATGTATTTATCTATTTAAGTATGTATATCATCGCTTAGCACCCATAGTAGGTACAAGCTTTGCTTAGTTTGGGGCTAAGTTGATCTGTGTAAGGTGTCCCCAATATTTATTTATTTATTATTTATTTATTTACATATTTTCATACTTTTCTGTATTAGGTCATACTTACCTCGGACAATGGCGGTCAAATATATGAAAGAAACGCGTTCTTACGCACACAGTCTAAGCTCGTGTAGGCGAACGCGTACCACGCTTGTGCGAGTGAGATAAGACAGGTCGTCGCATTCTTGACAGGCGGTATTAGGTTTGTCAGACCCTCTAATAGTATAAAGTAATCAAAATACTTCCATAAGTTAACTCGATTTGACTAGTAAATTTCACTCCCCAACTAGAAAGAAGAAAGAAAGAAAGAAAGAAAGAAAGAAAGAAAGAAAGAAAGAAGGAAAGAAAGAAAGAAAGAAAGAAAGAAAGAAAGAAAGAAAGAAAGAAAGAAAGAAAGAAAGAAAGAAAGAAAGAAAGAAAGAAAGAAAGAAAGAAAGAAAGAAAGAAAGAAAGAAAGAAAGAAAGAAAGAAAGAAAGAAAGATGAAATTTATTCAGAAAACGCTTAAATTTAGGAATTACATAGACAGTACGACTAATTTATTAAGCGTCAGTAGCTATATATTGGGAGTTCTGCCCCACTCCTAATGCTCCAGCTTCGCTTCGCTCGCTGTCGCAGTCGTGGTCCAGAAACCCCCAATATATAGCTCGTATCAGTGGGGTAGAACCCGTTTCCCTATACGTAGTCGTATCATTGGGGTAGAACACCGAGATGCATTTGGATTTTCTCGATACGTAGCCGTTAACGTTGTATTCAGCTAAATCCAAAATATTATGTTAAGTGAGGGTTGATTTTATGTTACGATAAAAAAATGCAAAAGGCTTAACACAACGGGTACTGCTAGCATTGCACCCACCAGATCTTGTTCTATTTGAGAACCAGATCTCGTAACGCACCATCATAGCCCAGATTTGCATCGGGTAGAGGTTTGCCGGGCTAGGTTTATTACGGTGTTTTTCACACTCTCACAACACAGACTTGGCCAGAGACTGTAATGTTAGAGTATGGATGGGATCTCCAACGTTACTACGACCGTCTAGCAACATGGATCACCCGTGTAATACAGCACCTACCATGAGACAGGAATTTATCGCTGTATACGTCATCACGTATGTGTTTAACCGTCATCACGTTGTAGTGTGTCATGCATACATACCCTGCCCAAGGTAGGGTTATTAGAACCAAGTATGTTGCACACGCCACCGCGTTACCAAGTCAATGTCACAAGGTTGGCCATGCCTCGCAACATCGAAGAGGTAAGAGTACCTGAGACTATCGGTCGGTATAGCCACAGTCACTCCGACATGCCTTTCATTGTAAATTGTATATATACAAACGAATACAAAAAACTTCAATAGCGCGATGTAGACCTGACAATGTGATTGGTTGTTAAATGTGACGTTGGTGTTACGAGATTTAACGTAATTTGCCTTTACTAGTACCGATTTCAACCATAGTCCGATCGTATTCAAGTATGATTCAAGTTCAAAATACATTTATGTAATTTTATCTTCATGTAAACTTAGTTCATAATGTAAAACCAACAAAACTTAAAGTAAGGTTAAATCAAAAAACAATGTTATCCACTGAAAATAAAGCATAATTTTTATTTAAGTCTATAGTTACATACATACATATGATCGTAAGACTAACAAAGTACGTATGTATTAATACTCTAAATTGTTTATGAAACGTAAATAGTCGAACCTGCTATGCTTTGTCTTTGTCATACTTTGGATATAATATATAAATAAACAAGTGACGGAACATGCGATAACAGGTAGTCGAGTCCGATATGTTGATATGTAATAATCCGATTAAAGAATAAAATAAGAGATTGGTTACTGTTTCTACCTAAGTCATATACGCATCTAAGTTTATGAACATAATACTGATAAGCTTAATGAATGAAAAGTAATGGTAATACAGACTGATTAAATAAAAGATAGGATTTAAACCCTTATTTTTGAAATGATCTACAGGAAAGACGCGAACCTTTTTGCTTTTCACTATCGCAAATTCAAATTATTTTGACAAATAAGTCTATTGAAAAGAATAGTGTATTGAATTTAAGTTAATTACATTTATATATATATATAATAGTAATAATTTTTTTCTGCATATCAACAACTATTATTCGAAATGACGCTTCTGTTGTGTTAATCACAATGTGTCGAGGTATTTTATTTCAATCAACAATGTCGCTGATATGAGAATTGCATGTTACTTACTGAAAATGATGACGCTGTGTTTATTGTCCTATACCATGATATTATTTAACCAACATTCTATAAAGGTGAGTTGTGTTTTATTGTATGAAACATTGTTGTTCTTTAATGATTTTATAATAATTTAGTGTAAATAATTAATGCATATAATATGTTAATACATATTATATGCATTGAAGAAGGTTTGTTTTTAAGTTGTTTTCCATAAATGTTCAAAAATATTATAAGTAGTCTTGTCCTTGTATAGTGTGTCACTGACTTTCTTAATTACTCTGTGCCTTTAATTGTATAATAATTATTGTATTGCACTATCGCCCGACCCAAGGCTCCACGGAAGACCAGCGCTGTGCCACCATCAGTGTCAGAGCATATGTCGAGTGGTGTCCTTTTGCAACCACAAACCAAACCCAATGTAACTGATTTTGTACTGTTTAGTATGTAAGCCTCATATTGTATATTTTATTTGGCTGCAATTAATGTCTTTATTTTCTTACTTTCTTTCTTCTTTCAAAAATGTTTAATACTTACGTAGGTAGCACCCGAACTAACGAAAAACGATAGTGTTGATGGTATTTGTCATATATATATATATATATATATAGATATCTCCACTCGGTAAATGTTGATCAGACGGGTTTTGGCATCAGTTAATTGTTGATCTGTTGGCAATTGTTGATCACAACAGTTTTTGTTGATCTAATGTATGACTCTGCATACAAATGTGGCTCCGACCGGATCAACAACTGCTGTCCATCTGCCGGCAAAATTACGAACTATTCATAGCATTTTTTATACAAATCCGCTCCGTCAATTGTTGATCTGATTCAAATGGACCAATCAGGGAACACCTTCTCCACGATTGGTTGTTTGCTATTGTGCGCTGTTGCCACTGTTCTCTGCAATCAATATCCTTCTATTGTACAAAGTAACCTTCTAATATGTAGTTAGAATCGTAGCCATAAAAAAATCTATTAAATTCTAGATTACGCAGAGTTCAATGTAGTCGACAGTGGCAACAACCAAAATAGTTATTTTCACCACACCAACTGGTAAAGGCTCACATTGCTGTTCGAAAACATATAGCAAAATTACATTTTATCCACAAGAGTGCAAAGTAGGTAATTTCATACAAATTTTAACTTAATATCTTAATGTTGCTGATAGAATTTACGTACAATAGCTATTTGTTTTACAAGGGGGCAAAGTAGTTGTTTAACCGCACGTGCCAATATTAGCAAGCGAAAGATTCCAATATTGAACCGCGAGCGTAGCGAGTGGTTCAAAAAGTGGAATCTTGAGCGTTGCGAGGATTTAAAGGTTACGGAGGTTAAACAAACTTTGCCACCGAGTGAAACACAAACTTTTTCACCACACCAACACGAACAAAATACTAACTATAAAACATGAAATTAAATCAAATCCATTGAATAATTCAATATTTATGATTCAAAATCATCATTTATAAGTAAAATCTACCAGCCCGCTTAAGGCATGAAGTTAAAATTTGTATGAAATTACTTTGCACTCTTGTGGATAAAATGAAATTTGCTATCTGTTTTCGAATAGCAAAGAAAGCCTTTACCAGTTGGGGTGGTGAAATAGTTATTTAATAATACAAGAGTGCAAAGTTGTATTTTAACGCCGAGCGTGGAATTAAAATACATTTTACACGAGAAGTAAAATACATTTGCACCCGAGTGTAACACAAAACTTTTCCCCTCACTATAGCGAGGAAACTACAAAGCAAAAAAATGCGTTTATCACTGCTTCCTGCAGTAGTTCCACAGGTGGTAAATCATCTTTATTACTAGATTTACCTACTTTTATCAATTTCAAAGCAGTTAATTTGACTTTATTCAATGCCAAATTACTTTAGGTACCCACTAATGGATAAAATGCGTTTTTACCCGCTGGTATTAAAGGACAAAACACGTGTTTCCAAGCTAGTGAGGGGAAAAACTTTTTCCCTCACTATAGCGAGGAAAGTACAACGCAAAAAACGCGTTTATTACTGCTTCCAGTAGTTCCACAGGTGGTAAAACATCTTCATAACTAGATTAACCCACTTTTATCAATTTTAAAGCAGAAAATTTGCCTCTATTCAAGGTCAAATTACTTTATCCACTAGTGGATAAAATGCGTTTTTACCCGCTGGTATTAAAGGACAAAACACGTGTTTCCGAGCTAGTGAGGGGAAAATAACTTATTCTCAAGTATGCAGAGAAATGTTGTCATTACGTGCCTAAAAATAGGCTCGGAAGTACCCATTTAGAGCGTGGCAACAGAAGAGGATATGTAATGGAATTTCGTACAACTTTCCCGGCCTAGGCCTATCACTCCAATATGGAGCCGGTTTTTACGACCAGCTGATCGAGTAGGTATTCTTTACAGCCCGCACCGTTCGGCGGATTTACAGAAAAATAGTACCTATACAAACCTCGGCCAGTAAATGGGAAAGCTTCGAATCATATGCTAGTCCACCTCGGCTTCGCCTCAGCCGACAATTACATGGTATCCGAACCATTTCCCACTTAAACGGCCTAGATATGTAATCTATACTATCACGCTATCAGCAACCGATGCCCATATTATGTAGTACTATTACTTATTCTGTGCCGATATCTTAAAGTAATAAAACCGGCCAAGTGCGAGTCGGACTCGCGCACGCAGGGTTCCGTACCATTATCCGTTTTGATATTCACTTTATTATGTTTTTAGTATTTGTTGTTATAACAACAGAAATACATTATCTGTAAAGAATTCAATTGTCTAACTATCACAGTTTATGAGATACAGCCTGGTGACAGACAGACGGACAGCGAAGACTTAGTGGTAGGGTCCCGTTTTACCCTTAAGTACGGAGGCCGTGCGCGCCTCAGTACAGGCGCGCCAGTCATTTTTTAACCCCCGACGCAAAAACGAAGGGGTGTTATAAGTTTGACGTGTCTGTCT
This sequence comes from Leguminivora glycinivorella, assembly GCF_023078275.1. Taxonomy (NCBI): domain Eukaryota; kingdom Metazoa; phylum Arthropoda; class Insecta; order Lepidoptera; family Tortricidae; genus Leguminivora; species Leguminivora glycinivorella. The sequence goes on from NC_062983.1 coordinate 3,222,883, forward strand.
GTCTGTCTGTATGTCTGTCTGTCTGTCTGTCTGTCTGTTTGTCTGTCTGTCTGTGTGTGTGTCTGTCTGTGGCATCGTAGCTCCCGAACGGATGAACCGATTTTGATTTAGTTTTTTTTGTCTGAAAGCTGAGTTAGTCGGGAGTGTTCTTAGCCATGTGTCATGAAAATCGGTCCACTATGTCGCGGTCGGGGGTTTTTTCAAAATTTTAATTTACCATCGTTGTTTTACCACCTGTGGAACTATACTGGAAGCAGTGATAAGCCCGTTTTTAACCCCCGACGCAAAAACGACGGGGTGTTATAAGTTTGACGTGTCTGTCTGTCTGTCCGTCTGTCTGTCTGTTTGTCTGTCTGTGTGTGTGTCTGTCTGTGGCATCGTAGCTCCCGAACGGATGTACCGATTTCGATTTAGTTTTTTTTATTTGAAAGCTGTGTTAGTCGGGAGTGTTATTAGCCATGTTTCATGAAAATCGGTCCACTAGGTCGCGGTCGGGGGTTTTTTAAAAATTTTTATTTTGTGATTATTTGAGAGACCGTAAACAAATAAATGGAGCCTATATATTTTTAGATATTATAATATTTATATGGATAAAGTTATGTATACAATTGTATAATGCACGTAATTAGGTATTAAATGTGATCTTATTATGAAACTCACCTAATACGGCTCGTTTCATAAAACCGCACTCGTGTGTGAATGCCCTTTATTATGTAAGTCACATACGTAATAACTAATAACTATTTGTGAGTGTGCACAGCAAAACGTCCCTCTTTGTCGATTGCTATAAAGCCGCTTGGTCAGTTTATTCATATAAAAATACAAGTAAATCTCGCCTTAATGGTAAACGACAAAGTGGGACGTTTTACTAAAATACACTTACATTTGTAATTTTGTATATTCATGCCAAATAACAGCTTTCTAGTGCAAACGGTCTCTGAAATTACCATCGGGCAGACAAACAGATAGAGAGACAGATAGACATGGCGAAACTATAAAGGTTCCGTTTTTGCCATCTTGGCTACGGAACCCTAAAAAGCAATAGTTGTAGCAGAGATTCTACACAACCGTAAATTATAAATGGAACCACAGAATACATATTAGTCTTAGCGGGGAGACACCCTTTTTTTACTTTTGGAGCAATTATATCCGAAAATATTACCAATATAAAAAAAAATGATTTCGGTAAACCCCTATTCCTTTTTAAATACCTAGCCAACGATACATCAAGCCTCCCAAGCACGCGAGGCCGCAGGCCGAGCTCCGGGCGGACAACTACAAGTGCTCCCACTCAGAACAATAATAAAAGTGTCTGAAAACTGAAAAGCGAAGCGGCGGGCCGGAGGCCAAACGCTGAGCTTCGAAATCCAGCGAAGGCCGAAGGTCGAGCTCCGCGTAGGGCCGAAGGCCCGGAGCGTCTCTGAGAGGCTCCCAAGCACGTGAGGCCGCAGACCGAGCTCCGGACAGACAGTGCTCCCATGCAGAATAACAATAAAAGTGTCTAAAAAGCGAAGCGGCGGGCCGGAGGCCCAACGCTGAGCTTCGAAACCCAGCGAGGGCCGAAAGCCGAGCTCCGCATAGGGCCGAAGGCCTGGAGCGTCTCTGAGAGGCTCCCAAGCACGCGAGGCCGCAGGCCGAGTTCCGGACAGCAGTGCTCTCACGCAAAACAACAATAAAAGTGACTAAAAATCGAAACGGTTTCCGCTGTGTCTGAACTGGCACTTCGTGAAGGGGGCGTTTGAGCCAGCTAAAATTCGGTGCATCCCTCCCTTTGCCTACTTTTCATTAAAGATAAGCAATGACGAAGCCTTTTGCGATGCGATGATGTGACTGTCAAATGTGGTTGATGCAACTGGCCCTAAATCTTTGGTTTAAGGAAGTCTGTGGCTAATTGTTTTCGTTTCCGCCTGACGAAGCCTACTTTGTGATTAAATGTTATTTGTCATATTTACAGTAAAACTTTGTAGCTAGGATTTTACATACATACATATAATCACGCCTGTGTCCCATGAAGGGGTAGGCAGAGCACATGAAACTACTCGTTTCAGTGCCACTCTTGGCAAATAAGGGGTTGAAAGAAACCGAAACTGTGACATTGCTGTGACAGGTTGCCAGCCTCTCGCCTACGTCACAATTTAACCCATATCCCACAGTCGCCTTCTACGACACCCACGGGAAGAAAGGGGGTGGTGAAATTCTTAACCCGTCACCACACGGGCAACGGGAGCTAGGATTTTAAACTGTAAAAAATACTATTTAAAATAAAAAGACACGTGATACGTGTTAAAAGGGTGAATCTTATTTATTTGGACTTGACGTAACCTAACCAGAACGGACAACTATTGTTGATCAGATATCAGATCTGATCAAGCATCATCTGTATGCAGAGTCAGTCATACATCAGATCAACAAAAACTGTTCATATTAACTATTGCCAACGGATCAACCATTACCTGATGAACATTTGTTGACAGGATTAATATTTCTCGGCGAGGTCATTGAACCTTTATAGGTTGAATGAATGATCAATTGATCATTACTAAAAAATAAACTAAATTATTGTCATCGTAATTTGAGTTTTGGCATAAAAAAGAGCGATTATTTAATAATGTACCTACCAGACTAGGATATTTGCCAAAAAAAATTTACTTAGTTACGTATGAAGTGCCCCATCTCCCCTAATTATTTTTCATTATTTATATACAAATCCTAGTAGCGGCACTCAAAACACACCTTCGTGTAAAAATTCATCAACGTAGGGTTTATGGTTACTGAGTAAAGTGGCTGTGAAATACGGACAGACGGACGGATCATGACAAAACTATAAGGTTTCCGTTTTTGCCATTCTGGCTACGAAACCCTAAAATCATTGAATTGTTCAACGAGCCCACCCAGGAAACTGAGCAACCGCCGCCCTGCGTCGAGCCCGCCCGGACAACAGGGCGACCGACTATGCGCATTCTCATTCCAAGCTAGCCCAGCAAAAGGCCGATCTCTTCGCCGAGCAACGAGCCTGCTATAACGACGGATAGCCCAACAACGAGCAACGAAATCGGCGGCGGAATGACGGACGATGGCTCAATAAGGGCGAGTTGTACCAACACACTTTAACACACTGATCAATGTCAAATATGGCGCGGCAGCTGTCGTCCCGTATATAACTGTCAAAACTTTTCATTCGTGTATGAGAAGTTTTCACAGTTTGGTGCTACTCACCTTAAGGGTACGTTGCACCAAACCGTCTGTAATTGTAACTTACATCATAGTTAAATTCATCGTATAGATGGTTTTGACTGTTCTCTTAGGAGTGAGAGCTACCCCGCCATATTACATTAATCTGTGACTGGCCCTTAGTCTACAGTTAAGATACCTAGACATGAAGACCACTGGGGCCCATTTCTCAAAACAAAAAGTAACACGTTACAAGCGGAAGTCGGATCTCTTTCCAACTTGTCATATAAGACATTGAGAACCGCTTGTAAATTGTAACTTGTAGCTTCGAGAAAGGGGCCCTTGGTTAATAAAACAAATTTTGTTAGTTATTGTTTATTAATTTGTTAGAATTTCAATTCAACCGAGACAATTTTATTGATTACAAACGTAAGTATAACCCAATATTCAGAGATGTATTATTTATACTAGTAGGGAATGGATGGAAATTGTGTCGCTTAACTTCAAACTTTGGTAAATCCATTCTGCTATAAGATTGATTATTTTTCAGATTAGGTACCTATATAAATATTTTTATACATAATCAGCCTTAAAGCAGAATGGATTTACCCGAGTTTGAAGTTAGCGACACAATTTTAAAAGTGCTTTTTATTATTTCACTATGTAGATGAATAAGACACCGTTTTCACAGAAAAATGTAAGAAACTGTAAAAATAGTGTTTTTACCCGCCATAACGTTACCATTGTAGATGTTTAAGTGTTTTGCTTTAGTCCACTGCTAACGCATTCTGAGTGACATGCAAGAATAAAACTTTATCGTAATCTGAGGTCTTATTATACCAACATTGACAGCCGTGTAGGGCGGTGGATAGTGGTAGTTACATGGACTTAAGCATAACTCGTTTAAACACTTAAGACAGCAGATGGCAGCGGCAGGCGGCAACGGCAGACAGTGTCACTCAACAGTATTCATTTGCAAGGTACCCTCGACTGCAAGTGCCATGCAGCAGTTCGAGGAGTTGTTCTCATATCTCAAATGCATATTGCTAAGTAGTGTCATCTGCCATCGTGATACATACAGTTCCTGTTTGCCGTATGCTGTGTATGGCGGAATTGTATTTAAAAATGTCATAACATAAGATATTAACAAAAATAAATCTACATAATAATCATCAACAATTTTTACGCGAGTTTACCTATAGGTACCGTTTTTAATTATTATCACACGATATCTCACGATAGTTTTAATAGCATTAAAATAAATCTCCTAAAAAGTTGCAACGACATTAAAGTATAAGTATCGTTTTCAGTCCTTTACACGATTTAAAAAGTTCCATAACATAAAATATTAACAAAAATAAATCTCCTAAAAACTTACATCGTTATTTAAGTATACCATCAGCCCAATGGAACCCTGACCCACCATAGAACTATATCAAAGTAAAATTACATAAGACACATCTGACAGTTTAATTTTCAGGTTAGTTTGACACGGTTCTATGGTCGGTCAGGGTTCCGTTGGCTTGACAGTACAGTCACAGAATAAATATTGGTACAGTCACCAGCAATCTTACAGAACGAAGGCAGCAGAGATATATGACACGCTTTTATGTCTCTGTAAGGGACCATCCACACTCATGAGACGCATGTCTTGCGGCGCGCAACGGACGTCTCCGCCACGCCGCCTGAATGTAATTCAAAAAACGTCTCCTCAGTACATTTTGTATAGGAAGGACGTAAGACGTGCCCCCAGGAGGCGCGGCGGAGTCGTGGCGCGCGCCGCGCCTCCACGCTCGCGTCTTACGTCCTTCCTATACAAAATGTACTGAGGAGACGTTTTTTGAATTACATTCTGGCGGCGTGGCGGAGACGTCCGTTGCGCGCCGCAAGACATGCGTCTCATGAGTGTGGATGGTCCCTAACTAAGGGTGTCTCAGATATTTTTGCGGCCTTCATCAAGTCAGATCTATAGGTACTATTCTTAGTGACTGTACCAACCTAATCTTTTATTTAAATGGGTATCGTTATCAGTGCTTTACACGATTTATAAAGTTTCATAACATAAAATATTAACAAAAATACAAAAATAATCTCCTAAAAACTGACATCTTTATTTATGTGTACTATCAGCCCAATGGAACCCTGACCCACCATAGAATTATATCAAAGTAAGATTACATAAAACACATCTTACAGTTTTACTTTTCAGATTAGTTTGACACGGTTCTATGGTCGGTCAGGGTTCCGTTAGCTCGACAGTACAGTCACAGAATAAATATTGGTACAGTCACCAGCAATCTTACACAACGAAGGCAGCAGAGATATATATGACACGCTTCTTTGTCTCTGTAACTAAGGGCGTGTCAGTCGTGAGATCTATTGCTAGTGACTGTCCCAACCTAATCTTTTATTTAAATAGGTACTGTCAGTATCAAAAATAGTGTTACTGACAAAGTTTCAAATATTACCACACGCTCTGACGCCCAGCCGCTAGATATTTACTATAAAAAAAAATGTTGTGTCAGTACAGCTATTTTATATGTTGAAAACATAACAATAGTACATTGTGCAACAAGGGAAGGAAGTTGAATATTACCAACGAGAGTAAGTTAAATCGCGACGGCTGCCGGAGCGATTTAAAGACTCGAGTTAGTAATATTCATACTTCCCGAGTTACACGCAATGTTTTTCATCACACTTGCATTATAAAAAATATGCAAAAGGTAAAAAAACAGTTGAATACAGTACCAGAAATTTCTTAACTCCCTATAACTCACGCTCCGCCTGGGTGCAATAGCACATTTAGTGTGCAAGTGTGATGAAAACATATGAAACATCACAAAAATAATAAAATAAAAACAGAGTATTACGATAAATTATACGCGTTTTTTTAGTTGCGATACGTATTGAATTATTTTTTTTTATAAATATTATTGACTTGCGTATTTATCTGCATCCAGGTCCTTCTAGATAGAACAGGGACTTTCTGCAATACTTCAAGGCATTTTGCTTTTCCAGGGTTAGTCCTTTTTTTGATGTTGTCTTTAAAATAAGTTTTTACTGCCTTTAATTCTTCATTTGTCCATCGAGTATGAGTTTTCTTTCGCCTACGCGTCTCTACCACATTTTGTGATTCTAAACTAGGTGGCGATTCATCTGAAATATTTTGAGCTTTGCGTTTTTTTCTTAGTATGGGTCCTTCCATCTCTAGGTCGATTTCTTTGTCATCACTGCTTTCACTTGATGATTTGAGTGATTTTGGGCAGTATAACTTCTTTATAGATGTCATTTCTTCTTCTTCGTCACTATTACTTTCAGCGTTCTGCAAAGGGGTTTTCTTAGAACACGTTTCCTGTTTGTTAGTATACAGACGACCTTGAAACTGCCCTTTAACACTTCTCACATTCTCCTTTGCCTTATATTTCCCATTCAGTTCACGAAGTTCACAAAATTCTTGTGCCGTATTCGGATTTTCTCTCGGTCTCATTTCATACGGTTCATCTTCAACTACTATGTCATTAGTATGTTCTGCTTGTATTAAATTTTTTGCATATTCTCCAAGTCCATCTGTTTCTTCAAAATTATTTTCATGAATCCCTCTTCCAGCACGGTAATTTGCTAACATTTTCTCGTTTTCTTCGTTTTCTCCGATTCGACCTGTTTCTTCCAAATCATTTTTTTCATGAATCCCTCTTTCAGCATGGTAAATTTGTAACATTTTCTCGTTTTCTTGGAGGGATTGTTTATTTTGACTTTGACTTCTTTCTATTACAGCTATATCTATCGGATCCATTACTTCATGTTGTTGTGTCTGTTTTATCAAATCATCGTTATGTAGTTCTATTGATTTATCTAGATCTTTTTTCATATCCATAGATTTCGATGTTATAGTTTCACTTTTTTTTTTTTCAAACTCCATTACAGAGGAGCCAATTACCGCCTTCTGGATCACTTGTAAGGGTAATCTGTAGTTACTTGAGTGAACTGCTAAATCATGACCCAAAAAACCTGCCAAATGTTCGGTGTATTGATCATTTTTCTTTGCGTGCAATTGAGACATTGTGGCTATGTGGTGCCTTACACCAGTAGATGTAAGCATTTTTGGATTTCGTAATGTACACATTTTTTTAATTCTGTTAAGGCATTTGCCACCATCAAATGGGCGAGAGGTAAGAGGTCTACCAAAAAGTAATGGATTACCTTCAGAAACTCCAACCAATTTGCGACTGGCAACAATTAGGTCTATATTTCTGCGCATCTGTTTTGTTAGCAGCACGGGAACTGAGCGAGTCCGTTTTCCAGGGATCATAAAAACGTCTAACTGTTTAATGGTTTCTTTTTGTTCGTGTGATAATAGCTCTAAAACTTTGGCGGGTGTTTCTTCTTCCTTTCTGTTTAGATAAAAACAAAGTTCAGCTTCAGCTACATCTCCAGCCCTTTTTTTATCCATCACTATTATATGTGCAATTGTGACTTCACACAAATTTTCGTAATTCAAAACAGTGACATCGTTTTTTAGCTGTTTTGAATATTTTTTTTCAAGTTCGTGGACTTTTTCTGTTAGTATACGTATGTCTTCGTCCAGAGGCATTACTGTTTCTTTTGTCATTAAGTTGCGTTTGCGAGTTTTTTCAGCATTGGAAGAAATTTCCCATTCCCAGTTTATTTCTATCAATAATTTAAATTCATCTAATTGTTTTTTTACAGATTCTTTATAAGCCTGACTTCCGGTGCCCATTATCATTTCTGTGTATAAAACTTCAATGCAGCCTAGTATACTGGGTCTCAGTCTAGATGGTATGCTTATGGTTTCGACGAACCCGGTGTCTTCGTTGAAGCCGCACATCTTTTTAACACATTTTATAAATGTTGTGTAATGTTGTGGTTTGAATAAATCGCTAAGTTTTTGTATAGAAGGATCTTCAGTCTTTAAATGCAACAATAAGTTTCCTAAGTCGCGTAGCTTAGAACATATCGCTTTTCTACTGCGTGCTTCTTTCTTCTTTTTCATTAATCGTGAGCCATATGCCAAAATTAGCGGATCCGTTTTAATTAATACGGAAATCTCGTCATTCCGCAATCTTGGCAAAATATGGTTTTTAACTTCCTGAGATGCTGCTGACAAATGGGGAATTATACTGATGCTATGGTTTGCTAGCACTCGTTTTCTATAGGATTTAGGTAAATTTTCCATGTCTAGGAGTCCTGAGCCACAACTTTTAAAATGTTTATAAAAATATTTTCTTTTGAAAGTTGCAAGACAATTTTTACACGTGGTAAAAGTAGAAGGGCTTGATAATGGGCACGTCCCTTTTTTTGGTATTAGTTCACCTTCTTTTTCAAAAATAACTTTAGAATTATGTAGGAAATTTCCTCTGTTACGAAGGTCATCAGTTATTTGTCTTTTTCTTTGTTTTTGTACTTTTGGATCGAGATCATTGATTGCCATATACTGTAATACTTCCGATTCATTTTGGTGATGTTTCAATAAATGACGCGTAAAATTAGTGACGAGATTTTCGCAAAAAATACAAGCATTTTTTCGAACCCATTTTCGTTTCTTCTTTTGTTCTTTTGCTATTGGTTGTTCAGGTTGTTTGTTTTCCAACTCCGAATTTGACTCTTCCGAATCGTCCTCAGACTATAAAAAAGAATCATATTAATGTATGTATACATTTCGAAAGCCCGAAGTGCAACTGAATCTAAGTTAGTCCAACCTACGATTAATTTATCTCTCCACAGCTAAACTGGGTTGAGCCGACTATAGTCAATTTCATAAAATGGATAGTCATTACCAAGTTTATAGACCGACCGCTTAAATGAGTCCTCCTGCGCGGTACGGGGGCGGCCGCGGAAGGACGACTTAGGGAAGTGACAAAGGAGCGGGTGGCGGTCAAATACGCACACACCTCCCTCCCGACCCCTCAGTCGTCCTACCCCGGCACCCCCGTACCGCACAGGCGAGGAATCAGTTAAGCGATCTATCTATAGTCGATTTGATGAAATTTATTACATTTCTAGCCTGAAATCCGAGTAAAGTTAGTTTAAGCCGTGAACAAATAAGTTTAACTGAGTGATACCGGCTGCATCTAAATCAGGGGTGGGCAAACTTTTTTGAGGGCCATATTTGCAGCAAAAGTGCACTTTAATCATCATCACGGGCTGCGGGCCGGATGGAAAGGATTTCCTTTCTATACGGCCCGCGGGCCATCTCCGGCTCGCGGTCTGCGTACTTCGCACACCACTGATCTATTTAGTCATCATGCTTGTAACCGTGTTGTAACCCTATGCGCACAATTATGTTAGGAAACTGCTAACTAGATCTACTATTTTAGTTGTTAGGAGGGCAGTAAACCATTCAAAAAGTAGTAATGCTGTCTCCATCCATGTTTGCCACAATGAGATAAGGATGACAACAGTTTTTGGCGGCAAATCGATGTCCCACTCTCGCCTATTTCCTCTTCCAAAACTTAATTAGTTTTCAGATGTTTAAAATACTTAAAGAAAAGAAGTTGTGCTGCTGTTTTGCTTTTCGTGAAAATTGTTGACAGATTTGTGTATCAAGCGTTTAAATGCGGCGTTTATAAAACGCCCGTTTTGGCATTTTTAAAGTGCTGTAATACACATACAGAGTGTAACAATAATGCTGGTGATCCGTTTAAGGGGGCATTCAATATCGTGGTCTGATTGGGAAAAAATTAGAACCCCCAATCAGACCACGCTACTGAATACCCCCTTAAACGGATCACCAGCATTTTATTACTTACACCCTGTACAAACAAAAATATACAAAAAAGCAAAACATACCGGCACAGTATTTGTGAATACTTATCAAATCTTTATCCTGTGTTCAGGAATCACGGAGGAAACAGGCCAGAGCGTTTGTATGAAGAAATGAGTGGTTTACTGCCCTCTTAAGCTTATTTTTTATTTTAATTATTTGGAGGCTTACAAAGATAAAGTCAAATATTCTAAAAACTGTTAAGAATATGTTTCTTATCGATTCTAAGTAATCCCAGCTAACTTTTATTCAAATATTTTTCATGTACAGATTTTCGTCTCAATTCAGCTTAATCATAATGTATAGATAAATTGTTATTCACCTTATCATACGCCATGTCTTTAATGATAATTATAGGGGATGGGACATCCTGATCAATTGCGCCATCCAATTTTTGATTGTTTGTCACTATACGTTTATTTCCTGGCAGATTTTGTGTACAGTTTAATTCAAAATCTGTAAAATTTTCTTCTGACATCTGAAACAAGATCAACAGAATAATAACTAATAACACTTACTCATATCACGTTAATCGCTCTAGTAATATTATAAAGACGAAAGTTTGTGAGTGTGGTGTACGAGTATGTTTGTTACTTATTCACGCTCAAACGGCTGGGCCATTTTGATAACATTTTGTATGAAAGGTAGCTGAACATCCTGGACGTACTTAGGTTACTTGTAATAACGGTAAAAACCAAAGTTAGGTTATAATTAAGATAATAACAACTATGTTTGTTGCAATACTTACCTACGTTAATTTAAAGTGGGTCTATGATGTAGGTATCATCAAGGTTCTATTTTGTCAACAGTTAAATAGTAGATTACATATAGTATGAATTTTCTGAGATGAACTTTTCGGTTTTGCCCTAATCTGTTAAACAAAGGCCTTTGTTTCTATTATTCGCGGTGGTTAGCTCCCGTTTCCACAGCACGTGCTAAAGTCTCAGTGTGGTTAAAAAGCAACTATCATGATAGCAATAAGGTTCAAATTTATTAAACAGTTTGCAGTGTGCAGGTAACTTTTTTTGAAGATGACAAAACGTGTTATCTCCGAAAGGGCTTTTTATGGATTTGAACCTTATTGCTATCATGATAGTTGCTTTTTAACTACACTGAGACTATAGCACGTGCCGTTTAAACGGGAGCTAACCGCAGCGAATAATAGAAACAAAGGCCTTTGTTTAACAGATTAGGGCAAAAGCGAAAAGTGCATCTCAGAAAATTCATACTATACCTAGGCTGTTTAAGTGGGAAATCTCACGGATGACGTGTTGTTATTGTCGCCCGAGGCGAAGCCGAGGTGGACTATAACATGTGATCCGAGGCTTTCCCATTACCGGCCGAAGTTTGTATACTATTTTTCTGCCCGACGGAGCCGGCAGGCGGCAATTTAGTTTTGCGTAAAGTGGCGCTTGCCGGCCGGAGGTGGTCAATTAATAATAGGTTTAATTGACCACGAAAAAACAGCAGCTGTTGTACAGTCAGCAGCAAAAGTTCCGAAACGAACAAGGTGTCCAAAATGAACTTGGCACGACCTTATTTTTAGTACTATTAATAAGAACGTGTTAGGATCATTGTGAACACCTTGCCCGCTTCGGAACTTCTGCTGCTGACTGTATAATTAAGGTCTTCAAAACGGAAAGATATTCTTTAAAGATTTTAATTAAATAAAAGAGTATTCTTGACCTTTCGTTTTGAGTGCTATTGTGGATATTTATATCCGTTGCTATTCATTTTTAGGGTGCCGTAGTCAACAAGGAGCTAACTAACTTAACAAGCAATTATTTACGATTTCACATTGTAAGGTATGGAGCTTTAGATTCTCACATATCAAGAATACTCAGTTGGCAATCTAATTGCGGTTTGATCTACCTAGACCTACAGGGAGACAGAGAAGACTTAGTTTTTGGTAGCTACTTTGTTTCGTAAACAAAGCCTTACCTATAATATATTTAGCGATAAATGGCAGGCTTTTCATATGATGAAGGTAATAGGTGTGAGGTATCAGGCTTATATTAGTTTCCCGGTCACATTAGGAAGTGTAACTTCAGCTGCATAATTGACTTCTTCTTAACGTGTGGGTTGTAAAATTGATCGACCTTACAAACCCTGGTGTCAGAGTTATTGAGTCGCCAAAGACTGTATACTTAGTATATGCCCAGACCAACGGCTTTACATACCTACCTTCCGAAGCCGGATTCTCCGGATCGAAAGACATACGCTCTAATCGGAGGCTGTTTTATAGAGCATTTTCAGCTCCAAAAACTCCATTCATACTCACTATTTGATATTTCTATATGGATGTCTAAAGGTGGTTTTCCAGCGGGAGAGCGTGAATGGGCAGAGCGGAGAGGGAATTGAAATTTGTATGGCGAATTTTAAATTCTCGCCCAGCGCATCTTTGGTGAAAATAGTAAAGATTGACTTGGATGTGCGGGACTTTAATTGAGTTATTTGTTAGTGTAAAAATGAACTGTAGGCCTAGCACATGATTGCCGCGAGAGTATGTCGCCGCGAGATAGAGGACACGTCTTCTTCTAACTGTATTAATGACATAAGGACGGGTAGTCTATCTCGCGGCGACATACTCTCGCGGAAATCATGTGCTAACCCTGCTGTATTGCTTCCGACTTAAAGTATAAATTAACTCTGATGTTAGTTTGCCGCCGGCAGAGCGAGACGAAAAGTGGCTTAGCGTGGAGAGGAGTGGATTGACGTGGATGTGCGAGACGTGAATTGAAATATTAGTTAGTGTAAAAATTAACCGTATTGCTTTCTGTTTAGAGTATAAATTAACTCGAAGGTGGTATTCTACCGGCAGAGCGCGACGAGACATGGCGAGGCGCGGATTGAAGAGGATGTGCGAGACTTGAATTGAGATATTTATTAGTGTAAAAATGTACCGTATTGCTTTCGACATAGAGTATCGTATGAAACCTACAATCTGCGGCAGGCACGCGCAGGCACGCGCGGGCTCGCGCAGGCCCGCGATGGCTATTAATGGCAATTTTTAGTGGAAAAGGGTCCGGGCGATTTCAATTCCCTCCCCGCTCTGCCCATTCACGCCCTGCCGGTGGAAAACCACCTTCAGGGCCATAATTTAAAAGAATGTTGGTTAAGAAAACAGAATTAATTTACCTTATCATTACTCGTATTCTGACTTGTGTCTAATTTAGAGCCCTGTCTTTCCAACAGAGACTTTTTCCAGAATTTTTTGTTGTCCGGATGATTTCGTACCTAAAAAAAAAATCATGACAGATTTTGTAGTACAATTGCGTAAGTTAAGTAGTAATTCGTATCTATAGATAATATTGAGAATATTACATCAGATAAATATACAAGGTTCATTGAGTCATCACTAAATCGACTGGCTGAATCCGGGTCAAAATCTGAGCCATCACTGGGAGAAAAATCCTGTGTATCAGTTTCGGAATCGAGTTTTTGGGTTGAAGTTAAAGTGCGACATGCCCTTCTTCGCTTTTTTCTTGGTTTCTTCTCTTTGTTTAATAATTCCGGATAATTCTCTGTCTCCTGAAAATAAAAATTACCATTTATTACTATGTAGGTATTATATTAGTACACTTTTAAATAACTAGACTTTTTATTGCTCTGCCATGTTGTCTAGGATAGGTACATATATATATACATACATAGAATCACGCCTGTATCCCATAAAGGGGTAGGTAGAGCACATGAAACTACTAAAGCTTCAGTGCCACTCTTGGCAAGTAAGGGGTTGAAAGAAAACGAAACTGTGACGTTGCAGTGACAGGTTGCCAGCCTCTCGCCTACACCACAATTTAACCCATATCCCATAGTCGCCTTCTACGACACCCACGGGAAGAAAGGGGGTGGTGAAATTTTTAACCCGTCACCACACAGGCAATACCTAAATAGATAGGGAGGATAGGTAATACCTAATAATACAATATTTTTTACCTGGTCAAGGCGCACAGGGTCGATTGAATTTAAATCTGATATGGAGACTACTTCATTGTCAGAAACTTCGCCTAAATTTAGAAATGATGATAATCCTGAAATCTCTATATTAGAGATTATATTTACGTTGCTCTCATTTTGCGAATTTGTCTGTAAAAGAAACTACATTAAAATTGTTGTTCTCCCGCTGGATTTTAAGTATGAACCGACAGAGAGAGACGAGTAAAGAACAATTGGGTTTAGACGACCGGTTAGCTTAGTAGTGACGCTGCCTATGAAGCTGAAGCTTCTCTGTTCGAATCCGAATCGAACCGAAATCGATCATTATGTTAATATTTACGTGGCGTGCCTAGGGTTGCCTAAAAAGGCTGCCTAGCCTTCGCTAGCGAGTCCGACTCGCACTTGGCCGGTTTTATTTTTACTCGTATTATTGTGGCGCAGAAATACGAAGCTATATCTTTAAGCCTAAAGCCTAAAGATATAGCTTCGTATTTCTGCGCCACAATAATAGAATAGAATAGAATAGAATAGAAATAGAATAGAAATAAAATAATAAAAATAAAACCGGCCAAGTGCGAGTCGGACTCGCGCACGAAGAGTTGCGTGCCATTATCTACAAAAACGGCAATAAAATTATGTTTGTTGTATGGAAGACCCCTTTAAATATAAATTTTCTTATGTTTTCAGTATTTGTTGTTATAGCAGCAACAGAAATAGGTACATCATCTGTGAAAATTTCAACTGTCTAGCTATCACGGTTCATGAGATACCTACACCTGGTGACAGACGGTCGGACGGACGGACGGACGGACGGACGGACGGACGGACGGACGGACGGACGGACGGACGGACGGACGGACGGACGGACAGGCGGACAGACAGCGAAGTCTTAGTAATAAAGTCCCATTTTACCCTTTTGGTACGGAACCCTAATAAAAACTCGCTAAGTGCGAGTCGAAATCGCGCAAAGGGTACCATACGATTATCTATAAAAAACAGCGAAAAAAACTAATGTTTTTTGTATGGAACCTCCTTAAATATTGATTTTATTATCTGTTTAGTAGTTGTTTTAACAGCAACAGAAGTACAAAATGTGTACGCACTTGTATCGTAATGTATTATATTCTGTTAACACAACACGGCCGCGGCCGCACTGTACCGAAATAGTACATTACGATACAAGTGCGTAAAAAAGGAAGTTCGAAACGAGAGGCGATAAATTAAAACACGACCGAAGGGAATGTTTTAAATCGACACGAGTTACAAATTTCCTTTTCGCACGTGTATCGTACGACGTTTTTCAGTACAGATGAGCCTCCGAAGTTTCGACCAGGCATATAATGAACCACTTCTCGAACTAGTGCGTAAAAAAACGACCATCTGTACTGAAAAAGCTATTATAATTATTTCAACGATGTCAGGCCCCGTAGCCGAATGGCATTTCTTCGACGCCAAACGAAAACGAAACGCCGCGTCAGTTAGTCCGGCTTTATCGCGCCAATATCCAAGAGCGATAGAGATAGATATCTACTAGCGTTTCGTTTCGTGAGCGTTTCGTGAACGTTTGTGCCATTCGGCTACGCACCCTGGTTATAATACATATGGATCGAACAAAAATACATATGTAAAAACATGGAAAGTAAATTTTTGTCATGTGATGGTACCTATGGTAGCACCAAAATATCTATACCTACACTTGTTTACTACATTTACTTATGCAAATAAAATATTCTTATTCAAGTGACAAACTAACTGTACATAGCATTGTGCCCATTTTTAAGAGGTTAGTTAGCATAAATAGGTAGTACCCACCTGCATATCGACATCAGTTTCAGATTCAGAATCCCGAATCATTGCGTCATCACGTAGTATATCTGTATTACTTATTTTAATTTCCTTCGCAATTGGCACTATCGAAGATGTTTCAGATAGTGAATCAGGGTCTAATATTGGTGACATAATCCTGGTGTTTGAACAGGCACCTAGAAAAAGTGAATGGTTTTAGTCTGTTTAATTGCAAATAGGCAGTGTACAGAAGAGAATAAAGCAACAGCGATTATAACCACAAAATTAAAAAATTGAAAAAACACCCCGACCGCGACATAGTGGACCGATTTTCATGAAACATGGCTAAAAATACTCCCGACTAAGTCAGCTTTCAAACAAAAAAAAAACGAAATCTAAATCGGTTCATCCGTTCAGGAGCTACGATGCCACAGACCGACACACACACACACACACACACACACACACACACACACACACACACACACACACACACACACACACAGACACACACACACACACACACACACACACACACACACACACACACACACACACACACACACACACAGACACACACACACACACACACAGACACACAGACACACAGACACACAGACACACAGACACACAGACACACAGACACACAGACACACAGACACACAGACAGACACAGACACAGACAGACAGACAGACAGACAGACAGACAGACAGACAGACAGACAAACAGACAGACACGTCAAACTTATAACAAACCGTCGTTTTTGCGTCGGGGGTTAAAAATTAGACATTTCATACCACGAGTAACCTTTTTAACAGGAATTTAATTTTTGCACACACAAGGTTTTTGGCTGACTGTACTTTCCTTCCCATGGTCAACTTATAATCATTGAGGCAATTCTAAAAAACCCAAACACGACGGTGTTTGGTTGTTTCATCACAGAGTTCCTATGGTCACCTTCCAGCTCCATCATCAGATCAGCTCTATGTCATAATAATGTTGCATTGTCATCCTAGTTATACATGCATACAAAATTTCAAAGTTCAGTCAAATTTCGAAGTGTATCAAATTTAAATTGCAAGATTTGATTACTTACAGACAGACATACAACGAGACAGGAGAAAATAAATAAAAGCTTGTAAAAATACGTTTGTATAAATAGTAAGTTCAAATTAGAGTTACTTACTTGTTGTGTCTTCCATTTTTCAAACAAAACACCGTAAAACACTTTATCCAACTGCAAAACATGTCCACTGCACGAAAATAGACTAATGACTGACAAAGTCAGCAAGCGCAGTAAACTTGCGTACGTAGGCCTATCGCACTTTAATATACTTCCGTTTCATTTTTGCGACGTTGCCGTTGCGCCGCGCCGTTTTCAAAATACTAGATTCCGCAGTAAATGTTGATCAAGAAATGTTTACGTTGATCAACAAAGTATTATTATGTGTAAAAAAAAAGGCGGTTAAAAGATCAACAATCGCCGTGCCAGTTTGTGACGAGTTAGAGGCTTTGTGGCACACTTAGGCACAGCGTTGCAAGAAGGAGAATTAATATATAGCAATATTAGCACGATAAAATCAACACTTCCTTAGTAACAGGCCCGTAAAGGCAGATCAACAATTGATGCGGATTTCAGCCTGATCAACAACGGCCGAAAGGAGGACAATATATATATATATATATATATATATACTGAAATAAAAAATAAAAAACATTTTGAACTTAATCGGTAAGTACTCGTGGTAGCGGTCATATTTACACGTGTTGCAAGACTTGCGGTATTATTTGTTAATTCGATACTTTGTCGGCGCTTTGTGAAATACAAGTGGTAATATACTTTGAATATAAATTATGTGCTTCAATTTATAAAAACGATAATATTTATTTAAATTTATAATATTTAGATCTAAAGTTGAATGTCAGAACTTGGTTCTTTAGCCATATATTTATGTTTCGATTTAATATCAACTCATCAAATATTTCACTATAAAATAATGCGTTTTTATGCAACAATTTCTTTACTATTCTGTATTGCGACGTGAAGCTGCTCGTTATTTTTGTTAAGTGAGGAATCTGCAACTTTCAACTTCATTTAAAATGTTAGTAAGTATTTATAACCCTATATATCGAATCTCTTTAAAACTTTGATTTAAGTATTGTTGGTATATTTTTATTCTTTTTTGAAGGTCTGACTCCGAATGTTCAGTATACACGCGCACGCCCTCACCTGAACCGAAGAAGATTGCTACAAAGAATATCAAGAAAAGGAAATCATCCTCAGCCGCAAGGTAATTCATTTATTTTATATTAATTAAAATAATCCTTAGAGTTATATTTAACAGTTCCTGCTAGTCTAGTCGTTAGTGACTCTGTTTTCTAAGCTTGAGGTTACAGGATTTAATCCTGGTAAGGCATATCTGTGTGTTTATCACGTTAATTTATTTCTCAGTTATCTTATTCTCATCTATTTATAACGTTGTCAGTCATAACTATGAACTTGGTTTAGTTTTGTGTCAACATAATTATTATTAATTGACATATATTTAATATTGTTTTTCTTATTTAAGGTCCGAAGTTGAAACAGAAAATCGACGGGTACTACATTCATCCTCACCAACACCTTGCGCGCAAAAGAAAAAAACAACCAAAAAAGCACGAACGTCAACCAGTGAAAATAAGAATGTTGGCTCTAGGTACTACTTATTTTTAGTTGTTTTTAAAATTAAATTACTTTATTGTGATTGTGCAACTATAACATAATGTATTTGCTTGAAATATTGTAATTCTGTTTTATTTTTTCAGTTCTTCCAAAAAATCGCCTGAAACCGATATCTTCAAAATCATAAGAGAAGAAGAGAAGATCACCAGCGAGGGCAGTTCGAAAACCGTCAAGACAACATCATCGTTTACCAGCCGCGTATCGACAGGTTCTAGTCGACGCACTACGATAACAGACGGTAATTTTTTCATTGATTTAAAAGTGTATAACATTAATGATTACCAAAAATCTGAGCCTGAAGAACGTTATAAAAAAGCATTAGCGTCGGTTAAATTGCAATGTCAAGAGAATTCCTCCGAGTGGAATCAAATACAAACGTTCTTAGGTCAAGCCTTTAATATTTTTGGAGAATGTGAACCTGTTTATTATAATAATTATAAAAAAAATTAGTTGAATATTTTCAAATCTCCCACAGTAAGAGAATTCTATTTAAACAAAATTTTGTTATTTTTTATTCAAAGTTGTTGACAAAATCAAGTTATAGTTAATAGCAAAGGTAGATACCTACGTCTATAACTAAATCTCGAATATGGTTTTTGCATTAAGAATATAATATATTCGTATAGCGTACGATATTATCGTACGCTTATATAAATAGTTTGTGTACAAAAATAGATACTTAAATATTATAGGTTTTCAATATTTTATGTGCGAAAAAGTTTTAATGAATAAATACAGAAATTAATTTTTGTAAGATAAAAGGTTACTTTCTGTTAAATTTAAAGAATATTTTCGAATGCGATAATTTAATACTGCGACTTTATTTGATTTATATTTATAGACTTATACTACCATACTTTGCATAGTGTTAACAATTCATTGCATTCTTAATGAGAAGTCAGTCGAGTCAACTGTTTTGATTAATACAACGTATGCTAATAGTAAATAGATGTATTAAATTAGTGTTTGACAAATTACGGTTTCAAAATAGCCTAGTGAGTTTAGCTACATCTTTTGCATTAACATAATTCATTATGCCTTTCTGTGTACCGTGTAGTTCATCTGTAGACAAAAATAAATGGACAGGTCATCTTCGAAGCACTGCACATAAAACAACTGTATGTTCTAACAAATTACTTAATGATGGTGTTGAAGTAGTAGAGTCTGCATTTCGGATGCGCATTGCCACTTATCGTATATCAGCAACCAACGACCAAAGTCTGGCGTCTGTCGATGCGTTTATGAACTCTATTCGAAACAAAATAAAACGGCTTTTAGATAATTCACTTACGAAACATACGTGCGTAAAAGTAAATTTCGAGCTCTTTGGATTGTTTTTAATGTTCAAAGATAATAGTCAATCAATAAAATCATTTGGAACTAAAAATAAAATTTTATACTTAAGTTATGATTTTGAGTCACTGTTTTGCGAAGTTGTTAACTGTCTAAAGAAAAAATTTGAGGAATTTCAAGACCGTGATAGTGGATGGGCTTTTGTTAGTAACTCTCATTTAGAGATCAACATTAACAAGTATCAACCATTACGAGGTTCAAGCTATGTTGACCTGCCAAAGTTCATAAAAAACAAAAAAGCATGTATAAATATACAAAACAACGATCAATGCTGTTTTTTATGGTGTGTAACAGCGGCTTTGCATCCTTCTACAAAACACCCTGAAAGAGTATCATCTTATCCTAATTTTCGAGACGTTTTGAATATTTCTCAAATTTCTTTTCCAGTCACATTTGATGACATAAGAATATTCGAAAAAAATAACCCTATGATTTCATTGACGATTTTTGGTTTGAAAAATAATAAAATTGTTGTGGGCCCCCTTTACAAGTCTAAAGTATCTAGTAATCAGAAATGTAGAAAAAATATAAACCTACTTTTAATAGACGATGGTAGTCACCCACCACATTATGTTCTAATTAAAGACTTGAGTCGTCTTGTGCGCAGACAAGTAACAAAGCATAATAGTAAGATATACTTTTGCGAAACCTGTCTGTTATTTTTTCTCACGCAGGAAGAACTCGCAAATCACTTGTGTACTGGAATAGTTACCGTTTTACCAGAAAAGGGGACAGTAATTAAATTTAAACATTTCGATCGTAAACAGAATGTTCCATTCGTTATATATGCAGATTTTGAATCGTTACTACAACCAACTGAAACTAGTGACTCTGATACTGATACTAGTGATAGTCTTACCCCTAACACTACAACTTTGCATCATCATATACCAGCTGCCTTTGGGTATCATATTGTTTGTAACGCAGATCCGAGTCATAATCGTTATTTCTCTTATCGCGGTACTGATTGCGTCGATAAATTTATTGAGGCAATCTACAAAGATGTTGCTAAAATTTATAAAATTGTGAACAAAAATACCCCAATAATATGTAATGAGAATGACGACCAAAACTTTTTGAACGCTAAACGTTGTCATATTTGTAACCATTTTCTATTTTCTGATCGGGTTCGAGATCACTGTCACATTACAGGAAGATATCGGGGAGCAGCACATAATATATGTAACTTACAATATAAACGTCCTTGTTTCGTACCTATTTTTTTCACAATCTGTCTGGTTATGATTGCCATCTATTTATCAAAAAATTGGGGGAGGCACCTGGAAACGTCAAAGTTATACCTAAAACCAAAGAAAACTATATTTCTTTTACTAAATTTATCCCTATCGAGAATGAGTATTTTCAGCTTCGTTTTGTAGATTCTTTCAAATTTTTAGATACAAGTTTAGAAAAACTAACTACAACTATGCAGAAATCTGACTTTGTTCATTTACATAAATATTTTTGTAATGATGAGGAGTTTGAATTACTTACACGAAAAGGTGTGTTTCCCTATGAGTATATGAATAAATGGCAATGTTTTGAAGAAAAATACCTGCCAAGTATTGACTGTTTTCATAATTCGCTCACTGATGAGAACATTTCTGTAAAAGATTATAATCATGCGCAAAAAGTATGGCAACAGTTTAAAATTCAAAATTTAGGTGAATATACAGACCTATATTTGCAAACGGATGTTCTTCTGCTAACCGATATTTTTGAAAAGTTTCGCGCTACTTGCAAACAACACTATGACTTGGATCCTGCTTTTTATTTAACTACACCTAGCTTATCATTTGATGCCATGCTTCTGAAAACTGGTATTGAATTAGAGCTTATAGATGACTTTAACATGCTTAAGATGATCCAATCTGGAATAAGAGGGGAGTCTGTATGACCTCTCTACGATATGCAAAGGCTAATAACATATACTTACCTCACTATGACTCATCCCAGATAGACTCATACCTAATTTATATCGACTGTAATAATTTATATGGTTACAGCATGTGTCAGTATATGCCCCTATCAGACTTTAGGTTTCTAGAAACCAATGAAATAAGTGCTTTAAATATCACTCAAATCCCTGATGACTCGGATTATGGTTTCATTCTAGAAGTTGATATTATTTACCCCAATGATTTACATGATAAACATAATGATTTACCATTTTGTCCCGAAAAATGTGTTCCACCAGGTGGGACGCATTATAAACTGGTACCTAATCTATATGACAAATATTTGTATGTGATTCATTATGTACATTTGAAAACGTGTCTTAAACATGGTTTAAAATTAAAAAAAGTACATAGAGTAATTACGTTCAAACAGTCCCCTTACTTAAAACAATATATTGATATGAATACAAGGCTACGTCAAGAGGCAACGTCTGTCTTTGAACAAGATTTTTGTAAATTGATGAATAACAGTATATTTGGTAAAACTTTAGAAAATACTGAGAAAAGGGTTGATGTGCGCTTAGTTAATCAGTGGACAGACAATGATAACACAACAAAAAAGAAAATCACCGCTGACAGATTAATTGCAAGGCCAAATTTTCACAGTGTATCAGTTTTTACTGAAAATTTGGTGGCAGTTCAATTGAAACCAGATCTAATAATTTTAGATAAACCGATCTACATTGGTTTCGCTGTACTAGAGTTATCTAAAAGTCATATGTATGATTTTCATTATTCAGTATTTAAACGTTTTTATGATACTCGTCTACAAATGTGTTACACGGATACAGATAGTTTTGTTTATTATATACAAACAAAAGACTTTTTTAAAGATTTAAGAATGCATTTTTTAACATATTTCGATACTAGTTGTTACGATATTGATAATAAATTTTTATTACCTGTTCAAAATAAAAAAGTGCCAGGACTTTTTAAGGATGAAATGAAAGGAAAAATGATTAAAGAGTATGTTGGACTTCGTTCTAAAGTGTATTCTATCAAAACAGTTGATAAAATTATTAAAAAAGCTAAGGGTGTGAGAGAACCTGTAGTATGCAAATTTGAGTTTTCTCATTACGTGAAATCATTATTTCAAGGAGATGAAATAAAAAGAAGAAACATATTATTTAAGTCGATTAAGCACAATATATTTACCCAAAGTGTAAATAAAGTCGCCCTTTCAGCTAATGATGATAAGCGTATGATATCTGACAACCAAATAGTGACGAAAGCTTGGGGCATACCTCAATACTTAATGTTTAATTTGTAATCAATTGTCATGTTTTGTATAAAATAAATTGTACTATATGCAGTCAGAGGTCATTAGTAAATTGAATAGCACATATAATTGAAACAACATTTTGATATTAATTTTATAAATCTATTAAAAACTATAAATATAAGTTGAAGATAATAACTAATTCAATTATATGTCCTAAAAATAAATCTTTCTTCTACTTATTATACTTATTGTGTTTTTATTTTAACAATATTATTCAGTGATGTCTTATGATAAATAAATATATTATCTTATTATTTTCTTGTTTTCATTTTAATTTACCTTAAACATTTCTATAGATAGTTTATTCATAAACGTGTTCATAAAACAAGTTGTGACTTGTTTAGGTAAAGACATACACACGTGTAAAGTTAAAGCTATCATATAACAGGATTGCGCATTTATATTTTGCTGAACAAACAATAGCTAACCTTTATAAGCGCAAAGTAATTTTTAATTGGTTACATTCGAATAGCATCAACGCGTCTTTATTATCCACTCGCAGACATAGACCTGGTAAGTTGTTTTTTAACTAACTACTTATTAAAATTATATATATATATATTATATATATATTAAAATTATATATTATATTTTACAAATCAAATAAACATTAAAATTAATTTATTTGTGGTTATATACATTTTTGTTCGTTGTGTAATCTGATTTATCAATATTATATAATTTTTCGTTTTGTCTTAGGTTTTCAAAAAATGGCAGACAGCGAAGACATCCCAATTCCATTTTCGCAATATGCACAAGAGTTTGAGCTACCACAAGAATTTGACGATAGCGACTTATATAAAAAAATTAAAAAGAACATCGAAAACCCTAAAGCCAAGAAACGTAATAAAGTTAACATTCATAATAAAGTAGTGAAAAGGACTCAAGGACACCCACCATCTTTTGTGATAAATAATCATGAGATCAAAGGCAATAAACTGATCAAAATTCAAATAATCAACATAACAGAGGATGTAAGGGATCAAAACGATGAACAGAACGAAAATGTATTACTGAGCGCGCAGTATGTTGCAGGCGATAATTTTGATGAAATTATTGACAGCACAGAGGCTTTAATAAATAAAATTTCAAAAAAAATTTGTGGATACAGTACTAGTTATTAAAGTTGTATTTTAAATATTATATAAGTAATAAATATTATATGAGTAAGTTGTCGTTTTATTTATATCCATACTAACTAATAAGTTTTTCTTATGCAAATTATGTAAAATCTAAGCTAAAAATTAAAAATATAACATTTACTATAAAAAACTTATTAGGTAGTTATCAGTAGTTATATAGAATGGTATAAAAAAACTAATATAATTAATAACAAACATTTATTTTAAGAAACACATTTTGAATACAAATTAAAATTAGATTTGTCGATTGTCTAAATACCATTTTTTTATACATAAAACATTTTTTAATGCACAAGATTTTTTATGATACACACAGTTAAAAATACATTCATTAGTACAATATTTTTTATACAGTTCTTTTAAATTAGGCACATCTTTTTCACCCAAATCTAAAATAGTGCATTTTGGATATAAATCTTTAATCCATTGAACTTTTTCCAAACCTTTAACGTAGATTGTCTTATCTTTTATATGGTTATCAATAAGTCTTCTAAATTCTCTATAATCAACATAACCTTCGTGCCATAAAATACCTAAATGTTTTTCAATCCATCTTGTCTGCCTCTTTTCACTTTCCGCCAATTTAGAAAAACGAAAAGGGGGTTTTATTAAGAAAACTTGAGTGTATTCTAGCGTGCTGTATGCAAATTCTTTGACAATAAATTCATTTTCTTTTGTTTTAAATCCTTGAAGGTCTACAAATATATGCTGCATTACGATACTTTTTTCGTAATATTACTTAAGGGCTTATATTCAAATATACTATCATTTAAAATCAGACAGTAAGCTGCAGTGTTCTTTGGTATATCAGATTCACAATCCAATTCAACTCTCACATCTACCGATCCGGTTTTTAAGGTTTCGTTTTGACGAGAACAGTTGATAACAAATAAAGGAGCTATATCTTTAAAGTCTTGAGGACTTAACAACGGCGCTTGTAGACGGTTATAATAAGACTGCTGAAATTTCGCATACTGCTCGTATAATATAGCAAACTTTCCACCCGAAAAACTAACATCAAAACTTTCGTACGGAAAGTAGACTGAATTCAAAAAAACTTTAACATCTCTCAAATTACAGTGATCAAAATGTGTTATGTCTTTATTAGCGTCATTTTTTCGTCCCGTTTTCAAACCAATTATAATATAACGCGGCTTTTCAATTTGAGATGAAGTTTTGATAGACCAAGAATGTTTTGACGTCTCAGGCAAGAGCGGATATTCATATAAATCCCAAGTCCTAAATGCTATCTGAATGGCACGATCACTTTCCAAACATTTGAGTAAGTTTAATCTTTCTCGATCAGACACTTTAACATGAGGCATGCGCCATACTATTTTAGATATAGTAATATTGTCTATATATTCATTCGCATTTAGTTTAACGCTATTCAAATTAGTATTGGATCTTAAAATAATGAGTTCATGCTTGCAATTAATTATGATTTTGTTGTAATCCTCAGCAAACCCGAGAATCTTGTTTAAGGGTACAGACACGGAAAATGAACCTTGCGTGTTTTTTATGCCTTTGACATCAAATCCCCATAACTTAGACATAGATGCTTCCAGTTCATTCATAGATACAAGAGATTTCATAGTTGTTGTAACTCCTGCGTTTTTAATTTTGTCAATTTCGATTCCATTTAATTCATATCGAATATCTTGAAATAGATGAAGTATGGGGTTGTTTGTAAAAAGAACACTTTTTACCTCGGCTTTTGTTTCTCTATTGAATGCGGTTATAGTACCTTCTATGTATAAAGAACTTGCTGATGGTAGTACATAAAGATCTTGTTGGTTTATAGGTATACGTATTTCATCGTTGAAATTAAAACTTGTTACGTACGGCTTATATGAATGATATTCAAAGCTCTCGATAGAATTATCAAAGACAAAAGGTTCTGTTAAGTTTAATATACTCATTTTAATAGCCGTAAGCTTTGGAGGAATTGCTTATTTTGTTTCGTAAGTTTCACTTTAGGTCTTCTTTTTATGATTGCAGGATGAGTACTGATAGTTTTTTTAAGAGAGATTGAAGTTTTATTGAAGTCTATCATTTTTTCCTTAGATGTAAGTATATCTGAATTTCTTCACCTCGTAAATTAACTAGATTATTTTTAACGTCTAAAATTCTTATCGTAATTGTATTTAAGCTGTTTTGGGTTACAGGGAAATAAATAACGTTTTTTGGTGTTTCTATAATCCGATAACCAGGTGCCACATTTGGTACAAACTCGTGAATTATATGACTAGGTTTTCCGTTAACAAATGAACCGCTCACTATGTCACATTCAATGCGTACTATAGTTGTCGACAGAATGGAAACAGGATAAGGGGATTCGGTTAATATATTAGCTTGAATGGATTCTGAACCGAAGCCAAGTAAATTACCGATAGAGCCTTCTTTGTTGAAATGAATATTTTCAGAGCATAAAATAGATGTTTTTAAGGTATTATTATTGCATGTTAATGCAAAAGAGCATCCTTCAATATGTTCTTTAAGGTAATCGTCAATATCTTGAAGTTCATATGATCCTTCAGGAATTTTAATTACTTTGTTTTTACCATAATATAACTTATTATTTCTGTTGTCTATGTTGGGTATAGAATTAAAAGTTGAAATATACAATAGCCCACACTCATATTCACCATCCAGTTGAAGAGCTGGTGAATAGTTTGTTAACAGAGTGGAAGATGTTCCAGTTATAGACAAAGTGAAAGACATTGTGAGAATGATAAACTGTTTATTGTGCGATGATATTTAAACGGTTATACCAATATTGTTTTAAGTATTTTAGACATAAATGACCACAATTGACAGTGTTAAACTTTTGGTACGTGTCATAATTATAGTAAATATCATATTTTTTTAAATACCTCTTTAATTCTAGCGGAGGTGGAAGGTCTCCATAACTATTAAAATATTCACAATAATTATTATCTTTTACATAGGCTACCCAGTGTGTACCATTGTTTTTAGAACTGTCCAAATTAACAATTCCACATTCTACTTTTTTAGGACTCTTTGGTAAACTGTCTCTCATATAAACTCCTCGAAAATATGGAATATCAGATGAGTGTTTTAAAATATCAATATTTGAAAGAGCGCGCCTGGGTAACCTCTCATTTAGTTTTTTGAAATTTTCAAACATAATCCTTTGCCATTTTTATATGGTTTAATGTGTAAGCCTTTTCCTAATGCAATAGATTCCATCATCTTGTTATGTCGCTCTGATTCCGCTAATTTTTTCTGGCGGCTTTGTAATCACCTACAGCTTTAGCAATTCCGGCAGCTCCTCCTGCTAATGATCCCAGCGCAGACAGACCGGCAAAAATAGGTATCAGCGGTAAGAAGCCTCCAGTTTTTGGAATTGGTATAATACGAGGTACCCGTACCTTGGAATTGGTATTGAAAATTTTTGTCGCAGCAATAAGAGCTCGATCAATTATATTACGTTTTGTTTTTGGTTTCTTTTTTAATTCAGTGCGTATCTTGGACACAAAACGTTTAAAAGGTTTTATACCCGCACCGGCCTTTATTTTCGATTTCATCACTTTGCTAACTAACCATGAAGCAATTTTTTCTCCTCTCCCTGCATCTTTCGACTTTCTTCTTTGTTTCGCCATTTCGTATAGTTCTAAATCAGCACGATGTCTACCAGCTAAATCAGAATAATTATCATATGCTATGTCGTGTTTCATACACGCATTATCTAGCGCATTAATTCCTTTATCACCTCTTTGTAACCTTTTGCGCAATTTCGTTCCCGGACCACAATAGTTATAACCAGGTAAGTGTAATTCGAAGGGCAAATTATTAATAGCGCTGTTTAAGAGTCCTCTCCCTTTCATATCCCGTAAGATAATAACACTATCATTAAAAGGATATTATATAAATAACATTAAACAATGGCACTTTTATCAATCCAACTGTTTTCGCTATCATCAAGGCCTAACCATTTAACATACAACTTTCTACCCTTTTTTTAATAACCTTTTCTACAAGGTAAACGTTTGGATGGTTGGTTTTCAGAAGTTCTTCTTCGTAAAATGTACCGAGTATAGTGTTTTTATGCTGGTCTTGAACGTGATACGTAACAGGTTGAGTGCGATTCACATGAGTAATAGTGAAAAGTTCTGTTGACCAATTAGGTGTGTAACCTTTGTGAAAGGCATTTTTATACTTACTAATGCGTACACAATCTCCTTTATTAAATTTGTTCAATTTATAAGACAAAGTGGCTTGTGATCTTTTAATATTTTTTAATACTTGCATTTCATTATCAACATTTACATCAATAGGTTTCATTTTTGTTGTGCGATGTACGGTCTGATTATACGATTTTACTACATCGTCTAATGGCTTACCAACCCATTTATAGTTACCAACTAAACTGAAATGTTTGTAGAGTTTAAACTTAATGGTCTTTATCAGCCTTTCAACGATAGATGCCTTTTTAATTGAATAAGTTGAGTAATGATTTACGTTTAATGATTTTAAATAGAAATCAAATTCATGATTGTAGAATTCTTTTCCTAGATCAGTTTGTAAGTTATTAGGTCTCCGTTTAGATGTTTTGATTATTAGTTCGAATGCATCTTTGACTTCTGTTTTAGTTTTAGACTTAATAGGTGTACACCATGCATACTTTGAAAATGTGTCAATAACGACTAAAATATATTTATATCCTCTGTTAACAGTATGAAGCTTTTGTAAATCTATCAAATCAGCTTGCCATAAATCATCAATTTCTTTTAGTACAACCGATCGTCGCTTAAAATTTCTTCGCGCTGACCGGTGGATCTCGTTCACTATTTGTTGTTTTGCCATTATTTATTTTTTTTAAAATATCATCTACCTCCTTCTTCGTGTAAAAGTTCAGTTTTAACTGAGTTACGAGTTGGTGAATTTGATTATTTATTGTGTTAAACAAAGAGTCTATATACTTCTTTTCGTACATGTTTTGAATGTATTCATCAACGTACTGTTTGTTAACTGCATCATCGGAAGATAATGGTTTAACAACTCCTTTTAATCTAACAGTTTTTAGATCAAAATTTCCTGCTTCTGTTCGAAGCAAAGCTTTGTACTTGAGCTCAGAGATTTCATCAGTACGCAAACGTTTATGAACATGGTGTCCGAATTTGTCTATATTCATTTTTTACTTGAAAGTCAAACTTCGACTGATTAGAAAGGTAAGAGTATTCACTTATATATTATTTATCAAGCCTGCTTCACGTAATTCTTCAATTATGGATATGATTTCGTTATCTAACCCAGTATTACCAGCGTCTCGCGATGCCATAAGCAGTTTTAATCTGTCTACTAATTCGTTTGGATCATCCCAATATACATATGAAATATCTCTTTTTACTTTTTTCATTGATGGTAAACCTTCACCGGATACACATAATTCTTCACTTACTGTGCGTTGTTTGGATAATTTGAAAAGGGGTTTTATAACGTTTAAATATTTCATACCCTTGTTGCTTTTTATGGGTTTATTTGGATCAAAGTCACGTCTATGTGCATTCGTTTTCAATAACAATGTTTTATACAATCGTTTATCATCTTCAGTTACTAGTTTTAAGTCAGGTACTTTCTTAAACAACAAATCATTTAAGCCTCGTGTTAAAAAATAGCTTTCTCCACCTATTACGAGTTTGTCATCATTAACAGAAATTGGGTAAGATCCAAGCATTAGCTTTCCGCGCTCATTTCGTACACCGAATGGAATATTCATGATAAAATATTGTTTTTGCCAAGCAGGATCATCGCGAGGAGAATAAAACGAGTCTGACGTTCTAAATGATACATTATTTGTTGTATCAGAATCACTTTGGTTCCCACTTCTTTGAGATGAAGAATCACTATATTCACTATCATTTAATTCATTTTCACTATAATTTGGTTCAGATTCAAATGACTTTCTCAGCATTGTTTTATTATCCAAACTTTCTTTCATCCCATCTTCTGAAGGACTATATTTCAAAGTTTTTACCGACTTATTCCATTTAAACCTATCGTTATCGAAATCTGAGGCACTAATATTAAGATTATTATCATTACTACTATGTTTTTTTACCATTTCACCAAGTGGGTCTGTGATTGGTTTTAACATTGCTTCCAACATCATATTATCGTTTGTTTTAACATCACGAATGCGTTTAACTTTTTTTCTTACTGCTTCAGCAGATTTGAGTACTTTATGTTTAAATATTTTTTCTTCGTTAATTTTATGTTCCATGTCTGAACTGGATGGTTTCATTTTCAACAATAAGTTTTTAATGTAATACTATCCTTTATATATCAAGTTAATCTAGAATTATAAATGTATCAAATCCTTTTCTATAACATCCTGAATTTCTATTACAATCTTTATTTATGACTAAGTAATCAAACGGTATCTTCCATACTTGTGCACACATTTCACGAAATTGAGACCATGACATATCACTTCCTACATGTTCATCATAAACATGCTTTAAATTAATATCATCCTGTTTAAAAAGAATGATTAAGTTAGCATTATCTCTTATTAATTGTTTAGGTATTTTACTATACGTTTGATTCAGATAAAAGCTATCTATATTTTTATGTCTTCCCATTGCGAAGTAATCTCGTATATTATTTTGATTTTCACACGCAACATCATCAAATATTATAATGGAATTCATGTTTGCTATATGAGGACTTAAGATTTCATCATTTACACTATATTTTTTAAATGAAACTGATGGAACTAGTTTTAAAACTTGCTCAAGAAATTGGTACATTGGTTGAAATAAGGTTTTAGAGTATACATAAACATTTTCAAAGCGTAGACCTTGTTCATGTAGCAGCAAACCAACAATTAAATTTGTTTTTCCACAGTTGGATGGACCGCATATTATACAGCGTATGGTGTCAGGTAAAAGTGAGCCATGTCGAAAATAGCGTTTCTTGGACAAAGAACAAACAGCATCCAACTGCAATTTCTGAGACTGTTTTACAAACTTCATATTATCAATAGACACGTGCAACTAACTTGAAAGACAATATGCCAGTAGTATATTTTAATAAGCTTTAGAGTATATATTTTATCCCAACGTTGCAAATGATGGTTATATACTGAGAGTTTCTGAACCACGCACGTAGCTATATATTGGGAGTGTCTGGACCACGACTGCGACAGCGAGCGAAGCGAAGCTGGAGCATTAGGAGTGGGCCAGAACTCCCAATATATAGCTACTAGCGTCACTGAAAGGGTCTCCACTCAGCTTAATGTCAAAATACCACTTAAGGATATCGACGCTGGTCTTCCGTGGAAACCCTTACGAGATTTGGATTCCGTGGAAACCCTACGAAAGTTTGTGTTTCTAGCTAGTAGCGATACGATCGCAATAATCTGATTTATAGCTTTTCTGATTGTGTTTCTGACGTTTTACATTATTCTTATTCATCAGAGATTGGGAAAAATTATTTGATTTTACTGCCAACTACAACACGGTACATTACCGCTAAACATTGAACGGTATGGATGAAGTCACCGGCGAGTCTCTCTCTCTCTGTGTGTGTGTGTGTGTGTGTGTGTGTGTGTGTGTGTGTGTGTGTGTGTGTGTGTGTGTGTGTGCGTGTGCGTGTGCGTGTGCGTGTGCGTGTGCGTGTGCGTGTGCGTGTGCGTGTGCGTGTGCGTGTGCGTGTGCGTGTGCGTGTGCGTGTGCGTGTGCGTGCGCGTGCGCGTGCGCGTGCGCGTGCGCGTGCGCGTGCGCGTGCGCGTGCGCGTGCGCGTGTGCGTGTGTGTGTGTGTGTGTGTGTGTGTGTGTGTGTGTGTGTGTGTGTGTGTGTGTGCGTGCGTGTGTCCAACGTGTCGGGGGTTTATAAAAATACAATCCTCGTGCGTAGCCGGGGCGGGCCGTTATTCTTAACCGTCGCCTCATATCTCTCAAGAAGGACGGTTATCAAGTCGTCTGTATGTTTTTTTTTTTTATGTTTGTTCCTCGATATCTCCGTCGTTACTGGACCGATTTTGAAAATATTTTTTTGATTGAATGTATTTGATAATTAATTTTTTTGATATGCCTACAGATTGGTCCCATTTTTCTCAGAACCCAGTTCTGATGATGGGATCCTGGAGAAATCGAGGGAACTCCTAGAATCTGAAAGGCATACATATGGTGATTTTTGTGTTTTTAAAAGAACAGCATGCATTTAGGTACGGAACAGTGACATTTAGTGCAGTGGAACTGCTGATGATGGCCAGAACGGAACTCTTCAAATCTGAACGGCACGCTTATAGTGACTTTGGTATTTTTATAACAACAGCATGCACTTTCATCCAGAACAGTGACATTTGGTGCAGTGGAATTGCTGATGATGGTCAGAACCGAACTCCTCAAATCTGAACGGTACGCTTATAGTGACTTTGGTATTTTTATAAGAACAGCATGCACTTTCGTCCAGAACAGTGACATTGGGTGCAGTGGAACTGCTGATGATGGCCAGAACCAAACTGCTCAAATCTGAACGGCACGCTTATAGTGACTTTGCCATTTTTATAAGAACAGCATGCGCTTACGTCTAGAACAGTGACATTTGGTACAGTGGAACTGCTGATGATGGTCAGAACCGAACTCCTCAAATCTGAACGGCACGCTTATAGTGACTTTGGTATTTTTATAAGAACAGCATGCACTTACGTCCAGAACAGTGACATTTGGTGCAGTGGAACTGCTGATGATAGTCAGAACCGTACTCCTCAAATCTGAACAGCACACTCATAAGTGACTTTGGTATTTTTGTAAGAAAAGTATGCATTTAAGTTCAGAACAGTGACATTTATTTAGTTATGTTTGTTAAGCATATTGAGTTTTCAAGTCAAAGTTTGTCAAGCTTCGATTTCTTATAATATAATCGGATTCATGAGGAATTGAGGAAACTCCTCAAACCTTAACGTTATACGTATATTCATTTGTGTTGCCATCTAATAATTAAAGCATTAAAAGCAGTTTTAAAAAATACCTACACATTTCTACATAATCCAACATTCGCAAGTAACTTTCACCAGAACCCGAAAGGCGACGGTTTTTTTTTCTTAAAAATTATATTAATAAAACTCACATACACCTGAGTGAGACCTATAAAACTAACGAATTTGATTATTCGCTCTTCGTTCAATTACTAACTGGATATTTTTCAGTTCAGTTTAAACTAGGGCGATCGAGTTTTACATAACATTAATTAAATTAGTTTGATACAGAACAGAATAACACATAGCTTTTATTGGAATTAATTAAGTATTCATTCCTGGAATATTCTATTAAAGTAATAATGGAAATAAATAATGTTAATCATAGACTGATGGATGGAATACGAATCGTGTTGGGTGGCGGAAAAAAGAGGAGGCCTTTGTCCGCAGTGGGACACAAAAATGGCTAGAAAAAAAATTGTAGACCGAAATTTTCAATCAAAAACTTCAGGAGAAGTGAAAAGTGAATACCGATGACCGGACCCGGGAATCGAATATGGCTTGCGCGGCTATCGTCCTTACTACTAGACCACCCGGCCATCGGTGGACTATTTTACATCTTTTTGTATTTTTTTAATATAAATGACAAATTGTATATCCTATTGTGAAACAATATACTTATCTAATGAGCGTTTTGAATGATTCGCGGTTATTTTCATAAAGATAAAAGATAAAGATTACACGCTAACTATACTTGGACCCTGCACCTACTTAGTCTTTCGGTTTAGCCCATGGTTGACTGGTAGAGAATGCCATCCGGCATTAAGTCCGCCATTTGTACTTTTTTGTATTGTGCAATAAAGTTTAAATAAATAAATAAAGATAAAAATCATTTATTGTATAAACCATTCTACATATGGCGCCTTAACCTACGTGACAAGAAAAACTTACTCTCTAAACATTTAAGGCACTAGATACTGATTACACCTAAAACCAGTTACACAAAGAAAAACACAAAAATAGATGGTACATCAGTAGAATAAAAAAAAAACCGGCCAAGAGCGTGTCGGGCCACGCTCAGTGTAGGGTTCCGTAGTTTTCCGTATTTTTCTCAAAAACTGCTGAACCTATCAAGTTCAAAATATGTTCCTAGAAATTCTTTATAAAGTTCTACATTTGTGATTTTTTTCATATTTTTTAATCATATGGTTCAAAAGTTAGAGGGGGGGGGACGCACTTTTTTTTCCTTTAGGAGCGATTATTTCCGAAAATATTAATAATATCAAAAAACGATCTTACGAAACCCTTATTCATTTATGAATACCTATCCAACGATATATCACACGTTGGGGTCAGAATGAAAAAAAAAATCAACCCCCACTTTATATGTAGGGGGGGTACCCTAATAAAACATTTTTTTCCATTTTTTATTTTTGCACTTTGTTGGCGTGATTGATATACATATTGGTACCAACTTTCAGCTTTCTAGTGCTAACGGTTACTGAGATTATCCGCGGACGGACGGACGGACGGACGGACGGAGCGACCGTCGCGTGACCATCGCCGTCGCGTCTCATACTTCCATATCGATAAGGTTAGATTTCGTATGCGTCGCATCGCCGTCGCGCGACCATCGCGCGACCGTCGCCCACGCAAGCCACGGCGTTGGGAAAAACTTTGAAGGGTGACAAAAATCAAAATACAAGTAATTTTTAAAAGTCATTTTAATTTTTTTGCTTTTGTTACAGGGCCCACCCGTTATAACCGTTTATTAAGGTCTCTTCCCCTCTTCCATGCCTAAACTAATTGTCATTTTCTGTGTCGTTTGCGCTATCGAAAGTATTTAAAACTCAGTCAAAACTACACGAAATAGCGAGACTTGCTTTCAAGTTAAGTTAACTTAAAAGTTTTATCCATGAATCATGAAACACATGTGGGAGCCAGTTACGCAGTGTGTGCAAATACTTGGAACTACTCGGCAAAAGGCTTTTAGTGGGGGTATTTGACAGCACCATTTTAACTTACAACGTAAGAGACGACTACTTAGTCCTGGGATTTTTTGATACTATGCCTGAATTTGGACGCCAGTGTGCGCAAAACACCTTACCCTAAGGCAGCGGTTCTCAAACTTATTTTCCCATGGAACCTTTTTAGAAAGCAAAATATCTGATGGAGCCCTTAAATTAAATAAATAAATAACCTAACCACAAAATAAAAATTTTGAAAAAACCCCCGACCGTGATATAGTGGACCGATTTTCATGAAACATGGCTAAGAACACTCCCGACTTACTCAGCTTTCAGACAAAAAAAAACTTAAATCCAAATTGGTTCATCCGTTCGGGAGCTACGACGCCACAGACAGACACACACAGACAGACAGACAGACAAACAGACAGACACACACACAGACAGACACGTCAAACTTATAACACCCCGTCGTTTTTGAGTCGGGGGTTAAAAAAAATAGTTTATTGCAGTTAATCATAATAGTACAGTGAGGTATTACATGAAACTTTTTTTTTTAACAATTGGTAAATATTTGGTTTTACGGAAGAGAGTTGTAGTTGCATATCAGGTAACCAAAATTCACACGGAGCCCCCAGAGAGGCTTTGCGGAGCCCTAGGGATCCGCGGAGCACACTTTGAGAATTGCTGCCCTAAGGTATCAAACTGCATTTATTTTTATTTGGATTTTTTTTTTTTCAAAAAACACAGTTTGACCGAATCATAATCAGATTGACAGACTATGCCTAAAACACAACGTTTCTGTAGTTCCCTCTATACATCGCAATGGCGAGGAAAATAATATTTATTTGTTATTTGTTAGCCTGTTGTGTCCTTCAGCTAGGTAAAGGCTTCCCTCTCTTTCTTATGTTTGTGAAAATATTATTTTTCACAAACATGCTCGTTACCTAAAGTATCTACCAAAAGTTTCCGGTTTCTACGGAATAATAGAACCATTATATACAAACAACTATTTCATTATACAACCTCTACGGGGCAAATATCAACATAACATCGTGTCTCAACTTCGCTAAAATCAACATAATATGTATATTCAGTAAGTTCGCCCAGTAGGATAATTTGAAACAAACTACTAAAAGGTTTAAGCGAATGAAACTTTGTATGCAGTAAATGTAAAACCTATATATATCAGCCTTATTCGTCAGTACACTGATGATATAAGAATGACATCCTATGTCATTTTTAACACCCGACGCAAAAACGAAGGGGTGTTATAAGTTTGACGTGTCTGTCTGTGTGTATGTCTGTTTGTCTGTCTGTTTGTCTGTCTGTCTGTCTGTGTGTGTCTGTCTGTGGCATCGTAGCTCTCGAACGGATGAACATGATTTTGATTTAGTTTTTTTTTGTCTGAAAGCTGAGTTAGTCAGGAGTATTCTTAGCCATGTTTCATGAAAATCGGTCCACTAGGTCGCGGTCGGGGGTTTTTTCAAAATTTTAATTTTGTGGTTAGGTTAGGTTATCAGTTATTGTTTTGTCTGTGGCTAGCCCCGAAGCGGAGCATTATCTATTGTTAGGCAAATCATAACTTAGTTACATCAAGGTCACATTTTAATTACAGTTTTTTGACAAGTTTAATAACAATATGCGCATTATTCATGTCTGTTTAGCATATTCAGTGGTAAGTAATCGTACTCGTTTACTATAATATTCAAGTATATATACAACTTTATAATCGGGTATTATCCACTACAGTTCCATTCGAACCTAACATTTGTTTGATATAAATACTTTCAGCGCGGTCCGTACATGGCGACCGTGACAGGACACATGTTATGTATTGACCGATTTTTAACCCCCGACGCAAAAACGACGGGGTGTTATAAGTTTGATGTGTCTGTCCGTCGTTTTGTCTGTTTGTGTGTGTGTATGTCTATGGCATCGTAGCTTCCGAACTGATGAACTGACTTATATTTTTTTTTTGTTTGAAATCTGAATTAGTTGGGAGTGTTGTTAGCCATGTTTCCTGAAAATCGGTCCACAATATTGGGGTTTTTTTAATAAAAAAATAGTTTGTGGTTAGGTTTTAAACATTATGGTCGCCTTGAATAAAATATACAAATGATGAACGCTACTTATTAAATACTAAAGTATTAAGGTAGTTAAAGGCACTTACGTTTTTAACTCCCCTCTTGATCTGCCGTCCTCCCTTCCACCACGTCAGCACAGCCTCAGGTCTGGAGCCCGTCGAATGACATTCCACTTCTTGAGGCCGGTCAGCCCGGAGCTGACCGCTTTTGTTCAGGATGACCGCCGTAAGGGGACGCACTGGAACCAACTGGTGTGGTTAGGATGGAGTTATTGTTTAGTTTTTTCTTGTTTAATAATCAGCATTTAGGGATAATGGGGTTTCGAAAAGGGCCATATAATTATGTATTTATTCAGTATGTGGCTGATAACGGGCAATAAGGCACAATGAGGATTGCACTCGTGCGGACTCTAATTTTAGTTTTATTTGTGACAGATATGGTAGATATACCGATCACGAATCGGGTTTATAGCCACAAGCGGCGATATCACTCGATCAGAGAAACTGCTTAAAGCCTCCGCCACACATAAAGCGATTTGATAGCGTAGCATTCCGCTCGGAATCCGCGCGCAATCCGCTCGCAATCCGCGCTCGTTAGTTCGCAACGCCAGCGTCCGTCCGGCGCACCGCTATCATTGCGCTCCGCTAACGCTCCGCCTACGCTCCGTCTACGCTCTCAAAACGCGCATGTGTGGCCGAGCTTTAAATCATCATCATCAATATTGATGTCCCTCTCTCACCAAAATAAAGAAACACACCGACACAGTTCAGAAGTCCCTTCAACATTAGACATCTACTGCAGGATATGTACAATATTTCGTAGCAAATTATGAATAAACATTACATTTATTTATATTTTCGATTTCTGTAATATCCATAATTTTGAATAGACATTCCATTTCCTGAACAGGGTAAAAATAAATAGTACATTACATCAGAGGCCGGGAAAATGAGGATTTCCGGCCAAGTGGGTATATACCAAGCCAAGTGGGGATAGGGATACGAGGCCGGGAATCCGTTTTCACGCCGAGGCATGTATAGTGCTTTTCTCAAACATACTATGAAATTAAAAAAAAAATGCTCTAAAGGACAATATTTTATAAAAAAAAGTTACTTTGCAGGCCTAGGCCTGAAAAATAATATGAAATCCCTTTACAGTCCTCTCGAGTTGTTGCGCCCAAAAAGCGATACTTCCCAGCCCATTTTAAGGAACGTAAAGACAATATTTCATTGCATGTTTGAGAAAAAGATATTTCTGCGGAAAATGGGCCTTTGGTTAATTGAAATAGTCCAAGAAAACGGAGCTTGAATACATAAAATAAAACCACGCTTAATAAAAATACCTTAAAACGTTTTTCGGTGTCTTGGCAAATGTTTATAATTAAAAATATTCATAAAAGGAAAACGAAGTACGAGTAAATTTCCCAAGTCCTTTATATAATATTAAAAAAACACTGTCCGTGTAATTTCTAAATATTTTTACCTCACATGCTACTTTCTCGCACTGGTGCGCAAAGTAGTATTTTATGTGCCTGTGTCGAATCTTCAAAGTCCACACTTCAAAGTATACATTTATACTAAAACATCAAACAATACACGTGCGAGGATGAATTCGTAAGTTGTATCGATTTATCGCCACTCGTATCGCATTCCTTTTCCGCACTTGTATCGTGATATACTATTTTAGTATAGTATCCAGGAAGTGTTTTGGTTTAAATGCAAAAATCGAAAATTAAGACAGAACTAGATTTAGATAGAAGAAACTAGTTCATTTATTTGTATAGGGACCGAGCGTGTCAGTTTTTGTACTGAAGTTGTTACTTGCCCGTGATTTTAAATATCAGGCCCTTGAATGTTCATAATATTTGTGTTGTTGCAATTAAATATCACGTATCGAGGCATTTTTAGGGTTCCGTAGTCAACTAGGAACCCTTATAGTTTCGCCATGTCTGTCTGTCCGTCCGTCCGTCCGTCCGTCCGCGGATAATCTCCGTAACCGTAAGCACTAGAAAGCTGAAATTTGGTACTAATATGTATATCAATCACGCCAACAAAGTGCAAAAATATAAAATGGAAAAAAATGTTTTATTAGGGTACCCCCCCTACATGTAAAGTGGGGGCTGATATTTTTTTTTCATTCCAACCCCAACGTGTGATATATTGTTGGATAGGTATTTAAAAATAAATAAGGGTTTACTAAGATCGTTTTTTGATAATATTAATATTTTCGGAAATAATCGCTCCTAAAGGAAAAAAAGTGCGTCCCCCCCCTCTAACTTTTGAACCATATGTTTAAAAAATATGAAAAAAATCACAAAAGTAGAACTTTATAAAGACTTTCTAGGAAAATTGTTTTGAACTTGATAGGTTCAGTAGTTTTTGAGAAAAATACGAAAAACTACGGAACCCTACACTGAGCGTGGCCCGACACGCTCTTGGCCGGTTTTTAATGTTTTTGTTGACTTCAACTTACAAAAATTGACGTCCGAAAGCTGCACGCTGCGAGTAAAGACGGACAACTCAGTGGATTTTACTGAGTTCATTTGACACGCTAAGTAGATACGTTTGCTTGATCTATGGTATATACCAATACAGCTAGGCATTATTCATAATGTCCGGGCATTATACATAATGCTGCCCTTATTAATCACTTGGTCCATAACATATACACCGTGTTTCCGGTATCACTCAAAACCTCAGACACCCCAACTGATTTTTATTTTTTAAACGTATCTACAATGTTCATTTTTAATCTGATGATTATTTTTTTTTTTAATTGAATTTTTAATTTTCTGTGCAGCTCTACTCTGCTTTTAACTCTACACTCAATAAAATAATTGCTAGCTACCATCATAAACCTTCAAACTGTTTAATTGTGTATGTTACTGCAACGACATAAGGTTTACCAATAGACAGCTATGTCACTGTAAACCACTTTAACCTGTGTCACAGTAAACTTCAAATTGGACAGGTGACGCAGTAAGCAAATTTAAACCTAACATTCAAAATGACAAGGTTGTAATTAGGTACGAGTTCAATTTGTTATGACTTATGATAAACTTTAAAATTAAACTGACGCACAACGTTTATCTCGTAGCGGAAAAAATAATCGTCCAAGTAACCAGCCAGTATTAATACCCTTAAATACTGAAAAAGGTATACAACCTCTAACAATATGATATGCACAATGTTGTATTACGAATTTGTAGAATGGGCACGTAAACAATAACTAATAATACAAATTAAAACAAAAAATATTACCCCCATCAAGATATAGCTCAATCGATTCTACTCTCGATTCTGAACAAACAGTTTTCAGGTTTTTAGTGTTAAGTGAAACACGGTGTATACCTATGACATCAATGATTATTGTCAACTATCATGTGAAACGGCTAAACTTTAAAACTTATAGCTTGCGGTATTTTTGAATTTACCGACCATAAAGAAGAATAATGAAAAGAAAAAAAAACCGGCCAAGTGCGAGTCGGACTCGCCCACCGAGGGTTCCGTATCCGTACAAACTTACAAAAGTTAAAATAATCTGATGTATCTCATATGTATAATTTTAAAGATTTGACTATTACCTATAGGTCCCATAAGTACCTACAGCGCCATCTCTCGGTGATTTCGCTAACTAATCTGCGCGACCTGTTTAGTATGTTAGTTTTTCAGAGATAATTCTTTATAATTTCTACCGATTTGGACAGTTTTTTCTTTATTTAAAAGAGATTTTTTTTAAGTATAATCTCGTATAATTTGAAGTTCGATATAATCCGCAAGGGTGGTTAAATTGAAAGTTAACATCTGAAAAGTTTTTTGCGAATTAAAAAAAAGTTTCCATGGTACATACACGATTTTATTATTCCTGTAAAATTTAGCATAAAAGCAATATTTCATAAAAGAATCATAATTTTTTGTTGGTGAACTCCGGAGATAAAGGGGGGACGGTATTTTATTACATTTTCCTTCATAATTCTTTTTATTTCCACAACAAAAAAATATAAAAAATAGTTTTGATATCTACAACAATTTTAGCTCTTTCTAAAGATACCCCACTTGACCTAGTAACTTGACATTTACAGTTTGCCCCCCCTTCCATTTTGGCCTTTTTCTATAATTAATATATTTTTTTAAATAATACTATCAGCTTGTAGAGGTTCAAAATGTTTATAACTGTTCCAAATTTCAAATCGATAGCATAAGTAGTTCTCGAGATATTTAGAAATGTGACAGACAGACAGACAGACAGACGGACAGAACGTCGCCATAAGGGTTCCTTTTGTACCTTTTTGGTACGGAATCCTAAAAAACAAAAAAAAGAAACGTTTTCAAAACGTTAAATATAATATTCATTTATTTTAACCGTTATCATAAGCATAGCTGGGCACCGTTAATCAAATAGTTAACTTCGATAATAGTTAATCCGTTACTTAAAAAGTTAACTTCGTTAATCGTTAAAGCGATACATTTCGGTAGATTTAACGGAAGTTAAAGTTAATCGATAATCCGTTAACACGTCATAAAAATAGGACTCCACTGTAGGTATTATGTATTTCTATTTACTAAGTATCCACCAAAAACCATTAAAACCTGTGACGCCAATCGGTAAAAAACCGAAATGTAATAATTTCGGTCTCTTCGGGCGTGTACCGCCGTTGGTTGGCTAAATCCTAGGTTTTACTTCGGATTGGTAATTATTGGGTCATTCATGCGGTCGCGATCGTGGTGCGTCGGTTCTTCAGATTGAAATTTGAGATGACAACTCGATGCCTTGGTAGAGTAACCACGATAACTTGGTAGAGTAATCTAAGGCCCGCGCCGGACTCTAACTCGTCAATGCGTCGGTTGCGCGATATGTCTGTCATGCCTGATGATTGCACTCTATTCCCAGGTTAGTAATCGATCTAGCACGCCTAATAAGATTTAGAAGATCTCGAATAAGTGATCCAAAGTCGCCAATTGGTCTTTAGACTGTTTATAACCGACGGATCTGCTTTTACCGATAAAACCTAGGTTTTGCCGTACTACGGGCTTTTACAGTAGCAGTAAGAACGTGGTTTTCGCGGCGCAGCGAGCCGCTTGGGGTGCTGGATTAACGATTAACGGACTCTATGAAATTTAACGGAAGTTAACGAGTCCGTTAACATTTTTTAAAGTTAACTTAAAAGTTAATCCGTTAATCGAAATGTTAACTTCGTTAATTAACGATTAACGGATTAACGAGTTAATGCCCAGCTATGATCATAAGTCATTCTCGTAAAGGCTATAAATTAAACATATGGTATTGTTTTTGATAAAGTATACTGTATTCTGAGCGGTTTTGCCATTAAAACGTAATAACTGTCAGAATAATTTCCTCATATGTTCGCGGCACATTAAACGTCGACAGCGTTTCAGAAGACAGCACGGGGTATAAAGCTGAATATACTGAATGACCTAGCCTGAACGGAAAACATGGTAAATAACAAATTTTCGCCAGTACTTTGAGCCTTTGGTGTCATTCTACCTAAATTGCTTAATGCCTAATTCTCTAATTCGCCAAAATTTTAAATAGCCATGGTGTTATAAATCCTTAATAACAATATCTCTCACTGTTAAAATGACAAAAAATTACTTTTTCGTAAAAATACCATTTCCCGAAATGCCTAAAAATTCAAATACCGAATGAGATATTAGGGCTAAATTCTAAAAAAAGCGTAAATCTAAATAGAATACCGGAATAGCAAAATTTCACGGCCTCAAAATGCCTATTTTTTTTTTTTTTTCAATACAAGTGGCTAGTGTCCATATTATAAGCGATTACAAAAAAAAAAAGGTGTTAAGGTCACCTAATCTTTCCTCAAAAACAA
The DNA here is from genome assembly GCF_023078275.1 of Leguminivora glycinivorella. Lineage (NCBI taxonomy): Eukaryota > Metazoa > Arthropoda > Insecta > Lepidoptera > Tortricidae > Leguminivora > Leguminivora glycinivorella. The sequence goes on from NC_062983.1 coordinate 3,265,866, forward strand.
CTCTATCTATATTATAGATTACTTAGAGAAAGTATTAATAATAAGAGAAACCTGCATCAAAATTCGTTCAGTAGTTTTTGAGTTTATCTCGAACAGAACACACAATTTGCTTCAAATATAGCTTCACGTTATCCGCCTATTTAAGAATCGAGGCAACTTGTGCCAACCACAGTCACGTTTCACGTACACGTAGTTTGTATCAAGTAAACATAGAAACCACGGGAACTTAAACCCTGTCAATAAGTAACTACTCCACTTACAAATAGTGCGATAGGGACGGCCTGCTATTTTATCGTCTATCGCGCGACCATGCTTCCCGTGCTGCACGGGTAGCATGGTCGCGCGATAAATGATAAAAAAAAAACATCAGGCCGTCCCTATCGCACTTACTAATAGTGCCTACTTGCCTGCCTGGGGTAACTGTATACCAATCAAACCACGGTTTCAGTAGCTACTCAAAACCACTGTTTTCAATTCACCTTAAGACGATACAAACGCTCTCGACTATTTCCTCCCTGGTTTTTGAAGATAGAGCAATGATTTTTTCGTCGTATTGTTGATTTTTTTTGATATTTTGATGAATAAAATTGAACCAATCAAAAATTTCCAAAAACGGCCTTTTTCATTATGGCGCAATAAAAGGTGTGATACTCAAGATTGGTAACAATTAGCCAAAAAAGCTAAACGGTCCGACACAGATTATTTCATTGTTATTCAGATTCTCAAATTTCGTTCCGATTGATTAAGTTTTGAAGGCATGCAGCGTTGCGTTTAGCAAGCAGGGAGATGATGTTTTTTTTTTAAATACTACGTCGGTGGCAAACAAGCATACGGTCCGCCTGATGGAAAGCGGTCACCGTAACCTATGAACGCCTGCAACTCAACTGGCGTGTTACATGCGCGTTGCCAACCCATTAGAATCTTGTAAAAAGAATGTACAAGTTCCAAGGAGGGTTCGGGTTGCCGACGACTCAAAGGACAATAGACGGAACAAATTAATTCCGTGGATCCTTCCGTCACTAGCACACCACACCCTCGTTGAGCTCTGGCAGCCTGGCAGGAACACAACACTATGAGTAGGGTCTAGTGCTATTTGGCTGCGGTCTTTTGTAAAGTGGAGGTACTTCCCCAGTTGGGCTCTGCTCTAGATTCGAGCGAGATGATATCCGCTGTGCTGTGCCACACAAAGCGGAATATCATTTGCTATGCCCTACCTCCTCACCGATGTTACGTTAAAGGTGTGAACGTCATCGAACAAAATACTGTGTCCTCATTTAACTGCACCATGTGACGGAGATGCACCGAATTGTTTGCGTCTGCTCGTTACTCGCAGTTAATTAAGGAGGTTCAGACAACGCGAAATTAAATTATGGCCCGTGGACGGTGTCACGGAAAAGCAGTAATTACGGCCCTAGTGCGGAAAGCGCCTTTGTGAGGTATTTGACACATGATTACGGATATTGAAATGTAGATTGTAGTGGGAGAGAGCTGGGAGAAGTTATAATTGAAACGAATTTTGACGACCGGTCTAGCGCTTAGTCACACCTAGCAATGCACGGTCGAGAAGTTTCTAAAGTTGCAGAACATTCCTCATGAGAATTTTCGGTAACTTCTGAGAATGTTCTCGAGAACGAGAATTTATCAGAATACTTAGTAACTTCGTAGTTTATACCATAATTTCGTCGAACTCAGCAAGTCAAGACGTAGTCCCGTGGTAGTGCGCTGGCTTCGTATGCCGATGTTCTCAGGTTCGATCCTGACAGCGATCTTTTTGTTTTTATTTTGTTTGTTTTTTTTGTATATACATATATTGGCATGACCAAATACAGGCATCAAGAAATAATAGTTCGGTACCTAATTTAAAAAAGTCAGGACTAAAACTGTGAAGTCTGAAAGTCGAAATGTTCCCTGAGGTATAGTGAGAATTTAAGCAACTTATAGTGAGAATTTAGGTAACTTATCACTTATCAACAAAATAGCTAACTGTAATAGACAATATTATACCTATAATAACATATAGTTTTATATTATGCCCATTTAAACATTAGTTCAAGTATATTCTCTTGTTTAAATAATAAATTGCATGTTGCGGGAATGTTCTGCGAACATTCTCAAGAATGTTTTGCAATTTTGGGAATGTTCTGCAATTTCTACATTACTAGTCACACCTCGGACACTGGCGATCAAATATATTCAAAAGTGGCGAATTCCTAGCACACAGTCTTAGCTCGTGTATGTGAACGCGTACTATGCTTAGTATGCTTGTGTAAGTGAAATATGACTAGTCGACTGTTCGTGTTTTTGACAGGCGGTAACTGTGAGGTAACCGAGAGGGGGTAGGCGGCACTTTCAGCGGGGAGCGGGAGTGGCCATATTGTACTCTTTATTATACTGTGGCGTAGTGAACCTGCCCGCTACGCCATTTACGCCAAACGTCGATACGAACTCTACATTATCCCAAAGTTCATCGTTGAGAATTTGAGGAAGGTCTGGCGACTCTGGGCTCTTAGTCCCCATCATACACTCTATGTACTTTGTACTACTTTACATAGGTATCCCCCGCCCCCCATAACATAGCCCTTTGCATAGGTGGCCCCGGGGACAGCCCCTTACAAAGGTAGTTCAGAAGGGCAAAAATTAGTAGCTTGATTAATTTTGACAAAATTTAGAAATTATACCACTGATAAACATATTACTATTTCATTAAGCACTGAGTTATATCAAGCTTCAACAAGTTAATGCACGAATATGGTAAGTGTTACAAAAAAAATGCATTTATAATATTTTTTGGTTAAAATTTAATAAGAATGATTTTTTTTTTATGGGATAGGAGGCAAACGAGCAGACAGGTCGCCTGAAGAAAAAGAAAAACTGTAAACCGGGACCTATTTCGTGCTACAAGGGGATGTTGCGGCAGGGGGGCGGTAGGGGACGCTAGTGTGCGCAAAGCACCATACCCGAAGGTACCATACTACATCAAAGTTTAGCTGGATTTTTTTTTTAATTTCCCATACATTCGAACACAACTTGACCGAATCAATCATAATTAGAAATCTGATACAAAAAAATATGGGCCAAGCAACAATTATTAATATCTCCTGAGGAATTACAGCTCTCTGCAGTGTTCTTTTCATGGATTTCCCGAGACAATAGTATTAGATTGTTCAAAAATCAGTTTAAATGATTTTAAAGGGTCAGCATATTGCATGTAACATTTCTGGAGTAGCAAGCGTATATATGCTACTGACTTTTAGTCTGAGGTGGCGTGGTGCTGGTGGTGGGTTTGTCAGGTTGCTAACACTAACATAGTACTTAGTGTTAGCAGCCTGACAGATTAAACGAGCGTTAAGATGCTGACGGTCGATTTTCAGAAACGTCAGTGTTTTGACGGTCACGTCATTCCACCATAAGAGTCCTTGAGTACTTTGTTGTCTAAGTACTAAAAGTCACTAAAGGACTCAGGACGCAAACGCCCCATACACCTTTGGAGGCGGAGCGTAGCAAAACGAATTTGGACTGAGCTGGAACGAGGCCAAGGCGGTGGCTCAAGATAGAAAGGCGTGGAAGCATCTTGTGGAGGCCCTATGTACCTATAGGGTGCTTTAGGGCATTCAAAAACAACAACAAAGGACTTAAACTGATAAATCTATCTCTATCTATCTATAGCAGCCTTTAAAGCGCCCGTCTTTGGACATAGGCCTCCTCTCCATTCCTCCACGCTTGTCGGTCTATTGCCATCCGCATCCAGTTATCGCCAGCTAGTTGGCAGATGTCGTCTCTCCATCTAAGGGGGGGGGGCTTGCCGCGACCGCGGGTGTTAGCGGGCTTCCACACCATAGTTCGTCTCGCCCAGCGACTATGGTCCATCCTGGCAATGTGCCCAGCCCATCTCCACTGTCTGATACTGATAAATACCTAATTAAAAAGAATACTCACAGTTGATATTCAATATGAGCATCTTAGCCTGCGGTGGAGCTTAGTTAGTGTTAGCAGCCTGACAGACTAAACGAGCGTTCAGATTCTGACGGTCGACATTCCGAAACGTCAGTGTTTTGACGGTCACGCCATTCCACTTGAGTAGGTACTTTGTTGTCTAAGTACCTACTAAAAGTCACTAAAGGTAAATTAAATTGATAAATAATTAAAAGGAATACTCACAGTTGATATCCAATATGAGCATCTTAGTCTGCGGTGGAGCTAAATTGGTGTTAGCGGCCTGGCAGACCAAGCGAGCGTTCAGATGCTGTCGACCGACGTTGGGGAACGTCAGTGTGTTGACGGTCACGCCATCGCCTCGCTGCTCGTAGGAGTCGTCGATGACTGTGTTCTCGAGGTACCAGGTGAGGCGGGGGCGAGGGTCACCTGCGGGTAAAACGAAAAAGTAGAGTAAGACTAGCTGAACATGACAATGGTCTATGTCGACACCGACAATAGTCGACGTGTCAATACGGAGTTATGTCTTTGATCTTTAAGTAATACAGCAAATCAGCTAATTAACCTTTCCCCGTTTTACACAAAGAACGAAAAAAGCTACAGCAATAAGCCAAAAAAACAAATTTCTTCGTAAAACCCAGATAACATCGGTAAAGTACTGGGAGTGACATTTCGGTGAAACTTTAGGAGATACGCAAATCCTTTCCAGGCATCTCGTTTTACTATAATTAGGTAGGTCTGCGCAAGATTGGGGTAGACATTTTTATTACAGGCTTATTTGAAATATGATAAAAAGAGATTTCTCTCTTTATTGTCAACTAGAATCAACAATGAAAATGTAAGATTCCAAAAGCGAGGTTCCGTGATTTTTCTTACCCCCGTAACTTATTTTGGGCACTTTTGGGTTTTACTACAAATTAGGAAAAAAGTTCGTCTTTAAGTTAATCTTTAAAGTTTGGCGCCACGTTTTCATACATGTTTGTTTAGTTTGTGCAATGAGGATCGAGTACCGATATCCGTACTAAATTATAAATTAGAAAGTGTATGTGTCTATTTTGTTTGTCCGTCATTCACGGCAAAACGGAGCGAAGCGACGACGGAGAGTGACATTCATGCTACTTTTTCTCTGTTTATAACCCTCCACTTCCCTAAAATAAGGGGTGAAAGTTAATTTGGAGCATTCCGCAATTTTCTAATTTAGCGCGAGCGAAGCCGCGGGCAAAAGCTAGTAGAGAATAACTGCCAAAGTAATATTAGTAGTAGTAGTAAAACACTTTAATGTACCAGAAAATAATACAACACACAAAAAAAGAGTTTATTACCTAGTACGAAGGTACAGCATAATAAAGAGTACTATCGTACAGTATGGCCACTCCCGCTCCCCGCTGAAAGTGCCGCCCACCCCCTCTCGGTTACCTCACAGTTACCGCCTCTCAAAAACACGAACAGTCGACCTGACATATTTCACTCATACAAGCATAGTACGCGTTCACCTACACGAGCTTAGACTGTGTGCTAGGAACGCGCCTCTTTCATATATGTGATCGCCAGTGTCCGAGGTGTGACAAAGGCGAACTTATCCCTTGTTACTTATCTCTCCGTAGTCACAGTACATAAACTCCATCTATCGACACAGGCTTAAAACTTGAAACAATGTGTATTAATATTTGGTGACACGTTGGCTTATCGCCTACACCACAATGGTGAACCCACAGCCGACAAAAACACATTCTAAATAGGTATTTTCCCACATGAAAGATTAATCTTACTCAAATATAAACAAAGTTAATATTATCTTTTCCACAGATGTCATATATACCATAGATCAAGCAAACGTATCTACTTAGCGTGTCAAATGAACTCAGTGAAATCCACTGAGTTGTCCGTCTTTAATCGCAGCTTGCAGCTTTCGTGCGTCAGATTTTGTAAGTTGAAGTCAACAAAAACATTAAAAATGCCTCGTTACGTGATATTTAATTACAACAACACAAAAATTATGAACACTCAGAGGCCTGAGACATATTTAAAAACACAGGCAAGTAACAACTTCAGTACAAAATCTGACACGCTCGGCCGCCATACAAATAGATGAACTTGTTTCTTCTATCTAGTTCTGTGATCTTTTCTGTTTCATTTGAACGAAACTGTTTATCGTAAGGGTTAAATAAATAAATAAATATTAATAGGACATTCTCACACAGATTGACTGAGGCCCACGGTAAGCTCAGCAGGCTTGTGTTGTCAAAGACTCTCCTCATATACTACTGTCAATCGCAATCAACGTCTGATGCAAATAGACGAGAGTAAATTGGTAATGACATCATGTTCTTCTGCTCTATTTAAAAACAACTGTTACGGCATGAGCATCATTGTATATAATAAATTACCAGAAGAACTACGTAAGCTACAAGGCACACTATTTATGAATAAGTTAAAAAAATGGCTAATTAATAAACAATACTACAATATCAAAGAACTTTGGAGGAATAATGTATTAAATTAAATTAAATAGGATAGAATTATGTAAATAATATATAATTTGCAATTGTTAATTGATTATTGAATTTGGAAATATTGAAATTAATTTATAAATGTATATTAATTTGTAATGAAAAATGTATATAATGTAAATAGTTAGATTTAAGATTAATATTTGCATGCCGCCCTTGGCTAAATATGTGATACCGACTGCTGATTTATATTCTGTCCGACTTAATGTACCATATTTAAGGAAATAAATTCTATTCTATTCTATTCTATTCTAAGAAAATAATTATTAAATGTAAATTTTGTAGACACGAGATCAAAGTTCACAAGCAACGAAAACATGTATGTGCCTATGTAACTATGTAATGAGTTATTTTTTGTCTTAGTAGGATGCATTGGGGTGCATTTCGAAGCACAGAAATGCTCGAGTAATTACGAAAAGCTAATCTTAATGGAAATAATGGAGTTTTATGTGACTTTCGAAATGAGACGACTTTCGGAATCACCCCAGTGCACTCTACATGGAAAATATAGCCTTAATTTTCCTTCTTACTCCGTGGCTTGCGTGGGCGACGGTCGCGCGATGGTCGCGCAACGGCGATGCGACGCATACGAAATCAAACCTTATCGATATGGAAGTAGACGATGCGATGGCGACGGTCGCGCGACCGTCGCTCACGCAAGACACGGCGTTACACTTCAAGGAGTCAAACGATGATTTTTTATTTTGATTTTTACTGCGTCAGTGGCAAGCTAGCAAACTGACCTACATGGTTGGTGGTAAGCAGTCTTTGGAGGCTAAGTATGCCTCAAATTTTAATATACAGGTTTAACATGGCCGTTGCCGACCCTAGCGGCTCAGCCACGACATTGGTCTAAGCGCGACAGCGGTGAGCGACGGCCGTACATTGGAGCGAGACACAGCGATGGGACTTTTCATTCGCACGTGTGGCTGCCGCTCACCGCTGTCGCGCTTAGACCAATGTCGTGGCCGGGCCGTAAATCCTGAGTGCACGCTCATATTAAGCGTTTAGCGGGGCGGGGCGTGCGTCGTGCATGTCAAACAATTGAAGCTCATACAAGTGTCCTGAGTCGACGCTGCATAGGGTGGACGCACGCTCGCCCGCCCCGCTGAACACCAAGCCGACCGAATGTCCACTCAGGCTATAAGTACTAACACTACTAACACTCCCTTCAACCCTAAGAAAAAAATCCTGAATCGTAATTCGAAAAATAATAATATATTGTACCAAATGAAAACCAAGACAAAACGATAAACATGACGACAGCAGCGCCCCAACCATAGCGTCCAATACGCCGAGCGGCGACACCGGTTTAGTTACCAAAAAACCCGCTAGATGTCGCTGTCAAGCTCCCATAGAATCTGTAGATCGCTTAGGCTCGCCGCTTGAAAGTTGCTATGTACCGAATCTTAGGGATACTAATTCCGATGTAATAGCCCCCTGCTTCCCTCTGGAATCTACGAGTTATTATTAAGGACTATCCCCAACGTGCTTCCGCTCCAGTTCTCTCTCTCTCTAACCGGCTGGGGAATACGTCTTCGTTCTGAGTCTTACACTTGTACTGTACGTGTTACTGTACATAATTATACACCTCTCACGATACTTAGTTTTCCCTTCTCTCTCCCCGCACGCACCCCCGCTACAATATGAAAATTTCAAAAGCACTATACCCTACCTTTACCCTACTCAGTACCTTTATGTATTTGAATAAACAAACCCAACTGCTTGCGAATAATATTAAAATATCAATATCCGTGTATTGCGAATCTAAAACGATGTTTTGATTGCTTACCAATATGGATGCAAATAAAACGTTCATATATGGCATATATTTTTCAAAAAAAATAAGAAAAATATAACCTCGGTCTCTTTGAAGCAGGAGTGAACAGGCATCTTATGGGCGATCTCACTGCATCGTAGGCCACGTCTTTGCCTTTGGCTAGTCTGTGGCCAAGAGTAAGCCCATTTATAATTAAAAAATAAATTAAAAAAAAAAACAAATAATGGGATAAAGCTAGGCCGAGAGAGATAAGAGAGCTTACTCATGACGTAGACATCGCCTACGATGGAGCGAGCTCGCCTTTATTATGACCTTAGCCACTTTTAATTATTGTTCTGCATGGGAGCACTGTCTGTCCGCAGCTCGGCCTGCGGTCTTCGCGTGCTTGGAAGCCTCTCAGACACTGGCGATCAAATATATATTATGAAAGAGGCGCGTTCCTACCACGCATTCTAAGTTTGTGTAGGTGAACGCGTACCATGCTTGTATGAGTGGGATCGACAGCGGTACTTTCAGCGGGGAGCGGGAGTGGCCATACTGTATGTACGATAGTAGGTACTATTTATTATACTGTGCCTTAGCTCCCATCGCAGCACAAAAGTGCTACACTGCAATAGTCTTTGCACCTGGCGGAGACCATCTCTGGATGTAGCTACATATCATATTGTGGGCTCAGGGATGGTATCCGCCACGTGTATCCCTTGATTTTAGATTAAAGTGTTTGAAAGGGCCTCTGTGCTGTTGGCTTCGGCCGCCGCCTCCCAAAGATCCGGGACCCTATGGTCCCGAGGTATGGAAAGAAATGACTTAGGAAATATTGATGCCGGCAAGGAATGCCACTCCTGGACCAGACAGGCTACTTATATTTTCTTACTGTTTTGCTAAAAAAAGTTCTCAATCTAGAAATAAATTAGGTTTTGTTGTTTCCTAAATATAAACTACTGTTGATACCTTACAATGAGTAGGCCATTTTCAAAAAATTGGGACCCTGAATTAGTGAAAGTTTTAACAAAAATGAACTCGATGTCAGTTTTGTGACAGCAATTAAGCATGAAATTTCAATAAAAATATTGCTTTTGAGTTAATTACTTAAACTGTAAGCAATACCTAATCTACATTTAAAACATGAAAAAAGTTGGTTTTTAGACAAATTTTATTCTTAATTGTTGTCACAAAAGTTTATTTTTGTTAACAACTGTCACTAATTTTGGTTCCCAATTTCTGAAATAAGGACTTATTCAATAATATAAAAAAAATTATAGGGCGTATTTCACTGCTAGATCATCTATCATAATCAGTTTAGTAACTTAAATTTACTTCCACCCACGCACAGGCTAAAATGTTCACTCCTTTCACCTCTGGGTATTGCAGTAGAATAGGGTGTCTGCTATTTAGCGATTTAAGGTACAAGATTTTTTTACTTTTAAAGTTTCTGAAACTGCATATTTAATTTTTTTAAACACACATTTCCTTCTAACTACGAGACATTGTATCATATAATTATGATACATCTATGATTGTCTGAAACTGGCAAACTGTTTTTTTTTTCTAAAGTAAAGCACCTAGTACCTATGCGCGGGCTAAAATGTTCACTCCTCAGGGTTTTGCTGTAGACTAGGGTGTCTACTATTTTGCAATTTAAGGTACAAGATTATTGGCAAAGTTAAGCCAAGAAACTAGATGCCACGAGATGACGAAACATTCACTTTATTTTATTCTCATTAAAACATTTTCTTTTCGGCGAGGCATTGTATTAAATATGATACATAATAATTATTATTATTCGAGACATTGATCAAATATGATACGTCTATGAGTGGCTAAAACTGGAAAACTTAATCGATTTTTTTTTCATTTAATTTTTTACAATAAGTTTTGTATAATCAATAAATGATAAAATAAAAATAAAAAATGTGTTGGTAAAAAATGGGCTGAGATTGAGCATTAAAGTCTTGCCAAAAGCGAAAATGTTTACTTTTCCTGCCATAAATAGACCTATAGTAGGCCTAAAGCTCATGGCTGGACGTCGTGACAGCGGACATTCAAAAGAACAATCTAACACCTGAGGATGCCAAAGACCGGACAAAGTGGAGACAGACTGAGCATAAAAGCGGACGCTGGGCCGGGAAAACATAAAATGTGACGTTATCTAGATAAAGGGACCTTATTGTTGATGGCGCTTACGTCCCGCGGTGTCGTATTTGTACACGAACATCGCTCGTAACGCCGTCAGCGCCATCTTTTTTTTTTTTACAGTCGTTTCTTCTACAGTCTGGTTGTGTGTTATTTTTTCTTTCTTTTTAGACTGACTGTAGATCCCATCTGCTGGGTAAAAGCCTCCTCGTTTTTCCTCCACTCATCCCTGTCTTGGGCTTTCCGGAGCCAATCTTTTCCTGCAACAGCGGAGATATCGTCTATCCACTTTTTTTGTGGATATCGAGAATAAGGTCCCTTTACTCATAACCCAGATAATGTCACAAATAAGGGACACCCTACAGTGAACGAGTAAAAATAAAACTTACCCACAAATATACACGAGTAAGTTATTTAATCCTGGGACTGATCAATCACTCACTTTGGAACCTAATGCAATATTTCCATTTACTTTGAAAAGGTTCTGCAGCTTACCACGAGTTTATTGACATAGAGTCAAGTCACATTATTACTCTTTGAAGTCGACTCAATCTTAGTGAGTTTTCAACAAAAGTTTTGTTTTTTGTGGAAATTTTGTGGAGGTATATAAATAGTGGGTGGTTAACCTCGGGTTAGCTCGCCATTTTCGGTGGTGCAAGTGACCCTTAAATAAAGCAAATTAATAATGTTGAAGGACAAGTACATATTTTTCATGTTTCATAAAATATTATTGCACTGAATACTTATAAAATTTACAATTTATAATACTAGCTCATACTAAATATACAAAATTACATAATAATACAAAATACAATTAACAATAATTAATACTTAAGAGCTAAGAAACACATCTTTCATGTTATCTAAACAAAATAATTTAAATAAACGTAGAACGTTTGTCTCTCATTTATTTTCATTTATTTGGACATACTTTTTTGTATAACACGTGGAGTTCCAAATAAGAGCCATTTTAAAAATAGCCATCGATCTTTCATCATCAAACAAATAAGATATCAATATGTATCCATTTTCTTGCCCTTTTCCGCTTAGTTAGGCACATAAAAAAATATTTCACTGTAGAAAATAGGCATCGGAAAATATTTACTGTAAGGTATTACAGCCCGCACGACCATGTGTCTATTTGTTCAATATCGCAAACCAACGTACGAGCAAACTGTCCAGCGTTCTATTTGACAGGTACACCAACTACAGCATCCGCATTCAAACGAAACATCCCGTCGGGGTTTTATACGTGTCTATAAAAATTTCGATAGCGCGATGCAGAAAAATGTTTCAACCTGTCAACGCCATCTGTCGGGAAATGCAGAAAGTTAGCGTGGTTTGAATGCGAAGTTGCCCATGGGAAATAAACAAGTCACTTTTGCCACTTCGTGCCCGAAAAAGGTGTGACAAGGAGTAGTTAATGGACATTTTAGTGTCTACCCGCGCCGGACTAGTGGCTTTGGTATTCGTGAATTTATTATCTTACTTTGTTTTTAACCCTCGACGCAAAAACGAAGGGATGTTATAAGTTTGACGTGTCTGTCTGTGTGTTTGTCTGTCTGTTTGTCTGGCTGTCTGTGTGTGTGTCTGTCTGTGGCATCGTAGCTCCCGAACGGATGAACCGATTTAGACTTTTTTTTTGTCTGAAAGCTGAGTTAGTCGGGAGTGTTCTTAGCCATGTTTCATGAATTCGGTCCACTATGTCGCGGTCGGGGGTTTTTTCAAAATTTTAATTTTGTGGTTAGGTTAGTTACATCCGAATGGGGCTGATGTTACTTTCTAAGAGTTCTTAATCTATGTTTCACTACTTTTATTGTTATTAAATTAAGGAAGTTTAAATAAACTACTATTATACTGTCGGATCGTGGGCGTATCATACCAGACCCGTCGTCAGGACCTTCAGTAGTTGCTGATGAGGGCTTTCAATGAAATACCATGTTAATATCACAGAATTTACTGCACAAAACTTATTACACATCATAGAATACATAACGCCTGTTATTTCGAGCAAACCGTCGAATTAGACCGATGAATCTCCAACAACGCCAGGACTCCCCAACTATTTCTCCTGCAGAGCCATTGAGAGCCTACAATCATCTGTTTTTAACCCCCGATGCAAAAACAAAGGGGTGTTATAAGTTTGACGTGTCTGTCTGTGTGTATGTCTGTATGTCTGTCTGTCTGTCTGTCTGTGTGTGTGTCTGTCTGTGGCATCCTAGCTCTCGAACGGATGAACCGATTTTGATTTAGTTTTTTTTTGTCTCAAAGCTGAGTTAGTCGGGAGTGTTCTTAGCCATCTTTCATGAAAATCGGTCCACTAGGTCGCGGTCGGGGGTTTTTTCAAAATTTTAATTTTGTGGTTAGGTTATTCGATTCTGTTCTTTTAGACAGCAGCGTCCTCTTTGACGTTTTGGCAGAACTCAGTCGAATACCATCCAGGTTGTACGAAGTTGTAAAACCCTTGTTTGCTCTATTTCTTAATTATTGGCTTCGTGCGAAGTGCATGGAGGGGGTAAGCAAAGCGATCGCAGTGCTTGCGGTGGTCAAAATCGACACTGATTGTGGTTGTCATCTATCAAAACTCATAAAATATAATACAATGTGGTGTAATGTTTGATATGGGGTATCAATGTTGTTACGTTGTTAATTGTAAAAATAATGGCATAAAATAGTCGTTGCACGTTCTATGCGTTTCTTAGAGCACACTGGAAATTGGATCAAAGAACTAAATGGATAGCTACGGTGAAAAGAAAACGTAAGTGACATGTCAAAACAAAACATTATAATAAATTGTATTTAAGATTTGTTTACCTAATATTGTTCAATACGCTGTTAGTATTTTTCCTACCGTAAAAGATTATGCTTAAAGATTCAGGCCTAGCCTGGGAATAGGCCCGTGTCGAATATTTCTGCGGCCGCGGACATGACTAGGTACTTACGTTTAGATTTGTTTTATATGGCATTAACGGGACGGAGGTTTAGCGAATACCATATCACTAGGCTCGAAGAACTTGTACCATTACTCCTATGTTCTTCAAGATTCCTTGTATGCCCTGCCAGCACCAATTTATTGACTCTTTCTGTAGTCTGGGGTTGGAAGTTTATACCGTGAGTAATGGCTTTGGAAACTGATTTTTGGTATTATTATCCATGTCTTTATAATCTATCTACCTAAATTACACTTGAAATAGTAGCTCTTGTTATTCGATGTATTTAAAATTAACGAAAAATCGTTAAAATATAATGTTTGTTTACATGTCAGTTTTTGACATTTTCCACTTCAGGTTCACATGGTAGTGGGCGTAATTGTCGTGCACGTAGCCAATAGCGTAGCGGTAAAGATACGTTTTACTATCTTAAACCACATTTTGGTCTTTCTCCGACTTATAAATAATTATCGATTATTTAAACTGCATTTTTTTATTCAGCAGGGCTGGGTTTGTATATTTATAAACCCATAAGTTCCCAAGTTATCTTTGAGCAGCTTAAATAATTGCTAAAACTAGCACTGGAACTTGAGCAGTTTTATAAGCTCTGCGTACCCCTTCTGGGAATACAGGCGTGGGTTTATGTATGTTATGTACGAGTTTGTAAGTTCACTATTTCAGAATTTTGTACTAAGGCTTATACAGCGGGGCAAATATCGACTGGGGAGCAAATGTTACTGATCCATTTTTTTCCATTATTGGGTACACTATCCACATTCAGGTCATGGATGCGTCAAAAAACCAGAACACAACAGCTCGCTCGCTCAGCGGAGCAATGGGCAAATGGGGGTTGTATATTATGTATTTATTCGTATATATTGCATGTTAGTGTAAGTTATAATTTATTATTACCTAGAATCCGTTTCCTGCGCCGTTTGTACTGTATGCCTACCATCTCCAATTCTCCCTCAATTGCTCAAAGGTTAACTGGAAGAGATCCCTTAAAGGGATAAGTTCGCCTTTGTACTTATAATAAGCTCTTTTTCCTGTGTGTTGTATTATTTTCTGGTACAATAAAGTGTTTTACTACTACTACTACTACAAACACCAGTACCTGTAGACATTCCCGGGAAGTAGTGCCACACCCGGATGCGCGCTTAACAAAGCGCCTACTAACTCTGAATAGAGCATCGCTACGAATAATCGTAGGCAACATTACTGGACACTGCCCACTTAACAAACATTTACATGTTATAGGTAAGACCGACAGCCCTCTATGCCGAGGATGCCTGTCGGCCGAAGAAACGGTCGCCCACGTCATCCTGGAATGCCAGGGAGTGAACACACAACGGGCTCAAATCCTCAAAACGACGAGGTCACTCCGAGAAGCCTGTGGAGACACCAGGAGGATCCTGCGCTTCTGGGCGGAGTTAGGCTGGCTAGACCCCTAGCTGGCAAATACAGCACGCACAATGGCCTCTACCTTTGAGGCTAAGTGCGGAAACCGGAGCCCATAACCATAACCATAACATAACCATATCCACATTATGCACTGTATTTCTACATGTATCCACTGAACACGCCTACCATATATAACCGGTGGACACTCTATTTAATAATGCAAACATTGTAAACATTGTAAAACATGGAAAAAATCGACCAATTACATTTGCCCCGCTGAACCTTACACCAACTTTCTACAGAATCCGTTTATTCTCACGACGTGTGACATAAATAGTGTCGACATTTTAGATTTTCAAAGAAATTTCCTCCGTAAACTCTCCAGCTGTGTAACGAACTCCGTCGAGATTTCCTTGAATATGTAGCTGCTGACATACACCGCGTTTCTATTGATCTCTGTTAACTATAAGGGAAGTTTCTTTAAGTGAATTACAATTTACTTCTCTAAGAAACTAGTATCTTCACTTTTACTGTTTTTTTTATACTACATCGGTGGCAAACAAGCGTACGGCCCGCCTGAATATTGAACCGCGAGCATAGCGAGTGGTTCTGAATGTCGATTCTTGAGCGTTGCGAGGGTTTCAAGGCACGTAGGTTAAACAAACTTTGCCACCGAGTGAAACACAAAACTTACTGACTATAAAACATGAAAATAAATCTAATCCATTAATTTATTCAATGTTTATTATTCAAAATCATCATTTATAGCTAAAATCTACCTGCCCGCTTAAGACAAGTTAAAATCTGTGTGAAATTAATTAGCACTCTTTTAGATAAAATGCAATTTTTCGAATAGCATAAAATGCCTTATTATTTGGTGTGGTGACAATAGTTATTTGTTATACAAGGGGGCAAAGTTGTATTTTAACACCGAGTGTGGAATTGAAAAACGAGCAAGTGAAAGGATTCTATAGTTGAACCACGAGCGAAGCGAGTGGTTCGAGAATAGAATCCTAAACTTGTGAGTTTTTTAACACACGAGAAGTAAAATACATTTGCACCCGAGTATAACACAATACTTTTCCCCTCACTACAGCGAGGAAAATACAACGCAAAAAATGCGTTTATCACTGCTACCAGTAGTTCCACAGGTGGTAAATCATCCTTATTACTAGATTCACCTACATTTATCAATTTTATAGCAGTTAATTTTACTTTATTCAAGGTCAAATTACTTTACCCACTAGTGGTTAAAATGCGTTTTTACCCGCTGGTATTAAAGGACAAAACACGTGTTTCCGAGCTAGTGAGGGGAAAAATCATTTAAAGTGTTTGGACGTAAGTAAAAATGCTTTGAACCACAGGCTCGTGTTTATTCTAAACTGTGTTTATTTAAGCGTGAGCGTTGAGCGATTCGGACGCGCGCATGAAAATCCGCCATTTCATCATGGTTTTAAATTGCTATACGTATTTGTATAACGCAGTGATTAATGAGTTCATGTTAGCTTTAGTGCAAACTTAAGGGCTAGTACGCACTAAACGGCTAACCGCGTCCGGTTGCGGCAAGCCTAAAAAGGTGCTTAGAATACTAAACTTTCAAAACTAAAAAAAATATCTGGAGTGAAACATGAATCCAGGGCATTTTTTAGGGTTCCGTAGTCAACTAGGAACCCTTATAGTTTCGCCATGTCTGTCCGTCCGTCCGTCCGCCCGCGGATAATCTCAGTGACCGTTAGCACTAGAAAGTTAAAATTTGGTACTAATATGTATATCAATCACGCCGACAAAGTTGTAAAATAAAGTGGAACAAAATGTTTTATTAGGGTAGGGCTTTGATTTTTTCCTTTGAATACCTTCCGACATCCGATATCGGATCGGATAATGTGAAAACGCAATTACATTACACTTCTTAAACGGCTACCAGAGTTCCCAATTCATATTGGGAATTCACCAGTTACAATGGAGTACCCATAATAAATTAATTATGAATAATAGTGACCGTGAGTTCACTCTCGCTCAAACATTTAATTATTGAATACTAGCTTTTGCCCGCGGCTTCGCTCGCGTTAGAAAGAGACAAAAAGTAGCCTATGTCACTCTCCATCCCTTCAACTATCTCCACTTAAAAAATCACGACAATTCGTCGCTCCGTTTTGCCGTGAAACGCGGACAAACAAACAGACACACACACATTCCCATTTATAATATTAGTATGGATATTGTGAAACCAATGGTTTGAAATATTGTAATACATTTTAGAATGTAAATACGCACTGTAACTATTAGTAAGTACATGGACATGTAACTTTAAAGAATCAATATAAAGAATTATTCCACTAATAAATTTTAATCAGGATTATTCTTACACGTTTTACCTTTTTAAAAATTAAATACATGGCGAGTATTTTGTTCGCATTTAAATTTCATTTTGTAGAAATGCTCAACTAGAGATAATAACCGAATAAAGAGAATATTAAAATACTGGATGAAACAAAAAAAGACCGTTCAAACTTTCTAGAGGTATAGTAACTTTTGAGGTCGTAATGAACAATTTTTATTATGAGACCAATGCTGAAATCGGGAAAAAAAATTAGCTGTTCTATAGAAATGAGCGGCAACATGACAGTCGAAATATATGAAATGGACATTTTTTTTGCTTGTTCAGCATTTGTCCCACAATAAATCTTGTTCATTATGACCTCAAATAACGCAAGCATTGCTCTCGACTGGAAACCGCAGAATGCAAGCCGTGGCCCCGGGCGCCCTGTGCACTCATGGAAGCGGTCCATCGAAAATGAGCTACGAGCGGCTGGTTTGAGCTGGAGCGAGGCCACGAGGGTCGCTGAAGATAGGAAGGCATGGCGCGAGCTTGTGAAGGCCCTTTGCACCTCTGGGGTGCCTTAGGACTACAACATCATCATCATCCTCCTTGCGTCATCCCGGCATTTGCCACGGCTCATGGGAGCCTGGGGTCCGCTTTGACAACGAATCCCAAGATTTGGCGTAGGCACTAGTCTGATCTTCAAACCCAAAGGGTAACTAGGCCTTATTGGAATTAGTCCGGTTTCCTCACGATGTTGTCCTTCACCGAAAAGCGACTGGCAAATATCAAATGACATTTCGCACATAAGTTCCGAAAAACTCATTGGTACGAGCCGCGGTTCGAACCCGCGACCTCCGGATTGAAAGTCGCACGTTCTTAGCGCTAGGCCACCAGCGCCTTACGACCTACATCATCTGTCTAAAGCAAGAGTAAATAGGTATCTCATCGTAGACCGCATCATCACTTACCATCAGGTATGATCGTGGTCAAACGTCTACCTATTCATACTAAAAAAAAAACATGACCTCAAAAGTCACAATCCAAAGTATGAAAGTCCTTGTAATATCACCGTGTAGATATTTATTACACGTGTTTTGTCAAGAGTAAGTAAAGAGATAAGGAAGGTGTCACTTGCAGATGAGAAACAGGAAGATTTGGTATATTTAGAATCGAAATTCGAAACACGTTTTGTGATCACATCCACGTTTTCAAAGAGATTATTGTCTTTACGTTTATATGTATACCGCAGCCTAATACACAAATAATGAACCCTTTACCTGTCATGTCGTACGTCAAAAGCGTCGTAATTCAAATAGGTTCAATACTACTACATCTTCCTTCTTATAACGAATTAAGTTAAGAAAAAAACGAGCAAATAATTGTGTTATATTAATGATATTTAAATTTTAATTGTGTAAATTATTGTAAATTTTGTATATTATTTTTGACTTGTAAAATGTACTTTTATTTTATCAATAAATTCTGTATTCTGTAGTAACAAGTACAAGAACAATATTAAACAAGAAAATACAAACATTATAAAAAATATAACATAACATCTTCCTTGATACTTAGTAAAATACAAAATACAACATAACATTAATATACTTATCTCCTGTCAGTAAAAATAATTAACAATGAATATCGAAAATTAGTCAAAACTAAATCTTTGTGGCGGACGAACTTGTCTTCCACTTCTAGTGACGATACCACTACCACCTGGTTCGCGTTCACCCTGGGGTGATCTAGGAACTGGACTTAGATTAGGTGTTGCGTCTTCGTACGCCTCATCTGAGTCTGTAAGAACAAAATCTAGATCACTATACCTTTGAGTGCAGACCATCGGAGTTGCTGTAGACGCACCTTCGTTCCGCTGTAAGATTTGAGCTCGTTTTCTCCGATATGTTCGACCGTTTTCTGTGGTAAGCCAGTAAGAACGGTCTCCGCGAGCAACTCCTACGACTTTGGCGGGAACCTGACTTTGTTGTCACGCATGCGCACGGACTCATCTGGTCTGAGCTGGGGAAGGCTCCTGGTACCACGATCGTAATATTCCTTGATTTTAGTAGTTTTTTCTTGCCGTATTTTTTTAATTGTAGCATGGTCCGCTGTTTCCAGTTTTAAGCTGTCGTCTGTACCTGGAAGTCGTGTTCTGAGCCTGCGACCTATCAACAGTTGTGCTGGCAAATACTGCTCTCCAGATATTGGAGTGTTTCTGAAATTAAGCAACGCCAACTGCCAATCAGTGTGATCCTCTTGTGCCTTGGTAAACAGTTTTTTACCGTTTGTACGTTGCGTTCAACCAATCCGTTAGACCTAGCATACAGCGGCGAACTCGTCACATGTTCGAATCCATAGTGTCCAGCAAAGTTACTAAATTCTTGCGCTGAAAATTGGGGTCCATTATCAGACACTGTGGTATCAGATTCTGTGGTATTCCAAACCGCCCAAAAAAGTTTTTCAGCTGATTAATTATAGTTCCACTTGTTAAGCTATTCAAGGGCGCCACTTCGATAAATTTCGAGTAATAGTCTACGACCAGTAAATAATGTTTTTGTTGGAACTCGAAAAGGTCAGCAGCGACCACTTGCCATGGCAAACTCGGCATGGAATGGGGGCACAACGGTTCACGAGGCTGTGCCGCACGATGTCGCTGGCAAGGCTCACAGCGCTGTACCATCTGCTCTATGTCAGCGCCCATGCCCGGCCACCAAACTAACTCTTTAGCACGCTGTTTGCACTTTTCTATTCCCAAATGTCCTTCATGTATGATGGAAAGTATTTTTTTCCGTAGTATTTCGGGAATAACGATTTGCTGATTCCGAAATACTATTCCATCAATGGCGTGAACCTCATTCTGAAAAGTCCAATATGGCCCAGAGATAACATTAGTTTTATTTTTATTATTTGGCCACCCATTGAAGTAATAATCTTTTAAGCGCTGCAAAACTTCATCTTTGTTAGTCGCTTCTCTGATTTTACTAATCTTATCTTTTGACACATTAAGACACTCAATTAAATTGTTCACGTGTATTGTGACATCTGCATGCACGTCTTCATTCGAACCCCGTTCTGACGGAGCACGAGACAACGTATCCGCTAAGTACAAAAGCTTTCCGGGCTTGTAATGAATTTGGAAATCATAGCCGTGAAGTTTCATTAGCATGCGCTGCAGTCTAACCGGGATACTGTTCAGTGGTTTTTTAAATATTGACTCTAGGGGTTTGTGGTCTGTCTCAATACTAACATTATTATGGCCGTAAATGTACTGACGAAAACGTGTGCACCCGAACACAATCGCCAGAAGTTCCTTCTCAATCTGAGCCCAACGCGATTCGGCTGGCGTGAGTGTTCGCGCTGCGTAGGCTACAGGCCGCCCTTGTTGTAATAAAACAGCCCCCAGACCACGCGAACTCGCATCAACTAAGACTGTCACTTCTTCGCCTGGAGAATAAAATCTGAGTACCGGTGCAGAGCAAATTTTATTCTTCAACTCATCGAAAATTCGTTTATGTTCCGAACTCCACTGGAACTCACAATCTTTTTTCAATAAATCACGTAGTGGAGCAGCGACGTTTGAATAATTTGGTACGTACGAGTACGAGATAAGTAATTTGTTACGCCCAAGAATCGTTCTAGCTCTTTTCTGTTTAAAGGTGAAGGCATGTCACTAATTGCTTTAACTCGCTTTAGGTCTGGTCAGGGAGCGTCGCATCGTGTTCATTTTTTGCATCAAGCTTAGAAAAGTATTTGGCACCATCCATTTCACTCGCGACCTCATCCAGTGTTGGCAGTTGAAAGTGGCTTCTGCGTACAGTTTTATTCAAATGCAAAGGATCAAGGCAAATACGTAACTTCTTGTCTGGTTTCTCCACAATAACTATAGGCGATACCCAATCCTCTTCACGTTTTATAATATTCAACTTTACCATTTCGTCCAGTTCTTTTTTCAGACGAGGTTGTAGACACAACTGTATTCTCCTGGAAGCCGAAATGACAGGTGGTACTGTTTCGTCAATAGAAATTTTGACAACGGAAGGCGGGCAGCCTATACCATCATAAATTGAGTCATCTATATGCAATTCTTCAACTCTTTTAATGAGTTGCAGGTCAGTGCATGCCTTCCGCCCCAAAAGATTATTACACTCCATGTCTAGAACATACACCTTATGCACACAGGTATATAGTTTGCATTTCATATCTGCCATAAAATATCCTACAACAGGCAGACGGTTATGACTGATTTCTCTAAGCACTGAATTATTTTTACGCATTATACGTGTGTCAAAGCCCGCCTGTTTAAAACACTTCAATGACATTACAGATGCGTCAGCACCGCAATCTAATTTAAACTTTACTGGCACATTATTAATTAAAATGTTTTCGAACCATGGTAAATCATCACTGTCCATCACGTTAATGTAGTGTAGTTAATGTGTAGTAAAAACTCACCCTCGTTATTTGAATATTCCTCACCGTCTTTTCCATCAATCGCAACCTCTTTTATCAACCTCTCGCGGCAAGTCTTAGCAAAATGTCCAACTCGCTCACACCTGAAACACGTAACATTATATGCTGGACATGTGTCATTAGCGGCGTGCCATCCCCCGCACTTGCCACACAGATTCGCGACGGCCTCGGCCGGCAGACGTAGCGCGCGTGAATCCGCCGTGACCTCCGCGTCCTCTCGTTCCACCACCACGCATTCTCGTCCCGAAGCCGTAGCCTCTACCTCCCGGAGCGCCGCGTCCACGCGCCAGTTCTTCTAATGCAGGGGAGGTTCTGTGTTTGTACTCCGACACGCTGCTGCTTGCATGCTGGCTCGCTCAGCCGCGCGACAATATACTATGGCCTGTTCCAGATTTAATGAAGACTTAGACAGTAATTTTTCACGCATGTGGCTGTCCTTTAGGCCTCTTATTATCTGCGTTAAAATTAGGCTATCTTTGAGAGTACTAAATTCGCAACTTTTACTTTTAATTTTTAAATCGCTCAAGTATTTATCAAAGGAATCGTTTATTTGATAAGTCTCAAAAAACGTGTGCCGTTCAAAGTTAACGTTCTTCTTTGGGTCAAAGCGTTCTATAAAAGCCTTTACTAGCTTGTCATAATCGGACTTGTCATTCGCGCATTTCTCTTTGGAGGAAGCCGCGTCGCGCCCCGATGCGACTAAAAAATAATCGAAGGCCGATTTCCACTCCCTCCAGTTTACCACTGTGTTACCTTCTTCCTGTAACGGTTCTGGTTGCTGAATTGCCGCAAACACACCACTATTATTTTGTGCCATATTAGCATCTATTTGCTAGAAATACAGCATCACTCGCTAAATATTATTATTATTATGGAACAGGTGGTAAATCATCTTCATCACTAAATACATCCACTTTTAACAGTTTTAAAGCAGAAAATTTGACTTTATTCAAGGTCAAATTACTTTATCCACTAGTGGATAAAATACGTTTTTACCCGCTGGCATTAAAGGACAAAACACGTGTTTCCGAGCTAGTGAGGGGAAAAAATATTTGTTGAAACTATAATTATTATAGTTTCAACAAATATTTATGTTAACAAACTATTATAGTTAAAGAAATAAGCTCGCCTTTGTACATAACCATTATTAAAATTATCCGCTATACTTTTTTTTTTGTGCAGTAAAGTGTTTACTACTACTACTACTACTACTAATTCTTAATTAAATAGAGTTCAATATCATATCAGTCATAAATGTCTTAGTATACAGTAAAGGGTTAACAAGTATGACAGCATGTGTCAGATTTCTTGATATCTAATCTGAACATGTAATTTTTTTACTCTCTATTGTATTTTTTTCAGGCTTTAGAGTGACTATTCACTGTGTTTAGATATTTTTCAGCTCTTCAAATTTTTTATCTCTTCCATATTATCTGATATTGGTCATATTTCGTTTTAACCCCCGACGCAAAAACGACGGGTTGTTATAAGTTTAAGTATAAGACGTGTCTGTCTGTCTGCCTGTGTCTGTCTGTGGCATTGTAGCTCCCGAACGGATGAACCGATTTAGATTTTATTTTATTTTGTCTGAAAGCTGAGTTAGTAGGGAGTGTTCTTAGCCATGTTTCATGAAAATCGGTCGGGGGATTTTTCAAAATTTTAATTTTGTGGTTAGGTTATTTGAATTTGATTAAAATGAATGCTTACCTCCATAGGTTTCGCAGCTAAGTTCCAACGTCTCGCCCTCATTGTATGGTTGCAGGAGGCGCGTCTGGTCTTTGGTCTTCGTGTCAACTATCGCTGGTCGGTTTGGGGGCGCTGGTGACAAAAAAAAGATTATTATATTAATAATTCTTTGTTTCACAAGGGGGCAAAGTAGTTGTTTAACCGCACGTGCCAATGTTAATACCTGAGCAAGCGAAAGATTCCAAAAATATACATACATACATACATACAATCACGCCTGTATCCCATAAAGGGGTAGGCAGAACACATGAAACTACTAAAGCTTCAGTGCCACGCTTGGCAAATAAGGGGTTGAAAGAAAACGGAACTGTGACATTGCAGTGACAGGTTGCCAGCCTCTCGCCTGCGCCACAATTTAACCCATATCCCATAGTCGCCTTCT
The DNA here is from genome assembly GCF_023078275.1 of Leguminivora glycinivorella. Lineage (NCBI taxonomy): Eukaryota > Metazoa > Arthropoda > Insecta > Lepidoptera > Tortricidae > Leguminivora > Leguminivora glycinivorella. The sequence continues at coordinate 3,289,474 of NC_062983.1, forward strand.
ACAACACCCACGGGAAGAAAGGGGGTGGTGAAATTCTTAACCCGTCACCACACAGGGTAAAAATATATATTCAAAAAAGTGGAATCTTGAGCGTTGCAAGGGTTTCAAGCCACGAAGGTTAAACAAACTTTGCCACCGAGTGAAACACAAAATTTTTCACCACACAAACACGAACAAAATACTGACTATAAAACATCAAATTAAATCAAACCCATCAATTTATTCAATATTTATGATTAAAAAAATCATCATTTATAGGTAAATTCTACCAGCCAGCTTAAGACATCAAGTTAAAATTTGTATGAAATTACTTTGCACTCTTGTGGGTAAAATGCAATTTTGCTATATGTTTTCGAATTGCAAAATAAGCCTTTAACAGTTGATGTGGTGAAAAATAATATACAGGTTGTTTGGCACATGAATCGACAACATTTTTGGGGAGTTTGTAATGTCATTGACGGTTCTGGAAATATGTACGATTTTTAATTTTTTGCCTTATCCACAGAATATATAATAGTACAAGTACAGAAGGCCCACTGCTTTGATGTTCACGAAATGCCGCCTTTTTAAATACCTACAAAATTCTTACAAAGAAACGAGCTGCACGTGCGCGGCGTCCGGTGATAGGGTTACCAATGGATCCAAACGAATTAATACTCACATAAAATGTTATACTATTATATTCAAGTCTCGGGTACTTCCTAGGTATATATACTGTATTTATATATTTTTGTTCAAGTTCCAACATCACAAGCCTTATTGAACTTTTCCGTGGGACTTAATCAGTAGTAGATCTAAGTAAGAATGTCTTATGGTATTTATTTTATTAAATATGTCTATTTAACTAAGTATTATTAGCCATCCCACACGCGGACATCGCTTAAAAAAACCTCGCGGCGTAAAGTGACAAAAGAAAGTGCGAACGTGCATTCCGTGAGAACGCGCGCCACCCCTGAGTAGGCCGCGAACTCGCGGCCGCCAGGATGTACTTGTAGCGCGGCGATAGAATGGCGGAGTGAGCCGCCCCTGCCTTATCTCTAAATTAAAGTAAGGTTAAATTTCAATTCAGTTTATTTGTAATAAAAAAGACCCATGTGTTTGTTTTATGCTATAATTTATAAGACTATCAAACAAATTGCGGTGCGCATTTAACACACAAAAAAAAAATATGTGGTTAGCTATCACATTTTAAATGATTTAGGAAGAAAAATAAAAAGAATCTTATGTCCAGAACCGTGGCCTCTACGACCAAGGTTCCAAGGACGAAATGGAAGGAAATGACATCACAAACCCCCCATAAAATTGTGTCAATTCATGTACCAAACACCCTGATGCATAAAAATCAATAAAATTTTACATGACAATAAGTCTTTTTTTTTGCTGGCGGTCTCATGAAGTCATGAGCCCTTAAGGACCACGCGAAGGATACGGGCAGGACTTTCTCATGTGCAAAACTTGTTGAACGAACATGAAAACTGGTTGCTTTTTCTCTCAGTGCGGCGAGAGGAAAGGGGTTGATGTAATCATCATTTAGAATTGTCTAAAACCGTCATCACACATTCAATTCCCAAATTCTAATTACCTATAATGAAACTGGACACCTTTCTGCTTGTCTCTGGTTAGATGTTAAGAATATTTCACCGTTTGATCTCAAAGCATTAACTCCCAGGAATAATACGCTAAATTCTACAAAACGCTTTGTTCCGTCGAGGAACAGAGATTTTTAGTTTTAATTTCTTTTCTTGATATAGTTAAATAGTTATTTCATTTTCATACATACAAGGCAACACAATTTTGAAAGAATACTTGTTTCCATGTATATGTAGCACAGTTTTTTGGAGCTGGCAATTACAGAAGTCCCAAAGCGACTTTCCGGTGCCCCACCACGCCACCTGGCGGATATATAAAAAAAACTCTCTCTTCGACCGTGCGAGCGCCATGATCTGCGCTCCCGTTAATACGAATTAAAAAATAGTTATCGGTGCACCGGCGCGACATAAACGTGAAAATTGACATTTTAAGTGATATTCCGACCAGTGACCTAAGCTTCCGTTTATATGTGACAATCGTTTTAGTGTGAGGATTTTCCCAAAGTGTTTCCACGTGGCCCCACAAGCGCCTCTGGACAAATGTAAGTAGCCTCACCAATTAAACGCCGCTACATATAGTTTTTTGATCCGTTCGATCCGGATTTTTCTTTCTCACGTTGTGTTGCCCGTGTATTTTGCGGTATTACGTACCCATCATTCCAATTACATACGTTTGTAGTTCAATTTTTCATTGTAATTTCCGCCATCTTTGCTCACGGCAAAATGGTACCGAATCCTACAGACGGTGTCGAAACCGACACATCGTGTATGACACAAGATTTATTCGAGCGAGATCTAATTCTCGACGAATTAAAACGAACATTACAGTTCGCAGCAACGAATATAGAACAATTTCGTTCAAGAACTTCCGATTTAACAGCGCACCAGCGAAAGTTTACCAAAATTCAAACTAAGATCGAAAAGGCATTAATTAAGTCTAATAGCTTCAACAAAGAAGCCAACATTAAGATTCGAAATGATTTCAACGATTTATATTACGCGATAGTTACGCATTTAAATAACCTAAAGGAGGTAGATGTAGAAAAGCGGCGAGCGAGCCGCATTCCTGTGCCTAGCCAACACGACACGTTTATGAACGACCGTCGAAACTTGCCTAAATTGTCGCTTCCTGAATTTCACGGTGAACCTACGGGCTGGCCCGCCTTTTTCGACTTATTTCAATCGTTGGTCCACAACAACAATGCCTACACTGACGCGGAAAAGTTTAGGTATTTACTACTTTCGGTTAAAAACGAACCATTTAATTTAATTAAATCAATTCCCATAACGGAAAGTAATTATTCAATTGCGATCGATGTTCTAAAATCCCGTTATGACAACAAACGCATTATTGCGTCACAACATCTAGATAAATTATTCGATATCGATTCTTGTTCCGCGCGCTCATCAGTTGTTGCTATGCGAAATTTGCTTAATGTTTACCACGAAAATATTAAAGCACTTGAAGTTTTGGAGTTTCCGGTTAAAGAATGGGACTTCGTTCTGTTAAATTTATTATTACGTAAAATTCCCGTTAATACGCGAAAAGAATATGAACGTTCTTTAACCAACCCAAGTGAAATACCTAAAGTCCAAACCTTAATAACATTCTTAGAGCGCGAACTTACGGCGGAACAGATGATTACAGTTTCCCATATACAGTCCACAAAAAATAATTCCTTAAGTACAACAAATAAAAATAATTTAATTTCAAATCAAATTACACCTAAACGGGTTTTAATTACGAATACGTCAGACCAAACTCGACCGTATGTCGATACGAATAAGGTTCGATCTTGCGTGAAGTGCAAAGGCTCGCATGCCCTTCACAAATGTTTGGAGTTTTTAAATTTGTCTACTAAAGATAGATTCACATTTGTTCAAACAAATAACATTTGTTGTAATTGTTTATGTTCCAGACATGACTTACGTAATTGTAAATCAAGTTTTAAGTGTCGTAAGTGCAATAAGAAGCACCACACCTTAATTCATTTAGATTCGGACCTTACGCGTACGCGACCCTTCCCGGCGAACAATGAAGCCGCGGAACTAGTTGCCGTCTCGCTCGCTCTAACGGAGCAGTCGCAGCCCGGCGCGGGCGCTGTCCCGAGCCCATCAGCTGTTCACGGCGTGAATCAAAATAATCTAGGTTTAGGTATTGAGCCTCATACGGTGTTACTGTCAACTGCGTTGGTTGACCTTTATTACGAAGGTAATAAAATTGCTACAATTCGTTGTATGTTAGACGGGGGCTCACAAGCAGCTCTTATTACTGAATCGTGTATGCAACGATTAAATTTACCGCGACGAAATGTCAGCGAGCCGTTGGTAGGTGTCGGTGATTTACCGCTCAACCCTAGGGGTACCTTCGTGTGCTCAATTTCGCCCAAGGGCAAACAAAGTCCAAGTATTCCTTTGGAGGCTACTATTTTGTCAAAATTAACCCGTCAAATGCCTAGTGTACCACTAGCACCGTACGGGGAATGGCCTCATTTGCAAGGGCTCGCTCTAGCCGACCCTGAATTTCATAAACCTCAGCCGGTTGACATGATACTTGGCGAGGACATTTTCATGGATGTCATTCGCGAGGGTATAGTCAGGGGTAAACCTGGCACACCCACAGCAATCAATAGTGTATTTGGTTATTTACTAGGGGTAAAGTCAACTTTACTTCTAATATTTCGACTCCACGCCATACTTGTTTTACGTCGTTCGACAACGACAATCTCGAGAAGTTTTGGGAGCTGGAGTCAGTTCCAGAGATGCGGAGTTACACTCCCGAAGAAAAGCTATGCGAATCCTTTTTCCAAAAGACGCATACGCGCGATGAGACAGGGCGATACATAGTTGCTCTGCCATTCAAGCCCGATGCACCGCCCCTCGGCGAGTCTCGGCAAATTGCTCTAGCACGTTTCCACAAACTGGAATACCGTCTAGAACGAAACCCCCAGCTGAAGGCGGAGTATCACGCGTGCCTCCAGGAGTATGTGGATCTTAACCACATGGAGCTCGCGGACGATAACCCCCGCTGGCGCGAGTTATTACATCCCGCACCACTCGGTGTCGAAGATTTCCGACACTACCCGAACTCGTGTTGTCTATGATGCTGGTTGTCGCACAACGAGTGGCTACGCGCTCAATGATGCGTTGCTAAAAGGGCCTAAGTTACACTTAGACATAGTAGATGTACTTCTAAAATTTCGAGTACATAAAGTTGCATTTTGTTCTGATATTAAACAAATGTATCGGAATATTCTTGTTCGTGAGAGTGATAGGGACTTTCAGCGCATCCTGTGGCGCAAGTCGCCAGAGGAACCTCTGCGCGATTATAGGCTGCGTACCGTTACTTTTGGTATCAGTAGTTCCCCTTATCTCGCCTTGCGCACAATTAAACAGCTCGCGCATGACGAAGCCGAGCGTTTCCCGCTCGCCTCGCCAGTCCTCCTAAATGACGTGTTCGTCGACGATGTGGTGACCGGCGCAGATACCTTAGCCGAAGCCCTCAATCTGCAGCAGGAGCTGATAGGTATTTGTGCCACGGCCGGGTTCGAATTGCGAAAGTGGCAAAGTAACTCGCCAGCCATTCTCGCTGCCACGCGACCGACAGAGTTTCATGGTGAGCGGCGCGAAAATGTTCATTTTGCCGAAATGGAAAATGACAAAGGGGTCAAGGTCCTTGGACTTCAATGGAATCCAAGATCTGACGCATTTAGTTTCAAGGTTCAAAGTTCTTCGCAGGCCTGTACAAAGCGGGCGATTCTTTCCGAAATTGCAAAAATTTACGACCCCCTCGGGTTATTATCTCCGGTGACATTGTTTGCCAAACATTTAATTCAATTGCTATGGTTAGCCAAAATTTCCTGGGACTCAGAACCCCTATCGATATTATTAACTCATGGACGAGTTTTATTAACGAGCTACCGCTCCTATCGCAAATTTCTTTTCCTCGTCATATTTTCAATACTGACGACTTCGATTCAATCGAAATTCACGGATTTGCCGACGCAAGCAAAATTGCATACGCAGCATGTGTTTATATACGTCTGACGGACAACACCGGGCGAGTTCAAACCTATTTAGTCATGGCTAAAAGTCGCGTTGCACCTCTTCGGGTATGCCTTACTATACCTAGAATGGAATTGATGGGTTGTGTAATCCTATCAAAATTAATTGAAAGAGTTATGCATCTTTACGGTGGTCACATTCACCCCGATCAAGTGTACGCATGGTCTGACAGTTCCGTCGTGCTCGCGTGGCTTCAGTCACCCCCGCACGAATGGAAAACGTTTGTCTCGAACCGCACTAGTGAGATTTTGTCCCGTGTCCCGGCGCGCTGTTGGCGTCACGTCCCGTCAGCTGATAACAGCGCTGACCCGGCGTCTCGCGGTCTGCTCCCCGCCGCGCTCGTACAAAATGACTTGTGGTTCCATGGTCCTACATGGCTCCAACAAAGTCACGACTCCTGGCCTATACCAAAACCGGTGGTAAACACGAACGAGGAAAAACGCAATACACATGACTCGGCAAGTCTTAGTTATGCATGTGTGTCCACATTGCCTCCTTCCCCGGACGACGACACTCTTATAACGCGATTTTCGTCGCTAGGTAAATTAGTTCGCGTCACGGCAGTCATATTTCGTTTCTATAATAAATGCAGGAAACATAAACAAACATTCCCAAAGTACGTCACCGTACCAGAGTACAATTTTGCATTAAATCGACTAATATTGATTACACAACAAAAAGTGTTCGAGGACGACATTAAGAGGATTTCGTCAAATAAACTTCCGTCAATTCGTTTGCGGCGTCTCACGCCCATTATAGATAGGGATGGTTTGTTACGCGTCGGCGGACGTATTCACAAATCACTTTTACCTTTTGAATCAAAACATCAATTGATTTTACCTAAAAGACATCCTCTTACAAATCTTATCATTGACGATGCGCATATAAAGGAACTACATGCCGGTTCGCAGTGCGTGCAAAACTCGCTCTTACAGCGATACTGGATTATCTCTGGTCGTGATATTGTTCGCCTCCGCGTACATCGTTGTATCAAATGCTTCCGCGCTCGACCGACTCGCTGCCAGCCGCGCATAGGAATGTTACCCTCGGTTCGGCTACGCCCCGCACGTGTGTTTAGTAAAACGTCTTGTGACTTTTGTGGGCCATTCTACGTACGCGCTAATAAGGTTCGTAATGCAAAAATAATAAAATGTTACGTTGCAGTTTTCGTATGTATGAGCGTTAAAGCTGTACATCTTGAGTTAGTTTCCGAACTTTCCACGGAAGGTTTTTTAGCTGCGTTGCGACGTTTCACGTCCCGTCGAGGATATTGTACGGATATATATACCGATTGCGGACGTAACTTTGTTGGTTGTAATAATTACCTTCAAGAGTTATATATTTTTTTACGTAATGATTCGGTCATGAGTGCCCTTAATCAACAAACTTTAAAACAAGGATTAACTTGGCATTTTCAACCACCTTATGCTAGTCATTTCGGTGGATTATTTGAAGCAGCTGTTAAGAGTTTCAAAACTCATTTACATCGCGTAATAGGTACACAAACGCAAACATATGATTGTATGCACACTTTGACGTGTCAAATCGAAGCTGTATTAAACAGTCGTCCGCTCTGCGTTCTAAGTTCGGACTCCGCGGATCCTTTACCTCTTACGCCGGCCCATTTCTTAATCGGTGAGCCCTTAACGGCCCTACCGGACGTTTCTCTGATAGACGAGAACCCTAATCGTCTTACACGTTGGCGCTGGATACAGCAAGCTGTCCAGCATTTCTGGCGTCGATGGAGTCGTGAATATCTCCATCAACTGCAACAAAGTACAAAGTGGCTGCAAGACCGCGGTCCCGCCGTTCGTGAAGGTACTGTTGTTGTGGTATGCGACGACCACCTGCCGCCGCTGCAGTGGAAACTCGCGCGCGTTCAGGCTGTCCATCCGGGCAGCGATCAAGTTATTCGCGTCGTAACATTGAAAAGCGGGAACACGTTGTTCAAACGACCTGTTGTGAAGGTCTGTCCCTTACCTTTAGAATAAACTTATACAATCGTTACGACTCTTAATGTTAAGTTAAATATAAGTTTCATAAAATATTTTGGTATACTTTCGTATGGTTTCTTTTTTTTATTTTCTTTTAAAAGTCACTCCGTGTCTTTTAAGGTGAGCGGCATGTTCCGTCGAGGAACAGAGATTTTTAGTTTTAATTTCTTTTCTTGATATAGTTAAATAGTTATTTCATTTTCATACATACAAGGCAACACAATTTTGAAAGAATACTTGTTTCCATGTATATGTAGCACAGTTTTTTGGAGCTGGCAATTACAGAAGTCCCAAAGCGACTTTCCGGTGCCCCACCACGCCACCTGGCGGATATATAAAAAAACTCTCTCTTCGACCGTGCGAGCGCCATGATCTGCGCTCCCGTTAATACGAATTAAAAAATAGTTATCGGTGCACCGGCGCGACATAAACGTGAAAATTGACATTTTAAGTGATATTCCGACCAGTGACCTAAGCTTCCGTTTATATGTGACAATCGTTTTAGTGTGAGGATTTTCCCAAAGTGTTTCCACGTGGCCCCACAAGCGCCTCTGGACAAATGTAAGTAGCCTCACCAATTAAACGCCGCTACACGCTTTGAAAACAATCAATTAGAAATTATGGAACCTGTCAAAATGCTCTAAAATTATTCTCGAATTTTGCTTTGATATTCTTAATTATACGGAAATTATTCAGAATTGCTTGGACTTCGTTGAAATGAATATCTTTGAGCTTTGTTCTGGGTTAACCTCGGAATTCAAAGTGATTTCCGAAAGGGATAATTCTGAGTATATTATCAATAGAAGAGTGGTTGTCGCAACACAAGGATAAGTCTGGGTTATTATTTAATAGATTATGATGATAGGCGACGATACATATAATCAGACACAACCACGCGCGGATCCAGCTGCGTGCCCAGGGAGGAGTGGGGGGGGGGTCACGTGGTAAAGGCCCAGGCAAAGGCATACCTACCTAGGCCCCGTTGGGGGGGGGGGTCATGAACCCCATGATCCCCCCCCCCCCCTGGATCCGCGCATGGAAACAACCATGACTCAGTAACAAATATGATTATACCACAAATTAATTTATATAGTAGATCAGACCCTCTAGCACAACTTGCCTTGTCGCACGCGAGTCCATACTTGAAGTCGCGCTTGATGTATGGACTCGCGTGCGACAAGACAAGCTGTGCTAAAGGGTCAGTTGTTTTTGAAAAAATCGAATCATTGTTATTACTCATTCTCCGTGCACCATTTTTACTTGATTCTGTTTGGCCCGATGATTGACTAGTAGAGAATGACATTAGGCTTTAAGTCCACCATTTGTAAATTTTTGCTTTTTTGTAATAAACTTATATAAATAATTCACTCAAAAAAATTACCTCACCGGGATTGGAACTTAGGACTGTTTAGCAGGGTTCAAGGTCGATACTTTTCTGGGACATCAGTCTTCCGTGACCGACCACGGTCAGTGCATTCTAGCCAAAACATACATATATACATACAATCACGCCTGTTTCCCAGAGGGGTAGGCAGAGATCACGGATTTCCATTTACTACGATCCTGACAAACCACTTTCGCTTCACACACTTTCATAACGTTTCTCATACACGCTCGTCGGTTTCGAGTTCTTCTGACCTGGCCTTTTTGCAATATTTCCCCGATTTGATCAAGAAAAGTTCGCCTAGGTCTTCCACTGATCCTTCCACTCTTTTTTCATATACTTTCTTCGTTAATTTCCTCTCTTCCATCCTCTCTACATGCCCGAACCACCTTAACGTACTCATCTCATCTGGCCAAAACGTCAGAAAAAAAAACAAATAATGTTATTTTATTGCGATCGACCCGAGTGAAACTTTAAGAATATAGGGAAAACCAGTCAATCACTTAATATTTATTTGGTTCTTTAGTACTTCTAAAGAATCTTCCCTTAAAATAAACCAAAATTAATCAAAACACGGTGTATAACGGGGTTTTCCTTGTGATTACGTAAAACTCATCCTACACGTGGCATTATTCATTAACTCCATTAATTAGATCACACACCAAAGACTTATAAACTTAATTATAACCAAATAAACCTTTTCGGGAATTGAATTGCCTTCGTACCATTTTAAATTAAAATTGACACGGAGCGTTTTAATCAAGACGAGGTTTATTCATTTAAATGGGCATGATAGAATTTTTAACCCAAAGATTTGTCTGAAACAAATGAAAAATTATCCATGACCCCTCCCTTGGATCCTGATCCTCCTTGCGTCATCACGGCAATTGCCATAGCTCATGGGGGCCTGGGGTCCGCTTTTGGCAACTAAATCCAAGATTTGGCGTAGACACTAGTTTTATGAAAGCGACTGCCGATGACCTTCCAACCCGAAGGGTAACTAGGCCTTATTGGAATTAGTCCGGTTTCCTCACGATGTTTTCCTTCACCGAAAAGCGACTGGCAAAATCAAATGACATCTCGCACAATAAGCTCCGAAAATCTCATTGGTACGAGCTAGGGTTCGAACCCGCGATTTCCTGATTGAAAGTCGCACGCTCCTACCTCTAGGCCATCAGTGTTTTCATCCGCCTTGGCCCAGGGCGGACGCCCTTTGCCAAATCTCGAATTTCGCAAAAATAAATCTAAAATTTAAAATTTATATTAAGCAAATGCAACATCTTTTTCATTTCCTTCTTTCACAAAATTATCAAGCTCTCCATTCATCTTACTTATCCTCCTTCTCAATTCATTACAGCTTGAAAATTTCTCCCAAAACTGCAAAAGGTAGAAATCAAATTTTCATTAAACGCCCACCCAAAAGGGCATTGTAGCGTGCCGTCCAATCAACTCTCTGTTTTTTGTATTTAAAATCAAATACTCTGCCTTTCTTAATTAACTTTTGATAGGGTTTACAGACAGTATTGCGTAAAGTATAAAAAATATAAAGGTATAAAAATATTTAATACTTAGCAACTTTTTCGGCCCTTCATTGGGATTGAAGACATTGATGTTTTGTATTGTAATTTTTTGTCTTTATTAAAAAATATTTTATTACAGAAGTAATAAATTATTTCAAGGTAAGAGGGAAAGTTTGACGTAGGAATTATTTATTTACTAACTGAGGGTCCGTTTAAAGCGACATTGCCTGAAGAAAATACTGAAAGAAGTATGAAGAAAACTTCGAAAGAAATATGATTTTGAAAATGTTAGTTGTTTTCTTATATTATATCTCAGTCTTACCTGTTACTTCCTCTCCCTCGTGATACATATAGACCTATTTTTGCATGGTTTAATTTTATTTAGAGAATCTCACTTGGTTGCCATGAAAACCAGCGCCATGGACTCACGCCACTTAGTCACTAAGATGTAATAGGTGTTTGAATAAATCAAATAAACGTTTTCTTTCTTTTTATGTCTGGTTGTCCCACGTTGGGCGCCAATTTGTTGATTCACAGAATGCCGGTGATCTTCTGGCGTTTACCCGAAGATATATCGAACCAGCGAACAACAATTTTTAGTCTACGGAACTTTGATATCCACCTGCTTTCTTCAGTTTCATGATGCATGCAACTGCGTCGAAATATCGAGCTTGTTAGTTATAGTAAAAATAATAAGCTATAAGGTATAAAATATTGAAATATGTTAAATGATAAATAAAAATAAAATGATTATTATTGTGGTTTTATTTAAAATAAACATATGGGTATGTTTTTAAATTCGTATAACTGTATTTGTACCACCTTTGTACATAAAAACATTATCACTATTAACAACATGTCAAACATGTATACCTACACCTGGTTCAACACAAATCAAAATAACGTAAACAAAGTAAATATATGAATATTCTTTAAAATAGTCTGATGGAAAGAGGATATAACAAAAACCATGTTTATACACCTTAATTTATAAAATGTCTCAATAAGCAGAATTATATTAATACTAAGCAATATTTGAATATTATTATTTTCTTTACTAAGCAATAAACCAATACATGAATAAATAGCAAATCAATATCTACTATAAAAATAATTTCATTAAATCACAGCAATATAGAAAACAATAAAATGAAGCATGATCGTACCTCTTGTTGTCTTGTCGCTTAACCAGAACAAACTCTGCCCGAGAACCGAGCTACCTGGCCTTTTAAAGCCTTTAGAACAAGGAGCAACCATGCTAGTATGACCAGTTATCACTGTTATCAGTTAACCATCTTTTAAATTGATGGACAATACATTATGATCACAATTATCATCTTTACGAAACTTCAAATCACATAAGATATTTGTTTTCTTAGATTACATTACAGTAAAATACAATTAAATTATAGATAGGAATAATAAACACTAAACTGAAACATCAACGTCCAAGTAACCAAATTGTGATACTAATAATGAGGGTAGTTTACAATTCTGAAATGTTACTATGACACAATCTTTAAACATAATGAGGTTTTATAAATCTGTAAGTATGTGTAGGTGTTTGTATTGTATTGTATTATATTAGATAGAAAGCTATTGCAAATATAATCTATCACGGCCATACTGACAAGTACTTCGTTCTCGAAGTACCCAATAAAATAAAAATCTTCTGATAGTGATTGATTGTATTGAATATATAAGTTTTGACCACTTGCCAAGTATCTAGACATGTTTGTCCCATTCACCCGCTGCTTATGAGAAAGACAAACACCAAACAAATGGCCGACCAGCGGAGTGTTTCATATATACATATACATAAAATTTGACCAATCAGTCACTTCTCAGTAATGTAATTTATAATTTAGGCCGATCAATATAATACAATTCAATACAGGTAAATATACATAGATTAACATACATTGCATCGCAGGTATATTGTGGACAGATCTCTCAATTCCAGAGATCTTTTTCGTAATAAAAAAAAATGAAACTTTCCACAATTCGTTCGGCCAATCTGACAAATTATTTCAAATACTACTGAGCATATCTGTTACTGTGGTGCTCAACATGTAAATCTTTCAAAAATCAAAAATATTTATTCAGCAAGTAGGCCACAGGGGCACATTTACATGTCAACATTACAATAGATAATATGATGGATTCAACTCAGTAAAAAGTTACTATAATTGATAAGAGATGTAGAGTTTCTAAATGTCCAAGTAAATCTAAAAAAATATACGTGATAAAATAAATACAAACTGATACAAATAAAAAACTAACTAAAATAACTGTGTAAAAGACTCTAAATAATAAATTAACTTATTTTTCTTCTTCTTAGAGATTATGGTCTCCATATAACAATTCTTAGTCTTAAAGAACAATCACTATACAAATTATATTTTTATTAATAAATTATTTGCATCTGTATTTAAACAAGCAAGGACTGAACTAAGTTTACACTGAGGCACTTTAAAAAAGGGCTTGAATTTCGCTAGATGTAAAATTTTTGTCGCTTTAACCACGTTAAAGTATTGCCCTTCAGGGCCTCACCGGCTTCTGCAACGGTTGCAAGGCTGCTCCACCAGAACTCCTTGGTAAGCTCGGCGATGTTGTTGTACCACGTCTCTGCACCGTTGTCGCTTGTGGCCGGGTCGAAGACGGGTAGTAGCGCCACGTCGTCGTCTGGGCGGCGTTTGGACACAGCATCCGCGATACTTCTTTTAATTCGGCAGATTCCATCCTGAAACTCGTTTCCAAATGTATTAGCAAATGGGTTCATGTTTCCAGCACTTCTGATGTTAGTTATAGTAAAAATAATAAGCTATAAGGTATAAAATATTGAAATATGTTAAATGATAAATAAAAATAAAATGATTATTATTGTGGTTTTATTGAAAATAAACATATGGGTATGTTTTTAAATTCGTATAACTGTATTTGTACCACCTTTGTACATAAAAACATTATCACTATTAACAACATGTCAAACATGTATACCTACACCTGGTTCAACACAAATCAAAATAACGTAAACAAAGTAAATATATGAATATTCTTTAAAATAGTCTGATGGAAAGAGGATATAACAAAAACCATGTTTATACACCTTAATTTATAAAATGTCTCAATAAGCAGAATTATATTAATACTAAGCAATATTTGAATATTATTATTTTCTTTACTAAGCAATAAACCAATACATGAATAAATAGCAAATCAATATCTACTATAAAAATAATTTCATTAAATCACAGCAATATATCTCTCATCTGTCAAAGCTGACCTTACACCCCTTCAAAGGGAATATCTTCAACATTTGAGAGAAGAGCTTAATAAGCGCATCAGCGAGGGCGAAACAGGCATCACCATAAAATATGTTCGTGGCCACCCAACCATAGTGGAGGCTACACCGACAAAAAACCATTAGATCTAACAAACAACTGCCTTACAAGTGTTCAAGCCGCGGCCCTGAAAAATGACATTGGTGTCGCCGTTGGAAGACCATCTCTGCCAGCAATATTTACAGTCACCATACTTTACACAAACATCCAATCTGTTTCTCCTAAGATAGATCTCCTCACTGCAAAAGTTAATGTCCTCAAACCAACTATAATTGTGATCACAGAAACCTGGCTCAAACCAAACATACCTGATTCCTTGATTAAGATTCCTGGCTACGACCTATATAGAGATGATCGAGTGGAAAAACGAAGTGGTGGAGTGGCTATATATGTTACTAAAACTGAACATGTCACGGCAAAATTAAACAGCAATTATAACACGAAACATACCTCATCTGAATGCCTCTTTTTGGATGTGGAAATTGGCAGTTGCAAATTCATATTATGTGGTGTGTACAGAGGTCACGACTCGTCGCTAGATCAAGACAACATATTGCTCGACAAAATGAGTGAGGCTTCAGAAATGAATTCAGTCATTATTATGGGAGACTTCAACTATGGTGGAGTGAAATGGCCTCTCGAAAACTCTGGTTATGTAACGCCAAAGGAAGATAACTTTATACAGTGGTACAAAAATGGTAACCTCTATCAACTAATAGACAAACCTACTAGATTTCGTCAAGGGAATCAGCCATCATACTTGGATCTTGTTCTGACAAGTGACGAGCTTTTAATAGCTAGCATTGATCATCAGGCACCAATTGGCAAAAGCGATCACGTCTGTTTGGAAGCTACCATTCAACTACAATTTAAAAAGCCTTGCATGAAAAGAGAACTTAGATACAACTATAAGAAAGCCGACTATGACAAAATTAATGAGCATTTAAAATTAACTCTACTTCAAAAGATTACTGGTGTGGTAAGCATCGAAGAACAATATAACATGTTCCTTACCGCGATGAATGAAGCTGTTTCCCAGTTTGTACCTCGAATAAAACCTAAACCAATTACTAATGATAAGCCATGGATTACCAAACAGATAAAGGACTTAATAAAACAAAAAGCAGCGCTTTGGGACAAGTATCAGTTAACTGGGTTGGAAAATTCTTACAAAGAATACCGGAAAATAAATAACAGAATAACAAATTGTATTAGAGCAGCCCGTATGAGTTATGAAACTAATTTACTAGCAACTGGGCCGAAAAAGTTTTATTCTTATATACGTCAGCAATTAAGTTCAAAGGTCAGTATACCCACGGTTCTAAACAATGGACAAGGAAACGCGGTAACCAGCCCGCCTGAAATAGCCGAAGCTTTCGCTGACCAGTTTGCGAGTATCTACCAAGTAGAGCCACAGGGTCAATTGCCATGCCTAGAACAAACCTGTAGAATTAACGACTGTATTTCGGACATAACATTCTCGGCAGATAAAATTCAACGAGCAATCAAAGAAATGAAACACGACTCATCACCAGGCCCAGACGGCGTCCCTGTCATACTTTTGCAGAAATGTGACGCAGTTTCTAGTCCATTATCAATAATGATGCAGCTATCGTATGACACTGGTATCTTGCCGGAGCAATGGAAAACCGCTAACGTGACCCCGATTTTCAAGAAAGGAAGCAAGTTGGAGCCAGCAAATTATCGACCAATAAGCCTAACCAGTGTAGTTTGCAAGGTCATGGAAAAATTAATAGTGAAACACATTAGAGGATTCCTTACCCAGCACACTATTATAGGTGACCAACAACATGGCTTCTGCCCCCACCGCTCGACTGTGTCCAATTTACTATCCTGCCTTTCCTCATGGACAAATAGTTTCAATGTAAGGGAGCCTACCGACGTAATCTACTTAGATTATGAAAAAGCTTTCGATAAAGTCCCCACAACAAGACTTCTTTTTAAGCTGGAGCACCTGGGCATTAGAGGGAAGCTATTAAAGTGGATTGAGGCGTTTCTGCGTCATAGAACACTCAAAGTGAGAGTGGGTGATTCGATGTCATTGCAACGAGATATTCACAGCGGAGTTCCACAAGGTTCAGTGTTGGGCCCTGTTCTGTACATTATATACACTTTTGACTTGCCTCACTGCTTAAACTGCAGCATCAGTACTTTTGCAGATGACACTAAACTATTCGCCAACCCATTGCTTGACTTTGATTTGCTACAAGACGACCTGAACAAAGTATGGAACTGGTCAAAAAGATGGCTCATAAACCTTAACATTTCAAAATGTACTGTTCTGCACATAGGCAAAAATAACCCTCGTTATGTTTATAATTTAGACAATGCTCCCCTAAAAGCTGTCAAGACACAAACCGATCTGGGCGTCAAAATCACAGAGGATCTAAAATGGGAAGAACACATAACATCGATCGTTAAGAGAGCAAAGAGTCTCATCTACCTCATAAGAAAAGCTTTCGGGAATCTGACGCCAGATATGATGCTCAAAATTCACAAAACCTATGTTAGGCCTATATTAGAATACGCGTTTCAAGTGTGGAGCCCTTATTTTATCAAGGACATCGATTTGTTGGAGAAGGTTCAACGCAGCTTCACCAAAATACCGAAGAAACTTAAAAAAATGTCCTATGAGGAAAGATTGGAGTTCCTAAAGCTTACAAGCCTGAAGGAGCGTAGAGAGCGTGGAGACCTGATCGAGACATACAAAATACTAACCCAACATTATGACCTCAAAGATTTTCATAAAATGCTAGAACGTAATAACAACACCCGTCTGAGAGGTCATCAGTATAAACTGGTCTCTCGCAGGTCATACAACAATCCTCATAGACATTTCTTTAGTAATAGAGTGGTAAAAGCTTGGAATCAGCTCCCGGAGGATGTAATATCGGCCCAAAGTGTAAACGAATTCAAGAATAAGTTAGACAAGCACAGTGCTAATTCCACATAACACCTGAAACCTCTACCGACAACTGGATACAGGCTTTATCAGTTACTACAACTGCCTGCCTGCTTTACAAATAATAACAAATAATATAGAAAACAATAAAATGAAGCATGATCGTACCTCTTGTTGTCTTGTCGCTTAACCAGAACAAACTCTGCCCGAGAACCGAGCTACCTGGCCTTTTAAAGCCTTTAGAACAAGGAGCAACCATGCTAGTATGACCAGTTATCACTGTTATCAGTTAACCATCTTTTAAATTGATGGACAATACATTATGATCACAATTATCATCTTTACGAAACTTCAAATCACATAAGATATTTGTTTTCTTAGATTACATTACAGTAAAATACAATTAAATTATAGATAGGAATAATAAACACTAAACTGAAACATCAACGTCCAAGTAACCAAATTGTGATACTAATAATGAGGGTAGTTTACAATTCTGAAATGTTACTATGACACAATCTTTAAACATAATGAGGTTTTATAAATCTGTAAGTATGTGTAGGTGTTTGTATTGTATTGTATTATATTAGATAGAAAGCTATTGCAAATATAATCTATCAAGCTCGACAAAAATTAAAAAGGTAATCATGGTCTATATTAAGAACCGGTAAGTCGTTGAGACTTCTTTTTTAACCCCCGACGCAAAAACGAAGGGGTGTTATAAGTTTGACGTGTCTGTCTGTCTGTCTGCCTGTCTGTCTGTCTGTCTGTCTGTGTGTGTGTCTGTCTGTGGCATCGTAGCTCCCGAACGGATGAACCGATTTTGATTTAGTTTTTTTTTAAGGTGTTATAAGTTTGACGTGTCTGTCTGTCTGTCTATTTGTCTGTCTGTCTGTGTGTGTGTCTGTCTGTGGCATCGTAGCTCCCGAACGGATGAACCGATTTAGATTTAGTTTTTTTTGTCTGAAAGCTGAGTTAGTCGGGAGTGTTCTTAGCCATGTTTCATGAAAATCGGTCTACTATGTCGCGGTCGGGGGTTTTTCAAATTTTTAATTTTGTGGTTAGGTTATTGCCACGCGAAGTACCTACATAATATATTATACTTTTTCCTTCTATCTTGATAGTTTATAATCTGTGGTATCGCGTTATCGCGTCAAAGTTCCCAGCGGACTGTAAGGAGGGTCTCATTTAAAACTAGTTTTGACAAGTTTGGGGACATTTTTTGTTAGTTTGTCGAGTTTGAAGTTTGACCTCTAGTTTCCGTTCAAAGGGCGTATGTCCAACTCTCTAAGGGTTTTATTTAAAAGCGATGCTTTACTGCAGTTTTCCTGTCCTAAGAGCGGTTTCGTACTAGGTACGTCTGATTCGAATCCATGAAAAGAAGAGCCGTAGAAATGTAAATGTGGACAGCTCAAGTCACACGTCTACCCTCAGATGATATTTTTGTATAAATTCTAGGGAGTTCTGTTATTGGCTATACTTATAAGTATATATCTAATTATACTTTTTTTTATTGTAAACGCTGTTGAACTTCTCAATAAAATATATATATATATATATATATATATATATATATATATATATATATTGAACATGGCACTGAACCGTGCTGAGTGGAAAAAAAGGACAGGGAAGGCCGACCCCAAGTAAATGGGATAAGGTCCAGGCAGATAGATAGATAGATATATATATATTTGTATAGTACGTGCGTCACGGGTTCGAACCCCGGCTCGCACCAATAAGATTTTCGGAATTTATGTGCGAAATGTCATTTGATATTTTTTGCCAGCTTTTCGGTGAAGGAAAACATCATGAGGAAACCGGGCTAATTCCAATAAGGTCTAGTTTACCCCTCGGGTTGGAAGATCAGATGGCAGTCGCTTTCAATAAATCTTGGGATTAGTTGTCGAAGCGGATCTCAGACTCCCATGACATAATATAGTAGTTTACGTATTAGATCCGAAGAATGACTGAAAGAAATCGACGAAAGACGGAGATCGGATGTAGTGTGTAAGTACCACTAACCATATAAGCACAAATACTAGGGCCATTTTTTTCAAAGTTGTCCACCCCACTTTTTTTTTGGATTTAGAAAATTTTATGTGGTTTCCACTCAGAATCGCGAGCTCTTTCAATTCTAATAGGAGAAAAAAAGTGTCCCAAGATTTTTTTCCCATTCCGTTACCATTTTTTCATACATTTTGTATGGCGGTAACGGAATGGAAGGTTCGAAAAAATTTATGGAAATCTTGGGACATTTTTTTTCTCCTATCAGGATCGAAAGAGCTCGCGATTTTGAGTATTAATCGCGTAAAAAATACCCATGTTACAAAAAAAGTGGGGTGGACAACTTTGAATAAAATGGCCCACTAAATTTATACTTCTACGGCTATGACGAACGTTGTGCGAAACGGTTCCGACCGTTGTTTATTTTCTCGTTTTCGTAACGAGATTCTATTTAATTTACTTTTTTAAATAAAACGGAGCACGATTGGATTCCGGATATTTGAGAGGCAAGCGCGGATCTAAAGCTTTGTGTAAAAACTACTTGGGCTGATAAAATCTAGTCTAGTAAAATGAATGTTCTATGTTTTTACCAGAACAGCCATTCAATGCTGTCACACAATATGCAAATATACATAAACTCAAGCTTATATTTCCTAAAGGGGTAGGCAGAACATATCAAACTGAGGCAGTTTCATCAGTGGCTCTCAGCAGTTATGAAGTTGAATGTGATATTGCAGGGGCCCTTTTGATTTTTCGAAGTATTGTAAATGCTAATTTAGTATGGTGGGTACTAAGACGTCCATGTACGTTTAAAAATTATACAAATAAGAAATTCAAATAAGCCCTTACACAGCAGTAAAATAGTACATTACGATACAAGTGCGAAAAAAGGAAGTTCGAAACGAGTGGCGATAAATTAAAATTTCCTTTTCGCACGTGTCTCGTACGTCGTTTTTCAGTACATATGGCCATCCGAAGTCTCGACCTGACAAGAAATGAAGGAACCACTTCTCGCACTAGTGCATAAAAAAAGCACCATCTGTACAGCTGAAATGGTACATTACGATACAAGTGCGAAAAAAAGGAAGTTTGAAACGAGTGGCGATAAATTAAAACACGACCGAAGGAAGTGTTTTAAATCGACACGAGTTACAAATTTCCTTTTCGCACGTGTATCGTACGACGTTTTTGAGTACAGATGACCCTCCGAAGTTTCGACCTGGCATATAATGAACCACTTCGTGCTAGTGCACGTGTCTCGTATGTCGTTTTTCAGTACATATGGCCATCCGAAGTCTCGACCTGACAAGAAATGAAGGAACCACTTCTCGCACTAGTGCATAAAAAAAACACCATCTGTACCTACTGAAAAATTAATATGTGATCATCCTAGAAACAAATGGCTTTACCGAGATTCAAAACGAAAAAATGTTAAATGTAACCTAAAAGAATAACGGTCTACCAAAATCATTACTGCCACAGATAAATAATTTGTGGAGTGCAGGACTGCGCTCGTTGACCGGCGTAGAAGCTTGTAGACGCGCTGACAGGAACCTCGTACCAATTACCATGCTACCAATACCAAGGCTACCAGGGTTAGTAAGGTAAAGACATGTTAAGATGTTATGCTCGTGAGCGTAGTGAGCGGAATGAGGGAGCGGAGGCGGCGTGGGTGCTTATGTAACAGCGCGCCCCTCCATGCCGTGTAGCTCCGCCCCTTTCACTTCGCGCGCTACACATCGCGAATGTATTTATTAATCCAAATAACCAATCATGATACAGTGTTAGTTTTTATGATTAACTTATTCTATATTATTAAAATTAGTAGCATGCAAGGGTAGTTTTATTAGTACATGCTAAGACACACAAAAGACAATACAACAGGCACAAAAATACAACACAAAAGCAAATAAAACACGACAAAGAATAAAAATAGAGACATAACTTAACCTATATGCGACATAATTCATTGTTTTCCTTCTACTGGACGTCAAGTAATCTCCGTGCTTCCGGACCGGGACGAGAAAATGGGCGAATAATAAAATATTAGAAATAATAAATACATCGGCATTGCTTTGAGGATAAAATAGTTTATTAGCATTAGTTGGAATTGGAAACGCTCGACATATTTCGGTCCATTTTCTAGGATTGAACGTTTTTGCGAGTAACCCGCAAAGATTTTTAATAAGTTCGAATTCCACTGGAGATTTATAGTTAAAATTGTGTTATCATTTTGTGATAATAGTTCTTAGTAACTTTAAAGTCGGGATTTAATTGACTTAATTGGAAAACATTCGAGGTTTATTCAATAATATAACACGGTCTTGATTTGAAAGGTTATTAACCATAACATGATTGGCTTACACGTAAAGCGATGGTAGCCTAGCGGTAAGTACGTGCGACTTTCATTCCGGAGGTCGCCGGTTCGAACCCCGGCTCGCACCATTGACTTTTCCGGAATTTATGTGCGAAATGTCATTTGATATTTGCCAGGAGTCTAGTTTACCCTTCGGGTTGGAAGGTCAGATGGCGGTCGCTTTCGTAAAAACTAGTGCCTACGCCAAATCTTGGGATTAGTTGTCAAAGCGGACCCCAGGCTCCCATGAGCCGTGGCAAATGCCGGGATAACGCAAGGAGGAGGATGATAAAAGTTTGCTATTTGGCTCCGCTGTCAGAATTAAACAGGATTCAGAGTACGGTAAACCAATAAAAAAATTCCTGCTAACAGGTTGCTCGCATTCCTCATTGGAAATTTTAGCTTTGTGAATCACTATTAGTGTCTTGTAATTTGTAGTACTTAATATTTACGCACTACATCTGTACCAAGTAGTTAGGATTATCATAACAATATAATTTGTTAATTCTAGCACTAGACTAGCAGTGTATCTAATGGAGCGGACTCGTTTGCCACGTCAAATCCTGCTGGGAGAGGTTGCAGATGCAAAGAGACCGGTCGGACAGCCAATGCTGTGCTTTAAAGATTGCGGGAAGCGTGACATGGTCACATTTGATATTCCATGCAACCAATGGCAGCGACTGGCCGAAAACCGACCCACGTGGCGCCGTGTTGTCCATGACGGTCAATTCAAGCACGATAACGCCTGGTTCTCCTGCTTAGATGATAAACGCATGAGGCGTCACGAGCAGGCCTCTAAGCCCCGCCCATTTGGGGGAGCATACACCAGCCGTGTGTGCGGACGAGGGATCCTCTCTCGAATTGGGCTATACCTCTACAGCCACGAACGTAAGTGTCACAAGGATGCTGCTTGAATCATCTGTTATAGATGCAAAGGCCTGTTATATAGACTAGCAGAAATCATAGAATCTACATTGGGTATGTACACCTAACATAATCATTGAGTAAAAACTTGAGATAAACAGGCGTTGATAAGTTCGAAGTTCGAATCTAAGCGGATATCAAGTAAGTTAACATGTAAGTATCCAATTACTCTTCATTAGAACTTCTGTTCAAAACTTTTGACAAAGTTACGAAGGTATTGCGTCAATCGTCGTCAACATACCTTTGTTGAAAAGGGGATTATTAACCTGTGTGATAAAATATTTTGAATTCCTGAGCTGGTTTTCAATATACACCGAGTTTTTTTTTGTTTTCCGTTAAATTCGACACGTTGTTATGTTCATTATCAGGACCCACCCTGTATATCACTTTTAGTTAAATTCGCAAAAAAATTGTTTTCATCGTTTTCATACATAATAAATGAATTAATCAGTGTGTGAGACCCTTAAGAATAACATTCAAGTTAGTGTCAAGTGATTGACGGCACATGTCAAAACAAATAACATTAGGGAGTGATAAAGGCTGTCACACACGTATTCAGTAATTATTTTTATTTTTTTAATAACTCGGTAACCGTAAGAGTTAAGACGATAGTTTTTTAGAAAAATTAATTGTATTTGATCTAAAGAACTTTCCCTTAAAGTTAACGGAATTCAATAAAAACAGGGTGCATGTAACCTTTTTTTTGGAATCAAATGAGCAGACAACTCGCCTTATGGTAAGCGAGCACTACCGAACATGGACACCCGAAACAACAGAAGCGTTGTAGATGCATTGGCAGCCTTTTATGCCTTTGTACGCACGACCTTTCTTGAGGGTTTTGTTAGAGTTTTCGAAGGTACAGTTTATCTGTGCAAAGCAGGATTTTTTTATGGATTAATATTATTTTACTATGGCTTTAAAGCTGGCAGCCGACACGTTAGACACTGAACGATCCTTCCAATGTGTCAGAAGCCGGCATTACTTTGTTTTCATTTTTCTAGTAATTTAATTTTACATCTAATTTAATTTAATTTTAATTTTACATTTCATATTAGTTTAATTTGTGTTATGTGTTGTATTTTAATATGGGCTCAAGGTCTGAAATAAATGATATTTTATTGTTATTATTTTTTTTTTATATCAGGTCGTGATCGCCCACTGCTGAGCATAGACCTCTGTTCTAGTGCGCCACTTCTCTCGGTCTGCTGCTAGTTTCGTCCAGTTGTGACTCGCAATTTGCCGAGCCAACGGATGCCAGGCACTTCAATACATTTGTTAGCGTCACCATCCTTAACATTTTAGTCCACCTGCCATCACTCTGCCTACCAACATGTCCCACCCAACTCTATTTCAGTTTGGTAATAACGCAACTATACGTCTTGCATCTTGGAGCGATGACGAATCTCGGTATGACACCTCTAGTGAAATCATAATTATGGTGTTAGCACTTACTGATGACTGTAAAATTGAGCCTCATGTTTCTTGTGGGCGAGTTCTTGAAGTCCACCCTGCAGCGGTACAGGCCCGCGTCCGAAGCCGCCACGGCCTCGACTAGAAGCACGGCCGTCGAGCCCGCTCGGAAGTACGCTCGAGACCCGAAGCCGGCCGGCGAAGACCAGAGTTTCGGCTGCGAGGCCAGGCGACCGCGCACGTCGTAGCTGCGGACGAAAGAGTTTCATGAACAGATCAATCAATCAATCAAATCAATCAAAATATTCTTTATTCAAATAGGCTTACAATAAGCACTTTTAAATTGTCAACAGTGTACAATATCCATTCATTCTAAATATCAGAGCAATTTATTGGTGCAATAAACAATATTGTTTTAAAACTACATTGATTTAATAAAATGATATCAATCTAGAGTGCATGGGAATACTGAATATGCATGATTTTTTATTTTTTTATACGTTTCTACTAGTTATTACATTAATAAATAACCTAACACAAAATTAAAATTTAAAAAAAAAACGCCCGACCGCGACATAGTAGACCGATTTTCATAAAACATGGCTAAGAACACTCCCGACTAACTCAGCTTTCAGACAAAAAAAAAAACTAAATCTAAATCGGTTTATCCGTTCGGGAGCTACGATGCCAGAGACAGGCAGAAAAACAGACAGACAGACAGACGGACAGACAGACAGACAGATACGTCAAACTTATAACACCCCGTCGTTTTTGCGTCGGGGGTTAAAAAATAAATATAACACATCCAAAATATAAACTAAGATACTAGATTTTTTTATAAACCCACTACAATTTACGGACAATTTAAACGCGGCCATTTTGGCGCGCTCGATCAAGCAGAATCTGACGTCAGCACCGTAGCACCGTAGACACGATTGGGAGCGAGAAAAGAATGACTCTGTCTCGCTCCCACTTACAGACGTCAAGTGTATCATGACGTCACGTTGTGTTTTGAGATTGTTATGAGATATTATGGTATGTTAAGGTTGTCAACGCGCTCGTAACATTTCTCTGGAATTGCAAGCGTTTTTAGAATACAGTGACTATTACAATCCGGGAGTAGCATTCTTGTTTGCATTCAACTTTTCATAAAGAGAAGGCAAATACGAACTAAATGTTAATTAAATGGACTGCCGGCTAATGAAATGACAATATTTGAAATAAAGGAAAAACGAAACGAATTTCCGCCTCGAGCGAATTTCGTGACTCCCGTTACTTCAGTTGAGATTTTCTTTTTAAGAAGTGAAGTTAACACAGACGGCATAATAGTTATGTATGTATAAGCTTCATCCATACTAATATTATAAATGGGAAAGTGTGTGTGTCTGTTTGTCCGTCTTTCACATCAAAACGGAGCGACGAATTGACGAAATTTTTTAAGTGGAGATAGTTGAAGCGATAGAGAGTGACATAGGCTACTTTTTGTCTCTTTCTAACCCCCCACTTCCCTAAAATGGGGGTTGGATGTTTGTATGGAGCATTCCGCAATTTTGGAATTGAACGCGAGCGAAGCTGCGGGCAAAAGCTAGTTGTATTATAAATGGGAAAGTGTGTGTGTCTGTTTGTTTGTCCGTCTTTCACGGCTAAACGGAGCGACGAATTGACGTGATTTTCTATGTATATGTTATGGACCAAGTGATAAATCGGGCACTATACATAATGCCCGGGCATTATGAATAATGCCCATTGTGAGTGGGCAGTTTGATAATAACTATTCAAATAATTAAATTGCCCGGGCATTATATATAATGCCCATCCTCTGTTGGGCAAAGTAATAATAACACATCGAATAGCTGAATTTTTCCCGGGCATTATACATAATGCCCATTCTCTGTTGGGCAAAGCGATAATAACATATCGAATAGTTGAATTTTGCCCGGGAATCATACATAATGCCCGTCCTCTGTTGGGCAAAGTAATAATACCACACCGAATAGCTGAATCTTGCCCGGGCATTATACATAATGCCCATCCTCTGTTGGGCAAAGTGATAATAACATACCGAATAGCTGAATTTTGCCCGGGCATTATACATAGTGCCCATCGTCTGTTGGGCAAAGTAATCATAACACACCAAATAACTGAATTTTGCCCAAGAATAGAGATTTTTTATTTTATTTACACAGTATGAGAATCCATACCTAATACCTATTATAAATGGGAAAGTGTCATAACGTCGGCGGCCTGCTGAATGGATCACCGGAATCTGGCTACCGCAGTCTCACCTCTCGACAACCTTTCAGCCACTCTAAGTGTTGCTCAGTTGTCGCACCGTGTGTGCGGCCGTTTTGCAGGGCCCACTCAATGAGTTGGCAAGTCACCGCCTGTCTTTTACAATTGTGAGACTTATTGTCAGGTGCCCGATAGTTTTCTCCCATAGCCCTCTATCCAGTTCATCCAACTTATAAAACAATAACCCATGACTTTAGCTCCCATCGTAGCACAAAAGTGCTGCACTGCAATAGTCTTTGCACCTGGCGGGGACCTTCTACGGTTGTATTATATCATATTGTGCGCTCGGGGTGGTATCCGCCACGTGTATCCCTTGCCTTTAGATTAAAATGTCTTAAAATGCCTCTGTGCTGTTACCTTTGGCCCCACTCATGCCTCTCAAAGGTCCACGCATGTCCACGATCCAGAGATATGCAAAAGACACACCAAATAGCTGAATTTTGCCCGGGCTTTATACATAATGCCGATCCTCTGTTGGGCAAAGTGATAATAACATATCAAATAGCTCAATTTCGCCCGGGAATTATACATAATGCCCGTCTTCTGTTGGGCAGAGTAATAATAAAACATGTAGCAAAGCTAATAGATGGATTGGCGCAGCTTCAGCAGACTTTCGTGCCGATCTGTTCAAGAGACTGTATGCAGTTTCTCTTCTCGCTTCGCTTCGAGCCTTAGTGCGACATAGATGATGTCGGGGGAGGGCGAGAACCATAAGGCAGAGCTACCGGTAAGCGCTATCATAAAAGTGTACTTTCACGCATGGCAAAGATGGTGAAACGCCTAGTTTGTTTAGTAGGTATGACCAAGTGTCCCTTTCTCGCTAGGAGAGGGATAAAATAGCACTTTAGGTGTCAAAAAGCAATTGTTAATTAACTTAGATGATGAACTACCTCTGCAGAATGCCTACGTAAATGCATGCTGTTCCTTTAAAAACATAAATATCACTATCTGTATGCCTTTCAGATTTGAGGACTTCCCTCGATTTCTCCAGGATCCATCATCAGAACTGGGTTCTGATAAAAATGAGACCAATCTGTATGCACATACATTCAATAAAAAAAAATCTAAATCGGTCCAGTAACGGCGGAGATATCGTGGAACAAACATAAAAAAATACAGACGAATTAAGAACCCCCTTTCTTGAGATTGGGCCTGTTCACACTAGCGATTCTTTTCGGCGATTTTTGGGCGATGCGAGATCGCGGCGAGCACGCAACGAGCTCGCCGCGGGTCGTCGCGGCATCGCAGCAATTTTTTATCGCGATTGTAACGCCGCGTACTCGCGGCAAGCTCGCCGCGATTTCGCTGTTGTTATCTTTACGGGCTTTCATTATTCACAAAATGGACTCTGACGAGGAGATACTTTTAGCTGTGTTGCTCAGAAGGCGATTAAATCGAAAACGAAAATCAAACCGTAAATTTTGGAAGGATCCCGCATGGGACTACCGCCTAGCAGAAAGTGATCATAATATTTTGTGCTCTTTCGCAAGCGTGTTGAATGTAACCCAAAATAGTACATTTCGTTATAAGTGCGAGAAGTATCTCATTACTTCACGAGTCCCGAGACATTTTGCCACGAGCGGCACGCGAGTGGCAAATCTCGGGACGAGTGACTGTGCTGGACGCTTGCGTATTTCTTCTATAAACAATTAATTATCAATTTCTGATGCCATTTTCGCGTAACGGGATGCAAATGCGTCTTTGACTTGAATGGTAGCATAAAGTGGGTAGATTAGATTGTCTACCTCATAAACAATCGCGGCGATATCGCAGCTTGCTCGCCGCGTGCTCGCGGCGATATTATGCGATAAAATAATCGCCGCGATGCCGCGACGACCCGCGGCGAGCTCGCTGCGTGCACGCCGCGATCTCGCATCGCCTAAAAATCGCCGAAAAGAATCGCTAGTGTGAACAGGCTCTTAAGGGCGGCGATTAAAAAGTATGCTTATTCAAGAAAGCGCAATTTACATTTCATTATTTGTTAGGAAACACCCAGTATACTTATTAAACTTATTATCAAATTGCCCAACAATCACGTAGCACTGCAGTATCATAATGCCCGGGCAATATGATAAAAATGGCGTTCATGCAAACTTGTTAAACTTATTATCAAATTGCCCAACAATCACGTAGCAGTATCATAATGACCGGGCAATGTGATAAAAAATGGCATTTAGACAATGATTAATCACTTTGCCCAATACAGCCAGGCATTATTCATAATGCCCGGGCATTATACATAATGCCCTTATTAATCACTTGGTCCATAACATATAGATAGTTCAAGGGATGGAGAGTGACATAGGCTACTTTTTGTCTCTTTTTAACCCTACGTTCTCTAAAATGGGGTGGAAGTATGGAACATTCAGCAATTTTCAAATTTATCGCGATCGAAGGAAACAAAAGAGATACAGTTACAGAGTATTATACTAACGTACCTAATAATATATTCTTAGAAATGTCAAAGAAGTCGTGAAACTCATTATTTCTAAGAGTAGGTAAATTAAGCTTCTGCTTGATCAAGCATTATCCTTTTGTCTATATTTAGGATATCTAATTTCTTATTGTAATTAGTTTACCTTTATGTAGAAGACAAATAAATTAAATGCCTTTAAAAATTTACTAAGATTTATCGATTGTCGCTTTCCAACGTACAGTGTGATAGAAAGGGACACACGATTTTATATAATAATATAGTATTATTTACAAACTTTAATGAGTTCCAAAAATCGTGTATTCGAATATTAAATCATGATTCTTATAATGATATTCATTTATTAAAATTTGACAGCTTTATTGAATACGAAGAAGTAAAGTAAATAACTTATTATTAATACCTGAATCGCATAATTATTTTATTAATATTGACATGAAATAAGAATTTCGTGTGAATTCAACAAAAGTAGGCAATTCATTCCCTAAATGACCTCTAGTAATATATTTGAGGTTTCTCACTGTCTGGGATAAAACGAAGTAATATTGTCTGACAAATCTGCTTCAAAGATCAGATATTTTTGAGTACCTAACGATATTTGTTATGAAAAATAGTATTTTGTTCTTATTTTATTTATACAGGCTGAAATAGAAAGGGCCGTTCAAACTTTGCATAGTGTGTTTTGAGGTCATAATGAACAACTTTTATTATGGGGCCGATGCTGAATTCGCGAAAAAAAAAAATTTTGGTGTTCCATAGAAATGACCGACATCATGACCGTCGAAATGTATGAAACATCCAATTTTTTTGCGATTTCAGCATTGGTCCCATAATGAAACTTGTTCATTCTGATCTCAAAAGTCGCTGCAAAGTTTAAACGGCCCTTTAAATTTCACCGTGTAAACGAAAACCAAGAAAACCAAAAAGAAATAACTTACAAAAAAACTAAAGTTTTGCAGTGATTTAGTGATGAATAATATGTATATTATTATCCCTTTACCTTCCCTAATGACTGTATAATAAAGAAATAGCACTATAGCAGTCGTAGTCACGTTGAATGACAAACGATTCTACGCCAGTACTCCCTGGCAGATGCTTTTCTGACACACGCATCTTTTCTATATTTAATCTATGGCGCGGACGACAACATCAACTACTAAAAGTTACTAGATACTTTAGAGACTATAAAGAATATAAGGTCTCTCCTTCTTCTTCGTCGAAACCTCATGACTGAGGGTCGTGACCACCATAAGTCGCTGTACGTTGCAGTGCTCTCCACGCAGGCCGATCTTTTGCCTTCCTAAAGGACCCCTGGAGCCCAACGCGTGTGACCTTCATTATTGTGCTGAACCAGCGCGTGGGTAATCCGGCTCTTTTACGATGGCCCTTCACTGGTCCGACGATCAACGCCTATAAGGTACGAATATAAGGTACCTGTAAAGTGGTTCCCCGTCGCTCTCTTTAAACCACAGCACCATGGAGACTTGGTCTCCTGCAGCAAGGGGTTGGATGTCACAGGGTAGTGATGCTTTCTTCCCCAGAACTCCTTGGACGTTCGCAGTTGGTACTGTAACAAGAGAAGAGAAGGGTTAAGAGGATACGGTAGCGAAAATGCTAAAATGGAAAGGAGCCCCCCTTTCAACTTCGAAATTTTAGTTACATATACAAGTGTTATTAACTAGATTTATCGAAAAAAAATTGTACATTAAGAACAACTCAGTCAAAAGATATTTCAAAAAAATCTTTAAAATCGAGGTTCCGCTCTCGACTCTTTCCTCCTTCAAAACTTAATCAATCGGAACGAAATTTGAGAATGTAAATAATAATGAAATAATCTATGTCGGACCGTTTAGATTTTTTGGTTAATTGTTATCAATATTGAGTATCACACCTTTTTTTGCGCCACAATGAAAAAGGCCATTTTTGGAAATTTTTGATTGGCTCTAGAATCTTTAAAAAGCAGAATATCAAAAAAATCGAAACGGTCCGACACAGATAAAAATAATAACAATCTGTGTTGAAAAAATCATTGCTCTATCTTCAAAAAC
The DNA here is from genome assembly GCF_023078275.1 of Leguminivora glycinivorella. Taxonomy (NCBI): domain Eukaryota; kingdom Metazoa; phylum Arthropoda; class Insecta; order Lepidoptera; family Tortricidae; genus Leguminivora; species Leguminivora glycinivorella. The sequence continues at coordinate 3,319,764 of NC_062983.1, forward strand.
CAGGGAGGAAATAGTCGAGAGCTTTTGTATGGAGAATTGACCCCTACCGTATCGTCTTAACGGGCTCCACACGATTTTCATCGATTTTTCACACTGAAACTCCTAATTTTGCACTAAAGATACATACATTATATGTCACGCCTGTATCCCATAAAGGTATAGGCAGAGCATATGAACTACTAAGTTTCAGTGCCACTCTGGGCAAATAAGGAGGTGAATGAAAACGAAATTGTGTATTGTAAATCTAAGGTAACCATCTTCCAAGGATCGTAGCGTAATGAAAATTGGCAGCTGTATGTAGTTCCTATGACAATACTTAGTATGGTACTGTCGAGTCGAACTGATCTGAAAATGAGGCCTGAAGACATGAAGTAGAACTTCATGATGGAACATTGTATTGTATCACAGCAAAAGCGTGTTTTTTTTATTATTTTTTTGTCATAGTAACGTAAAGTTCATCTTTAAATTCCAAAAGTCGTCGTTGTTATTAATTTGACATATACATAGAAAAATAAAACCGCCTTAAAAATAAGCGCGTTAGAAAACACGGAAAAACTAAAAATCAAAAAATTATAAACCTTTGAATTCAGATTTCTTGTCGGATTGCAATAATCTAAACATCCAAATTATAAACCAATCAATTATTTTTGGAGTCGGGGCCAGCTTGCGTATGGTTGGGTGGGGCAAACAGGCAATAGCAAGGCGAAGAACGGGGCTGGTACCGACTTCAAAAAATATTTTTTTTTCAAAACGTTTATTTATTTATTGATTTTTAGTGGTTCCTATTGATATTAGAAGTATCAGTCCGAACTCCGAATATGCGTACAGTAGTGAAAGAATTATGCTATAACTACTAACCATTGAGGAGTTGACCTTCCATCATCAGCTCAGCCATATAAAATTATTACCATTAGTCCATCAGGCGTAAATACTAGTGTACCTTTGAAAAATACACTAATAAAAACATTACATGTGCCTATAACATTTGAAGAGTTCCCTCGATTTCTCCAAGATTCCACCATCAGACCCCGACTTGGTGCCAATAGGACCATCTCGGGGTTATACTCGTTCGATTAAAAAAAAATTTTGAAAATCGGTTCCCGATTCTCGGAGATATCGAGTAACATACATACAAAAAAAAACATTCAGTCGAATTGAGAACCTCCTCCTTTTTAACCGACTTCAAAAAAAGGAGGAGGTTCTCATTAACCGACTTCATTTTGAAGTCAGTTAAAAAATAGAACACCCGTCGTAGGTACCTATCAAATAAGTTTCATCAGTCCTTAAGGTACCTAAACCACAAGCGTCGCAGACACTAACTAGCCTAGCCTTTGACAAATCATGTTCGCATTGCGTTGCGATAGCTCGTTTGTGGAGCAAACATCGTTCCTAACGAGCTGACGTGCAGACAAAGCTTTAATAAACGTTCTTACTGAGATACAGATGTGTGATTAGTTACACCGCTCAATGAAGTTTTGTTACAGCATATTATTTTGTTCTAACCCTATTTCCTATTGGCCTGACCATGTGCGTAGCCAAATGCACAAACGCTTCACGAAACGCTCACGATTCCTGAGCGAATCGTGAAGCGTTTGGGTATTTTGGCTACGTACACAGAAATATACCTATGACTACGCGCTATGTTTCGAATTTTTATTCGAACTATCTTTAACCCCCGACGCAAAAACGACGGGGTTTTATAAGTTTGACGTGTCTGCCTGTCTGTCAGTCTGTCTGTCTGTTTGTCTGTCTATCTGTATGTGTGTCTGTCTGTGGCATCGCAGCTCCCGAACGAATGGACCGATTTAGATTTAGTTTTTTTTTTGTTTGAAAGCTGAATTAGTCAGGAGTGTTGATTAGCCATGTTTAATGAACTATGTCGGGGTTTTTTTTTTTCAAAATCTTAATTTTGTGGTTAGATTATCTTCATATTCTTCATACATAATATACAGAACTGCCACCACATCAGAATATATACATACATACTATACATAGTTTGTGGTGTAAAGGTGCGAATTCACTGTAAATATTTTTGTTTCGAAACAACTAGGGTATATAAACATTGTTTTTCAAAAAAAATGGAATTCATTACGAAACATTGTTTAGAAACCGTGTTTCGAAATAAAAATGTTTTTAGTAAATAAGGTGTCTCCCTATACCTATAAATATTTGTTTCACTTTTTGATACCAATTAAAAGCTCAACCACACTAGCGCGTTTTGAGAGCGCAGCGTTAGCGGAGCGCAATGATGACGTTGCGCCGAACGGAGCAGATTGTGAGCGTTTTCAAAGCGCGCGCATTCTGCATGTGGTAACTTGTAAGCCTATATTTTACAACTGTAAACTTCTAATAAGTACCTATTGAATGACACATAACATAAGAAATCAAAACAACATTTTGGAATAAAACAATTAGCTAAATGGTTAACATTTCATCCATGTTCAGACAAGTCCGCTCACAATGCGCGCTGTGTTATGTTTGACCGCGCAAGCGTACTCGAGAGTGCTATTCTAAGTTTTGGCGTAGGCGCCAGTTTTTGCGAAAGCCATCTGACCTTCCAACCCGAAGAGTATAAACAAGGCCTTATTGGGATTAGTCCGGTTTCCTCACAATGCTTTCCTTCACTGAAAAGCGACTGGCAAATATTATTTTTATTTCGCACATAAGTTCCAAAAAACTTATCGGTACGAGCCGGGGTTGGCACCGGCGACCTCCGGATTAAAAATCCGCACACCCTTACTGCTAGACTGCCAGCTCTTCTTATAAAAAAATGTATCTGATAAACATTGAAATAAATCAAAAGCAATATCAAATCTTTCTCATTTTCTCAAACCTTCCTCATTTTCTCAAATATGAAACTTTATATATCTAGTTCGTACTGTCGGCCATTTTTTTTCTATCGTCCGTTGCTCCGCGTCTCGCAACGAGACGCGTCGCCAGTGTGTCAACCGCCTTAGTCCATAACACCGTGTCACTGACAGGTGTTACTGGATCGCGTCACGCTTCACATTCATGACACATGACACTTAATTGTCACGTCAAGCTCCACTGGGTGGGAGTGGGCAGGGTGTCAGTTTCATTCCACTGTTTTTGTTGCTTGCACTGATGAGAATGTGTAACATAACACCAAATCATAAGATAATTAGAACTAGTGGCCCGCCTCGGTTCCGCATGCGGATTAAAATATAAATAAACTAGCGACCCGCCCCGGCTTCGCACGGGTACTATACCTACATGTAAACCTTCTTCTAGAATCACTCTATCTATTAAAAAAACCGCATCAAAATCCATTGGGTAGTTTTAAAGATTTATGCATACATAGGGACATAGGGACAGAGAAAGCGACTTTGTTTTATACTATGTAGTGATATAAATATTATAGGACATTCTTACTCAGATTGACTGAGGCCCACGGTAAGCTCAAGAAAGCTTGTGTTGCAGGTACTCAGACTACGATATATATAATACATAAATACTTATATACATAGAAATCATCCATGACTCAGAAACAAATATCTGTGCTCATCATACAAATAAATACCCTTACCGAGATTCGAACCTCGGTAAGAGCATTTATTTGTGTGATGAACACAGATATTTGTTCCCGAGTCATGGATGTTTTCTATGTATATAAGTATGTATTTATCTATTAAGGTACTTATATCGTCTTTTAGCACCCATAGTGTACAAGCTTAGTTTGGGGCTAAGTTGATCTGTGTAAGGTGTCCCCAATATTTATTATTATTTATTTATTATTGTTTAAACTTGCGAAATGTGAAGGTCAGACACACTTTTCCGTATTAACCTTACCGTACATATTGTAGGAAACTTGTTATATGGATGTGTTTAAAGTTATGTATTTTAAAGCGCTGGTAGCCTAGCGGTAAGTGCGCGCGACTTTCGTTCCGGAGGTCGCGGGTTCGAACTTCGAACCCCGGCTCGCACCAATGAGTTTTTCGGAACTTATGTGCAAAATGTCATTTGATATTTGCCAGTCGCTTTTCGGTGAAGGAAAACATCGTGAGGAAATCGGGCTAATTCCAATAAGGTCTAGTTACCCTTCGGGTTGGAAGGTCAGATGGCAGTCGCTTTCGTAAAACTAGTGCCTTCGCCAAATCTTGCTCCCCAGGCTCCCATGAGCCGTGGCAAATGCCGGGATAACGCAAGGAGGATGATGATGATTTAAAGTTATGTATACAAAGAAGCGACCTACAAGAAGAGCGAGAGACGCGAACTACCTGGAGGCGCACGGTGGAAAAGGAGGCTGGCTCAGTGGGCCTCGGCTGGGCGCGCCTGGAGGAGGCCGCGTTCACAGAGAACCTCCTATAGAGTGCCAATATTGTAAAATTTGTGCGCGCTACAAATCACCAGTGCTTGGGGCGCGAGGAGCGGGAGGGGAATGTGTTTAGCGCGCTGCGATTGGTCGTTTCAAGGACGGCAGGCAGTCGCGCCAGATGAAAAGGGAGTCGCGTAAGTAGCCAGTGTAAGTTGACCTATGCCGGCTCTGAATAAATTATAAATATGACTTATTTGTGGAATGTAATACCGTCTGTTTTTAAATTTGATCGTCTTGTTACCTTTCCACACCATTTCACACTACAGGTGGACATCTTTAAGGCATCAAAATACCCTTTTTCAATTTTTTTATTGCGAAAAACACGAGCTGCTTTCGGGTCGGTTACTTGGTCGTTACTGATCGGGCACGGCGAGCGCCCGCGCTTATATCATGGCAAATACAAGTAAGGCTGGTGACCGCGAGTCCTCTTGTAATGGATGTCCTATAGGGGTTGGTCTGTGGCCGCGTCGGACCGGGAACAGTGGAAATCCTTCCTAAGAGCCATATGCCCCTGATGAGGGACAACAGGATATAATCATCATCATGCAAAGAAGCTGCCGAAGTAAATTTGCAGACGAAGCAGTCTTCGCACATATAGTGTCTTATTTAGGGCTGCCACTTCGAATTTAGCCAAACCCGGACAAAGATACAAAAAACCCGGACATTTGGCGTAAATCGCATTTTTTCCCCGGACGAGTCAGAATTTATTTTTAAAAAACATGATGAGATGAGATTTTTTTAACCATTGAAAGTTTGTACGAATACGGAACCCTCGGTGGGCGAGTCCGAGTCGCACTTGGCCGGTTGTTTATTATGTAAACAGATATTAGTTAATCAGTCAACTCAAATTCGCTCATACTACTTAAATTCAATGTGGTGCTTCCTTTCGTGAAAAGTGTTCGGGTTTTCCCCGGACACTTCTTGACTCCCCGCCCGGACGGCCCCCGGACGACCTCCAAACTAGGACAAATCCGGGGAAACCCGGACGGATGGCAGCCCTAGTCTTATTTAGAATTACACATGTCAAACAATAGATAGTTTATATTAACAGGCATAAGTTTCGAAACTCGGTAGTTACGTAGTTTCGAAACTTCTACCACACGCCTTCCGGTTTGAAACTGCGTTACCTTGTTATTTCTGATCACGTTGTAGTTACTTAACAATTTGTATACTTAGTGAGTTATTAATTAAGACTTTGTGAACAAATCAAATTAATTGTATTTTCCCGACAATCAGTATTACCTAAAATACTTTAGCCTCCGATACGAGTGACATGGGTTATGTATGAATGTATGATGTTTTAGAATATTTTTTCGCTCTATGGCTTAAATGTGCCGGGAAATGTACTTATGTAAATTTTGGTTCAAAGTGCTGCATTTTAAAAAATCCTCGCCGCAAAAACGACTGGGTGTTATGTTTGATGTGTCTGTCTGTCTTTCTGTCTGTCTGTTTGTCTGCTTGTCTGTCTTTCTGTGTGTCTATCTCTCTGTGGCATCGTAGCTCCCGAACGGATGAACCGATTAAGATTTAGTTTTTTTTAATTTGAAAGCAAAGTTAGTCGGGACGGGACTGTCGGGAGTGTTCTTAGCCATGTTTCCGAATTCCGTCCACTACTAAGACCTCATGATTCTGAGGAGAAAAAGTGCAAACATTTCCAGAAAAAAAAATGAAATCTACAACAAAATAAAAATATGCCCATATACATTTTTCCGAAACAGTTCCGTTTTTAGATCTATTTCTCTTATATAGATATCCTAAGTACCCAATTGAGTTTAAATTAAATCATCTTGGCAGCAAGTAACGAAATTTCGCCATAGGCCTCCGTTTTCCTTTAACGTGAGACTAATATGAAATAACTTTGTGCCCAGGGACTAGGGAGGGGGTGCGTATCGATCAGTATAACTTTTTTTGATATATTTTTATTCGTTATAATGATCATTTGATATAATTATTGAATCATATAACAACAAATTATATACTGACAAATTTTATAATTCTTATTTAATATAATGATCATTTTTTCGAATAACATTTATTATAACATACTTTGAATATAATGCTTATTTCCTATAATAAATAAATTGTATAACACATATTTAATTCTTTCTAAAGCCCAGTTAGAATTGCACAATAAATTAGATCCATCATTTACCAGAAAAGTAGATTAGGTTAGAACTGTGACCCTTACACACAACGCGCTGCTACCAGACAACCAGGTTAAGTTAGGTTAGAACTGTGACCCTTAAACATACGTACTGCTATCAGAAAAGTAGGTTAGGTTAGGTTAGAACTGTGATCCCTTCAAAAAAGAATAAAATTAATTCATGAAATGTTTTATACTGTTTGCTAGTTATATTATACCAGTCGTATATCAATAGATTGTTATACCATACCACGGCTATTACAAATAAGTGTTATACGAAATAATGATTATACAAAATAAAATTAAATATTATGTAGTTATACCAATGAGTGATTATACCCTCTAGATATATACCAAATGTTGTTATAACAAATGTTACTATACCAAAAAAAGTTATACCAATCATTACACACCCCTTGGGAGGCTGACTGTACACTTCCCAATCTAATTTAGAACAAACAAGGAAGTTGAATCAACCCTATTATGTGAGATCCAATTCTGCTTTGCCAATTTGAAAATTTTGATACAACGAATCGGGAAAGTGTGTGTGTTTGTTAACCCCCGATGCAAAAACGACGGGGTGTTATAAGTTTGACGTGTCTGTCTGTCTGTCTGTCTGTCTGTATGTGTGTCTGTCTGTGACATCGTAGCTCCCGAACGGATGAACCGATTTAGATTTAGTTTTTTTTTTGTTTGAAAGCTGAGTTAGTCAGGAGTGTTCTTAGCCATGTTTCATGAGAATCGATCCACTATGTCACGGTCGGGGTTTTTTTCTTTTTCAGAATTTTGATTTTGTGGTTAAGTTATCTCTCATGAGTTTTAGAATACGTCACTCGGTAACGTAAACTGACAGAAAATGTCATTTTCAGTACATATGGTGTTTTTTTTACGCACTAGTGCGAGAAGTGGTTCATTATATGCCAGGTCGAAACTTCGGAGAGTCATCTGTACTGAAAAACGTCGTTCGATACACGTGCGAAAAGGAAATTCGTAACTCGTGTCGATTTAAAACACTCCCTTCGGTCGTGTTTTAATTTATCGCCACTCAATTCGAACTTCCTCTTTTTCGCATTTGTATCGAAATGTACTATTTCAGTACAGATGGTGTTTTTTTACGCACTAGTGCGAGAAGTGCTCCATTATATGTCAGGTCGAAACTTCGGAGGGCCATCTGTACTGAAAAACGTCGTACGATACACGTGGGAAAAGGAAATTCGTAACTCGTGTCGATTTAAATCACCACTCGTTTCGAACTTCCTTTTTTACGCACTTGTATCGTCATGTCACGTCTCGGCCACTGGCGATCAAATATATGAAAGAGGCGCGTTCCTAGCACACATTCTAAGCTCGTGTAGGTGAACGCGTACCATGCTTGTATGAGTGAGATATCACTGGTCGACTGTTCGCGTTTTTTGATAGGCGGTAACTGAAAGGTAACCGAGAGGGAGCAGGCGGCACTTTCAGCGGGGAGCGGGAGTGGCCTTACTGTACGATAGTACTCTTTATTATACTGTGGTAATGTACTATTATCGTTCGGAGAAAGTGAACAGCGGCCAGCTTCATGTGGCTCTTACTAGAATTAATAATTAACAGTAGATTACTCAGATCAGATGCAGTCATAATTATGTGTCAACTTAGGCTTATACTTTTTTTAATTTAGCGAAAATAATTCCTTTCTTTCTTTACTTATTCTAAAGGTTGCATCGAAATAACATATAAACCAAGGTATCAATGGAATGCCTTGCTGGCGGCTATATTTCTAAGCTCATATAACTCGGCAAGCTTCAAATCAAGAGTGAACATCAGGCATCTTCTGGGCGAGTTCACTCCAAGCCAAGGGCCAAGAGTAAGGTAATCTCGCCTCATTCGGTTACACGCCTAATTCGGTGAAACAACCAAAAATCGTCTTACGGAATGGTGCTTCAAGGCTTGTATCACCGAATTAGGCGTGTCACCGAATTAGGCGTGTCACCGAATGAGGCGAGTTTATCTTATCTTATCTTAAATCTGCAGGGCCCTTACGGATACACTTCGACCCATCGGGATCTTTTGTGTAATTACCCCCTACGATCCTAAGATCCTTCAGCTATTCAGGAGCTTCTCGACCATCTCCACGTATCGGATGATGAGGCTCATGGGTAGCTCTCTGAAGTCCTTTACTTCATTCTTTGTCTGGCGAGGGCGTGACATTCACACATTACATGTCTGACGGTCTCTTCCTCTCCGCCACACATGCGACAATCAGTGTTGTCAGCGTCCCATCTTGGCCTAAATTCCTTTGACCCCGTAATGAGGCGATTTTACCCTAAGCCCATATATAATTTTCAAAAAATCAAATCGTAAGACGAGAATCGGACACAAGCAGAAGAAACTTTTTCCAACTCTTACCGAAAACGGTTTAAGAAGTGTTTAGAACCAGAAGGTCGTTCTGTTCGCGTTGAACTTTCACCCTTGACGTTGTAGAACCTTTGAAAACATTGTACCTATTAATAAAGCTTAGTTTTTCAATGCGGACACTTTGTAAAAAAAACATCCCCTGGGGCGTGTTTTTTTCTCTCTTGTAGTATTAATAGTAGTTGGTAGTAGTAGTAAAACACTTTATTGTACCAGAAAGTAATACAACACACAAGAAAAAGAGATTATCACTAGTACAGAGGCGAACTTATCCCTTTAAGGGATCTCTTCCAGTTAATCTTTGTGTAATTGAAGGAGAATTGGAGATGATAGGCATACAGTATACAAACAGCGCAGGAAACGGAATCAAGATAATAATAAATTATAACTTACATTTTTTATTTATTTATTTATAGCTTTTACCCGCGGCTTCGCCCGCGTAATAAAAGTATTCTTATTGAAACGTTTACAAAAAATAAGATTTTCATTTGGATCCGTAGGTTTCTTTGTAGGTACATCTGTCCGTGATTACTTCGATTAAGGTAAAGCGGGGCAATTCTCGACTGGGGGGCCATTGTAACTGATCTATTTGCTGTACGGTCAGCCAAGAAAGTGGTTTACCACTTTTCGACTCTATTGATCGAAAAGTGGTAAACCACTTTTTTGGAACGTTTATTGAAACGTTTACAAAAAATAAGATTTTCATTTGGATCCGTAGGTTTCTTTGTAGGTACATCTGTCCGCGATTACTTCGATTAAGGTAAAGCGGGGCAATTCTCGACTGGGGGGCCATTGTAACTGATCTATTTGCTGTACGGTCAGCCAAGAAAGTGGTTTACCACTTTTCGACTCTATTGATCGAAAAGTGGTAAACCACTTTTTTGGAACGTTTATTGAAACGTTTACAAAAAATAAGATTATCCGTAAAGCATTCTAAACTTTAAGGTCGCACTTATGTAAGGCTTATTTAAGGTATCTCGAGTTCAAAAAGATATAACAAGTCTTTGAATTTGTAGGACTTGACCGAGAGCTGTAGATCAGGCAGGCAAGCATGATCGCGCGATAAATGATAAAACATCAGGCGTTATCCCGGCATTAGCATGGGGACCGCTTTGACAACCATAATCCTAAGATTTAGCGTATGCACTAGTGATGACATTTTCTTAATCCTAGAATTAATGCTATCAAAAATTCTTGCCAACTGAACTTGATCTGACATTAAACACGGCGTTTTTGTGTAATTGAATATTTTAAACAAATGAGCTGTGTCGTCATTGGAGCAGAACCGAAGGACGGCGAATGAGCGCGGGTCATTTGATACTTGAAACTTTCGAAGTAGGGAGCGACGTTAGAACTTCACAAATTGATCTCAACTTTGTATCTTTTTGTTATTAATCGGATTTAGCTCTTGCAAAGTAGGTATTGCAATAATATATCGTATAACATTGCAGAGAAACGGGCACAAACTTTAACTAATTTATATTCTTGATAGGTAAAAATACTTATAGTAAAATTCTTTATTTACATTAACATATTTACATAATTATATAAGAAACTAAGACTAAGCTTAAAAGCTAGTTAATGTCTAAAATAGGCCCTTGAGGCATTTTATCAAGGATACTGGCGACAATTCGTCGCTGTATCGCAATGCTGATACGTTGTGCGAGGAAGTCGCCAGCTTTCCGGTCACCAGTTACCTCAGTAAAATTATGTCGTTTTTTTAGAACTACATACTTTCTTATTTACTATAGTATATTTTTTTGTTATGTTCATTTGACAAAATGTGGCTTAGATTTTAAAATTAGTAAGTATTTATTTTATTCCTAAGCGTTTCTCAATTAAAATAAGTATTAGTTTGTAAGTTCATGTTCATATAACAATGCACTGCGCGTAAGACTGCAAGTGATATGAGTAAAGGCACAAAATGTTACATTAGCAATAAGGTTTTTTTCAATAAATTATTCTTATTCTTATATTATGCTAAATAAAATTAATATACACCACAATTTCTGCTCCATGTAAAAAAAATCTGTCAGGAATTTAAAACGGGAGTTTATTTAAATACTTTTAAAGTATTCGCAGTTTTCTATAATAGATAAAGCAGTACTTCAATAATCACAGATCGCTTCAAGCAGGCTGGCATTAATGAACTCGTTTGAATCCTTCGCTACTCTCATTCTGTGTTGACACAGCGGGTCTTTCTCAGTGGTGTTTGCGCTACAGTATACAGAATTGGTGAGTTTTTACTAGTTAGCCTTCAAAGCCTGCGAGAAAAATAGTAATTTGGATGACGCCTGATAAAAAGTTAAAGGCAATAATTCAATTTGAACAAATTGTTCACATCAATTAACAGGCGTTGCTAAATTATCTCAATTTCAAGGCCGAAGTGCTTCTTACCCTCGCAAAGGATGGTATCTGGTGTGTATCCTACCTCAGAACTCAAGTTATCTCTGTACCAAATTTCAATTTAGTTTATTTATTTCATAACGGTAAATTACAGTATAAATTATTCTACGTTAACCTATATGAATTTACATTATGATATCGTCAAATATAATAATTTGGCATGCAAAGATACAATAATATAATGTCAATAATACTCAAATTTCAATTGAATTAGTCAGACACCACGCTTTCGCATTAATAATATAAGTGTAGTTACTTATGAATTTTATTTCAAGTTTTTCGTTACGCGGCGTACGTTTGTATTTGGTGATTTTCGAGACTGGACCTACTTCATTTTGCAGGTAGCTAAGCTATTCTTTATAAAGCGTGACATTCTTAGATTGCCATACGTTTAACATCTAAGGTACCTTCTGTAATTTTTTTGCAATATTTGATATACTGAATCTAGTTTCAAGATTCCACCAATACGGTGTAAAATCCCTTATACATATATATTAAACATAAGTTACAGCGAGGCAAATCCCGACTAAAAGGCAATTGTAACTGATCTATTTTTTATATTGGGGGGCACGGCACTGCCCTCACCAAGTCTAGCGCGAAGCAAACACTGACGTACCATCCTTTACAGTAACCATTTCGCCGCATTTTCAGGCTCCTATTTGAGAACCTCTGGAAGACCAGAACGCAGAAATTTTCATCATTCAATAATCTATAATCATATACTTATGTACTTAAAATCCAAAATTTCAAGTCTGTAGGTCATTTAGTTCCGAAGTTAAGCGAAAGCAAAGTTTCGCATTTATGACACACACACCCATGATCATCAGAATAGAAATAGTACTTCCCATAAACTCACGACCTGAAATTTGGTACAGAGGGTTTAATGGCTACATAAAGTGGAATCTACAAAAACTAGGATAATTGAAGATCTGGAGTACCTACCTGGTGACCCTGAATAGGAAACACAAGAGCACAACCAAACTATTAGAGATGACATACCGCCTTTACAAAAAATATTCAACTTGGTGGGCCGCTTCATTTCATGCCCACGTTTCTACAAAAAGAATAAATCCCACAAAAAACATTATGTTAAAACTAGCCAAGTCTCGATGGAGCTGCTCGTTTATCACTAAAAAGTAATGAAATCTATATAAAGTCGAGTCGTGCCAAGTCTAAGGTTCCTTACTGCGATTTGAAAGGTTTCGGGTTTTCCGTTCTGTATTTTCGCTTCAACAATTTTCCAATAATATTCTGTATACTGCGAGCCGTTGTCTCAAGCACTCGATTTTAAGCGTCTGTTCTGGATGGTCCTCAGTTGCAAGATCCTGCGATTTCCTTCTCAGCGAAAATAAAATCGATTGTTTTCATTCTGTTTGTTCGGTTGGAATAGTTTGTCGAATGCCGTTCGGAATTTTGGCTTTGAAATTGTTTATCGTTACGAGTTTTAAATGATTCACGGTTGACTAGAATTATGTCGACCGAGTAATAGGCTAGTTTCCTATACTTAAAATAAAATATTTTATGCAGTGCACGAAATAAAGCACCACATAGGTAATTAGAAAAAAAATATGGACTGTAGTTATTTTAAACATTATTTCTATTTAAAGAGCCAAAGAGAAAGATATAAAGTAAATGAATTGATCGTGACGCCACTCCTCAGTATTTCATAGTAATTCCATATAAGCAAATCGTTTTGACAGTTCATAAAAAGAAGCTGATTTGACTAGTAGGAAACTAGCCTATTGCAACCGTGTGTGACCGTGTAGTGTAATTTAGCAACGTCTGTTAATTGTTGTGAACAATTTGCTCAATTGAATTATTGCCTTTTACTTTTTCTCAGGCGTCTCCCAAATTACTAAATTCACGCAGGCTTTGAAGGCTGTATAGTATGAATTTTCTGAGATGAACTTTTCGGTTTTGCCCTAATCTGCTAAACGAAGGCCATTGTTTCTATTATTCGCCGCGGTTAGCTCCCGTTTCCACAGCACGTGCTAAAGTCTCAGTGTAGTTAAAAAGCAACTATCATGATAGCAATAAGGTTCAAATTTATTAAACAGTTTGCAGTGTACAGGTAACTTTTTTGGAAGATGACAAAACGTGTTATCTCCGAAAGGCCTTTTTATGGACTTTAGAACGTGCTGTGGAAACGGGAGCTAACCGCGGCGAATAATAGAAACAATGGCCTTTGTAGATTAGGGCAAAACCGAAAAATGCATCTCAGAAAATTCATACTATAATTAGACCGTGATTTATATTCAATACAGTCGCTATAAGAGCAAATATCTGAACGCGGCTCTATGCCTAAGCGTTAGAAATGTGTTCAGATATTTTGACCACCTCGGGCGCTCTTATATATCTGATATAATATGTATATACAAAAAAAAAATTAGGAAGATTTTCTGGTCATCATCATTCTCCCATTATGATGGCATCTGCCACCACGGCTCAAGGGAGCCTAGGGTCCGCTTTGACAAATTAACTAATCCCAAGATTTGGCGTAGGCACTAGTATTTCGAAAGCGCCATCTGACCTTCCAAACCGAAGGGTAAAATTTTCTGGCACTATGGGAGTATTTTATTTTTTGACAAACAATAAGATGTGACCGAAAAATGTACCGTAAGAGTGCATAGTCGACCAACTTTTCAGAATTTCAATCAGTAAGTCATTTTCATCTCAATAGGCCTTTTTGTTTGAAAGCTGAATTAGTCCGGAGTGTTCTTAGCCATGTTTTATGAAAATCTGTGCACTATATCGGGGTTTTTTTCAAAATTTTAATGTTGTAGTCCGTAATCCGATACATCGTATCTAAAATCATAATTAATCGTTAAAGTCTATCAAGCATGTTTTTCTCGACGTTATTTCAACATAACACAATTATCGTTATTTCAGTTAACAAGCTACAAAGAGAGATTCCGCCCTGAACACGTAAACGGAGAAGTCAACAAATACTCGATGTCAGGTGTTTAACTGGCGTTTTCAATTCCTTTTGTATCACGTTCCCTGTTCACTTCACTTGGTATCGAAATCAGAGTTGTTTATTATACGATTGAGTTTACAGACATCGTTAGAAAGTTATGACATGACTGTATTAACAACGTGACTTAGAAACAAATGCGTACGTCTCATGACACGGGCAAGGAAAACATCCGATTAATATTATAAAATGCCTGGTAATTGATTTGAGCAATAACGCATAATGCTCAAATTGAACTATTGCTATTACATTTTATCCAGGCGCTTACTCAAGCAGGTCTTGCTACATTCTATAAAATTCCCTAGAAATTCAATTTACCGTCATTCAGATCGGACTCCTCCGCTGACTTCAGAAATTAAAAAAACACTCCTTAGATAAAACCAACTTGACAAATAAAATAGAGATCTTACAGAACTTAATTAAGATGTTTTAATCAAGTTGCTAGAAATATATTTTCTACGAAATTTAAGCTAGACTAAAGCATTTTATTTTTCTAGTTTTGATTAAAATATAATACTTGTTTGAAATATTCGGCAACTATATTTTGATATTATAAAATTTTTAGAAAGTTGTAAAAATAAATGATGACTAGTTACTATTGGATATTTGTGAGCCAGATGTTTTAATAAAAATTTTACAGGTTCATATAGTTAGCTTTTTTTTTGTTATAAATGGGCTTACTCTTGGCCACAGACTAGCCAAAAGGGAAAGACGTGACGTAACGCCTGCACCCCAATTGTGTAGGTAAAGTTTTTTTAAGACAGGCAAATAGTATATTTGTCTGATATAATACTTTCTAACGATCGCTGAAAGGTTTATTTTTATTTCGCATTATTTATTATCCTTTTTTAAGTGACCGAAATGACGTTTTTGTGAAATATAATGGCGGATGATGTGACAATTACCTTTGCGCGTTCTGAATGTATGAAATTAGAAAAAAAACACCAATGACAGCTAATTGACACTGACAGTTGATATAATTTTTCTGCCATTAAATTTAACAAACGTCAATTCGGTCACTTAAAAAGATAATTAATGAATAATACGAAATAAAAAATAAAAGAATCACCTTTTGAACAAAAATTTTCACACAAAACAAAAGAATATTATTTGCCTATCTTCAAAAAACTTAACGTACCCGATTGGAACCCATACCCCACAGTCGACTTTTACGGCACCCACGGGAGAAAAGAGGGTGCTAAAATTGCATATTAACTCGTCACCACCTGTCACCACACCACCCGCGACGTCCGTGTTTTCATTTGTTAAAGTCTTTGCGCACTAGACCGTACCATACCATGACCGTGCTAGAAGTGTATCCAGCACCACGGTGTTTTCAGTCAAAGGAAATAGTAAATCCGACGTATTAGGATATGTGTAGGAAACTCAACGATAGAGGGCGTGAAAAACAATTATATGCCGTAGTGCAAGTTGTTCGCTAGATGTCACTGTTACCCCCGCAAACTGGCTAATGACTTGCTGTCGTAAAATATATTAGTATTTTTTGATGACCAAATTTTTCGCTAGATGTCGCTGCACCACGTACGGTCTAGTGGGCAATTTTAACCCGCATCCCGCTCCAAGCAGCATTGCGCGGACGCCCTAAGATAAGAATACATCAGTCCCAGGAATCAATTGTTATAAACACAAGCCATATGTGAACACATGGAGAATTCATCAATAGGGTAATTTTACTTTAAAATTGAACTCTGAAGCTATTTGAATACAGTAGTTTTTGAAATGAAGACGTGAGTGTGAGTGTTGATTTTCGTCATTGTGATATTACGCGGGCTGCTACTTAAGAATCCGGAATACAAAAAACTAAGAAATATCTATTGAGACGTCAAATATCTGGGTAAAGGGACCTTATTGTCCAAGGTGCGTACATCCCGTGGTGGTGTCGTATTTGTATACAAACATCACTCATAACGCCCTAATCGCCATCGAAGGTCCCTTTAACCATATAACGTCACATTTTAATCCATTGTCTAGATTCTAGGTAGTTGGCAAGTTGGCATTCTTCAACACCAATATTCTCATTTCGTCACTACTTTTAAAAAAAACTTGTATCTTCGTCTGTCAAGGAAAAGACAATTGTAGTAAGTATGTATGGAATGCATATAGACTTACTTCATTTTAACTTTGAGGAGCAGCGTGAGATGCGAGATTTTTTAAAAGTAGTGACGATTTGTCTCCCTGCCTGCTAAGCCGCGGTCCCGGGTTCGAATCCCGGCAAGGGCATTTATTTGTGTGTTGAGCACAGATATTTGTTCCTGTCATAGATGTTTTCTATGTATATAAGTATGTATTTATCTATATAAGTATGTATATCGTCGTCTAGCACCCATATACAAGCTATGCTTAGTTTGGGGCTAGATTAATCTGTGTATTTATTTGTTTTATGTTCTCTACCTATCCCTTTTGGGAATACAGACGTGAGTTTATGTATGTATGTAAGTATCATTATCCACTGTGCAAATGAGGGTTCATTTTTTTTTTTTTAATTTTAAGTATGTTAATAGAACATCGTTAGTATTCACATTTCCATAATGTTGATACAAGCCGCGTATAAGCCAATGAGGGTCGCAGCTTTATCCTTATCCCCGGTTTTCTTTTTACCCTGTATAATACCGTGTATTACCCGGCTGAATAAGAGAGATAAACAAACTTACTGCAAACATTTATATAATTATCCTCCCTTAAATCCTGAAAGTAAACTTGCGACCCTCACATAATAAAACTGAACAGAGCGTTATTCCTAACGTACTAGAGACTGGCCGAATATTCGGTAAATATTTGGTATTCGGCTCATTCGGCAAGTTTTTCAATGTTCGTATTCGGCCGAATAGTTCGGTTACATTGCCGAATATTTACCGAATAAGTAAATAAATAGCGTAAGTTGTTTCGTAATTCATCGGATAATGACGTCCGATTTCAGCAATCTAAGGAACTAAGCAAAGGGAGTTAAAAATGCGTTAAAATATAAAATACAATCATTTTGTAGAAAAGGCAAAATAGCGTTTTTTTAATAAACAAAAACGAAAATTTTATTATTCACTAAATTATAAGAACAAATAAAATAAATATGTACATTGTACCCATTACCAATCAATGAAACTCTACGGATTTAAAATAGGGCTCAATGAATATTCGGCCGAATGTTCGGTTCCGTAACAGCTGAACCGAATGTTCGGCCGAATATTCTTATTCGGCAAAGTCCGTATTCGGCCCATCTCTACTAGGTACCTACTTATTGAAATCTGGCGAAAGACCTAGAGTTTTCAACAAACCCAACAGAAATCCCAAAAAAATGCAAGTACATAGTACAGTCACTGGCATAAATAAGTGATGATTTCTGTACCCTGTCGCTTTTAATCGTTTGACAATTTCGTGTGACATTTCAAACAAGACGTTAATGCACTTAATGTGACAAGGTATAGAAATCATCACATATTTATGCCGGTAACTGTACCCACCAATCAAATGGGCTACTAACGGCCTAGCCACGACAATGGTCTATAGACTCATATCAAAATTGGCTCAATATATTATTGTTTTCTACTGTACAGCGTGTAAACGTAATACGGGCGATAAATGAAACCAGGCATATAATTCATTACTGTTATAATTAATTAAGAGAGCATTTATTAATTTTTTTCGCCACTTTTATGAAATGTGATATTTAAAAAAAATATGCTAATTCTACTCAGAATCACTAGCTTTTTCAATCCTAGTAGTTAAAAAAAATGTCCCATACGATTTATTCTTATTTTGTTAATTTTTTTTTCCGTACATGTTGTGTGGGGTAGCAAAAGAGGAAAGTAACAAAAATGTATGGAAATTCTGGAACACTTTTTGTCTCCCAGTGAGATTGAAAGTACTCGTGATTCTGAGTACAGTTGACCTAAAATTCCCTAAAAAATCTAAATTAAAAGAATGGCAAAAAGAAATGCTCAAGAGGTGTTTTTGAGTTACCGGTAAAGACAAAGTCATGTAAAATTGGGTCCAATAATTGACCCTATTTTGATTGCTATAGGTACCAAAATGCTTACGCCCAATAATATGCACGTATTGCACGTTATCTTGCAGGATAATACTTAATTTAACAGATCGACAGTTACGAATGTATTTACCGCCATAATTACCCGTGTGGCGTCGAAATAGGGTTCATTATTGGGAACAGATGTACTGTCTGTAGGTAGGTAGTGTATCTAGTGGGTAGATTGTTATTTTTAGATAAGATGGAGCCCATCGTCAACAAACTGTTTTACTTTACAGTTTGGCTAAACTTTATTAATTTGCTTGTGTACATTGTCTTTTGTGTAAAAAAAAAAGTTACTCTTAATTTTCACCCCGTAATGAATTTTTGAAAATTTACCAGCAGCAATGTACTGCGTAATGAGCAATGTACGTGGTTGCGATGACAGCCAATGAGAACTATCAACGAGATTTAACGCGAGTGTGTTTGTCACATTGCGGGCCAAATTATTTTGTATGGATAAAAATATATTTTAATTTTAAGTAAAAGTTTTTTTTTTTTGCTTTGGCTTTTACTCCCTGCCAATTGCACAGGGTGAATTTGCCAATGTAAGTGTTGGCTTGCTGTTACCGTAGTGTTGACTTTCACACGTGAGTAAAAGTTATCTAATTATATTTCTCATGTCAAATATGACATGAGAAATAGAATTACACGATTAATTAACGAAGCCACATACAGACACACACACACACACACACACACACACAGACAAACAGACAGACACGTCACGTCAAACGATGGGGCGTTTTTGCGTTAAAAGTGTTAAAACATAGGCTCTTGAATATACACGTTCAAAATATCTCTGTGCTGGAACAGTTTTCTTAAGCGGCGGGAATAACTTCCTTAAACTGCAAGCTAAACCTTACCAAGATTACCGACCCTTCAAACTCGGTTTAGTTGGCTCTTTACTAAACCGGAATAAAGATTAAATAGATGGATCAGCGGTAATGCGGGGCAGGCTAACTAGGGGGACTTCGAGCAGGCTGAGCGGGGCGATGTTCATTCTATTACAATACGTTTTTCAAGCACAAAGAGAGAGGGGCAGAATTGTTGGCAAATCTCTGAAAATAAATACTAAAGTTTTGTATGCTTATAAATAAAACATGGCCTTATAACAGTGGGGACCGGTACTTATAATAGGTGCCAAACGAACTCAGTCAAAGCGACTGGGTAGGCCGTCTTTATTATTTTTTTTTTGTTAGCCTATTTGAGTGTCCCACTGCTGGGCAAAGGCCTCTCCCCTGGCTCTCCATGACTCCCTGTTCTCTGTTTCCTCCGGCCAGTTCTTCAAAAAGGCGTCAAGATCGTTTCGCCATCTTTGCCTGGGCCTGCCCGGCCCTCGCTTCTTCGTCGGCATCCACTTGGTGGCTATGTTAGCCCACCTATCCGGATGCATGCGATAGACGTGGCCGGCCCAGTCCCATTATAATATGTATTTATAATACTTACACACATTTTACAGCTTTCGCTCGACAATTTTTGTAGGTTGAAGCACACGAGCGTTGAAGTTAAGGAAAACATTAAAAATGCCTCAATTCGTGTTTATTTTCAACAATACAAAATTTATTTATTTATTACTAAAACATGTTACCTACAGTATAACCAATGCGTCACGAAACTTAGATAAAAACAAAAGACAAAAAAGAGAGAACAATAAAAAAAAATTATTTTATTTGGGCGATGACGTCACAGCGTGGCTCCGTTGCGTCGTTTGCCCCGGTAAGCGATTTGGAAGGTTGCCCCGGGACAGCTGAAAAACCACACCTTTCGGCCAGAAGTCTGCGCTCGCGATGGTGTCCTGCAGCGGCCGCGGCACGCACACCACAAACGAGCTGAAGTGCACGTAGTGACGCGACTGCAGCTGTTGCACCCTCAGTGTGCAGTCAGTCCTCCGACGAACGTAGTCCACCACCTCGTTGGCCACGGCACACGAACACTTACGCCGTGGCTTGCGTGGGCGACGGTAGCGCGATGATCGCGCGACGGCGATGCGACGCATACAAAATCAAACCTTATCGATATGGAAGTATGAGACCCGACGGCGACGGTCGCGCGACGGTCGTGCGACCGTCGCCCACGCAAGACACGGCGTTAGGCCCACTTGCACCAACCACTTAACTCAGGGTTAGTGGACTGTCATCTGTCAAATTCCATATAAAATGGTGGGTTGCCCGTGTGGTGACGGGTTAAGAATTTCACTACCCCCTTTCTTCCCGTGGGTGTCGTAGAAGTTGACTGTGGGATATGGGTTAAATTGTGGCGTAGGCGAGAGGCTGGCAACCCTGTCACTGCAATGTCACAATTTCGTTTTATTTCAACCTTTTTGCCAAGAGTGGCACTGAAACTTGAGTAGTTCGTGTGCTCTGCCTAGCCCTTTATGGGATACAGGCGTGATTGTATGTATGTATGGTAGGTTAACCCTAGCCGAAATGACAATCGTTGACGCTCGACGCCGATCGAAATGCAGTCTGGCTCTGTCGCGCCAATAGGAAGAGCGATAGAGATAGCTAGCTACGATAACGATCTCGATAATATCAGCGTTTGTGCTCTTCAATCTATCTTTAAACAATACTAAAGACTTCGAAACGGCTTTGTTCCATCTGGCGGTTAGTATAAACAAAGCCAATGACTAATATACTGGGAAAGGTCTTGTTTGGGATCAATAAAGTAAAGTAAACGGTGTTAAAGCGACTGATAAGCTAAACGACATTGAACACACTTCTTAACATTAAGATGGTTTTCATACTCACGGGATATTTTGTTATTCAAACAAATTGGTACTTATATCACTGTTATTTCATGCTACCCTCTCTTACCTAGATTTAGGTATATAAAAACATTGTTTTCTCTGTAAGTGATTTGTTGTAAATCTTAAGAGAAATAAATATCTAAAATCATAAACCATAGCGAAACGTCGCAATTGGTTGCAAGCTCCCCTTGTCAGCTATGTGGCAAAATATGTCGCTCTCGCATAGGTCTCTTTAGTCATCAAAAGCGTCTCTCGGACATTGCACCATAAATCGTCTGAAATAGACGCTAAGTGCGTTTTCACATTATCCGATCCAATATCGGATGTCCGACCGATATCCCATACAACGATATCGGATCGGATAATGTGAAAACGGCCTAAGGCAAAACATAATTTGACACAATTTAGAGGCAAATAATCTCGCCCACCCATGCTCTCTATAGAATACTGTAAATTAGTCAATGCCCCGGCTTTGTTTACGTTATAATTACGTACAGACTGACGGACGCAGAGATAACATTAGGGAGGCCAAGGATAACACTCGGTTAGGTAAATAAATCGTTACCCGGGGGAGCTGTTTGTACGGAGATCCGGAATGTCTGGTCGGAAACAAAACAAGTACAGATGTAGTGCAAAAAGGGTTTCCTTCGTGTTTTTCCGGAAACGTTCGTATTTGTGCTAGTTCTGCTAGTTCAATCAATGTCAGTACATCTTGTAATGAGACTGACTGAGATATAGGTCCATCTGAAATAGGTAAATCCGTTAAAATGAGAAGGCAAATATTTTCGCAGTACATCTCTCTATATCGGTATCCTCGTCAATTACTCATAAGTCTAAGAAAAAAAAATACCGGGTGTGGCCTGTAATAAAAGCAAAAAACCGGGCAAGAGCGTGTCGGGCCACGCTCAGTGTTGGGTTCCGTAGTTTTCCGTACCTATCCAACAATATATCACACGTTGGGGTTGGAATGGAAAAAAATATCAGCACCCCTTTTACATGTAGGGGGCCGGGGGGGGGGGGGGTACCCTAATATTCTTTCTTGGCGTGATTGATATACATATTGGTACTAAATTTCAGCTTTCTAGTGCTAACGGTTACTGAGATTATCCGCGGACGGACGGACGGACGGACGGACGGACGGACGGACGGACGGACAGACAGACATGGCGAAACTATAAGGGTTCCTAGTTGACTACGGAACCCTAAAAAAACAGTACCTGGGAGAATATTTTTGAATCTCGCATACGGGATTTTGTCACTAAAACTACTGTGACTTGATTATTATTTTCAGTGACCATTTTCTGAATTCGAACGCGTGAGTTTCAAAAATCGGCCCCCTGGAGTCCCTCCGCGCGGAAAAAAGAAGTGAAACTTCCTAACATAAACTCAAAAACATGTTGTCAAGTGACCATCACGTTTTTGCGTTTAGTTACGTACCTACATCTTTTTTACAGTTTCAAATATTTTTCATTGCTAAATATTTGCTCAAATTATTGAAAAAATAAACATAATAATATACTCATTTTGCACTTGATCTAAATATAAAACACACACATTCCACCAATCAAAACCATTCACGACATTCTGTTCTGTCACTGACTGAGTGAATAAGTGAATGAATGGAATGAGTGAGTCTCGTTGAGACAGAATGTTACGCGCTGAGTGAGCGGCATTCCACGCAAAGTAACAATGACTGAGTGTTACGCGCTGTATTAAGTATATACATTTTTTTTTTCTTTAATTGAGACATCTTAGAGTCTTTTACAACTCTAAAGTTATTTTAGTTAGCTTTTATTTGTATCAGTTCGTTTTTTTTTCTAGTAGCTTTGTACTTTATATAATTTCTTGAAATTAATTTCCATAGAGTGTAATTTTTTTTTTAATGAATATTTTTGCTTATTAAATTGTATCTTGTTTTTAATGCATGTTAATTATAAGATGTAATGTTTTGAAAAGAAGTGGCCCGCCGAGCCGGTCCCATAGTGGATACCCCCCTCCAACTGAGGGGGGACTGAAATCTTCTCGAGGCTGAGGCGTAGGGTTAGAGCCGGCGTAGTTTTATTTGACGTTCATAAGCGCATTGTAATATGCCTACTTGGAAAATAAATATTTCATTTCATTTCATTTCATTTCATTTCTGTCAGTTGGAAGTCGCATTAGAAGTTTCACTTCAATAACTGTCGGCTGCGTGAAGTGAGGCAGAATAGGGCAGTGGCGCTCTCTTGTGTCGGAGGCCAAGATCTTTTTTGGGTCGCTGAGCCAGTGAAATAAGTAAGTAAGTATATTGTATACTATGTAGATCCGATTGATACACGTGCAAAAGGATAATTCGTAACTCGTGTCGATTTCCCATCGCTAGGAATAAACCTTATTTGGGTTGCTACATTTATTTAAATATTCAATAAACATAATAAAGACTCGTCTATTACTTTTATATCCAAACTAATCTTATAAATGGCAAAGTATGTGTGTATGTTTGTTTGTCCATCTTTCTCGGCAAAACGGAGCGACGAATTAACATGATTTTTTAAGTGGAGACAGTTGAAGAGATGGAGAGTGACATAGGCAACTTTTTGTCTCTTTCGGACCCCCACTTCCCTAATGTAAGGGGTGGAAGTTTGTATGGAACATACTATAATTTTTGAATTCCGAAGCCGCGAGCAAATGCTAGTATTCGATAGAGGAAAACTTTCTAAGTAAACATTTACACAGGATATTTTCATCAAAAAGCGTTTGGTAAATATAAATTGGTATTTCCTACTTGAGTGAAACGAGGTAGTTATTTAGAATAAATCATGCAAAGTACTTGGTACTTGTCTGAAGAGATACTTGAGACAATAATATTACAGGAAGACTAGTTATTTGCACTGCATTAGTACATTACATCAGAGGCCGGGAAAATGAGGATTTCCGGCCAAGTGGGTATATACGGATAGGGATACGAGGCCGGGAATCCGTTTTCACGCCGAGGCATGTATAGTGCTTTTCTCAAATATACAATGAAATAAAAAAAAATGCTCTAAAGGACAATATTTTATAAAAAAAAGTTACTTTGCAGGCCAAAAAAATAATATGAAATCC
The DNA here is from genome assembly GCF_023078275.1 of Leguminivora glycinivorella. Lineage (NCBI taxonomy): Eukaryota > Metazoa > Arthropoda > Insecta > Lepidoptera > Tortricidae > Leguminivora > Leguminivora glycinivorella. The sequence goes on from NC_062983.1 coordinate 3,343,886, forward strand.
CTTTACAGTCCTCTCGAGTTGTTGCGCCCAAAAAGCGATACTTCCCAGCCCATTTTAAGGAACGTAAAGACAATATTTCATTGCATGTTTGAGAAAAGTAACTTTTTAAGTCATAATGAACAACTTTTATTATGGGACCAATGCTGAAATCGCGAAAAAAATTTTGGCTGTTCCATAGAAATAAACGTCATCACGTCAGTCGAATGTATGAAAAAGCCAAATTGATTTTTATTCGCTGTTTGCCCAAACGTTGACTTGTAGAGAATGTCATGCTGCAATAAGTCTTCCTTTTGTAGTTGTATACAGTGAAATAATATAAGTTTATTAAAGTAACAAGTGCAAAATGTAATGAAATTGCAACGAGTGGTGATAAATTAAAACACAACAGGCGAGAAACGTTGAAATGAATACGAGTCGTGAATAAAATGCTCGCACATGTTATGAAAGTATAACATTATGCATTAAAAAAAGATTCTCGTGGAAAAACTGTTTGTTTTTTCATAACGGTGACAAACAGGCTACGATCCGCCTGACGGAAAGCGGTCACCGTAAGGCCCCCCCCACATCTAGCATCTCGCTCGCATAGTTGGCCCGACGCTACGCTCGCGAGACGCTAAGATGTGGGGAGGGCCTAACCTATAGACGCCTGCAACTCAGGGGGTGTCACATGCGCGTTGCCGACCCATTAGAAACTTGTACACTCCATTTTTGAAGAGCTCCATATCTACCTACTGTAGTTCATCGGAAATACTTCAGCATCTCTTTCCACAACCGGAGCGTCCGCGGGAGGATTTTTTTAAATCATATAAGTAGGAGGCAAACTAGCAAACAGGTCGTTTGATGTCAAGCGATCATCGCCAACCATGGACACTCGAAACAGCTCAAAGTATATTCAGAAAATGAATAACTGAAAGATACACTCAGATCAAAATGCACAATTTAACGTCACGCTTACTCAAAGAACAAAGAGAAAACTGGACGAAATCTTTTGAGAACAGAACAGTGCCAAAATTTATTATATTTTATGACTTTCTCTGCAGCATTCAAAGTGAAAATGTAAAGGATGCGCGTTCACAATCTCAGTCAAACTTTAAGAAATAAAAGGTGCATAAAGATTTTTCATGGGCCAGAGTGTTTTATGAAACTAGGAGTTTAGGAGAGGAATTTGCTGTGTACAATTTAGTTTTTTTTGTTTTATCTGTAAACACAAATGTAATGTTAAAACTAGAAAATTTATTAGGTACCTTGGGTAAAACTTTAACTCACGGTAACTGACTCGATACTCCAGCTTTTTACCAACGGAACGACCCTCACCCCCCCACGGAGACCTCATTGCGGCCTAGCATAGTATAATAAAATAAAAAGTACTAGCCTACAGTATGGCCACTCACGCTCCCCGCTAAAAGTGCCGCCCACCCGCTCTCGTTTACCTCACAGTTACCGTCTGTCAAAAACGCGACCGGTCGACCTGTCATATCTCACTCATACAAGCATGGTACGCGTTCACCTACACGAGCTCAGACTGTGTGCGTAGGAATGGGCCTCTTTCATATATTTGACCGCCATTGTCCGAGGTGTATCCCTAGCCTAACTACGGGAAAGGGGATATAATTGCCACTGCACATTTTTGCAAAATGAAAACACGCTGTCATTCGCAGCTGCGCCCCAGAATACCATACCATAGCACATCACTGAATGGATATTACCTACTATACTAATTTTATAACAAAGTTTTCTCTTAGAAATACTACGTATTACATCACCTTAAAATAGTTACTGGCTAATTCTTATTAAATAAATATTGGGGGCACCTTACACAGATCAACCTAGCCCCAAACTATGCATAGCTTGTACTATGGGTGCTAGGCAACGATATACATACTTATATAGATAAATACATCCTACTTATATACATAGAAAATAGTTTCAAGTTTCAAGTTTCTTTATTTGGCCAAGTAACAAAACACGTTACATCTAGCAAGTCAATTACAGGTCATTGCTAAAACTAATCATGCAATGTCTTAAAATAGCTTATATAAAACAAAGATATAATTCATATAAGATGTACATTATTTTTCATTTTCTCAGTAAATTCATTGATTGAATAGAACGGATTACATTGAAAGAAACGTTTCAGTTTATTTTTAAATTCCGTACATGTTAAATTTATTACGTTTACAGGCAGTAAATTATAAAGAGTAACTTTTAAGGAGATACCTTGTTTAAATGTTTTGACTAACTTTGTTGCAGGAACGCATAGCTTATACTTATTTCGTGTGTTATATGTATGAATGTCCTTTCGCGTTTTAAAATCATTCTTACTTTTGTGGATTTCTAATAGGCAGTTAAATATGTACAATGAAATTACTGTCATGATTCGACTTTTTATAAAGAATTCTCTAACGGAAGTGCCTTTGCGTAGATTGTATACAATTCTCACTGAATGTTTTTGAGATATAAGAATTCTTTTTATTCCAACTGCGTTGCCCCAAGTAGTTACAGCATAATTTAGATGAGCGTGAACTAGAGCATAGTAAGCCGATATAAGTGTTTTACGATTGATTAAGGGTCTTAGTTTTAATAGTGCATAATTTCCTGAAGCTATTTTGTTACAAATTTTGTCAATGTGAAATGAGTGACTTAACTTATTGTCAATATGATATCCTAAAAATATTGTGTTAGTTACGTTTACTAATCCTATCTCACTAATATTTATACTATCAATTATATTTTTATTATGGTATGTCAATAATGTAGTTTTGTTAGAGTTTAAAATGATTCCGTTAGCATTGAACCATTCTCCAAGCGTTTTCATGATATTTTTGATATTCTGTTCCAGTTTGTCTAGGTTAGTCTCTTTTAAGCCCACATGTGTGTCATCTGCAAATAGGGTAACCATAGCGTAATTGGGTATGCATTCCGGTAAATCATTAACATATATTAAAAATAAAATTGGGCCCAAGATAGATCCTTGTGGTACACCAACATTTACGACTATTTTTTTTGAAGATGTGCCATTGATATTTACTTTTTGACTTCTGTTATTTAGGTAGCTTTTTATCAAATTAAGTTCTTGGTGTTTAAATCCATAGTAATCCAATTTCATTAATAGAACATCATGGCGGATACAGTCAAACGCTTTAGACAGATCACAGAAAATACTACAGCATTTTTGTGATCTGTCCAAGGCTGAAAGCACGAAATCTATAACTTTCCGCAACACCATTCCTGTTGATTTTTCCTTTTGGAACCCATATTGGTTCGAATTAAACAGACTGTAACTATCGAAATACTCGGTTATTTTATTTTTAATTATAGACTCTAATATTTTAGACACAGCTGGAAGTATGCAAACAGGTCTATAATTGTTAGGGTCCTCTGTTGCTCCTTTCTTATGAAGTGGAATTACTTTCCCTATTTTGAGACATTGTGGAAATATACCCTCTGTTAGGCAGCTGTTAATAATATTTAGTAAGATTTCTAGTAAGTAGTTATTTCCTAAGAATATAAATGCCCTTACCGGGATTCGAATTCGAACCCGGGACCGCTTAGTCCGTTTTCACATTATCCGATCCGATGCCGGATGTCGGAAGGATTTCAATGGAACAAATCGAAGATAACGCCTGTAAAGTATGGGATATCGGTCCTACATCCGATATCGGATCGGATAATGTGAAAACGGACTTAGCAGGCAGGGTCACTACGCGCTAGGCCAGACCGGTTGTCAAACATCACTTTTGTAAAAACTTGAAAACACAATTTATTTTTCCCCTCACTAGCTCGGAAACACGTGTTTTGTCCTTTAATACCAGCGGGTAAAAACGCATTTTATCCACTAGTGGGTAAAGTAATTTGACCTTGAAGAAAGTCTAATTAACTGCTTTAAAATTGATAAAAGTAGGTGAATCTAGTAATAAAGATGATTTACCACCTGTGGAACTACTGAAAGCAGTGATAAACGCATTTTTTGCGTTGTAGTTTCCTCGCTATAGTGAAGGGAAAAGTTTTGTGTTACACTCGGGTGCAAATGTATTTTACTTCTCGTGTGTTAAAAAACTCGCAAGTTCAGGATTCTATTCTCGAACCACTCGCTTCGCTCGTGGTTCAACTATAGAATCCTTTCACTTGCTCGTTTTTCAATTCCAAACTCGGCGTTAAAATACAACTTTGCCCCCTTGTATAACAAATAACTATTAAAGCGTACAGCGTTATGTAAAACAAGCTGTTTTCACTGCGTTAAAAACATCGTATCCGTAATCATTCACGATGTGCGCCGATAAATCCGAAACGTGCTTACTGGTCGGATGTAAATCTTATCTTAAATGGCTTTGTCTGATTTAGACAAGGTTCGTAACTGGGCCATTACGTCTACCCATTTATACAGGATGTCACTCAAGAAAAGATTTATTTAAATTTTAAATGTTATATGACATTCAGTCGCCTTCGTAAAATTAGTGCCTACGCCAAATCTTGGGATTAGTTGTCAAAGCGGACCCCAAGCTACCATGAGCCGTGGCAAATGCCGGGATAACGCAAGGAAGATGATAATGTTATATGACATTCTTTCATATATTGATTTAGACTAACACGATTTGCACTCATAATTTTAGAACAAAACGGGACTTAATCGCGTAAACACTTACATTTATATTTGGCCCGACGTTTCGAACACATCACACACACACACACACACACACACACACACATTACGTTCACACACACACACACACACACACACATTATGTTCGTGGTCACGGGTCACGGGTAGACACTACCCGGGTTGAGTCTACCCGTGACCTCGAACATAATGTGATGTTCGAAACGTCGGGCCAAATATAAATGTAGGTGTTTACGCGATTAAGTCCCGTTTTTTTCTAAAATTATTCTTTCATAGATTGACTGAGTCCCACGGTAAGCTCAAGAATGCTTGTATTGTGGGTACTTAGACAACGGTATAAGGTACAGTCTCGTCTGGGGCGCAATTATAAATATGATGTTGAGTTCTACATGTATTCACTGAACACGCCTACCATATATTACCGGTGGACACTCTATTCAATAATGCAAACATTGTAAAACATGGAAAAAATGGACCAGTTACATTGGCCCCCTAGTCGAGATTTGCCCCGCTGTACCTTACTTAATATATTTATAACTTAATACAAATATAATTTATTTGCTCTATAATAATTCTGCTCGACGACGTCATGAGAAGAGTGGTCAAAACGCCAAGAGGCATTTCCTGGCATACAAAGGTACTGGAAGATCTTGATTACGCCGATGACATCGTGCTGATTTCGCCATCTTTAGCCCACCTAAAAGCGAAACTTGAGAGTCTTCAAGAGGAAGCTGAAGCCATGGGCCTGCGAATCAACCGACGGAAGACTGTCAATATGCGAGTACAATCAGCTTGTAAGGAACCTTTGTTGCTCAAAAACGACCGCCTCGAATCAATCTCCAAGTTTGTGTACCTCGGCAGTACACTGTCGTGTCAGGGAGGTGCAGACGGTGACGTCGAGAGCAGAATTAAGAAGGCAAAAGCTGCATTTGCTCAACTCAAGCCTGTTTGGGATTCAAACGTGCTTACTCGCCGCGTGAAAATCTCCCTCTTCGAATCTACTGTCAAGACCGTGCTTCTCTTCGGCTGTGAGACATGGAGAGTGACAAAGGGGCTGACGCACAAACTTCAAGTGTTTGTCAATAAGTCCCTCCGGTCGATCCTCCGTATCTTCTGGCCGAAAACTATAAGGAATGAGAATCTGTGGAGTATGTGCCGACAACCTCCGATCGCCCAGGAAGTGGCTCAGCGGAAATGGAGATGGATCGGTCATACCCTTCGAAGAGGAGCTACCAACAGCGCCAGTATCGCGTTTGAGTGGCGGCCTCAAGGAGGAAAGAGGGCCCGCAAACGCCCCGTACACACCTGGAGGCGGAGCGTTGAGAACGAGCTGAGGGAATATGGACTGAGCTGGAACGAGGCCAAGGCGGTGGCTCAAGATAGAAAGGCGTGGAAGGATCTTGTGGAGGCCCTATGCACCTATGGGGTGCCTTAGGACATACAACAACAAACAACAACAAATATAATTAAAAATCATAGTTGGCAATTCGCTTACAACATACATTAAATATGTAGATAATAGATTATGGACTGACAGTTTCAGCTGACGTGCAATGACCGATGCTCCCCATCAAGAGGCCATAATTATATAATAACTAGCTTTTGCCCGAGCTTCGCTCGCGTTAGAAAGAGACAAAAAGTAGCCTATGTCACTCTCCATCCCCTCAACTATCTCCACTTAAAAAATCACGACAATTCGTCGCTCCGTTTTGCCGTGAAGGATGGACAAACAAACAGACACACACACTTTCCCATTTATAATATTAGTATGGATATTTGCCACCGACGTAATGCAAAAAACGAGATCAATGCACAACTACATACATTTATATCAACTCAGTCTTATGAACTTGCAACATTGTTAGCCCAGAGACTAGGACACCACGTATATAAGCATTGTTCTTTGGTAAAACTTTCAAACTTGAGGAGAGCTAAAGCTGCTCTAACTAACTCCAGTGGTCTTTGGCAAACCTCACAATCGCTTACGTTTCGTAAGCGTATTTGTAGCTAGCTGTCCCTATCGCTCTTCTGTAGAGCTACAGAGCCAGACCACACCTCGGACAATAGCGATCAATATATGAGAGGCGCGTTCCTAAGCACACTGCCCTGAGGCTGCCCGCTCGGAATTTGTATGAAGTTGATGTTCTCGTCCACGCGGAGCCGTCAGCGCCACTCTAAAACACTCCCTGAAGTTAATACATATTAGAATAGAATAGAAAAGTTTTATTCGTAAACACACAGCCAATAAACAATATTTATGAATGACATAGGAGAATAAAGTGCCACGAAATGGCCTCACCTCAGCATATTGCTGGCGACTTCCAGCGCTGGTCTTCCGGTGAGACCTTTAAGTGAGAAAAATCAGGGAAGGCAACAGAAAAAACTAAAGAAACACGAGGCATTAAAGAATGAAATACAAAAATAACGAAACATACAGCATAAAGAAGTTATAAAAAATATAAACATTTGACAATAATAATAATAGATGTGGCGATCGAACCTGCAATAGTCCGGTCGGACACAGCGTGGCGTGACATTAGTCCAGTGCGGATCGCTCCGCGCGGTCGGTCCGCGTGACACTAAAACCAGCCTTGTACTTTGGCCAAACTGCGTTGCTGTCGCCAGCGCCACGTAGCGTCAGCGATTGTCACTTCGGCTAGGCTTCGGCATCGGCAGCTGTACTTTCAAGTTCAACATAATGTACACTTAGAACAAGTCTGAACTCAGTTTCTTGAAGTTAGCGTTAGTAAACTAAACACCTACTTAGACGCGCTACCCACGTTTAATTTTAATTACGTCACCTCGTCCCACCTCACGTCCCTTTTCACAGTTACGTAAATTGAAAAAAGGATTTCGAATATTTGTCCCAAAAATACTCGGGTTCTATGAATACTATTTAGGATTAACCTTTCTTAGTTATCAAGACCAAGACCTGTTTAATGAAACGTTATTTAGTTAAATAAGGATGTTATATAAATCATTACAGAAACAGATTCACGGCTTTGAGGACTTGAATGTGATTTTATCGACTGCCACTGGGTATACATTCCGCACCATCAATGTACCTATTCCATCAAGTCGATTCTTCATCATCATTATTTTAGTCTAGTTGGCCATTGTACAGTAAACCAATTGGAACCCTAAGCTACAACCATGTCAAAATGACAAGCAGTAAGAGATTTCTTACAATAACGTCACTATCAAAAAATCAAAATCGATCGAAAATAGGCCACAGGGGCACTTTTACCCGTCACATGTAGGTACATATTTAGAAAATATTTAAAATTGAATTGAAATTACAATTGTTACTATTATATACTAATTCTAAGTTCTAACTAAAGTTAACTCTATACAATTAATTAGAGATGTAGAAGGTCTCTAAATGTCGAATTACAACCAAGAACTACACTAAATATAAAAAGTACAAATACAAAAAAAAAAGTCTAAAATTACTTTAGAGGTGCAAATGACTCTAAATGTCACAACTAAAGATAAAATGTATACTTAATATAATTCTCCTTAGAGATGTATATGGTCTCCAAGAGTCAAAATCATATATTTAAAATATTCACTAAAAGAAAGGAAACAAACGACAACCGAACAAAGTGCCCTAATTTAATAAAAATTAGAATTAAAGTTACTAAGTTATAACAGCCCCAGTAAGCTTAAACAGACCGGTCTTCACAGACTATGACATAGTTCTACGAGGGTCATGCCAAAAGAAATTAGATACTCAAAATTTACATACTTTATTCTTTATTATAGCTATCTATTTTTTCGAAGTATTCACCGTGAACACGTATACACTTTTACATCCGTCTAAACCACTTAGAAAATACCGATGACCACTCTTCTTTAGACACCTCAGAAATTTCATAATTATACGCAGCCAGGGCGTCTTCTTTGTTCTCAAATCTCTTTCCTTTTAATTTTTCTTTAATTTTAGGAAAAAGGTAAAAATCACAGGGGGCTAGGTCAGGGGAATATGGGGGGTGGGGCAGAATAGTTACGTTTTTTGAGCTGAAATAGTCAAGTGTTCTAGCGGAAGTGTGCGGAGCAGCGTTGTCGTGGTGCCAGAGCAGGTGCCGGGTTCCTGATTTCGGCCGCTTGTCACACCAAGCTGACAGTACTCTTGGGGCACAAACTGTCACATACCATTCTGAATTAACTGTCTTTTGATCTTCTAGCACTATTGTAGCAATATGTCCCGTCTTGCAGAAAAATGAGGCAACCATTTGTTTTTGTGTACTTCGGGTTCGGCGACATTTTGTTGGCGTCGGTTCATCTACAAAACACCATACTGTGGACTGTCACTTTGTTTCGGGATCGTAGTTATATAGCCATGTTTCGTCACCTGTAAGTATATCATATACGTTTTTTTTCTCGCCTGCGTCGAATTTATCTATCATAAATTTGCACCAATCCATGCGACGGGGTTTCTATAAATCGGTGAGCTTGTGCGGCACCCATCTTGAAAAACGCTTATGAAGAGACAGTTTACTATGAATTATAGTTTGCAATGCTGCTGATCCAAAGCCCAGTTCACGTTCGAGCTCTACATATGTAATTCGTCGGTTCGCACGAATATTTTTTTCCACAGCCTGTACATTTTCTTCAGTGACTGCGGTTGGCGGCCGTCCGGTCTTCGCCTCATCTTTAAAGCTCTCCCGTCCTCTTTTAAATTCAGCAAACCAATTAAAAACAGTTGCACGTGAACACGCAGACTCTCCAAAAGTCGAGACTAAAAGTTCAAAACACTCTTGAGGTTTTAAACCTTTTTTAAAGTCATAATATATCATAACACGAAAATCACGTCCAGTAAGCTCCATTGTTGCGGAAAATTCCCGCCAAAATTATTTAGAAAAAAAATAATTAAAAAAAGAATCCTAAGAATTTCCAAGTGTTCCATTTTTAAATTTATAAGCAAATAACCTACCTTTACAATTGTGTATAACTGGCCAGTATCGATCAAATGACCATGGAGTATCCAGTACAGTTGCCTAAATGGTTGACGGTACATATAGCTCAAGCTTCGCTTTGTGAAAGTCACTTATCCCATCGTGGGCTAATCTCATCCAGAGTGCCCACGATTTTACGAATATCATACACGCAATGAGCCAACAGACATCAGGCACTTTTTTCACCCGAAAGTCAATCTAGCAACATTTTGGTCCATTCTGCCTGGCAACATATTATAACCCGTCTAAGCCTGGTAATTATTTCTACCCACACGTCAAGCCGGTAAGAAGCCCCAAAAGTTTCATTTCATCTTACAGTACAAGGAACTGACGCTTTGAAGTTTCTTCCACGAAGTAATAAAGTCATCGACCAAAATTAGAAAGCTGAAGTGGTAACTATAGATGAGGGAACCAATTACAGGTTCCCGGGGTCAGCTTGGATCGAAGTAAACAGAGGCCGAACTGTGGTTCATAAGAATTAATATCAGTTGGTTTGTGGTCTAAGAAAGAAACGGAGAGAACAAAATCACAACACAAGAGAACAAACAACAATGTGTTTTTGTTTTAAATGTTTTAATTTTTTGTGGTTGCTATTTTGAAGAATACAATTTAGTTTAGGTTACTTTAGTTTATTATTTATTTTTATGCACTTCTTATGGATATGACATCAGATTTTGTCGAATAACTGTTAAGAGTTAAAGGCAATCTGTAGTCTAGGTACATATCAATTGATTGAAATAGGTTTAAGCTGATTGTGGATGGGTACCTAATATAGTAACGTTAATGAATTTAAAGAAAACATCCATGACTCAAGAACAAAACATTGATACAAAGATTTGAATACATTTATACTGGGATCGAATACCGGTAAGAACACTTGATTTGTTTGATGAGCACTATTAGTAGGTCAATAATCACTATTTAATTCACTGCACCAGACTGGTCGTTAAAATAACCTAACCTAAATCTATTTTGTATGTCTTTCCCATCACGGAACAAATGTTCTGGACCTTTGGGATGCGCGCGCGGAGCAGAAGCCCACCCTTTTGACACATGAAAATGTAAATCCTTATTGTTATCAAAATAACTCGCTCTTTTTATATCCTTAGACCACCCTTGTTTATACATGCGGTGACCCGCCTCGGCGCTCGGGAATACATTATTGGACTTGTGAACAGACAATTTCAATGTTGATATTGACATGAAAATAATTATGTTTGCCGGCCAACTCTACAATTCTGATCCGATTCTATCTTGCTTAAATAGAAATACTGTTTGCCTGGAAAAATTGAACTGGTCGTATCTTTAGGTGAGGTGGGCGTAATTGGATTAAACTTGGAGTAAAAAATATCGGGAAAGGAAAGGGATTCTGTATTTCTTGACATTATTATTCTGTTCATCAACATTTATTTTGTTGTCATTAATATTCTTTATCAGTTCTAGTGTATTGATTTTGTTATTTCTTTTTTAGACTGTTTTTCTATCTGCACAGGCGCTATTGATTCCCTACGAAAGACGATTTAGGGAGGGGCGCTTTTGTAAGAAAATATAAGACGGCAGTAGGTTTTTATAGTTCTAGTGTAAATGTAACAAAGCGCTGACTTTCAATCCGGAGGTCGCGGGTTCGAACCCCGGCTCATACCAATGAGTTTTTCGGAACTTATGTGCGAAATGTCGTTTGATATTTGCCGCTTATTAGTCGCTTTTCGGTGAAGGAAAACATCGTGAGGAAACCGGACTAATTTCAATAAGGCCTAGTTTCCCTTCGGGTTGAAAGGTCAGATGGCAGTCGCTTTCGTAAAACTAGTGTCTACGCCAAATCTTGGGATTAGTTGTCAAAGCGGACCCCAGGCTCTCATGAGCCGTGGTAAATACCGGGTTAACGCCAGGAGAATGATAGTGTAATGTAACAAATACAATACGTTTTTAGAATGTTATTAGAATTAGTTTTTAGAAAGCCGATTTCTTGAAGTGTAGAATTAGTTTTATTTTATTTTACTTCTTTATTTTTATTTTACTTCTTAAAATGCTATTTTTTTCTCCTTTTGTAATTTAAATATGTTTGTTTTGTAGTGTAAATAGTATGTTTTATGTGTGTTTTTTCTTCTTCTCGATCTCTTCTCTTTATTGTTCTGTGTGTGTTATCTGTCGTGGCATCACCGAAAGGGCCCTACGGAAGACCAGCGCTGGCTTTCAGCTAGCAATATGCTGCTGTTGGGTCCATTTCGTGATGCACACTTAATGTTCTGTTCTCTGTTTCTTGTTTTCTAGTTGCTTGTACTTGTATGTACGTGTTGTGAATGTCACGAATAAATGTCTTTTATCTTTAGGTTTTTTTAGATGTATTTTCACATAAAATGTAAATGGTATTCTTAAAATCAGCGTTTAAAATAAAAATTTACATTTTTTTTTCTAAAAAAATGTTTTTTGCTACGAGTCACTAGTTACTTTTTGATATCTATCAACGAGGATAGTTAGATTATGTCCGATAACGGCATCATCGCCATCAAAACAGCGTTTTGTTTAGAGAAATAAAAGTAATTGTTTTTTTTATGCTTATAACTCTGAAAGTTTATACAACATTTTACTCTTCATTAGAAGATAATATTAATATTTATTTATTTAAACTTTATTGCAAAGTAAAAAAATGAACAAAAGGCGAACTTAATACCAAAAGGCATTCTCTACGTCACGTAATTCAGAGATCAATAAGAGCTAATAGGTGCAAGAAATATAACAAGACGAGAAATTGAATATCTACTTAATAAACCTAAATGGTTACGTACATATTGTTATACATCATACAAACGTTTATAAAAATAAAACTACATAATACGAGTATACCTACTTACAAATTTACATAAATATACTTACATATACTATGCATATATACATATTATATACCTACCCTATAACTATTACGACGCTTTAATAATGAGGAATACGCTGTTAAAATTATTCGGTTTCCTCATGTTACACCGTGTATATGCGCTTCCTATTACGTCACGGAATCTATTACGGCTGTCAAACCTTTGGGTGGATTTAGTTTACACTACGTCGCTCCTTCCATTAACATATGATCACCATAATAAAACATCCCCAGCACGAGACAGATGGATATGTCAATATGAAATCAATATTCGAATCGTGGAGTGGTAAAACACCATGCTACGCTTGATTTGATTCAAATCAAGGATTATTTATACAGCGTGTAAACCTAATAAGGGCGATAAATGAAACCAGGCATATAATTCAATATTGTTATCATTAATTAAGAGGTGTTTTTGAGTTACTCTTAATTTTCACCCCATAATGAATTTTTAAAAATGAGATATGATGAAGTTGGAGGGTTGAATGGAGGTTAAGTAAAACTGGTCATTATAGATGATGTGTGTTGTATTGTCAATAATCAATACAGAAGAGGACAAGTAAAACTAAACATACTTTATATAGTAAATTATTGCTTACATGCTATTTTATTCACAAACGTGTGTCACATGTATGTTGCAGACAGTAACGTTAAGTTACTGTTAAAGTGTTAATTAGGGATATACTACATCTCCCCGTAAAGTTACTCTTCACCCCCACAAAGGAAGAGAAAAAAAAAAAGTGACATACGTGTATGAATTTACATTTTTTTTTAACTTATTTATTTTCAAATAACATAAACTTATTTTTATTTCAAATACATCTTAGTGTTATTCTTATGAGTTATATATATCTGATCATTTTTGGAAATCTTAACATTAGGTGACATATCTTCTATAACCTCATAAGGTCCATTATAAATAGAATCTAATTTATTGCCTACTTGATTTTTCAAAAGTACTAAGTCTCCTGGTTTATATTGAACAGAATTCATTTTCTTATCATACATTAATTTTCTACTAAATTTACTAGACATTAAATTATTTCTAGCTTCTGATTGAGCTCTTTGTAACCTATACTTAAATTCTTTAGGATAACTATCATAATTATAGAGAGGGTCGACAGAAGAAATTAAATTATTGGGCAAACGACAGTGTTTGCCGAAAACTAATTCGAATGGCGTATATTGTGTCTCGGTATGCACGGTGGTGTTATATGAGAAACACCAATAACTTAACCAAGTGCTCCAATCGGTGCGGTTGTTACTACATTGAATCCTAAGATACGCACCTAGATTTTTGTGTGTGTTTTCAAGCGCTCCTATGGTTTCGTGGTGATAAGCAGTCGAGTGTAGCTTATTAACACCTAATAATTTACAAATATCGCTAAATACACTAGACATAAATTCGGTACCTTGATCCGTTATAATGTCGCTTGGAATGCCATATCTTAAAACGAAATTATTTACAAAAGCTTTACTTACAGATTCAGTGTCTTTTCTTTCTAACGGGTATGCTTCTACGAACTTAGTCAGTTCACACTGAATTGTTAATACGTACTTATAGTTATAATTATCTATTTCTAAAGGTCCAAGTATATCTAAAGAAATTCTTTCAAAAGATGAGCTTGGTGTCGAAGTGATCACCATTGGTTCCTTAATGTACTTATTAGTGTGCTTGTTGTATTGACAATGTGCACATTTCTTAACGTACTCGTATACATCGTGGCTCATTCTAGGCCAGAAGTAGTGTTGCTTTATATTATTAAGCATTCTATTAACCCCCGCGTGTCCACTGGTGGGTAATAGATGGAAATCGTTTAAAATAACTCGTATTTCGTCTTTATCGTATACTTTTGTAACACCTCTTGTTACTAAGATCCTAGGAATATCACATTTATAGCTAGCTAAAAATTCATTTACTTTATGTGCATTTCGATTATTCTTTATAATTATAACTTCGCTTATGTTTTGCTCCTTGCAAAATTGTTCTAATTCCCTCGCTAACACGCCTACGGTAGATAACGATCGGGATGTTAGATACATGCACGATTTGCTTGGTACGTACCAAAAATTTCCTTTACTACTCATTATTCCATTTCGACATGTCTTGTAGTTAGAGTTTAGTATTAATTCAATATAATTTTTTGGTGCTTTGATGATTTCCACCACTCTAGGTTGATCAAGCCTATCGTGTGCGGGATCATCTGTCACTAAGCTACCTTGATCACACGTTTGTTGTTGTTCTTGCTGCGCGCGTAACTTCCGTGATTGAGCTCTCGTTATGACTGATACAACGTTTGTCCTAATATTTTTTAAATCATCACTATTCATCGGTAAACGACTCAATGCGTCTGCAGCTGCATTGTTTCGTCCCGGAATGTATTCAATGTCAAAATTAAATTCCTCCAAATATAATCTATATTTGGTTAATCTGCTCGAAGGATCAGTCATTCCGAAAAGATAAATTAAAGGTTTATGGTCTGTGACAATTTTAAACTTTTTCCCATAGAGATATGGTCTAAAATGTCTTGTCGCCCAAACTATAGCTAGCAATTCCAAATCTATTATTGGGTATCGCGTTTCAGCTGGCTTAAGGTTTCGACTTGCATACGCGACTACTTTGCCATTAGAATTAGACAAAACTGCTCCTAAGCCTATCTTTGAAGCATCTGTATGTAAGGTAAACACATTATTTTCAGAAAAATCAGGGTAATCTAGAACTTGTGGACCTGTAAGTATTTCTTTCAATTTTATAAAGGCTGTTTCACACTCTGGGGTCCAGTTGAAAACTGCATTTTTCTTAGAAAGTTGATTTAATGGATAAGCGATATTCGCAAAATTTTGAATAAACCGTCTGTAATAATTGGCAAATGCTACGAATCTTTTAACCTCATCTGTATTTGTTGGTCTTGGATATTTATTTAATGCTTCTACTTTTGCTGGATCGGGTTCTACTCCATTTGAAGTAATTTTATGGCCTAAATACATTATGTCTTTTCGCAAAAATTCACACTTTAATGGATTTAGCTTAAGATTTGTACTTCTCAATCGTTCTAACACTCGAATAAGATTATGGTTGTGTGACGTCATGGAGTTTCCTATGACAATGCAATCGTCTAAATATATGAAACATTGTTTGTAATTTAATCCGGACATGGCAATAGTCATAAGTCTAGAGAAAACACTAGGGCTTGTTCGCAGTCCCATGGGACATCGCTTCATTTGATACATCTTATCGGTCGTAAACGCTGTATACTTTCTAGATTCTTTGTCTAAAGCTAGTTGGTAATAACCTTGAGAAAGATCAAGTTTTGAAAAATATATACTACCTGCAAGGGAATCTAATATTTCTGTTATATTGGGTAGTGGGAACTTATCATCCTGTATCTTATTGTTAAGCTGCCTATAATCAACAACTAACCTCCACTTCTTTTCTCCTAACTTATCACATTTTTTGGGAACTAGCAAAACTGGGCTGGACCATTCTGAAGTGGTCTCCTCTATTATATCGTTATCTAACATATTTTTAATCTGAGTTTGAAGTTCATTACGTAAAGCATGTGGTATTCTGTATGGCTTTACGTATACCGGACTTGCATTATCTTTTAACTTAATTTTGTGTTGTAGCAAGTTAGTTGTAGTTAGCTTGTCGCCGGGCAGATGAAAAACATCTGCGTATTTTGCGCAAATTTGTTCTATGCTTAATTGTTCCTCTTTATTTAAATAAGTTTCTAAATTTAAAAGATCCAATAATGTTTTTACTCTATCAACACTAATTTTCCTTGAATCAAAATTGCAAATATCAAAATGACATAATCTGTGTACATTCAAACTTGATAAATCTAAACTGACTGGCTTATCTGTCGTATTTAATATTCGTACTGGTATTTTACCTTTCTCTGGTCTTGAAATGACACCTGCTACAAAAACGCCTTCTTGCATTTCTTCCGATAGTACTACACAATCATCGGTCAGCTGTGACGCGATGTGAGTCATAATTTCGCAGCGAGGTGGTATGTTTTGAATAAAACTACTTTTAGAATACACGTTCATAGGTATTGAGACAGTTTGACCTTTGTCCTCTAAAAATAATGCATTATGTTTATAACTTATGTCTGCATTGTAACGTAAGAAAAATTTTTCACCTAAAATAGCTTCAGCTGAGCATTGCAAATTCTTAAAAACATGAAACTTTCCTTTGCAAATAAAACCGTTAAAGTCTAAATCTAAATAAATGTATCCGTCTGAAATTAAATCTCCACAAACTCCAGTAATAGTAATGCTATCTCCTTGTAATCGTTTAAGGAGATCGGGTTTGTCTTGCAAATATTCATACCTAATAGCACATAGGCCTGCTCCACTGTCGGCCAAAAGTTTTAATTTATGTCCATTACCTACAATACAATTTACCGTACTATAATTATTTTTGTTATAGTTAAATATCGCACTATTCATGTTAGTCACGAAAAAACTGCTTATTTGGTTTACGTCCTCATTTGTCGATCGTATGTGTTGAGCACGTGAGTGCGCGGGCGCGGGCCGCGGCGGGGTCGCGCGCGCAGGTCGGCGAACGCTGGATGCGCGGTCAGCAAAAGGCTGTGGCCGCGTAGCTCTATTTGTCGGGAAGTGTTGCGAAATACTTGCATTACGGCTATTATTAGAATAATACCGTGTTCTAAATGTATTTCTGTCTGTATTATAACTCTTACCCCTATCGTAACGATTTGAATAATTATTTCGGTTCCCGTTATTATGATAATTATTACGAGAACGTCCCCGTCTGTAATGTAGGATCTGATCGTCGCGTGGTGACGAGCTATACTCATCAATGGCTGTCCTAATAGCTTCAGGCAAGGATGTAAATTGCCTAGAAGATATTATTGTGCTTAATTTTGGGTCTGAAAGACCATCTGCAAAGCGCTTAATAGCTGACTTTTCGTTCAGTGGCCGCAGTACGTCGTACCTACTGTCGTTACCGTCGGCCTGAGAAATAGTCAAATTGACAAAAAGATCCTCAATTTCAGCTCCGAAAGCTTCTATTGTTCTCCTACCTTGTCTTGCTCTGTACAGCTGAGCCTGAATTGATTCGGACGATTTTTTAGGAAGCAAAAATGTACGCATATCCGAAACGAGAGATTCTACGCTAACGTATGACGTCTTTAACCTGAGCTTAGCGCTAGACGAAAGTCTTGTTTTTAAAACAAATTCTATCAATGTCTGCTGAGATTCGGTATTAATAATCGTACTGTACATAAGAATACCATCTATTAACTGTTTAGTTGCATCCTCTTGCCCTGTCATGACGGGCAACAAGGCGATGGCCGTTTTAACATCAAAACTAGGTTTAGCCATTTTTTCGTCTGTTTGGGAATCTGTATCAAAGAATAGTAACGATAACTTAATCCTCTCGTAAGTGTCTTTGACTTCGCCTATAAGTCTATTACCTAATTCTATTTCTGAAGAACTAAATTCATCCTGCTTTTTCTTTAACTGAGACACAATATCCGCAAAATGGTTATATAATTCATTTGATTCCTCTAATTTCCTTCTACCTATTTCTTTCCGTCGCCTCTCTGGACCTAACTTAGAAATATCCTCTTTCAACTTATTTAGTTTATCGCGTAAAGACTGTAATTCTAATAACATAATAAATTTGTCACCTCAATTAATCAATATACAAAAAAAAAATGCTGCAAAAAGGATCCCTATAAATTGCTAAATAACATGACAAAATAATATAACTAACTTACATAGATAGCGGCAATGTACTTCGCTTAGTAGGTCATGTTGAATTGTTGACGCTGCATTCCGCGCTGGCACGGGCGGGCGGTCGGGCTGTCGCGTGACGCTGGCTGGCAACGTGAGTCTTCCATGTGCACGTGACCGATGCTCTGAAGATGATGCGGGCCGGGATAACCCTGGACTCCCTCGAGCTGGGCCGGGATAACCCTGGACACCTCTTGATGATGGGCCGGGATAACCCTGGACACCTCTTGATTCGCGAGCCGGGAAACCCTGGACAACGCTCTTCTTTCTTCGTAGGCTTATTTATATATAGAACATATTTTCTTTCTTCTTTTCTTCTTTAGTTTGCTGAGAGGCTTCTTTCTTCTTAAAAATGATTTCTTCAATGCTGATCTTCATAAAAGTAATCTTGTATCTTCAGTGCCGATCTTCATAATGGTGATATCTTCGTTAGGGTAATCTTGAATCTTCAATCTTGAATTGGTTTTCTGTCTTCATTATTGCGCTCCGTGGTGAAATCCGTTTCCTTGGTTCTACTGGTATGGGTCGCCATGAGATATGATGAAGTTGGAGGGTTGAATGGAGGTTAAGTAAAACTGGTCATTATGGATGATGTGTGTTGTATTGTCAATAATCAATACAGAAGAGAGACAAGTAAAACTAAACATACTTTATATAGTAAATTATTGCTTACATGCTATTTTATTCACATACGTGTGTCACATGTATGTTGCAGACAGTAACGTTAAGTTACTGTTAAAGTGTTAATTAGGGATATACTACTCATTTATTTGTAAAACCATTTTAGACGTCAGAAATTTATTTATAAGAATAATATTAGCCAGTAGACCGATCGGGCTCAGTCGGTAGTGACCCTGCCTACTAAGCCGCGGTCCTGGGTTCGAATACCGGTAAGGGCATTTATTTGTGTGATGACAATAGATATTTGTTCCTGAGTCATGGATGTTTTCTATGCATTGAGGTATATGTACTACGTACTAGAGGCGACGTTGCCAAGCGAAAACACTGCACATGCTGACAAATGCGCGGGTTGGGGGGAGCGGCCATTTACGCATAGAGTAGGTCCACCATCAGATGTGACACATTATTATTATATTCTGCCTAACGGAAATTTAACATTTTAAAATACGGCTATTCTAGTCAAAATGATTTATTTATTTACAACTTAAACAATACAAATTAATATAATTGTGCTGTACTTATCTTCTTCTTTAAAATACAATGAATGAACATTTATATGTGTGGTCAGTTGGTAACCATGTTTCCTTAGCTCAATTTTTGGACAAAGCGTATCCATTGTTCCCTTTTTTCATGACCAGGCCAAAGAAAACTGCAAAAAGTGAGCGTGCTAAAAATACAATTTCACTCAAAAAATATTGACAATCAATAAACAATTAAACTTTTTTTATATTATAGTAACATAATTCATGAAGTAGTAATTAGTTACCTAATAATTTTCCAAATAGAAATATATATATTTCGCAAATATATTACAGGTGAAACAAATTAGTAGGAACAATGTAAATGGCACATCTGCGCGGTTAGTCTATGATTGCGTCACCAAAATGGCGGCAGGCCCGCTCCCGCTCGCGTATTTGTAGAATATTCAATCTTAAACTATTATAGACGAGTTTTTTGTTTAATTTACTGATGAAATGTCACACCTTGACTTTTATTTGATTTTTTCGAGTGATTAGAACAATTTTTAAGCACACAAGAAGGCATTATTCATGTGGAAAGTAAATGGATCACGGCACGTCACTGCACTGCAAGGACCAGGCGAGGACTGGCAACGCTGCGGTCCATGGACCGCAGTGGGGTGTGTAACATTTTTTCTTCGCAACGTCGCCTCTAGTACGTAGTACATATACCTCAATGTTTCTATGTATATAAGTATGTATTTATCTATTTAAGTATGTATATCGTCGCTTAGCACCCATAGTACAAGCTTTGCTTAGTTTGGGGCTAAGTCGATCTGTGTAAGGTGTCCCCAATATTTATTTATTTATTTATTTATTTTCACCTTTTTTGCTTCTTTCCCTTTCATAACATTTTTCATACACGCTGGCGGTTTCTATTTATGTTCATTTGTAATGGCATATTAGCCACTTTCCGTGTTTAGCAGTACCACAATGGTTTACTGCGACATAACGCATATTGCTTGGTCAGCGACAACCCAATGGCTGTTCTTTATGACATAAACAAAAGAATATTGATGCATTCATTTGTATTTTGACACAGTCAAATGAAGTTGGCAACAATTTCGATAGCCTCGTCGGTGCTGATGTAATTTTAAACATGACACTTCGACGAAATTGTGTTGTTTATGGAACGGTTTAAGTATATGTATTTGGTTGGTTTTTTTTTTAAACCTTGTCCACCCCACTTTTTTGTAACACGGGTATTTTTTACGCGATTCATACTCAGAATCGCGAAGTCTTTCCATCCTGATAGGAGAAAATAAATGTCCCAAGATTATCATATATTTTTCAAACCTTTCTTTCTGTTGCCGCCATACAAAATGTATGAAAAAATCATAACGGAATGGGAAAAAACCTTGGGACACTTTTTTTCTCCTATTAGGAATGAAAGAGCTCGCGATTCTGAGTGGAAACCACGTAAAAATATACAAATCCAAAAAAAGTGGGGGGGACATTGAAAAAAAATGGTCCATTTAAATCATGTTATCTAACCCGGACTACATAATTGGTGACCGATTTCCTAGCACAACGTATCAGCATTGTGATACAGCGAGGAAATGTTGCCAGCATCCCTAGTACAATGCCTCAAGGACCTATTTTAGATATTAGCTAGGTTTTAAGTTTAGTCTATGTAAATTATGCTCAATTGCTCATGTAGGTAAATAAATATAATAAATTTTATAAATGATATGACTAATTGTATATTGTAAGTATATCTTCTTTAGTTACCAAATCTGACTTTTTTCCACCCTTCCGTTCACTCTGCGGGTCGACCGATTTGCATTTTTTCTATGAATATAGATAGAGTTGGACTAAGCCAAAACCGCATGCTATTTGCAATAAAAAATGTTGGAAATGCCATTAATTATCCAATTTCCGAATTGTATATGTTTTTATAATAAGTAATGTTACTAGTACCTGATAGTCGTCGCAATAGGCGAGACGACTTAAAAAAAAAACTAGATAATAAGATAATCAGTTAGATTATCAAAAAATATTGGACACATATTTTTTATTTTTTCTCGTAAACGAAAAATGACGACCGTACAGTGCGTTGAAGTTTCGCGTGACGCACGCCTAGGTACAATTTTTACTTAAAAGTGACGTCACAAGCCTCCACTCCGGAACTTTGATATTCTGTATCTTTGTTTTTTTTTTTATAATTAGAAAAAGCGAAAAATGTGTTTCAGTATTTTTGGACGACCTAACTAACGGACTAAACAGAATGCCATATTTTTGATGTAGTCGTCATCCCTATTACCTACATCCTTCAAACAACGCTTGCGATGCTATAAGGATCTGCAGGTAACACTAGCACACTACCGGCAAACTTCAAAATAAAATGGACATCTAAATATTGGTAGTTTGTGTCTTTGTTTAAGCGGAATTTCCTCCAGAGAGCGGGCGCTCCGGCCGTGGAATGCGCACTCTGTCGAGCTTTTCCCGAGTGACTAGAATTGGGTTCTTTTAAAAAGGAGTGTACATGTACAAGTTTCCGAAAGGTCAGCAACGTGCATGTAACATTTCTGAAGTTGCTAGCGTTTATAGGCTGTGGATGGTTTCTATCAGTAGGTCTAGCACATGATAACATCATCCAAAACAATACAATACAAATACTCTTTTCCCCTCACTAGCTCGGAAACACGTGTTTTGTCCTTTAATACCAGCGGGTAAAAACGCATTTTATCCACTAGTAGGTAAAGTAATTTGACCTTGAATAAAGTCAAATTAACTGCTTTAAAGTTGATAAAAGTATGTGAATCTAGTAATAAAGATGATTTACCACCTGTGGAACTACTGAAAGCAGTGATAAACGCATTTTTTTCGTTGTAGTTTCCTCGCTACAGTGAGGAGAAAAGTTTTGTGTTACACTTGGGTGCAAATGTATTTTACTTCTCGTGTTTTAAAAAACTCGCAAGTTCAGGATTCTATTCTCGAACCACTCGCTTCGCTCGTGGTTCAACTATAGAATCCTTTCACTTGCTCGTTTTTCAATTCCACACTCGGCGTTAAAATACAACTTTGCCCCCTTGTATAACAAATAACTAATATTGCACACCTCAATACACGAAACAACATAGCAAGTATAAACAACAACTTAAGAGGTAAAACAAGAGGCGGTCTTATCGCTAAAGAGCGATCATACGACTTATTCTATTCTAACTGTATAAGGACGGGTAGTCTACTTATATCTCGCGACGACATACTCTCGCTTCAATCATGTGCTAACCCTGCAGGTGGTCCGGGTTTTGCCATCGATGACCGGTTTGGCGTAGTCCGTAGTGACCCTGCCTGCTAAACCGCGGTCCTGGGTTCGAATCTCGGGAAGGGCATTTATTTATGCGATGAACACAGATATTTCTTACTGAGTCATGGATGTTTTCTATGTATATAAGTATGTATTTATCTATATAATATACCCATAGTGCAAGCTTTGCTTAGTTTGGACCTAGGTTGATCTGTGTAAGGTGTCCCAATATAAAAAAAATCAGGGGGGCTACCATGAAGTGCTAAAGCCGTTCAGTTTAGGTTGAGAGAGAGGGACGGAGCTATGGAGCTGCTATAGCTTCGTCCCTTTCTCTCAACCTAAACTGAACGGCTTTAGCACTTCATGGTAACCCCCCAGGTCGCAGTACATATTTGTATACCGCTTCATTAGTAACGGTCGATCGCATAACGAAACGGTGCGCGTCCTTTCAACGCTCCGTATATTATCCCACAGAGATACTATATCAAATACATATAACATATCAAGATGGCGAGAAGGAAGAATTTTATTCAGATATATAACATTGTTTGAGGGCTTTATTTACATCCTTTTGGTAAAAAAAATCCAGGAGGTGTAAAAAGATATTGTATGAAACGTTGGTTTGATATTGACGGCAAGACGCTTGTCAAAAAACTAAGAAGAGGTAAAGAAAATATCCAAATAACCTAACCACAAATTTAAAATTTTGAAAAAACCCCCGACCGCGACATAGTAGACCGATTTTCATGAAACATGGCTAAGAACACTCCCGACTAACTAACAGCTTTCAAACAAAAAAAACTAAATCGAAATTGGTCCATCCGTTCGGGAGCTACGATGCCACAGACAGACACACACAGACATACAGACAAACAAACAGACAAACAGATAGACAGACAGACAGACAGACAAACAGACAGACACGTCAAATTTATAACACCCCGTCGTTTTTGCGTCGGGGGTTAAAAATAGTACATTACGCTACAAGTGGGAAAAAGAGGATACCACCTTCAAACCTTCAAGAAAAGAGCGTATGCCCATCTTAAGTGTAGGCAACACACCTCCAAAACTCTGGTGTTTCGGGTGTCCATGGGCGGCAGGGATCGCTTACCATCAGGAGACCTGTCTACTCGTTTGCCTCCTATTCCATAAAAAAAAAGTTCCAGACTAGTGGCGAGAAAAGATTAAAACACGACCGAAGGGAGGAAGAAAATTCGTAACTCGTATCGATTTATCGCCACTCTTTTCGAACTTCCTTTTTACGCACTTGTATCGTAATGTACTATTTTCTACTCGTCGACTGTAAACTGTCAATTAGGACACCACAGACTAAACTATAAGTGCTAACTTTTCAGTGTTAGATGCTCTATGGCAGTTCCAACTCAACTATAATAATCTCATTATAGTTGACTTTTAGTTAACTGTAATAATTTCAAAAATAGAACTTCATACAATTTCTGTACTAATTTGCGATACCTGGCAAATTTTTCTGCATTTGAAACACATTTTTTTTATCTGTCGCATTATCGGCCAATCAGAGACGGTTATTACAAACAATTGGTTGCTAGGTAATTCGATGTTGATACAACGGTGAACGACGCTATTAACATTAATTTTAACTTGCATGAATGATGATATTTCTGTCCATAGATGATGAAGATGATGACTCGTAGAAAAAGTATTGTATACAATAGTGATATAATTAAGCTTTTCACTCTCGTACCTTACTATTAGGCCACTCAGCAAGCTTCGTGGCCTAACCATGGTACTCGACTGAAAAGCTTTGTATTATATCACGATTGTATAAAATACTATTTTAATATAGGCAAAGCCAATCGGGAATCTGCATATTGTAATTGTACTCTATTTTTTTAGCCATAAGTATAGAATTTTGACGTCAAATAAGCAAAAAAATATATGCATAAAACAAAACACCGCTCGTTTGAAAACACATTTCCTAAAATTACGTCGCAATAAAAGCAACCGTCAATAATTTAAATAGGTAAGTGGCTCAGAGGCTTCTAACGAAGCACTCAAATATTTTTCAATCAAATCTAAATTAATCGTATAATTAAAAGTCTCCGTTTGAAGCCAAGTTAATTATAAGGAGCCTCGCAGTTCTGCTGAATGTCCCGGAGTACCCCAGGGAGGGATACTAGGGCCACATTTCTTCAATGGCAATGTGATTGTGTTCCGAGATCCCGAGATTTGTGTTCGACTTTAAAATAAGCTTTTCGATGTAAAAGCAAATGAAATTGAGGTTTAAATGCATACTGATGGCGGTAGGCGCGAAGTTTCGATTCGTATTATGCAATATTCATGCCAAGTATGGACTTTATAAGATTTATTGATATTGCTCGTTATGGAAGCAAAAAGGCGTATATCCCTGAAAGAAACTGATGGTGTCATCTTAATGACAAAAAAGACACAATTTAATCAAATCTTTAGCGTATTCTAAGAAAAGGAATTTAAACTTGTATCTAGTTCAAGTTCAAGTTCAAAGTGTTTATTTGTAAATAGGTGCAGTATACAGTGGTGGATAAAATTATAAATATACTTATAGTACTTATAGACAATAATAATATGAACACAGTAGAAGTTGTTGGGAAACAACAAGTACGTTATATACTGTGAAACATTCACTTTTATACCACCATTTGGCAAATAGTGCGACTAGGGCGTTAAGTTTTTATATTTGCCAACTTTCACCATTACGCGGAGAGTGACGCGGTCGTCACTCTCCGCCGCGAAAGAAATCACTACCTCGCTCTCACTTGCTCATGCCGAGATGCCCAGAATGAATCGGCAGGGATGCACCGCGCTTATTAACCGTGCGGCCGCGCTCGCGCCGAAACAACAAGATGATAACGCGAGTACTTCTGTTCTGGCGGACGGCCCGACTAATGTGAAGGAATGTGCGATAGACACCTGCGCTGGATCAGGGGTCAAGGAGACTTACTCGACCGTTTTACGTCATAAAAATGAAGGGAATAAATTTTCTAGTACTTCTATTACGGACAAAGCATGGATACAGAGACAGGAATATAGACTAAGAAATAGAATCATAGGTAAACAGGGTACAGCGAAACCAGACCCTAACTGTAAGTTCAGAGCGGCCGATATTCGGGTGCCGGTGTTTGTTTATAATGTTGACAAGAGTGTGTCATCGCGCGACATCGAAGATTATGTGCATAAGAAAACACGAATAAAAGTCACAGCAGAACAGGTTTATGTAAAAGCTGAGAAGATGTATAACGCTTATAAAATCTTTGTTCCTAACCACAAATTAGAGCAATTTTTGGATGATAATATGTGGCCCGAGGGAATATCTTTTCGACGTTACATCGAGTTCAAAAGTGTAAATAAACAAATGTAAAAATAGTAAACAATCGAAAATGAGAAGTACTTATAATAATAATAATAATAATTCTAGTAAAGTCGCCCGTTTCATAAGTTATAACTGTAAGTCTGTGAAGCGCTCAGTTGACTGCATAAGGAATTTGTGTACTAAGGCTGACATAATTGCCCTTCAGGAGACGTGGCTATATCCTTGTGACCTACATTTCTTGGGTACCATACACCCGGATTTCGCCTACATTGGGACATCTGCCGTGGACACCTCGACGGGACCTATGCGTGGAAGGCCGCATGGAGGCGTTGCGCTGCTCTGGCGTAGGGGCGCATTTCAGTCTGTATCTGTTATCAGTTGTGATAGTGTGCGCCTTGCCGCGATAAGGATTACTACGGGTGAGCGTTCATTCATAGTTTTTTCTACTTATATGCCAACTGACTCTGTAGATAACCTCGTGGAGTTTACGCAGTGCTTGGGTGAAATTAGTGCGATAATAGACAACAGTGGTATTGATAGCGTTTTTATGTTAGGTGACTATAATGCTCATCCGGGTGAGCTATTTTATCGGGAATTATTTGACTTTTGTAGCGAACAGCAATGGAGATGTGCAGATGTGGATATACTGAATGCGGACTCAGATACCTACACCTTTGTTAGTGAGGCGCATGGGAGCCGTCGTTGGCTTGACCATGTTCTGGTGACGGAGTCCTCGTGGTACACAATCTCAGATATAAAAATACTGTACGATATTTACTGGTCAGATCACTTCCCAGTAGAAATAACTTGTAACATTAGTGTACTCAGGCCGCGGGCCGTTGCGACAAATAAATGTACAAACAAAATAATCTGGGGCGACAGGCAGCCGTCGCAAATAGAAAAATATACTTTATTATGTAACATGAAGTTAAAAAATATTGATTTTCCGACTGAGCTGACAGCCTGTTGCGATAAGTTGTGTAATGACTCTGGACATAAATTAATATTAGATTGTATGTATAAGGATATTATTAGTAAACTGTGTGAGTCTGCGGAGTTGAGTTGTAATTTACCTGACAAACATAATAAAAAGAAATTTAAACGTGTTGTAGGTTGGAATAGGTACGTAAAGAAAGTGCATGAACGGGCTCGGCTCAGTTTCCAAGAGTGGTCTTTACATGGTAAGCCATCTCAAGGTCCTCTTTATACTAAGATGGTGGAATCCAGAAGGGACTTCAAACTTAAGTTAAAGTGGTGCCAAAATCACCAGGAGCAAATCAAGATGGACATGCTATCAACTCACCACCTCAATAAAAATTTTAGTAAGTTCTGGAAATGTACAAAGAAACTTTCGCCTGAGCCGGGTCGGTCAGTGAATGTTGATGGTCTAAACGAACCGAGTGCGATTGCAAACCATTTTAAAAATATTTTCAGAGTCGAACCCCCACAGAGGCACGCGAAGGGGCGGGTGTTTGATGCAAGCAGTCGTGATCGACAACCAATAACCAGCTTTACAGCCAGAGAAGTACAAGAAGTGTTAAAAAACATGGTTAGAGGGAAGTCACCAGGTCACGACGGTTTGAGTATCGAGCACCTGCAACACGCGGGGCCTCACCTGCCCAGAATACTGGCTATGTTTTTCACGTTGTGTATGAGGCACTCTTACTTGCCTGACGACCTGACCAAAACAATCGTTGTTCCCCTCGTGAAGAACAAAACTGGTGACGTAGCCGATAGTTCCAACTATAGGCCTATCTCGTTGGCAACCATTGTAGCTAAGGTACTGGACAGTTTGTTTGATAAGATACTTACGAAGCACCTCAAGTTGCAAGACGCACAGTTTGGTTTCAAAGCTGGTTTGTCTACAGAATCCGCGGTGTTGTGTCTCAAGCAAACTGTGCAGTACTACACTGATAGAAAGACCCCAGTGTATGCGTGCTTTCTAGACTTATCGAAAGCTTTCGATTTGGTTGCATACGACGTCCTGTGGAGCAAGTTGGAGCGCGAAACTGACTTGCCTGGCGATGTGATTGATATGTTTAAGTACTGGTATAACAATCAAATGAACTTCGTCAGGTGGGCGGACTCGCGCTCGGACTTGTTCCGGTTGGAATGTGGGGTGAGGCAGGGGGGGCTGACATCACCAAAATTGTTTAATTTATATATAAATAGCCTAATCGTTGAGCTCAGCAGTACCGAAATCGGATGTTCCATCGATGGAAGCTGTGTAAACAATATCAGCTACGCGGACGATATGGTGCTGCTGACCCCATCGATTGGTGCGCTTAGGAGACTGGTCAGTGTGTGCGAGGACTATGCGGGGGCCCATGGACTCAGGTATAATTCAAAAAAGAGCGAACTGTTAGTGTTCAATCCGCGCGGTAGTAAACTCAACACAGTACCGCCTGTTAGACTGAACGGAATGCAACTAACGCGGGTGACAAAGTTCAAGTACCTGGGTCACTGGGTGACCGATGACATGTCGGACAACGCTGACGTGGAGAGAGAACGTAGGGCATTGGCGGTCCGGAGCAATATGTTGGCACGTAGGTTTGCGAGGTGTACGAAAGAAGTAAAGATAACGTTATTTCGTGCTTACTGCCAATCATTCTACACCTGTAGCCTATGGGTCAATTATGCGCAACGTACCATCAATGCCCTACGAGTCCAATACAACAATGCGTTCAGGATGCTGTTGGGGCTGTCGCGTTACTGTAGCGCATCAGGCATGTTTGCGGAGGCGCGCACGGACGGCTTTCAAGCCATTCTGCGCAAACGGGTGGCCTCGTTGGCGCACAGGTCGCGGACCAGCTCCAATAGTATCCTCAACGCATTAGCAAATCGTTTAGACTGCCCACTCACTAAAGCGCTTCTCGACCTACATGTTAGACCACAGAGCTTGCGGACTGTATAAATTAAATAACTTTTTAATTAATAGTTCATGTTAGTTAAGTGCCAACATTTGTGTTGATGTTTAAAATTTCAAATTTCAGGCACACGTCGGACATTTCTTTTTATTTACTTTATTTTATTGAATGAATTTAATTTAATATTTAATTTATTATATATCATTAATATTCACAAATTATTTTATACTATATTAATTTTAATTTAATTTAATTTGAAATTTGAAATTTTGAATTTAATTTAATTTGATATAATTTAATTTAGTTTGATTTAATTTAATTTAATTCGTATCTATTTTGTTTTAATTGTGGTTTTCATTTTAAATTAATAATTGAATTCTATAGCTTTAATTTTAAATACAAGTGTAACGTAATGTAACAATATGGACTGTTATGTCTGAAATAAACGAATACAATACAATACAATTAGCATAGGTACTTGGTATACATATGAAATAATACTTCTACATTTGTTACAAAGCAATCTCGGCGTTCTATAGTCACAACTTACGACGCCTTTAAGGGATTTTAACGTTCAAAAGCATCCAATATTACATCCCTTTTCAAAAAGACAGGAAAGCTAACAATTTTGCAAATGCACTCTAAAATATCCCATAAACCTTCAAATTACTTAAGTTTTAAGACTTTTTAGAGTTGTGTGAACCGTGTGAGGTCTCATGTGGAGGGATCAATGCGTTTCCCATTGCCGACGATGATGTCCAGCATAAGTGAGGACTCCAGCTTCTAATAATATTTTAAGAGCTCAAAGTCAACTTAGGCTGGTTTATAGAAGTTAATAGGCAAGCTGTAGAAGTAAAAGGGGACTGTTCCAATAAATTAAAGCGATAAGGAACGTGTGGGATCGCGGAAAAATGTCTGGGCTCTACTTAGGGGATTACTCGTTTGTGTAATAGATTTTTATTGCAATTCTCTACGAATAGGGTCCAGCTGTTTTCTACATGATTAGCTACTGTTAGTATAGATTTTTAAACTTTTTTGATTGTCAGAAACTTCTTCAATCTTTTTTTTTATTATTATAAATGGCCTTACTCTTTGCCACAGCACAGACTAGCCAAAGGCAAAGACGTTGCCTACGATGGAGTGAGCTCGCCCAGAAGATCCTGTTCACCCTAGATTTGAAGGTTGCCGGGTTATATAATGTGCTCTAAAATATAGCCGCCGGCAAGGAATTGCACTCCTTGGCAGTGCAATCAATGCTAAGAAGCAATTTAAAAGTGGAAAATTACTATCCTGGGTGAGGCTTGAACTCAGAGCCTTTGGACCGATACTCCAGCGCTCTGGAGCTACTGAGACAAGAAAGTCAGTGAGAGCAAGTCTCATCCAGGGTAGAAATTTTCACTTTTGAATTTGTTAATAAATTTCAATAGATTGGTTGCACAAATTTTAGATTCCCAAAATTCCCAAGAGTTTGGCTTATTTTTAGACTATCAAGCAATTTCTAAAAATTCCTAAGGTAAGTATGACAAATGAACTCTGGCTGACCCCTGACATCGAATGAAAGATCCATTACTGGCGCGATATTACAAGTAGACAGGGTACAAATTGTAATAAATTGGCTGCGTGTCAAAGTTATTTGTAGATAAGTCACTCACTTTGATTTCCTTCCATGTTTCATAAAAAAATTATATATTGAAATAATAACGTTCCACTTATTACTTACCTCAATCATATGTACAATACTTATTGTAGTAAATAGTGAACATTAAAACACCACAGCGCCGTTTGTCCACCCTTTTCTCCGGACAGTAAGCTGGAAAGAGCTAATAGTTAACCGATCACTGCCACCCATGGCAAAAAAAAATTATCTATGGCTGTTCCATGCATAGAAATGAGCGCCATCATGACGGTTGAAATGTATGAAGCAAACAAATACTTTTTTTTCTACTCGTCGACTTCAATTTGTCAATTAGAATACCACAGACTAAACTATATGTGCTGACTTTTCAGTGTTGGATAGTCTTTGACACTTAGTCAACTAAAATATTTCATTACGCTTCACTTTAGTTAACTGAAAAAAATTCAAAAATAGAACTTCATACCAGTTCTATTATACTAATTTGCGATACCTGGCAAATTTTTCTGCATCTGGAACAATTTTTTTTTATCTATCGGGTTATCGACCAATCCGAGACGGTTATTACGAACAATTGGTTGCCAGGTAATTGGATGTTGATATAACGGTGAACGATGCTATTAACATTAATTTTATCTTGAATGATGATATTTTCGTCAATGGATGATGAAGATGATGACTCATAGAAAAAGTATTGTATACAATAGTGATATAATTAAGCTTTTCACTCTCGAACCGTACTATAAGGCCACTCAGCAAGTTTCGTGGCCTAAACATGATACTCTACTGAAAAGCTTTGTAGTATATCACAATTGTATAAAATACTATTGCGATTTCAGCATTGGTCCCATAATAAATTTTGTTCATTATGTTTGACCCCAAAAGTCACTATGCAAAGTTTGAACGGTCCTTTTTATTTCACCATGTCACACGTAATATTTACCGTCCGCCGGTGCGTTTTGTATGTAGAACACGAAATTACCTGTAATAAAAGTAAAAATTTCATTAAATCTTCATTTTCAGGCTCGGCAATTTCTAGGATGCAATGTAAAGTCAAACACAAATCTCCTCCACCTCCTCTCCCTCATATTATAAATAAATAAATAAATATTATAGGACATTCTTACACAGATTGACTGAGGCCCACGGTAAGCTCAAGAAGGCTTGTGCTTAATATTTTTGTTTCTATTCATAAAACTTATTTATTTGGTTGCCCTGAAAACCAGCGCCATGGCTAACTTAGTTAGTCATCGGCATATGCTGAGTGGCAACCATTTTGGTGTATAAAGTGTTATTAGAATAAGATGTAATAGGTTAAGTTTTCATTTTTTTTATACACCAAAAAAACGTTTCTTTCTTTCTTTCTTTCAAATACATTCGTGGATTTAATATGGAGCTACGGCATTTTTTTTATTGCAAATGAATTGGTCCATGAAATAATGGAAAATAAGTAAAACCAGCTAGATAAGTTCATAAAATGTGCTTTTTAAAATTGATAAAAAAACAGTGCGTGGAGTCCCTTCACGCGGAAGAAGTGACACTTCCTAACATAACCTCAAAAACATTTTGTCAAGTGACCATCACGTTTTTGCGTTTAGTTACGTCCATCTTTTTACTGTTTTAAATATTTTACATTGCTATTTGCTCAAATTATTGAAAAATAAACATAAACTCATTTTGCACTAGATCTAAATATAAAACACACACATTCCACCA
This sequence comes from Leguminivora glycinivorella, assembly GCF_023078275.1. Taxonomy (NCBI): domain Eukaryota; kingdom Metazoa; phylum Arthropoda; class Insecta; order Lepidoptera; family Tortricidae; genus Leguminivora; species Leguminivora glycinivorella. Next base: position 3,376,090 of record NC_062983.1, read on the forward strand.
TTCAAAACCATTCTGGGCATTCTGTTCTGTCACTGACTGAGTGAATAAGTGAATGAATGGAATGAGTGAGTCGCGTTGAGACAGAATGTTACGCGCTGAGTGAGCGGCATTCCACGCAAAGTAACAATGACTGAGTGTTACGCGCTGTCAGTTGGAAGTCGCATTAGAAGTTTCACTTCAAAAATTGGGACTAAATGTGTGTAAAATACAGGGTAACCCAACATCACAATAGTTTACGCTTCGTAAAGCGTATCGCTCTTCTGTAGTGGCGCGACAGAGCCAGACTGCGTTTCTAGCGCCACGTAGTACCAACGACAGTCACTAAACTTCACCGTGGCTAGACGCACTTCACGTGTAAGTGGTCGGTTTCATATGTAAAAGTATATAAAAGGCCGACAGACAAGACAATACGTATGTTACCTAAAATATATGTATGGTACATACACGATACGACCTTCAAACCTTCAAGAAAAGAGCGTACACCCATCTTAAAGGCCGGCAACGCACCTCCAACACGGGTTTCGGGTGTCCATGGGCGGCAGTGATCGCTTACCAGCAGTCTGTCTACTCGTTTGCCTCCTCACATAAAAAGAGCAACTTTTTTTATTACTTTTTTGGCTTACTCTTGACCACAGACTAACCAAAGGCATAGACGTGGCCTACGACGGAGTGAGCTCGCCCAGAAGATGCCTCGGATGAGCTCGGAAATATAGCCGCTTCGTGAAATTCGTGAAATTCGTGAATAAGAACTTTGAAGTCCTTATCTTTAGATAAGGGTGCCGCTTGTGCTTGCATATGCTTATTATTTATTACATTACGCTACAAGCACAGTATAAAAATACACTTTTTAACAAAAAATAAAACCGCCTTCAAAAATAAGCGCGTTACAAAACACGGAGAAACCAAAAAGCAAAAAAATAATAAACCTTTGAATTCAGATTTCTTATCGGATTGCAATAATCTAAACATTCAAATTATAAACAAATCAATTATTTTTGTAAAATTCAAAATAAAAAAAAATTTTGAAAATCGGTCCATAATTCTCGGAGATATCGAGTAACATACATACAAAAAGAAACATTCAGTCGAATTGAGAACCTCCTCCTTTTTTCGAAGTCGGTTAATAAAGAGTACTATCGTAGTGTGGAAAAGAAACTCGTGTCGATTTAAAACACCGTTTGGTTAATAAACCAAATGTCATACAATAAACTATAAAATAGGTAAAATAACTTTGAAGCAAAATAAACAAACGGAAACTTCGAAGTTAAACTAGTTCGAGATAGTTTCAAGCGTAATTAATATTATATTATGCTATGAAAAGCAACGGCCAAGCTGGCGGGATAATATTTAGCTTAGAGCTTGTCATAATGAAGCGATGAACTTGATACCACACAGGGCTTCTAGACTATTATATACTAGCATTTGCCCGCGGCTTCGCTTGCATTAAATTCTAAAAGTGCAGAATGCTTCATACAAATTTCCATCCTCCATTTTAGGGAAGTGGGGGGGTTAGAAAGAGACAAAAAGTAGTCTATGTCACTCCAACTCATCATCATCGTCGTCCTTGCGTTATCCAGGCATTTGCCACGGCTCATGGAAGCCTGGGGTCCGCTCTGACAACTAATTCCAAGATTTGGCGTAGGCACTGGTTTTACGAAAGCGAGTGCCATCTGACCTTCACTGTTGTAGCGCGACCTCCTTAAACGTTCGCCTGCGGTATTTCCGGACCGATACGACCTTCAAATCTTCAAGAAAAGAGCGTACACCCATCTTAAAGGCCGGCAATGCACCTCCAACACCTCTGGTGTTTCGGGTGTCCATGGGCGGCGGTGATCGCTTACCATCAGGCGACCTGGCTGCTCGTTTGCCTCCTATCCCAAAAAAAAAAAAAAAAAAATGTCACTTTTATATTATTTGAAATATGATTTGATTAGCAATCAGTCTGCCTTCTGTCACGGAACTATAAATATGTTTGTTTACCAATATCAATTTAAATTACTTAATTAAAATAAGTGTTTTTAATACGTGCCTTCATCATTTTACATTAGTCATTACAGTCCACAACCCCGCCAGCTATCAGGTAACTAGGCCTTATTGGAATTAGTCCGGTTTCCTCGCGATGTTTTCCTTCACCGAAAAGTGACTGGCAAATATCAAATTACATTCTATGTCACTCCAACTATCTCCCTTAAAAAATCACGTCAATACGTCGCTCCGTTTTGTCGTGAAAGACGGACTAACAAACAGACACACACACTTTCCCATTTAATAATGTAATAGTAATAGTATGGATTCTGTGCCTCTAGCCATATGCATATTTTAAGTTACATATAAACTTGGCATTGGATTGGATTTCAATCCCTTTTTTAGGCCTTTATTGTTCAATTAGCCGATAGGAACTTGGCCCCCTTTTTAACAGATATGTTTTTGGTGGAAATACTAATGTTTAACACTACTTATTTATTAATATCTGAAAATTAAAAAAAAAATCTGTACACAGCTCTAGATTGTTTTTGCTTAGCAGCGTGGGATCTTAGCTGTCGTAGCGTCCCGTGTACACATTATAGTGTCAACCATTATCATTAGGGCTTGTACATATTTACATACATACATACAATCACGCCTGTTTCCCATATAGGGGTAGGCAGAGCACATGAAACTGCTAAAGTTACAGTGCCACTCTTGGCAAATAAGGGGTTGAAAGAAAACGAAACTGTGACATTGCAGTGACAGGTTGCCAGCCTCTCGCCTACGCCACAATTAACCCCATATCCCACAGTCGCCTTCTACGACACCCACGGGAAGAAAGGGGGTGGTGAAATTCTTAACCCGTCACCACACGGGATACATATCGATACCTTTGGGTTCAATTGGCGTAAAGGACAAAATGCAGGTTTTCAGGAGAAGCAAAAAACAACTTTTTTTTTAGAAAAATGTTTATATCTTTTTTGTTTTTTGACCTATATTTGTGACGTATATAGAAAAATATGTAGATTTTTAGTATCCTTCACCTAGTGTAGCAACCGTAGTGATAAACTAAACGGTTTAGAAGTTAGATGGTTGTAAAGGACACGTCAAAATGCTATGGACGTCCTTTACACCCACGACTTTTTTGAACAATTAGAGTTGATAGGGTCGTAAATGACGGTCTTGGATGATTTTTATACAAATTTGGGGCGTAAATGTAACCGGAATGGTACAAATGGCAACTGTTTTTAGCTTAGTTTACAATTGAGAAACTTGAAAAATGTATCAAAACGTAGTTAATATGGCATAGAATAGCCACATTAGTGTTACAGTGTATATTTATCTAAATATTTAGCAGAGACAAAGAACAAGACTATTTTATATCCAGTTTTGCAATAAAGAAACAACATTTGCTTAAAAACTATCTAATATTTTGGAAAGTTATTATTTTAGTACTCGCCGCTCGGCTGTCTCAATAAGTTACGCATTCAGTATTTAATTCTAGTAGGGAAACGCTTTCGTAGTTTAAGTAAAACACTAATTGTAATCACGTAAACTTTAATCAGCAACTGTGAATAGTAGACTATATTAATACGACAGTAATTTTAAGTTTAACCTCCTGAGTCCCGGGCCAATTTTTCCGATTTTGAATTTGGAACTTTCTTTTATTTGTTTAAGAGTTCAAAACTCGAATTTAATTTGTACTTGTACAAGTACGCGGGGACTCAGGAGGCTAAAGTAGAAAGAAGTTTTAAGAAGAACTAAGAGTTAAGTACTTATTTATAAACGCAAGTTAGGACGCGTATACAAACTGTAGTCAAGACTAGTTACCTACTATGTGGATTCATATTTTTGATAATTTTAAAACAGAAGATTGTTATTTAGTCTTAAACCTGTTAAATAAGAATAATCTTAATTATGAGTTCAATCCTAGAAATATTATAGTCAATGCTTTAAGTACCTGGGTACATAGCCAAGTCACCAAACGCTAACGCTCATTCGTTAGCGAAACGCACCTGTTATTGTCGCACTAAATGTTAGTATAGTATACTGTTAAAGTTTACTGCCGGCGTAGCTGAATGGCAATCGTCGACGACAGACGCCGACAAAAATGCAGTCTGGTGCAATACGCAAGAGCGATAAAGATATATAGCTACGAAATAGATATTATCGTGAGCGTTTGTGCATCTGGGTACGTACCTACCCTGATTACCATAATGTTTTTTTAAATTACCTACATCTCGCCGCAGTATAATAAGACTACGAAAGCGTTTCCCTGCTAGAATTAAAGATTGAATGCGTAACCTACTGACTATTCAGACAGCGGCGAATACTAAAAAAATAACTTTGAATTTGTTGCCAAAGTATTAGATAGTTTTTAAGCAAATATTGTTTCTTTATTACAAAACTGGATATAAAATATTAGTCTTGTTCTTTTTTGTTGCTAAGATAGCTTAGATAAATAATACACTGCATTAAACTGATGTAGAGCTATTCTATGCCATATTAAGTACGTTTTGATACATTTTTCCAGTTTTTAATTGTAAACTTAGAACAAAATTTGTACCATTTCGGTTACAATTACGCCCCGACTTTGTATAAAAATCATCTAAGACTGTCATTTACGACCCTATCAAATCATGGGTGTAAAGGACGTTATAACATTTTGACGTGTCCTTTACAACCATCTATCTTCTAAATCGTTTAGTTTATCACTACGGTTGCTACACTAGGTTAAAGATACTCGTAATATGCATATTTTTCTTATACACGTCACAAATATAGGTCAAAAAACAAAAAAGTGGGTTTATCTTTCTCTTGGAAACCTGCATTACATGTCCTTTACGACAATTGAACCCAAAGATATCGATTACAGTTGCGGATAAAATATTTTTAGTGCTGGTCGTAAAGGACGAAGAACAAAAAAACTTGTCCTTTACGCCTAACTTTATCACACTAATATAGAAAGTGATCCTTAGAAAGTAAGGGCTTATAGGGCAACAATATATAACAAGGTGACTTACGACTATATTTTTATTTGTAGATTTCCTTTACGACACAAATAATAATTTATAATTAATGACTTGATATTTACGCCCCTTCAGAAAAGCTATTTTTGCAAGTCCATAGTAGAAAATCTTGGTCGTAAAGGCAACTTTTTAAGAGATATCGAAATTTTAACTACACAGATCGATAGCGCTTGAAATTCTGAACAAAACTGTATATATAACTCATTTTCGCCAAAATGTCCTTTACGCCAATTGAACCCAGAGGTATCGATATTTACAGATGATTTAAGCTAAGCGGCTTGTACATATTTACAGATGATTTAAGCAGCGTCTGTGATCGAGCGGCAGCGCCTCTTGTACCCGATTCGTGATCGGCATGATCTATCACATCTGTTACAAATAAAACTAAAATGAGGGTCCGCACGAGTGCGATTCTCACTGTGCCTTAAAGCCCATTTTCGGGCTAAGTTTTGAAACCAGGACCATAGGTTTCACGACCTCTTAGAAAGCTGTCCTTCTACTCGACGCGGTTTGCTGCTAGGAGTTAAGTGTGAACTGTGAACCACTTTTCATTAATTTACGTGGTCTAATTTTAGTGGCTTTTAGTCGAAACTTCGTCAGTTAAATATTTGAGTACCGAACTCAAGATGGCGTATAATTTCCAAGAAGGACGAAGGTTTTATGACCATTAGGCTATTAAGCTTATTATAGTCTTAAATTCCTTTGAAATGTTTTTATATTAAAGGAAAAAATGGAAAAATTTACGCTTCCGGCGGGACTTGAACCCGCATCATTTGCAATCCGTGCAAGGCTCTTAACCAATTGAGCTACGGAAGCCACGCCGGACATCGCAAATCTTTCCATGCCTTTCCTTATGTACACACGTCTTGGGGTGTCGTCGGTGTGGATTTTTCCATTTTTTTTTTTTCCATTTTTTCCTTTAATATAAAAATGTTTAGAATCGTTAGCAGACGTTTCTGCTTGTTAAAAATAAATCCTTTGAAATGGCTATTTATCAAGACCTCTTAGGTTTTGTGGGTTATTTTCCTCCGGGACACAAAAGCAGCGAAATGTGGGCAAACGTTAATGGATACACATCATTCCCTTAGGACCGGCTGGATTGAAGTACTCAGCGATATTGAACAAAAACTGGGGTCAGTTGGGTGGAAAAAGTCTTGGGCAGTCGGGTAATTGTTTAGGTGGTTACGGGTACGTAATTTAGACGTTTTTCATAACCTCGTGTTTGTGTGAGTTTTTTTTTTAAAACAAAATAAAAAATTACTACCCCACTTACTTATTTATTATAATTTGCATTCATAGGCCGAGAGGTAGATTTTTTTCGAAAAAAACTAAAAACTCGCATAACTCAAAAACTACTGATATTCGATCACCAGTTGACTGGGCCAAAAACATTGCAAATAACCTATAGAATAACCTCTTTGTAGGAATAGATCGAATTACCAGTCACCCTGTATATAAATATAATACGTCGGTGGCAAACAAGCATACGGTTCGCCTGATGGAAAGCGGTCACCGTAACCTATGCACGCCTGCAACTCAAGGAGTGTCACATGCGCGTTGCCAACCCTTTAGAAACTTGTACACTGCTTTTTGCTACGTTAAGTACACAGCCAAAAGGAGTGTACAAGCTCTAAGGAGGGTTCAGGATGCCGACGACTCAAAGGACAATAGACGGAACAAATTAGGTCCTTCCAACCTCACCCTCGTTGAGCTCTGGCAGCCTTCCTCACCGGCAGTAACACAACACTTATATGAGTAGGTATTAGCTGCGGTTTTCTGTAAGGCGGAAGTACTTCCCCAGTTGGGCTCTGCTCTAGATTCGAGCGAGATGATATCTACTGTGCCCTACCACACAAAGCGGAATATCATTAGCTATGCCAAAGAGGATCGAGTATTATAGAGAGTTACTGTCAAAGTAAAATGTGTAATCACAGTGCATAGACTGCCATCTCTCGACACAAACTTAAAACTTTTGATCCTCAGTTTTGACAATTTGGCCCATATTGTTAGCTTGATAGGTGTTAAAATGAAAAATATTAATATTAGCGCCTTCTAGCCGAGCGTTCCCAAAAGGTGTAACGTCATCTAGGCCACCGTACCTTTTTCTCTAGGGCTTTGATGCATTTTTTTCTTAGACTTTATCCGTCTATACGGAGTTACATAATATTATGTCTTTGGCTATGCCCTTCCTCCTACCGAAAATGAGTAATTGTAATATTAACGCCAGTCCAGATATTATTGATCCATGCCCCTAATCCCTCAGATCTTAATACCCGCACTAATGAAGCAAACCGTTAATCCAGTAATGTCATTACATTTCCGACTGATTACTGTACTAATTTCACGGAAAACGGACCAGTGTAGCCGAAGGCTCAAACGCTCACGATAATATCTCTTTCGTAGCTATCTATCTCTATCGCTCTTGCGTATTGGCGCGACAGAGCCAGACTGCATTTCGCGTCGCCATTCGGCTACGCCCCCTGAACCTATTTACCACGAGTTTACGACGTTTTATGATCCGTTAGTGTGTTTTCACACTATCCGATCCCATATCGGATGAAGGAATGCTCCTGAAGCTATTTCATTAATTTTGTCTTAAACTCTAAATCATGCAATAATTTAATACAGTTAGGAAGCTTATTATAAATTTCAATGCTTTTATAACATACGTTCCGCTTATAGATATCAGCACGGCAACGAGGCTGATGGAGGTTTTGATATTAGGTTCTTAAGAGGATACGGTAGCGAAAATGCTGAAATGGAAAGGAGCCCCCCCTTTCAACTTGGGAATTTTAGGTAAATATACAAGTGTTATTTTATTAACTAGATTTATCGAAAAAAATTGTCCATTAAGAACAACTCAGTCAAAAATATTTAAAAAAAAATCTTTAAAATCGAGGTTCCGCTCTCGACTCTTTCCTCCTTCAAAACTTAATCAATCGGAACGAAATTTGAAATCTGAATAACAATGAAATAATCTATGTCGGACCGTTTAGCTTTTTTGGTTAATTGTTACCAATCTTGAGTATCAAACCTTTTTTTGCGCCACAATGAAAAAGGCCGTTTTTGGAAATGTTTGATTGGCTCTAGAGTCTTTAAAAAGCAGAATTAAAAAAAATCAAAACGGTCCAACACAGATAAAAATAATAACAATCTGTGTTGATAAAATCATTGCTCTATCTTCAAAAACCAGGGAGGAAATAGTCGAGAGCGTTTGCATGGAGAATTGACCCCTACCGTATCGTCTTAAGTTCCCTCTGAAAACGTCTGACCGTAATTTAAAATACTCCATGTGAGATTTGACAAACAAGCAAACTTTCTTGATGTACAGTCGACTGTACCTTACATGTGTGCTAGTGGCAGCATGTAACAAAAATAGTCTCGACCCATATGGACGAATCCGGGCTTGTGTCGGAGTCTTCCTGGACCTAGCAAAGGCATTCGACAGTGTCTGTTCCGGTATTATTAAGAAAGCTAGAAGCGCACGGGTTCCGAGGAAATACTCTGAAATGGTTCGAAAGCTAACTGACTGAAAGAAATCAATGTGTAAAGATAGGTGAGCATGTGAGTGACCTGAGACCAGTGTCTTTTGGTGTGCCCCAAGGAAGTATCCTGGGTCCTACGCTATTTCTGGTGTACATGAACGACATCTCACTCATACCATTACAAAATGCGGAGATATTATGTTACGCCGACGACACGGCTTTAATTTTTCACGGGAGTTCATGGAAGGACGTCTATGTTCAAGTCGAGCGAGGTATGACGTTAGTGGCAGGGTGGTTGAAGCAGAACTTGTTAACGCTGAACACATCAAAGCATGATAAATCTCTCTTATGTAGATACGGAAAATCTAACGAAGATTACGTCATAATCAGACCCAACTTTCAGACACTGAAATACATCTACATACCTGCACACACACAGAGACACGCACACACATACACATACACATACACACACACACACACACACACGCGCGCGCTTGTGCATGTTGTTATTTCATTGTATAAATACTATTTAGGATTTCGTTTGCATGTTACTTACCTACCTATGTACTTGGATCGTAAGCCATAACTTAAGCCTATTCTCTTTATTTAAAATCCCAAGTAACTAAATGTAATTTTTTTTAAATAGTTTCCTAGATTAATGATGTTACTAAATGCCGCAAATATTTCTGTTAATCTTACATTCTCCTCCACGATACAGGCTACGCCTAGTGTGGAGGTCAGTATAATGTACACTAAATTTATATTGCCAAATAAACAATTTTGATTTTTTTTTTGATGTTAAATTTCTTGAAAAGAGGTCTGCATTTTTCTCTTATCCAAGCGTTTGCAACAGCTCGCGCACACTTTTACCATAAAATTAATTTCCTTTTAAAACGAGTGCAGTAAAAACTCTACATCACTATGTCACAAGTTAGAGCACAAACACCAAATCAGCCGGCGTTGCCGAATGGCATTTGTCGACGCCAGGGTGCCGCCAGAAATGCAGTCTGGCTCAGTCGCGCCAATGCGCAAGAGCGATAGATATAGCTACGAAACAAATATTATCGTGAGCGTTTATGCATTTGGCTACGTAAACGGCACTGAGTTGTTTTCGTGCAATTTCATCCAACTAAGTGCTCAGGAGCGAAAATAGGGTTGCCAAAATACTAGCCAAATTTGAGGTCGTTGCCTGTCAATTTTGTGATGTCTTTATAATTGCTTATTACGGTAGCGTAGGTGCGTAGTCTATTTTTGTGAGTTACGCCTACGCGCCTAAGGCGTAACTGACAAAAATAGACTTTTTGAGTGCAAAAACAAATTTGAATGAGCGAAATTGTGGCCGAATAACCATGTTTAAAAATATTTTAAGCGGGTATTAAGTCGATATAACGCTCGACATGTCTCGCTCCGTTTCCGAGGAGCTTTTTCAAGAGTAGCGACCCCGCCTCTACATGTAGAGAGCGTGGCGCATACTGCGGGCGCTAGTCCTGCGCGAACGGCTACCATGTTTTCCGGCTTCCGGTTTCCGGTTAGTCCAGTTTCCTCACGATGTTTTCCTTCACCGAAAAGCGACTGGCAAATATCAAATGACATTTCCCACATATGTTCCGAAAAACTCATTGGTACGAGCCGGGGTTAGAACCCGCGACCTCCAGATCGAAAGTCGCACGCTCTTACCGCTATGGAATAATAATAAAAAAATTAATACTACGTCGGTGGCAAACAAGTATACGGCCCGCCTGATGTAAAGCGGTCACCGTAACCTATGGACGCCTGCAACTCAAACAGTGTCACATGCGCGTTGCCACCCCATTAGAAACTTGTACATTCCCTTTTGCTGTGTTAAGTACACAGTAAAAAGGAGTGTACAAGTTCTAAGGAATAACCATGTATAAAATAAAATTGTCAGTCTCGCTTGTCGCATATTATTGAAGCTACACACAGTTGTAGATGGACGCTCTATATTTCCTCCTCCCTGGTTTTTGAAGATAGAGCAATGTTTTTTTTGTCTTGACACAGATTCTTATTATTTTTATCTTTGTCGGACCGTTTTAAACTTTTTCGCCCGTCCGCGCAAAAAAAGGTGTGGTATTCAAAATTGGTAACAATTAGCCAAAAAAACTAAACGATCCGACACAAATTATTACATTGTTATTCAGATTCTCAAATTTCGTTACGATTGATTAAATTTTAAAGGAAGAAACAGTCGAGAGCGTAACCTCGATGTAAAAAAAATTCGCAGTATCTTTTAACTGAGTTGTTCTGAGTGGACATTCTTTTTTTTTATAAATCTAGTTAATAATCCTAGTATATTTAACCGAAGAGTATTAATTTTATTTTTTTGGCAGACTGTACATTTCGTGGAATTGTGTGTCCTTTCATTAGCATTGGCTGCTAACAACAATATTTAGTTTCTTTGTTCTTTCCATTAAACAACCTTGCTCCTAAATTCCTATGAGTAAAGTCTAAATCAGCTAAAAAAGTTATGTAAACAAATGAGCTTTTCTTTCAATTAAGAATATACGATTTGTTTAGGAATATGATATCTCGTAGCTTCCAGATCGGATTTAATTAACAGAAGAGAAAAACAATGGTAGGTATAATATTGTTTTTCTACTCGTCGTCTGTAATCTGTCAATTAGGACACCACAGACTAAACTATAAGTGCTAAGTTTTCAGTGTTGGATACTCTATGGCAGTTCCAACTTAACTATAATATCTCATTATAGTTGACTTTAGTTAACTGTAATAATTTCAAAAATAGAACTTCATACAATTTCTATACTAATTTGCGATAGGTACCTGGCCAATTTTTCTGCATATGAAACACATTTTTTTTTTATCTGTCGCGTTATCGACCAATCAGAGACGACTATTACAAACAATTGGTTGCTAGGTAGGTAATTCGATGTTGACACAACGGTGAACGAAGCTATTGACATTAATTTTAACTTGAATGATGATATTTCCGTCCATTGATGATGAAGATATGACTCGTAGAAAAAGTATTGTATACAATAGTGATATAATTAAGCTTTTCACTCTCGTACCGTACTATTAGGCCACGAAGCTTGCTGAGTAACATGGTACTCGACTGAAAAGCTGTGTATTAATATCACGATTGTATAAAATACTATTTCATATTTAAGGTGAATTTTGGTTGCCAAGTGTGTTGTCCTTATTTTATGATAATTTAATGTCAAAAATAGCTCAACTGAGAAGTGCTGCAAAATATTTGGAAAATTCCTTCATGTTCTTTTCTGTCAAAAGTGATGTTATATTTTGCTGCCTTACACTTATGCTTCGTGAGAAATAAGTTATTAAAAGTGGTTAAATGAATATCCTGAGGAAACGTGGAAATGCGCCAAGACCGCGGTCCTAGCTTCCTGCTTTTAGAATGCCAAGCAGCGTAGAAGAAGAGAGCTGAAGAGCGTAGATAATCTGTTCCCTGAGTCCCTACCATGTGTTTTCGACGTTTTAGAAAACAGTACTATATAGACTAAACGTCATGAAAAATGCCTAATATTGTAAACGGGACTTAATCACGTAAATACAGGGTGTATTTTGATAGCAGATCAGTGGTCTTAGGAGACCTTCATTCGATTTATAATTTATGAAAATTAGCGTTTACAGATTTTGGCAAAAACACCGACGGAAGGAAAAAAACTGGTGGGAAAATGCGAGTGATATAGTTTGGCTTTCAAAGCAGAAAAAAATGTATGCCAATGTATGTTGGCAAATTAAATATAAAAACACATCAATTTATTTATAAATGTTACGTCTGCGCCGCGTAGTAAAAATACGATCAAAAGAGAATTAATATGAATGTTATTATGCGTGGAATATAATTATGGCGTTATTCATAAATGCTGTTTACCAACATCAATATGTTCTTAATCGAGACATTTATATTATAATGTGTCTGTCAAATCACGTGTGAATACAACACAAAACATTTGAAAGCCAGTTTAGGTGGAGTACATTACTTTGTATTTCTACTCCCGTAAGTTATTCGTCATTTACAGGGTCGATTCTAGATCTTTAAAAGCCTACATAAAAGATGTCAAGATAAGTCCATTCCCCAAAAACGCGTCTTTAACCGCCGCCGCCCCAAATCTCAAGGAAGGGGGTTCTCAATTCGTCTGTATTTTTTAACCGCCGCCTCAAATCTCTCAAGGAAGGTGCTTTTCAATTCGTCTGTATGTTTTTTATTTTTTTTAATGTTTGTTCCACGATATCTCCGTCGTTACTGGACCGATTTTGAATTTTTTTTTTATTTTTATTGAATGTATCTGCATACAGATTGGACCCATTTTTATTAGAACCCAGTTCTGATGATGGGATCCTGGAGAAATCGAGGGAACTCCTCTAACCGGAAAGGCATACATATGGTGATTATTGTGTTTTATAAGGAACAACATGCATTTACATACGGAACAGTGACATTTGGTGCAGTGGAACTGCTGATGATGGTCATAACGGAACTCCTCAAATCTGAACGGCACACTTATAGTGAGTTTGGTATTTTTATAAGAACAGCATGCACTTTAGTCCAGAACAGTGACATTTGGTGCAATGGAACTGCTGATGAAGATCAGAACGGAACTCCTTAAATCTGAACGGCACGCTTATAATGACTTTGGTATTTTTATAAGAGCAGCTTGCATTTACGTTCAGAACAGTGACATTTGGTGCAGTGGAACTTCTGATGATGATCAGGACGGAAGTCCTCAAATCTGAACGGCACGATTATAGTGACTTTGGTATTTTTATAATATCAGCGTGCATTTAAGTTCAGAACATTGAAATTTATTTGTTAGTAGATTTGTTCTCTTTGTTAAGCATCTTGAGTTTTCAAGTCAACTTTTTTCAAGCTCGATTTCGTATAATCGGATATTGGATTCATGAGAAATTGAGAAAACTCCTCAAACCTTAACGTATACGTATATTCATGGGTCGGTATCAAAACGACTGGATTCTCAAAACGACCAGAACCACATAAAGACTTGATCGCAAAACGACCACATCTGCAAAAAGCCTTTAACTCGTAATGTCTTTATAGTAAAACGACCACAAATGTATTTCCATCAAATAATCAGATTTACATTAAAAAATACCTACACATTTCTACATAATCCAACATTCGCAAACAAGTACCTTTTACCAGAACCTCAAAAGCGGCGGTTTTTTTTTCTTAAAAAATATTTTAAGCGTCGACTCAGGACACTTGTATGAGCTTCAATTGTTTGACATGCACGCCGCACGCCCCGCCCCGCTAAACGCCCAATATAAGCGTGCACTCAGGCTCAGGCCTTAGAGATTACACCTCGTACGCTGAGGGCCTCTGTTTTCCCTGTGTTTCCATGGCAATATCAAATATCGTGCGTCAATGTGCACAGTCACTAGAAATAATAACGCATTGTAACTTACAAAATAAACTTTCTAAGTGAAAATGGTGCTACTAGAGCCCATTGAGTGGCGAGCCAAATAATAATAAGTCATCTATAAGAAAAGCACGAGTACGAGTATCGTACGATGTTTTTCATTACAGATGGCCCTCCGAAGCTTCGACTTACGGGACGATTTTTGAGTCTCACGCGTTCGAATTCAGAAAATTGTCACTGAAAATAATAGGCAAGTCACCAGTAGTAGGCAGTAGTTTTCAACCGGTATTTAGTAACAAAATCCCGTATGCGAGATTCATAAATCGCCCTCCTGTAGGCCAAGCATATGATGGCCGCGAGAGTATGTCGCTGCGAGATAGATGACACCTCTTCTTATAACAGTAGGCCTAGCACATGATGGCCGCGGGAGTATGTCGCCGCGAGATAGACTACCCGTCCTTATGTCATTAATACAGTTAGAAGAAGACGTGGCATCTATCTCGCGGCGACATACTCTCGCGGCCATCATGTGCTAGGCCTACTGTATTAATGACATAAGGACGGGTAGTCTATCTCGCGGCGACATCGACATACTCTCGCGGCCATCATGTACTAGGCCTACTGATAAGAAACTTCTCGCACTAGCGCGTAAAAATAACACTATCTCTATTGGAAATTAATATTGACTCAATGAAAATTACAACTAGGGAAGAAATCAAATTATTAATTAAATATTTTTTGATTTGTTGTTCTTCAAGCAGTCACAATACTATAATACACCGTGTTTTTTTGTTTTCCGTTAAATTCAACACATAGCTAGCTTCATTATCAGGAACCAACCTGTATATCACTTTTTGTTAAATTCGCAAAAAAATATTTTTCATCATTACATTTTCATACATAATAATATTTTTTTTTTATACTACGTCGGTGGCAAACAAGTATACGGCCCGCCTGATGTAAAGCGGTCACCGTAACCTATGGACGCCTGCAACTCAAACAGTGTCACATGCGCGTTGCCACCCCATTAGAAACTTGTACATTCCCTTTTGCTGTGTTAAGTACACAGTAAAAAGGAGTGTACAAGTTCTAAGGAGGGTTCGGGTTGCCGACGACTCAAAGGACAATAAACGGAACAAGTTAGTTCCGTAAGTCCTCCCGTCATCAGCACACCGCACCCTCGTTGAGCTCTGGCAGCCTTACTCACCGACAGGAACACAACACTATGAGTAGGGTCTAGTGCTATTTGGCTGCGGTCTTCTGTAAGGCGGAGGTACTACCCCAGTTGGGCTCTGCTCTAGATTCGAGCGAGACAATATCCGCTGTGCTGTGCCCTACCACACAAAGCGGAATATCATTCGCTATGCCCTACCTCCTATTAATTATTAGTGTGAGAGACCCTTAAGAATAACATTCAAGTTAGTGTCTAAGTTATTGACGGCACATGTCAAAACAAATAACATTAGGAATTGCTAAAGGTTGTCACACACGTGTTCAGTAATTATCTTTATTTTTTTAATAACTCGATAACCGTAAGACTTAAGACGCTAATTTCTTAGAGAAATTAATTGCATTTGATCTAAAGAACCTTCCCTTAAAGTTAACGGAATTCAATAAAAACAGGTTGTATAAATCATAATCTGAAACAGATATCATACACGAAAGAAAAAACGACAATCCCCACTGGTGGCCGAGCCGGGAATCGAACCCAGGTCTTCAGCTTACGCGGCTAACGTCCTTACCACTAGACCACCCGCCCGCCAAATCATTGAATGGACATGAACTTTCTACTTTACTGGTCTCTAGTTTCTGCAACTTTAATTTAAACGACCATTAATGGCTTTTCTACTTCGCAATAGAAGACGTTTAATCTAAAGCTTTCAGTTCTATACTTAAGAGGATACGGTAGCGAAAATGCTAAAATGGAAAGGACCCTTTCAACTTGGGAATTTTAGTTAAATATACAAGTGTTATTAACTACATTTATTGAAAAAAAAGTGTCCATTAAGAACAACTGAGTCAAAAGATATTTAAAAAAAATCTTTAAAATCGAGGTTCCGCTCTCGACTCTTTCCTCCTTCACAACTTAATCAGTCGGAACGAAATTTGAGAATCTGAATAACAATGAAATAATCTATGTCGGACCGTTTAGCTTTTTAACCGCCTTCCAAATCTCAAGGGAAGGGGTTCTCAATTATCTGTATTTTTTTTTTTAATGTTTGTTCCTCGATATCTCCGTCGTTACTGGACCGATTTTGAAAAAAAATTTTTGATTGAATGTATATGCATACAGATTGGTCCCATTTTTCTCAGAACCCAGTTTTGGTGGTGGGATCCTGGAGAAATCGAGGGAACTCCTCAAATCTGAAAGGTATATGGTGATTTTTGTGTTTTTAAAGAAACAGCATGCATTTACGTACGGAACAGTGACATTTGGTGCAGTGGAACTCCTGATGATGGTCAGAATGGAACTCCTCAAATCTGAACGGCACACTTATAGTGACTTTGGTATTTTTATAAGAACAGCATGCACTTACGTCCAGAACAGTGACATTTGGTGCAGTGGAACTGCTGATGATGGTCAGAACGGAACTCCTCAAATCTGAACGGCACACTTATAGTGAATTTGGTATTTCATTCTCATCTGTAAGTACTTCAGAATCATCCAAATTTCAAAATTGGTTCAGAAATGACGGAGATATCGAATAACAAACATTAAAAAATATGCAGACGAATTGATAACATAATCCAACATTTGAAAGTATTTATCACCAGAACCCCAAAGGTAGGCGGTTTTTTTTTTAAATATTTGGTTAATTGTTACTAATCTTGAGTATCACACCTTTTTTTGCGCCACAACGAAAAAGGCCGTTTTTGAAAATTTTTGATTGGCTCTAGAGTCTTTAAAAAGCAGAATATCAAAAAAATCGAAACGGTCCGACACAGATAAAAATAATAACAATCTGTGTTGAAAAAATCATTGCTCTATCTTCAAAAACCAGGGAGGAAATAGTCGAGAGCGTTTGTATGGAGAATTGACCCCTACCGTATCGTCTTAAATGGCATCCTCAAATTATAACAAAGGGAAGTACCTCTAAAGTTCATTTTGATCTTATTCTTAATTTAAAAGTGGAAAAGTACTGCCCCAGATTAAACTTGCTCGCGTTAGAAAGAGACAAAAAGTATTATATAATACATAGCATATCATATCAATACATATATCAATATATATTTAAGTATGTATATCGTCACTTAGCACCCATAGTACGCTTTTCTTAGTTTGGGGCTAGGTTGATCTGTGTAAGGTGTCCCCAATATATACCTATACTATTAATGGGAAAGAGTGTGTCTGTTTGTTTGTCCGTCTTTCACGGCAAAACGGAGCGACAAATTGACGTGATTTTTTAAGTGGAGATAGTTGAAGGGATGGAGAGTGACATAGGCTACTTTTTGTCTCTTTCTAACGCGAGCGAAGCCGCGGCAAAAGCTAGTGTACTATAAAAGTATATAGTAGGTAATACTTATGAGTAGATAATTTAGCCATCAAGCCAACAAGCCGACCTAATTAATTTGCTCGTCAGTGTACGCTGCAATACGTTTGCATTGCACATCCACGCACTAGCTAACGTCATTACTATCGCTAACCTAACATAGGAGTAATACATATTTTTACACTGAGAGAAAAAACAAACAGTTTTCATGTTCGTTCAACAAGTTTTTTGGTTAAAATAGCGCCTACGTGCTCTTTGGTTCAAAGTGTTCAAACAACAAGTTAGATTTTGTTAAGTGTAACTATAGTGCATTCTAAAAGTTACTCGTCAATCAATCAATCAATCATTTATTTGCAAGAATACTTAATTGTAGTTACAGGTTGTTCTTGTAAGAATTTTCAGTCACAGTATTCTATCGTGGTTAAACGATGTGCAAATATTAAAAAAAACAAAAAAGCTACTAATACATAACATTAGGATTACATTAGAAAATTATCATTATTATTTATTACGGTACATTGAATATAATTTAACTTGAATTAGACATTGATTACCTACTTATTAATATTATTATGTTCAATATATTCCTTTACACTATAAAAGCATTGTTCTAACAGAAAACTTCTCATTTTCTTCCGAAAATCAGTTGTTTTTAAACATCTTATATCATTGGGAGCATTATTATACAGTAGAATACACATATTATATGCATTATTTTTGTATATAGCCGTGTTGCATCTTGGCTGATATATCAGGTTTTGATATTGAGATCTCTGCGTTCCTGAGAAGAACTCTGATCTCATTTTAAATATGTCTGGCCGATCTCTTACAAATAGGCATGCTTTTAAAATATACATACTAGTTAATGGCAATATTTTTAATTCCTTAAAAAGTGGTCGGCAACTGTCTAAGATTACCCATGCGCCAAGTATTGCACGGATGCGTTTTTTTTGTTGCAGTAGGGCTCTTTCGGCATCAACAGAATTACCCCAAAGTAGCAAACCATAATTGAGCACCGAGGACACATAGCCATGTTAGGCTGTGAGCGCCGCTGCAGTATTCACAGTATCTTTAAGTTTTCTCAGAGCAAATACGAATCTATCTATTCTGCTGCAGACATAATCGATATGTTTTTTCCAATTAAGGTGCTGGTCAATATATAATCCCAAAAACTTAATATGTTCACAATTTGATATACAATGGCTATTATAATTAATATTTAATTGCAATGGATTACTGTTATAGTTTGTCCGAGACACGGCAGCTCAGCAGCATTTCGTAGCAGTTTTCGATATTCTGCTACGAAGTGCTGGAATAATATACGCAACTCCAATGGTCTTAGCTCATTTAAGCGTAAACTAAAAAAACATCTTTTAACCCTGCAGCTGTCGTGATCTCTACGAAGTGTGAGCCGTGTGAGTGTTACGGATCGTGGTGTTTGTTAGTTTATGTTGTATGTTTATGTATCGTTTTACCCCCCCCCCCCCCCCACTCCGCTCTTCCCCCCCCCATATTTCATTTTATCTCATTTTCTTCCCCTCGCTACTCCTGCTATATTTTTTGTCTCGTTTTAATAGTACAAATATATTTTTCTATTGACTTTTTGTTATGGTTTTAGTGTGAATATCTCTAAATGTTATCTTACTGTACTGTACCCTCACTTATTGTGTTACACTATCGACCGACCCTGGGCCCCACGGAAGACCAGCGCTGTGGCACCATCTGTGCCTGAGCATATGCTGAGTGGTGTCCTTTTGCGACCACTATATCAAACATTATGTATTTACATGTTGTGTTTATGTACTCTAGTATATAAGTAACCTTCTGGTCGTAATAAACGTATTTTCTTTCTTCTTTCTTTCTTTCTTATATGAATGAAATTGAATAAAAAATGTCTTTTCTATATTTAAATTTAAATTATTACAGATTGTGCAATTATTTATGTCAGCTAATGTATCATTTATAATATATTATTCTCGTATCACAGAGAACCTCCTATAGAGTGGCAGTCTTGTATATTTGGTTCGCGATACGAGTCACCAGTGTTTGGGGTGCGAGGAGCGGGCGGGGAATGTGTTAAGCGCGCTGTGATTGGCCGTTTCAAGGACGGCGGGCAGTCGCGCCAGATGAAAAGGGACAGAAGTATGACTGTCCCTCTACTGACGCGTAAGTGGCCAATGTAAGTTGACCTATGCCGGCTCTGAATAAATTATAAATATGACTTATTTGTGGAATGTAATGCCGTCTGTTTTTAAATTTGAGCTTCTTGTTACCTTTCCACACCATTTCACACTACAGGTGGACATCTTTAAGGCATCAAAATACCCTTTTCCAATTTTTTTGTGCGAAAAACACGCGCTGCTTTCGGGTCTGTTACTTGGTCGATACTGATCGGGCACGGCGAGCGCCCGCGCTTATATCAGTGCAAATACTAGGAAGGCTGGCAACCGCGAGTCGTCTTGTAATAGATGTCTATAGGGGTTGGTCTGTGTCTCGTATTCATGAATATTATCTCCCTTTATCAATATTGTAGTGTCATCAGCGAATAATATGCATTTGTGGTCATTTGAATCAACAAGTCGCTTGTATAAAAGCAACATGACACATATTGTTTTAAACATACGTTTGGCTGATTCAATCAAATATCCTTTAACAAGTTTGACCTTGTTGTTCGAACAAATTTGACTTGCCTATTTCGACCTATTCCATTTAGTAATACTTTTGTTTCAAATGGATAAACCTGCAACAAGTTGAACTTGTTAAACTCACAATGCAAATTTCTCCCAGCGTATTGGTTTAGCCTCAGCCATACCATAGATTAAATATAAAAAGATCATACCATCACTTTAAAATACGACCGCCTTAGAACGCGCGTACACTACACCACACATAGATGGCGCCACAAAAAAAATGTCTTGTAGCTTTCGATTTTTACTTGTAGATGGCGTTAAGAGTCACATTTGACATAGATTTATGGCTCGAAAGTGACACTTAACGCCAACCTACATGATTGCTGTATGAGTGAGATAGATAGACTGTATGAGTGAGGTAGGGATAGGATAACATGTCGATAGTCGCGTTCTTGACAGGCGGTATGTATGGCGTAATCGAGAGCGGCACTTTCAGCGGGGAGCAGGAGTGCCCATACGTACGATAGTACCTACTCTTTATTATACAGCGCTTTCGATTTTACACTTCTTTCGTTAAAAAACGCAAATCGCCCTCACTCGCGGCATTATCATGAATAGGTACTCGTCCGCTCTGTCCTGCACTCTCTGGTTCTGTAAATAATTTTAATGGCTGCCGAATATTTAGGTTCTAACTACCACAGATTCAACCCTATATCTAGCTTTTAGAGCCCGTTTTGGCTGGTTTGGCTTATGTCAATTTATGGAGTAGGTCAGTTGAAAGCTACAGGGTTAAACAGCTAACAGCGTCACTTCTGTATTAGGTTAGGGCAGATTTGAACGTTGAAATTCATAGGTACAGTCAACCAGTTGGAATTGGAACCCTAGGCCACTGTAGAACTATGTCATAGTGACGTTATAAATCAGGTTGTAAGAAATCACTTACTGCTTGTCATTTTGACATGGTTGCAGAGTGGCCTAGTTCCAATTGGTTGACTATACATACCTATATAAGGGACTTGACTGTAGTTAAAATAAAATATTTTATACCATGCACGAAATAAAGCATCAGATAATTATAAGAAAAACATGGACAGAAGTTATTTTGAACTCTAATTTATATTTAATAAGTCAGGTAGAAATATATAAAGTAACTAAGTTGACCGCGACGTCACTCAATTCGATTTCATATAAATTTCACAGTAACGAGTCGTTCAAATTCGTCTTGACAGTTCTTAAAAGGAAGCTGATTTGTGATCATGTTTCGCTTTCATTCGGAAGTACGAAGCCAAATGCACAAACGCTATAGATAATATCGTTATTGTAGCTAAGTAGCTATCCTACCGCTTTTCCGTATTGGCGCGACAGAGCGGTCATAAGCATATCAAATATATTTTCAGTAAACTCAGATCACCTGCATTTGGTCATAGTTATCATTAGGTGAACAGATTAAACGAAAACATTAGCTCGAATTTGACAATTACATTAAGGTAAATAATAGTTATTTGTTATAAATACAATTTTGCCCCCTTGTATAACAAATAACTATTATAGTTTACCTAATTCAGCCAGGTGATCTGAGCTGGGTGAACAGTCGATTACAGGGTTTCGCCTGATCGGCGTCTGGCGTCAACAAGTCGTGAACGATTGTCATTTTGGTTATGCCGGCAGAAATGTATTGCAACACCCAAAAAAACTCTAGTAAAGATACTGGTGTACAAAACATCAAATAATATTAACTTTGAAAGTGGCGGAATACTTGTCACAACATAGTTTAGACAACTTGTCCAATGTCGACCCTTATAATATTAGTACAATAATAACAACTGACATAACTCTTACCATTATTGATATGTGACCCGCAAGTTTCAACAATACTGTTTAGTTCTTAATTATATCTGTCATGTACGAGAGATTGGGCGGAAATTGCTTGGACGAGGGTCTCGGGCGAGTACTAAAGTTTATCGGATATATCAAGCTAAAGTAGACGTTAATATGAGAGAAACAAGCTTAGAAATAGAAAAATTGCTGAAAAATATGATTCTAGTTATAGGTACTTGTTTCCTAATATTATACCTACTCGTAATATTAATATCGCAGACATATAAATGGACATTACCTACCTTAGGGGAAGGTTGCGATCATTGGACCGCCGCTTTGATTGGACCACTTAAATATTTCAAAATCCAATCGTGCTAGACGGCATCCATTAAGGTACAAGGTGACCTTGGGCCACCCTGTAATCTCAGTCGCGCCTCGCTTCCCGGAAAAGAGTGACGCGTCCAAGTGTGTTTCGAGCGCTGTTGAAGTTAAATTACGCGAAGGAATAAAATCACAAAAAAAGTATAAATACATTCGCATTTGAATTTGTGTGTTGACGTATACCATCCTAATGCTTAAACATTTTATTAATGAGCAAATTTAAAATAACTGTTTTCAGCCATTTTTTTCTCTGTTTTGTAATATTTTTATTTATGATGAACTGTGGGTTCTATCATCGGACCGGTTCAATCATGGCAACTTTTTTTAGAATTTTTAATACTTCACCCGTACGCAAATAGACAATATGTAAGAAAAAAACTATATAGAGGTATTATATGAAAATAATATATATATATATATATATTTTAATTGCAAAATTTGAAAAAAAAAAATTCATTAAAAAAATTTTTTTTCTCGATTTACATATAAGTTTCCTTTATTGGACCATTGGTCTAAATTTCCTAAGTCCATTGATGGCGACTTTGTGGTCCAATGAAGGCGACTCTGGTCCAAAGAAGGCAACAGCTTATGAAAACCTGTTCACGATTTTTCTCTAAAAACTTATTTTACTTTTTTTTCAGTTCGGAACACGTTACTTGACGGAATCATTGAATTTCCTCACGATCACTCTATTCTTAAATAGAAACCGCAATAAAATCCGTTCAGTAGTTTTTGAGTTTTACGCGAAGTCGCGAACACACAGACACATAGACAGACACGGGGACTTTATTTTATCAATTGTAGTGATACGGTGGTGATTATTAATAGACGGCGAGTGAATTTTGAATGTATGAAGCTTGTTAATAGTTATTTGTTTTACAAGGGGGCAAAGTAGTTGTTTAACCGCACGTGCCAATATTGATACCTGAGCAAGCGAAAGATTCCAATATTGAACCGCGAGCGTAGCGAGTGGTTCAAAAAGTGGAATCTTGAGCGTTGCGAGGGTATCAAGGCACGAAGGTTAAACAAACTTTGCCACCGAGTGAAACACAACATTTTTCACCACACCAACACGAACAAAATACTGACTACAAAACATCAGAATAAATCAAATCCATCAATTTATTGATTCAAAATCATCATTTATAAGCAAAATCTAGCAGCCAGATTAAGACATCGAGTTAAAATTTGTATGAAATTACTTTGCCCCCTTGTGGATAAAATACAATTTTGCTATCTGTTTTCGAATAACAAAGAAAGCCTTTACCAGTTGGTGTGGTGAAAAAGCTTTTATTTAACTAGCAATGTATGTATGTTCGGGTGAAATCTTGCAACTCAATTTTCAATCAGATATCTTTAACCGATTGAGCTAAAATTTTGCACATATGTAAATTACGTGACAATGCAATATATATTATGGTACTAAGAAGCTGGTCTGGTGAAGGAGCAGAATGGTGGCCATAGGAAATCTGTAATGAAATGTCGTATCCAGCGTATCCTCGTCGAGTAAGGGGTTTTTAGAAACGTCTCGGAGAGCAGTAGGCAGATGACTGTGGAAAGAAAAGTACAGTCTGCGATAAATGCTTGCGCCAACAATGTTTTTTTTTGCGAAAAAACTTATTTAGTCCTCAACCCTAAATCAAAATTAAAACTTTTTAAAATTATTTTTTCTTGATTTTTTGCCCGCAGAGCTGAATTATAATCCAGGGCCGAATCTAACAAAGTTATCAAGACTTGCAAATCATCAAAACTTCCTTGAATTAAGAGAAATCGCTGGAGGTTTAAAGCCATCTGACATTTTGCATTTCTACTTCAAGAACGGTGTTACACCGTGTTGACTTGTTTTCAACCGATGGACTAAGAGCCCAGGGCCGCCAGACCTTCCTCAAATTCTTAAGGATGAAACGTTGGGACAATGTAGAGTTCGTATCGACGTGTAATGTCTGCATATTACGGTTCGGCCAGTCTGTCATTTTTTAACCGTCGCCTCATATCTCTCAAGAAGGACGGTTATCAAGTCGTCTGTATGTTTTTTTTTTTATGTTTGTTCCTCGATATCTCCGTCGTTACTGCACCGATACGCATAAAGCCTTTCTACATAATCCAACATTCGCAAGTAGCTTTCACCAGAACCCGAAAGGCGACGGTTTTTTTTTCGTAAAAATTATTTCTAATAAGTTTTTTTTTAAATACACTTACTTTCCTTATATTCTCAAGGCTAATTTTTATAAATAATATGTGTTAGAAAATACTGTTAGAAATTGATAATCATCATTTCCTTACCATTTGCGCCGGCCGTAGCTTGAGAAATAAGGGTAAGTTAGACTGACTTTCAAGCGTCTGGTAAAAATTACGGCCGGCGAAAATGGTCTGGAAATGATGATTATCCAATTCTTACAGTCTTTTCTATTACATATATAAAAATCAGCCTTGAGAGTTCAAGGAAAATTAGTGTTTTAAAAAAAACCTTATAGCAAAAAAATGGCCGCGGGCCGAACTAGGTACTATGCAGACATTAAACGTCGATACGAACTCTAAATTGTCCCAAAGTTTCATCCTTGAGAATTTGAGGAACGTCTGGCGGCTCTGGGCTTTTAGTCCAGAAGTGAAATGCATAAACGCTCACGATATTACCTCTTCTGTAGAGAGAGAGAGAGAGAGAGAGAAAGAGAACAGGCGTTGTGTCACTTTCGTCATAAATTTATAGCTCGAAAGTGACACTTAACGCCAATCTACAAGTAAGCGATGGCAACAAGGCATGTTTAACTAGTGGCGTCATCTACATTTAGCACGTCTTTAGGCGGTCGCATTTTAATGTATGGGATGGTATAATCTTCTTATTTAATCTATGGTTTGTCTCAAGTTTCCTGCTTTAAGTTTAAACGCAAATGGGTTTGTTGTGTATCGTACTTTTGCATTCATGAGACGACATGAGTTGTGGTAGCGGAATCTCTTTTGCAAGATTATAGTTTCTTAGTAAGAATATTGCTTCTTTAATATTTAATTGAAGGAAGACGTAGTTTTATGAAACGAGCCAAGGGCGAGTAATACGAGTGTTTTAATGTCAAGTTATGTACAGTTAGTTAGAAGAATGCTCCGGATATCGTGGACTCAGCGTCGCACTAATGTGTCTATTTTTCAGGAGCTCAAAATCAAACAAAGACTGTCAGACGTCGTTTACTCTCGCACCCTTAGCTATTTCGGTCACGTTACACGTAGGGAAGAATCCGCTATAGAGAGACTTGTTGTTCAGGGAAGAGTGGGCGGTACAAGACCCAGACTGCGCCCCTCAATGCGATGGACAGACCAAGTGAGGGCTCTCACCGGGTCACTCTTAAATCTCTGCGCGCGGAACGCTGCAAATAGAGCAATATGGCGGGAAACCATTAAAAAGACAGCACAATGACCCCAATGACCATGACTACTCTCTGACAAGAGTATACGACTAAGAAGAAGAAGAAATGTACAGTTACATACATAACTTTATCCACGTCCTAATACGTTTTTCAGAATATGTACACATATTTATATAGGGCAACAGGGGCAACACAATTCTAAGCAATTTACATACCGTTGCCGCGTTTGCTCCATAGTAGTTGGTGCGTATTGAACAAACTCGGCAATTGTATGTAGATTGCTGGCAATTGTATTGCCCAAGTAACAGCACCGTTAGTCCTTAAAATATGGCAAAACTCGCCTCGGTGTAAGTGAGATATGATGAAGTTGGAGGGTTGAATGGAGGTGAAGTAAAAGTCAGTCCCTAAAACAAAGATACTACAAAAGTGTATTACTGGGTCCATTTTTCTTCCAAACAAAAGTGAAAGTGTTTAGCCGCGGGTTTTAGAAGTTCTTATTTAAAAGGCTCATATTTTCTTAGGACGGATACAGAGGGTTGAACGTCCACTGTAGAGAGATTTTTTTAAATGGTAGTTTTAGAGTTAGTTGAAATTTCTGAAAGATAAAATATAAATTTTGTATGCGAATGATAATTTTATTCTTATCTTTGCAAGAAAAGTGAAAACTTTTATATCATTAATGATATCATGTATTAGTCTTCTTAAAACTTTAAAAAAATATAAATACAGAGTGCTCGCGAGGAACCCGCATAACTTTAACCATTAGTTTATGAGGCCAAAAAAACGTCTTTGCCTATGGCTAGTCTGTGGTCAAGAGTAAGCCCATTCATAATTTAAAAATAAAAATTGTAATCTTTTTAGCAATATACTTAAAAACCTGGCGTCGTTCGGTTCAGGAGCTCAGGGTGCTAGGCATGGAGTGGGAGGAGGTTACCCAAACTGACCAAGACCGGAGTAAATGGAGAAATATGATTCGAGCCCTACACCCCAGCAGAGGGTAACAGGTTGTAAAGAAGAAGAAGATACTTTAAAAAAATAAGCGCGTTAGAAAACACGGAGAAACTAATAAATTCGATATTCATTTTCATAGATCGGATGACACAGTTGCTAAAAACCTTGCAAAGCAAATAAAAAACCGGCCAAGAGCGTGTCGGGCCACGCTCAGTGTAGGGTTCCGTAGTTTTCCGTATTTTTCTCAAAAACTACTGAACCTATCAAGTTCAAAACAATTTTCCTAGAAAGTCTTTATAAAGTTCTACTTTTGTGATTTTTTTCATATTTTTTAAACTTATGGTTCAAAAGTTAGAGGGGGGGAGACGCACTTTTTTTTCCTTTAGGAGCGATTATTTCCAAAACTATTCATATTATCAAAAAACGATCTGAGTAAACCTTTATTCATTTTTAAATACCTATCCAACAATATATCACACGTTGGGGTTGGAATGAAAAAAAATATCAGCCCCCACTTTACATGTAGGGGGGGTACCCTAATAAAACATTTTTTTCCATTTTTTATTTTTGCACTTTGTTGGCGTGATTGATATACATATTGGTACCAAATTTCAGCTTTCTAGTGCTAACGGTTACTGAGATTATCCGCGGACGGACGGACGGACGGACGGACGGACGGACGGACGGACAGACAGACATGGCGAAACTATAAGGGTTCCTAGTTGACTACGGAACCCTAAAAATTAACAGGTTTGAAAGCGAACCTGAGATTCGATCTATGCATCCGAAATCACTTTTTAACAGGTTTACGTTACATTACAAAAAGAGATTTAACTCCAAAAAAATATTGTATTTATAAAATATAATAAATAACGTCTCCCTAACGGATGAAATGATTTGAATTTTTTTGTTTGTCTGAAAGCTGAGTAAGTCGGGAGTGTTCTTATTATGTATGTTTCATGAAAATCGGTCTACTGTCGCGGTCGGGGTTTTTTTCAAAATTTTAGTAGTTAGTTTGCACTCTTGTGGGTAAAATCAGGGGCGGCTCACTCCGCGATTCTATCGCCGCGCTACAAGTACATGCTGGCGGCCGCGAGTTCGCGGCCTAATCAGGGGTGGCACGCGTTCTCACGGAACGCACGTTCGCACTTTCTTTTGTTACTTTACGTCGCGAGTTTTTTTAAGGTTCATATGCGATGTCCGCGTGTGAAATGGCTAATAATGCCTAGTTAAATAGACATCATGAATAAAATAGGATAATCTTACACATCTGTAGAGAGGATGGATGAGAGGAGATTAACGAAGAAAGTATATGAAAAAGGAGTGGAAGGGTCAGTTGGTAGTGGAAGACCTAGGCGAACTTTTCTTGATCAAATCGGGGAAATATTGCAAAGAGGCCAGGTCAGAAGTACTCGAAACCGACGAGCGTGTATGAGAAATGTTATGAAAGTGTGTGAAGCGAAAGTGGTTTGTCAGGATCGTAGTAAATGGAAATCCGTGATCTCTGCCTACCCCTCTGGGAAACAGGCGTGATTGTATGTATGTATGTATGTATGTAATCTTACACATATCTCAGTCCCACGGAAAAGTTCAATAAAAATATATAATACTGTATATAGAGTACCCAAGACTTGAATATATTTAATGGTAATTATTAAATTTTATCTGAGTATTAATTCGTTTTAATCCATAAGCAGCAACCCTATCGTCCGACGCTCCGCTGCGCACGTGCGGGTCGTTTCTTTGTTAGAATTTTGTAGGCATTTAAAAAGGCGGCATTTCGTGAACATCAAACCAGTGGGCCTTCTGTACTTGTACTATTATATATTCTGTGGTAAAATGGAACATTGTCATTTGGTTCTGAAGTAAAGAGATCTTTTACCATTTGATGTGGTGAAAAATGAATTACAGGCATTGAATTCGCACAAGTGTAAAGGGCACCTATCCCAGTTTTACCTTATAACCCGTTACGGTTGAAGAGCGGTGTCAGTTGCTAAAGAACGCTTATAAATACAATTCAAGTTTATACGGGTTCATGTTTCAAAGCTTTAGTCAGATTACAGAGGCTATTATATTCTCCTTATGAATTTAAAAATAGGGTATTTTCAATTTAAAACCATGCTGCTTTTAAAGGGTGTATCAAAAAAAAAACTGTAAATTTCAAATGAAAAAATCGGGATGAAATTGTTAGTTGTCTCTAACTACTGGCCTGGAAAGATTCGCCAGGAGGACCTAAATTAGTTTTCACCACACCAACTGGTAAAGGTCAATTTTTCTATTTGAAAACGGATAGCAAAATTGCATTTTATCCACAAGAGTGCAAAGTTATTTCATACAAATTTAAACCTGATGCCTTGAGCTGGCGGGTATAATTTACACCTGTAAATAAATATTTAGAATCATAAATATTGAATAGATTGCTGGATTTCATTTAGTTTGATGTTTTGTAGTCAGTATTTGCCTTGAAACCCTCGCAACGCTCAAGATTCCACTTTTTGAATATTGCAATCTCTCGCTTGCTCGCTATTGCAATCAATGTTGGTACGTGCGGTTAAACAACAACTTTGCCCCCTTGTAAAACAAATAACTATTATTTGAGGAGTGTCTTTTCAAAAGGACTTATTTCTATAAGTCAACAAGGTTTATTTCTCTAGGAAGACATAGATAAAAATAACCTCTGTTGACTTATAGAAATATCCAAGTCCTTTTGAAAAGACACTCCTCAATTGTACCCTATTTTTTTTTTTTTTTTTTTTATACCACGTCGGTGGCAAACAGGTATACGGCCCGCCTGATGGAAAGCGGTCACCGTAACCTATGGACGCCCGCAACTCAAGGGGTGTCACGTGCGCGTTGCCGACCCATTAGAAACTTGTACACTCCTTTTTTGAAGAACCCCATACTGTAGTTCATCGGGAATACCTCGACAGGGAGCTCATTCCACAGCCGGAGCGTTCGTGGGAGGAAATTCCTCTGAAACCGCACGGTGCGCGACCATTTAGGTTGCAAGGTGTGTGGATGAGCGCCCTGTCGATGGCGAGCGGTGCGATGATGAAAAGTGGCCGTTGGCATCATGTCAAACAGTTCTTCAGAACACAACCCATTGTACAGGCGATAGAACACACATAAGGAGGCGAAGTCCCTCCTTAGACTTACATACATACATACATACATACAATCACGCCTGTATCCCATAAAGGGGTAGGCAGAACACATGAAACTACTAAAGCTTCAGTGCCACTCTTGGCAAATAAGGGGTTGAAAGAAAACGAAACTGTGACATTGCAGTGACAGGTTGCCAGCCTCTCGCCTACGCCACAATTTAACCCATATCCCATAGTCGCCTTCTACGACACCCACGGGAAGAAAGGGGGTGGTGAAATTCTTAACCCGTCACCACACAGGTGGGGCTCCTTAGACTTAAGGGTTCAATACCGCCTGTGAGTTTGGGATCGTCGACAATTCGTACAGCGCGTCTCTGGATCGAGTCAAAGGGTCCAAGCTGGTATCCAGGTGCTCCTGCCCAAAGGTGACAGCAGTACTCCATGTGGGGTCTAACTTGCGACTTGTACAAGAGCAGTCTTTGCCCCGGAGTAAAGTATCCCCTCGCTCTGTTGAGCACACCGAGCTTTTTGGATGCCAACGCAGCTTTCCCTTCCAAGTGACAACGGAATTGGACGCTACTCGAAATGTCGACTCCGAGGATCCCAATACTTCCTGACAAGGTAAGGGCTGTGCCTTGAAACTGTGGAACCACAGTAAATGGGGTTTTCTTAGCGGTGAACGCACACACCTGTGTCTTAGTGGGATTGAAACAGACTAGGTTGTCCCGACCCCACACCGAGACTCCGGACAGAATCCTCTCGATGTCCGACACAAGCTTTTCACGACTTTCTAGCACCATTGAACGAGGGATATTAGCACGGCCCGTGTAAAATGTATCCCCAGTACTGTCATCCGCATAGCAATGGATGTCGCCGATAGACAACATGTCATTGATATGCAGCAAGAACAGCGTTGGGGATAGCACAGAACCTTGCGGGACGCCAGCGTTTATGTCCATGCTATCGGAGCAGCTACCGTCTACTACGGCTCGTATGCGTCTGCCGGACAAAAAGCTGGCAATCCATTTGCATAATCCCTCGGGCAGTCCATAAGATCGTAACTTCGACAAAAGGCCCCTATGCCAGACCCGATCAAATGCCTTCGCTATATCTAGGCTAACTGCCAATGCCTCACCTTGACTCTCAATGTTGCTAATGTGTTTCTAGTACTGACTGTCCAGATTCTTCCGAATATCTTCCAATATATTTTCGGTACACCTTTATGGGAAGTCCAACAACATTCTAGTTTTTTCGTTTGTATAAATATTTTTTGAACTTGTTTTTATACAACATTATGTAATTTTATCAAATTCTCGATAAAAAAATCTTTATGACATGTGTCATAACTCTTATTCCTTAAAATAAATTATTTTATAACATCCACGAAATAAAGCACCCGATAGTTAAAGATGAAAGACCCCCACGTTTGTGTTATGTATAATTTAAGCCTCTTATTCTGATCTTTATCATCATTGATTACCTCCTCAAGTTTTGCCGGTTAGAAAGCATACCTTGTATGTTTTAGTCACACAAGTATTTATTATTAAAGTATGCCATTTAGAAATATGTTCTTCAGCAATATATGTAAGTAATAATTGGAAATCTTATTAGTCTACTCCCACGATTCATCTCCCCTGAAAGCTTTACTTAGCGTAGAAGGTGATGGGTGTAATGAAATGTATCATTAATTTGATAAAATAGCTTTCAGTTAAAGTTAAATAACCACAAATTTTGAATATAGCCTCACATAGTGGACCGATTTTAATGAAACATGGCTAAGAACACTCCCGACTAACTCAGCTTTCAAACAAAAAAACTAATTACAAAATCAGCTAAATACAAAACAAGTAGGTAATAAGAAAAAGGGCAAAAACAATAGGCAAGGTACCAGTGGCGGATGGTGAAAATTTCTGTTAGGCAACACTGAGCAAAAAGAAACCTACCTTAACATTAGGCACTTTACTAGTAATCAATTTTAGGCACGCCGGTGGGAATCGGCTTGTATGGACCAGCCGCTACTGCTAGGTTAGGTAGGTACCTACTTTCCGTCTAGTAAAATCAGCTTATTTTCAAAATCTGTCAAAACGAGTTTGAACGATTTGATGTGAGTACTTTATATGGAATTAATATGAATACGAGTCACATTTACTTTGATAACCCCTGACGCAAAAAATACCGGGTGTTGACAAGTTTGACGTGTATGTCTGTCTGTATGTGTCTGTGTGTGGCATCGTAGCTTTCGAACGGATGAACCGATATAGATTATTTTTGTTTGAAAGCTGAATTAGTCGGGTGTTGTCATGTCTAATGGAAATCGGTCCACTATAAATAAAAATAAAAAATAAAATGAAAATAAAATATCTTTATTTCAGACCAAAGTCCATACAGTGAGCATTACACTTTAAAATCTTATTCTATTGTCCCAGATTTGTAAGAACCTCTTTTTGACACATGACAGTATCCACAATACGTAAACTCACGCAACCTAATGAAATTTTAAATAAAATCCTGTAATAATATTTAAAAAAATCAAGTACTTAAAAACAATATTTCGCTTACTTTAAACATAATCTAGCACATGTTACATTTTTGCGGATCTTCGTTAGTGAGTATTTAACGATATTAATTTATCACGCAGGATTTGCTTATTATGTCATTTATCATTCATTTTTAGGGTTCCGTAGTCAACTAGGAACCCTTATAGTTTCGCCATGTCTGTCTGTCTGTCCGTCCGTCCGTCCGTCCGTCCGTCCGCGGATAATCTCAGTAACCGTTAGCGCTAGAAAGCTGAAATTTGGTACCAATATGTATATCAATCACGCCAACAAAGTGCAAAAATAAAAAATGGAAAAAAATGTTTTATTAGGGTACCCCCCCTACATGTAAAGTGGGGGCTGATATTTTTTCATTCCAACCCCAACGTGTGATATATTGTTGGATAGGTATTTAAAAATGAATAAGGGTTTGCTAAGATCATTTTTTGATAATATTAATATTTTCGGAAATAATCGCTCCTAAAGGAAAAAAAGTGCGTCCCCCCCCCTCTAACTTTTGAACCATATGTTTAAAAAATATGAAAAAAATCACAAAAGTAGAACTTTATAAAGACTTTCTAGGAAAATTGTTTTGAACTTGATAGGTTCAGTAGTTTTTGAGAAAAATACGGAAAACTACGGAACCCTACACTGAGCGTGGCCCGACACGCTCTTGGCCGGTTTTATTTTTAAATTAGTGCTGTGGCAGTCTGTCATTTCGATTCAAATGTCATTTCAGTAAGTTGATAGAATTCGTATATTTGTATAAGCGCCTCCTTGTACATAATAGGGCCTAATCGATTCAACCAATTCGAAATTAATCGTTAGATTTAGCAAACGATGCGTCTTAGCCACATCGCAACATACTTCAAAACAAATGTGTCAAAAATGTGAACTTACAAATCCGGGACAATAATTAAGTTAATCTTAAAAATTAACATATGTAAGTACTAGACAAAAAGCTGAGTGCTTTGGTAATAGCCACTTACACACTCAGTTATAGGCGTAGGTGGCCACCACCGAGTGCATTCTAGTCCAGTGTAAATACTATGTCGGGATTTTTTTCACTTTTGTATGAGCCGGGCCGCGCGAATCGGTCGAATCTCCATACAAAGATAAAAAAATTTTTGCGAAAAATTTTTTTTATCCTACTTTTTCCTCATGAGAATACCATACTGAATACGCCCTTAAACGGATCACCACCATTTTTGTTACACCCTGTATAAATTTGTATCGTGGTCATATCTTTCCTACTTATTAAATAGAAATTGGGTTGAAAAATAACTGCTCTCTTCTGGTTATATTTAGTTATTCAAAGTCTATTTGGGAATATATCGCTATATTGGAATAATTAATAGTGTTTTAGCAATTTACGGTACTAAACTGAAAGCTAGAACAGCGTCTTCTAAAAGGATGTATGTGACGTTGAAACTATACGAACATAAGCCCTTTTGATAATAAACTATGTATCTATAAGTTTTAGGGAATAACGTCCATAAGTTTAGTAATAATTATTATTAAATTGGGACTGAAATTTTGAATATGAAACTAGAACTAATGTTAATTATCTGTATTTCAATTAGACTTCTAATTTTGTGTTTTATTATAATTTAATTTTCATAGTTACTGAGTTAATATTAGACGGTACTTTATGATATAAATATTGAAATATGTTTTCTGTCAAGCCGCCGTGCTAAACGAAGTGACCACTTCCCGGCACCGTCCAACAGAAAAATAGTATTACATATGTTGGCAAGTAAGAAAATAAACTGCCTGAAATTATTTATTTATTTGTTTATTAAGAGTCTTGAATGATTCACGGTTATTTTCATTAGACTTATATTGACCGGGATATAGACCGTGATTACCTTTTTGATTTTTGTCGAGCTCCCGATATTTCGACGCAGTTGCATGCATCATGATCACGGAAAAACTGACGAAGGCGGGTGGATGTTAAAGTTGTATAGACAGCGCGCGATCTACCCTCCTTCGCGCGCGTCGAAAAGTTAATCACGGTCTATATCCCGGTCAATATAAGTTTATTTGTTTATTTTTTTAACCCCCGACGCAAAAACGACGAGGTGTTATAAGTTTGACGTGTCTGTCTGTGTGTGTGTCTGTCTGTCTGTCTGTTTGTCTGTCTGTCTGTGTGTGTGTCTGTCTGTGGCATCGTAGCTCCCGAACGGATGAACCGATTTGGATTAAGTTTTTTTGTCTGAAAGCTGAGTAAGTCGGGAGTGTTCTTAGCTATGTTTTATGAAAATCGGTCCACTATGTCGCGGTCGGGGGTTTTTTCAAAATTTTAATTTTGTGGTTAGGTTAGTTATTTATTTGTTCGTCGACCTGGGTGGCTAGCCGAATGGCACAATCGCTCACGAAACGCTCACGAAACGAAGCGCTAGTAGATATCTATCTCTATCGCGCTTGCGTATTGGCGCGACAGAGCCAGCGGCGTATCGCTTTCGTTTGGCGTCGGAGAAATGCCATTCGGCTACGGGGCCTGATGGCTCCGTCTGCGCGTCGGCCGTCAATTACATATGATCTGAGACATTTCTTACTTTACAGGTAATGTTTTCTTGGTACTATTTTTGTTATTGTACAAATATAACACTTTAAGTTCTCGCGCTTTGTACACATATTTAAAGTCACACACAGGTCGAACGCGATTAATTAACATTATTTTTACCTTTTTTCCCAACGTTTCGGCCAGGTTGCACTGGCCGTGGTCGCGGAAGACCACGCCCAGTCCGCGACCACGGCCAGTGCAACCTGGCCGAAACGTTGGGAAAAAAGGTAAAAATAATGTTAATTAATCGCGTTCGACCTGTGTGTGACTTTAAATATTGTACAAATAATTATGTAATAAATAAATAAATATTATAGGACGTTCTTACACCGATTAACCAAGTCCCACGGTAAGCTCAAGAAGGCTTGTGTTGTGGGTACTCAGACAACGATATATATAATATACAAATACTTATATACATAGAAAACATCTATGACTCAGGAACAAATATCTGTGTTCATCACACAAATAAATGCCCTTACCGGGTTTCGAACCCGGGACCGCGGCTTAGCAGGCAGGGTCACTACACGCTAGGCCAGACCGGTCGTCGTCAATGTAAATTGGGCACATAGTTGTTTTTTTTCGAGCCATCTTTTTTTACGTTTGTTTCGCATTTTTTTACATCTTTAAAACGCAGCAAATCTTAGTATGTATGTATGTATGATGGACAACAAACTGGTCCTATAAAGAGTTCCGTTTGTGCGTTGATATTCTAAAAACTTGTTACCGACATAAAAGTTCTTGACAAACCTACAGACAGACAAATTGACAGACAGACATTAAACAGAAGGGTGGACAACAAACTGGTCCTTTAAAGAGTTTCGTTTGTTCCTTGATGTTCTAAAAACTTGTTACCGAGATAAAGGTTCTCGACAAACCTACAGACCACAGAACTTAATTTAGATAGAAGAAACAAATTCATATATTTGTATAGGGGCCGAGCGTGTCAAATTTTGTACTGAAGTTGATTCTTGCCTGTAATTTTAAATATGTCTCAGGCTCTTGATTGTTCATAATTTTTGTGTTGTTGCAATTGAATATCACGTAACGAGGCATTTTTTATGTTTTGGTTGACTTCAACTTACAAAAATTGACGCCCGAAAGCTGCAAGCTGCGAGTAAAGACGGACAACTCAGTGGATTTCACCGAGTTCATTTGACACGCTAAGTAGATACGTTTGCTTGATCTATGGTATATATGACATCTGTGCTACAGACAGACAAATTGACAGAAAGACATAAAACAGAAGGGTGGACAACAAACGGGTCCTATTAAGAGTTCCGTTTGTTCCTTGATGTTCTAAAAAACTTTCAGCGTTTTCCTTATACGGATGGTAAACTGAAGTAACGTAAATTTTATCCGTAGTCAAAGCAAAAACTTTGATGTTGCTTTGCTAGTTTTCTTCAAAAAGTAACTTACACTGCTTAATATTCAGGAAGCTCAGGAGCGCGAACTAGTGTGCTAGTTTCACAATATAGCAACCTTAGTGAACTTTGAGTCTAACTAGTGAAGCATTTATTTTTTTTGCCATTTTTTTATTTTCATTGTTTTAGGGAATTTCAGGTCAATTGTACTCAGAATCACGAGTACTTTCAATCTCACTGGGAGACAAAAGTGTCCCAGAATTTCCACACATTTTTGTTATTTTCCTCTTTTTAACCGACTTCAAAAAAGGAGGAGGTTCTCAATTCGACTGAATGTTTTTTTTTTTTATTTTTTTTTGTATGTATGTTACTCGATATCTCCGAGAATCGTGGACCGATTTTCAAAAATTTTTTTTTGATCGAACCGGTATAACTCCGAGATGGTCCCATTGGCACCAAGTCAGGGTCTGATGATGGGATCCTGGAGAAATCGAGGGAACTCTTCAAATGTTATAGGCACATGTAATGTTTTTAGTCTATTTTTCAAAGGTACACCAGTATTTACGTCTGATGGTAATAATTTTATGTGGCTGACCTGATGATGGAAGGTCAACTCCTCAATGGTTAGGAGTTAAAGGATAATTCTTTCACTACTGTACATGTATTCGGACTGATACATATAATATCACTAGGAACCACTAAAAATCAACAAATAAATAAACTTTTTAACAAAAAATAAAACCGCCTTCAAAAATAAGCGCGTTACAAAACACGGAGAAACTAAAAAGCCAAAAATAATAAACCTTTCAATTCAGATTTCTTATCGTATTGCAATAAGCTAAACATCCAAATTATAAACAAATCAATTATTTTTGGAGTCGGTACCAGCCTGTGTATGGTTGGGTGGGGCAAACAGGCAATAGCAAGGCGACGAACAGGTCTGGTACCGACTACAAAAATAATTGATTTGTTTATAATTTGGATGTTTAGCTTTTTGCAATACGATAAGAAATCTGAATTGAAAGGTTTATTATTTTTGGCTTTTTAGTTTCTCCGTGTTTTGTAACGCGCTTATTTTTGAAGGCGGTTTTATTTTTTGTTAAAAAGTTTTGCTACTTATGTTCGGAAAATTTTTTTAACTATACTAGGATTGAAAAAGCTAGTAATTTTGAGTAGAAATAGCATTTTTATTTCAAAAATATCACATTTCATAAAAGTGCCAAGAAAAAAAGAAATGCTCAGTTATTTATGTGACTGGTGCACAATGAGACCTGGGTGCGTAGCCGAATGGCACAAACGCTCACGAAACGAAACGCTCGTAGATATCTATCTCTATCGCTCTTGCGTATTGGCGCGACAGAGCCAGACTACCTTTCGCGGCGTTTCGTTTTCGTTTCGCGTCGGAGAAATGCCCTTCGGCTACGCCACCTGATGCATTAAAACACGAGCCGAAAGGCATGTTTCATAATAAGATAATAAGCTATAGCGGGACAAATCTCGACTGGGGGACAATTGTAACTGATCCATTTTATGATGTTGAGTTCTAAATGTATCCACTGAACACGCCTACCATTTATAACCTTGAAATTGTCACTCGACTGGGGGACAATTGTAACTGATCCATTTTATGATGTTGAGTTCTAAATGTATCCACTGAACACGCCTACCATTTATAACCTTGAAATTGTCATTAAGTTTTAGACCTTGTATGAAAAACAAAAGTCTTTTATTTCAATGACAATTTCAGATGGATTGGAACGTTTCTGCGTAACTACGTCCAATTATGATATGGATGATATGTATGTAATACATAACTTATGATATGGATGTAGATAACTAATATTCTCCATCAGAAATCCACATTTTTTTATGTCTATTTTTCGGACATCGCTTTCAGTACGAGCGGCCGATAACTCTTGTTACTTTTTAACTTCTGATTAGCAGAAACGTCTGCAAACGATGCCACTAGGCTTAGAATAAATTTAAAAGTGGAAAATGTCTGCCTTGGGTGAGACTTGAACTCACGGCCTCTGGATCAATATTCCAGCGCTCTGCCAACTGAGCCACCAAGACTTCAACCAAGCCAGCGAAATTTTCCAATATGACTTGGAACTCCGGTTGCCGTTTAAGAAGTTTAACACTCTTACCGGTAGATGTCGCTACGGGTCCCATTGACCTTAGTAGTGGAAAATTTCGCTGGCTTGGTTGAAGTCTTGGTGGCTCAGTTGGCAGAGCGCTGGAATATTGATCCAGAGGCCGTGAGTTCAAGTCTCACCCAAGGCAGACATTTTCCACTTTTAAATTTATTCTTGTTACTTTATTTGATATATTTGCTATTTATTATGTTTTTACTGTCTTAATAGTATTTAGATAAATTTTAATATTAGGTATGTATATGTGTGAGTTCTTTCTGTTTTATGTATTGTTTTTTTTTTTCAGTGAGTTTACTATTTTACAGGTACATTTTTGGAACGATGTTGTTTGGAGAAATCCACATTTAATCAAGATAAACCCTATTGTAGCTTATCATAAATACTCGATTAAAATAAGTCCTATTTTTCAACGCTTTTAAGATCTCTGATCTGAGTTGTCGTTTTGGCTTCTCTCTAATTATTTTCACAGGAAGGGTTTGAGTAGGTTGCTCAATTAATTAAAACCCATTTTAGTACAAATTAAAAGGTTAAGCGCTCTTAGTACCTTTATCTTACCCCGACAGGGCGGTAGGAAAAACCCTTTTTATTCCTACGCAGGGTTTATAAAATTGGATACCGGATAATTTTACGATAAAACACAGCACATCTGTATAAAAACATATAAAGAACTGAAAATACTAAACTTAATCTAACACTGTAAATAACACCCCTTCGTTTTTGCGTCGGGGTTAAAAACAGGGTGACTAGCCGAATGGCACAATCGCTCACGAAACGCCAGGCCCCGTAGCCGAATGGCATTTCTCCGACGCCAAACGAAAGCGATACGCCGCTGGCTCTGTCGCGCCAATACGCAAGCGCGATAGAGATAGATATCTACTAGCGCTTCGTTTCGTGAGCGTTTCGTGAGCGATTGTGCCATTCGGCTAGCCACCCTGTACATGGAATCCTTCCGCGCGGACGAAGTGAAACTTCCTAACCTCAAAAACATTTTGTCAAGTGACCATCAAGTTTTTGCGTTTAGTTACGTCCATCTTTTACTGTTTTAAATATTTTACATTGCTATTTAAAAAATAAACATAAACTGATTTTGCACTCGATCTAAGTATAAAACACACACATTCCAACCAACCATTCTACCATTCAAAATCATTCTGGGCATTCTGTTCTGTCACTGACAGAGTGAATAAGTGAATGACTGGAATGTGAGTCGCGTTGAGACAGAATGTTACGCGCTGAGTGAGCGGCACTTCACGCAAAGTAACAATGACTGAAGTGTAACGTGCTGTCAGTTGGAAGTCGCATTAGAAGTTTCACTTCAATGTATAGATAAAAATATTTCCAAATAAAAGACAGGAGCAAGCTCGGCGCCGGATGGTAGGGTGCCCAGAAGGCTGGTAGCATTGCCGCGCTAGATCGCAATGTTTATCTGCTGTGCAAGAAAAGCACCAGCCCTCTGGTCATCCGTAGCATAGATGAGGCGCTTCGCCAGCTCCTTGAAAACAGAGTGTGCTCCGAACGGCTCAAACATGCAACCGAGTCTATGGTCACATATTTTAAACATATCTGTCTGTGTCTATACCTTTACCTACTAAGAATTTTCACGTTTTACAATACCTTACTCGATAACGTGTCACAATTTTTTTTTTTACCAAAGAACAGAGCACGTGAACAGTACCTCCGCCTTACAGAAGAGTGAAGGCTGCGCCAAATAGCACTAGACCCTAATCATAGTGTTGTGTTCCTGCCGGTGAGTAAGGCTGCCAGAGCTCAACGAGGGCGCGGTGTGTTGGTGACGGAAGGGACTATGGAACTAATTTGTTCCGTCTATTGTCCTTTGAGTTGTCGGCAACCCGAAACCTCCTTATAACTTGTACACTCATTTTGCTGTGTACTTAACACAGAAAAAGGGAGTGTACAAGTTTCTAATGGATTGGCAACGCGCATGTGACACTCCTTGAGTTGCAGGCGTCCATAGGTTACGGTGACCGCTTTCCATCAGGCGGACCGTATGCTTGTTTGCCACCGACGTAGTATAAAAAAAGTACGGATAGTAAGAAAAACCAAGCTTTACAACTGACCTCTTTTCAAGCAGTAACTGGCTGTATTTTCCTACAGAAGTATCTTTTCTCCAACTAGGGCAGAAAGGGTATATAAATAAGGCTGACCTACACGCCCCTACGCGATTGCTACTGTTATATTGCAGTGCACAGAAAAACTGCGGGTTAAAATTGGATCACGCGTAAGTATATTGCTGAAGTTTAGTGAGTGTTACGCCGTTTTCTCATTATCCGATATCGGATGCCGGAAGGATTTCCATAGAAAAAATCCAAGATGGCGGTCCGACATGCGTCACGTAACACGCCGCAACAACACATAAAGTGACATCACAAGCCGCAACTCCGGAACTTTGATGCTCCGTATCTTTGTACCTATATATATTATTATTTTTTAATTTTTCTGTATTTTCTTTTCTACTCCGGTCTGTTATTCGTTATTCATAGTGTCACGAAAATAATGAAACGTCATAATTTCATAGAAGCTCAGGTGAAGTTTTCATGAACAGATTAACATTAATAACCTAACTACAAAATTAAAATTTTGAAATCACCCCCGGGCCCCGACATAGTGAACCGATTTTCATGAAACATGGCTAAGAACACTCCCGACTAATTCAGCTTTCAAACAAAAAAAAAACTAAATCCAGATCATCGGTCCATCCGTTCGGACAGACAAACAGACAGACACGTCAAACTTATAACACCCCGTTGTTTTTGCGTCAGGGGTTAAAAATAGAAACAATAACCTTTAGGTAGATTTAGGTAGACGAAAAAGACCGCTTAATACTCTGAGCAAAATTTCGTGAATGGTGTAAGCTTTCCGAGTATTTTGTACTTACATTTAATATTTTTTGACTGTGGCAGAAAAGTTTATCGGCAGGCAAATTACTCACAATGGTCGTTGATTCTGTTTTGTGCACATTTTTATAGCGACATATTGCCGGCGACGCAAAAGTTTGGCTATGACTTCAGCAATATTTTATTTAGCTTAGTTACTAGCTGTTTGTTTTATTGATAGACGAGGGAAGTAATGTGCTTCTAAGTTATATACTTTTTAACCCCCGACGCAAAAACGACGGATTGTTTATAAGTTTGACGTGTCAGTCTGTGGCATCGTAGCTCCCGAACGGATGAACCGGTTTAGATTTAGTTTTTTTTTGTCTGAAAGCTGAGTTAGTCGGGAGTGTTCTTAACTATGTTTCATAAAAATCGGTCCACTATGTCGCGGTCGGGGGTTTTTTTTTTTAATAATTTTGTGGTTATTTTATTGATACACGAGGGAAGTAATGTGCTTTTATGTTATGTTCTTTTTAACCCCCGACGCAAAAAACTACCATTTTTTAAATCGATTAACCATGTTTGAAATCGGCCCACTATGACAGGGGTTATTTTCACAATTTAAATTTTGTTGTCAAGTTATTAGTATACACGTCACCTTTTTGATCAAACTTATTTCGATGTCCCTACTCCACTCCAACTGAACTTTTCACTCATTTTTCATATACTTTATTCGTATCTCCTCTGATCCATCCTCTCTACATGCTCGAAGCACCCTTAACATACCCATCTCAATCTTTGTCACTACATAATATACATATCTACTGTGCACACTTCTCTGTGCTTTTTAGGGTTCCGTAGTCAACTAGGAACCCTTATAGTTTCGCCATGTCTGTCTGTCCTTCCGTCCGTCCGCGGATAATCTCAGTAACCGTTAGCACTAGAAAGCTGAAATTTGGTACCAATATGTATATCAATCACGCCGACAAAGTGCAAAAATAAAAAATAGAAAATAATGTTTTATTAGGGTACCCCCCCTACATGTAAAGTGGGGGCTGATTTTTTTTTTTTTTCATTTTAACCCCCACGTGTGATATATTGTTGGATAGGTATTGAAATATGAATAAGGGTTTCCTAAGATCGTTTTTTGATAATATTAATATTTTCTGAAATAATCGCTTCTAAAAGAAAAAAAAGGGCGTCCCCCCCCTCTAACTTTTGAACCATATGTTTAAAAAATATGAAAAAAATCACAAATGTAGAACTTTATAAAGACTTTCTAGGAAAATTGTTTTGAACTTGATAGGTTCAGTAGTTTTTGAGAAAAATACGGAAAACTACGGAACCCTACACTGAGCATGGCCCGACACGCTCTTGGCCGGTTTTTTTCATATACTTTATTCGTATCTACTCTCATCCATCCTCTCTACATGCTCGAACCACCCATCTCAATCTTTGTCACTACATAATATATCTACTGTGCACACTTCTCTGTGCTTTTTTAACTGGGTAAAAGTAAAGTTATTCGACAAGTAAACTTCCGCAAGTCACAATCGGAGCTACCATTTTGAGTAAAAATTTTTAGCACATAAGCCCATGGCTCGAACTTGGCCTTTATTATTCTGTTTACCTTATTGACCAGAAATATATGACTACAGTCAAGAGGGCGCTGGTATCCTGATGTATGAGGTGACAGTTGAGTATAAGTATGAAATCTGGGCAACCGAGCTTCGCTCG
The DNA here is from genome assembly GCF_023078275.1 of Leguminivora glycinivorella. NCBI lineage: Eukaryota > Metazoa > Arthropoda > Insecta > Lepidoptera > Tortricidae > Leguminivora > Leguminivora glycinivorella. Next base: position 3,418,878 of record NC_062983.1, read on the forward strand.
GTTCTGTTTCGTATCCTTGACATGTGTCGCCATCTAGTTCAGAAATGAATAGTACCTACATCGAGCGAAAGAATTCTCAGCCTTAACAACACAACTACTCCACACGAGATGGCGCGCATTTCGCCACAAAAACTCAAATACTGTATTTTTCTATTCGTTTTAGCCTTGACCTGTGTCGCCATCTAGTGTTTGCAATAAATAGTACTTACATCGACCGAAAGAATTCTGTCTTAACAGTACAACTACTGCACACGAGATGGCGCGCGAAGAAAAACGCATGAAAAAGATATAACCAAATTAAAATTTTGAAGAAAAACCCCGACATTGTGGACCGATTTTCATGAAACATGGCTAAGGGACCAGGAACGATATTTATTTATTTCATTAAGACGGCAGTTCTTTGCGCCATCTAGTAATAGAGGTCTGTTTAACCTCTAAAGATGGCGACAAAGCGTTCGACCGAGACCCTTTGACATTTGTTCCTTTGATCCAATCGAAGGCACAATTAATTAAGAATGTCGGTCCCGGGTCACAACGTTCAAATACAAATTGTGTGGCTATTTAATATACAATTATTACGCACGGGAAACATTCAGTAATACCAGGGGCGGCTCACTCCGCGATTCTATCGCCGCGCTACAAGTACATGCCGGCGGCCGCGAGTTCGCGGCCTAAGACCGTTCTCACATTATCCGATCCGATATCGGATGTCGGAAGGATTTCAATAGAAACAATCCAAGATGGCGCCTGTAATGTATGGATTATCGGTCCGATATCCGATATCGGATCGGATAATGTGAAAACGCACTAATCAGGGGTGGCGCGCGTTCTCACGGAACGCACGTTCGCACTTTCCATTGTTACTTTACTTCGAGAGTTTTTTTTTAGGTTCATATGTGATGTCCGCGTGTGAATGGCAAATAATGTTTAGTTAAATAGACATCATGAATAGAATAGGACAATCTTACACAGATCTAATATTGATTAAGTCCCACGGAAAAGTTCAACTAGGCTTGTGATGTTGAGACTTAAACAAAAATATATAAATACTGTATGGATATATATATGTATACGTATACCTAGAAAGCAACTAAGACTTGAATATAATAGATAATAGTATAACATTTTATCTGAGTATTAATTCGTTTTAATCCATAGGCAACCCTATGGTCCGACACTGCGCACGTGCGGCTCGTTTCTTTGTTAGAATTTTGTAGGTATTTAAAAGGCGGCATTTTGTGAACATCAAAGCAGTGGGCCTTCTGTACTTGTACTATTATACAGAGTGGGGCCTGTAACAAAGGCGAAGAATTGAACTGTAGGCTATTCTCCACCTATTCTCCTTATACTGATCAACATTTGTTCAGTGACTTTTAAAAATCATGAAATCTTTAAATTTTTAATTTTTCATACAAAATAAATATTAGCTTCAATGTACGCCATTATTGTTGTCATTGACGTTGTCTGTCACACTTTAGACTTAACAGAATTCGCAATACATTACCTCTTAGAAAAAACTTTCAAAGGTGATAAAAATCAAAATACATGTTATTTTCAAAAGTCGCCGAACAAATGTTGATCAGTATAAGGAGAATAGCCTAGAGTTCAATTCTTCGCCTTTGTTACAGGCCCCACTCTGTATATTCTGTGGTAATACTCAAAAATTGTACAGCATAAGGAAGACTCAGTACAGAATGTAAGAAGATTTGCCTTCGTATTTCTACGGAAACGTACGAACTTGTCATGCTATCTCAGTCAGTCTCAGTACAAGATGTACTGATATTGACTGAACTAGCATGACAAGTACGAACTTTTCTGTAAAAATACGATGGCAACCTTTTTCGCACTACATCAGCAGTTAAGAGGCAGTTAATCTCCGGTTACACGTGTACTCGCTGCACTTCGCTGCGTGCGAGCGCTGCTCAAGGACAAATCGAGCGGCACAAAATTTGTTAGAAGAATTATAGGTACTGGTTTTATAACGTGCAGCTAATTAGGCATTAAGTACGCACCAGTAATATGAAGAATTATTTTTAGGAGTTATCATAATCATATCTACCTACTTTCATCACTGCAGAAAGTGCAGAATAACTGCGAAAACTTGCAAATATACATTTCATAAGAACTCATTAAACTTGTTCTAAACTATGAAGTTTGTTGTCAACTTTGACTGCGCTACCGGCCTAGCCAAATTGACAATCTTTGCTACGTGACGATCAAAAACAAAACCTCAGAGCATACACCGTGTTTTTTTTGTTTTCCGTTAAATTCGTCATGTCGTTAGGTTCGTTATCAGGAACCACCCTGTATATCACTTTTTCTCAAACATGCAATGAAATATTGTCTTTACGTTCCTTAAAATGGGCTGGGAAGTATCGCTTTTTGGGCGCAACAACTTGAGAGGACTGTAAAGGGATTTCATATTATTTTTCAGGCCTAGGCCTGCAAAGTAACTTTTTTTATAAAATATTGTCCTTTAGAGCATTAAATGCTCTAAAACGCTCTAAACGCAAAAAAAAAAAGTAAAAAAAAATTTTTTTTTTATTTCATTGTATGTTTGAGAAAAGCACTATACATGCCTCGGCGTGAAAACGGATTCCCGGCCTCGTATCCCTATCCGGCCTCGCTCGCACGCTCGCTCGGCCGTATATACCCACTTGGCCGGAAATCCTTATTTTCCCGGCCTCTGATGTAATGTACTATTAGTTAAATTCGCAAAAAAAGGTTTTGCATTACCAAACGTGGTTATGAAATGGTAATGGGAAAGTCCCAATTTGAAGCCAGTTACGAATTGTTTTTTTTTTTTTTTCATTTCGAAGCTGGTTACCAATTTTTAGTTTAAATGTAAATAATATTATGTATGTAATGTATCGCCATACGATAATAAATAAATTTTTAGTTACGAAACGGTTCTAAACCCTACTTTTTAAAACATTTCAAAACCAAGCGTAAGCGAGCGAACGTTGGCTAGTTACCCTAGTGAGTGCACAACTTCATTTTATTATCCGATCGTAGATATGAAAGAACTGGGAGTAGTTTTTTATACCGATTGGAAACCGATCGTTTTCATAATGTCTCGTATATTTATAGAATGCGATTTACCGAATAATGGGATACTCTTGGCCACGTTTGGCTTTTGGCATGCGTGTAGCGTTGATTTTAATTTCATCCTGTGTTTAAAGTACCAATACAGGGGTAGGATCAAATCTGTGAGGATAATTAAAAAAAAAACACACACACTTTTATGGTACACAGTTCCATGGTACTAATAGGTACATTTATTTAGGCTATAGATAATACTATCTTAACTCAAGACAAAGTTATTTGGCACACAAACTAAGACCTGTCACGTTAAGGCGCAACAGGAGAGGTAAATTTTCCATACAAACGCTCTTATTATTATTTTTATCTGTGTCGGACCGTTTTGATTTTTTTGATATTTTGATTTTTAAAGAGCTGCCTATCAAAATTCTCCAAAAACAGCTTTTTTCATTATGGCGCAAAATAAAGGTGTGATAATTATTCAAAATAAGTAACAATTGGCTAATTGTTTATTATATAAAGTAAAGTAAAGTAAATTTATTAATTAAATAAAAACACAAAGTTTTACACGCAGGTATTATCCGGTGGACTGCAAACTAGGCTAGGCCTGTATCTTGCAGCCCACCGTGTGTTACAATTACAGTTGTTAATTGATTAAAAGTAATTAAGATAATGACTAATCAACATTTTTATATAATTTTAGATTTTAACATGTACCTAAGTTAAAATAAGTAAATTTATTATAAAGTACTATATTTTATTGTTTAAAAGTGTACAGTATTGACTGACAATGCGTTCTGGGATCGCACACCCAGTTGAAATTCCACGCAAATTGAAGGTTTTAATAAATTTAACGAAAATAAAAAAAAAATAGCCAAAAAACTAAACGGTCCTACATAAAAGATTCTGAATGACACATATTGATAATAATGATAATGCTATAAGATTGTATAGTTAATAAGTAAGTAGACATTAAATTAATGCATGCGACACACATTACATTACAAAATATTAGCATGTCTCTATGACCAAACATGTAGAACTTGTTATACCTAGTCATCACCCTCCTTGCGTTATCCCGGCATTTGCCGCAGCTCATGGAAGCCTGGGGTCCGTTGTGACAACTGTTATACCTAGTATTATATTAAGCCCTTACTGTAAATACCATGTTTCAGCAAATACATTTCTGAATCGGAAATCTGACAGATTACTTACTTGTTATTCCGATTCTAAAATTTTGTTCAGATTGATGGCGCGACAAGTCAGACTACCTTTCGCGGCGTTTCGTTTTCGTTTCGCGTCGTTGACATGCCATTCGACTACGGGGCCTGAGATGTTCTTAATGGACAATTTCTTTTCGATAAATCTAGTTAATAACACGAGAATATTATAACTAAAATTACCAAACTGAAAGGGGGCTTTCCATTTTAGCATGTTCGCTCCAGTTGCGTCTTAAGACTCCAGTTACTTATAAAACTTCAACCATTAAGGTTTTATAGGGCCGAGATTGTCTCATATCTCGACATTCTCGACATCGTACTTTGTGGGCGCAATGTAGTCAACGTTATATACAGCCGGCGTATCATGCTTCAAATTTTATCATTTATGCACGTTGATAAGGCGTCTGTCACTCTCACACTGACATACTTGCCAAAGCGTGACGGATGCTTTATCCACGTGGATAAATGATAAAATTGGAAGCATAATACGCCGGCACGGTACAATAAAACCGAAGGACCGTTCAAACTTAACTTTGCATTAGTGAATTTTGATTAGAGGTCATAAGGAACAACTTTTCTTATAAATAATAAATACATAAATAAATATTGGGAGACACCTTACACAGATCAACTTAGCCCCAAATTAAGCAAACCTTGTATAGTATGAATTTTTTGAAACGAACGTTTCTAAACAAAGGTATTGTTCCTTTTGTGTTGAGCGGGAGCTTCTGTATTTGCACGCGCTAAGACAACAAGAAGCAACTGTATCCTGATAATTGTAAGGTTCAAATCTGTACAGCAGCAAATTTGAGATAGATTATTTTGGAAATGCGAAGCGATAGACCACACCGCTATAGGTGCGAAAATACAGCGCTTCTAATACTTTGATACTTGATGGTGTACGTATAGTACATATAGTTATAATAATCATCGGTAATATGTCAGTCTGTATAATAAAAATAACACGTTTAAACAGCGAAACTGCCAGATTAAAAGGTTGATAAGCACCTGGCACCTTAAGGTGTCATCGCAAAGTGACAATAAACACTGATAAGGTTTTTCAATCTGACCGCCATTGTTATGTTTTGTTATAAATACGGTTTACGGTTTGTTTAGTTATTTATGTTATTTTATATATCAAGACTTGTACCTAATATTTATGTAATTACTATTTATATATTGCTATATACAATTGGTGATTGTTAACAAAATCATTAATAAAAAATAACAGTGATAATATACGTGTTTCATTACTTACAGCACCACCACCAAGTATCAAAGTATTAGAAGCGCTGTATTTTCGCACCTATAGCGGTGTGGTCTATCGCTTCACATTTCCAAAATAATCTATCTCAAATTTGCTGCTGTACAGATTTGAACCTTACAATTATGAGGATACAGTCGCTTCTTGTTGTCTTAGCGCGTGCAAATACAGAAGCTCCCGCTCAACACAAAAGGAACAATACCTTTGTTTAGAAACGTTCGTTTCAAAAAATTCATACTATACTATGGGTGCTAAGCGTCGATATACATACTTAAATAGATAAATACATACTTATATACATAGAAAACATCCATGACTCAGGAACAAATATCTGTGCTCATCATACAAATAAATGCTCTTACCGGGATTCGAACCTGGGACCGCGGCTCAGCAGGCAGGGTCACTACCGACTGAGCCAGACCGGTCGTCAATTATGGGACCAATGCGGAAAAAAAAATTGTGTGTACCATAGAAATGAGCGGCATAATGACAGTCGAAATGTATGAAACAGCCAAGTTTTTTTAGAGATTTCCTTCTTTTGAGAAATCTCGTTTATTATGACCTCAAAATTCATTATGCAAAGTTTGAAGTCCTTTTCATTTCACCGTGTATATCTAAGCGGCCGTGGCACGCAAAAATATCTGAACACGTCAGCCTCTATTGTCAAGGCTATAAGGCGACATTTTGTGAGCACCTTGCCTGCGAATGCACAAACGAAACTCTCACGATAATAATAATATCTCTTTCGTAGCTATCTATCTCTATCGCTCTTACGTATTGGCGCGACAGAGCCAGACTAGGAACATTTATACGGCGTTTGGCGTCGCAGAAATATATTAATAAATATATATACCTTCAAATCAAGAGTGAACAGGCATCTTCTGGGCGAGCTCACTCCATCGTAGGCCACGTCTTTGCCTTTGGCTCCAATTATTATGTGTGGAAACGATTTTTTTTTCGAATTTAACATAAAGCGATATACAGCTTCCTGATGATGAACCTAACTGCGTGTCGAATTTAACGGAAAACAAAAAAACACGGTGTATTTGATGTTTGATGGCGACTGTAAAGAAAAACTGAAAGCTCTGGAAACTACACTCTTTGATATTTAGATTAAGGTTCTGAATCGGATGGTAACAGCGAAACCTTATGGTTACGTAACGGAGGCAGCGTTATTTAATTCAGGGATCAAACATATATGTTACTATCAAAGACATATGTAACTCCGTATAGACGGATAAAGTCTAAGACAAAAACGTACCTCAAAGCCTTAGAGAAAAAGGTGCGGTGGCCTAGATGGTTTTACACCTTTGGGGAACGCTCGGCTAGATGGCGCTAATATTAATATTTGACATTTTAACACATGTCAAGCTAAGAATATGGGCCAAATTGTCAAAACTGAGTTTCAAAAGTTTTAAGTTGGTGTCGAGAGATGGCAGTCTATGCACTGTGATTACACATTTTACTTTGACAGTAACTCTCTATAGTACTCGATCCTCTTTGGTTACTATACAGGCTGTCCGAAGAATATGACGCACAAAAGTAAAGTACCTACTTTGAATATCGTAGATGGGATATTTTGCTGAAAGGAGACTATGTTACATACATACATACATACAATCACGCCTGTATCCCATAAAGGGGTAGGCAGAGCACATGAAACTACTAAAGCTTCAGGGCCACTCTTGGCAAATAAGGGGTTAAAAGAAAACGAAACTGTGGCATTGCAGTGACAGGTTGCCAGCCTCTCGCCTACGCCACAATTTAACCCGTATCCCATAGTCGTCTTCTACGACACCCACGGGAAGAAAGGGGGTGGTGAAATTCTTAACCCGTCACCACACAGGCAACTGCAGCAGCAGGCTGCTGCAGGCAGGGAGACTATGTTATGTATTAATAAAAATTAAAATTTTGAAAAAAACCCCGACCGCGACATAGTAGACCGATTTTCATGAAACATGGCTCCCCCACACACCGTCGTTTTTGCGTCGGCGGTTAAAAACTATTTTAGGAAATGAAACTACAGCAGTCTCATATATTTTAACTATAAAACTCCCGTGAGACTCATACATATTTAAAAATATTTTAAGCGGGTTACTCACGTATTAAGTCGATATAGCGTTCGACACATACTGATGCGTCGCGCTCTCGACATGTAAAGGCGGGGTGTCGCTACTCTTGAGAAAGGTTCTCGAAATTGAACCGAAACATGTCGAACGCTATATCGACTTAATACGTGAGTAACCCGCTTAAAATATTTTTAAATATGTTTTTAAATTGATTAAAATGATTCATTTTCACGTTGCTTGTTCTGTTTTTTTTTTATTATAAATGGGCTTACCTTTGGCCACAGACTAGCCAAAGACAAAGACGTGGCCTACGATGGAGTGAGCTCGCCCAGAAGATGCCTGTTCACCCTTGATTTGAAGATTGCTGGGTTATATGAGCTCGGAAATATAGCCGCCGGCAAGGAATTCCACCCCTTGGCTGTGCGCATAAGAAAAGAAGAAGCAAATGGCTTCATGTCTTCATGACAGATAGTTTTGGGACGCCCTGTATATTTGTATAATAACACATCTATGTACTTAGGACATGTTTTTGATTACTCTTAGAATTCCAGCTTGTTTTTTCTTCAAAGATATTGAGGTCTCTAGGCGATCGTGAAAGCTTTGAACTTAGTTGTTATTTTATCTTTATTTTCAGTAATAATAAAATATATTTTTCAGTATAGATGGAACTGTACTGAAAAACGTCGTACGATACACGTGCGAAAACTTACGAATTAGATAGGCTATAGGCTGTTTTCGAGGCTAAATGATTATTTTTAGTTATTGATATTTCTATGTGGTCGTTATACACCGTGTTTTTACTGAACTCCGTTAACTTTAAGGGAAGATTCTTTAGATCAAATACTATTAATTTCTCTAAGAAACTGTCATCTTAACCCTTAAATAAATAATAGTGATGTATATATGCATCATGCATTTTTGACTCTATTGAGAGCGTGTCAAAATTAAAATTTGAATACATCTTTGTCAAGGTCATGCATTTAAGGGTTAACTCTAACGGTTATCGAGTTATTAAAAAAATAAAAATAATTACTGCATACATGTCTTGCATCCTTTACCACTTCCTAATATTATTTGTTTTGACATGTGCCGTCAATCACTTGAATGTTATTCTTAAGGATCTCTCACACTGATTAATTAATTTATTATGTATGAAAATTATGAAAAATCTTTTTTTGCGAATTTATCTAAAAGTGATACACAGGGTGATTCCTGACAATGAACCTAACGACGTGTCAAATTTAACGGAAAACAAAAAGCCACGGTGTATGTAGAAATTGGCATTTCTTTGACTTCAACCTGCCTTCTATGCGGTGTATACTTCAGTGGCAACATTATTAGTAGAATTCCTTCAGAGTTACATGTGGAATTTATTAAATTTAAGTAGAATTTGCGGTTTTCTACCAGATATGAGGAAAACTCAAGGCACTCTTTTGGGACTGGGTTAATATTGCTGCCACGCTTCCAGAAGTCAAAACTAATATTTATTCCAAGAGAGAACTGTCAACATTTTTGTTTGTTTCTATTTAATTTTGCAGACAGCATAAAATACGGAAAATAAGAATCAAAAGATAATACGGAAAATAAGAATCAAAAGATAAAGAATTTCTACAGTTACAACAAAATTGGAGTCCAACCGCGCGGAAGAAGTTAAACTTCGTAATGTGGAAATGAAGATATGAAGGATATTTCAAAATTCTAGTTGGCAACACTGAGCGTTAAACGTTTAACGCTGTCAGTAAGCGTTAAACGTTCAACGCTGTCTGTTGGAATTCACGCTAGAAAGTAAGAAAGAAAACGTTTATTTGGTGCATTAAAACTTAACCTATTACATCTTAGTGGCAGTTGCATCAACCATATTTGACAGACAGATCTTCGTCAAGCCGACGTCTATGGAACTTCCCACACAATAAAATTTAACGAACGCTTTAAACGTGACAGACGGTTTGACGCAACCGGCCCTTAGTCTGTAAAACTTAGTAAGTATATACACCAAAATGGACTCAGCATATGACGATGACTAAGTTAGCCATGGCGCTTGTTTTCAGGGCAACCAAGTGAGAAATTCGAAGTTTCACTTCAAGACATTAGAAGTCTCACTTCTAAACATTAGAAGTTTAACTTCAACAGAGTAACCGAAATAATATACTTCCTCTTAGCAATTAAAAAATATTTCTGGAGAAAACATAAACAAACTTTTACTTACGTCAATTTTATATCGCCCCGTACCTATTTAAGTTTATAATTTATTTTCATTCTTTTGCGAACACTCTGTAGATTATTATACTCCTAATATGCTAATACTTGCAAAGTTCAACAACGAACGGACTTAAATTAAACTTCTAAATTAAAGGAACTCTTACTAAAGCCAGCAGGGAAGAAGCGCTGGTGGCCCAGTGGTAATAGCGTGCGAATTTCAATCCGGAGTTCGCGGGTTCGAACCCCGGTTCGTACCAATGAGATTTTCGGAATTTATGTGCGAAATGACATGACTGATTTGATATTTGCCAGTCGCTTTTCAGTGAAGGAAAACATCGTGAGGAAACCGGACTTATAAGAGGCTTAGTTACCCTCCGGGTTGGAAGTTGGAAGGTCAGATGGCAGTCACTCTCGTAAAACTAGTGCTTCGGGTGTCCAAAATCATGAATCCCATGTAAGTTCGACGACTGGTCTGGCTCAGTCAGTAGTGACCCTGCCTGCTTAGCCGCGGTCCTGGGTTCGAATCCTGATAAGGGTAGGATTTATTTGTGTGATGAGCACAGATATTTGTTCCGGAGTCATGGATGTTTTCTATGTACGAGTATATAAGTATGTATTTATCTATTTAAGTATGTATATCGTCGCTTAGCACCCATAGTACAAGCTTTGCTTAGTTTGGGGCTAAGTTGATCTGTGTAAGGTGTCCCCAATATTTATTTATTTATTTAAATAGGTAACAATCTGCTTTACATCAGGCGGGCCGTATGCTTGTTTGCCATCTACGTAGTATTAAAAAAAATCTCAAATGTGACACGCACTGCGTCTGTCAAAAACGCGAACAGTCGACCTGTCATATTTATTGGGGTGTTTTCCTAAAAACGAAATAAAATCCACAGAATGCACAATAAGGATTGTATTCACTTCTTTCACTTCTTTTACAATTCAGTGCTTAGCTAAACGTCTATATTAATCGACAGCTGTCAAGGTAATACCCACAGACTCGCCTCTTTGTTATCGCTTGGTAACCGTTGAAACAAGTTCTAGAGGGCGCCGTCGGGCGGTAGTCAAATAGCAACTGTACTAATGACTTCTTGGTTTACCGAGGGATAATCAAGTGACTTACTCTGAATAAATTATATACAATCTGATCAATTATACACTATTAATAAATTAAGCTAACAGTTCGGCCATCCTGTTTGTAGCAAGTCCCATTGCTACATTGAGAGAAAAGAAAAAAAAATAAGATAAAGTATGCAAATCATAATACATACCTTTAACGGTTTTTAGCTCATCAATCATTATGTTGCAAATTGATACAGACAGGATAATACATAGAAGCTACTACATGCTTATTACATCTTATTAAACAATATGAACAGTGAAATTACTTATTACTCACGAATACCATATGTACCTAGTCTCTTACATGAGTGTTTATAAGTATGAACATGTAATTTATCAATGATTAAAGCAAACAAATCAGAAATTTATACAATCAAGTAAAAATCAAGTATATGACATCTTATTACATTAAATCACGATTATATTGGATAACTTATTGTTCTAGATCACTACTAGAACATTCAGACTCAATATCACTGTCGAGCTCTCTACCAAAATTTAGCCAAGGTTGAATTTTATCAAGTGATACCACATTTTCATATTTACGCCCCCTTTTTTTTGTTAAAGGCGTGTCTCCTATAAGGTATCTATCATTAGGGAGTATTTTCAGAATACGGTATGGTCCTTGGTACTTATTTACAAGTTTTTGTGACTTCCCATCATGTGGTACTTGTCGCTCTACGCGGACCAACTCGCCTTCTTTGTAAGTAGTACCAGGTTTTCGAGTTTTATTAAACCTTTCAGCGTCTTTTTTTTGCTGTTCAGTTATTTTTTTCTTAGCTTGCTCTCTCACGTCATGTAAATCGTCAGTACTTACAACATTTATTGTGTCACTTATAACGGAATTCAATATTCCTTGCGAATTACTCGTTACGTTGAACCCGAATAGAAGTTCCGATGGGGTTTTCTGAGTCGTCTTATGCGTTGTGGTGTTCAAACCTACCTGGATCTCAGCGACGTATTCGTCCCAATTCTTCTCATCTTTGCCATGTGTAGAGGTAGATAAAGCGTTAAGAATCGTCCTATTAAATCTCTCTACTTGGCCGTTGGCACGGGGAGTAGCCACGGCATTTTCGATATGTTTAATACCATGTGCTGAGACAAATTCCTTGAACGTTTTACTTGTAAAGCTAGTCCCTTTATCTGTAATGAGACGCGATGGTACTCCAAAATAGCTTATGTGTTCTTTAATGACTTTGATAGACGTAGCCGACTTTGTGTTTTTCACAGGGGTTATGTTTGCATACTTTGTGAATGCATCTATTATTACCAGAAGATAACAGTTTCCTTTCTTGCTCTTTTCAAAAGGCCCTAGGTGGTCGGCGTGAATGGTGTGAAAAGGAATACTGATCTTTTCTATGGGATGTAGCTCACCTTCGCGTTTACCACCTGGCTTTTTGTGGTGCGCACACTCTAGACATGATGCGACATACTTTTTGACAAACCGTCTCATTTTGGCAAACCAGTAGTGTTTCTGTATCCGCTGGAGTGTTTTATCAAAACCACAATGTCCAACATCGTCGTGGTTTTTTTGAAGTATTTGCCAGCGAACACTTTTGGGTACTACCCATTTTAATTCACCAGCAACGACGCGGTAAACACGGTCATTTTTTACTTTATAGTTGCTAAGGTAGTCAATAATTTGTTCAGAGTTCGGGTCATTGAGGGTTTCCTTTATCTTTTTGATCTCCTCATCTGCACTTTGAACAGTCGCGATCCAGTCTTCTTCATTTACTTCCGTAGTAAGAAGTACGTCGAGAACGTGAGACTCTTGCACGCCGTCGTCGACAGGGTGGCGACTAAGGGCATCTGCATGTAGCATGCGTGCACCGGGACGATATTCGATAGAACAATCGAATTCTTGTATCTGTACCCACCATCTAGCAACTCGTGGAATAACGTCGCGTTTGGTGAGCGTATATCTGAGGGCATTACAATCAGTAAAGATTTTAAATGGTATACCCACCAGATACACCCTGAACCGATTCAGTGATGCTATTACCGCCAGAGTCTCTTGTTCATACGAGTGTAGCTTGCGTTCCTCGGGAGTAGTCTTGCGACTAAAATAAGAGACTGGTTGGTAAATCCCATTCGTATTAGCTTGAAGTAATATCCCAGCAACGCCATCTTTGCTAGCATCCGTGTGGAGCTGGGTATCGGCCTTGGGGTCGTACAGAGCTAGAAGCGGTCGCTGAGTTAGGAGAGCTTTGATATCATCAAAAGCTTTCCTTTGTTGTTCCCCCCATACCCAAGAGGACCCCTTTCGGAGTAGATCTGTCAATGGCGATGTTATGAGAGCATAACCCTTCATGAAACGCCGGAAAAATCCTGACAGTCCAAGAAACTGTCTCACCTCGTGCTGGTTCTTCGGTGTAGGAAAGTTTGAAACGGCGTCGGTTTTTCTAGATCCAGGACGTATGCCTTCAGCGCTGACCTCAAAACCTAGGAAGTCGACCTGATTTTGGAAGAAATTGCACTTACTTAATTTTAGCGTTAGGCCTCCTTCCTTGAGTAAGTTGAGGACTTCTTCCAGCCTTTTTAATCCCTCGTCAATATCTTTTGAAGGGATTAAGATGTCGTCCATATAAACAATGGCGTACTTAACTTTGGCTTCCGACAAGATCTTATTGATTGTCCTTTGGAAGACTGAGGGCGCATTAACTAGTCCGAACGGCATTCGGTTATATTCATATTGTCCGTCGGGCGTGACAAAAGCTGTTTTGTGCTTCGACTCCTCAGAAATGGGGATCTGGTAGTATCCCGATGCCAAATCCAGAGAAGTGAATAGCGTATTTCCCGCAAGCTGGTCTAGCTGATCTTCAACTCTGGGGAGTGGGTAATGGTCCTTCTTGGTTTTGCGGTTAAGAGCCCTATAGTCCACGCACAGTCTCTTCTCTCCGGTCTTTTTTTGGACCAAAACTATAGGGCTCGCATACGGCGAAGAAGACTCCTTACGATTCCACAATCGAGCATCTCTTGAACCATATTTCTTACCAGTGTTCTTTCGGCGTATGACATGCGGTACGGGCGATAAACAACTGGTGTTGATTCCTCAAGTTCGATAACCATTTCTGATACCTTTGTGAATCCTAGATCGTCGAGGCCTTTCGAGAAGCAGTCACCGTATTTGGACAGTAGCTGTTGGAGCTTGAGACGTTCTTCTTTGTTCATATCTGGGCCACAGTTAACAGAATCATCAACTTCCTTTTCGTTGAAAGCGATACCGCAACAGTCGTATTCAGTTTCGTCGGTTGGTTTGAACTCAGCACGTGTCAAAAGTAAATTGCTGTCTAAAGTAATTACCTCAGTTGACGCATTCATAAGGAGTAACGTACTGCTACCGGAGTTAATATCGTATTTTCCTGGAAGCAAGTAATATTTCTTTCCCTCTGCCCCTCTTAGTGAGCCGTTAATGAGAACAGTTCCAGTAACGCGGGACGTCGATTCCACAGCAACTGGTGTCAATATGTTGCATGGCAGAGATACTTGTCTACTGACCTTCAGATGTAACTTGCCATTTGGGGTCTGCAGGAAGATAAGCTCCTTGGAGGTCTTAACAATTGTAATGTCCGGTTTTTCTGTGAAATTATGGCCAAGCAAAACTGGCCGTTTAATCACATGGTTTTCGACGACATATAAATCGATCACATCCTTTATGCCCTGAACTTCAACACTGGTCGTTACCAAACCCACAGGAGTTACCAAATTAGCTCCTACTGTATTCAGTACTGGAAGCTCCTCGCCTGTGTCAATGTTCAGATTCAACTGGTTGGCGGCACTAATTGTAATAAGTGAGCATTCGCTGCCAAGATCTACAAAACATTCAATGGTAGAATGATTGACTTCGATGTCCATTTTATATTTATTATTCGTGTTATTCATATTTACTGCGGCAACTTGCTTTTCCTTGCGCTCTTTACCTTGTGCTTCTTCCACTTTTACGTCGTTAGACTCGCGTAGTCGTCGATAACAGTGCTCTGCTAAGTGATTTCTCTTCTCGCAGTACGTACATTTGGAAGCAGGTTTCTTACACCTGATAGCGCGGTGTCCAGATTCATTGCAATTAAAACAGACATCTCTGTTGTTAGGGCTGTCTTTTGATGGTTCCTTTGATGTTGGAGGCCGGGCTGATTTATTCCTGTAGTCGTTTTGGCGGAACTTACGAGAGGAATCCACATCTTTATCTCTAATTTGAGGCACCTTTACTGTCCTAAAATACTTCAGGACTTGTTCAGGTTCAGAGAATTGGGCTGCTTGGGCGCCTACCTTTACTGCGCGATCATCGATGCCGTAGAGAATACAATCAACCGCTTGTCGTCCATATATCTTGCATCTGTTAAGGAGATTTACCTTTGCATAAAAGTACTGTTCCAGTGATTCTCCATATTTGGCTCTTTTTGAGAGCATTTCTGTTAGAAGCTCTGCGTAATCCTCGCGGCAGGGAAATGACTCGATGAGTTTCCTCTTCCACTCAGGCCATGTAAATAAGACGCTGGATAGCCCTTGGTACCAAGTTTTTGCAACGCCCGTGAGTTTGGGGAGGGCATAGTGAATCAATTCCCTGTCGTCCCATTGATATATTCTAGCGCATTCTTCGACCTTCGTAATCCAATCTAATATAGTCTGTACCTTGGACATAGGGTCGAACTCGGGTATGACATTGGTGTTAAAAGATAGTTTAGGTTTGTCGGAGTGCTTAAATTGTTTCAGAACATCAATAAATTTATCTAGGATAGCAGAGTCGCGTTGTCTTTCCCTGGAATTTGAGAACCTCGACCTTTTTATATCACCGCGGTCGTGCTCACCAGATTCTTTGGACAGGCTGCGTCGATGTTTACGGCGGCCTCTCACTGACGGGCTGCGTCCACATCTACGACTGCTTCTACGCGTGTTGTAGGTGTAGTTACGAGTATCATGCTCGTAATCGTATCCATGCGACCTGTTCGCTCCTGGGTCATTATGATACAGCGGCTGGCTTTGTGACCTGGGTGAAGGTGGGAAGGAATCGTACATTACCCAGCCCTGTGACCTGGGCGCTGTTGGGCTGACGTGACATGAGCCTCGGCCCTGTGACCTGGGCGCTGCTGGGCTGTCGCAACCTGACCGCCGGCCCTGTGACCTGGGCGTTGCTGGGCTGTCGTAACCTGACCACCGGCCCTGTGACCTGGGCGCTTCTGGGCTGTCGTAACGCGATCGCCGGCCCTGTGACCTGGGCGCTGCTGGGCTGTCGTAACGTGACCGCTGGCCCTGTGACCTGGGCGCTGCTGGGCTGTCGTAACCTGACCGCCGGCCCTGTGACCTGGGCGCTGCTGGGCCGTCGTAACCTGACCGCTGACCCTGTGACCTGGGCGCTGCTGGGCTGTCGTAACCTGACCGCCGGCCCTGTGACCTGGGCGCTGCTGGGCTGTCGTAACGTGCCCGCCGGCCCTGTGACCTGGACGCTGCTAGGCTGTCGTAACGTGACCGTCGGCCCTGTGACCTGGGCGCTGCTAGGCTGTCGTAATACGAACCCTGACCGTGGGAACTGGGCGATCCTGCGCTGTTGTAATACTCTCTCTGGCTGTTGTGATATGGACCTCGGTTCCTTGACCCGGATGCTTCAGGGTTGTCGTATAACGATTCCCGGCTTCGTGTCTTGGGCGTCCCCGGGTCATCGTCCACCTCCATGTCTGAAACTTAAGAGCAATTGTGTCTACATAACGGCTCTACAAACCGACTCACATATCGACTCTACATTTCGACTCTACATATCGACTCTAGATATCGACTCTACATATCGACTCTACATATCGACTCTACATATCGACTCTACACATCGACTCTACACATCGACTCTACATATCGACTCTACATATCGACTCTACATATCGACTCTACATATCGACTCTACATATCGACTCTACATATCGACTCTACATATCGACTCTACATATCGACTCTACATATCGACTCTACATATCGACTCTACATATCGACTCTACATATCGACTCTACATATCGACTCTACATATCGACTCTACATATCGACTCTACATATCGACTCTACATATCGACTCTACATATCGACTCTACATATCGACTGTACATATCGACTCTACATATCGACTCTACATATCGACTCTACATATCGACTCTACATATCGACTCTACATATCAACTCTACATAACATTTCGACTCTACACATCGACTCTACACATCGACTCTACATATTATATATCGGAGAATATAGACATACTGTGATAATATCAAACACGATTGAAAATACCGGCGATTAGATAAATTTAGAGCTATTTTTTTTTAGTGATGTCACATCAAACATTCGTATTTATTTTTAAAGTAGGTATGGCTCATATTATTATCGAGATAGCCCCCACTATAGATCTGTGATAATTTACAATCACTTACCAAAAACCATAACAAGTGAACAAAAAAAAATACACCCATTTATAAACAAACTTAGATCATTGTTAATACGAAAGGCATATTATACAATAGAGGAATTTTAATCAGATAGTACACTAGAATAAATAAATAAATAAATAACCAATGTAATTTAACTCTTTTTATTTTTTTCTTAATATCTTTTTTTATCATATTTAATTTAACTTAATATAATTATTTAATAGTTGAGCTTTTATGATGACGAAGATAATTATTGACTGACATGTTCTTATTTTTATTATCACATATTTTGCTTATAATGTAGTTCTGTTTATAACTTGTAAATAGCTACTGTTTCGTTCTTAACGTTTAGTTTTACAATAATAATTCATATTCCGCGCGCTTCCAACCATTTATCGATGCACTGCCAAACCGTAGTTCGCAGGGATGCGAATTTTGAAATGCTAGCCAATGAGGATCGCCTAAACTGTACTTAGGCGCATGCGCGTGGATACCGTCTGCAGCGCCTCTGTCGGCGACTGGGAGAACCCCGCGACGCCGCGAGCGATCACATCGACCGCCATTGAAGAAAATCGAAATATTATGTTTTAATCGGTCAATCTCCATATTTGTGTGTTTATATCGTGATTATTGTGCGTGACAAGGCCTGAGACTGTTTATCGTACCACCGGCCGGTGTGTGAAGGAGAAGGGGTGAACGTGAAAGAACCAGCCACGCTGAGGAGCCATATTGCAACTGAAGGTTAGTCCAGTGCATGATATCCTTGTTGGCCAGGTTTCTCAATTAGTATCGTTTGTTACCGGCGAGTATACATATTTATGCTCGATCCAGACAGTTACGAATTGGCATTGCATCATATTTTCGAAAACCGCGTCAATTTGTAACATCTTTTTGGTGCCGAAACAACCAGGGAACGCCCTTTGATCCTCATTCACAATCGTCCAACCAACTACCAATTTTACTTCGTAATATTTCTTCCATTGTCGTTAATCCTCGTTTAATATCCTTTTCTACCGTGTAAACGAATTGCAACGTCAATTTATCGCGCGTAATTACGAAGTTAAAATCAGAGTCTTTGTGCCATCTTTGTCTCGACCTACCGCATACCGTACCGATAGATAATATTATATTCGCAAATTCATTCATTCAAACTTTACCGAAATAATACCTATTCGTTTCAATCCATTTGACAAAATTAGTTACCGTTTTTATTATAAATAACTGAATTTCTAAGAAATCGAACCATATTTCTTAAAAACCTACAAGTTGCAACGGGTACTTCGCACAGCTGTTCGAGGTAACCACGTAAGCTGATCCCTCGCCCGCTGAATAGTGTACGGCGGCACGGGTCATATTCGCGTTTTCCTATACGCAGGTGTTCACGTAGGCATAACATTTGTAACTCGTTCATTTATTTTGACCGCTCGACTTATCGTATTAAAAAATTGTCATTATTTTATAATTTGCAAACCTTACGCCATCGTATACCTATTTCGAATCGGAATAAATAGAACCTTTCAATTCTTTAATTTTAGAAAATTCAAATCGTTCGAATTAATTACCGTGGTATTAAAGTTAAATTTTATACTGAACCTTCCTTCATTTTATTTTCTATTGACTATTCCGAATATCCCTGACCGTATCGAGTGCTACTTGAGTTCTATTTTGTATAAATTGACTAAGTTGATATATTTCACCACATTAATTCCGCGAACTTGGGGTGCCCATTTTAATAGTTGCCGCGTTATAAAAACATCGAAGTTGGTTTTATTTGTGCTATCACTTTTAACGTATAGTGTTTTTAAATACAAGCTTGTTGTTCAAGTAGGCATTACTTACGTATTAGTAAACATTGTTTTATAACTTTAACAATGTCTTACCTAACAAGGCGTAAATCAAAATCGAACGTAGGTAAAAAATGTACTGATGAGACTTACACTGTTAAAAACTTACCAAGTTTGCGGCGTAAACGAACTATGGCGTATAATCGTATAGCGAAGGCTTTAGAGATAGGTATTTTAGCCAATACCGACGATTCACAAGTCGAGTTATTTCTTTCGTATTGTCAGGAAATAAAAAATATTTCTGACAGTTTTCAAGAATCTCACCTTATCATTTCGGATCTATTGGGGGATGATGCCGACGAAGGTGAGAATGAGATTCAAGAACGTTTTGATGAAGCGTACTTTAAGGTGGTTGCCATGCAGCGTAAATTTTTACCGTGCTCGTCTCAACAACCGGATATTTCGAGGCAGGACACAACAACGGGTTCGCATAGTAGTAACATGCGACTACCAAAGATTTCGCTACCGACCTTTTCGGGTACTATTAAGGAGTGGCCCGAGTTTATCGCCACTTATAATGCGCTTATTCATGAATCTACTCTTTTGAGTGAAATTGAGAAATTTCATTATTTAGTGTCCGTTTTACGCGGTGACGCTTTATCGTTAATTAAGACGTTTCCGGTTTCAAATGAACATTATTTGAGTGCATACAATGCGCTTAAAGCTCGTTATGAGGATAAACGCGACTTAGCTTTTACGTGTTGGCGGGACATTTTAGATGTCAGTTTTAAAATAGGTAACGCTCAAGATTTTCGACACGCGCTAGATACTATCGATGAAAATCTAACTATTTTAAAACAGTTGAAATTACCGACGGAACATTGGGACTTTGTCCTATGTTATAACATTCTTGCGAAGTTAGATACTAAGTTGCGACGCGAGTTTGAGGAAAAACACGCCGACGTGGAAATGCCTCAATATAAACAAATAAGGGCATTTTTACACTCGAAATGCGAAGCTATGTTGCGCGATACGCATTTTACCGCCGTTACTTCTAAAACCGCATGTTCTTCTAAAGAGGCAACGGGAACCGTTCAGAAACCGAAGCGACATAACGTCACGCATACCCTGCTCTCACCTACCGTTAATGCAACCCCCCATGCGAAGGGTGAGAAACAAGAGGTGAAACCGAAAGTTTCGGGAACTCCGAAAGTTGTCCGAAAATGTTCCTTCTGTGATGAGGATCATCACATATCAGCCTGTAAGGCTTTTTTAGCTAAATCGGTAGATGAACGCATGGCTGTCACTACAGAGAGAAAGTGGTGCTACAACTGTCTTAACGCATCTCATTCAGTCAGACAGTGCACATCGATTTTCTCTTGTCAGAAATGCAAGCGGAAGCACCACACTCTGTTACACCGAGAGGAAGTTGCCAGCCATCTTGAACCTTCGGGTGGAAAACCTAGCCCAGTCGTGTTACTGGCTAAGGAACCGCGGACTTCGTCGAACTCACTTTTAAACACGACCGTGCTACTGGCAACCGCGCTTGTCCAAATTCGTGATGCTTCGGGCAAGTTTCATACCTTCCGGGCGTTATTCGATACCGGAAGTCAAAACAATTTCCTTACTACGCACGCAGCTCAACGGCTACAGCTGGAGCCTACCGTGACTAGTGAGGGGCCAAGCGTCCTTGGTGGAGCACCCGCATCGGTGACTGGCCAGGTCACCTGTGATATAGGCTCCAAGGACACCGTACATTTCCGTCTGGATATGTTTGTCGCACCGCACATTTGTGCAGATCAGCCAATTGGAAGACTCAATACGAGTGGATTGGGCAACGTCAAAACATTACCGTTAGCAGATCCTGGTTTTGACATTCCTGGTCCAATTGATGTCTTGCTCGCTGCCGACGTCTTTGCTGAGGCACTTCTCGACCAACGTGTGAAACGCTGCGTCAATAAACCGCGTGCTCTCAACTCAGTCTTCGGATGGCTGATTGTCGGAAGAACCCGACTAGCTTCGTCATCCTTATTAAGTGTGCTACCACCCAATATGGATGAAAACCTGAACAATATCGTTCAACGCTTCTGGGAAATCGATACCGTTCCACATTCTTCCCGATTAACCCCAGATGAACGGCTCTGTGAAGACAGCTTCACAAATGAGCATTACCGTGACGAGACTGGTAGGTACGTCGTCTCTCTCCCTTTCAAAGATAACGCTGAGCCTTTGTTTGAAGGCTCTCGGGAGATAGCGTTACGACGCTTCCATGCTATCGAAAAGCGCCTGTCTCGTGATCCAGACTTGAAACAACAATATGTTGATTTCATGACCGACTACATCGAAAGTGGTCACATGACTTTGGTGCCTGCTAAGCACATGGGTCAAGGGAAGTATTACGTGCCGCATCATTGCATTTTGCGCCCTGAGAGCGCCACAACGAAGCTGCGCGTCGTTTTTGACGCGTCAGCTAAAGATGCGCATTCCAAATCCCTGAACGACACGCAATTAACAGGTCCAAAGTTACAATCCAACATTGCGGAGATTCTTCTTCATTACCGGGAGCACGAAGTGGTCTTTATGGCTGACGTGCGCCAAATGTACCGTCAAATTAACGTTGCTCCGCAACACCGGGATTACCAGCGTATTCTCTGGCGAGCTCACCCAGATGAGCCTCTTCAGGAATATATTTTAAACACCGTAACGTACGGGGTCTCCTCGGCTCCGTTTCTTGCTTGCCGAACGATCCAGCAATTGGCCAACGATGAAGGGCACAAGTACCCAAAGGCCAAAACCGTTCTAGCTTCCGATATTTATGTCGACGACGTTGTTACCGGAAGTTCTTCGCTGGATGATGCTCGTGACATCAAGTCACAAGTTATCGACCTTTTCAAGCTCGGCTGTTTTGAGCTTCGAAAATGGGTAAGCAACCAACCCGAACTTCTAAGGGACTTGCCCTCAGAAATGTGTCTTTCGGAGGCCGTCGTATTTACCGAAGCCGAAGACACTACCGTTAAGGTTCTTGGCCTTAAATGGGAACCCGCTTCAGATTCGTTCGTTTTTAACGTTCAACCTTCCAATCAACCGTGTACCAAACGAACGATTCTAAGCGAGGTCGCCAGAATCTTTGACCCTTTGGGTTTCTTGTCTCCTCTGACAATCCAAGCCAAAGCCTTAATCCAAAAACTTTGGATTCTTGGCACATCATGGGATGAAACTCCACCTCCGGAAATTGTCTCCCAGTGGAACAACTTCTCCCAGCAGCTCCCTCAAATTAGGGACCTGAAAATTCCTCGCAAGCTCACCATAAAAGGTGCTCAAACGTATCAGCTGCACGGGTTTTGCGACAGTTCGGAGGTAGCGTATGGCGCCGTCATATATCTCCGTGTCACCGATTCGGACGGTTCCGTTCACGTCTATCTCGTGTGCGCAAAGGCGAAGGTTTGTCCACTCCGTAAACAATCTTTGCCTCGGTTGGAACTGTGCGCAGCAGTGCTGCTTGCTGACCTCATCAAGTTCGTCAAGGACACGCTACGGTTGCCTATTGACGAAACTTACCTTTGGTGTGATTCAACCGTTACCTTGGCTTGGTTGCGTGCTCCGTCCTCGCGTTGGGTGACATTCGTCGCCAATCGTGTTAGCCACGTGCAGGACATCGTTCCTACCGCCTGCTGGAGACACGTTCCCTCTGGAACGAATCCCGCAGATATCTGTTCACGTGGGCAGCTGCCACATGAACTTTTGACCAATACGCTATGGTGGGCGGGTCCAGAGTGGCTTTCCCAATCACCGTCTGAATGGCCAACAGATCTATCGAAGGATCGTAACAACGACAACGTTGTACTTTCCGAGCAGCGTCGGGTAACTCTGGTAACAAGCCAAACCGAACCTATCAAGCAACCGTCAATCATCGATCAGCTGTTAGAGAGGTACTCGTCCTTGGACAAAGTCTGTCGCATTCTGGCTTACGTTCGTAGGTTTTGCACCAACGCGCGTGGCAACGCTTCTCGATCTGAAAGCCTGTTCATAACAGACACCGAGCGCCATCGGGCGCTACTCGAAATCGTTAAGCATTTCCAAAATCGTCATTTTTCCGATGAGATATCGAAACTTAAATTGCGGAAACAGTTACCTCGTAGTCTTCGCAAACTGAATCCGTTTCTCGACGACCAAGGTATACTCAGGGTGGGCGGACGACTTGCGCGCTCCGGATCAGAATTTGAGCACAAGCATCCCGCTCTATTGCCTAGAAAATGTGTACTTACGACACGCGTAATCGAATCGGTGCATCGGAAATGCTTCCATCCGGGTTTAAATACGACTCACTACTTGGTCCTGCAGCAATTCTGGAAACGATGGAAAAATGAGTACCTACATGCTTTAACTCAGCGGGCAAAATTGACCAAAGACTCGACACCGTTAACCGTAAACTCACTCGTACTTATTAAAGACGACAACCGACCTCCTCTTCATTGGCCGTTGGGACGAGTTGTGTCTCTCCATAACGGACCTGACGGAGTAGTTCGGGTGGCTACCGTTAGAACCGCGAAGGATAACTTAGTTAAAAGGCCCCTGGTCAAACTATGTCCTCTTCCATCCGAATAATCACTCCCAACAACGCTCCTAGTTTTAAGATTAGCTTAGTAAATCGTAGACTAATAGTTATGTAACGTCCCTTTTTTATTCCGGAAAATCCCATTGGTATTTTGGTGGGCGGAATGTTTCGTTCTTAACGTTTAGTTTTACAATAATAATTCATATTCCGCGCGCTTCCAACCATTTATCGATGCACTGCCAAACCGTAGTTCGCAGGGATGCGAATTTTGAAATGCTAGCCAATGAGGATCGCCTAAACTGTACTTAGGCGCATGCGCGTGGATACCGTCTGCAGCGCCTCTGTCGGCGACTGGGAGAACCCCGCGACGCCGCGAGCGATCACATCGACCGCCATTGAAGAAAATCGAAATATTATGTTTTAATCGGTCAATCTCCATATTTGTGTGTTTATATCGTGATTATTGTGCGTGACAAGGCCTGAGACTGTTTATCGTACCACCGGCCGGTGTGTGAAGGAGAAGGGGTGAACGTGAAAGAACCAGCCACGCTGAGGAGCCATATTGCAACTGAAGGTTAGTCCAGTGCATGATATCCTTGTTGGCCAGGTTTCTCAATTAGTATCGTTTGTTACCGGCGAGTATACATATTTATGCTCGATCCAGACAGTTACGAATTGGCATTGCATCATATTTTCGAAAACCGCGTCAATTTGTAACAGCTACAATTAGTTTTTAAGGTAATTGCAACGCCCTAACAGGGTATCATGTACCGACTTATTGTATCTTTACCACCTGTATATGTAATGAACATGAATGCAATAAATGATATGAATATGAATTATTTACATGGATTGAATAATTACTGTTACGTAGCCGAAAAAAAGAAAAATCTATACATGTGTTCTTTTCATATATATCCTGGAGTAATGCGGCAAGATAATCATGCGTATTTAACCACATCAACTTCCGCAATGGTATAAAATACAGTTTATTCAATACTGTAGTTTGTAAGAACATCGAGGTGTTGTTAAATTTGACCGATAAACCGAAAAAATCGTACTTACGTTAGTGTGGCGTGGTGAAGAAAAAAAAATCTGTTTAGATTTTTCTTATCCCCTCTTCTGAAATTTATTGGGGTGTTTTCCTAAAAACGAAATAAAATCCACAGAATGCACAATAAGGATTGTATTCACTTCTTTCACTTCTTTTACAATTCAGTGCTTAGCTAAACGTCTATATTAATCGACAGCTGTCAAGGTAATACCCACAGACTCGCCTCTTTGTTATCGCTTGGTAACCGTTGAAACAAGTTCTAGAGGGCGCCGTCGGGCGGTAGTCAAATAGCAACTGTACTAATGACTTCTTGGTTTACCGAGGGATAATCAAGTGACTTACTCTGAATAAATTATATACAATCTGATCAATTATACACTATTAATAAATTAAGCTAACATATTTCACTTCATATTTCGCTAGGAACGCGCCTCTTTTATATTTTGTCGCCAGTGTCCGAGGTGTGGTTGAGGTATGAACAGTAGTCAAAGAGTAAAAATTTAACTATTTTTTTTTATCATAGAAACAATTGGTGTTCTCAAACAAAAGTGGCTCAATTATTGCCACATGCAAAACGGTTTCCATTGACGGCCCCAGCCCCTATTATTTTCTACTCTAACTTTTTTTCCGGGCTGTAGAAACAGTTTGTAATTTGGTAGATACTAAGAGAATAATTTCCATAATTATACAGTTTTATAACCTCAATTAAGATAGATAGATAGATAGATAGATATACGTTTATTTGTTTGTCACAATACACACAGAATACACAAAAGAAATAAGTTACAAAAAAGAATTAGAATACATAATAAGCAAATTGGAAAACAGGAAATTACACAGATTTTTACAATAGCGTACTATGATACTGTGCGCGTCGCAACAAGACAAAAGGGTCACGGCTCAGTATTACGCTACGCCCTGAGGCAGCAGCACTGATATTCTGCCGGAACCGGATCAGATCACGATAACACATAATTGATTGAATAAGAAATATTGTAAAGAGATGAAATTATATACCTAAAATATCTATAAATAATTGCCTATGAAACGAGTGAGATGAATGCTATGATGAAAAGAAATGTGTGTTTGATCTGTTAGATCGATAGATAGTAAAATAATTGCTACAGCTAGAGCTAAACCTGAAGCTAAATCCGGTAATCTGCAACCAGGTAGCCATAAGGGATACCCAAACTTTGTTTTTCTAAAAGATATTTTTTAAAATGACGTTTAAAAGTAAATTTAGTTTTAATTTGACGAATCGGGGGCGGGATATTGTTCCAGCACCTGGTTGCGAGATACCGGAAACAGCCTGTAAAAGCAACAGTTTTGTGAGGGTGAGCTTCTAGGAGACATCGCCTGGTAGACCGTGTACCATGTCGTTCATGGAAAGAGGATATGCGTATTTTAGAGAATAAGTAATGGGGCTTTTTGTCATTCAAAACGCCAAATAAGAGACTAGCTAGATGTAAGTGCCTCCGTGAGGACATGTTTAATATGGATGCTTTGTTAAGGTATGGTGTAATGTGTGTTCTCGGTGGTATTGAGCTACAAAAACGGAAACAGGCATTTTGGACTCTTTGGATAAGACGACGAGTTTTTTCCAATAGTCGTGGCCCGTACACAATGTCTGCATAATTTAACTTAGAGAGTACCAGCGATTCGCACAACAACTTACGAATTTCCTCATTTAAGAGGTATCGTACTTGGTATAAGACCTTAAGACGAAAAAAACACGACTTCACTAATTCTCCTATATGCTTCTCAAACCTCAGCTGGTTGTCAATGACTAATCCCAAGTTTCTAGCCTTGTCTACGCGTTCGATCAGTGAACCCCTTATAAAAATTTTAGGTTCATTACATAAAATCCTAGAGAGTTGTACTTTGGATCCGAGTATCATAAACTTTGATTTAAGTGGGTTCAACAGTAATCCGTTATTATCTGCCCAAGTGGAGATATTTTCCAGGTCTGTACTTATTTTTTGTAGTGCCTCATCGAACTGACTTGGACGGGCTGCATAATATAGTTGAACGTCATCTGCGTATAGGTGATAATTGCAGTTTTTGATGCTTTTGGTGATATCAGCAGCGTATATAATATACAGTAAAGGGCCGAGTATAGAGCCTTGAGGCACTCCTCGGGTTAGGTTTCTAGAGTCAGATAAGACGATACAGTAGGGGTCAATTCTCCATACAAACGCTCTCGGACTATTTTCTTTCAAGTTTTTGAAGATAGTGCAATGTTTTTTTCAACACAGATTACGTTAAACTTTCGTAAGACATATTCAAATAATTAATTTAAATACGGTTGTACTCACGTTATTATATCGCTATTGCTGCGACATGTTTCGGGCCGATTCGGAGGCCCCTCTTCAGGCATATACAGATTATTATTATTTTTATCTGTGTCGGACCGTTTTGATTTTTTAGAGCCAATCAAAAATTTCCGAAAACGGCCTTTTTCATTATGGCGCAAAAAAGGTGTGATACTCAAGATTGGTAAAAATTAGCCAAAAAAACTAAACGGTCCGACACAGATTATTTCATTGTTATTCAGATTCTTAAATTTCGTTCCGATTGATTAAGTTTTGAAGGAGGAAACAGTCGAGAGCGGAACCTATGTCGGACCGTTTAGCTTTTTTGGTTAATTGTTACCAATCTTGAGTATCACACCTTTTTTTGCGCCACAATGAAAAAGACCGTTTTTGGAAATTTTTGATTCGCTCTAGAGTCTTTACAAAGCAGAATATCAAAAAAATCAAAACGGTCCGACACAGATAAAAATAATAAAAATCTGTGTTGAAAAAATCATTTCTCTATCTTCAAAAACCAGGGAGGAAATAGTCGAGAGCGTTTGTATGGAGAATTGACCCATACCGTATCGTCTTAACATTGTATCCGGGTGAATTCGTTCTTTTTAGCGAACATTTAATATTGTTGTCTGTTACCACCGTTGTTACTTGTTATAAATATAAAAACTACCTCTGGATTTTAATCGGATTAAATGATCAGAATTGGATTATCAGAAGAGAGAATTATTAATTTTAATAAAATAAATTAAAGCTTACCTTGCAAAATTCGACTTTTATGTTGCCAAAATTAAAATTTGAAAATTCTGTAAGTAGTAAACTCTTTATTGTACAATTAATAACGAAAATCACAGTAATTACAGTAAAGAACAGTACTAAGGCGAACTTTGAGGGATTTCTTCCAGTTAACGTTTGAGCGAATGAGAGGAAGAAAAGAGATGAGGGTGATAAATGCAGCAACATGTACAGTCAGCCAAGAAAGTGGTTTACCACTCTTCGACTCTATTTTAAACACATAAGGTCGAAAAGTAGTAAACCACTTTTTTGACTGACTGTACAACAAGGTACCAGAAAGACAAATAATTAAATAAATACAAACATAGGTAATTCATTATTTTTTCACCACACCAACTGTTAAAGATCAATTTTGCTATTCGAAAACGGATAGCAAAATTGCATTTTATCCACAAGAGTGCAAAGAAATTTCATACAAATTTTAACTTGATGCCTTGAGCTGGCTGGTAGAATTTACCTACAAATAATTATTTTGAATCTTAAATATTGAATAGATTGCTGGATTTGATTTAGTTTGATGTTTTATAGTCAGTATTTTGTTCGTGTTGGTGGTGGTGAAAAAGTTTGTGATGTTTCACTCGGTGGCAAGATTTGTTTAACCTACGTGCCTTGAAACCCTCGCAACGCTCAAGATTCCAGTGTTTGAACCACTCGCTATGCTCGCGGTTCAATATTGGAATCTCGCTTGCTCGGGTATCAATATTGGCACGTTCGATTAAACAAAAACTTTGCCCCCTTGTATAACAAATAACTATTTCTTTTGATTGCTATTATTGCTAAGCATTTCCGCAAAGAAACGCATGATTCCATGAATTACTTGAAAAATGTTGGTAACCAGCCATATTATGCTTATGTTTGTTATAACCAACAACATCTTGTATCCCCAACCTATGCATTTTGAGCTTATTTGTATAAAATGTAAACAATACAAAAATACTAGAGAACTACACACTCTAGTGTCTTGAATATAGAGTTGTGTTCAGATATTAATGGTATCTATCCCTGCCTTAGCTTTCAAGCGTAAGGGCACCTTACGCTACGTTTGCCAAGACTTTGTTTTCAATCTTGGATAGGGTTACCAGATGTCAGAAATTGAGAAGGAAGAAATTTTATTATTTTGTGCTGCGATCGGAAAAATGATCGGAATTTAGGAAATGTCTTCTTTGATATGTGAAAATTCTAGTTTATTTATATATTGATTATATATAAAGTTTTAAATTCCTACATTGTTTAAGATATATATACAGGGTGATTCATGAGTCGTGAGCAGGAGAGAACAGGGTACTGGGGAGGGTCACACTGAGCAACTTTCATAATGGGGCAACACTAAATTGTGATTTTTTTTTTTCTTAACTATGACTTAATTGATAGTTAATCATCAATTAAGTCATGATTAGAACGTAATTGATAATTAGCTATCAATTAAGTACTTATCAATTAAGTCTTAGTTAAGAAAAATAATCACAATTCAGTGTTGCCCCATTATGAAAGTTGCTCAGCGTGACCCTCCCCAGTACCCTGTTCACTCAGGAGTGAACAGGCTCACGACTCATGAATCATCCTGTATATACCTATATGTATAGAATAGAATACTCTTTATGTGTGCCAATAATACAGGGAAAACAAAACAAATGATTATAAATAGAGGCAGACAACAAGCGGTCTTATCGCTGAAGAGCGATGTCTTCAAATTGGGTACAACCATTGGGTAGCGGAAATAAAAAAAAAACATAATCATAAACCGCAGGTGTTACAAAGTGAAAAATTGAAACTCTTTCCAAAAGTAAACAATAAACATAGGATAAACATACATTTATTCACGCATTTCAATAAGATTGCTTGTTAACTGTGGATTCTGGTTCGATATCGGTTTCGGTCACTGAAAAAGTTCAGTTTAATAGTTATTTGTTATACAACGGGGCAAAGTTGTATTTTAAATAAATCCGCAATTTGTTATACAAGGGGCAAAGTTGTAAAATACATTTGCACCCGAGTGAAACACAAAACTTTTCCCCTCACTATAGCGAGGAAACTACAACGCAAAAAATGCGTTTATCACTGCTTCCAGTAGTTCCACAGGTGGTAAATCATCTTTATTACTAGATTCACCTACTTTTATCAATTGTGAAGCAATTTAATTTGACTTTCAAGCTTTACCCACTACTGGATAAAATGCGTTTTTACCCGCTGCTATTAAAGAACAAAACAAGTGTTTCCAAGCTAGTGAGGGGAAAAATGTATTTTATTATTGTAATTAGTAGGAACAAACGGTGCAAGCTGAGATGAAGAAGGAACTCTACTTTGAAGTATTCTTCCAAGTGGTAGAAAAATTACAATGTCAGTGACTTTAAAATTGAGGTTAGGCGTTTGTCCAGCAGTAGAAACTTAAGAATCTACGGGCTTGTTCCCTAGTTTCCTTTTTTGTCAATAATTTACGTTGGTAGGTACCTATCCAATATCCATACTAATATTAAAAATGGGAAAGTGTGTGTCTGTGTGTTTGTCCGTCTTTCACGGCAAAACGGAGTGACGAATTGACGTAATTTTTCAAGTGGAGATAGTTGAAGGAACGGAGAGTGACATAGGCCACTTTTTGTCTCTTTCTAACCCCCACTTCCCTAAAATGGGGGTGGACATTTGTATGGAGCATCCGCAATTTTAGAATTTAACGCGAGCGATGTCGCGGGCAAAAGCTGGTACATTATAAATCCGTCGTTTACTATCAAAATATTTACGTTTATTTATACAATATCTAAAAATACAGAGTATAATTATGGCAACCCTACGTAGAAAACACTGAACTGGCTGTCAGTTTTGCGGTAATGGTCAGTCAGTCTTGCAGTTTCCTGACTATATGAACTATTTCCTACATTTCAGTTATATTACGCCATCTTGATTTTAGAACTGAGAACCGAGTTTGAGAATTGTTAGAAACTCTGGTATAACACGGCAATTGTACTCGTTTTTAGAACTTTAGAAATTCAAACGCTATCGAGAGTGTGGAAGTTTGAAGGGACTAAATTTTGGGGGACAATTCATTTTAAAACTAAATCCATTACTCCCATCTATTAAGGCCATGCATCGATAAATATTAGGATTTTAGATTCACTGGTGTGCTTAGCCCCGGAAACCTAGAGATCTGATTTTTGGATATGTATATCTTGACTATATGATTGAAATTTTTGTACAGCTCGAAACACGAATGCTTACAATTTTCTCGATAGAAATTTAATCCAAAGTAAGGCCTTAATTTTTCGTTTAACTAACATTGTGAAAAAAATATGCAACTTTAATCAGTCTAACCTACTTTAAAGTGAAGGTTTCCAAATTATCTAGTCTCTCGTAGAAGGAAATATTTTTTATTATCGTATATACAAAGATTTATCATCATTTACGATATCATGAATTCAACAGAAAACGGCCATTTTATGCGGTTTCGTTTCTCTTTCTTTCATACGTCAATCGTATACATGTGTCCTTATTGTCAAAAATGTCAGACGGCCGGCGGGCCTCGAGGAGGCAAGACCTATGTCAAATCGCGCAGCGTTTTTGACAATTTATAATTACGAAAATTTGGACGTAGTTTAGCGAAAAGGATTTATCTCCATAAAATTGCCATTGAAATGAATGACTATTGTTATTGTCAGAAAGTTTAAATTCTATTGGCAATGTTTGTGGGTTAGATCCTTTTCCATAAACTACGTTCATTTTGTATATTTATTATATATACGCATGTGTGCGTATTGCCAAAGCTACGTCAAACTCTATACTATTTGAGTTACAAGATGCTATGAAATTTCGACAGGAATGATAATGTGTCCGTGGCCCTGTGGTACCAGCCATCAGCTAAATATGCTAACTTCTAGGTGATTTTTTTCCATTTTATTTCGAAATTTCTACTTTTTGTTTTTTTTTTTTCTTTCTTATTATACCAAATAAATTATAAAATAAAGAAATTAATATTAATTCATCTTCAAAAGAAGAAAACCTTTTCTGAGGGAGCCTAACCTAATGTATACAATGTTGTTTTGTGTGTTGTACATAATTTACACAATTATAAGTGAAATAAAATAAAACAAAAATAAAAAAATACATTCATTGAAAAATAAGAATAGATATTGCAATAAAAAAAAATACAATGTTTAAGTTGGTTGGCCACGCAACGGGATTTGAACCCACAACTCTGGAGTGAAATCCTTGTACATATTGGATTGGACTGGCCCTGCCGGCCTGCTAAAGCTGATGTCCCTTGTTCGAATCCCGCCAAGGGTATTTATTAGTGTGAGGAGTACTTACAGATATTTATTTGGCTCATTTTCTCATTTCATCATCTCCAAGGCCATTTACATAAACGACTCTTGGTTTTATACGTACTGATAAGTTGGATGTGTTTCAGTACAATTTTAAAATGTTAAATCTGCCGTTTCGGCTTGGCTATTAAAACATAAGTAATTATGTCGTTCTCTGCTATAATTCTTTGATATTTTCTACTTAGTACGTACTTCGCTATCAAACAACCTGTATGGTCTGTGCAGTGATCTTTCTGTTCTGCGGTTGTCTGTGATTAAAACTCGTTGACGTTGGTATGTCAAAATATTTTCTGTAGCTTATGCTAAAAATACAAAAGATACAAAAACAATGGTATAAGAAAGGGAAAAGACAGACTCCAGGTACATGGTTATTTTTTAAATACATCCAGCAGCGGGGCAGGCAGGGCCCAAGGTGACCGACCTACGCGCCGTGTACAGGAGTACCGCCTTCTGCATCTCACCCCTAGCGAGTGTCGCTCACTTTTGCCTATGAGATCGTTCGCCGAAACGACGATGATCGTCGAATCAACCAAGTATCTCGACCATTTTCGAGAACTGGCGCAGGTAAGTACCTACTTGTAGTACGGTACTTCGCGGTCCACAAGATTGTATGGAAAATACTAACTGCTGGTGAATTATCCTAGTTATGAGGTCATGTCTGTGCAATGTGCCCGAGTGACTCGCCGGGATAGTGTCCGACAAATGTTATTATTATTGTTTATATATAGCTAAACTCAAGCTTAATCCAGAACTGTAAAATAAACCTAAGAATTGGCTTTCTCTTTTTTAGGGTTTCATACCAAACATAGGCACAAAAGGAACCTTTCTGGTGCGGTTCGGCCCGTCTATTTTCTGCGTGTTCGGCAAAATACTCGATGACTCTATGTCTCTTACATAGTTTCTCTTAGTGCGTTTTCACATCATCCGTTCCGATATCGGATGTCGGACATGGGTCCGATGGGATGGCCCATGTCCCGTATATTTACGCCACCATCTTTGATTTTTTTATTTTGAAATCTTTCCTACATCCGATATCGGATCGGATAATGTGAAAACGCACTTACACACTACTTTACTTTTTAAGTAAGTAAATAAGTTAATCTTCTTTATTGCCCCACAAAGATAACAGGTTTACAAATTTAATAACAGAATTACATTGAAAATAAAGGCAGCAACAGGCGGTCTTATCGATGTATATGCGATCACTACCAGAATTCTTTATTAGGGTAGCACGAAATAAAGCATAGTTTTGGTATTTCCGATGAACTACAGTATGGATTCTTCAAAAAAGGAGTGTACTTAGTTTCTAATGGGTCGGCAACGCGCATGTGACACCCCTTGAGTTGCAGGTGTCCATAGTTTCCGGTGACCTCTTTTCCTCTTACCTGCCGCCGACGTGGTATAAAAAAAATTGTAAAAGGTAATTTAAATAATATAAGGTACCTAGTTTTAATTATCAATTTTAAAAACTTGTGTTTTTAACCAACTTCCAAATTTCGAGGAGGTTATCATTTATCAATTCGTGTGTAATGTTTGATGTTTGTTACTAAGTAGACAGGTTTCGATTTTTTTTAGTGTATGTACATATTATTGAAAGCCAGTTCTGATAATTGGATTCTGGAGAAATCGAGAAAACTCCTAAAGTCTGAAAGGCGCATAATATATAGTGATTTTTGTGTTTTATTAGAACATCATGCATTTCCATTCAAAACAGTCACATATGGTGAAGTGGAACAGTTTATGATGATCAGAGCGGAACTCTTCAACGACGAATTTAACGAGTTAAGTTTTTTAAGCACTTTGAGGTTTCAAGTCAGATTTCGATCATGCTGGAGTTTTGGTGATCTCTTTTGGATACCAATCCATGAAAGATCAAGGAAACTTCTCAAATTTGAACGGCACACTTGTAGTGACTTTTGTATTATCACCAAAGTCTCTCTAATGTTTTGGATTATGAATAAGGACAAGGACTTACATTTGACGAAGTGGAACTGATGATGATCAGAACGGAACTCCTCAAAAACGCATAGCTCGTGTTAAGAGATTGATGAAAGAACTGCTGATGATGATCCGATTAGGAGCCCTTCAGTGACACATAGCTCATGTTAGGGATTTGCTCATTTATGCGTTTGTGTGTATGTAAATAAATAAATAAATAATAAATATTGGGGGATACCTTACACAGATCAACCTGGCCCCAAACTAAGCAAAGCTTGTACTATGGGTGCTAGGCGACGACGATATACTTAATTATATAAATATATACATAGAAAACATCCATGACTCAGGAACAAATATCTGTGTTCATTACACAAATAAATGCCCTTATCGGGATTCGAACCCGGGACCGCGGCGTAGCAGGGTCACTACGCGCTAGGCCAGACCGGTCGTCATCATTTCATGTGTCTCTAAACATTAAAGTTTATTATTTCTTCAGTATCGATCGCAGTCGCATGTGCGTTTCGTGTATGAGGTGCCTGGCTCGCTTTTATGTAGTGTTATATAAATCCGGATTTGTGGCTAGGTCCGTGTTATCAAGGTCCGGGTACCCAAGTTTAATATG
The DNA here is from genome assembly GCF_023078275.1 of Leguminivora glycinivorella. Classification (NCBI taxonomy): domain Eukaryota; kingdom Metazoa; phylum Arthropoda; class Insecta; order Lepidoptera; family Tortricidae; genus Leguminivora; species Leguminivora glycinivorella. Next base: position 3,453,564 of record NC_062983.1, read on the forward strand.
TCCGGATTCACGGATTCTAAGTACAGTCCAGTTTGCTTTCTACGTACAGTAGAATGGATGCGTTTTTAATTTTATAACAGTGAGGAATGTAAATCATTCTGTAAAGGACGGGTTCGGTACCTCGGCAACTTAGCACTGCCGGGACTACACGAATACACAAGCAGACATTTAGAACGGGTACCTTTTTCTTTTGACAGAGAACAGGTCTTGGTATCTAGGAGGCAAACGTTAATTAGTTTTCTTACTTTCATTTGATAATCCGGTAAATTTTTTTTGCAAGGTTCAGGTGTTCCGAAATAGAATATTCATTTATTTTCGAACAATACTATAAGGCCCAGAAACTTCAAGGTACTACGTCTTTTAATATACACATAGTTTTAAGTAGAGGAGTTGAGTAGTTTTATGTGCTCTGCCTACCCCTTCATGGGATACAGGCGTGATTGTATGTATGTTGTATGTATGTATGTATAGTTTTAAGTTTATAGTTTTAAGCACAATGTTAAAAGCATGGAGTAGAAGAAGCTCATGTGTTAAAGAATGGTACTATGTGGTAGCTTTTACATGTGATTAGAAGACTGTAATCAGGTCCGACTAAACAGGTTCGTCCTTGCCACTAAAAAGCGCCGTGATGTCATCGGATAGTGACGGATGAGAGAGTGTTTAGAAAAATGCAATAAAAAGTGTAGAGACTTGAATATCGACCTGTGGTATACTGACGTATGTGATATCTGCTGATTCCCGAACCGTTACCACTTTTTATTTATTTGTTAGGTAGATAAGCGACCAATTATATATACCTACTCCATTTTTTTCTATATAGAGGTATATAGAAATAGGAATCGAAGATGGTATGGAAAATATCCTTGTACTGCATTAACCGTCATCTTCATAACTAAAACATAAATCATGTCTGTAAAAGTAAGTAAGTAAGTACGAGGAATCTCTGGGCAACTTGCCCGGTGAAAAACCAAAAAGCTATTTATTCTATAGTGCGTTTTTAAATAGTTAAGAGACAAATATTTACATGTTAATAAATATTTTTAAGAAATTTCACAAACAACGAATGGGTTTGTTTCTACAGGACGACGTGTAACCATCATCATTTCTTAGCATAAGGAGTATACGATAAGGCATAACATCGCTTCTGGTATTTGATAGGTACTAGTACTACTTAGAAGGATTGATCATTACTAATATGTAGTAGACTGGACTGGTATGGTGAAGTTAGAGAGTTACTTCAGATAATATATAAAGAAGGTCCTCTTCGATAGTACTAGGAAACCCTAGGCTTGGTCCATTCCTTGGCCAAAGAATTTAGCGAGTAATATTGATGTAATAGGCATAGTTGACTAATTACTCGTACTTCCCGTGGGAATTCATTTTGGTGGATTATTTGGTTATTTTTAAGTTAGTCTATATTTACTGTGTAACTTAGTTTTTATTTCAGATACCATCAGTTAAAGGATTTTATACAAACAATGCATAATATTTATTAGTTCATTATATCCAGTACACGACATGCTAAACGAGCATAAGGTACAAACTAAGCGTAGGTATATACCTAAGTCTGTATTATGATAAACTTTTATTTCATATATTAATTTCCACTAATTTTTAGCCACTATTTATAAAACTGAACAGTGTAGTTCCTCTAGGTTATGATACACATCTCACAATATAAAAAAAAAACTAAACAAAATTTGTACCTTGGTTATCAATTTAACTAAATAATTTAGTTTTTTTTTTAATACTATGTCGGTGGCAAACAAGCATACGGTCCGCCTGATGGAAAGCGGTTACCGTAACCTATGGACGCCTGCAACTCAAAGAGTGTCACATGCGCGTTGCCACCCCATTACAAACTTGTACACTCCCCTAAATCATACTATACTAAAGATTAAAAAATTACTTTGCTAAAAAAACCTTAGTTAACGTTCTATATTTCAAAAACTTTAATTTTGTTTTATATTACATCAGTTTTATTCTAAATATGATGGTTTTGTTAGGTTGTTTTTACAGCTTCAGGTTTTTTACTGATCTATCACATAAAACTTGTCAGTAAATAAGTTCGAATTTTGTACTTTTTTAATGAATTGTGCAATAAAGTTTACATAAAATAATATTTACAAATATACATACAATCAGCCTGTATCCCATAAAGAGGTAGGCAGAGCGCATGAAACTACTCATGTTTCTATGCCAGACTTGGCAAATAAGGGGTTGAAAGGAAACGAAACTCTGACAAAATGTAAAATAAAATAATCATCAGTTGATTTACCTTATACGTTAGTTTGAGCTAGCCAGTGCGTTTATGTTTAATTTACAGTTTTAAATTAGTCTTGACTAAACTGAGCTTGGCTTAAAATAATAAATAAAATTAATACCTTTCTGATGGATTGGACTTTGACTAAGGGGATTCTAATGTCAGCAGAGATAGGTACTCTATACGTACTAGATAGGTACTACCTAGCTGTGAAAATTGATGAAGATAATATGTTAATGACTAAGGATCTGTCTACAGCTTCAACTACGGACAGTTTTTGAGTAAAAGGGTTCCTAATACCTAGATTTTTTACTATATTTATGGGACAACATACGTATTGTCTGAAATCAGTTCTGGTAACAATTAGCATTCATAAGTCATAACTACTTATTAATTTGGGCCTCAATCCTCTGTTCTTGAAATTATCGTCCAGTCGTATCGAATTCCTCAATAATTTCACACCCTATTTTTGTTGTTATAAAGCCTCTCTCTCTTTCAGTTCGATTAAAGAGATTTTTTTTATGTTCAGCTGTTTACCTGATTTGACATCTTTGTTTTAAAAACGTGATTTTACTACCTACTAAATTTCTTTAAACTTTCAGTTAAATGTCAACAATCAGGACAAGGTTTCGCTTTCATCTTGGCTGCAGAAAGAGGAACCGCCGGACTACCCGAGGCGTGTTGAAGATCCACCTTCTGAGTGAGAAAAACTGAGAGAGATACAGATTCTCTTAAGACATATGAATATTCTACACGGTGTTTTCTTAGTTACGTTAATTATAAGGATGCATTCCTATTATTCCTAATCTTATAATATCATTTACTTGGCACCCGAGCTTGCCTACGATTTTAATTGGATTCCAGACCATTGAGGTCAAATGGATTCTTGCAATTAAAAATCATCAAAAAAGAAATTTGCACATATAAAATAAAACAACATAACTACCAAATTGTTTATTTCAATCACTTATTTTCAGAATTATATCCTTATTTGGTTATGCTTGGCATAGTTTGTATTATACATTATACACAGTAGTATATTTTATCTTGTACAGGTACTGTATGTATACCTCCAACGACTGAGACCATACCGCCATTTAATCGTTATTCTTTATTTAAAATGTATATTGATTCACGGTGTCCTCATAAGTGTACACAATCAAGATACTTAGCCCCATTGAGTGAGTGTTTTTTGTTAAATCCAATGTTTGTAGTTCTTTAAATATATCTATGGTTTATTTGACTAAAGGTAACAATATTTGAGTAAAAAAATGTGTGACCTTCGGTTTTTGGAATGATTGCTGGTACCATATGAGACCGCTAGCCTCGCACAGAGGTAAAAGCACAGAATGTATAATAGTACAAGTACAGAAGGCTCACTCCTTTGATGTCCACAAAATGCCGCCATTCTAATTTTTTACCTACATTAACAAACGGACCGCACGCGAGCAGGCGACATTGAATTTTATTGCGCGGCGCGAAAGTCGTCACCACTGAATGGGCCGCGAATTCGCGGCCGCCGACATGTACTTGTAGCGTGGCGATAAAAGCGCGGAGTGAGCCGCCCCTGGTAAAAGTAAGAAAATACTATAAAAATCTGTTATAATTATTTATTAACAAACAGACCTTTTCAACATAATATTATGTAATAGGTAGACATGTTAGACTACATTTAATAAAAACCGGCCAAGAGCGTGTCGGGCCACGCTCAGTGTAGGGTTCCGTAGTTTTTCATATTTTTCTCAAAAACTACTGAACCTATCAAGTTCAAAATAATTTTCCTAGAAAGTCTTTATAAAGTTGTACTTTTGTGATTTTTTTCATATTTTTTAAACATATGGTTCAAAAGTTAGAGGGGGGGGGGCGCACTTTTTTTTCCTTTAGGAGCGATTATTTCCGAAAATATTAATATTATCAAAAAACGATCTTTGTAAACCCTAATTTATTTTTAAATACCTATCCAACAATATATCACACGTTGGGGTTGGAATGAAAAAAAATATCAGCCCCCACTTTACATGTAGGGGTACCCCTAATAAAACATTTTTTTTCCATTTTTTATTTTTGCACTTTGTTGGCGTGATTGATATACCAAATATATATTGGTACCAAATTTCAGCTTTCTAGTGCTAACGGTTACTGAGATTATCCGCGGACGGACGGACGGACGGACAGACAGACATGGCGAAACTATAAGGGTTCCTAGTTGACTACGGAACCCTAAAAAGTAGGTTAGGGGAGACCGGGGATAGTTGACTAACTTTTGGCTTCAGCTCATATATATTTGATGTTTGAATCAATTTAATGAAAATTATTGTTGTTACAGATAGAAGAACTATTCGGGTCTCTAAACCCTTTATTTTTGACGCAACTATTTATTTGCAATTATAACACGTATCTATTCGATTTTCTAAACTCCAGACTCTTAGTTAACCTACCTCATCTTCGGAGTAAGTTGGCTAGGCGATAATTAATGTAAATAAAGAAATTATAAATTTAAATAAAATTTAAATATAGCCGGGGGCGCCACCCGGGGGCGGGCGAGTGGTCTAGTGGTAAGGACGTTAGCCGCGTAAGCTGAAGACCCGGGTTCGATTCCCGGCTCAGCCACCAGTGGCCCCTGGTGGGCCCTGTCGTTTTTTCTTTCGTGTATGATATCTATTTAAATTTATAATTTATATATAGTAGTGTGAACTAGTGTGACTACTTGAAAAAAAAAAAATCGAAAAATATTCAATAAAATAATTTGATTTGTTCCCTAATTGTAATGTAAATACAGAAAATTAATAATTTACAATAAAACAAAGTGTACGTAATGTTAGTAGCTTTTATCGAATTACAAGACACACAAACTTCAATCAATTCAATCAAATGAATTTAAGTGATACCATACGGGACCGCTAGTCTAAAATGGGTATATCTGTTATAATCATAGTACCAGGTAAGGTACAGAGAGGCAAATCTTGACTGGGGGGAAATTGTAACTGATCCATTTTATATTATGATAAAAAAAAATCTGTTTATTTCTAAGAAACGTTTATTTATTACATACATGATGATGAGTTCTACATAGATCCACTGCACACGCCTACCATATATAAGCGGGCCAGCTTTTGAGTCTCACGCGTTCGAATTCAGAAAATTCTTATTTTCAACCGGTATTTTAGTGACAAAATCCCGTATCGCCCCCAGTGGACACTCTAATTAATAATTCAAGCATTGTAAAACATGAAAAAAATGGACCAGTTACATTTGCCCCCAGTCGAGATTTGCCCCGCTGTATCTTACATTAAAAAATCATAACAATAAGCGCTTGCATAATTAATTAATTATACAAGCTATTACTTCTTCTTCCTGCCAAGTTCCATCCCTGCCATATTTATTGTTAATAATAAGCAATTATCATCTTTTTTTTTAATATTACAGCAATTTATTGTTGTGATTAGCAATATTCATTTCAAAATTAAATTCCATGAATTTGGACATACGACGTAACACGGGTACACGGACGTTCATTACATGGACCCTAATTTGGATCCGTGTAACAATGAAGGGACCGCAAACTCAACGTTCTTTCTAAGAATGAAAAGAGATTAAATCGCGTATAATTAATTTACTTATAAATATATCCTGATGTTTTCCGACGACGACATTAAAAGCTAGTTTTATTTCATGAGTAATATAGTACATTTCGTTATAAGTGCGAGAAGTATGTCATTACTGGAATGACATTCTCGCACGTGTGACGAACGACGTTTTTTAATACAGTTGCGAAAAAACACTACTACTTACTTACAACGAAATAAAACAATCCGAACTATCAATTTTCCCATGGACATTGACGGATTATTTGACAATCCAAAGGCGTATTTTTGAAGCTTTTAAACTTGCGTGCATATTTTCGAGTTTGCTATTCATCTAACATAATTTATTTCATTGGGTGCCATAAAAACATAAACATTTACGATTTGGGACGATTGTTTAATGTACAACTACATTTTAATTTAATCGATCCATTTATGCCCCGACGTATTGCAAATAACGTAAAATAATTATGACAAATCGCGTAACATATTGAGGTTTTTTGAACGTGCATTAAGTTAAAACATGGTAGACGCCTCTACTTTGACAGTAGAAGACGCGTTTCGTTCCAATCATGTTCTGTTTACACGACTCATTATGACCGATGTTTCAAAGTATAAACCATTTTATAAATTATGTTTAGTATGACTAAAAGTAAACAATTACATATGAAATATTAACGTTTTAAATATTAATCACTTAATAGTATGTTTATAGTTTTATTCTGTCTTAGTAAACTAGACTAATATGAAAACAGCTCGGTAAGTAGTCGTAAAATGGAACGTATATACTTTTTACGCACTAGTTCGTAAAATACAACTTCTCGCACGCTAAACAGCCAAAAAACGGGCACTTTTTGAGCAACTGTATTAAAAAATAACTATCGTCCTAACGGAAGACAATATAATTATAATCTAATGTAAGTCTATGTTGATTGGTCTTCGCGTAGTATCTGAGGTGCCAGTGAGTTGAGGTGGTGTCCAGCCAGAAGTAGAATTTCTGAAATGTTGCATTTGCAAAAAAAAAAGTATTTGCAGCATGTTGTGTTAAAATGACGAATTTGTATACCTAAAGATGAATTTTCTTAAATTTCAATGGGCATGAAGTGGAATTTGCAGCTTGTTGAATTTGCAAAAAAAACTTAATTTTTCCCCCTTCGTTACCATTTTTCAAACATTTTGTGCTGCGGTTACAAAGTGAAAAGTATGCGAAATAATAGAAAATTTCGGGACCATTTTTTTATCTCTTGTTTTTTTGCCCCAGATCGAAAGGGCTCGTGATTCTGAGTAGGAAAACCATAAATTTTACCTACCTTAGAAAAAATATTTTTGGTGATTATTCTCGCGAAAATGCCAAATGTTAATAATGTACCTACTATTTCAGTTCTTACATGTATGGTGTTTTTCAGAACAAGTTCGCATACCAGGCTATTTCTGTCAGGTCGAAATTTCAAAGGGTCATATGTAGGGTAGGCACTGAAAAACATCGTACGATACACGTGCGAAGAGGAAATCCTAAACAAGCTGTCAAAAATTCGACACGAGTTTCTGCACTTGTATCGTAATGTAGGTACTATGTACCATTCAGAAATAAAACATAAGGGACAACTGTTCGAGAAACATGAACATTTTGAATTAAAATTTTATTAAGTCTGATAAAAATACGTAAAGTAAATAAATGAGTTGGCCGTGGCGTCAGATGCTACTCAGTTGCTTTTGGCAACTCTAGTTACTAGCTGTCACCTTTAATTTGACAATAGAGTCCATTGATCATTTTAGAACAATTGAGTGAGACTCAATTTCATATTAATTCCGTATCAGCAAAAAGTTCAGAAAATTAATTTTGACAGTTATTAAAATGAAGTGTTTTTTTCTTGCAAAATCTGTAAATTACGCCAATTTTCATTAATTTCAAATCTAGAGGTTTCCTTAGACCGTTTCCGTATAGCATCACCTGTATTCGCATAGTGGCATAGCAAGATCTGGTAGCTGCTGCGCCACGGGTGTGAAAAATAGAACTAAAAAATGGTGAAGAGGCCGGCTGTGCAATTCCCATTAAGTTTGTACAGTTGGATCACGTCTCCGATTTGGATAAAAATTGGTAGGCTGATAGAGTCCATGATGCTGAGCAAGAACCTTCCTTTGTTGTTACCAGATTTCTATGCATTTTCGGTAACAAAAAAGGAAAGTTTCAAACAATCAATCTAGGACATTTTGGGAAACCTAGTGAATCTTGCTCAGCATCATGGACTATCGGCCTACCAATTTTTATCCAAATCAGAGACGTGATCCAAATGTACAAACTAAACGGGAATTGCGGGGCTAGTGACTCGCTGTAGGTACGTAGTGCGTTTTCACATTATCCAATCTGACATCGGATATAGGAAAGAAGTACAAGGAAAAATTTAAAGATGACGGCGTAAATATATGGGATATCGGTCCTACATGTGATATCGGATAGGATAATGTGAAAACGCACTTACCTACATCACGGGGCTAGCAGTGTTGCAGAACGTATGGTATATTCCAAAGGGTAAGTAAAGTAAGTATTGCAAAACAATAAAAAAAATACAACGCGATTTAGATACCTAGGTAGCAAGGAAATGTTACATATTTGTAAGAGGGGTTAAATAAACTACTTAAACCTATACCCAAGAATAATTCGTTAATATAGATATTATAGCTGTCTCTATAAATCTCCTAAGGCGCATAATATGGAGTGTAGAAAAAACTCCATAAGCTATAGTAACGTATAGTAGCTTTGATAGAAACATTAAGAACCATTCGTTTTGTTATTTGACATTGGGCGAATGAATTGAATACAATATTAGTTACAACGCCATCTGTGAAGCGTGAAATTGTCAATGTCATTTTGCCAAAATATTTTTCTTTGGCTGACTGCCGATAGTTGTAGTTTACATTTATGAAGCTAGATGGAGCTTTAGCTGGGCTATTGCTCCGCGGAACGCATTTCGGCGCTTCTATGTGTGCGTGCTTGCGGGGGCTGAGGTAATTGACAAGCGTGGCCTATGAGCTGTCAGTCGCTCCTTTAGTAGCCCCTTAATAATAAACAACTATCAAAATACTTAAAATACATATTCTAAAAAAAAGATATTACTTGATTTTTGGTTGAATTAAAATATGAAGATAAACATATTTTCAGAGTACTTATGCTAATATGTCTAACAAAACGCATTCATCTTTTTGCAACCTATAAAATATTTATAAGCAATGTCGAGCCTAAAATAAAACTTATAGTTGTTGAAACAAGGGTTAGAATGATTAATGTACATACAAAAATTATGTTCTTGTTTATAGTTCAATATTTCCACAGGAGAGATTGGGAAATATTCAAGCACAAACAAGATCAAATAAATACTTTATAACAAAAAAATGTATTTTTCTGAAAACTGTTATATTTATTTATTATTTATTTATTTATTTAAACTTTATTGCACAATTGGAAAAAAAAAGTACAAATGGCGGACTTAATGCCTTGAGGCATTCTCTACCAGTCAACCATAGGGCCAAACAGAAATTCGCGAATGTGGGTGCAGTGAGAAAAATAAATTTAGAAAGCATGACAACTATTGACAAGTATAGCAATATTATTTACATACAATCAATATAATACATAAATAATACATTCATATCATTACACGTATACTTATACACAAATATAAATACAAATATACATACAAATAATATATTATAAACATTATGCATATGGGCGAAGGAGAACTAATTAACTTGTGCCGCACTCAGCAGATGCTGGTGCAGCATGCGTTTGAAATTTATTTTATTTTCTGGATTCATGTTTTAATTGAAGGATTTCTCATTAATCCCGTTTTATTCATGATCTACTATCGAGAAATAGGAGTAATTCCGGCAGTATATTCAGAGTTTTTAAGACCTCCAAAGCGAGAGAAAATAATAAGCAATAAAAAATAAATAAAATAAATAACGCTGTAATATCTACATGTGACGACGGGGGTTTGAACCTGTGACCTCAGACTTGTAAGTGAACCGATTGTTGCCGGCTATACCAGACCGTGACATGTGGTTCAAAATTAGGCTTTGCATAGCTTTTGAGCCTTATGTGTCAAGCGTTGCTTCAAATATTCTAAATTTTTTCCTACATTCACAAGATGACGGAGACCTGTCAAAATGGTTGAAGAGAAAGACGTGAGATAGATGTATGTGATGACAAGTCTGTACTCTTTTCGATTATTGTCAAATCGCATACCTAAAATAAACATGTACATTTTTTAGTTAACTTTAGACGTTATTTATCGGCGGCATACGTTTGTTTTTTATATTTATATGTTATGCCATATATACTTATACACATAGGTATAAGGGTCAAATTTGAAGGCGATATTTATGAACTTCACATAAAATTGTAAAACGTTAGTACAGATATTATTGTGGCAATACATGCTAATGCTAAGAAATATATGAAAAAACTGGTGTGTAGGTATTTGTGTATTTTCTCTGGCTTAAATAATTTTGAAAAATATTAGTACATATATTTATGAGTTTTTAGATGCTTACATATATTTGTGAGAGTTGCTCAGTTTAATATAACAGATGATTTGTGCACATATTTTTGAATGATTAATCTGTTCAGATAAAAATGTACCTTTCTATGCGCATTTATTTTTGAAGCCTTGGATTTGCTCATATATTTATGAACTCAACTGTACCTTATAAAAACAAGGTAGAAATTATTATACCTCTCATTTGTCTTTGCCCTCGTGACAAACAACAGTAACGTGAGATATCCTTTATTTACTTCCCTTGCTGTTTAATTAACTTCGCTTCTCCTGTTCGTGTCTTTGATGAAACATATTTTCTTTAACATGTTATTTTGTATCACAACAAAGTAAAGACATTATTTTTAAAACGTTAAGGGTGCTTTCGAGAAAAACGTCAAAATAATGTAAAATTGTTAGTTTTAGTCGGTGAAGTACTACACTTTCCGTTATCTAATAGATGTATTTAATTCAATTTTCAATTAGAGCATCTTATTATCTTGATACTTATTAGACTGGATTTTAGAAAACTAACTCATTAAATTAATTATGAATTTTTCTCTGATGCACGTTTAGGAAAACCCGCGTATAGTGCTGGATTAGTCGATCTTATTTGTAAAATTTGGACAATTTCGAATACTGAAACTGGTAAATTTATAATACGTATATCCTGTGCTACAAACTTCTCAGACTACATTTTTATTGTAAGGTTTTTAAAAAGAGTAAACAAGGCTAAGTTGAATTAAATTTTTTTCAGAAATTACCTAAAATTATGTAACAATTTCTTTGAAAATCTACATCACATCGGAGTTATTTTAGTACAAAATTAATCTGCAACGTTTACTAAAATTGCTCTTATGCCTTTGTGATTATAAATGTCTATTATATATTTTTAGCAATTTTTTGAAAACGAGCCTTCCCCGTCACAATTATTGCCACTTCTGGACATTTTCTCATATTTTGTTAGACCAAGTAGAAAAAGTCCTATAATATGTTATATATTTGTAAACTACTCAGAAAGCTCTTTAATATGAAACACGGTATGATTAAGTGCTCGGTTGCGATTTCACTATTTTTCACATGAAAGCCCTCTTAAACGATCAAAATATACGTATATCGTATATTCGAAAATTTTTACGTTTCAAATTTTATATTTTTATCTGTAATAAGTGATCTTACGTTCTGTCTACGAGGATCATGCCAAAAGAAATTAGATACTCAAAATTTACATACTTTATTCTTTATTACAGCTATCTATTTTTCGAAGTATTCACCGTGAACACGTATACACGTTTTCATCCGTCTAAACCACTTAGAAAATACCGATGACCACTCTTCTTAGACACCTCAGAAATTTCGTAATTATACGCAGCCAACGCATCTTCTTTGTTCTCAAATAGCCTTCCTTTTAATTTTTCTTTAATTTTAGGAAAAAGATAAAAATCACAGGGGGCTAGGTCAGGGGAATATGGGGGGTGGGGCAGAATAGTCACGTTTTTTGAGCTGAAATAGTCAAGTGTTCTAGCGGAAGTGTGCGGGGCAGCGTTGTCGTGGTGCCAGAGCAGGTGCCGGGTTCCTGACTTCGGCCGCTTGTCAAACCAAGCTGACAGTACTCTTGGGGCACAAACTGTCACATACCATTCTGAATTAACTGTCTTTCGATCTTCTAGCACTATTGTAGCAATATGTCCCGTCTTGCAGAAAAATGAGGCAACCATTTGTTTTTGTGTGCTTCGGGTTCGGCGACATTTTGTTGGCGTCGGCTCATCTTCAAAACACCATACTGTGGACTGTCGCTTTGTTTCGGGATCGTAGTTATATAGCCATGTTTCGTCACCTGTAAGTATATCATATACGTTTTTGTTCTCGCCTGCGTCGAATTTATCTATCATAAATTTGCACCAATCCACGCGACGGTCTTTCTGTAAATCGGTGAGCTTGTGCGGCACCCATCTTGAACAACGCTTATGAAGAGACAGTTTACTATGAATTATAGTTTGCAATGCTGCTGATCCAATGCCCAGTTCACGCTCGAGCTCTACATATGTAATTCGTCGGTTCGCACGAATATTTTTTTCCACAGTCTTTACATTTTCTTCAGTGACTGCGGTTGGCGGCCGTCCGGTCTTCGCCTCATCTTCAAAGCTCTCCCGTCCTCTTTTAAATTCAGCAAACCAATTGAAAACAGTTGCACGTGAACACGCAGACTCTCCAAAAGTCGAGACTAAAAGTTCAAAACACTCTTGAGGTGTTAAACCTTTTTTAAAGTCATAATATATCATAACACGAAAATCACGTCGAGTAAGCTCCATTGTTGCGGAAAATTCCCGCCAAAAATAATTAGAAAAAAAATAATTAAAAAAGGAATCCTAAGAATTTCCAAGTGTTCCATTTATAAATTTATAAGCAGATAACCTACCTTTACATTGGTGTATAACTGGCCAGTATCAATCAAATGACCATGGAGTATCTAACTTCTTTTGGCATGACCCTCGTATCTATAACGCCGTTTCTTGCGTGGGCGACGGTCGCGCGACCGTCGCCGTCGCGTCTCATACTTCCATATCGATAAGGTTTGATTTCGTATGCGTCGCATCGCCGTCGCGCGACAATCGCGCGACCGTCGCCCACGCAAGCCACGGCGTAAGTCTTAGTTATTAATTTTCTGGGTGCCCTGAAAACCAGTGCCGCGTCTATTAGACACTGTGTACGCTGAGTGGCATCCTATTTGGTGTACTAGGTATTAATTACTTGTTATATTTACGAGTATTATGTTTCTCTATGCCAAATAATAGGAGGGAAGAACCAACGGGCGAAATTTGGAAAATCAACGCAAAAGCGGTTTTTTGTTTGAATTTGGAATTGTTTATTCAATATTGTAAAGTGCCAGTGCCGTACTTTGGCCATTTTGTATTATGTTGACGTACTTTGACGACCGGTCTGGCTCAGTCGGTAGTGACCCTGCCTGCTGAGCCGCGGTCCTGGGTTCGAATCCCGGTAAGGGCATTTATTTGTGTGATGAGCACAGATATTTGCTCCTGAGTCATGGATGTTTTCTATGTATATAAGTATGTATTTATCTATTTAAGTATGTATATCGTCGTACAAGCTTTGCTTATTTTGGGGCTAAGTTGATCTGTGTAAGGTGTCCCCAATATTTATATTCAATATTTTATGTTAGACACTACACTGAGAGAAATAGTTATTTGTTTTACAAGAGGGCAGAGTAAATGTTTAACCGCACGTGCCAATACTGATACCCGAGTAAGCGAAAGATTCCAATATTGAACCGCGAGCGTAGCGAGTGGAATCTTGAGCGTTGCGAGGGTTTCAAGGCACGAAGGTTAAACAAACTTTGCCACCGAGTGAAACACAAAATTTTTTACCACACCAACACGGTCAAAATACTAATTATAAAACATCAAATTAAATCAAATCCTTCAATTTATTCAATATTTATGATTCAAAATCATCATTTATAGGTAAATTCTACCAGCCAGCTTAAGACATCAAGTTAAAAATTGTATGAAATTACTTTGAACTCTTGTGGATAAAATGCAATTTTGCTATCTGTTTTCGAATAGCAAAGTAAGCCTTTAACAGTTGGTGTGGTGATAAATATTTTCTATTCTATTCTATAGTCAGTCAGTATCTTCTTTCATATCATTTAGATTTCAATTAATAATTTTTCTCTTCAAATAAATATTAATTATAATAATAATACAAAGTTTGAGCGCTAATGTCATACATTGTAATATGCCTACTTGAAAAATAAATATTTCATTTTCATTTCATTTTCATTTTCATTTCATAGTTCATAAATTCTCTTGATGGACGGAGGTATCTAAATTCAATTAACGAAATTAAGCTTTCATAGAATTCGCGACAAATTCTCAATACAAAATTTTAATTAGTTGGTCCAATATGATGAATCCAATATGAATAAGTCCTTCAAATTACTTAATTAACGTCGTTGTAAAAAGAAAACGATTTTCCACATTATAATATATATTACTAGCTTTTTCCCGCGGCTTCGCTTTCGTTAGAAATAGACAAAAAGTAGCCTACTTATGTCACTCTCCATCCCTTCAACTATCTCCATTTAAAAAATCACGACAATTCATCGCTCCATTTTGCCGTGAAAGGCGGACAAACAAACAGACACACACTTTCCCATTTATGATATTAGTAATGTAAAATACCCTATAATGGACGGTGATGCAAATCCTTAAAAATAAGTACTTATCTAAAATTAGTTTCTAAAAACTGACGGCAATGTACCAGAAACTAAAGTCATAGAGCTGTTTAATTTTGAAGTTTCATTTAATTCGGTTATTTCTGAAGGATTTGGCGGCAAGATAAAAGTTATCAGTTTACTGAAAAAGATATCAAGACGAATTCTTAGTAATGTTGCTAAGAGAGTTGAGTTCATGTATAAAATAATAAAAAAATAATAGGTACTCGGTGTAAACTTGAATGAGTTTTATTTACTGCATTAACCATGTTCTCATGGTTAATGCAGTAAGGTATAAAACATACTAGTTTGTTGCTCCAAAGATGTAAAGAAATAGTGTTATTTTGCGAGTGTCCATTACTGGAACCGGAAAACTGCGTACCTCCCATGATGGACAAGGAACAATTTACGAAACCAAAATTTACAAGAAACAATCCTATACGTTAAAATAACCCAAACTAATTTTATTTGGGGTATATAAAATTGACACATTGAGTATCAGTTAGGTTTAAAAGTAAAATTTTAAACTTATTTCACTGTCCATAATGGGGGATCCATTACTGGAGAACTGCCGTCCATTATTGGAGAAAAAACACCTAGTTTTAATTTGTTAACTATGAAGAAACCAATAGGAGTATCTATTCTGCAATACGCTTGAAATGTAAAAGAAGGATAAGACATTCAAGTTTTCAACACGCTTAGCGGTAGAATTTTTACACGTATCAGTGAAATTTCAAAAATAGGCAAAATTTTATCTTAAACTGTCCATGATTGGGTCCGTTACCTTATGGATATTATTTTAAAGTTACACAAAATGGTCTTATCGAGTGGCCTATTTACCACACTGACATTGACAATTCTGTGCCTATTTCTGGGTTGATTTGATACATTATTAGGCCTGATTTAGACGGCGTGCGAACTCGCATGCGATTTTAGTTACATTGCGGGCTGTTGAGGTTATATACAGTTTTGCACAGCCATCAAACACCGAAATGTAATAAAACTCGTATGCGAGTTCTCGTACCGTCTAAATGGGCCCTTACTCATCATCCTCCTTGCGTTATCCCGGCATTTGCCACGGCTCATGGGAGCCTGTGGTCCGCTTTGACAACTAATCCCAAGATTTGGCGTAGGCACTAGTTTTTACGAAAGCGACTGCCATCTGACCTGACCCGAAGGGTAAACTAGACGTATTGGAATTAGTCCGGTTTCCTCACGATGTTTTCCTTCACCGAAAAGCGACTGGCAAATATCAAATGACATTTCGCATATAAATTCCTAAAAAGTTATTGGTGCGAGCCGGGTTTGAACCCGCGACCTCCGGAACGAAAGTCGCACGTACTTACCGATAGGCTACCAGCGCTTCAGCATCAATTTTTTCTTGTTGAACAGGCAATGAACGGCGAAGTGTCACTGTGGTGAAACAGGGCACAGTTTCCGGTTTTTGACATTTTAGATTAGTAGCACAAACATTGCTTACCTGGCTTGTCAAGGTCACTGATAAACTCCTCGGTTTCCACATATCCTAGCACTCTTGACACAAATGTAACAAAAAAGAAGAGTGGTAAACACCACCTTCTCGTCAAAAACACTTTTATATGACACATTTAATCCACTATATGACATTCCCAGAAAACACAAATTTAATAATATTTCCTTTTTTTATTTTAGTATAAAAAACGCATAACAAATGGAATTTATTTATCGTTCACCGAAACCAAAAAACCGCAACGATCAATCACTTTCTGTCAAGTTAACACTTTGATTTATTTGAAAATTTTAACTGAATTTACTGTTAATTTAATTTTAAAAAAATATCTCAATATTTTTGCACTAATTTATGAACTTATAATTGCATATTTATCGATAATATTTTTTTCACAGTCACAAGCACATCGTACCGGCACGCATAACGAATATTTTTGATTCGACGCGTCGCAAACCGTGCGTACTCGGCCAGGCCTTGCGGCGCACTGATGGAAGTGATGGAAAACCAATAGGAGGGAAGAACCAACGTTCGAAATTTGGAAAATCAACGCATCAGTGGTTTTTTGTTTGAATTTGGAATTGTTTATTCAATATTGTAAAGTGCCAGTGCCGTACTTTGGCCATTTTGTATTATGTTGGACACTACACTGAGAGAAATAGTTATTTGTTTTACAAGGGGGCAGAGTTGTTGTTTAACAAGCAAGCAAAATATTCCAATATTGAACCGCGAGCGTAGCGAGTGGTTCAAAAAGTGGAATCTTAAGCGTTGCGAGGGTTTCAAGGTTAAACAAACTTTGCCACCGAGTGAAACCCAAAATTTTTCACCGCACCAACACGAACAAAATACTAACTATAAAAGATCAAATTAAATCAAATCTATTAATTTGTTCAATATCTATGATTCAAAATCATCATTCATTGGTAAATTCTACCACCCAGCTTAAGACATCAAGTTAAAATTCGTATGAAATTATTTTGCACTCTTGTGGATAAAATGCAATTTTGCTATCTGTTTTCGAATAGCAAAGTAAGAGTTGGTGTGGTGAAAAATTAATTATGATTTTTTCTCTGATGCACGTTTAGGAAAACCCGCGTTTAGCACTGAATATTCATTTTTCGCTTGCTCGGGTATCAAATATTACGTGCGGTTAAACAACTACTTTGCCCCCTTGTAAAACAAATAACTATAGTGAGTTCGTTTTCAAAAATCTTGTCAGATAAGAATCATGATAATAAGATGTTCTAATTGAAACATGAATTAAATATAACTATTAGATAACGGAAAGTGTCAGAAGTTCACGAACTAAAACTATTAATTTTACATCATTTTAGCGAAGAGCACCCTTTAGACACTAAGACAATTGTTTATTGTTTATATCCTGAAATCGCATTTGTATGCATAAACACTCAGTATATTTTTGCCACCTAAAACGTACCTACTGCGTGTATATTATGTACATATTATGTTAAATATATTATGTCATTTACTTTTTTGATCCCTCCTAAAGTATTTATTTATTTTTGTTTAATTATAAATTTTAATCCACTCAAAATAAACAGATAACTAAACACTAATAACAATAAAAACTTAGAACTATCAAAATAAACTATTCCCTGTCGTTCCCGGTGCAAGTGCCCATGACGCTCGCAGCGTTTCCGCGTTGAATTACAATGGACAGCTTTTAGCTCCTAAAGTGTTAGTGTTAGTGTTTAATGTATATGTAGTTATAGCATATAAATATGTTGCCACGCCCTAATAGGGTCCATGAGCACGTATACCTACTTTGTAACGTCTTATAACACCTCCAAGGATGCAATAAATAGATATGAATATGAATAAATATCGGCAGCATAACATTCTGAAAAGTTTCGTTTCGCAATAATTTAAATCATGAAATATGTTTCATTTTCGACTCGTCGCGCGGTGTAACATATGTGGTTAATCCACATATGTTACAATTTGAACAATAACTTTCGTTGAAATATAAAATAATTTCATTATCCATTTATATGAGAGCTTTCTATATAACGTGATATCAAATATTCAGTTATAAATAGATAAAATATGATATATTATTAAATATATTATAATATAAAACTAGGGAAACGGATTTTTCACCACACCAACTGGTAAAGGCTCTCTTTGCTATTCGAAAATAGCAAAATTGCATTTTATCCACAAGAGTGCAAAGTCATTTCACACAAATTTTAACTTGATGTCTTAAGCTGACTGATAGATTTTACCTATAAATGATGATTTTGAATCATAAATATTGAATAGATGGATAGATTTGATTTAGTTTGACGTTTTATAGTCAGTATTTTGTTACTGCATGTTGGTGTGGTGAAAAATGTTGTGTTCCACTCGGTGGCAAACATTGTTTAACCTTCGTGCCCTGAAACCCTCGCAACGCTCAAGACCCCACTTTTTGAACCACTCGCTACGCTCGTAGGCCAATTTTCGAATCTTTCGCTTGCTCAGGTATCAATATTGGCACGTGCGGTTAAACAACTACTTTGCCCCCTTGTCAAACAAATAACTAATATCGCATGCGATCGCATGTAATGAATTTACAATACCTTTATCCCGACCCTACCACATATACCCCCTGAGGCCCTGACCCTATAGATATAACGTTAGTATTTTAAATAATTCTGAGTCAAAAAATGTCAATAGAAAATTGTCATATACTTGAAATTTTATTCCTTTGCCATCGTGACCAGATGGTCGAGCAGTTTAGGCATCCGTCCGGTAAAAGGACACTGGTTCGAACCTAGCTCCTGTACCTGTCCAAAATAATGTCTATGTGACATACCCATTTTTCTGCATAATGTTTTCTTCCATATTTTTTTTATTTAATCTTCATTTTGGCTAATTTTTTTAAATATATATGTGTTCAATTAATTAAAGGCCGAGGCAGTGCATTCCAATTAATACAATATATATCATTGATATTTTGTCCATAATTAACTTAATTTTGGATTATTGGTAATTACTATTCAGAACAATAAAGTGAACAACGTTATATTACTCGTATCGTAGGTATAGTATTAAACGATATGATAAAAAAAAACCCCCGACCGCGACGTAGCGAACCGATTTTCATGAAGCATAGCTAAGAACACTCTCGACTAACTCAGCTTTCAGACAAAAAAAAATCTAAATCGGTTCGGGAGCTACGATGCCACAAACAGGCACACACAGACAGACAGACACGTCAAACTCATAGCACCCCGTCGTTTTTGCGTCGGGGGTTAAAAAAATATATATTCAATTTCCGTTCCGAAAGCAACTAAATCTTCTACATTGTTTAGACTTTGTGTTCTCTAGACACAACAGTAAGAAACAGAAAAGCAATTTGTATAAGCAATATCCTTGAGTAAATAATATTTTGAAACTTAATTTTCCACCCGTGTTACGTATAACGTTCCAAGACAATACCAAAACCTGGACTTACCAATGAACGGTGAACATTAAACGAATCATTTGTAGGCACGAATTCTCTTACAACCATTGACGATTTTCGACGGTGTGTTTGGCACGTTTTAGGGAACCAAGCAGCGATGGATGTTGAACATTTTGTGAAAGTTGTTTAAGATTATAGCGACTCTGTTTAAGAAGAAGCTTGCATACATATATCAGCGAAAGGGCTGAAATATTATGAAACCGCTGATGTTAGCCTGATGAAAATATCTTGTTGCTAGTAAATTGGATTTGCGATGTGTTTTCTTGAGTGGCGTTGTGTTGTATTGGTAATATTGATCATCGTTTAAGCCATTTTTTTCATCGTCTATTGTATTGTAATATTTCCGGTACAGGAAAAATAAGTCCTTTGAACGCGTGTAGCCTAAAGTAAGTATTTAAGACTCTAATATAATTTCATTTTATTCATGGCTCGTCTACTACGTAGTACTACCAGATTTGAAAATGAACATGTTTGGATAAAAATTTAGATGAAAATGACAGATAGTAATCATAAATACATTTAGATGTTTTGTTTTAGTTTTTTCCGGACCTTTGGGAGGCGTGCTCGGAGCCGAAGCCAACGCGTAGAGTCCCTTTTTAAATTTTAATGAAATGTAAGTACTGATAGCTAGCGGGGTTGTGGACTGTTATTATTGACGTGAAATGATGAAAACATGTAATAAATGCACTAATTTTAATTATTGGTAAACAAACACAAGCTTAGTTTCGTGACAGAAGGCAGACTGACCACCGATTGATTCTATTTCATAACATGAGGACAGTTTTTGAAAGTGACATAATTTTAAACTATGAAGGAGGTCGCGCACCAGCCAGTCGCCAACAAGTACGTTTTCAGTGTTTTCACATTATCCGATCCGATATCGAATGTAGGACCTCGGATATTGAATCGGATAACATCAACAGAGTTAGTCAACCTGTGTAAGGGTGCATTTCCACCAGAGATGTGCTGCGCTACGCTCGTGGAATAACGAACATGATTGGTGGATACGCATCCACATATTAGCTCATCTCGAGTGGAAAGGCACCCTAATAATATCCTATAATATTTACTACTGTAGAATCAGTCTGTGCAAACCGAAATGTCTTCTATAATTTAGATATCCACAAAGTTACCCCAGAATGGTTAGTAACATACCCATTTGGTATAGACGGCCAAATTTATATTTCCTACGAGTCGCATCAAGTTTGAATTTATTGACACTGTTCCTGAATGGGTTCCGATTCTGTAAATATAAAATTTAAATGAGTCCGTTCCTGTTTTGAAGTGACATATACCGTAACCACACGTAATAAAAACCGGCCAAGAGCGTGTCGGGCCACGCTCAGTGTAGTAGGGTTCCGTAGTTTTCCGTATTTTTCTCAAAAACTACTGAACCTATCAAGTTCAAAACAATTTTCCTAGAAAGTTTTTATAAAGTTCTACTTTTGTGATTTTTTTCATATTTTTTAAACATATGGTTCAAAAGTTAGAGGGGGGGGGACGCACTTTTTATTCCTTTAGGAGCGATTATTTCCGAAAATATTAATATTATCAAAAAACGATCTTAGTAAACCCTTATTCATTTTTAAATACCTATCCAACAATATATCACACGTTGGGGTTGGAATGAAAAAAAATATCAGCCCCCACTTTACATGTAGGGGGGGTACCCTAATAAAACATTTTTTTCCATTTTTTATTTTTGCACTTTGTTGGCGTGATTGATATACATATTGGTACCAAATTTCAGCTTTCTAGTGCTTACGGTTACTGAGATTATCCGCGGACGGACGGACGGACGGACAGACAGACATGGCGAAACTATAAGGGTTCCTAGTTAACTACGGAACCCTAATAAAAGAGTACATGATCATTGATCATGGTGATGCAGCGACGGTTCCCCTCTGCAGCCCTAACCACCGGCAGCTTGGGCCCTGCCCCGCTGCTGGCGGTTTTTATATTGTTTTGTAAGTGTTTTTATATTACACTAGCTTTTGCCTATGCCACTCTCCATCCCTTCAACTACCTCCACTTAAAAAATCACGTCAATTCGTCGCTCCGTTTTGCCGTGAAAGACGGACAAACAAACAGACACATACACTTTCCCATTTATAATATTAAAAATAGTATGGATTTTTATATTCATATTGTAAAATACCTAGCCTAAAAATGAAAATAAATAAAGACTACTATCGTACAGTATGGCCACTCCCAGTTTGGTTACCTTACTGTTACCGCCTATCAAGAACACGATTAATCGATCTGTCCTATCTCACTCACACAAACATGGTATGCCTTCGCCTTACCTACAGGAGCTTTAATTAGACTGTGTGCGTAGGGACGAGTTTCTTTCGTATATTTGGTCGCAAGTGTCCGAGGTGTGTCAGTAACTTTAAGTTTATGGAAACTGATTGTTGATGGATGATAACTACCAAGTTTAACTCCTTTTTCACACGTTTTTATTAGGTCAATCTGTATGTAACTATCAGTGGCGTGGCGTGAAAAATTTCGTGTGAAAAGCCGGAGGGGTTTTTGGGAACTGTTTTGTATAGACTTCTAAAGAAACTGGACAATTTTAGGGAACCCGTGGGGAATCGAGTTGTATCGACGCTACGCCACTGGTAACCATGTAATGGTATCTAAGGCAACTAATTTAACCATCTTCTAAGGATCGAAGCGTAATGATAATTGGTAACTTTATATAATCCTGATGATAATACAATAATATGGTACTGTCGAACTGATCTGATGATGGAGCCGGAAGATATGAACTGGAACTTCATGAGGTAACTGCGACGGTTTCAAGGCACGAAGGTTAACAAACTTTGCCGCCGAGTGAAACACAATCACGGACAAAATACTGACTATAAAAAAATATCAAACTAAATCAAATCCATCAATCTATTCAATAGGTATTTATGATTCAAAATCATCATTTTATAGGTAAATTCTACCAGCCAGCTTAATACATCAAGTTAAAATTTGTATGAAATTACTTTGCACTCTTGTGGACATAGCTTGTGGATAAAATGCAATTTCGCTATCTGTTTTCGAATAGCAAAGTAATCCTTTACCAGTTGGTGTGGTGAAACGACCTTTATTATATTGTGCTAATTATTATGCTCTGAGATCAAAACCTACACAATTTTCTGTATTGGAATAGGGTTTAAGGTCTAACCAATAAATAAAACGATTTAATATTTATAAAGGGCTGTGTTGGACCACGGTGATAGGATACGGGAAATCAATTGAATAGGCAGGGATATGTGGACATAGTTGTCAGATTTCCCAAAATATCGGCCATCTTGTAACTGTGGGGTGTGAGTGATAAAGAGGGATAGATATAGTTTGGTGCGAAAAGAGATGAGTTGTCATGGATCATATTCTATTTCACGACATTTCTTTCTTTTCTCCCGTACAGGGTTCATAGCTGATGGAAGCTCTGGTAGCCTATTGGTAAGAGCGTGCGACTTTCGATACGGAAGTCGCGGGTTCGAACCCCGGCTCGTACCAATGAGTTTTTCGGAACATATGTGTGAAATGTCGTTTGATATTTGCCAGTCGCTTTTCGGTGAAGGAAAACATCGTGAGGAAACCGGATTAATTCCAATGAGGCCTAGTTACCCTTCGGGTTGGAAGGTCAGGTAGCAGTCGCTTTCGTAAAACTAGTGCCTACGCCAAAACTTGGGATTAGTTAATATTGTCTTCGGTTACCGCGATAGTTACTCATGAAATAAAACTATGGAAACGGATTAAATCGCGTATAATGAATTTAAAATACATCCCGACGTTTCGAACTCTCTCTTATGGTTCGTTAATATTTCTTGTAAGTGGGTAGCTTTTGCACATTTAAATTTTTCCTCAGTCACCCGTTGACCACGAACGCTGTAAAGAGTTCGAAACGTCGGGATGTATTTTAAATTCATTATACGCGATTTAATCCGTTTCCATAGTTTTATTTGAGCCGTGGCAAATACCAGGATAACGCAAGGAGGATGATGAGGGTTCATAGCTGATTATTCACGCAGCTTTTATTTACTTTCATTTGTCCCGTTGTCTCTGTACTTTCTGTGCCTACCTTACTTTGAATTGGCAACTTAAGAATTAAGACGATACGGTATGGGTCAATTCTCCATACAAACGCTCTCGACTATTTCCTCCCTGGTTTTTTTAAGATAGAGAAATTATTTTTTCAACACAGATTTTTATTATTTTTATCTGTGTCGGACCGTTTTGATTTTTTTGATATTCTGCTTTGTAAAGACTCTAGAGCGAATCAAAAATTTCCAAAAACGGCCTTTTTCATTGTGGCGCAAAAACAGGTGTGATACTCAAGATTGGTAACAATTAACCAAAAAAGCTAAACGGTCCGACATAGATTATTTCATTGTTATTCAGATTCTTAAATTTCGTTCCGATTGATTAAGTTTTGAAGGAGGAAAGAGTCGAGAGCGGAACCGATTTTAAAGATTTATTTGAAATATCTTTTGACTGAGTTGTTCTTAATGGACAATTTTTTTTTGATAAATCTAATTAATAACACTTGTATATTTAACTAAAATTTCCAAGTCGAAAGGGGGGCTCCTTTCCATTTTAGCATTTTCGCTACCGTATCCTCTTAAAGTTCAGATTTCCTAGGATAGCTGTGTTTTATATAGGTACTTCATGGTACTAGCAAGGTACTAGTAATGAAGTATAGAGAGGCCGCCATAATATGAACCGCTACTATGTTATCTTATACTCGAATTTAAGACCAATAATTCTCGTGAAATCCATACTAATATTATAAATGGGAAAGTGTGTGTCTGTTTGTTTGTCCGTCTTTCATGGCAAAACGGAGTCACGTATTGACGTGATTTTTTTAAGTGGAGATAGTTGAAGGGATGGAGAGTGACATAGGCTACTTTTTGTCTCTTCCTAACCCCCCATTTTCTTAAACGGGGGGGGGGGGGTGGAAGTTTGTATGAAGCATTCCGCAATTTTCGAAGCGAAGCCTTAAATTCGAATAAGCGAAGCCTTAAATTCGAAAATTGCGGAAAAACGACGGGGTGTTATAAGTTTGACGTGTCTATCTGTCTGTTTGTCTGTCTGTCTCTGTGTGTGTGTGTGTGTGTGTCTGTGGCATCGTAGCTCCTGAACGGATGAACCGATTTAGATTTAGTTTTTGTTGTTTGAAAGCTGAGTTAGTCGGAAGTGTTCTTAGCCATGTTTTATGAAAATCGGTCCACTACGTCCATCGGGGGTTTTTTTCAAAATTTTAATTTTGTGGCTAGGTTAGTCTTTACAGGATGTAGGTAGGCCTGAATATTAGCTATAAATAACACTGGCCATAAACTGTGACGCCTCAATATTCCGGACAACACTACCTATAAACCATTTTATGCGACGCGACCTGCGTATGAATTGGCGGAAAACTGGATTTGAAAAATTGTCTGCTTTGATTGGAACACATGTCTGCGTGGTTTATTGTCTATTTGAACTATAATAAGATACAGCGGGGCAAATCTCGACTGGGGGGCAAATGTAACTGGTCCATTTTTTCCATGTAATGTTTGCATTATTAAATAGAGTGTCAACCGGTTATATACGGTAGGCGTGTTCAGTGGATACATGTAGAACTCAACATCACATAGTGTAATAATGGAAAAAATGGATTAGTTACAATTGCCTCCCAGTACAGATTGGTCCCGCTGTACCTTATTAAGGATATACGTAAGTAATAATCGCTATTTATTAATATTTTATTATGCGGAGAGGCGTAGAGGTGATGGAGACTTGGAGAAACTGATCATAATTTATTTATTTAGTCGTATGGCATCAATTCAAAAATAGGCAATTATTTCTACATTTTAAATGTCAATATTCAGGGACCTTAGCCAGTCAGCTGCATCGGGTGTGAGATGCAACAAGTCTTCTGGCAGCCCTCGATATTGACGAAGGGGGCAGCGCTGGATTATGTGTTCCATGGTCTGGTCTTCCTCGCTGATCATAATCGGAAGTGTAAGCAAAAGGCTGGATCGGCTTCCTAAGCATACGCTCTTATGTAGTAGCGCGAAAGAGCTACATACATACATACAATCACGCCTGTATCCCATGAAGGGGTAGGCAGAGCACATGAAACTACTCAAGTTTCAGTGCCACTCTTGGCAAATAAGGGGATGAAAGAAAACGAAACTGTGACATTGCAGTGACAGGTTGCCAGCCTCTCGCCTACGCCACAATTTAACCCATATCCCACAGTCGCCTTCTACGACACCCACGGGATGAAAGGGGGTGGTGAAATTCTTAACCCGTCACCACACGGGACCGAAAGAGCTACCACAAGATAAAATGTAGGTAACTTTTTGAGGTATAGTTAGGACAAGGAATACACATAGGTATGTTACAGTACTATTTAGACGTAGCTCGGCAGTTAATATTTTTCACAAACTTACTTCGTCACAAACTGGTAAACGCCGTTCCACAGCGCCACCTCGGGGAAATAAAACTTGTCCGTTTTGACGCGAACTTCATTCGACTTGGCTCGAGCGCATGATTCCTGTCTCAAGGGGGCGTGGAGCAATTCAGAAGTTCTACAAGTGAATGTTTCACAATATAGGTACCTACCTACCTAATCTGCATAGGTTGTAATAGTTGTTTTCCCCTCACTAGCTCGGAAACACGGGTTTTTTGTCCTTTAATACCAGCGGGTAAAGTAATTTTACCTTGAATAAAGTCAAATTAACTGCTTTAAAATTGATAAAAGTAGGTGAATCTAGTAATAAAGATAATTTACCACCTGTGGAACTACTGGAAGCAGTGACAAACGCATTTTTTGCGTTGCAGTTTCCTCGTGAGGGGAAAAGTTTTGTGTTACACTCGGGTGCAAATGCATTTTACTTCTCGTGTGTTAAAAAACTCGCAAGTTCAGGATTCTATTCTCGAACCACTCGTTTCGCTCGTGGTTCAACTATAGAATCCTTTCACTTGCTCGTTTTTCAATTCCACACCGTTAAAATACAACTTTGCACCCTTGTGTAACAAATAACTATTAATAATTGCATGTATTTTCTTGTAACTGTATGTATAAGGCAATACATTTTTCTTATTCTTAAATCTTAAATACTATAATTTACGTACACACTTACATATCGGGGTCAAACTTGTGGTCAGACTAAAGTATCTAGGTAAAGCAAGTCGTGTCGCTTAAACTTGGGTAAGTAAATCCATTCTGCTTTAAATACATAGTTAATAGTATAAGGTAATATTAGTAACCCGAAGCCAAAGTGCAGTCGTTTTAAACTCGCCGCCTGTATGAAGTTGGACCCTCTCTTGATAACCGATAAGGTGACCACCCGTTTGGAAACAACGGGACATTCTCGGCAAATTCGTAAATTGCAACACGTACATTTCAAACAAATCTATGTAATAATGGAACGACATTTAACCAGGTAATCATTGGCCTCGGTCTATAATAGAATTAATAGACTATACAAGCAGGGCGACAGCGTTTTTTATGGCTATGTAAGCAAATAGGTACGGGAGCGACAAACACGACCACATCTCGGGCAGGTGAAGTGTGCACTCGGCGAACACATATCGCGCTGGTGACGCTTGGCGCGCTTACTTGGGAGAACCAAGCATTGTCGTGAATTTTGCGTCCGTTGAACACCGCCGTTAAACGTAAACCGTTAATTTCGCCGTTAAACGTAAGTTTGGCGAAAAAACTAGAAGCTGTATAACTGTAATCTTTGTTTTCAATAAATTAAAAATAAAACAGTTTGCGCCATTTGTCCCTGTCTTCGGCAAGCTCTTCCCATGTGTGGGCCGGGATTTTGAAGGCGTGCATGTCACGTTTGGTCCAATCAAAGACCTATATAACTTCGTAAAGACCGATAAAGTCTAAGAAAAAAACGTACCTACCCCAAAACCACACAGAAAAAGGTACGGTGAGCTAGATGGCGATACACCTTTGGGGTACGCTCGGCTAGATGGCGCTAATATTAATATTTGACATTTTAAAACATATCAAGCTAAGAATATGGGCCAAATTGTCAAAACTGAGGTTCAAAAGTTTTAAGCTTGTGTCGAAAGATGGCAGTCTATGCACTGTGATTACACATTTTACTTTGACAGTCATTCTCTATAATACTCGATCCTCTTTGGTCCAATCTTTATATAGTAACATTCTTCTTTTGATATCAGCTATGGCACCAAGCATGACACGCCGTGGCAAACGACTAGGTTGCATTCAATGCACATTGCTCAGCCAGCGCGCAAGCATCTCAGCTTTAGCAGCGCAAAGAGGCTGAGCAATCTCAAGCACCCTCTCGTTCGTGACCTTGTATTTCCAATGTGCCTATGCCCAAAATGTTCCGGATACAGCGCATGTGGAATGCGTTGAGTCGGCGCTCGAGCTTGGCGTACGATGTCCGTCTCAGCCCCATACACGAGTATGCTCACTGCTCAGGATGCAGGTTTGATAGACTATTTGTCTTGGTTTTCCTTGTTAGGTGTTTATTTTGCCATACTCTTGTACGAACGTCGATTTCTACATCCGGAGAAAGGTTATTAGCTACTGTGGACCCGAGGTAACAAAACATGTCGACTGACTCCAGCGGAGCGCCATCCAACATTATCATCGGTGTTTCCGCGCACCCTTGAGCCAGCACAACAGTTTTCCGGGGATTGATGGACATAGAGAACGGGGCACAGGCACGAGAAAACTTATCCGTAATATTCCGTAAGTCATCTCGCTTTCGATTAGATTTTAGCAAGGGAACGTTGTACAGTTCACCGTCAGCATTTGTATGCAGATATTGCAGATGGATACTCTGTTAAGTAGTTGTCGCCGAAAGCAATTTTGAGCAGCAACGAGAAGGATATACCAAACAGGGTTAGGTGCAAGGACACAGCCTTGCCGAATACCTCGACGCACAGAGAACGGGTCAGACACCTCGCCGTCAAACACCACTGCTCCCTGCATACCCTCGTGAAAAGATTATATAAGTCTCAAGAGATTTGGTGGGCATCCGGTGTACAGAACGTACGACGTACCTGCAGGGTTAGCACAGGATTGCCGCGGTAGTATGTCGCCGCGAGATAGACTATCCGTCCTTATGTCATTGATACAGTTAGAAGAAGACATGTGATCTATCTCGCGGCGACATACTCTCGCTGCAATCATGTGCTAGGCCTACTGATGCGGCGATGGCTGCTTTCCATCAGGCGGCCCGTCTGCTCGTTTGCTGCCTATTTTATTAAAAAAATCCGTAAATGATATCCCGAAGAAACGTCTCGTGTGGTCACAACAGCGCACACCTGAGTCCGGCCCGTCTTGACCGTGCAATAACTCAGACTTGAGGATAACCTAGACGGGAGTTTCGGTTAGTTTAGCCGGATAACTGTATCTCATAACTTGGGAACAATAACGTGGGTACCGTGAAACCTTCTAATTTTGGTCTTTAACCCTTTACTGCATACGAAGCCATATATATTTAACTCTATTGTTAGCTATTGAAGTTAAAATAAAACGTGATTTTTAATGCATGTGGTAAGAGTCGAATCGAATAAGAGTTACATTTTTTTTTATATACCACGTCGGTGGCAAACAGGTATACGGTAGGTATATTAAATGTGATTAAAAAACTATAATTTAAAAGTATTTTTTCATTTTATTTCATAACATAAAATTACTTAACATACAACCATTTTATTGGATAATCTGTTACACATGTGTATTTTCATTCAGTTATTCGTTCCAGCCGGCGTATCATGCTGCCAATTTTGTCACTTATCCACGTGGATAAATCATCCGTCACGCTTTAGCAAGTATGTCAGTGTGAGAGTGACGGATGTCTTATCCACGTGGATAAGTGATAAAATTGCTCTTGTTGATTGACATGTAAAATTGATAAAGTGTAAAGCAGTGTGTTCATCGCCGGTTGACGGTGCGTTGTACGGCGGACATGCCGTCCACGAATCGCGTCCGGAAGAGGACGTTGGCGTTGTTGAACATGCCGTCTTTCAGGGACACGATGATAAACTGAAACAAAATATTCAGAGGTTAGCTTGTGTGATCCATGCAACAAAAAACATAATCATAAAGTGTTTGACCGCCCCCTGATAGTTCACCGAGGGACTCTTTCTAAGAGTTATTTGTGTCACACTTAGAGAAGTGTGTCTATGTTGTGATGTATATGTGTTGGTGTGTGTGTGTGTGTGTGTGTGTGTTTGGTTTCTAGCTAATAAACGTCTGAAGCACTCTTTAAGCAGACTTAGACTGTATTTGGGTGTTTTTGTATAAGAGCGATGCGTCATACTAAAATGTCATTCTTTGTGTCATGTCGAGTAGAAGACTGTTCGCAATTTGTGACCAGTTTCTTTTTTAAATATTTATCGTACACAAAGAAAGAAAAACTTATAGTACAAAAGGCGGACTTAATGCCAAACAGCATTCTCTACCAGTCAGTTCACAGTATGTAACAAGTATCTTCTATATCTAACATAAAAAGGGTGTTTTTTCTGTTCCATGATTTATGAGCCAAATTTCTCGTTGAACCGTCTAGGTTTGTGCCAAAAATGTGTAGTTTTGTGTAACTTTTGGTTACAGAAAAGACACATTACCAAACTATATCTCTGTACGATCCTATTCTAGTCTCACCTGCGAGTGCCTAAAGTGCTCCTTGAGCATGTGTCCGATGTTCTGCGTGTGCGACAATTAGAAGTGTGTCTGTGTGTGTGTGTTTGGATTCTCGCTGATAAACGTCTAAAGAACTCTTTAAAGCAGACTTAGACCGTATTTGGGTGTTTTTGTATAAGAGCGATGTGTCATACTAAAATATCATGTCGAGTAGAAGACTGTTGAAAATTTGTGATCAGTTTTTTTTAAATCTTTATTATACTATCAGCTGCAAAAGTGTATGTAGAAATGATTAATGAATTCATTGATGCACTTTTGCAGCTGATAGTACATAAAAAAAAAGAAAAACTTACAGTACAAAAAGGCGGACTTAATGCCAAACAGCATTCTCTACCAGTCAGTTTTCACAGTATGTAACAAGTTTCTTACCTCCAATCCAACAGAAAAAAACGTGTTTTTAACCGACTTCAAAAAAGGAGGAGGTTCTCAATTCGACTGAATTTTTTTTTTTTTTTTTTTGTATGTATGTTACTCGATATCTCCGAGAATCGTGGACCGATTTTCAAAATTTTTTTTTTGATCGAACCGGTATAACCCCGAGATGGTCCCATTGGCACCAAGTCAGGGTCTGATGATGGGATCCTGGAGAAATCGAGGGAACTCTTCAAATGTTATAGGCACATGTAATGTTTTTAGTCTATTTTTCAAAGGTACACCAGTATTTACGTCTGATGGTAATAATTTTATGTGACTGAGCTGATGATGGAAGGTCAACTCCTCAATGGTTAGGAGTTTAAGGATAATTCTTTCACTACTGTACATGTATTCGGACTGATACATATAATATCACTAGGAACCACTAAAAATCAACTGAGCTGATGATGGAAGGTCAACTCCTCAATGGTTAGGAGTTAAAGGATAATTCTTTCACTACTGTACATGTATTCGGACTGATACATATAATATCACTAGGAACCACTAAAAATCAACAAATAAATAAACTTTTTAACAAAAAATAAAACCGCCTTCAAAAATAAGCGCGTTACAAAACACGGAGAAACTAAAAAGCCAAAAATAATAAACCTTTCAATTCAGATTTCTTATCGTATTGCAATAAGCTAAACATCCAAATTATAAACAAATCAATTATTTTTGGAGTCGGTACCAGCCTGTGTATGGTTGGGTGGGGCAGGCAAACAGGCAATAGCAAGGCGACGAACAGGTCTGGTACCGACTACAAAAATAATTGATTTGTTTATAATTTGGATGTTTAGCTTATTGCAATACGATAAGAAATCTGAATTGAAAGGTTTATTATTTTTGGCTTTTTAGTTTCTCCGTGTTTTGTAACGCGCTTATTTTTGAAGGCGGTTTTATTTTTTGTTAAAAAGTTTATTTTTTCTGTTCCATGATTCATGAGCCAAATTTCTCCTTGAACTGTCTTTGTTTGCGCCAAAAATGTGTATATTAGTGTCACTTTTGGTCATAGAAAAGGCATAATAAACTAAATCTATTACAGTCTCACCTGCGAATGCCTAAAGTGCTCCTTGAGCACGTGTCCGATGTTCTGCGTGTGCGACAAGTCGAGCGCCGCGTCCACCTCGTCCAGGATGTAGAGCGGGGCGGGTTTGAACAGCAACATGGCGAGCACGAGCGACAGCGCCACTAGCGACCTCTGCCCGCCTGATAGCGAGCCCGAGGGACTCTTTACAGGTGGCACACTTAGAAGAGTGTCTCTGTGTTTTGTGTTAGTGTGTGTGTTTGGATTCTCGCTAATAAACGTCTGAAGCACTCTTTAAGCAGACAAACCGCATTTGGGTGAGTTTGTATAAGAAGAGCGATGCGTCATACTAAAATGTCATTCTTTATGTGTCATGTCGAGAAGAAGATTGTTCGAAATTTGTGATAAGTTTTTTTAAATCTTTATTATACTATCAGCTGCAAAATTGTATGTAGAAATTATTAACAAATTCATTGATAAAATCGCCAAGCACTTTTGCAGCTGATAGAACGTAAAAAAAGAAATACTTACAGTACAAAAGGCGGACTTAATGCCAAACAGCATTCTTTATCAGTCAGTTTTCACAGTATGTAACAAGTTTCTTACCTCCAATCCAACAGAAAAACAGAAAAAAACGTTGTGATTCATGAGCCAAATTTCTCGTTGAACAGTCTTGGTTTGCGCCAAAAATGTGTACATTAGTGTCACTTTTGGTCATAGAAAACTAAATGTATTCCAGCCTCACCTGCGAGTGCCTAAAGTGCTCCTTGAGCATGTGTCCGATGTTCTGCGTGTGCGACAAGTCGAGCGCCGCGTCCACCTCGTCCAGGATGTAGAGCGGGGCGGGTTTGAACAGCAACATGGCGAGCACGAGCGACAGCGCCACCAGCGACCTCTGCCCGCCTGACAGCGAGGCCGAGGGACTCTTTACAAGTGGGATTTGTGGCACACTTAGAAGTGTGTCTCTGTGTTTTGTGTTAGTGTGTGTGTATGTTAGACGTCTCGTCTATCAAATGTCTAAAGCACTCTTTAAGCAGACTTAGACCGTAATTGAGTGTCTTTGTATAAGAAGAGCGATGTGTCAAACTAAAATGTCATGTCGAGTAGATTGTTCGTAATTTGTGACCAGTTTCCTTTTTAAATATTTATCGTACACAGAGAAAGAAAAACTTACAGTACAAAACGCGGACTTAATATCCAACAGCATTCTCTACCAGTCAGTTTTCACAGTATGTAACAAGTTTCTTACCTCCAATCCAACAGAAAAAAACGTGTTTTTTCTGTTCCATGATTCATGAGCCAAATTTCTCCTTGAACTGTCTTGGTTTGCGCCAAAAATGCGTACATTTGTTTCACTTTTGGTCATAGAAAAGACATAATAAACTAAATGCATTCCAGTCTCACCTGCGAGTGCCTAAAGTGCTCCTTGAGCATGTGTCCGATGTTCTGCGTGTGCGACAAGTCGAGCGCCGCGTCCACCTCGTCCAGGATGTAGAGCGGGGCGGGTTTGAACAGCAACATGGCGAGCACGAGCGACAGCGCCACCAGCGACCTCTGCCCGCCCAATAGCGAGCGCGAGGGACTCTTTACAGGTGGGATTTGTGGCACACTTAAAAGTGTGTCTCTGTGTTTTGTGTTAGTGTGTGTGTGTGTGTATGTAAGACGTCTCGTCTATCAAAATGTCTAAAGCACTCTTTAAGCAGACTTAAACCCTAATTGAGTGTCTTTGTATAAGAAGAGCGATGTGTCAAACTAAAATGTCATGTCGAGTAGAAGACTGTTCGCAATTTGTGACCAGTTTCTTTTTTAAATATTTATCGTACACAGAGAAAGAAAAACTTACAGTACAAAACGCGGACTTAATATCCAACAGCATTCTCTACCAGTCAGTTTTCACAGTATGTAACAAGTTTCTTACCTCCAATCCAACAGAAAAAAACGTGTTTTTTCTGTTCCATGATTCATGAGCCAAATTTAGACATAGACATAGACATAGACATAGAATGGCTTTATTTAATATCACAAATTTCTCCTTGAACTGTCTTGGTTTGCGCCAAAAATGTGTACATTAGTGTCACTTTTGGTCATAGAAAAGACATAAACTAAATGTATTCCAGCCTCACCTGCGAGTGCCTAAAGTGCTCCTTGAGCATGTGTCCGATGTTCTGCGTGTGCGACAAGTCGAGCGCCGCGTCCACCTCGTCCAGGATGTAGAGCGGGGCGGGTTTGAACAGCAACATGGCGAGCACGAGCGACAGCGCCACCAGCGACCTCTGCCCGCCTGACAGCTCGCCGAGGGAGTCCTTCCACGTGTTGTTGAAGCCGACTTTAACCTAGAAAAAGCAGTTCAGGTTAAAATGCGAATATAAAATGGCAACCGTCTGCATAGATGTCCCTATCACTGGCTTTAACTAAAATGCGACCGCCTACGAACGCGCTTACACTCCACCACACATAGATGGCGCCACAAAAAATGCCTTGTTGCCACCGATTATTTGTAGATTGGCATTAAGTGTCAATTCCGAGCCGTAAATCTATGTCAAAAGTGACACTTAACGCCATCTACAAGTATAATCGAAAGCAACGTTGAGAAAAAAGGTAAAAATAATGTTAATTAATCGACCTGTATGTGACTTTAAATAAGGGTAGGAATCTACCTACCTACCTACTACTCTTCGCAACCCGCTTAGATATTGCCAGTATATTATGTCCACTTTCTTATTTTCAACATACTGTATGGTCACTTACCTCTAATCCATCCAGCACAGTTAACCCCTCAGGCGGCCGTAATTTCGCCTGAGCTCCCGGTAGCAAGGTGCTGAATATGGAGCCAAAGTCTCTGTTCACTTGTTCGCAAGCTGTGACGAGCGTGCGTTTCTTCTTTTCGTCCAGTTCAGCCATAACTTGGACGAGTTTCGCGCGATCTGCTTCTACTATGGCTTTCTTGCGGAGGACGTCTTGGTACTGCGAAAAAAAAAGAATATTGTTAATATACTAGGTTCTTTTATGTCATTCTTAGATACATAAACTCACGCCTTTAATCTGGGGGCAGGTATAGTACATGAAACTGTTCACGTTTCACTGCCAGTCCTATCAAATTAAAAGGGAAAAATAATTTCTGATGTTGCAGCAACAAGTTACTACTTACCAGCAGCGGCTGGTCCATATAAGCCGATTCCCACCGGCTTGCCTAAAATTGATTACTAGTGAAGTACCTAATGTTACGTGACGATAAATTGCGTGTGCACTGTGCAATATGGAATTAATTTAAAAAAATATTTCATTGTTATACCAGGGGCGGCGCACTCCGCAATTCTATCGCCGCGCTACAAGTACATGCCAGCGGCCGCGAGTTCGCGGCTCATTCACTGGTGACGACCTTCGCGCGGCGCAATAGAATTCAATGTTGGCTGCTCGCGTGCGGTCCGTTTGTTAATGTAGGTAAGAATTTAGAATGGCGGCATTTTGTGAACATCAAAGGAGTGAGCCTTCTGTACTTGTACTATTATATATTCTGTGGTTATACTTACTATCCAATGAGTGAATTGTGCGAAATGTAAAATGTAATTTAATGTTTTACCTACAATTAAGTATGGTTACACAATGTACTACTATAAGATGTTGACATGTAACATTATTAATAAATTATTGTATTTTATTGTATTGTTAAGGTAGGTTTTTTTTTGCTCAGTGTTGCCTAGCAGAAATTTTCACCAGCCGCCAGCCCGCCACTGCTACTTACCACAGTCATATCGTCACTACTTTGAAAAAATCTCGCATCTCACACTGCTCCTCAAAATTAAAACGCAGTAAGTCTATATGCATTGCATACATACTTATTACATTTTTCTTTTCATTGACAGAAGAAGATACAAGATTTTTCAAAGTAGTGACGATATGTAACTCCGTAAAAACAGATAAAGTCTATGAAACAAACGTACCTCAAGACCATAAAGAAAAAGGTACTGTGGCCAAGATGGCGTTACACCTTTGGAGAACGCTCGGCTTTTTCAAGAAAAGTTTTAAGCCTGTGTCACGAGATGGTAGTCTATGCACTGTGATTGCACATTTTACTTTGACAGTGACTCTCTATAATACTCGATCCTCTTACACAATCGACTTCAACCACAGAATATATAATACATAGCACAAGTACAGAAGGCTCACTCCTTAGACGTCTACAAAATGCCGCCATTCTAAATTCTTACCTACTTAACAAACGGACCGCACCCCAGCAGCCGACATTGAGTTTTAAATGCGCGGCTCTAAGGTCTTTACCAGTGAGTGGGCCGCGAATTCGCGGCCGCCGGCATATACTTGTAGCTCGGCGAAAGAATTGCTTGAGCTTTGTGTCTTAAAAGCACCGAAGTAATGCTTCGCCTTTATTTACACTGACTGAACTAACCTGTTCCTCCTCTTTGCCAAGCAACGTATGAGCTCTAGCATTAAGTCCCCTCGCGAGTTTGTCCTTCCTCTCCTTGAGTTGGTTGAGCCGGGCGCCGGCCGCGTGGGCTTGTCGCGCCTGGAAGTCTAAGTCACCACCGAAGTGTAACTTCGCATTCACTTAGAAGCGAGCGAAGCGGTGCTTCTTAATTACTTATGTTACATAACTTGACTATAATATTATACTGACCTGTTCTTCCTCCTTTCCAAGCAACGTATGAGCTCTAGCATTAAGTCCCCTCGCGAGTTTATCCTTCCTCTCCTTGAGTTGGTTAAGCCGGGCGCCGGCCGCGTGAGCTTGTCGCGCCTGGAAGTCGTACAAGCCGCCCGCGGCCCCGAAGTATTGCTTCTCGGCGGGAATCCATGTGTGCTCTTTCTCGAGGGCGGTGATCTGAGAAATGAAAGGTGTAACCAGTTAAAATGGTAGTACTCTATATTGGTCTCTCACTGACAATACTCAGCTTTTGCCATTACAAATTATGGCTATACAGATATCACCCATGAGGGCATTTTCAGAATTTTGCGCTCCCCCAATTAGCGAAAGTTAACAAAAATTAACTCGCCGTCAGTTTTATGACGACAATTAAGCAAAAAATCTGTCTAAAAAATTACTTTTTTCACATTCTGAATGAAGATTATCGCTTAAAGTTTATGTAATTAACATAAAATAGTACATTACGATACAAGTGCGTAAAAAAGGAAGTTCGAAACGAGTGGGAGTGTTTTAAATCGACACGAGTTACGAATTTCCTTTTCGCACGTGTATCGTACGACGTTTTTCCGTACAGGTGAGCCTCCCAAGTTTCGACCTGGCATATAATAAACCATTTCTCGCACTAGTGCGTAAAAAAACCCCACCTGTACTGAAAACCATATTTTTATTAACATTTCATATTTAATTACCGTCACAAAACTGACAGTGAGTTAATTTTTGTTAACGGGGTTCGAACCCGCGACCTCCGGAACGAAAGTCGCACGTACTTACCGCTAGGCTACCAGCGCTTTTGCGCAGTTTTGTTTCATGATATAACCTCAAAATGTGCAAATATGAAAGTCCATCTCACCTTTTTACCACACTCAGTAGATTCAGTCTCAAGTTCTTTAATCTTGAACTCCAACTCTTTAATCTTCAGGTTGATATCGTTGTTCTTGGCGTCCAGTTTTTCTCTTTGCTGCGACAGGCGAGAGATCTCTGTGCTGCGCGAGGCGATTTCGGCTTTCATCGCTTTTATGCGGCCTTGGATCTCTTTTACTGCGTTCTGTGAAGAATAATAGTAGAAAAGTGATTAGAAGTTAATATTGTCTTCGGTTAGTACATCTGATAATGGAACAAGCACGACGAAGGCTGTGAGGCATTTGTGTTGTATGGTGTTGGACATTTGCTGTTTCTTCTTTGTCAATTTTGTGTAGATTAATTGGTTAAGAGGGCTTTCGTGTTAAAAATAGTGAAATCGCAACCGAGCGCTTGATCATACCGTGTGTAGTATCAAATTAAAGGGCTTTGCGAGTAGTTTATAAATATATATCACATTATAGGAGTTTTTCTACTTGGTCTAACAAAATATGAGAAAATGTCCAAAAGTGGTAATAATTGTACCGGTGAAGGCTCGTTTTCAAAAAATTGGCAAAAATCAATAATAGCAATTTATAATCACTAAGGTATAACAGCAATTTAAGTAAACGTTACAGATTAATTTAGTACAAAACTTACTTCGATGTGATGTAGATTTTCAAAGAAATTGTCACTTAATTTTAGGTAATTTCTGAAAAAAATTGAATTCGCCTTAGGCTAGTTTACTCTTTTTCAAAAACTTAAAATAAAAATCTAGTCTGAAATGATTGTGGTACAGGATATACGAATTATAAATTTACCCGTTTTAATATTCAAAATTGTCCAAATTTTACAAATAAGATCGACTGATTCAGCTCTATACGTGCGTTTTTCTAAACGTGCATTAGAGAAAAATTTATAATTAATTTAGTGAGTTAGTTTTCAAAAATCCAGTCTTATAAAAATCAAGATAATAAGATGCTCTAACTGGAACTTGAATTAAATAAATCTATTGGATAACGGAAAGTGTAGTATTTCACCGACTAAAACTATCAATTTTACATTCTTTTGACGTTTTTTTTTGAAAGCAGCCTTAATATTTTTTTAACATAGTAATGGTAAATTTTTTGAATATTGTATAACTAGCTTTATTAATAGTGTGTGATCCTGCCTTAGAAATCTATATTGTTTGTGGTCATGGTTCGTTAATATTTCTTGTATGTGGGTAGCTTTTGCACATTGTAATTTTTCCTCAGTCACGCGTTGACCACGAACGCAGTAAAGAGTTCGAAACGTCGGGATGTATTTTAAATTCATTATACGAGATTTAATCCGTTTCAATAGTTTTATTTCATGATTAGAAGTTGTCAAATTTAGGGTCCCCCCACATCTAGCGTCTCGCTAGCGTAGCGTCGGGCCAACTGTATGAAAAAAGACAGGCTTTGCCATACAGTTGGCTCGACCCTACGCTCGCGAGACGCTAGACGTGGGAGGGACCCTTAGACAATAGACTTTTAATAGGGACTGAGTTCACACTTTTTTTGCCATATTATTATTAAACGGGCCAGAAAGGCGTCCGTGCCAGACTAGCAAAAACGGTCCACATGAAAGGTTGTTAAAGATAGAGCACCTACCACAGATTAATATTATTATCTGTGTAGGACCGTTTTTTTATATTCTTATTTTTAAAGACGCTAGAGCCCATCAAAAATTTCCAAAAACGGCATTCTTGATTATGGCGCAAAAAAAAAGGTGCGGTATCCAAAATTGGTAACAATTAGCCAAAAAAACTAAACAGTCCGACACAGAAAATTTCATTGTTATTCAGAGTCTCAAATTTCGTTACGATTGATTAAGTTTCGAAGGAGGAAACAGTCGAGAACGGAATCTCGATTTTAAAGATTTTTTCGCAGTATCTTTTCCCCCTTTCAATTTGGGAATTTTAGTTAAATATACTGAAGAGCCAGAGAACGAAGTAGCTGCACCTATAACGTCTGCTGCTGCAAAATCATCTGGCGCCTGGGTAGGCCCCGAAAGAAATAATGTTGAGGCAGTCTTACCTTGCGAAAATATATCGCCAGCCGTTCAATTGGAGTCACCAATCGAAGAGATGCTCCAGATACTTAGTGTCATTAAAAACTTAAAACATGAATTCCTGACATGCTCGTCAATGCTTGACAAAGTTGTACTTGTAATTACGCATCTAGGTCAGTACGTCTAAGGACCATAAGATTCGTTTATTATCATGGAACTCCGACGGGGTGCGTAACAAGATACATGAACTTCTCGACCTTGCGGTAAGTGACCATCCTATCGACATTATTGGCTTGTGTGAGACCAGACTTACGGACAAAGTTACTATGCCCACAGCCGGTTTTTCTTGCTATCGTCAGGATAAACATCACACAGGGAGAGGACAGGGAGTTGCGCTCCTAATTAGAAATAACATTCCGCATAACTTGCTAAAAATTCCTCTTACTAAAAATATTGAAGCCGTTGGTGTGAGCATTGATGTTTCTGATACGGAGTACGTGATTTTGTCTGTTTATCAGTCTCCTAACTTACCGTTAGACCGTAATGACCTTGATATACTATTAAAACTTGGTAGACACGTGCTCATTATGGGAGATTTTAATGCAAATCACCCCTTCTGGCATAGTACCTACACTAACACCCGCGGTAGGACTCTCTTTCGTTATATGCTGGAACACGAAATTGTGATCTACTCCTCAACCGTTCCTACTCAAATAAATTATCGTCATGAGCTAAAAGCTACAAACCCCGATTTGATTATCGTCAATAACGTACCGGGCTTGGACAACCTTGAAGCGCTACCAGCACTATCTTCAAATCATCTACCACTCACCTTTGAAATCCAGGGTAAAATTGAGTGTCATATTGCACCTACAGTTTATAAATTTAAATCAGCAAATTGGCAAGAATTTCGTTCATCTTTAAATTCCGATTTAACCCTGAGTAGGCAAGTTTTCAATGATGAAACTCAAATAGATGCAGCTGTCGAAAACTTACAAAACTGCATCATTAAAGCTAGAAATCGCAATATCCCAATGGCTACATCCAAAACGCCGATGTTTAAACTACCAAGAAACATTAAAAAGTTAATTCGCCAAAGAAATCAACTCCGCCGCCAAGATCAAAAATTGCATGGCGGTAGTGCCAAAAAAGAAATTCGTGCCCAAATAAACAAACTCCAAAAAATTATCCATACAGCTACACAAAAGTATCTAGAATCGATATGGAACCACAAACTAGCTAAAGTTGACAACCCAACAAATGATATCTGGCGCGTAGTTAAATCCTTAAAGCGGACTAATATCCATATTCCTCAATTAAAACGAGACGATGGTGCCTTAACTAATAATACATCTGAACAGTGCGAGGCCTTGGCAAAGGCTTTTGAGGCAAACATGAGCCTTACTTTGCATTGGAAAAATTTGTCTCTAGAAGATGTGGTAAATAAGTCTGTACTGGAATTAAATAAATATCAGATCCCAAAACTATTTAATCCGGTACGACCACATGAAGTTTGTAAGGCCCTAAGAAAAATGAAACCACGGAAGGCCCCAGGAGATGATGGACTACTA
This sequence comes from Leguminivora glycinivorella, assembly GCF_023078275.1. Classification (NCBI taxonomy): domain Eukaryota; kingdom Metazoa; phylum Arthropoda; class Insecta; order Lepidoptera; family Tortricidae; genus Leguminivora; species Leguminivora glycinivorella. The sequence goes on from NC_062983.1 coordinate 3,494,353, forward strand.
AACATTGTGCTTAAAAATCTCTCACAAAAAGCTATTGTCTATATCACCAAAATATTTAACGGCTGTCTTTATATTGGATATTTTCCTAGGGCCTGGAAAACTGCCAAGGTCATTGCTCTCAAAAAACCAGGCAAAGATGCCACTGTACCTGTGAGTTATCGACCGATTAGCTTATTATCAGCGCTTGGTAAATTATTTGAGCGAATCTTAGCTTCTCGTCTGCATTTATTTACTAATGACAAAATCATAAATGAACAATTTGGATTTCGTTCACAACACTCAACAAGTTTACAGTTAACTAGACTAACCGAGCATATAGCCCATAACCTAAACTTAAACCAATCAACTGGCATGTTCTTACTTGACATAGAGAAAGCATTTGATTCAGTCTGGCATGATGGGCTCATTCACAAACTAATGATTTTGGGAATACCATTACACTTAGTTAAAATTATAAAGTCTTATTTGAGTGAGAGATGGTTTGCTGTTCATATAGGAGAGTCTAAATCTGCTCTTCACCCAGTTCTGGCTGGTGTCCCCCAAGGATCGATTTTAGGCCCCTTGCTGTTCCTTCTATACGTAAACGATATTCCAATACAAACACGTACAAGCTTGGCATGTTTTGCAGATGACACAGCATCGTTTACATCATCTGATGATATTGATCTCATTATAAGTAGATTACAACTATCAATAGAATGCTTACACGAATTCTTTACAAAATGGAAACTCAAGCTCAATGAAGCCAAAACTGAGGCTATCTTATTTACGCGTAAACGTAAATTACCACATAGACTTCTCAATATTGCCGGCCATGCAATACCTTGGAGTAAGTCTGTGCGTTATCTTGGTGTTACTATTGATAGCAAAATCAACTGGACAAAACACATAATGAACCTTCGTGTTAAAGGCGCCCAAGCGCTAGGGGCCTTACATCCTGTTATGAATAGAAAATGCAAGCTTAGCCCTGTGACCAAATTAATTAATAAGTCTCACTTATGCATGTCCAGCATGGAATAGCACATGCCTAAGTAACTATAAAGTCCTGCAAACTATTCAAAACAAGGCAGTCAAAATTGCTTTTAACACACCATTTCGGACCAATTTGCATAAATTACATGTCGATATAGGATTATTTCCCATTCGTCCTTATATAATTAGGTTGGCTTTAAAGTTTTTTAGAAGCCCGAAACATAATAAACACCGAAACCGCTTAATTTCGGGTATTGGGATGTCACGTGTTACTGATTTGCCGTATGTCGATAGGTATGGTACTTACCGATTGCCCCATCACTATTCTCTCTTCCCACCTGATAACGACTGCGGTGGTGATGCGGTTGGCGGGCAACGTCCAGTGCAATAAGACCCCTCTCTCAGCGGCTGTGTGCCAAGGACCACGGTACTTGAGGGAGCTCATTTTATATTAGTTCGGTCGAATGGAACGTGCATTTTTGTTCGCTAACCGTCAGTGAATTTTAGAATGATTATTGTATTGCTTTATCTTGCATAAATCCTTTATTAATAGTTAGTAATGCTATAAATGAACTTACTACTAATGAGTTCATGCCGTTAATATTGAAGATAGTTATTTTGTATCAATACCTCATGTTAGAAAAGTATATTAAAATATATATATGCCATAAACTTTTATGGGCTACTAGCCTGATAAAGTAAAATTTAATTATTGTGTTTTGTAAATGTCTGGTTTTATTGTACAGCATCTTACCATGTATATTTTGTATTTATGTTGAAATAAAGAACTTTAAAAAGAAAAGAAAGTTAAATATACTAGTGTTATAAACTAGATTTATCGAAAAAAAAAACTATATGTGTATATTTATCGAAAAAAATTGTCCATTCGGAACAACTCAGCTAAAAGATACTGCGAAAAAATCTTTTTCCATTTTCGCTCCTGTAGAGTCTTAATTTAAGAATTTGTCACTAACCTCAGCAGCGGTATGTTCGTCTTTAGCCGTCTGTAGCGCCTCCGCTAGTCTTTCCGCTGCCGCCTTTGTCTCCGCTAATTGCGTCGTGCTTGTGGTCACACCCTTTTCTAATTCCGCTACCTGAAATGAAAAAAAAGTTTTAGAGTATGACCAGTCTGACCTAAATAGTTGATACCATGCCTGCTAAGCGGCGGTCCTGGGTTCAAATCCCGGTAAGGGCATTTTATTCATATGATGATCACTTTTATTTATTTCTTAGTCTTTTATGTAAGTAAATATCGCACCATTTTACATGTAAAATTATACAGGATGTTGAGTGAGAGTCAAAGAGGATCAAGTATCATAGAGAGTTACTGTCAAAGTAAAATGTGTAATGACAGTGCATAGGCTGCCATCTCTCGACACAGGCTTAAAACTTTTGAACCTCAGTTTTGACAATTTGGCCTATATGCTTAGCTAGATATGAGTTATTATCTTTATATGTATCAGCGCCTAGTGCCCATAGTATTTTATGAAGAAGCATATAATTATATTCATTCGATGTCAATATATGTACATATAATTGTAAACAATTATGAAGAATAAGAGTAATAGATAAATACCTCTAGTTGTAAAGTGGAGAATTCCTGCTCTCGTTGTTTCCAGTTGCTGCTGTGATGTTCTGCTTCTTTCTTAGCCTTTTTGAGAGCTTCTTCCGCCTTTTTGAACTCCCTGTTGAAAATCAAAGATAGATATTTCACATAGGTATATTAGAACGAGCTTATGAGCGTCAAATAAAGCCCTACACAGAAATGTATGTAACGGAGTGTAGCCGCCGAGAGCACTCCTAATCTCTGTCAAACAAGTCTGTCAGTAAATAAGAACAAAGTAAACTATAGGTATCCTTTTCTCTAGCACCCTAAAGAAAAGGATGCATATAGTTTTCTTTGTTCTTATTTACTGACAGACTTGTTTGATAGAGTATATATACCTGAAGACGAGTCTCCTAAACGACCCGAAACGTGTCGCAACAGTCGCGATATAATAACGCAAGTACAACAGTATATTAAGGTTGTGTAACTTTAGCCCTTTATAGCTTTAATCTCCTCAAACAGTCGCATATAAGATTCTATATTTACATATGTTTGTTTCTACATATCCTTACCTTTCTCTATGACCTTTAATGTCCTTGACCTTGGCCTCTAACTCTTTAGCCCGTGCCGCAGTAGCCTGCTGCCTCACTTTATTTTCTTCCAACTGTTTCACTAGCTCTGTCACTCTCGCACGTAATGATTCTATCTTTACTTGAGTTTGTACTTATTGACATCGAGTTACCAACATTACAATACACTTTTTTGTGACCTTCAATGACCTTGACATTACCTCTAGTTCTATATTGTCTTATCTCATTCTACTAGTGTCTCTCTAACACAGAGATTCTATCCCCCTTATTCATAAACGTATTCTAAAGTTATCAAGCCGATAAAGTTCGTCTGTCCCTTTCCGACGTATTGGTGTGATAGAAAAGGAGAAACGAACTTTATCGGCTGAATAACTTTAGAGTACGATTATGAATAAGGGGGTGTATATACTTAAGTTTGTTTCTACATTCGTAACCTCACCTTTCTCTATGACCTTTAATGTCCTTGACCTTGGCCTCCAACTCCTTAGCTCTCGCCGCAGCAGCCTGTTGTCTCGCTTTATTTTCTTCCAGCTGTTTCACTAGCTCTGTCACTCTCGCACGTAGTGATTCTATCTCAGCGTGTGTTTGCGCGTGCGAGGTTGTCGCGAGGCGAGCCTTCACCACTTCTAGCTCGTGGGACATCATGTCAAATCTGGAATAATGGTTTGGTGTTATTTTAATGCTGATGGGCAGAGGGCGGAATTGCTCATGGCAAAAATCAAACGTCAATAGAGTTGGAACGATAAATTTTATCGACATTTTCAGCTTTCGATAAAAACAGTCACCTTTTAAATTTCTGCCTTTATTTGACCTCTGATTAGCTATTCGACCATTTGATTTTGACCTCTTTGACTAGATTAAAAGTAAATTGTATAACATTTGATTACCATTTTTGTCACTAGTCCTCTTGCAAAAACGTTTGAAAAAAAATGGTTAATCTAAAACGAAAAACAGTCAACAAATGGATAAAGAAGTATCCTCGTCTTACTTACCACGAAAACAACTCAATATACTGATAATTTCAGTTCAATCGATAGTCGATAAAATTTAACGTTCCAACTCGATTGACGTTTGATTTTTGCCATGAGCAATTCCGCCCTCTGCTGATGGGTATGTGGTTGATGTGTGCGAATATACAGCGAAATTGTAAATCATGAAGACTCATACTGCATTGAAGAAACAGTTTGAAACGAAACAAATGACTGGTCGATGAATTCCATCATCGCACATATGATTATTTTTCTATAACAGATAATCTATAATGTAAATGTAATGTGTCTGTTGCCGATATCGTAAAGTATAAATTAAAATGCACAGATTTCTTAATATAGGCCAATTGTTTAACGTTCCTAGTGTTCCTACCAGGGCTCGGATACCGGTTAAATTGTCAAACCGTTATCGTGTACTTGCGGCAAAACCTTAATTTCCTTTTCGCTGAAAAACCGCTATTTTTATTAAACGGGTTTTTAAGGGAACGCTTTCATAAAGGTTTCGTTCGATTAACCGGTTTAGAACAAAATAAACCGGTTTATTCCGCAGTATGATAGGTAATACTGTTCTAACCAAACAAAAAAAGTCGCTGCGTGAACGTAGGTATTTAAGCGGCGCCGGTGCGTCTTGCCGCTCGTCGAATAAACCGGTTTATTTCGGTTAAAATAAAGTTCCCATAACGTTCGCGTTCTTTAGAAAGTTCGGAGTAAAATCGAAATAAACCGGTTTTAACCGGTAAAAAATAAACCGGTTCCGAGCCTTGGTTCCTACTCATATTACAAAGAACTTAATGCTTTTTATCAGTATAGATTCAAATAAGATATTTTTTGATATTTACTAAAATATTTTATATAAATATTCTTCATTGTTTCGTATGATAAAAACCTCCTTGGTCATAAATGGTCAAAATTAACAAAATTATAGATTCCAATTTTGAAGTAGCAACAGAGTTCGAAAAATTTTTCACTGAGATACCAGCATTCACAACTAAGGATTTAAATTCATCACCCTTATCTGCCGTCACATTATTAGAGGAAAACGTTCCTGAGTGTTGTAGAGACCTTTATTTTGAACATGTTTGTACCTCAGATATAGTAAAGGCATTTAAATCAATTAATGTCAAAAAAACTAGTGACCTCTGGGGGGTCTCCGTCCATGCCGTAAAATCCTTAGTTGAGATTGTAGCGCCTGACTTAGCAGTTATATTCAACAACAGTGTTGACTGCGGCGAGTTTCCTGATCTAATGAAACATAGCAAAATAACTCCTTTATTTAAATCCGGCAGCCACTCTGACCCCACTAACTTTAGACCAATATCTGTGCTGCCAACTTTCAGTAAAATATTTGAAAAATTAGTTCTTTCTCAATTAGTACGACATTTTAACGTTAATAATTTAATGCATAATAAGCAATTTGGCTTCACACGGGGTCGCTCGACAACCGATGCTGGTGTTGAGCTAATTAAGCATATTTTCGATGCCTGGGAGGAGTCACAAGATGCTTTAGGTATCTTTTGTGATTTATCTAAGGCCTTCGACTGTGTTTGTCATGAAACATTGATCAGGAAACTACATTATTATGGAGTCAGAGGATCAGCACTAGATTTACTCAAGTCCTACTTAAATGGTAGAATACAAAGGGTAGATGTCAATGGACAGAGATCAACTGGGTCATTGGTCTCTATGGGTGTACCACAGGGATCAATATTGGGGCCTTTCCTGTTCCTTATCTACATAAATGACTTGCCATTCCTTGTAAAGACCCACCATGATATAGTATTGTTTGCAGACGACACCTCACTTATTTTCAAACTCAAACGACAGCAACAAGCTCACAGTGATGTAAACAATGCTATCTCTAAAGTAGTGAACTGGTTCAATGCTAATAATTTATTATTAAATGAAAAAAAGACTAAATGTATTAAGTTTGTCACTAATAGTAACGTAAGGAATGAGCAAACAAGTGTCGTTGTGAAGGATGAGGAATTAGAACTGGTAGATAGTACAGTTTTTCTTGGTGTAACTTTAGATTCTAAACTTCAGTGGGGTCCCCATATTGTTAACCTCTCGAATAGACTTAGTTCTGCAGCTTTTGCAGTGAGCAAGATCCGTCAGTTAACAGACGTGAAAACAGCTCGATTAGTTTATTTTAGTTACTTTCACAGCATTATGTCATATGGTATTTTACTTTGGGGCAGTGCTTCAGAGATAAATACCATATTTATTCTGCAGAAGAGGGCTATTCGAGCAATATATAAAATGAACCATAGAGACTCACTTAGAGATAAATTTAAGGACATTAATATAATGACAGTGCATTGTCAATATATTTATGAGAATATTATGTATGTACATAAAAACATTTGTAATTTTAAGAAAAACTGTGATGTACATAATATAAATACTAGAAATAAACATAAACTCGCGGTGCCCTTCACACGGCTCTGTAAAATTAAAAAATCATTCATGGGTAATTGTGTTCGATTTTATAATAAACTTCCGAATCATATTACTGACTTGTCAATTAATAAATTTAAGAATCATGTAAAGCGTGTACTCATTTCCAAAGCTTATTATACAACACAAGACTACATGAATGATAAAACAACGTGGGATTAATTGTTATTCGAAATGGTTTCTTATTTTTACGTTTATTATTATTATTATTGTTGATGAAATTAATATTGTATTTTTTTGGACATTGGATTTTTCCTAGAAATATTCTAGACATGTATTTTTATATATACATATACCTAATTATATATTTTTTGTTTAACGATTATTTTTATATGAAATTGTATATTATAGACTCAATATTATTATGAACAATAATTACAACAATAAATTGCTCTGATAATTAGGTTAGATTAAGATCATAATATATATGTAATGAACTATTCATAAGAGCTTGTAACTAGGCCTACATGAATAAAGATATTTTGAATTGAATTGAATTGAATGTTCAATTACTATAGTGACAAGTTATATTGGACAACAGCAATTTACCCATTGGATGCGACTACACGACGCGGCAGAGACGTAGTTAAACGTAGACGATGTTCTATAAACCTTAGCTTTGTTGTTTATTGCCTGCATAGCAACTGCTGGAGTCCAAGAGCTCTTGCACTGCTGCAGTTGTCAACTTCTGCAACTGCTGTATTTTCTTACCTTTGTTGTTTACTGCTGTACGCCTCCGCGGCCGCCTGCATGGCATTTAGCTCTGACTGGTACTGCTGTAACTGCATATCAGCTTGGCCCAACTCCTGCTCCAACTGCTTGAGTTGCTGGATTTGTACTAGCACGGAACCTCCCTGCAAGAAAGAAAGTATGTCAAATTTACACAGAAATATACAGTGTCTGGCCTTACCAGATTCTTAGTAGACGAAATTTCCGGTTCATACTGCCCATAGACCAAAGTATTAACGGTAGGTAGCTTTTAAACTTCAATAATGTAGCATTATAAATAGATACCTTAAGGCCGTTTTCACATTATCCGATCCGATATCGGATGTAGGAAGGATGTAAAATGTAATATTTATGCGCTTCCAGTTCTTTATGTATTTGATAGATCATTATTACTAAAAAACTATATAAAACGCAAAACTTGCGGATTTAATGCAGTTTTTGTCCGAGGCACCATCGAACTGCCGATATCGGCAGGACGCTTCCGACATTTTTGGCATGCCGGACCCCCCGCCAGCTGTCGGCCGGTAATATTTGTATGTGTGCGTATATAATGTAGGTATACGTTTGTAGTAGTGTGCGTGACAAAAATGGCGTCTATTAAACAGCTGTTAATGATGAATTTCTGTTGAGAAAAAAATATTGTAATTCATCGGTCCGAATTGCGGATACTAATTTTTTCATGTTTTAGTAGATATAGTTAAATGTAAAATTATTTATTTTACCTGCACACACTTGAGTATTTTTATGCTCGTTATTTTAATTTTACAATAAAATATTTGAAATATAGTGCTTATAATTATTAAATATAAAACTTTTTAAAAGTATTTTTTGATACAAAATCATACTTCATTGATTTGGAACAATGCGTTTTATCGGACCGACATCCGACATTATCGGAAGCGTTTATCGGGTGTAGGATGTCGGTCCGACACCCGATATCGGATCGGATAATGTGAAAACGGCCTAACTGTAGCGCCTCCTGACAAAGTCCCAGCCGGTTCATAGACATCCCCTTCTACAGTAACGCATCGCTTCCTGATCCGCATCACTTTCTGGCCCTATCAGCGTCTGTAGTCGAAAATTTTATCCCGAGGTATCAAGGTCAATGACCCATGCATGCTTCCTAATCTGCGGGTGAAAGGTCACTTTTCTGTCCATATAAGCGTATTTTCAGACGTAAGGGCCCATTTAGACGGTACGAGAACTCGCATTCGAGTTTTATTACATTGCGGTATTTGATGGCTGGGCTGCCTTGTATGTGACCTCAACAGCCCGCAATGTAACTAAAATCGCATGCGAGTTCGTACGCCGTCTAAATCAGGCCTAAGTCTCGCCGGACCCATATCCTAAGGTATTAAGGCCAATAGCGCTTCCCATAATATTATAAGTTACCTTAACTCTAGCGCCTCCTGACAACGTGCCCGCCGGGTCATACACATGTGGAATGTCACTTTTCTGTCCATATCAGCGTATTTTCAGACGAAAGTCTCGCCGAAAACGGAGCTCATATCCCGAGGTATTAAGGCCAATAGCGCCTCCTATAGTATTAAGTTACCTTAACTCTAGCTCCTCCTGACAACGTGCCCGCCGGGTCATACACGTCCCCCTCCACAGTAACGCATCGCTTCCTAATCTGCGGGTGGAAAGTGACTTTGTTGGCGGTGTCGGCGTCTTTGCAGACGAAGGTCCCGCCGAAGACGAAGCCCATGGCTGGCCGGAGCGCCGGTGGGAAGGAGATGAGGTCGACGGCGCGTTGCACGTTCTGTGGACCGCCGCCCTGAGGAAATATTATATGAATTATTAGCTAAATAATACACATTCACCACCAGTGTAACGTAGCGACACCTAGTGAGTATCAGTGTTACTACGTGGTATATATTTATGTACTTTTATGATTTACTAGCGACCCGCCCCGGCGTCGCACGGGTACTATACCTACATGTAAACCTTCCTCTAGAATCACTCTATCTTTTAAAAAAAACCGCATCAAAATCCGTTACGTAGTTTTAAAGATTTAAGCATACACAGGGACATAGGGACAGAGAAAGCGACTTTGTTTTATACTATGTAGTGATTATGTACTTTTATGATTTATTTAATTTTTCTAATAAATAAATTATAGTTAAATTAACAAAATTTAATTCCTATACTTTCAGTCTATTTCAGGCTTTGTTCACCTAGCTTATTAAGATCTTTCTGGCTAGTTACCTCTATGGTGGGGAATTTGAATATTGGAAGAACAAAGGAAGGGGAGAAAAATAATGGAAAACTCTGGACGTGGAAAAGCGTTTCTTATAAGGAAATAATTTATTTTCATTGTTTTATTTAAATTTGCAATTAATACAATCATTTGATATTGTAAAAATTATGTTCGCTGGTTTCCTGAGTGAAACTATAGTGATAATTTTGACCATGGAAATGGTACTATAGTTCCAATATCGAGGGCAGGAAGAATAACTAGGGTTGTGACACCAGACAAAAAATGGCGTACTACGTCAAAAACCGGACGTTATAAACGCCCGTTTGTATGTCGTCCGTCTTTCACGGCAAAACGGAGCGATGATTGACGTGATTTTTTAAGTGGAGATAGTTGAAGGGATGGAGAGTGACATAGGCTACTTTTTGTCTCTTTCTAACGCGAGCAAAGCCGCGGGCAAAAGCTTAGTATGCTAATAAATGTAAAATGACTCACGATTTGCTGCGCCAGCCTTAGCGTTTGATCATCGATTGTGTAGGCGGTGATTTTGTTGAGCGGTATCATGGTGGTTCGAGTCTGTATGTTGCCCTTCTTGAGAAGCAGGTCCACTGTAGCGTCTGTGTCCACCACTACGTTATATAGCTGTGGAATATAATAATTGATAATGGTGACCGATCGATTTTATTAGTTTGACGTGTCTGCCTGTTTTTCTATGTGTGTGTGTCTGTCTGTGGCGTCGTAGCTAACGAACGGATGGACCGATTTAGATTTTTTTTGTTTGAAGGTTGAATTAGTCAGGAGTGTTCTTAGCCATATGTTTGATAGAAATCGGTCCACTATGTCAGTGTTCTTTTTTTTTCACAATTTAAATTTCGTGGTTAAGCTTACAAATATATTATATGCATGTTTACTTGCTTGTTTATTTACTTATTGCTTCAAATTATATAAACTTGAAATACTTACTTTGCCGCCCGCAGCAGTTTCTAGCGCAGTACAGTACACTGGATCACTGACGTTTATCAGTCTCGCCACGATACCTAGACAATATCAGATCATTCATTATGAAGGGAATAAGTGGGTTGTAAGACAGGAACTAGCAACGATAGAAGTTGAAATCTCACCTCACGTACAGACGAGTGTATGAGTGACATTTATTTATTTATTTATTCCCAGTTTACAATTGTACCTTAACAGCTAAGGCCACAGCGGCACAAATTGGTATCGATAATACTTATACATCATGTATAAAAGTATATTTTACAAAGTGCGCTTAATTAATAGTGATACTACTTACAGGCATCTCTCTCAATCACCTTCTTACATTCCATCATCAATCGTCCAATTGCACTAGCGAACAAATCACACTCCGGGTGACATAATTAAAATCTCAAAATTCTAATATGACATAATTAGAATTTTGAGCTTCGCTTGACACGATCGAGGGTAGGACTCACAATTTTTGGTCGCTTGCACATACAAAAACTACAAAAAGTTAACAAGATTAATTTAACGACCATTGGGGATGGAGTCAAGTACTGAGACGGTCTAAGGTGGGCCGTTAGAGCGTCTATTATCGATCCGATATCGGATTTAGGACCGGTATCCTATGTATTAAAAGCGCCATCTTTAATATCTGCCTTCACATTCATCCGATATCGGATCGCATAATGCGAGAATGCACTTAGACAGACAGAACGCAGACAAAAAAGATTGCTGAGACCGTGGTCTAACGCATCTCTGTTACCGTTTCTGCTGAAATTTCTTACCATGTACTTTAGAATGATCGAAATCCCTCGTTGGCGCTTGATATTGAAACTGGCAACGTTGCAACCGCGAGCTGAGCCGGTCTAGCGAGTCTCTCTTGCCGACTGTTTCTGATTGAATCTGCCGAATGAGACCCTTTAGCTCTGTGTTGCGAGCTTCGCTGAAGTTCATGCTTGAGAGTTCGGCCTGTGAATAAAACGTTCTTTACTTAAGTAGCTTGTAAAAAGTCTTTTTATTACGATTTTACTAGTATTTTTATTAAGATCTCACTATAATGTGTCAGACTATTTGAAGGACTAAGACTATAAGAAGGAGTAACTTTAGAATAAATAGGCATTAGTGTATTAGTAATAAGTGTAGTAGTTATTAGTAAGTAATAACAGTTGTTTTAGTTATAGGGAAAACCTGACGGACCTGAGTGTATATTTTGCATACCTATATTGGAAATAAATAAATATATAAAAAATATTTTTCAAAATCTAAATGAGATCATATCCTAACTAATCATTTAGTTTTGCAGAGTGATGAATAAAGGTAGTTGCAAGAAAACAGAACAAATAGTTTAGAAAAACGAGTGTGAGGTTTCGTGAACCTAACAAATCATTACCTAAGCTGCCCAAGATCGGAGTCAATGGAGGAATATGATTTGAGCCCTACACCGCAGCAGAGGGTAACAGGAATTAAAGAAGTGGTAGTATTATTAGAAGTGGAGATGGACCGGCTATATGCTCCGAGACAAGCAGGAGAAATGGAGCCAAATCATAACAAATTGGTACCCTAGAGGTTGTACTAGGGGCCAGAAAAAACCCCGAATGAGATGGGAGGACGAACTGAAGCTTACAGTAGGCTCGAAGTGGAGAAGAGTGGCCCAGGATAGACGTCAATGGAAAGAGCTAGAGGAGGCCTTTGCCAAGCGGCACACTGAACTAAGAGACATTCTCTAATTCAGAAAAGAGGGGCTTAATAGATAGATAGTATTACCTGTAGTTTATCCAACTGAGCCTGCTGCCTCCCTATGTTATCCTGGTCTTTAGTAAACTGTGCGCTGCTCGCTTTGAACTCTTTCTCCAAAGTCTTGAGTCTGTCTTCTGCATGTCTCTTCTCCATTTGAGCTTGGGACATGGATGTTGATGCTTCAGAAGCCTCAGCCTTGGCCGCTGTGAAGTAGAAATGTAAATTTGATTACACATGCTTGAAAAATATCTTAGTATAGTCAAGCAATTCAAACCCTAGGCCACTCTAGAACTATGTCATAGTGACGTCATAAATCAGATTGTAAGAAATCTCTTACTGCTTGTCACTTTGACATGGTTTTAGAGTGGCCTAGGGTTCCAATTGGTTGACTATACAGTCACCATTAGACAATATCCTGGCAAGGTCGTCTTGAGATGTGATGAAATTGGAGAGTTGAATGGAGATTAAGTAGAACTGGTCATTATGGATGATGTGGGATCCGGTCACCTACGGTCACTTCCCCGAACGAACACCATGCAAATTCCTATATGGGCCATTTCTTTGTTCGGCCGTTTCCTCGACCGACCATTTCCCCGATAGACCACTGTTGGAATTCTTTTTACGTTCAGTTCTCCGAACGGCCATGATGTCACAGTATAATATTATCTTTATTAGTAGTACAGTATGGCCACTCCCGCTCCTGGCTGAAAGTGCCGCCCATCCTCTCAGTTACCGCCTGTCAAAAACGCGAACAGTCGACCTGTCACCTACAGGAGAGAGCCAAGTAAAACTAAAGAACATAACTTACTTTATATACTATACGATGCACAAACATTAGCGCGATGTAGGATACTCTCCGGTTGTAACAGCGCCATCTATCAGGATATTTTATAAACTCATCAAAGTACAAGTTTAAAATCCTATAGATTCTACGGCCCCCAAAAGTTAGCGCGATGTAGGATATTCTCAGGTTGTAACAGCGCCATCTACCAGGGTATTGGGTAAACTCATCAAAGTACAACAATTTTAACATTTTATAGATTCTACGATGCAAACGTTAGCGCGATGTAGGATATTCTCAGTTTGTAACAGCGCCATCTACCAGGATATTGGGTAAACTCATCAAAGTACAACAATAATTATAACGTCTTATAGATTCTACTATGCACAAACGTTAGCGCGATGTAGGATATTCTCCGGTTGTAACAGCGCCATCTACCAGGGTATTGGGTAAACTCATCAAAGTACACCAATTTTTACATCTTATAGATTCTACGATGCACAAACGTTAGCGCGATGTAGGATATTCTCAGTTTGTAACAGCGCCATCTACCAGGATATTGGATAAACTCATCGCAGTAGAACAATTTTAAGTGTCAATTAGGGATGTTCTACATCTCCCCTTTGCATAAACCATAGTGAACAACATCAACGTCACGCAGCAGAAGTCTGGAAATTCCCATACAAAAAATGTAGCGAACGCTAAAGTCGGTAATGAATGGTTTGGTGCAACTGACTCTTAGAAATCTAACTACTATTATGTACACTGACCCATGAGTTGGTCCTGTAGAGACTCAGAAGCCCCCTCATTGCCCGTGCTGACCGATATGAACGTTGCTTGTGCGGCCGCTAACGCTGCCTCTGCTGATTCGCTCGCGGCTCGTAGGCCTTCGAAGGTTGACGACGCCTGAAAACAGCGCCGTTAAGAAGACCTTTTCTACTGAGTAACAATACGGAAATGTTTTTTTTAATTGGCAAGAACTCTGAAACTAGACGAAATCTAGAAAAGTTTATATGACATTTTAGTCTTAAAATGTGACCAAGAATATGCCGTTAAAGTTATATGGGTTCCTCGCGAGCACCTTGTATATAAGTGAGAACACAATGTTAGTCACGTAACATTCAAATTTTTCGTGTTTTGAGTCCATTATTACCCCCTTATTCATTAGCGTACTCTAAAGTTATCAAGCCGATAAAGTTCGTTTGTCCTTTTCTATCACGCCAATACGTCGAAAAGGGACAAACGAATTTTATCGGCTTGATAACTTTAACGTTTATGAATAAGGGGATTAGTGTTTGCAAGTGAATAAATTGATCTACCAACGTTTTGATACAGGTTTCGTCGAGATCACAAGTAGTAAACTAGTCCATACCTACCCTAACTAATGTAATATAATATTTACCTACCTAAATATATTAATCTTATCAAAGTCCGTTCCATTCTCCGAGCTTGTTTGGTCTGTGTGCTGACCGCTTTTTTGGCAGCCATGTTGCTGTAGTCTGGGCTCAAATGCTGCTGGCCCATTCAGCAACTAGAGTTCTCAGATATATAGCACGAAAACTATGCGCTCCTTAATACTTACCTCAAAAACCAAGCTAATAACAAACTACTATACTTACATACTTTTTTTTTTTTTGTTATTTAAGTTATTATGAACATCAGTGACATCAGTCTCGTGTCTGACAACCTTCAACAGTTGCATAGTACTTTGTGGATAATGTTGTTGATTGTACATATAATAACACTTAATGTAACAGTTGTTGTAATATCCCTTGTACAATTGTTTGTTATCCCTTAAATAAATAAAATAAATAAAATAAATAAACTAATAACTGTGTGCTGACTGCTTCTTTAGACACTAGAACATAACACCTACCTCACTCAATATCTTCCTTTTATCATTAACCCATTAACGGCTAGCGGTGCCATACGGCATCGCTTTTCCTGTGCTTAGTATTTCGCTGTCTAAGGTTACAATTATTGAAAAACTAAACAGATTTTTGATGAATTAAATACCTAAGGGTACCAGTTATCACTATAACCATTTTTAGATACTATATTTTTGGGTACTCGAAATTAGTAGATATAATCCAAATTGCTACAACATATGTATGTTGTAGCAATTTGGATTATATCTACTAATTTCGAGTACCCAAAAATATAGTATCTAAAAATGGGCAAATTCTTCATGTTCGGTCTGAGGAAAATGGTCAAAAATGGTTTTATTTCTAGTAAAGTATAAATTAAATGCATTTTATTCTATTTTGGTATATATTATTGATCCGATGGTACTCAAAAACTATTAAATTTTAATTTCACTTTCCGTGTATAGCACGGCAAAATTTGCCGATGCCGTACGGCATCAGTAGCCGAGTATGTTGTCTTTTCAAATGATATAATATTACGTGTATTATGTTTTAATTCCTCTTATGTTTTAGCGTTTTGATTAGTTTTAGACTATTATTGTCCTATTTCAACATATCTAGTGAAATTGCTTCAAGAAAAGTAAGGTTTTGAGTTATAACATCTATGTTGGTCCTCTTTCTCATACAGTATATCAAGGTTTAACCCACTTGGTTATAAATTAATTTCTAACAACACTGGTTGAGATTAAGATAGATGGCGTGGTAGGATGATGCTTTTTACAGCTAAGAAATCTCAATACCTGTATCAATTTAATTAAAAGCTTCATATAGTATAACCTTACACCGGAGCTTCATATACCTCGTTTTTAGCCATTATAGAACAATTAGGATGTCAATGCTACATTGTGATGAAGATTTTGGTCACTTAGTGGTTACTAATAATATACAGATATATTCAGACTGTTTCACAAACGGTTTAGAACAAAATTAGTGAGATCAATATAAAGCAGTTGGCTATGTCTGGAATCTACCTAAACAATCAGTCATTTTCTGGTACCATGCGCTGAGGGTGTACCTCCTAGATGGGTCTTATAATAGTGTAAAAAACAATCCAGATAACGTAGTTGCCAGTACGATTTAGGCCTTTATCCTTAATGTACGTAAAACTTACAAGTTACATAAATATTTAAAAAATAACAACTTGTAATTGTTGACACGGTACAAGGCTAGAGGTGCCATATGGCATCAGTATTTTTCTCCAAAACTATTGGTCCGATTTAAATTTTAACTTTCGGTCTCTGATCCTGGAGAGAAATATAGTAATATATTTAAAAATTATCAAAATCGGCGACATGAAAAAAAATCAGCCGTTAATGGGTTAAGAGCTTTCTCATCATCCTTCAATGACTGTTCCATGATCCTAGCCTGTTTGGTCTGTGTGCTGACCGCTTCTTTGGCAGCCTAATATGCTGCTGACGCGCTGGCTTCAGTCTTACCCTGTTTGATCTATATACTATCAGCTTCTTTATTAACTAGGCAATCCTAAACTCAGATAGACTGTGTAAAAAGTGTATAAATGTCAGTACTTACCTCATTCAATATCTTCCCTTTATCATTAAGTGCTTTCTCATCATCCTTCCAAGACCGTTCCATGATCCTAGACTGTTTGGCATGTGTGCTGACGCTTATGTGCGTATACTTATGTATAGAAGTAGGTTATGTGGCTTCAGTCTTGACATATTTGGACCAAACGCCGCTTGCCTTGAATCTTTAGTAACTAGACTAGATCTCCATATGAATATATCAACACATACCTCGCTTAATATCTTCCTTTTGTCATTAAGTGCCTTCTCATCATCCTTCAACGACCGTTCCATGATCCTAGCCTGTTTGGTCTGTGTGCTGACCGCTTCTTTGGCAGCCTTATGAGCCGCTGACGCGCTGGCTTCAGTCTTCTCCACGCCTGCCAACTCTTTTTCTAGGGCTTTCAGGTTGTTGCCAGTTTGCTATAGAATTTAATATAAAACGTTAATAAACTACATGAATATTAATCAAATGCGTAATCATTGTTTGTACTTTACCAATAAGCATTACCTACATTGAAATACTTGATTCCAAGCAGCGTGAAATCAAGAATAATCATGAAATTAATATAGACCTAGACCTGTAGTCATGTGTATACAACTATAAATATTTAAGAAAGACTCAATTTTATGGATATGAATTTCAATTCTAATACATTTTAATAGCCTTAATTATAACCATGAAATATCATTTATCATGTCATGGTTATAACCCATTTATGCCCAGTTATAACCCATCAGTTTTTCATCTAAGGGCCGGTTGCATCAAACCGTTAGTCACCGTTAAAGCGTCCGTTAAATTTTATTGTATAGGAAGTTCCATAGACGTCTGCTGCGTGACGATGACGTGTCTGTCGAATGTGGTTGATGCAACTGACATTTAAACTCTAGGCTTTTCTAAAAACTTGTATAAATATCAAATCTTAATTTATGGTATAATTTCAGTGTAGTATAATTTATCAACTTGAAGTAAAGTAAAAAGTTTAATAAGTTTTTTGCAAAAATGTATTTTTTATCACCGACTCTACCTTCTTTTCAACAGTCATCTAGTGCTCTCCGAGACTTTTCTAACAACCCCTTACTCGATGGGGATACGACGTTTCATGACAGAGTTCCTATGACCACGTTTCTGCCCCATCATCAGATCAGCTCCATGATACCATAATATATTTTTTTTTTTTTATACTACGTCGGTGGCAAACAAGCATACGGTCCGCCTGATGGAAAGCGGTCACCGTAACCTATGAACGCATGCAACGCAAACAGTGTCACATGCGCGTTGCCACCCCATTAGAAACTTGTACATTCATATGGTATTGTCACGTGATTTACACATGTGTGCAAAATTTCAGCTTAATCGGAAACCAGGAAGTGGGTCAAATTTGGGAAGCTATTCTACGTTTTGATGCACACTAACATACTAACAAGGAAAGTTGAATAAAAGCTTGTAGAAACTTACATCTTCCAGTTTCTTATGCAACTCGTTCATCTGTTTCTCCAGATCCTTGGCTGTTTCCTTATTGCCAGCGATCTCATCTTTCTTGGCTTGTATTTCGTCTTGCACTTCCGTCACTTTGTCCTGAGCTTCCTTGAGATTCTTTTCCGCTGTTACGTATCTGGAAATATAATAGTACATTAGGCACTGGTCCCACTGCGAGCTAGTAAACTATGAATTCTCTCTCTCTTTAGCCTGATTCTACCCTTCGGGTGTAGGCCTCCTTCAACATGCGCCACTCGTCACGGTTGTGTGCGATCTGGAGCCACTTCCTCCCAGGAGTCCTTTTGATATCGTCCGCCCAACGCATCTGCGGTCTTTTTTGACGACGCTCTTCTCCCCATGGTCGCCATTCAAGTAGTATTTTATTCCAAGACTCGTTTTGTAATAAAAAAGACTACTTGAATGGCGACCATGGGGAGAGACTATGAGCTATCGGCTATAAAAACGAACAAAAGATAAGCACTCCCGTGCAAATAAAAGGGACCCGGCGATATTGATAGCTCACCGCTGGGCGAGTAACTATAAACATCGCCGTGTCTCTTTTATTTACACGGGAGTGATTATATTTTGTTCGTTTTTATAGCCGATAGCTCATAGTTTACTAGCTCGTGGTGGGACCAGTGCCTTACGTGAGATGCCGGGAAAAAAGGGCTTACAGGCTGATATAGTGATAAGAAGAAAGTTAAGTTTAACGTGTCTGTCTGTCTGTCTATGTGTGTATCTGTTTGTGGCATCGTAGCTTTTTTTTGAAGTTTGAATAGGTAGACGTTTCATCACACCTTGATCTCACCTTTCCAACTTGTCATAAATAGACCCCATTGACTACCTCTTGTAAATTGTAACTTGTAGTTTCGAGAGAATCGAGAGATGGGCCCCTGAAGGTAAGTGATGATGCGGTCAAAGGTGGAGCATGCTTACCTATGAGATACCTATTTAGCTTTCGAACAGATGAACTGATTTCGATTTTTTTGTTTGAAAGCTGAATTAGTTGAGTGTTCTCAGCCATGCTTGATGAAAATAGTAGGGGTTTTTTTTTTTTCAAAATTTAAATTTAAAAAATCGTGGTTATGCGCTATTTAACAGACCTGTAAGCAACATAGAGCCTGCTAACGTTTTCCAGTTCTCTAACGACTTTCTGGTATTCTTGGAACTGCGAACGCTCGTCCTGTAGCTTTTGAAGCTTAGGCGCGATGTCTTCTCGGATGATCTGAGGAAGAAGACAAATTAAATACAGTATTAATTGTCTTATAGATCTAGCATAGGGTCCCAAGTCCCAAACTATCCATATTATAAATGGGAAAGTTTGTGTATGTTTGTTTGTCCGTCTTTTACGGCCAAACGGAGAGATGAATTGACGTGTTTTTTTTAAGAGGAGTATAGCTGAAGGGATGGAGAGTGATGGAGGGCTACTTTTTGTCTCATTGTCACCCCCAACTTTACTAAAATGGGGAGCTTCTAAAATTTTCGAATTTAACACGAGAGAAGCCGTGGCCAAAAGCGAGAGATTATAGATTTACCCCCTTATTCAAACACGTCCACTAAAGTTATCAAGCCGATATAGTTCGTTTGTCCCTTACTATCACGCCAATACGTCGGAAAGGGACAAACTAACTCTTCCCCTCACTAGCTCGGAAACACGTGTTTTGTCCTTTAATACCAGTGGGTAAAAACGCATTTTATCCACTAGTGGTTAAAGTAACTTGACCTTGAATAAAGTCAAATTAACTGCTTTAAAATTGATAAAAGTAGGTGAATCTAGTAATAAAGATGATTTACCACCTGTGGAACTACTGGAAGCAGTGATAAACGCATTTTTTGCGTTGTAGTTTCCTCGCTATAGTGAGGGGAAAAGTTTTGTGTTATACACTCGGCTGCAAATGTATTTTACTTCTCGTGTGTTAAAAAACACGCAAGTTCAGGATTCTATTCTCGAACCACTCGCTTAGCTCGTGGTTCAACTATAGACTCCTTACTTGCTCGTTTTTCAATTCCACACTCGGCGTTAAAATACAACTTTGCCCCCTTACTGGGGACGCTATTGCTATGTCTTGTATGGGAACCCTGCATTTTATGATTAAGCACTGAGACTTGGCACAGTTGTTCATTGGGTGGCCCTGAGTAGATAAAGATCGGGAGGCATCGAGAGCCCCCCTTAATTTAGGAGGGAGGAGGGGGGGAAGGCTGGCGCCTCCGCGCTTCCTTTGAAACCATATTTCTCTAAAACTATACAAAATATGGCATGCAATATATCATTTTCGGATAAATGAAGGACGAGGAATTCATTTTTGGAACAAAAAAAATGTATTTTAGAACAAAAATACTAAATAAACTGGAAAAATCTGAAAACGAGATTTTTTTTTATACATATTATTGCACATTTTATGAAAACTGTAATGGTTTTTTCTAAATAAAAAATATTATTTAATAGCTACATTTATCTAGTTTTAGAAAATGTATAATTTGTTATAGAAATATATTATAGGATGAGTGATAAAAAATAATTTACATCGCCCGATAGGGTGATTTGAATTCTCATTTCAATAAGTTTTGTCAATGATTTCAGGTATAATCACTATTTTTAACACACGAAAGCCGTAATTATTGTAGTTTATGGCTATTTTAGTGATTAATGTACTTAAAATAAAAAAAAATACAAAAATTTTAAAAAATATTAAAAATGTGATAATTTTTTTTAACATTATCCTATTTTGTTCTTTCTACACAATATATATCTAAAAGCAATAAATATCAATAAAAAGCCACATTTATACAGTTTATAAAAATATATAGTTTGTTATATAAATATATTACGAAACGCGAGATAAAAAATAATGAAAGTGACGTGGCAGGGCGATCTTGATGTACGGTACGGGTCAGCTTGTATGATTCGATGAGGTGAGGTAAAGGTACTCAAAGCTCTCAAAAAGTGTAGTTATTTAGAGTACTTCAAATTAAACAACATACTCCTATATAGTCTGAATTTAACTATTTATATTACATGAAATGATCGATTGATATGATAGGTCAGATATATACATCTGATCCTAATACATACATCTTGTGAAATAGTAGTTATCTATATGATTTGCATAATTTATGGATAATTCTTACTTGACATATTTATTATTCCAGATCTGCGTCCTGTACTTTGGTTAACGAGTGCCGAAAATAGTTATTAACCAAAAAAGACCGCCAAATTAACAGCATTTCACCGACAAAAGCTGCCTTGCACCATTTTTGTAAGGGTTATAGTTATAGGTATATCAAGGTGTCCATGTATGGGGTCAACTAAACCCAATTCAAAATTTGCCATTATTTTCTACTTGTGGCTGGACGAAAGTCTGTAACAATTGGGATTGGGATTTGCCCGCAACGTTGCCTGTTGCTGCAGAAACATGCCTCGAAATTGTCGGATGCAGGTGTAATAAAAAACAGTGCCGCGTAAGGTGCAACCGTAAAAAAATACTTTTTAAATTAAATGTTCGGAGCTGATGTGCTTATGCAGTGGATGTTGTGATATATACATAATTAAATTCAGACTATTCATGTTGTTTTATTTGAATTACTCAAAATAGCTACACTTTTTGAGAGCCTTGAGTACTAGCCCCGATACACATGTTTTTGTCTAGTCAGACCATTTTTTGAGGTTCTCCTTTGTACAAAAGCAATGTCTTAGTTCAAAAATCATTAATGTTTAATGCTAATACGAATCTAGTTTATTTTTTATGGCACTATTGCGCAATAACTAACTATCATTGATACTGAAAGGAAGAATATGACGATTTTTATTTTATCTTTTATGGATGGGTAAAACCGATTTAAGGGGGCCCAAAGGAAGTAACTAAATTCTGCTAGTAAACTAAAAAATCTTCAAGCCTATGCATGCAGAACTGCTTTAGGAGAGGAGAACGTGATTAAGACATTTTTTTGCAATATAAGTCACATGCAATTTTATTTTACAATCAAAATAAACTATATTATAGGACTTTTACAATTTTCTGTACTGGGTCGTGATATACCTACATGTGTAAACGTTATTAGAATAAGTATATTTCTGTATTACTAGACGAACTCCACTGCATAGCGGGTAGTACCTTTACCTCACCTCATCGAATAATGCAACGTAAGATGTACATTAAAATTTTCATTTTCATTATTTTTTATCTCGCGTTTCGTAATATATTTATATAACAAACTATATATTTTTATAAACTGTATAAATGTGGCTTTTTATTGATATTTATTGCTTTTAGATATATATTGTGTAGAAAGAACAAAATAGGATAATGTTAAAAAAAAATATCACATTTTTAATATTTTTTAAAAATTTTGTATTTTTTTTTTTTTAAGTACATTAATCACTAAAATAGCCATAAACTACAATGATTACGGCTTTCGTGTGTTAAAAATAGTGATTATACTTGAAATCATTGACAAAACTTATTGAAATGAGCATTCAAATCACCCTATCGGGCAATGTAAATTATTTTTTATCACTCGTCCTATAATATATTTCTATAACAAATTATACATTTTCTAAAACTAGATAAATGTAGCTATTAAATAATATTTTTTATTTAGAAAAAACCATTACAGTTTTCATAAAATGTGCAATAATATGTATAAAAAAAAATCTCGTTTTCAGATTTTCCCATTTTATTTTGTATTTTTGTTCTAAAATACATTTTTTTTGTTCCAAAAATGAATTCCTCGTCCTTCATTTATCCGAAAATGATATATCGCATGTCCTATTTTGTATAGTTTTAGAGAAATATGGTTTCAAAGGAAGCGCGGCGGCGCCAGCCTTCCCCCTCTTCCCTCCTAAATTAAGGGGGGCTCTCAATGCCTCCCGATCTTTATCTACTCAGGGCCACCCAAGGAACAACCTGTGCCAAGTCTCAGTGCTTAATCATAAAATGCAGGGTGTTGTGCAATAGCGTCCCCAGTACCTTGTATAACAAATAAGTATTACCGGCTTGATAACTTTAGTGAACGTAAGTACCTAAATAAACACTTTATTGTACAAGAAAGAATACAACACATAAAACAAATAAAAAGTGCCGAGTTTCGGTACAAAGGCGAACTTATCCCTTTAAGGAATCTCTTCCAGTTAACCTTTGAGCATTTATGAATAAGGGGGTTAGGTTAATCTTTGAAAATGTACTTACATCATTGAGCTCCCTTAGTTTAGCATCCTTCTTCTCAATGGTCTTCTGGGCGGCTTGCTTCTTGGCTTCATACATGCGAGTGCCGGCTGCTTCCTCGACCATCGATAGGATCTGTAAATATACAAACAAAACTAAACTAAATATAGAAATAAAGTCATAACCTAACCACAAAATTAAAATTTTGAAAGAACCCCCCACAGTGGACCTATTTTTATGAAACATGGCTAAGAACATTCCCAACTAATTCAGCTTTCCAACAAAAAACCGGCCAAGTGCGAGTCGGACTCGCGCACCGAGGGTTCCGTACAAACCTGCAAGGTTTACAATTATTAAAAAAAAATATATTATGTGATGTAACTAAAAATTTATGGTTTTCGTAATTTTTCCTTTATCTATGCTATAAGACGTTGCTTCGTACCAAATTTCAAGATTCTGAGTTCACGGGAAGCACCCTGTAGGTTTTGATTCCCTTGCAAGTGTCGAAAATTTGCGGCATAAACGGCTGTATCTTTTGATTGCGTTGGCTTAGAAGTTTGATTTTTTCACAGCTTCAAGGGACAGTAGACCTGAGTAATTGATATAAATTTCAGCTTCATACCTCCACGCGTTCCTGAGAAAAAGGGTCTTGACAGACGGACGGACAGACGGACAACAAAGTGATCCTATAAGGGTTCCGTTTTTTCCTTTTGAGGTACGGAACCCTAAAAATTAAACCAAAATCGGTTCATCCGTTCGGGAGCTACGATGCCTCAGACAGATACACACACACGCACAGACAGACAGACAACACGTCAAACTTATAACACCCCGTCGTTTTTGCGTCGGAGGTTAAAAATAGAAATAAAGTCCAGAATTATCAGCCTTGGAGTGGGTTTGATCGTACTAGAGCAAGGGTCCCTAAATCTGCATAAATCTAACAGGAAGGATGTAATTTGTACATTATTAGCCGGTCCACACAGGGCGAGGAAATGTACTTGAGCGGCAAATGTTCAATACAGAAATGATAGCTGATTCAGATTGGTAGGCCGAGCAACTCTCTCTCGGTCTCTTAGACGCACGGCCGGTTCCCATCCATACTTGGTAGATATTCCGCGAATTCGGACGAAGCGCTTTGCTTCTTCTTTTCTTATGCGCACTGCCAAGGAGTGGAATTCCTTGCCGGCGGCTATATTTCCGAGCTCATATAACCTGGCAACCTTCAAATCAAGAGTGAACAGGCAACTTCTGGGCGAGCTCGCTCCATCGTAGGCCACGTCTTGGCCAAGAGTAAGCCCATTTATAATAATAATACGGCCTTGTGGACCGCGAAGTACAGTCAAGTGTAAAAATATGGGTGCGTACAACTTATCAAAAATATGTCCCATAGCACTTTATGTCGGCGGAATAAGGTCTCGGTACATATTTTTGAGCGGATAAAATCGATACGTATTTTTGCACTTGACTGTACCGTACTACAAGTACATACCTGCGCCAGTTCTCGAAAATGGTCGTGCCACGCTCTATTGGGATCGATCTATTATCACTGACAGGACTATTGTAGCCAATAAGCCTGACATTGTCATAATAGATCGGTCGCAACGCCGGGTCGTGCTCGTCGACATCACCATCCCCCGTGATGAGAATCTCGTGAAAGCCGAGGACAAGTCCAGTAAGTACCTAGACTTGGCTTACAAGATAACCGCCATGTGGGATGTTGATTCGACGATCATTGTCCCGATAGTCGTTTCAGCAAACGGTCTCATATAGCAAAGAGTCTCGACCAACATCTCGAGACTCTCGCTAGGTGGTTGGATCAAGGGTCAGATGCAGAAGGCGGTGATCTTGGACACGGCGCGGATAGTCCGACGGTTCCTCTCTCTGGAGTCCTAACCACCGGCAGCTTGGGCCCTGCCCCGCTGCTGGCGGCACCCTAGGTTAGGTTTTTTATAATGTGTTTATATATTTTGTATTGTTTTGTATGTGGTTTTGTATTTTACTTTTATAATCATATTATAAAAAAACCTAGCCTAAGAATAAAAAAAAAAAGTGGGTGCTGCCTTGCTCGAGGCAACTGTACATTAAATATTGGTCACGCAAGCACATTGCCTCGCGACTTACTTCGCTCTCTTTGTGGACCCGCCTATTTACCATTTTTGTAGTAAAAAAAGTAGTCGTAAAATTGAGAACCAGCATAATTTATGTGTAATCTGTAACTATGCAATGTCTCCATTAAAAAGTTAGGGTTATACCTCAGGAGGTTTCATGTTGAGCACTTTAGTGATGCGGCCCTGCATGATCAGGAAGTGCGGGTTGTTCACATTGAGCTGCACGGAGCAGAAGAGGTCACTGACTCGCTTGTTCTGAACGTTGATGCCGTTTATCAGGTACTTATTCTTGCCGCCCATGACAACCTGGAAGGGAACAAGTTTTTACAAGATTACACATCCATACTATATATTGCCACAGAATACATATTAGTACAAGTACAGAAAGCCCTCTCCAAAAACCTGTTTAAGGCTGCTTTCAAAAAAAACGTCAAAATAATGTAAAATTGATAGTTTTAGTCGGTGAAATACTACACTTTCCGTTATCCAATAGATTTATTTAATTCAAATTTCAGTTAGAGCATCTTATTATCTTGATTTTTATAAGACTGGATTTTTGAAAACCAAGTCACTAAATTAATTATGAATTTTTCTCTAATGCACGTTTATAAAAACTCACGTATAGACCTGAATTAGTCGATCTTATTTGTAAAATTTGGACAATTTTGAATACTAAAACAGGTAAATTTATAATTCGTATACCCTGTACTACAAACTTCTCAGACTACATTTTTATTATAAGGTTTTAAAAAAGAGTAAACGAGGCTAAGACGAAATCATTTTTTTTCAGAAATTACCTAAAATTAAGTGACAATTTCTTTGAAAATCTACATCACATCGAAATAATTTTTATAGTTAATTAATCTGCAACGTTTACTTTAATTGCTATTATGCCTTAGTGATTATAAATTGCTATTATTTATTTTTGGCAATTTTTTGAAAACGAGCCTTCACCGGTACAATTATTACCACTTTTGGACATTTTCTCATATTTTGTTAGACCAAGTAGAAAAAGTCCTATAATGTGATATATATTTGTAAACTACTCGCAAAGCCCTTTAATTTGATACCACACACGGTATTATCAAGCGCTCGGTTGCGATTTCACTGTTTTTTACACGAAAGCCCTCTTAAAGAAATGACGACTCATGCCACGATACTATTAAGTTCAAATTCCGACCGCGCAACGCTAAATGCCTACAATTATATTAAAGTAGAAGTGCGCTCTCCTTCTATCGCGTAACTCGTACCTTTTCGGACGATATAGGGTTGTCTCCTTTTAAAAAACAATACAATTTTAACATTTAATTACCTTTTTATATTGCTCTACTTTAGCTCGAAAAACCCTAATATATGTCTTAGGTTCTCTTCTGTAGGTTTAATTCTAATAAATTCGCGTGTAACGAAGGCGTACTTAGATAAGTATGTATATAGGTTCTAATATGTATGTAGGTTTATTAATTGTATTTGTGGATGTTTATTATATAATAGTAGGCATCGACTTGTATTTAATCATTTCAATCTCATACTGGCTTTATAATCTTGTGCACCAAACTAACTATCTATGACTTGCCCAATGGTTGACTGGTAGAGAATACCTTAAGGCGTTAAGTCCGCCATTTGTACTTTTTAGTGATAATTTGTGCAATAAAGTTAATTAAATAAATAAGTAAGTACCTTACTTAAAACAGGCATGATATTACCTACTCAAAGGCCTTGTAAAAATTAGTTATTTTTGTAAACAAATCCTAGGAAGCACTTCCTATCAAACCGTGTCGTACGCGAGTGGAATAAACTACCAGAAACAGTGATAAGTGCTCCCTCAGTGAACAGTTTCAAAAACAGACTTGATAAACATTTAAAACTAAAATATAAACATTAACTATAGAACAACAAGTGCAGTGATATACACACATCAGCTATCAGCTGCTAGTGTATCAAATAATATAATATAATATAAAATGAGGTTTCGAATAGTACAATCACTAAATAAAGATAAATAAAATATAAATTCTGTGACAGCGGTTGAGTCAGTACGTAGGTATGCGACAAACAACTCTCACGCGTGCGCACCGCCCGCCCGTGAGGGCCTACTAATTTGCCCCTCACGAGGGGTAATACAGTTCAATACCTACACGCGCGAGTGGGACAGGCCTGATATTGTGAGGAGTTGGTGGTAACCCGATAAGTTGAGGAAACTTGTATTGACTCTACATCTAGAAATCATAATACTGATAAATGTGAATATTAAAATCAACTTTAGATATGCCCTGTGTGGTATTGAATGTGGTTGTTAATCAAATTTAATAATGAGAAACCAAATGCAATATTGAACTCCTACAACAGTTACTTTATGTTTTGAAACAGCCAAAAGAAAAACAGTACTAACCTGCCGAGTAACAGTAATTTCATCATGGTTCTCATAGCCAATGGGGCACTGGTTCCTGTCTCGGTTGTCAAATGTGATGCTAACAGTGGCCTTGGTGATGCCTGCTTGTCCATGCTTGTAGATCAACTCTTGAAGACTTCCAGCACGCACCTAAGCACCATAAAAGTGAGAAAAGTATGCAAAAATTTGTATTTAAATTTATTTTGTTTGGTACTTATACTAATTATTATTGTTTATTTAATACCTAAGTACTATGAATGTATGAAACCATGACAATGTATGATTAATACAAATAAAGAATATGAATATGAATGTGGAGTGAATCGACAGATGTTAAGAATTTAATTTTAATAAGGTCATTACAGTTTAATGTTACGCTCTTTAAATATTTACCAAAAACACAACAATCTTTTGTTATAGCTAAAAAGAACGCAGATGGCGGGAGTTCCCAATACAAACACAAAGTAAATTATCAAAATCGTGTCAGAATGCTTACTTACATTGGATAAATTAGTTATTCCGAGCACAAAACAAATAGAATCTAAGATATTTGATTTCCCGGTACCATTTAGGCCCGTGATAGCGTTGAATTCAGGGTCAAACCCGGTGATCTCAACACGGTTCCCGTAGGACTTAAATCCATCCAGCACGATAGATTTGATGTACATCTTGCTAATATTACATACATTGAACTATGCGTTGCACGAAATTCAGCGTAATGTTTTACAATTATGAGAAAAGCATACAAAACACAAAATCCCTCCAAATCAGGGACCGTTGGTGTTTGACAATTTTGACAAATTGACACAAACTTTTTTTTGTATGTCTGGTACGTTCTACAACTATAATATTTGTAAGTTACCAAATTGTGTCTGAGAAATCAAGTAAAGTTTTATGAATTTGAAACATTTATAAATAGACTTCCTTTAAGATGAGTAAATGACTCTGATAAATATCTGAAATAATATTTATTTTTCTTGTTATATAAGTTAAATTTAAATGAAATGTAATAAAACGAATTAAAAGTTTCAGAACGGCTTAAGCTAGGAACATACTACGCGGACGTCCGCTGTCGAGCGACCGCGACTCAAGCTAGGAACACACTACGCGGACGTCCGTCGTAAATCGACCGCGGACGGGAATCTGGACAATGAAATTACACATAACCGTGCAAACTATCGGTCGACGGACGTGGACGTGGCCTTGAGCGCACGGACGTCCGATCGAAATCTGGCTCTCTGGATGTTTTGTTCCGTGCACACTGATAGGTCGCGGTCGCGGTCGTTTTACGACGGACGTCCGCGTAGTATGTTCCTAGCTTCATCCGCGACCGCGACCGATCAGTATGCATGGTCTTCGGGACGAGGCTTCGGATGACCAAAACATCCAGCGAGCCAGATTTCAATCGGACGTCCATGCACTCAAGCCCACGTCCACGACCGTCGATCGATAGCTTGCACGGTTAAGGCTCCCCACAGACAGTCTTAAAAATTCATAATCTTAAAAAAAACTTGTATGCAATCTGACAGTTCAAACTGACACTGACAAGACACTGACAGATCTGAACTGTCAGATTGCATACAAGTTTTTTTTAAGATTATGAATTTTTAAGACTGTCTGTGGGGAGCCTAAGTGTATATTCATTGTCCAGATCCGCGTCCGCGTCCGACGACGGACGTCGGCGTAGTATGTTCCTAGCGTTAGAACAGAACTATTGTGCAGTCTGTGCAGTGGTCTGTGCCATTTGTGCCAAACTTAAAAAAAAAATACAAGACAAGCAAGAGTGTTTGCCGCTGCTTACCTTGTTGAAAATAAATAGAAAGTAAGATATTATCGGATTCCATTGAATTGTTTTACATTTTCTCAAATAGCCGACTTACATTCTTATCGTAAAATTATGATATAAAAGTAGAAGCTCTGTATACCTATTCGGTGTTAATTCTGCCGGCGTCATGACTTCAATCATCAAGTTACACTGCCTCTCCGGAGATGGAGATGAGACTCCGCCGTGCTATGTACTTCAGGTTGATGAGTTCAAGTTTCTGCTGGACTGTGGATGGGACGAGAAGTTCGATATGGAGTTCATAAAAGAGCTCAAGAGGTAAGTTTGAGGTTATGTTTTTGTACGTTTATTCGACTGAAAACCTTTTAAATTTCATAATTTTCTCAGTCTTCGTATTCAGTACTAGTTACCCTTCATCATCCCTTGATTTATACTAGACGGATTGAGAATACATTTTAGTTGGAAGACAAAGCCCATCACAGATACCTGTGACCTAATATAAAAGTTATACTAATAATCAAGACCTTGTGATGATGTGATGCTAACGACTTTCCGTTCCTTAACTATTTAAAAAATGCCAGAAACGTATTGCTTATTATTGATGAATGAGCAAGGTAGTTTGATAAGCCACCATTATTTCCTAAACTATCGGAAGTTAATCAAGTAAGAGAGACCTCTTTCTGATGGAAAGAGGGGAGCACAATAGTCTAAAAATATATTGAGATAAAGAATCAACATGATAGGTGTGGAAAAAAATGGTAATTTTTTCATTAGTGCCTTTAAATCAGGTTTTGCCTTAAGTTTGACACAGTACTTTACAGAAACAGCAGTTGAGTGAATTATAATTATTACTTCCAGTCTCTCTCTGCAGACATTTTGCCCTTGTTCTTTTTGGCAACATCACTCCCTTTCCCCCTTCTTCCTCGTAGATAACTAAGTTTGATAACAAACCCACTTCATAACCGGGTAAACTTAGAAGAAAAAAAAATCTTCAAGAAAAAGAAATCTTCATAGAAAAATGCATAAAATAATGGTTTCCTTTGAGGAAATCCCATTTCAAAACCGGGTAAGCCAAGAAGAAAAAAAATCTTCAAAGAAAATTGCGAAAAATGGTTTTCTACAAGGAAAAAAAATCCCATTTCATAACAGGGTAAGCAAAGAAGAAAAAAAATTCTTCATACAAAACTGCAAAAAATAATGGTTTTCTACAAAGAAAAAAAAAAATTATTTCATAACCCAGTTAGCTAGGAAGAATTATTTTTCCTCATACAAAACCAAACTTGGTTATCTACAAGGAACAAGGGCCCTTTCCAGATGTGAACCACACATCCTGCACATCCTGGCAGTGTCCCTCTCTAATGCGTACACGTAACATGATTATGGCATATCCCCAAAAAGATACTACCAATCTTCAGATTTCTAGGACTTGATGGAGAGTTGTAGTAGGTGGCGATCACAATAGATCAGAAATGGTTGCAGTGATACATAAGGCGTTATGAAGCCTAACCAAGAAGAAGAAGAATATGTTCTAAACTTTGTTATTATCATTTCAGACACATAAATAACATAGACGCAGTCCTCCTTTCACATTCCGACCCACTGCACCTCGGAGCCCTACCATACGCAGTGGGTAAACTGGGTCTGAACTGCCCCATCTACGCCACACTGCCGGTGTACAAGATGGGGCAGATGTTCATGTACGACCTGTTCCAGGCACACAAGAATGTGTCGGACTTTGATTTGTTTACGCTTGACGATGTGGATGCTGCGTTTGATAGTATTGTGCAGTTGAAGTATAATCAGAGTGTTGATATGAAAGGTTAGTGCTCTTGTCTCTAAATTTTTTATTGTAACACATATCTGGAGGTCGCGGGTTCGAACCCCGGCTAGCACCAATGAGTTTTTCGAAATTTATGTGTGAAATGTTATTTGATATTTGCTAGTCGCTTTTCGTTGAAGGAAAATATTGCGAGGAAACTGGACTAATTCCAATAAGGTCTAGTTTATTAAGGTTGGAAGGTCAGATGGCAGTCGCTTTCGTAAAACCTAGTGCCTACGCCACATCTTGGGATTAGTTATCACAGCGGACCCCAGGTCCCCATGAGTCGTGGCAAATGACGGGATAACTCAAGGAGGATGATGTATGTAATTATGTATTGTACTTTCAGGCAAAGGTTTAGGTCTTCGCATCACGCCCCTACCAGCCGGTCATTCCCTCGGTGGCACAATCTGGCGCATAGCTGCCCCTGGCGAAGAAGACATAGTGTACGCTCCAGATTTCAACCACAAGAAGGAGCGGCATCTCAACGGGTGTGAGATAGAGAGGATTATGCGACCTTCGTTACTGTTGCTCGGGGCTATGAATGCGGACTATGTGCAACCGAGACGGAGGCTAAGAGATGAGAAGCTCATGAGTAAGTTTTCTTAGAGCAGCCTACAATTTTGTTTTTACTGAACATTGAGGAATAAAGAAAATAGTGCATTTCATTTAATAATTCATTCTAATTTTTTTTTTTTTTAATACTACGTCGGTGGCAAACAAGTATACGGCCCGCCTGATGTAAAGCGGTCACCGTAACCTATGGACGCCTGCAACTCAAACAGTGTCACATGCGCGTTGCCACCCCATTAGAAACTTGTACACACTTGAAACTTGTTGTTGTTGTATGTTGTGTTAAGTACACAGCAAAAAGGAGTGTACAAGTTCCAAGGAGGGTTCGGGTTGCCGACGACTCAAAGGACAATAAACGGAACAAGTTAGTTCCGTAAGACCTCCCGTCATCAGCACACCGCACCCTCGTTGAGCTCTGGCAACCTTACTCACCGACAGGAACACAACACTATGAGTAGTAGTCTTTGTGTTTTTGTACTAGAAGTTAAAACTGCTTTACCAACCCCAGTCTCTTCAGTCAAGTGCATTTTGTTCTAGAGCATAAGAAGTGTACAGGGGGTTCTAAGAGTCTAACTATAACTGCTGATTTTCACTATTAGTTCAAAACGGTTATTGTCTTGCATTAGAATCCTAATATGTAGTTATAACTCTTTTTATAAATTCTCATAAAACCTTTGATTCAATAAAACCCAGGGGGTTACAACATTTTCTGTAAGGTACAGCAGGCAATTGTAACTGATCCATATTTTCCATTATAACACTATTAAGTTGAGCTCCACATGTATCCACTAAACACGCGTGCCGTATATAACCGGTGGACACTCTATTTAAGGACTGTATCGATAAGTATAAGGACAAAACAAACCTCGTCTAAATGTTGACATGTGCATAATTTTATATTATTATGTTCCGAGAGTATGATCTGAAGGTATTGGTAAGCACTATTTAATATAAGGTCTAATTTTTTTTTATTTTAGAGACTTTATGGTACTTTCATTAAGGTCTAGCAAATAAATTTCGGACAACCCCTATCTGGCTTAATTTGAGAATATTTCAATGACTGTTTGTACGATTTCAACAAACAAAGGTTAATATGCTGCCAAAATATATTCTTTAAGAGTCCTCTTCATGGTTTTTCAATTGGGTACTTGCAGAATAAATGCGGTGAATTTATATAATTAAAAAAAACGCTATTTTGAGCAACGTTCCGGATTGTCGTAAATTTTTGATGCAAGCAGGATGAGAGAAACAGATAAAAAAATTTGCCATAGGCCAAGGTCTAACTGACATTCACGGTGTTTGAACAGTGCCTAAACCAAATCGATATAAACAGTGTATGATAGTTAAATTCGACATTAAAGTCGGAGTTAGAGGAAGCACCATGCCACATTCTCTAAATGGCCGCCATACACACAGATCCTGAACTTTATTTCTTAAAAATAACTATGGCTGGACTATGTCCAGATATTCTGCTTTGTGGATCATATGTCGTTGAGGTTCACACAGTACAATTTTTTTTCGCAATCGTATCGTTTTTTACGCACTTTGTGAATTTTCTAGTAGCATTTGTCCGGAATCGTAATTGTTACTCGGGAGGATTAAGTCAATACTGTCTAAACCACTTGCTTTACGTCGAGTTTCTAGGACAAAATGTGAACCTTATTATGTGCCTTATTAAGCCTATGACTTGTTTTAAGAAAAAAATATAATAGCAAATAAATACGGCTACTCAAAGTTGTCCTCATACTTAACGATACAGTCTTTAATAATGCAAACATTGTAAAACATGAAAAAATGGATCAGTTGCAGTTGCCCCCCAGTTGATATAGGCTACTTGCCTTCTAGTCAAATCAGCTTCTTTTTAAGAACTGTCAAAACGAATTTAAACGACTTGTTAATATGGAATTTATATGAAATCGAATTGAGTGACGTCACGGTCAATTCAGTTACTTTATATATTTCTACCTGACTTATTAAATAGAAATTGGATTTAAAAATAACTTCTGTCCAAGTTTTTCTTATAATTATCTGATGCTTTATTTCGTGCATGGTATAAAATATTTTATTTTTACTACAGTCAAGTTCCCTATTGGCCCGCTGTACCTTATATAACTTTTTTTCAATACAGCAACAATTTTAAGCACCCTCCGCGGCGGCGGCAGCGTGCTAGTCTGCACAGACACAGCGGGCAGAGTGCTCGAACTAGCTCACATGCTAGACCAGCTCTGGCGAAATAAGGACTCCGGATTGGTCGCATACACTTTACTACTACTTTCCAACGTCAGTTACAACGTTGTTGAGTTTGCTAAGTCACAGGTAAGTTCTTTATGATACTTTTTGTTCCGTTCTGTCCTATAATGGGGTGTATCTTTATAAAACTAGCTCATATGCTAGATCTGCTGTGGCAAAATAAGGACTCCGGATTGGTCGCATACGCTTTACTAGTGCGCTCCAACGTCAGTTACAATGTTGTTGAGTTTGCTAAGTCACAGGTGAGTTCTTTATGATACTTTTTATTCCGTTCTGTCCTATAATGGGGTGTAAAACTAGTTCATATGCTAGATCTGCTGTGGCGAAATAAGGACTCCGGATTGGTCGCATACACTTTACTACTGCGCTCCAACGTCAGTTACAACGTTGTTGAGTTTGCTAAGTCACAGGTAAGTTCTTTATGATACTTTTTATTCCGTTCTGTCCTATAATAGGGTGTAAAACTAGTTCATATGCTAGATCTGCTATGGCAAAATAAGGACTCCGGATTGGTCGCTTACACTTCACTACTGCGCTCCAACGTCAGTTACAACGTTGTTGAGTTTGCTAAGTCACAGGTAAGTTCTTTATGATACTTTTTATTCCGTTCTGTCGTATAATAGGGTGTAAAACTAGTTCATATGATAGATCTGTTGTAGTATGTCCTAAGGCACCCCATAGGTGCATAGGGCCTCCACAAGATCCTTCCACGCTTTTCTATCTTGAGCCACCACCTTGGCCTCGTTCCAGCTCAGCCCATATTCCCTCAGCTCGTTCTCAACGCTCCGTCTCCAGGTGTGTACGGGGCGTTTGCGGGCCCTCTTTCCTCCTTGAGGCCGCCACTCAAACGCGATACTGGCGCTGTTGGTAGCTCCTCTTCGAAGGGTATGACCGATCCATCTCCATTTCCGCAGAGCCACTTCCTGGGCAATCGGAGGTTGTCGGCACATACTCCACAGATCCTCATTTCTTATAGTTTTCGGCCAGAAGATACGGAGGATCGACCGGAGGGACTTATTGACAAACACTTGAAGTTTGTGGGTCAGCCCCTTTGTCACTCTCCATGTCTCACAGCCGAAGAGAAGCACGGTCTTGACAATGGATTCGAAGAGGGAGATTTTCACGCGGCGAGTAAGCAAGTTTGAATCCCAAACAGGCTTGAGTTGAGCAAATGCAGCTTTTGCCTTCTTAATTCTGCTCTCGACGTCATCGTCTGCACCTCCCTGACACGACAGTGTACTGCCGAGGTACACAAACTTGGAGACTGATTCAAGGCGGTCGTTTTTGAGCAACAAAGGTTCCTTACAAGCTGATTGTACTCGCATATGGACAGCCTTCCGTCGGTTGATTCGCAGGCCCATGGCTTCAGCTTCCTCTTGAAGACTCTCAAGTTTTGCTTTTAGATGGGCTAAAGATGCCGAAATCAGCACGATGTCATCGGCGTAATCAAGATCTTCCAGTACCTTTGTATGCCAGGAAATGCCTCTTGGCGTTTTGACCACTCTTTGTAATATTCTGACCCTATAAATACCTAACTAACATCAATCACCTATTTAGTTAACCTATATAACCATACAAAAATTGAAACTCTAAAATTTATTAAATAAAATTAATTACCATGAAACGAAATCAATCAATTAAGTTAATACCTTATATTGGATCAGTATTTTGACCTAGTGATCGTTTAGTGTCTATGTAGAACCCATTGTTGTAACCGCAAATAGTAACCAGTCCTTTTCGCATATTATGAAACAGTAATGCCCTATTACGCCTAATAACCCTAAAATGTCAATAACCAAAATACATGGATTAAGTCCACAGCATAAATCACAGTGAATAATAAATTGTAATTAAAAGATGGGGTTTAATCAAATACAATCAGAATGTTTTAGTTAAATAAAACAAATAAACAAATGAGCATAATTATGTCAAAATTAAAATAACTAATGTTTGTCAGTAAATAATCTAAAATGTCACCATATTATAATAAAGAAAGTCAATAGTAAATATAATATATTTTAAAATATTTTATTTTTGGGGTTATAGATGTCGCTCCGCCTCCGCGACAGTCCATGGCCATCATCCAGTTACGGGTCAGACCCCTGCCCCAGTTCTGAAGGAACTATTTTGTGGTCCTGAAGGGACATCTTTTCATAATGACAGGACTACTTTCATTTGCCCGAGCCATTATGTTGTGACACTTTCATCACCACAGAGAGGATTTTCAAAAGGACACTTTAAAATATCAAATACTGGTAGTAGAGCAGTGTATCTGACCACTCCAATTCTCCAGAATTCTGTAATTTTGTACATCATTGTTTTTTGTAGGTATTTATCAAAATAATATTATCCAAACTGTTAATGTAGTCATTTTGTATCACCTTTCGGACCAAAATAAACCACGATCTTGCAACTTTCTGCCTCGATCCAGTCTAGACAATTCACTTATGATAAGTATTTGGAATAATATGACTTTATATTTGAAAGCCATTAGGTATGTAAAAATTACAAACTCATAGATAACAGAATAGACAGGCAAACTGCTGAGGGACAAGCTAATTAAAAATAAACATTTTTATTTTAAAAACAAAATGAATTTACAATCTTACATTATATTGTGAGCTATTTATTTTAATTTCCTCACAATACATTTATTTCGTCTTTCTGGGGCCATTTCTGTACAACAGGTTAAATGCAAAATTAGACTTATATCCACTTAGCTATGTTTGTTGTAAAAGTGCTCTACGACGAGGCCTGCAAAATATGACGTACGATGATACAGAAAAGTTACTTATGGTTGTAAAATAATTACCTATTGAATATACAATGAATATATATGTAATGTAATAGTTCGGAATCTACGAAAATAAGTCTTGTGTTTATTTTCTTATAAGTTTTATTTTAGTGAATAATTAAAAATAAATCACTAATTTAGTCCTTCCTCTGCCTGAAACACAGGAACTATCCTAGCTCAGGCATTTGTATAAAACATCTCTTATATGTATAACAATTCTTAGTCTTTAAGAACAATCACTGTACAATTATGTTTTTATTAATAAATTATTTGTATTTGTATTTGTATTTACTACCAGTAGGTATACAAGGGATCAAAAATATATATAAAGTCATAAATGTATATGTCAAGTTTGTCATTTTGTCATAAATAAACATAGTATTAAAAAATTCCTATAAACCCTACTAATCCCAATTCAATAATTGAATATCATTAAATGTAAGCCTTCCTGAACCTACCATGGGATTCACTCAATCTATGTACAAATGTACAACATTCATTTATTTATTTATTTATAAATTCACTCACACAGTTAAAGTCTAACATATTAAGTAACCAAATCCCGTGTTAAAAATGTATAATTGAACTTTCTAGAAAATGAATAAAGACTTGAAAAGGAGAAAACAATTTTAATTCTAATATTTCCTATACCAAACAAAATCCTAGCCCTAACAGCTAAACTAACCATCTACTCTACCGACATATTAGCAAACTAGCGATCCGAATCGCACATTTAATTTACTCGCGTGATTTTCCGAAAGTGCAATGGAAAATCTCTAGCTAAAGCTAACTAAGACGGGCGAAGAATAACCCTTAGAGCTGACACTGACACCCTATTTCTTCACGTGGGCTGGTTCTCACACTAGGGATTGGGACAGCAAGAAGTCAGCCAGACGGGTAAAATAAAATAGGAAAGTTGGACAAGAACCTGGTAAATTTAAGAAGTTTAGATAACAACTCAAATCGTCCAGATTCCAGGAGCAAAATCCTGTCTTAATAAACGCAGGAAACTGCCAAGAGCTCACTTGGACTCTACTAAAATAACCCAAGAAATGTCCCTTGGTTGACTAGGGCTGTAGTTGAACACCGTTAGGTTACCCGCCCTATCCCTCCAAAGAACTGCAAAATATCAGACCAGTTCATCCTACTAAAATAATCTACCCCAATTATTATTCACAGAAAATAATTAATTAACTAACAAACTAAATAATATATGAAATCCTTCAACAAAGATTATTCTAGCGTAAAATAACACTAAAACAATCCAAGCTAAAACATTTCACACATTAAAACACAATTAACTCTTTAACTAATAAGAATCACTCACAAATGTAACAAAACTTTAAAACTTTAGCAATACTATTGTTCTACAACTCTAAACTCTACTAGTACACTTTATAATACTAGCAGTGATCGAGCTCCAAAACAATAACAATTAGAACACTTAAATTTACACCAATTAAACACTGAAATATACGCTTTTAACACAAAACTCTATATTATCCTCCAACCCAAACTATACCAGTATCATGAAATACTAGCAAAATCTAGGCTAGGGCATAATATAGGTAATCTAGATTTACCCAAATAAACCTAAATAGAACCAGTCTGATGGTCGAGCGGAAGGCTCTCTAATCCCCGAATGCCAATGAATGAATCCCATGCAATGCCTTGCATCCCATTTCAAACATCCCTTCCAAGACTCCGAAATCCCCACTAGCTCCCACTTCCTCACTCCTGATTGGTATTTCTCAACCAACGCTGAAATTCATAATTTCATACAATATTTAAACAAAACATGCTTTATCTCTTGATCAGAATAAGGTCCAATTTGATCTACTCATAGGGCGTGGCCGAACTAAGTTTTTTTCCACATGTTTGGACACAGGATTGGCCCACTAGACTTTTTTCCATTTGCACATGCTTTAAAAATTGTCTCAATCAACGCCCTTTGTAATATGGTTCAATATGGCTCAAATTTGTTTTTATTGGCTAGTATCATTTAATTGTACAGTTTGAAATTTGACACATCTTCTTGTTGATTTGAATTTGACCAGGCAGCATTTCTTAAAATCCCTACTGCAAAACCTTTATGACTTTGAAACAAGACTCAAATTGGGCTACAAATAAGCATCTAAATATTTTGGTTCACTATAAATCTCCAAGCTCTCCATCTCGTATTTCTAAAATACGATCTACTTGAGACAAACAAAATTTTAATTATCGTGAGACCGAAACAGGAATTTAATCAACTAAACAAAAAATATAATTATTATGCTTGCATATGATGAAACATGGAAGCAAGTTTCTGACATGTTACAATCGCCTCCCAAAATTTACTGTAGCTTAAATATATTAAGGATATATATTTGCAGAAGTAAATTTTCGAACAAAAGTATACAAAATTCTGAACAAAAATGATAAATTACTGCAAGTAAAACTATTAATAAAAATCTCTTTTAACATTCTTCCCTTCGTGTAAGCCTTTTTTTTTTGTTGCGGCTGTGTGTGTGTAGTGTGTGTTTATACCAAACTGAAGAATGAACATTTCTGAAGGAATAAGTTTACAGGGCCATTCATGTTAGAAATAAACAATTAAAAATGCAGCCAGTTAATTTTGCCTCAACAAAAGAATAGAAGTTGTGCTGTGTATGCCAATGGCCTACCCTTCTACCGATCCGACTGATACATACGAGAGTTTCCGACTTGAGTCTATATTTTAGCGACCAAGAAAGGAATCAAACGGTATCTCTTTTTAAGACAAAATTGAACCTTTTACCAAGGAGCATTCTATGCCACTCGAGGGGTTACTATCTTTAAAAGATTTAATTCCAACACCGTGTCTGATGACTTATTTCCCCAAAAAGCCTTTCCTAGTCTGGAGCATGTTCATCAATAACGGGATGTCAATTATAAAAGTTTAAGCTATGCTATGCTTAAACTTTTGATTTCCAAATGAAATGACAAATAAATCGATAAATAAGCATTTTGTTATACAACTACTAAACAAATAATAGTACTAACCAATAAAAAAGCACAACTAGATTGCAAATCGAATCTTTCGAAACGAGCTAAATTACTGAATATTATAAGAAAATACTAAGCTCACTTCATGATTATGCTTTTCCATATGAGAGAGTACTAAACATCTCGTTACTGATGGGTGTGTAGTGTTTCCTGTTCTGATGTTGTGTGTAGTATAGAGATAACACGGCGGCAGCTTAAACCTGCTAATATGCTCTTTTTTTTTTTAGCGAGCCTAACCTAACTCCAAACTACCGTATTACCTCTTTTGTGTATGTGTGTGTGTGTGTTCCGGTCAGAATATCAAAAGAAATATCGTTGTTTAGTTTTGTTATTATTTCAGGGCCCTGCATAAATAAAATCATTTTTTTTTTCATGCAATTTAACATGTTTTCTGACAACCATCTCATTCATTCATCTACATTCTCATTTTCACGCATCCCCGAAAATGTACCAAAACTTTTCCCTTTTAAAGAATTGAAACTAAAATAAAAATTACAATTATTTTATTATTAAGAAAATCTACCATTAGCAAACATATACCTAATATATTTATAATAGAGATATACTAAAAAAAAAACAACTATTTTTTTTTCCATATCTATTGGAAAATGTTCCCCAAAAAGATCTATTTAAAATCAAGAAGAAGAAGGAAGAAAAAAAAAATATGGAGAGCCCAGTTCAATAGCAATAAACCTTTGTAAAAGAAATTGCTAAATATAGTTTAAAAATTCAGAGAAATATATTTTTTCGTTTAAATTATTTTTAAAATAGTAAAACAGTTTTTTTTTAATTAGGAATGTGTTTTGTCTAATTTGAATATTAATATTTTTAACATACTGTTTTTAAATAAAATAAATATTTTAATAATCTGCGTGTTGAAGAAATAATGTGCTGCCATACAATCTGTATAATAAATTCATTACTAATTATGTATTAGCATTAAAACTCAGTTATGAATATGTGTATTTATTTTTGATATATTATATCTTAATAACTTAAAATATAATTGAATTTAAAGATAGAATTAAGCCGCCTCACAACCCCTCCAAAAACAGTTAATACACACTATTGAATATAGAGTTCTTGAATAACTTTCTCAATTAAAAATAAACGTTAATATATTATGTATAACCCACATAAGCAAAGGACCTTGCACAAAACAATAGCATTTTAACTACCTCAAATAGCAAAGGACATTTACAAAAGTATATATGATTTAAAGAAACAAAATCTATTTACATAAAACGTATATGTTTTATGGTCACAATTATGAACTTCTAACCCGAATAAGTAGCTTTCCTTAATTCATAAAATTTAACAAATTTACTATACGAATACTGTACCACTAGTACCAAATTGACCAGTAAGCA
Source organism: Leguminivora glycinivorella (assembly GCF_023078275.1). Classification (NCBI taxonomy): domain Eukaryota; kingdom Metazoa; phylum Arthropoda; class Insecta; order Lepidoptera; family Tortricidae; genus Leguminivora; species Leguminivora glycinivorella. Next base: position 3,535,535 of record NC_062983.1, read on the forward strand.
AAGATCCTTATAAATCTACTATTACCATATTTTCAATATATGAGTACCTAACTATAGATTGGCAAGATCCTACTTTTTTTTTTAATCGACGTCGCTTTTAACTAACTGACAGTCATGACACGCAAGGATAACTCGTTTTACTAAAATGGTGTTATACCTTTCCAGTAAAAACGATCTCTTATATACTTAATAACTTTGTACATGCCTTGGTGACTCATTATTTTATGTATCTGCTCAATAAATCTATTACTAAAACTTCTGAAAAATAGATGACATTTTCTTGTGATTTATCTGGCTTGAAATATAATATATAATTATCAAAACTACACTTGAGTCACCCAATGCTTAGCTATAAAAATCTAATATTTTAAATTCCCCCTGGTCGTCTAATTGGTACAAACCCCTAGCTAAACCTATAGCAGAACTGTCAGTTTGCAAATAAAATTCTTTACTAAAATCAGGGTGATGTAATTGTATTACGTTAATAAATTTAACTTTTACTTCGTAAAATGCATGCTGTTGAATACTACCCTAATTCCAAAAATCATTTTTTTTGTTAATAATTCAAATAATATAAGTATTGAATTATATATATTTCCTACTACAACTAATTATAAACCGTCGATAAAAGTTCATGAGCCTAAAATGTTTTCAATTGTTTTATATCTTTAGGTACTGTAAATTATGTAATCGAGCATATTTACTTCATTACATGAAACACAAAGTGTTACTAATCAACTAAATATAACCTTCCCTTTATCTTTACTTCAGAAACTGAAATAAAACATTCGTTTAAACTAAACGCAACTACTATTATTACTATAACTGCAACTATTATTACAATTATTTTCTTTCAACATAAAACAGGCGGACCGTATGCTTGCTTGCCACAGACGTAGTATATAAAAAAACCGGCCACCTTGTCGGCGTGATTGATATACATATTGGCACCAAACTTCAGCCCTCCAGTGCCCACGGTCACCGAGATCATCCGCGGACGGACGGACGGACGGACGGACGGACGGACGGACGGACGGACGGACGGACGAACAGACGGACAGATAGACATGGCGAAACTATAAGGGCTCCCAGTTGGCTACGGAACCCTAAAAAATACTATATTAAAAATTGGTATCCCGCTGTCCAAAATAACATACTGAATTTAGTTATATATTGAGTATCTACAAAGTAATCAATAGGTATAACGAAATTTAAACATGTAAGAACAACTATAAAACATAAAAAATAATATTCCCTACTCGAAAATAATCAAGCTAACTAACAAACGCTAACGTTTTTATGCAAAACCCATAATTAACACTTGTTCTATCGTCGACAAATGGTCAAGTGGTTGGCGCGACAACTTTTTGTTAGATTACAAAAACAAAGGGACTTAGATTGTAACACGTCTAGTCGAACTTTAAGTGTTCTCAAGAATTTAAGTGACGCCAACAAAGATGCCATAAATAACAATTCAGAATGGTAACTTTCATTTTAGACTACTTCAAAATGATAATTTCACACGCAAATATACTAAAATATACGTCGCGTAGTATCCTATTTAAACCGCTTCAATGTAAGTACGTCCATAACGTAATAAACTATTTAAAACACTTTTATGTACGAACGAAATGTAATAAACTATTAAAACACTTCTATGTATGAACTAGGGTTTGCAAAAACCGGTTAACTTTAAAAACCGGTTAATAACCGAACCTATACCTTCAAAACCGGTTAACCGGTTTTTAACCGGTTTTGCGGATTTTTAGTAAATTACCGTACTACGCAATAATATTACCATTACCTTCAAGAATTCTGTTGTTTATGATATCGTAGCAGGTATTACTTGCACGATGAAGATATTGAAGATCGTTTTTATCCAGTTTTTGGAAATTTTGTAAAATGCAGAAGTTGCCATAAAGGACTTGAGTGCCAATAGTGTATATGGCGCTTAAAACTGTCGTGACTTTACTGTGTTTGTTGTACTGCGTTTTCTAAGCATGTCGCGGAGGTCTATAGCTCCCAGAGACACTAGTAATACAAGGAATTAACGTAAGAAAACCAAGATCTTCATTTTCCCTTTATTTTAAATATATAATTTGAAATATACAGTAGAGTCCGGTTATAACGACGCCCAAGGGACCGCTGATATTACATCGTACCAAAGAGGATCGAGTATTATAGAGAGTTACTGTCAAAGTAAAATGTGTAATCACAGATAATGGACCCAAGCTTAAAACTTTTGAACCTCAGTTTTGACAATTTGGCCCATATTGTTAGCTTGATATGTGTTAAAATCAGGGACCGGACAACCCCTTCCGCGCTACAAGCCTTTCATTGGGAATCCCTAACGTAAGGACGACCCAATCGAGAGACTCTCCCTTTCGAACTGCAAGCCCATTCATTTGACTAGCCCTTACAAAAAACTAAGCAAAACAATAAAGCTAGCCCTGTGCATTGGCTTAGCGCTATCCGATACGGCTTTTAAGCGCTATTTATAAGGCTTTCCCTTTTGTTAAAGCGTAGTCGAGCCTTGCGTAAAAGAGACAGGATTATGAATCTAAGCTATTGTAAGAACAGGAAGGAAAATGCGCTGTTGCCACTCCGCACTATGCGCCCCATTTTTAATTTTGCAACGAAACATGTTTTCGTTGGATAAAAGTAGAACACGGCTAGAAATTATTTTTAATGAACTGGGAGACAAGGAAGTGATGGATCGCCTGATGGTAAATGATCATCGTCGCCCATAGATCAGTATGTACGTTCGTACGTATGAATGTAGGTATGTATGAATGTATGTAGGTATGTATGTATGAATATAATTATGTAAATATACAGTATGCATGTAAATATACAGTGTTGGGCGAAAATCAATACAATTAACCATTAACATTACACATTGAAAACGTTAATTGCCAACATAAAAACAAGCCGTTTTCGTCATCCAACTCGCCTTGATGAGTTAATTGGGTGAGCAGTTCCTAAGATAGAGCTGATGCTGAACCCTGGCTTTTCCCAGGGGAACGCGGGTTTGGTTTAACATAGGCAAGCGCTGTTTTCGTCATCGGACTTGTTTTGATGAGTACTTGAGTGAGCAGTAACCAAGGTAGAGCTGATGCTGAACCCTGGCTATTCCTAGGGGAACGCGGGTTTGGAGTAACATAGGCAAGCGCTGTTTTCGTCATCGGACTTGTCTTGATGAGTACTTGTGTGAGCAGTAACCAAGGTAGAGCTGATGCTGAACCCTGGCTACTCCTAAGGGAACTCGGGTTTCGTGCAACATAGCAAACGCTGTTTTCTTCATCGGACTTGTATTGATGAGTACTTGAGTGAGCAGTAACCAAGGTAGAGCTGATGCTGAACCCTGGCTTTTCCCAGGGGAACGCGGGTTTGGAGTAACATAGGCAAGCGCTGTTTTCTTCACCGGACTTGTCTTGGTGAGTACTTGAGTGAGCAGTAACCAAGGTAGAGCTGATGCTGAACCCTGGCTTTTCCCAGGGGAACGCGGGTTTGGAGTAACATAGGCAAGCGCTGTTTTCTTCACTGGACTTGTCTTGGTGAGTACTTGTGTGAGCAGTAACCAAGGTAGAGCTGATGCTGAACCCTGGCTATTCCTAGGGGAACGCGGGTTTGGAGTAACATAGGCAAGCGCTGTTTTCGTCATCGAACTTGTCTTGATGAGTACTTGAGTGAGCAGTAACCAAGGTAGAGCTGATGCTGAACCCTGGCTATTCCTAAGGGAACTCGGGTTTCGTGCAACATAGGCAAACGCTGTTTTCGACATCGGACTGGTCTTGATGAGTACTTGAGTGAGCAGTAACCAAGGTAGAGCTGATGCTGAACCCTGGCTTTTCCCAGGGGAACGCGGGTTTGGTGTAACATAGGCAAGCGCTGTTTTCGTCATCGGACTTGTTTTGATGACTACTTGTGTGAGCAGTAACCAAGGTAGAGCTGATGCTGAACCCTGGCTACTCCTAAGGGAACTCGGGTTTCGTGCAACATAGGCAAACGCTGTTTTCTTCATCGGACTTGTATCGATGAGTACTTGAGTGAGCAGTAACCAAGGTAGAGCTGATGCTGAACCCTGGCTTTTCCCAGGGGAACGCGGGTTTGGAGTAACATAGGCAAGCGCTGTTTTCTTCACCGGACTTGTCTTGGTGAGTACTTGAGTGAGCAGTAACCAAGGTAGAGCTGATGCTGAACCCTGGCTTTTCCCAGGGGAACGCGGGTTTGGAGTAACATAGGCAAGCGCTGTTTTCGTCATCGAACTTGTCTTGATGAGTACTTGAGTGAGCAGTAACCAAGGTAGAGCTGATGCTGAACCCTGGCTATTCCTAAGGGAACTCGGGTTTCGTGCAACATAGGCAAACGCTGTTTTCGTCATCGGACTGGTCTTGATGAGTACTTGAGTGAGCAGTAACCAAGGTAGAGCTGATGCTGAACCCTGGCTTTTCCCAGGGGAACGCGGGTTTGGTGTAACATAGGCAAGCGCTGTTTTCGTCATCGGACTTGTTTTGATGAGTACTTGAGTGAGCAGTAACCAGGGTAGAGCTGATGCTGAACCCTGGCTATTCCTAGGGGAACTCGGGTTTCGTGCAACATAGGCAAACGCTGTTTTCGTCATCGGATTTGTCTTGATGAGTACTTGAGTCAGCAGTAACCAAGGTAGAGCTGATGCTGAACCCTGGCTATTCCTAGGGGAACTCGGGTTTCGTGCAACATAGGTAAACGCTGTTTTTGTCAGCGGACTTGTCTTGATGAGTACTGGTAAAGCTGATATTGAACTCTGGCTGTACCTAGGGGAACTTAGGTTTGGTGCAACATAGACAAACCCGGTTTCCGTTATAGGCCCTGCCTTTATGAGGACTTGGGTGCGCAGTACCCAAGCCAGTGCTGTAGCTGAGACCTGGTGGTACCGGTGCAATATAAATAAACGCTGTTTTCTGTTCATAGTATGTTTCGTGTGAAATATCTTAGACTCGTCTTTATGACTGGTACTTGGTTGAGTTGAGTAGTACCATAGAATCTGTCAAACTATTTCTGTTGATTGTTGTGAATTCTATGAAGATCGTTTGAAACAGAAATACTTTTCTGGTGGCAATCAAGCATACAGCCCGTCTGATAGTAAATAGTTACCGCAGTCTATGGACGCTTGGAACTCCAGTATTCTCTTTATTCCCTGTGTTACTATTAGTGAAATCGATTGTACTTAATTTTGATATTCAAATGGATATACATACGTATTTTTTTAGACATAAATAAAGTGTTTTATGTATGGCAAATTAATAAATTTGTTCTAACTACTTGATGTTAATATTCACTTCTGGTAGGATTTTTGTTCAGTTAATATTATGTTTTATGCCTAACTTGACATTGCATGAAATATTTCTATATTATAATGCACCGAAACCAGAGTTGCCCTAGATACCGCCAGGGCTCAGCTACAACGCTGTCTTGGCTATTGCGCACCCAAGTCCTCGTCAAGACAAGTCCGATGACGCAAACAGAGTTTGCCTATGTTACACCAAACCCGAGTTCCCCTAGGTACAGCCAGGTTTCAGCATCAGCTCTATCTCGGGTACAGCTCACCCAAATACTCATTAAGACAAGTCCAATGACGAAAACAGCGTTTGCCTGTGTTACACTAAACCCGAGTTCCCCTAGGTGCAAACAGAGTTCAGCATCAGCTACACTTCGGGTACTGCTCACTCAAGTACTCATCAAGACAAGTCCGATGACGAAAACAGCGTTTGCCTGTGTTACACTAAACCCGAGTTCCCCTAGGTGCAGCCAGGGTTCAGCATCAGCTGGACTTTGGGTATTGCTCACTTGAGTAGTCATCAAGACAAGTCCGATGACGAAAACAGCGTTTGCCTGTGTTACACTAAACCCGAGTTCCCCTAGGTGCAGCCAGGGTTCTGCATCAGCTGGACTTTGGGTATTGCTCACTCGAGTACTGATCAAGACAAGTCCGATGACGAAAACAGCGTTTGCCTGTGTTACACTAAACCCGATTTCCCCTAGGTGCAGCCAGGGTTCAGCATCAACTGGACTTCGGGTACTGCTCACTCGAGTACTCATCAAGACAAGTCCGATGACGAAAACAGCGTTTGCCTGCGTTACACTAAACCCGAGTTCCCATAGGTGCAGCCAGGGTTCAGCATCAGCTGGACTTTGGGTACTGCTCACTCGAGTACTCATCAAGACAAGTCCGATGACGAAAACAGCGTTTGCCTGTGTTACACTAAACCCGAGTTCCCCTCGATGCAGCCAGGGTTCAGCATCAGCTGGACTTCGGGTACTGCTCACTCGAGTACTCATCAAGACAAGTCCGATGACGAAAACAGCGTTTGCCTGTGTTACACTAAACCCGAGTTCCCCTAGATGCAGCCAGGGTTCAGCATCAACTGGACTTCGGGTACTGCTCACTCGAGTACTCATCAAGACAAGTCCGATGACGAAAACAGCGTTTGCCTGCGTTACACTAAACCCGAGTTCCCATAGGTGCAGCCAGGGTTCAGCATCAGCTGGACTTTGGGTACTGCTCACTCGAGTACTCATCAAGACAAGTCCGATGACGAAAACAGCGTTTGCCTGTGTTACACTAAACCCGAGTTCCCCTCGATGCAGCCAGGGTTCAGCATCAGCTGGACTTCGGGTACTGCTCACTCGAGTACTCATCAAGACAAGTCCGATGACGAAAACAGCGTTTGCCTGTGTTACACTAAACCCGAGTTCCCCTAGATGCAGCCAGGGTTCAGCAGCAGCTGGACTTCGGGTACTGCTCACTCGAGTACTCATCAAGACAAGTCCGATGACGAAAACAGCGTTTGCCTGTGTTACACTAAACCCGAGTTCCCCTAGATGCAGCCAGGGTTCAGCATCAGCTGGACTTCGGGTACTGCTCACTCGAGTACTCATCAAGACAAGTCCGATGACGAAAACAGCGTTTGCCTGTGTTACACTAAACCCGAGTTCCCCTAGATGCAGCCAGGGTTCAGCATCAGCTGGACTTCGGGTACTGCTCACTCGAGTACTCATCAAGACAAGTCCGATGACGAAAACAGCGTTTGCCTGTGTTTCACTAAACCCGAGTTCCCCTAGGTGCAGCCAAGGTTCAGCATCAGCTGGACTTCGGGTACTGCTCACTCGAGTACTCATCAAGACAAGTCCGATGACGAAAACAGCGTTTGCCTGTGTTACACTAAACCCGAGTTCCCCTAGGTGCAGCCAGGGTTCAGCATCAGCTGGACTTCGGGTACTGCTCACTCGAGTACTCATCAAGACAAGTCCGATGTCGAAACCAGCGTTTACCTGTGTTACACTAAACCCGAGTTCCCCTAGGTACAGCCAGGGTTCAGCATCAGCTGGACTTCGGGTACTGCTCACTCGAGTACTCATCAAGACAAGTCCGATGACGAAATCAGCGTTTGCCTGTATTACACTAAACCCGAGTTCCCCTAGGTGCAGCCAGGGTTCAGCATCAGCTAGACATCGGGTACTCATCAAGACAAGTCCGATAAAAAAAACCGGCCAAGAGCGTGTCGGGCCACGCTCAGTGTAGGGTTCCGAAGTTTTCCATATGTTTCTCAAAAACTACTGAACCTATCAAGTTCAAAACAATTTTCCTAGAAAGTCTTTACAAAGTTCTACGGACGGACGGACAGACAGACATGGCGAAACTATAAGGGTTCCTAATTGACTACGGAACCCTAAAAAGCAGCGTTTGCCTGTGTTACACCTGAGCAAAGAAGGAGCCTATCATAACTATAAGTATTTGGTATTGAAAATTGAACCTTATTTTATCTACAGCCGTTTCCATCAAACAGAAACGCGCAAATATCACACACAGTGCCACCGTAGGTTACGATCGTATGTTATTTCGTTCGGAGTAATGTGTGCTTTATGAGCGAGGTACAGGATTTAAACTCGCACGATATGCTATAAGGGAAAGCAAATAAAACCCAGTATAAGGCTTACCCTTATGGCGTTAGGCTGAGCCGATGATAAGGGTTTTGAAAGGGTATTGGGCTATTTTAGGTAAGCGCTTTCGTTAGGGCTTTAAAAGCAAAATGAAAGGGTATCGCGTCAAAAGGGTAGGGTAAGTTAAGCCTAACGAAATACCCATACAAAACCCCGTATAAGGGATAGCGGGCCGGTCCCTGGTTAAAATGTCAAATATTAATATTAGCACTATCTAGCCGAGCGTTCCCCAAAGGTGTAACGCCATCTAGGCCACCGTACCTTTTTCTCTAGGGCTTTGAGGTACGGTTTTTTCTTAGACTTTATCCGTCTATACGGAGTTTCATATGTCTTTGGTCGTACTAACTGGACGCCGTACAAAACGAGTTTCATTTCGGTTTAAAGATATGTAATTTTTTAGTATGCGTGCTTGTTCATCACCGGCAAATTACTGTCGTATATCGTAATAATAAATAGTCGCATTCCTTGAACCTAGATTTACGTAATTAATATGACAATCGATTTTTTTATTAAGTAAAACTATAGTTTATACGCAATCGAAAAATAAAAAGTGGGTTCTGTTTAGCTTATAGATTAGACCCGAGGCGAACCAATTGTCACATGGCCACAATCACATCTCGCTACTTGTAGGCAAGACAGGGGGCCATGCTTGGGGCGGAAATAGCTTTGTTTCCTCAATTTACTAGTAAAAACGTTGTCACTCGTCGTTGTAACCGGACTTGACGGACGGATTTTGCGTAAAATTACGTCGTAAAATGCGGTTGGTCGTTAAAACCGGAGTCGTAATTAACGGATGTACTTTCATAATATCACATATGAAAACCAAAAAAATACCTGTGCTTCCGTTAGTCGGTTATTGTAAGCGGTTGGACGTTAGGTATATGCTGAGTCGTAATACTAACCAGACTCTACTGTATAAAATGTATATTTGAATGGACTCGGGACTATTGTTTAATCTTCACGTTTAGTTAGATTATAAAATCATGATTATACTGTGACTTCTTTAAGAAATTCAGTGCAGGTGCGTAATGTTGTCAATGAAAAGTGATAAATAAATCTTTATTGTTACAAAACATTGAATAATTACGTACTTTTGACCCTTTTTTATGCCTAATTTGGTAATTTTGGGACATAAATATAGTTTCGGTTATTAACCGGTTAGAGACCATGAAAACCGGTTTTTAACCGAGGCTAAAAAGTCTCGGTTAACCGGTTTTTCGGTTAACCGGTTAACCGGTTTGCATACCCTAGTATGAACGTAACGTAATAAACTATTTAAAACAATTCTATGTACGCCTCCCCATGTAGGAAACTTTACTTAAACTTGAACAATATCTGATACAAATTACAATATGAGTATGAATGAATTACAATTGACGGTATACCTACTAAATAGACGTATGAATAAAATTTACAATAATAAAATTAAGTACCTATTTCATAATATGCTATCCGTCTTCACAACAACAATTGTGTTGCTATAATAAATCGACTGCACGAATCAACTATAACAACAGCTTTGATCCAATACAAGATATATAACTCAGTACTATAAAACCCAAAATAAAAAATTATAAATAATGAATACCAATGTAAATGAAATCTAAGATTTATATATTTAATTAATTATAAAAGACTAACCATTTTAATCAAAATCTATTTATCGTAGTCACGCTGGCGTCAAATATACTATATGTACATCCTGATTTCCTATGGTACCAAATAAAATATATATATGTATTTCCTGGCACGCTAGCGCCAATTGTACTATTATGTACATCCCGAGTCACGACAGTAAATAAAATATATATATACATATATATCCTGGTCACGCACACCAATTGTAATATTCTGACCCTATAAATACCTAACTAACATCAATCACCTATTTAGTTAACCTATATAACCATACAAAAATGGAAACTCTAAAATTTATTAAATAAAATTAATTACCATGAAACGAAATCAATCAATTAAGTTAATACCTTATATTGGATCAGTATTTTGACCTAGTGATCGTTTAGTGTCTATGTAGAACCCATTGTTGTAACCGCAAATAGTAACCAGTCCTTTTCGCATATTATGAAACAGTAATGCCCTATTACGCCTAATAACCCTAAAATGTCAATAACCAAAATACATGGATTAAGTCCACAGCATAAATCACAGTGAATAATAAATTGTAATTAAAAGATGGGGTTTAATCAAATACAATCAGAATGTTTTAGTTAAATAAAACAAATAAACAAATGAGCATAATTATGTCAAAATTAAAATAACTAATGTTTGTCAGTAAATAATCTAAAATGTCACCATATTATAATAAAGAAAGTCAATAGTAAATATAATATATTTTAAAATATTTTATTTTTGGGGTTATAGATGTCGCTCCGCCTCCGCGACAGTCCATGGCCATCATCCAGTTACGGGTCAGACCCCTGCCCCAGTTCTGAAGGAACTATTTTGTGGTCCTGAAGGGACATCTTTTCATAATGACAGGACTACTTTCATTTGCCCGAGCCATTATGTTGTGACACTTTCATCACCACAGAGAGGATTTTCAAAAGGACACTTTAAAATATCAAATACTGGTAGTAGAGCAGTGTATCTGACCACTCCAATTCTCCAGAATTCTGTAATTTTGTACATCATTGTTTTTTGTAGGTATTTATCAAAATAATATTATCCAAACTGTTAATGTAGTCATTTTGTATCACCTTTCGGACCAAAATAAACCACGATCTTGCAACTTTCTGCCTCGATCCAGTCTAGACAATTCACTTATGATAAGTATTTGGAATAATATGACTTTATATTTGAAAGCCATTAGGTATGTAAAAATTACAAACTCATAGATAACAGAATAGACAGGCAAACTGCTGAGGGACAAGCTAATTAAAAATAAACATTTTTATTTTAAAAACAAAATGAATTTACAATCTTACATTATATTGTGAGCTATTTATTTTAATTTCCTCACAATACATTTATTTACTACCAGTAGGTATACAAGGGATCAAAAATATATATAAAGTCATAAATGTATATGTCAAGTTTGTCATTTTGTCATAAATAAACATAGTATTAAAAAATTCCTATAAACCCTACTAATCCCAATTCAATAATTGAATATCATTAAATGTAAGCCTTCCTGAACCTACCATGGGATTCACTCAATCTATGTACAAATGTACAACATTCATTTATTTATTTATTTATAAATTCACTCACACAGTTAAAGTCTAACATATTAAGTAACCAAATCCCGTGTTAAAAATGTATAATTGAACTTTCTAGAAAATGAATAAAGACTTGAAAAGGAGAAAACAATTTTAATTCTAATATTTCCTATACCAAACAAAATCCTAGCCCTAACAGCTAAACTAACCATCTACTCTACCGACATATTAGCAAACTAGCGATCCGAATCGCACATTTAATTTACTCGCGTGATTTTCCGAAAGTGCAATGGAAAATCTCTAGCTAAAGCTAACTAAGACGGGCGAAGAATAACCCTTAGAGCTGACACTGACACCCTATTTCTTCACGTGGGCTGGTTCTCACACTAGGGATTGGGACAGCAAGAAGTCAGCCAGACGGGTAAAATAAAATAGGAAAGTTGGACAAGAACCTGGTAAATTTAAGAAGTTTAGATAACAACTCAAATCGTCCAGATTCCAGGAGCAAAATCCTGTCTTAATAAACGCAGGAAACTGCCAAGAGCTCACTTGGACTCTACTAAAATAACCCAAGAAATGTCCCTTGGTTGACTAGGGCTGTAGTTGAACACCGTTAGGTTACCCGCCCTATCCCTCCAAAGAACTGCAAAATATCAGACCAGTTCATCCTACTAAAATAATCTACCCCAATTATTATTCACAGAAAATAATTAATTAACTAACAAACTAAATAATATATGAAATCCTTCAACAAAGATTATTCTAGCGTAAAATAACACTAAAACAATCCAAGCTAAAACATTTCACACATTAAAACACAATTAACTCTTTAACTAATAAGAATCACTCACAAATGTAACAAAACTTTAAAACTTTAGCAATACTATTGTTCTACAACTCTAAACTCTACTAGTACACTTTATAATACTAGCAGTGATCGAGCTCCAAAACAATAACAATTAGAACACTTAAATTTACACCAATTAAACACTGAAATATACGCTTTTAACACAAAACTCTATATTATCCTCCAACCCAAACTATACCAGTATCATGAAATACTAGCAAAATCTAGGCTAGGGCATAATATAGGTAATCTAGATTTACCCAAATAAACCTAAATAGAACCAGTCTGATGGTCGAGCGGAAGGCTCTCTAATCCCCGAATGCCAATGAATGAATCCCATGCAATGCCTTGCATCCCATTTCAAACATCCCTTCCAAGACTCCGAAATCCCCACTAGCTCCCACTTCCTCACTCCTGATTGGTATTTCTCAACCAACGCTGAAATTCATAATTTCATACAATATTTAAACAAAACATGCTTTATCTCTTGATCAGAATAAGGTCCAATTTGATCTACTCATAGGGCGTGGCCGAACTAAGTTTTTTTCCACATGTTTGGACACAGGATTGGCCCACTAGACTTTTTTCCATTTGCACATGCTTTAAAAATTGTCTCAATCAACGCCCTTTGTAATATGGTTCAATATGGCTCAAATTTGTTTTTATTGGCTAGTATCATTTAATTGTACAGTTTGAAATTTGACACATCTTCTTGTTGATTTGAATTTGACCAGGCAGCATTTCTTAAAATCCCTACTGCAAAACCTTTATGACTTTGAAACAAGACTCAAATTGGGCTACAAATAAGCATCTAAATATTTTGGTTCACTATAAATCTCCAAGCTCTCCATCTCGTATTTCTAAAATACGATCTACTTGAGACAAACAAAATTTTAATTATCGTGAGACCGAAACAGGAATTTAATCAACTAAACAAAAAATATAATTATTATGCTTGCATATGATGAAACATGGAAGCAAGTTTCTGACATGTTACATCTTCTCATGACGTCGTCGAGCAGAATTATAAATAGCAGTGGAGACAGGAGGCATCCCTGCTTCACACCGGCACTTATTTGTATAGGCGCTCCCATTTCCTTTTCGTGTATCACCCTACATGTGCTCCCCTCGTACAAGGAGCGGATGATGCGGATGACACACTCGGGTATGCCCCTGCGACGAAGGCTGGACCACAGCGCGCTCCACTTCACGGTATCGAAGGCTTTTTCAAAGTCCACAAAGGCGAGGAACAACTCCGACTGCCATTCGACACTCTGTTCGATCAGGATGCGTAGAGTATTGGTGTGGTCTGTGCAGGAGCGACCAGGGCGAAAACCTGCTTGCTCGTCCCTCAGCGTCTCTGCCACTCTTGGAGCAATGCGATTGAGCAGTATCTTTGCTAAAACTTTTGCGGCTGTGGGCAGGAGTGTTATGCCGCGCCAGTTGTCGCATTGCGATAGATCACCCTTCTTTGGGACTTTCACCAAGAGTCCCTGCTTCCACTCATCGGGTACTCGTCCAGCTTCCCAGATACGGGTCAGTAGAGGATACAGTAGAGTTGCAGATGTCCCAGGATCGACCTTCAACATGTCCACGTGGATGCTATCAATGCCCGGCGCTCTCCCCGGTTTCAGGGACTTCACCGCCACCAAAACTTCTGCAAAGGACGGTGGAGCCGTTGGCACACCCAGTAGCTCGTCTGGGAGATCATTACTGGTATGCTGGGTGTCAGGGGATTGGGCTTGCTCCAGCAGGCTCGAGAAGTGTTCGGTCCACCTTTGCAGCTGCTCGCTTGAGGTGCACAGGAGACTGCCGTCTTTACCTTTCAGCGGTTTCTTTGCTGTACGTGCCCGACGGCCGCTGAGGCGGCGCGTTACGTCGTACAGCTCGCGCATGTCGCTGCGGCGTGCGGCGGTATTTGCGCGCTCTGCCAGCTCGTCTGCGGCTCGGCGGCGGTCTCTGCGCGCGAATTTCCTGATCCTCGAACGGAGGGCGCTGTACCGTTCTCGGAGACTGGACGTTTCTGGCTCTGTAGAAGATTGCAGCAGGAGATTAATTTGGTGCCTATCTTCTATAAGCTGCCATAGATCTGCTGACATCCAGCTCTCCCTGATCGGCTTCGTGTACCCGAGCACCTCTTCACCGGCTCTCGTATAGGCGGTGCGGATGCGGCTCCAAGTTTCGTCCAACTGCTCATCTTCAAGTTCCTCTAGAAGTTCGTACTGATTCCTGAGACATAGGCGAAATTTCTCCCGCGATTCAGGGTTCCGGAGTTTGCGTACATCGAAACTTCTAGAGATCTTCTCGGACTTGCGGCGGGGGACCGCCAATTTTAGCCGCACTTCAGCAACAACAAGATGGTGATCGCTGTCCACATCGGCTCCACGCCGGTTCCGCACGTCCAGTAATGAGGACCTCCAGGTACGGCTGATCGCAACATGGTCAATTTGGTTACGCGTTACACCGTTGGGGGAATTCCAAGTAGTCTTATGGCACTCCTTGTGTTTAAATAGTGTACCACCCACTACGAGGCTTCTAGCGGAACACAACTCGCCGAAAAGTTCTCCGTTCTCGTTCATGTTTCCGGTGGCTCCATGTATACCCATGTAATGTTCTCTGCCATCATTGTCGCTGCCTAACTTCGCGTTGAAGTCGCCCATCAAGATCACGATGTCCCGCTTGCGAACACTTCTGAGTGTGGTCTCAAGTTGGTCATAGAAGGCGGTTTTTGACTCGTCTGTGGCTTCATTCGTTGGAGCGTAACACTGTACGACGCTGATCTTACGGGCTCTAGAGTCAAAACGCGCTAACATGATGCGTTCCGAAATCGGCTTCCAGCTTAACAGGCTTTATAGGCTTTATATGATAGATCTGCTGTGGCGAAATAAGGACTCCGGATTGGTCGCATACACTTTACTACTGCGCTCCAACGTCAGTTACAACGTTGTTGAGTTTGCTAAGTCACAGGTAAGTTCTTTATGATATTTTTTGTTCCGTTCTGTCCTATAATGGGGTGTACTCTTTATCTTCTTCTTCCTCGTTCCCTCAATGCTGAGGATCGCGACCACAAGTAGCGTGTCTCCATTGAACGCGGTCATAAGCCATGTGGACTGCACGATGTAGGCTGCCGCCAGTCGACTTCTTCACACAGTCAGACCATCTCTTACGAGCCCCACCCCAAGCGCGTTTACCATTCATTCGCCCCAAGATGATACACTTCTCCATATTATGCATTGGTGATCTCATGATGTGACCGAAAAATCTAAGGGTTCGCTCCTGGCATATTTTGGAGAGGCGTGTGGTGATATTAAGTTCTTCCAAAATAGAGATGTTCGTTCTTCTAGCTGTCCAAGGTATACGTAGCAGTCTTCGCCAGCACCACATCTCAAAAGCGTCAATCTTAGCCACGTCACAGCTTTACTCTACTCTTTATAAAACTGGCTCATATGCTAGATCTGCTGTGGCGAAATAAGGACTCCGGATTGGTTGCATACACTTTACTACTACTCTCCAATGTTAGTTATAACGTTGTGGAGTTTGCTAAGTCTCAGGTCAGTTGTAAATCATTATATTTTTGGTTCTGTTCTGAATAATATTTTAAGAAAAACCTAACCTAACCACAAAATTAACATTTTGAAAAAATCCCCGACCGCGACATAGTAGACCGATTTTCATGAATCATGGCTAAGAACACTCCCGACTAACTCAGCTTTCAGATAAAAAAAAAAAAACTAAATCTAAATCGGTTCATCCGTTCGGGAGTTACGGTGCCACAGACAGACACACAGACAGACAAACAGACAGGCAGACGGACAGACAGACAGACACGTCAAACTTGTAACACCCCGTCGTTTTTGCGTCGGGGGTTAATAAAATGGATGGTATATTATGTTAGACCAGCTGTGGCAAAATAAGGACTCCGGATTGGTTGCCATTGCTAATTGGGTGAATCAACTTTTTCTTGCTTTTTGCAAGAATTACCCTTACTTATTATTAGGTCTACTTTTGTGATTTTTAACCTTACCATCGTGAATAAAGATCCTTATTTCACGTATACCAATTAGGGAAAAATTTAAAAACGATTCATTTTTAATTAAAACAATATGTGACCCAGTGGAAGATACACTTTTTTCATACAAAAGTGAGGGACAGCTATGTCCACTGGGTCACTGCTCGAAACAAAGTTATAAAATAGGAAATCCTATAATAACATGTTGTATTGCGTAGCTAGTATATTTGTCTTTAATATAATAAGTATACATTAATTAGACTAAATCCCAATTAAATTTTCTGACCACATGTAGTCGAAGTATGCGAAATTTTGCTGGCAAAGAAAAGTTGAGACACCCAATTGCTATCCAACATTAGTTCTGTTACAGAACTAATGTTGGACTCTGTTGCTGTTCAGTTTTCTATGTATAAAAAAAGAATGCTAAATGCGATGCGTTTGATGCGTGCGGTGTGAGGGCCTGTGGACGCTTACCGAAATACGTAAGTTACTACTAAAACAAGTAAATTACAAAAAAAAAACTAGGGTCTGAAGATTCTGAAAAGGCGAAAAAATTTTGATAAATTGAATCGCAAATGATGATTTGATGAACTAAGATCACTTTGAGTAAAGTCTGTTTCTCTTAATGAAAATATATTTTGCTTACAGATAGAATGGATGAGCGACAAACTGACTCGCGCCTTCGAAGGGGCGCGGAGCAACCCATTCCTTCTTCGTCATCTGCAACTCTGCCATTCTGTGATTGAGGTATAAAACACTGTCTTTGTTCTTTTACTTATAATAGTGGGTCGTAAAAACAAATTTTAGGTTACTTTCTGTTCTCCATTCATGTCATTTTGGATATCCATACTAATATTATAAATGGGAAAGTGTGTGTGTCAGTTTGTTTGTCCGTCTTTCATGGCAAAATGGAGCGACGAATTGACGTGAAATGTGTATGGTGCATTCCGCAATTTTCGAATTTATAGCGAGCGAAGCCGCGGGCTAAAGCTAGTATTAATGTAAATATTATCAATACATTCAGTATGAGATAACTAGTTCGAAAATGGTTGGGGTAGGAGCTGGGTTGCGGACAAGTACTTCGGAGTGCCTGGGACCTCGCCGTATAGCAAGGCGACGGCGCGACAGAGGGGTTTTATAGTAGGGGGAAATTAGCTAAAATTACGGCATAATTAATGGAAGGTTTTTTTTAATTGAAATATGTACGTTATAGACTGAAGTTATTTTTCATCAACCCTCCCCACTCCTCCCCCCTCTGCGTCACCTCTACTCTCCCTTAAAGTGCCGAAAATGCGGTTTTTCTCGATTTCTGACAAAACCGTTGAAGATACAGAAAAAGCGCGTAGGAACGAAGTAATCCTTAATAAATTTACTACAAATCATTCATTAACACTTTGGTTCTAGCACTTATAGTCTTCGCGTGATCCGTCACGAAAGTTGGTCCTTTGCTGCAATTTTCTTTAATGAATGTTAAGTTTTCGCCCAAAATGCTTACGAAATCGTCGAAATTCGTCTGATATGACTAAAAAATTGTAACCCATGACTAAAATCAAATTAAGGGAGAAAAATCACTACCATGGGTGGAATTTCCAATATGTCTTGGAATTCCAGTAACTATTTAAGACGTAATATTTTCACGGTAGTAGTCGCTAGGAGTACCATTGATCCATATAGTATATCGATGACTGGGGATGAGCTTTTGGTAGCTGTTGGTAGAACCCTAGAGTTTCAATCCAGAAGCCGTGAGTTCAAGTTCCACCCATGTAGTGATTTTTCCCCCTGAAATTCATTTTCAGTTTATAATATTTTAGTAATATCAAACAGATTTCGTAAGCAATTTGGGAGAAAACTTAACATTCACTAAAGAAAATTGCAGCAAAGGACCAACTTTCGTGATGGACCACGCGAAAGCTATAAGTGCTAGAACCAAAGTGTTAATGAATGATTTGTAGTAAATTTATTAACACTTTCGAAACCGGGCTCTACGCGGCGCTACGACATTTTCGCTACATACGGGGAAACCCATGTAATCGGCTACGCTTCTACGAGCGGTGTACCCGACAGTCGGGTTCTTGGTAGCGAAAGTGTTAAGGATTACCTACTTTGTTCCTACACGCTTTTTCTGTATCTTCAACGGTTTTGTCAGAAATCGCGAAAAACCACATTTTCGGCTATTTAAGGGGGGAAAGAGGGGTGACGCAGAGGGGGGAGAGATGGGGAGGGTTGATAAAAAATAACTTCGGCCTATAATGTACATATCCCAACCAAAAAAAATCTTCCATTAATTATGCCAATATTTTCATACATAACTTTCCAGAAGCAACGTACTATTAGTGGGTAAACCAGGTCTCATCAGCCTAGAGAGTCCCACATAACCATCCCAGGCCTGTCCCCGCGCCAGGGTGGTATGCGTAATGCATTTCCCCTCTAAAAAAAAAAGGAGCTGTGACGTCATAAAATCAGCAGTATAAAGAAAACTACGTTACCAACTCTAAAACAACATGAGCGAAAATCGATTTCTAGAAGACTTTTCAAGAACAGTACAGTCTACGGTAATGCCAAAGTAACTCTGTGTTGTATTTATTTTTGCGATGGGAGGGTGGGAAAATTAATTGCATGTATAAAATACGTAAGTAAGTATAACGGTTAACTCCCAACTGCGCCACGGAGGCCTGCTGGATGTGTGCGAATTTATCCATGCCTTCCCTCAATTCGGCAAGGCCAAATGTCGCAGGTTCGTCCTGCCGGAGGTGTGAATTTTTCCATTTTTCCTTTAATTTAAAAATATGTAATATCGCTCGCAGACGTTTCTGTATGATAAAAAAAAACAAGTTTGGCACTGATTGACTTTCACGTTATCTATTCGCGGATTGGCAAAGGATTGTTCTAGTTTATGAAAGTAACTCTGTTTATCTGCCTCTCTATTACCTCCTCGTTTCACTTTTAAACTGCGGCTAGGTAGGTACATGTATTTTAATTGACGAATTGTATTGAAACATGAAATTACTGTTTCAATATTATTGAATCTCTTCAGGTGACCCGAACTCCAGGGCCGAAAGTGGTGCTGGCTTCCTTCCCCGACCTGGAGTGCGGTTTCGCCAGAGACCTGTTCCTGCAGTGGGCTCCCAACCCTCAGAACTCCATCATACTCACACACAGGTATGATTTAATTTTTACACAGGCACTGTTATACCCTTCGAAGAGGAGCTACCAACAGCGCCAGTATCGCGTTTGAGTGGCGGCCTCAAGGAGGAAAGAGGGCCCGCAAACGCCCCGTACACACCTGGAGGCGGAGCGTTGAGAACGAGCTGAGGGAATATGGACTGAGCTGGAACGAGGCCAAGGCGGTGGCTCAAGATAGAAAGGCGTGGAAGGATCTTGTGGAGGCCCTATGCACCTATGGGGTGCCTTAGGACATGCAACAACTGTTATACCACTAAAGGAGAAGTTCAAAAATGAACAAAAGGGTCAATCCGCGGCAATAGCAACATGAGTTACGATTTTATGGCATGTTCCATTTATTCACTATGCAAGTTCAAGTGATAATCTATCTCTAAATAGGTGTTACTTTTCCGATATATGCATAGATCCTTTCATTTGCAGCTGTAGTCCAAATAAACAATCAATGAAGTGACTCACGTTACTTTAACGTGGATTCACCCAAGAGATTTTATTTTATTTCAAATACGTCTTCTTCCTCCTACCCTTATCCCACGTTACGTGGGGTCGGTACAACACGTCTTCCTCTTCCATTCTCCTCTATCTTTCGTAATCTCAACACTCACTTCTTTGTTTCTCATATCCTCTTTCACACAATCCATCCCTCGTTGTTTGGGTTTACCCCTCCCTCTCCATCCATCAACCTTCCCCTCCAACATTCATCCCTCCTCATTACATGACCGTACCACGCCAACCTGCCACTCCTCATCTTTTCCGTTATAGCCAACTATCAAATTTCCCCTAATATACTCATTCTTGATCCGATCCATTCTGGTCACTCCACAGTCCACACATCCATCTCAACATTCTCATTTCCGCTACGTGCACTCTCCTTCCATCCTCCACCTTTGTCGCCCAGCATTCAGATCCATACAATACAACAGGCCTCACAATCGTTTTGTAGATTTTCCCCTTAAGTTTAAGGGGCATCCGTCGATCGCATGTTGTCCCTGAGACCTGTCGCCATTTCATCCATCCATTCCATTTTTCACGTCACGGTCGATGCTTCCGTCATTTTGGAATGGTCATTTGGAATTCTTTTGGCCCCAGGAATGCGTGGTTTAATTATTTCCCTTTCCTCATGGCACCTTGTATGATGTGGTTAAGTAATAGTACATTACATCAGAGGCCGGGAAAATGAGGATTTCCGGCCAAGTGGGTATATACGGCCGAGCGAGCGTGCGAGCGAGGCCGGATAGGGATACGAGGCCGGGAATCCGTTTTCATGCCGAGGCATGTATAGTGCTTTTCTCAAACATACAATGAAATAAAAAAAAATGCTCTAAAGGACAATATTTTATAAAAAAAAAGTTACTTTGCAGGCCTAGGCCTAAAAAATAATATGAAATCCCTTTACAGACTTCTCGAGTTGTTGCGCCCAAAAAGCGATATTTCACAGCCCATTTTAAGGAACGTAAAGACAATATTTCATTGCATGTTTGAGAAAAGATTATTTTTTCCAGATCCTCGCCGGGAACTTTAGCCCGAGATCTCATAGACAACGGCGGAGACAGAACGTTAGAGTTAGTAGTGCGACGAAGAGTCAGGCTCGAAGGCGCGGAGTTAGAAGAATTCATGCAACAGCGCGCCAAAGTCAACAACTCTGTCAAGTAAGTTCGCAGAAGATATAATTTCCCCTCCTTTAATGTTCACAAAATGCAGCCATAGGCTTTCAATACGGAGGTCTCGGGTTCAAACCCCGGCTCGTACCGATGAGTTTTTCGGAATTATAATATACATATTTATGATGTGAAAGTTATAACACAAAGATTATACTGTAATAAATATTACATATATTATGTATACTAAATATACAATTGAATTTAAGTCGATGTAATACCTTATGAGATTTTTCCGCAATTTCATATAAACGCAAAACATTGCTATTCACATATTTCAGGCGCTAACGAAATCGCGTACTAACCGCGATAACCAAAAATTGTAATGTGTGAAAAATAATGTATAAGGCCACTTTTTAAAAGGAATAAACAACTTATTCACGGGTATGTAACAGGTACATTCTTGTGATAGTTAAATTATATCTTGAAGTCAGTGATATGAGCGGGTACAGCCGTGGTCCGGCTGGGGAGTACTACTCCCCAGCCGGACCCCTTTTAAATGCATATTTCTGGCAAACTACTGAGGTACATGCAATTTCCGACGAGGTTACAAGGGGTATGTCAGAGGTACATTCCACCATGGTAATCTGAGCACAATAAAGCGTGGTGGTCCGGCTGCAGAGTATCACGCGTGATAAGTGTCACAGTAAAACTCAAGTGACATCCCAACCGGAAGATTTTTTTGGTTATAGTGGCAACCCGAACAACTACACTCGGCGTCACGGAAATCGCACACCCTTGGATTTTTGTTTCAATCGAATATAGCTCTTATCGTATGTATTATACCCTGTCAGTATTGGTATCATTTAAAAGCACAGACAGACAGACACGTCAAACTTATAACACCCCGTCGTTTTTGCGTCGGGGATTAAAAAAGGGGTCAAGCAGCCTATTCTAAATTGTTACCTACATTAACAAACGGACCGCACGTGAGCAGCCGCCATTGAGTTCTGATGCGCCGCACTAAGGTTGTCATCACTGAATGGGCCTTGCACTCGTGACCGGCGGCACGGCTAATTTATACAGTATGTAAACCAACGAAAACCATTTACTGAAGCCTGTTAATATTTAAGTTACACAGAGCAACTTTTACTATGGGACCAACACCCAAAACGCGAAATAAAAATGTACTCTCCCATAGGAAATACTTACTATAAAATAAAACTACCTATGAAACTGTCAGAAGATATTTTCGTGATTTCGGGGTTGATCCCATAGTAAAAGTTTCTCAGTATCACCTGGACATTTACGGGTTACAGTAAATGGTTTTCGTTAGTTTACATACGGTATACATTATTTTATCATAATTCATAAGCTTGTCTATGTCAACAGAGAAGAAGTAGCCGGCATATCATCAGACTCCGATTCCGATGGCGACCTAGAAATGTGGGTCGTGACCGGGCGACACGACATCCCGGTCCGGCACGAAGCTCGGACGACCGGCTGTTTCAAGAGTAACAAGCGCCACCATGCTATGTATCCGTGTCATGAAGATAGAGCACGGGCTGATGACTATGGAGAAGTTATACGGGTGAGTACAATACATACAGGGTGTATTTTGATAGAGGGTCAGTCAGGGCAACTATGAGATGCCGTAGTCCTACGTGAAAATGGTCTAAGGGGACCATCCATCGATTTCAAATGAAAAATGGCATACAGATTTTGGAAAAAACATACAGGATGCGAGAAAAAGGGCATTTTTGACAAACTTTTTTTTTATGCGAATCGGTCCCTATCAAGGATCAAAAGCTTGTATGGGACCAAAAAAAAATTCCGGCTAGAAAAGTCACAAATCGCGAAAAACTTTTCCCGGTCCTGCACGAAGCTCAGTCTCAAGAGTAATAAGCGACACCATGCTATGTATCCGTGTCATGAAGATAGGGCAAGGGCGGATGACTATGGAGAAGTTATACGGGTATGTATCTGACACGACAGAGGTCTGACACGACTTCGGTAAGACCACGAGACAACATAGTTCCTACACCTGGTGGCCCAGCGGTAAGACTTTCAATCCGGAGGTAGCGAGTTCGAACCCCGGCTCGTACCGATGAGTTTTTCGGAACTTATGTGCAAAATGTCATTTGATATTTTCCAGTCGCTTTTCGGTTAAGGAAAACATCGTGAGGAAACCGGACTAATTCTAATAAGGCCTAGTTACCCTTCGGGTTGGAAGGTCAGGTGGCAGTCGCTTTCGTAAAACTAGTGCTTATGCTAAATCTTGGGATCAGTTGTCAAAGCGGACCCCAGGCTCCCATGAGCCGTGGCGAATGCCGGGATAACGCAAGGAGGATGATGATGTGAAGAGAAATGTGGGTCTCGACCGGTCGTAGATAATTACAAGCTGTTCCCGCACGACAATCGTTGAAAGGCTGCTCCAAGAGTAACATAAGGCATCATTCTACAAATAGCTCTGTATGGACATTTTAGTTTCCATTACCTATTAAGTTACGAGTAGGTACAAGCAAAGAGGATCGAGTATTATAGACTGTCAAAGTAAAATGTGTAATCACAGTGCATAGACTGCCATCTCTCGACACAGACATAAAACTTTTGAACCTCAGTTTTGACAATTTGGACCATATTCTTAGCTTGATATGTGTTAAAATGTCAAATATTAATATTAGCGCCATCTAGCCGAGCGTACCCCAAAGGTGTATCGCCATCTAGCTCGCCGTACCTTTTTCAGTATGGTTTTGAGTTACGTTTTTTCTTAGACTTTATCTGTCTATACGGAGTTACATATGTCTTTGGTACAAGTATTTTTCTTGCTAAATCGTCATGTAGTCAACCAGTCAGAATCCTAGGCCACTGTATAACCCTTACACAGTAAAAGTCAAACTGACTTCTATAGCAAATAGAGCACGGTGTCAATACGACACGGTTCTAGAGTGGCCTAGGATTCTAATTGGTTGACTGTAGGCAATGGAACTTGATTGATTGATTGATTCATTGATTGGAACGTCATTATGGGACTTCTTTTTAAAAGTCTTATCAGATCGAAAACGCTGTAAAGTATCATAAGCCCAAAAATTCCTAGATTTTACCTTAGTTTTTGATGATGTTTAATTAAACGTGATACTGTTTTGGTCTGCAGCCCGAAGACTACCGGCTAGCAGAAGTGGTGGACGCAGAGGGAGAAGTACGCGATGTGGCGCCGCAGCCGCCGCCGCTGCAAGAACCAGAAGGTATACCATTTTATACCTTAAGGACCACGCGCGAAT
Source organism: Leguminivora glycinivorella (assembly GCF_023078275.1). Taxonomy (NCBI): domain Eukaryota; kingdom Metazoa; phylum Arthropoda; class Insecta; order Lepidoptera; family Tortricidae; genus Leguminivora; species Leguminivora glycinivorella. The sequence goes on from NC_062983.1 coordinate 3,559,612, forward strand.
CTGCACGAATGTGAAGTATATGACGAGGAACACTAGGATATCTAATTAATAACCTAACCACAAAATTAAAATTTAAAAAAAAACCCCGTCCGCGACATAGTAGACCGATTTTGATGAAACATGGCTAAGAACACTCCCGACTAACTCAGCTTTCAGACAAAAAAATCTAAATCGGTTCATCCGTTCGGGAGCTACGGTGCCACAGACAGACACACACACAGACAGACAGACAGACACGTCAAACTTATAACACCCCGTCGTTTTTGCGTCGGGGGTTAAAAAGGCAAACGCACGTCCGTTTGTAATTAAGATGTATTTCGAAATTAAATCTACAACTACCTCCAAATTGACAATAAACATGTTTATAAAAATCTTAACCTACCCGCTGGGTCACTGACCGGCGATCAGCTGTGACACATGTCTATGTATATAAGGTCCTAATTTATTAGATGCAGATATTTTTACAGCTGATAGTACTCGGTCTCTGGAGTATATTAAACCGTGAAAAATTATAGCTTTTACAATGTTTTTTTGGAGAAAACGGAAAAACAAATTTGCTACGTAAAAACACCCTGTTTATGTGATTATTAAGTGAAAACTCATTGAACAGATTCTAGTACCTCTTTTACGTACCACTTAACTGTAACTGGCCACTTCAATGACATGTGCAGTTTTCCCGCCGAACCTTTACGACATTTACAACAAACAATTGTTGACATGACAGACAGTGTTATTGTGACATGTGATAATGCACATGATGATTTTTTTATACGAAATTATAATTAATTTTTTTGTTAGGAAAATGAAATCAAAAAAGTTACATGAAAAGATTTAACACTTTAAGTTCTCGCGCTTTGTACACATATTTAAAGTCACACACAGGTCGAACGCGATTAATTATAATATTGGCCAAATTGTCAAAAATGAGATACAAAAGCCTGTGTCGAGAGATGCACTGTGGTTACACATTTTACTTTGAATCAAAGAGGATCTAGTATTATAGAGAGTTACTACATACATACATACATACATACAATCACGCCTTTATCCCATGAAGGGGTAGGCAGAGCACATGAAACTACTCAAGTTTCAGTGCCACTTTTGGCAAATAAGGGGTTGAAAGAAAATGAAACTGTGACATTAAAGTGACAGGTTGCCAGCCTCTCGCCTACGCCACAATTTAACCCATATCCCTCAGTCGCCTTCTACGACACCCACGGGAAGAAAGGGAGTGGTGAAATTCTTAACCAGTCACCACACGGGCACGGGGGGAGAGAGTTACTGTCAAAGTAAAATTTGTAATCACAGTGCATAGACTGCCATCTCTCGACACACGCTCAAAACTTTTGAACCTCAGTTTAGACAATTTGGCCCATATTGTTAGCTTGATAGTGTTAAAATGACTAATTTTAATATTAGCGCCATCTAGCCGAGCGTTCCCCAAAGGTGTAACGCCATCTAGGCCACCGTACCTTACCGTACCAACCAACCTTTATAATTAATTATAATATTATTTTACAGAAGAAGAAATGGAAATCCCCAGCAAATGCCTAACGACAGTCCGGCAAGTTCCTATAAAGGCGTCCATCCAATACATAGAGCTAGAAGGCCGGTGCGACGGCGAATCGCTACTCCGAGTAGTGGCACAGGCGAAGCCGCGGGCTATAGTAGGTTTACGGGCTAACCACACTGCTCTACAAACTCTTAGGTAACCACTATAATTATAGTATTTTTTCTACTCCCAAACTGTTATTCGTCATTTACAGGGTCGTGCATAGATCTTTAAAACCCTACATAAAGTCTATTCCCCAAAGCCAGCCTCCGCCGGCTTTTCGCGCATGCGCGCAGTATCGAAAAAACTGAAAACGCATTGTTTGGCTCTGTAACCATGGCAACGCTTTGTTATAACGATACTGCGCGCGCGCGCGGGAAGGCTTTGAGCAGCTGAGCTGACAGTGCAAACCTTTGCGTCAAAATTCAGGAAACAGTGTGAATTTTACGAAAGTTATACAAGAAAACCATTAAAAACTAAGGACCAGTTGCATCAACCACATTTGACAGACACATCATCGTCACGCAGCAGACGTCTATGGAACTTCCCATGCAATAAAATTTAACGAACGCTTTTACGGTGACACACGGTTTGATGCAACCGGCCCTAAGTGCATGTATTTGTAATATGCGTAGAAAAAGTATTGTATGCAACAGTGTTTAACTGAGTAAAAAAATACTCGTAGCGTCTTAATAACAATTTTCGGCTTCGCCTCAAATTGTTACCCACGCCACTCGTCTTTTTTGGCCTCCTTTAAACATCTGTTGCATAAAATACTATTAGTTGTTATTGTCACTTGTTTTTATATTATACATGTAGAGTTCATACATTTTATTTATAAATTTATTTTAAATACCTTACACACAGCACGACAGTAAAAACCAAAGCAACGTGTAACCAAAAATACACAAAAGCATAAAAATACAAAAGTAAGAAAGAATAAATACAACACAAATTAACTAGATTTAGGTGACAACGTAACGTCGAGGCTTCGTTGCGTCGTCTGTCCGGGCGTAGAATTCGGTAGGTTGCCCCGGAACCGCCGAAAGACTACACCCTTCGGCCAGGGCCCCGTTTCTCGAAAGGTACAGGCCTTGTGCGCGAACTGTCAAATCGTATGGGTTGTCATGGAAACACACTTGTAATACAAGGCTTGTTCTATTCGAGAAACGGGCCACAGAAGTCTGCGCTCGCGATGGTGTCGTGCAGCGGCTATGAATGGTGGGATGAGGCAGCCACCGAAGCAAATTTAATTGATAATTACGACCGGTCTGGCTCAGTCACAGTGCCTGGTACTTGCGGGCGTGATGTATCACTTGATTAGCTTTGACTCCTTTGACTTCTGAGAGCCTGGTCGAGTGAGATGGAGGTGTGAAAATAATTGAAGCTTAGAAACAAGTACTTGTCAATTGTAGTTTGAGAAACGCCCAGTAGTGACACTGCCTGCTGAGCCGCGGTCCTTGGTTAGAATCCCAGTAAGGGCATTTATTTGTGTGATGAGCACAGATATTTGTTCCTGAGTCATGGATGTTTTCTATGTATATTAGTATGTATTTATCTATTTAAATATGTATATCGTCGCTTAGCACCCATAACCTTTGCTTAGTTTGGGGCTAAGTTGATATGTGTGTAAGGTGTCCCCCAATATTTATTTATTTCTTTATTTTATAATTTTGCAGGAAATATTGCGAAACTGAAGGCATAGAGAAAATATTCACACCGGAACGCGGCGAAACTGTTGACGCCACCACAGAGTCTCATATCTACCAGGTACGCTATTACATATCGTCACTACTTTGAAAAATCTCGTATCTCACACTGCTCCTCAAAGACAAAACGTAGTAGGTAAGTCTATATAGAATAGAATAGAATAGAATATTTTTTATTTAACATCAGTTTGGACAAATATAAGACAGATAAATACAACACATCTAGATGTTAAAATACATAATGCATTCCATACATACATAATACATTTTTCTCTTCATTTACAAAAAAAATACAAGTTTTTTTTTTTTCAAAGTAGTGCCGATATCTGAGATATAAAAAGCAAAATTATTAAAGAGTCGATACTTAGCACCGCAATTTTTAAAGATTTTCAAAAGCTAGATTAAACTAGTTGACAAGATCTTTGAATTTGGAAAACTTGGTTCTCGACTGATTTTGTTTAATAAACATAACATAACATATAATCACGCCTGAAGTATCCCATGAAGGGGTAGGCAGAGCACATGAACTACTAAGTTTCAGTGCCACTCTTGGCAAAAAGGGGTTGAAAGAAATCCAAATTGTGACATTGCAGTGACAGGTTGCCAGCCTCTCGCCTACGCCACAATTTAACCCATATCCCACAGTCGACTTCTACGACACCCACGGGAAGAAAGGGGGTGGTGAAATTCTTAACCCGTCACCACACGGGATTTTTTTTAATGTGTTGTATTCACAAAATTACACGAAAATTAGCTAAGATTGAGATTTCTCGCGGACATGCGAAGGTATTTTTGCCCAGGTTGAAATGGAGAGGTTGGTGATATAAAAATTATGGTTATTTTTGCAGGTTAAACTAACAGACGCTGTGATGAGCTCATTGTCATGGAAGCAAGCTGGAGGTGCAGAGTTAGCGTGGCTGTCTGGCGTGTTACAGCCGCGCGCTCGACCGAGGGAACCTGGAGCGCCCGGTAACTTTCAACATACATACATATTACTCACGCCTGTTTCACAGAGGGGTAGGCAGAGATCATTAATCATAACATCATACAGTCATCTGCAATCTGAGGGTGCGGTGTGCTGATGACGGGAGGACTTACGGAACTGACTTATTCCGTCTATTGTCCTTTGAGTCGTCGGCAACACGAACCCTCCTTGGAACTTTTACACTCCTTTTTACTGTGTATTTAACACAGCAAAAGGGAATGTACAAGTTTCTAATGGGGTGGCAACGCGCATGTACGTGTATGCACACTCTTTGAGTTGCAGGCGTCCATAGGTTACGGTGACCGCTTTCCATCAGGCGGGCCGTACGCTTGTTTGCCACTGACGTAGTATAAAAAAAAATAGGGGCGCCACTGCCACTCGGTTTCGTAAATATGATGATTTGAAATGTTACCTGCGGGCGTAGCACACTAGTGGGATAAACATCGCATCGGTGCGTCCCTATCGCACTTACAATTAGTGCGAAAAGGACGGCCTGACGTTATATCATTTATGACGCGACCGTGCTTGCCTGCCTGATTGTTTTAATTCATTTTTACAGAAGAAGAACCATCACAGGACGTAGTGATGTCTCTCGAGCCCGGCGGCGAAGGCGCGGCGCACTGCGCGGCCTACATCAACGCTGTGCGTCTGTCAGAACTGCGCGCTGCTTTAGCTAGGAGAGGATTAGCCGCTGAGTTCTCTCACGGAGCTTTGGAGTGTTGTAATGGCACACTCGCTATAAGGAGGGTGAGTGAAAAATGTGTCTAAATGGTGACCTTGGAGAAAAAAGCAATGAGAAACTTGATTTGTGTCGCGCCACATGCGAAAAGAGAATAGTAATGCTGTTAGGGATGACTTGTGATACAGCATCTCTAGGATACGGTGTACTGTGCCGCCTACATCAACACCGTCCGCCTGGCTACATCAAAGCTTTAGCTAGGAAAGGGCCGCTGAGTTCTCTCACGGAGTGTTGTAATGGGACACTCGCTATAAGAAGGGTGAGTGACCTTGAAATAAAAAAAAAGTGACAGACCAGATTTGGGTCGGTAAAATAGTATATAGATACAGTAGATATTGCTCTTAAAGATCCAAGGTAAGTGTGTTATAGAAGATGATAATAATGAAGTCGCCGTCCGTTTGTCCAAGCTGCGTGCTGCTTTAGCTAGGATAGGGTTAGCTGCTGAGTTCTCTCACGGAGCGTTGGAGTGTTGTAATGGGACTAGCTATCAGACGGGTAGGTGACCTTGAAAAAAAAATACATGTGCAACAAGGGAGGTAAGAGGGATATTGATAATGAGTGTTATAATTCGCGACAGCCGCCGGCTGGAGTAAATTATAGACAGTTTTCAATATCCTTACATTTTGAGTGACACAATGTTTTAATCACATTTCAGAGGAAAATACACAGGAAAAATATCATAAGGCAAAACCTTCAACGGGGCGAGGGCTGTATTTTTAACTTGAAACAAATTTATACAATGAGATAGATACCTATATTATTTGTGCAATATATTTGCTTGACTGTCTCGCCTAAGGTTCTGGTCCCGTGTAAATAAAAGAGAGAGCGAGCGATTTGTAGTTCATAGCTCGGCGTCAAACTATAACGGCCCAGCCACGACATTGGTCTAAGCGCGACAGCGGTGAGCGGCAGCCATACGTACGAATGAAAAAGTCCCATCACTGTGTCTCGCTCCAATATATGGCCGCCGCTCACCGCTGTCGCGCTTCGACCAATGTCGTGACTGAGCCGTAACTCGCCCGCGCTATCATCGCGTCTCTTATTCACACGGAAGCGACTGTCATTTGTTCGTTTTTAACCCCCGACGCAAAAACGACGGGGTGTTATAAGTTTGACGTGTCTGTCTGTCTGTCTGTGGCATCGTAGCTCCCGAACAGATGAACAGATTTAGATTTAGTTTTTTTGTCTGAAAGCTGAGTTAGTCGGGAGTGTTCTTAGCCAAGTTTCATGAAAATCGGTCTACTATGTCACGGTCAGGGGTTTTTTCAAAATTTTAATTTTTATAACCATCATAGCTTACTGATTACTCGCTTTTGGTCTTGTATTACACCATAAATTAAATATAACAAGATCATACCATCCCATACATTAAAATGCGACCGCCTAAGACCTCGCTTACACTCCACCACACATAGATGGCGACACAAAAAAAATGTCTTGTAGCTTTCATTTATACTTGTAGATGGCGTTAAGTGTCACTTTTGACATAGATTTACGGCTCGGAATTGACACTTGAAGCCAATCTACAAATAATCGGTGGCAACAAGGCATTTTTTTGTTACGCCATCTATGTGTGGTGGAGTGTAAGCGCGTTCGTAGGCGGTCGCATTTTAATGTATGGGATGGTATGATCTTGTTATATTTAATTTATGATTACACACATAACATTGTCCTATTTATTTTCAGTTGGAGAACGGCCGCGTGGCACTGGAGGGTGTTCTTTCAGAAGAGTATTATAAAGTACGGGAGCTGTTGTACGAACAGTTCGCTATCGTGTAACTGTGAGAAATTTAATATTGGTTAAGAATAAATTGTTTAATTTTAAATGTTTAATTTATTCCCTTAACCCTTCGTCTGTCTGTCAAAAAATTGTCATAAAACAATTAATTTTGGTACATTTTTTTAAATCCAACGCCTTATGCTAGGATCCTTATCAAACACATACGAAGGGTTAACACTCTGAAGGCAAAGTAAAGAGGAAATAAAGTACCTAGGTACCAACTCATTTTGAACCTAATTACTTCAATAAAAGGAGAAGGTTCTCAATTCGTCTTTTTATTTTTACACCAGCACGGGAAGCATGGTCGCGCGATAGACGATAAAATATCAGGCCGTCCCTATCGCACTTACAAATAGTGCGATAGGGACGGCCTGCTATTTTATCGTCTATCGCGCGACCATGCTTCCCGTGCAGGGATGGTCCTTGGTCGTAATCACAGATGTTATATTATACCATAGATCAAGCAAACGTATCTACTTAGCGTGTCAAATGAACTCAGTGAAATCCACTGAGTTGCCCGTCTGCTTGCAGCTTTCGGGCGTCAATTTTTGTAAGTTGAAGTCAACCAAAACATAAAAAATGCCTCGTTACGTGATATTCAATTGCAACAACACAAAAATTATGAACAATCAAGAGCCTGAGACATTTAAAATTACAGGCCAGAATCAACTTCAGTACAAAATTTGACACGCTCGGCCCCTATACAAATATATGAATTTGTTTCTTCTATCTAAATTAAGTTCTGTGGTCGTAATATCGCGTGGCGTACCTAACTACCACTTGGAATTTTTCATCAAGCGCGCTTGTGTCACAGCCTGTACGCAGTTGCACGAAGATCTGTCTTATTTCTTAGACTGGTTAAGGTTAAGAGCATATTTTGCATTGATTATACAAATAAACAGAAATAAACAAAAGTAACATTTAATCATAACAAATAACAACAAAAGAAGCAGACTTTAGGTAAAGTCGCCGACAATAGAAACTGTCAACAATGTAAACAAACCATCCTATAAAACATCAATATTCTTGCACAATTTTATTATATTAAAGGTTAGAGATCATAATGCGATATGAATTGATTAAACACATGGATTTAGCCAGTATCTGATGAGTTAGAATGGAAATTAAAGACATTTTGACTACGTTTGATTACATTGTTCACAAATTCTATTGACGGCGACTTTACTTATCATTTAACATGACCAACATCATTATAACAGAGTCCAGTCTATAAACCAACTTCAAGAATACTTTTACAGCATCTCTTTGAGTTAGAAGACAGTCATTTGTTTTGCGTCTCCATATTTTTCCCATGTGTCCCAGGTACCACATTACCCGTGCTTCTATTACCCTCTACGCTACAGCCCTCAACTTTACCACAATCCAAAGTTCTACAATCCGTAGTCCCACTCTCCAGGTTAACATTTCTACCAATGATAGATATCTCCTTAGACTCCTCATTCATCACAGTCACGTTGACTTTAGTCCCATCTATAGTTTTGTACTCGTTGACTTCACTAGGTCCGCTGACAGCGAAGTCATTGGACGATGTGCTGTCTATGGCTTTGAGCTTGTCTGTGCGGGGTGGATTTTTGTCTTTGTCTTGATCGGGATAGTTGGTACCTTTGAAGGGAAGTATTAGTAGGTTAGAAAAACTCCTATATAATAGTATTTAATGCAACTGGCGTTTAAGTGAGGTCAAAAAAGACGAGTGGCGTGAGTAACAATTTGAGGCGAAGCCGAAAATTGTTAATAAAGACGCCACGAGTATTTTTTGAGTCAGTTAAACACCGTTACAGAGAAAAGTCTAGGGATAAGTCCGCCTACATTGTATATTACTGACTCTGTAACTGTGTCTCTTTTGTTTCCTTTATGTACAATAAAGCTTATAGATAGGTACATACATACATAGAAAATAGCGAAGTAGGTATATTTATATTAGGCTTACCTGCCTTTGCCATCATAATTTCAAATCTTTCTTCGATTCGAGCCGCTGGAAATAAGCAAACGGCGGTTTAATTGTTCTCACACATCGCCACAATATCAACCTACATAATACCTACATGATATCGGATGTCTGTAATGTATGGGATATCGGTCCGACATCCGATATCGGATCGGATAATATGAAAACGCACTAATAAGGGCTAAGGGCCTTAATTCGAAAAAAAATCTAGAGCTTAAATTGGTAGGTATATAGGTATTGAATTCATACCATTTATTTTGTTCACGATCAAGTTCAAAATAATGAGGCCCACAAAGCCAAAAACGCTCATTATGCTGTAGGCCCACCACGGAGGTTCCATCTGAAACATCGTGAAAAACTCCATATAACTGAATACGAGTTTCCTGATTTTGTACTTAAACTGGAAAAGTGACAAGGATGTGGGAAGAAGAACTAAACATTAAGGGATGAACTAGGTAAGTGTTATGAATCTAACCTACCTCAGAACATAAGAGTATATAATACAAGAGAGCGGACAAGCCACCGGCGCCGGCGGACAGGGCGTGTCGCAGTAGAGTAGGCTTGTGTAGTATGTACCTACATGTATCATGTACTAATAGTACAAAAGACACGATTCCCTGCACTGTACTAGACCGAACTACTCCCAAATGATTCTGCTCTTTAGTACATTTAGTACACACACACGCGCGCAACAGAATGGGAGCGAAGAGCCGAGAAGTGACAATGACAGCAAAGCGAGTGATCCAACCGCAACCGAACTAGGACCGACAGCGCGCGGAAACGGCCGATCAGCTCTCGGCTAGTGCGAGCGAGCGTTACTGTACGCCATATGCACAATTTGTCTCTCGCTCTCTCGGTGTACTACTGTACTAAATGTCCTAAAGAAACGAACTTGTACACTTCGGAGATCGTACTAGTTGAGAGCGATCTTTTCAGTGAACGAGCAGGCACAACTCTGTCGCAGTTGTTAGCTCAGAGCATGTTGGCTTAAAGGTGGTCATAAATATTCAAAAAAAAAAAACAAAGCATGTTGTTGTGTGCGTGCGTCGTTCACAGTAAGCACAATTGCGTGTATGGCGCTAGCTCAATAGGAGCGACACGAGTGTGTGTGTGTGTGTGTGTGAGTGAGTTCAAGAACTTCAAGCGGATATTCAATACAAATCGCCCGGCATTCCAAAGAAGAGTTTAAAACCTACTTACCGTACATTTCCTGCTAATACGTTTCAAAATATTCTTTGTATAGTCCCAATCCCAACAAGACGTTTCTTTATTAGAGTATTGGGAAAAAGAAAGATTTTCGGAGGATCGCGAAAGCTTTGCTTATTTATTGTTATCTGAGCAACAGAATTTTCTGGTGTTCTATAAACAATACGTCAGTGTCATTTTTGTATAATCTTCTGTATTTCACTCATTGGACCACAAACAACTAAAGTTTATATGGGATCTTCGTGCAGCAGCCAAGTTTATTAAGTTTAAGATATGCATCGACCTACAATAGGGACTGAGCTCACACTTTTTTTGCCATACTAAATTGAACCTTATCACCTGCGCATAAAGGCGTTCTTGACAGACTAGCAAAAGTGTGTCCACATGAGAGGGTCAAAGTTGGGGCTGGTGTCCCTCTCGCACGTGTGACCAGTGTTAAAAAATTACTATAGTAGTAGTATTTTTACCTGTATGATAACTAAGTTTATAAACTTCCTCAATTATTTTCGTATTATATCGAGGCAAGGGTATTAATACCTTGTAACGAATTGGTAAGTCATTATTATGAAGCCATAAAACCAAAAAATTGCGCAATTATTAAAAACCTTTAATTGGGTATTAGTAGATTTGGTATTAGTAACTTTGAATATTGACTGGTATCCCCAAATGATGACAGTGATGACGTCATTCAAATGATTTTGATAGTGGTAATAAGTGCGAGAGGGACACCAGCCCCAACTTTAACCTCTCATGTGGACACACTTTTTGGCCAACAACTCATTCTGGTTATTATAATTCTGTGAAGATATGTAGACCAATAAATTATGTCTATGTCTATTTGTCTATGTCTATGTCTATTAATCATACAGGATGGTTTATATTGCGGTCGGTGTCAATGTCAAGAGAAAGTGTCAGAAAGTATGGGGCCCCATACAATCTACAACTCCTTCCGAACAGACTGTACCCGTTAAGCAAGCAGAACTTGCGGTAACATTGCTCAATGCTACATCTGGGAGCTTGAAACTTACAATTGCAAGCTTGAAACGTTTGAGCAACGTTTGAGCCATATTGATGTTAAACGCTTTCGGCCGCGCTGTAGATAAACCCTGTAAGTTTCCCAGATCGGATTTTTACAACTTTCTATAACTTTGAATAGCAATGTTGCTGATACATTGAAATATAAACTTACTAGAAAGTTATGACGAAAACTTTTAAGAAGTTCATTTTTGTACATTGCATCAATAGCACATTATGCAACTTGTCCGTAACATACATGCTATTCATTGCGGCAATGTTACATTCATAATACACCAAAAAGTTTGATGTTGTATATTGTATTGACTTTTCACCGATACCTTTCAATGCGTTACAAATATAACATTGCTTTAATAACTCTAATGAAGTTCCTTGCAAGTTACGCATGTAATGTACCTAAAAGTAGCTCTCATAATGTTTCATTTGAAACTTCTGGAAATGATTATATTTGGTATGTTGTGTCAACAAATCACTGGTAACTTTTGTGAAAGTTACTTGTGAACCGTTCACACAATATTTCATAGGGATATTTCAGGGAACGTGATTTTTGTGGTTGGTAGGACGTCACAAATATAACTGCCCGCAAGGTGCTCTGCAAGCTGCGTGAGCCTGAGCGAGCCTCGTGCGGCTGCCAGCTGCCGGTTCAAAGAGAACTCGCTTGATTCGATCGCGATTCTATTGAAACAAGCTAGATTCTCTCCAAAAGCCGACAGCCAAAGGCTAGCGCGCGAGTACGCTCGACAGGTTCGGATCCGTGCGCAGCTTACAGATACTACCCAGCATAATTTTAATGATTATGTATGATCAAAATAACTATAAACGAAAAAGTCAAACTTAAAAAATACCTCACACAAAAATCATTGATTGTAAAACAAAAACATGGATATACAGACAACATAATTATTTTATTTAAAGTTTTTTCTTCAGACCGCAAAAACAGCACCATACTAATGAAAAATGATATGAATACTTATGTAGAGTTAGACATTTGAATTGAACATAAATGTTATCATAATACACACAAACACTATTTTAAAACACTGCGTGAATACTACGACGGTTAAGAGCCCGCAGGACCCGAGCTCCTTCTCATATTTGAGGAGACCACCCGTCGCGCTGAAGAGGCGTCACTAAGGCCGTTCGCAGACGCACCTTCTCAAGTCCTCCTCGCCTCAAGTGACATACCTGCAAAAAAATAAATTCATTCAATCTATAATTCTGATTGTACACATGAAACATGAGTTTGCCGCTGAAGGATTTATGATAATTATTTTGTATGATTTAACTTATTGATTATTTGTTTGTCCTTTCCAGTACTCGGGACCATGGGGTCCCGGACATTTGGGAGGCATGTGTGGGGCCGAAGCCAACAGCACGGCCTCTGTGCTGTTGGCTTCGGCTGTGCTTTCTAGACAATTTACTCTAAATGTAATGTGACACTACCCGGCGATTATCCCTGTCCGCACTATAGTAATGCACCCAAGGACAAGCGCCGGTTAGTGTAGAACTATTGATAGAAAAAGGTAAATAAAAGAAACCGGGCTATTAGGTTGAATTGCTGGTGGACTTGTAACCGGTACTATGGGAGGCTATGGCACCTGCCTTGATCATATTATGTTATAAAAACATGAAAAAATAGGCAGGCGGTGACTAGCCAATTATTATTATTTGCCTGCTCTCATCCTGCACAGTCTCCAATACGTCTGCACGATTTCTTAGAAACTGATAAGTCTTCAAGAGGAGACTTTGCAGTGTGGTTTTGTACATGGAATTTTCCTGTACTTAAAATATTTTATACCATACAAAATTACAAATGAAGCATTAGATAATTATAAGAAACACATTGGCAAAAGTTATTTTTAAATCAAATTTCTATTGAATATGTCTGATAGCGTACATTGGGGTAATTTCGAAAGTCACAGAAAAATCACCATTATTTCCATCATATCAATGTTCCCCTTTCGAAATTACCAGAGCATTTCTGTGGTTCGAAATTGCCCCAACGCACCCTAAATGAGTTGACGTCACTAAACACGAAAGTCGTACTATTTCCATAATTAGCAAACTTAAAAAGAAGCTGATTTGTGTGCTACTCTGCGGCGGCGGCATATGTACGTATGATGTTTATGACTATACCTATACTGCCCTGCTAAGCCGAGTGGCGCTGTCTCAAAACCAAATGATTTTGGAAACGTAAACGTCAGTGATATTATTATTTATTTAGGTAATCACAAACATAAATCTCTAATTAATTTACATAGTAGGGTCAAAAAGATTTAGTAAAAACGTCACTTCTGTGAACAATATTATAAAAGTTAACGACTCTGGTACATTCGTATCCCGTTTTTCCTATTTGAGTGTCAAGAACTAAAAAAATGTTTCCCGTCATTAGAATGTCGTCTAAAAATTAGCACTAGATTTTCTTAACTTTTGTAATGTCCACAGGAGAGATATAACCAATTACCCATACATTAAAATCTGTTTGACCCAGTATCGTTAAACCAATAAGGTTTGTCTCGATACCTATTCCACAGATACCTATAGATACTTTATAAGTTAATTATGGATTTTCGTTTGAGATAGCGCTTTTCGGCTTAGGCCTCCTAAGTATAGGGGGAAACGAAATAATGGGCTTTGAGCGTGGAAGGAACAAATCTGCGTCTCACTTACCTGTACACCTGGCATAATAGCTCATAAGGTTCAGGTGTAATGCGGAATTACTGAAAGTAATGATTTTTTCAATACGTACATAATAAACGACATTTGTACATCAATTTCCATAAGAAAAAAGTAAATAATGTAGATTCTATCTATGAGTACTGATACAATCAAAGCCCATTATTTCGTTTCTCCCTATAGGTGCAGTCATAAACATCATACGTACATATTGTACGTTATCCGTAATTACGTACATCATTTTACCATATAGTTAGTTGAAGTTCATTATGAAGGCGCCGCCGCCGCCGCCGCGCCGCAGAGTAGCACACGCTGAATTGACTAAAAGGAAAGTAGACTATTCTTTCCACTTAATGCTAGTATTGCTAGTGACGCCGTGTCTTGCGAGGGCGACGGTCGCCGTCGCGTCTCACACTTCCATATCGATAAGGTTTGATTTCGTATACGTCGCATCGCCCACGCAAGACACGGCGTTAGTTACACTGTCCAGTTTTTGGACAACTATATATATTATAAGAGTGACCCACAGGTCAGTGCGTTCCCTAAGCGAATTCAAGGCTCTCAAATTTGTTGAAACATGGTCTACAATAGGGTGGTCCACATTTGTATGGAAGAAAAATAAATATGACTAATCCTTTCTCCACATGGTTCCCTTTGTTCTATTATGAATTAGTAGTTTATGTACCAAATTTTAACCCATTTGCTCATTATTTACAGGTCGCTCAAGATACATTTAAAATTGGATATCTCCTATAATAAAATAAAAACCGAAATAATTAAAACATTGCAAACTGCCCGGTTCATGTTTTATTTAGCTCTAATGAAATAGGGAAAAATATAATTAAACCATTAAAATACCTCCATGTAAGATTTTTTCTTTAGTCAAGTTCATTTCATACATTTCAGTATGGCATTATTGCTTTATTTTGAGCGACCTCTAAATAAAGTCTGATTGTTCTCAAAATTGGTTGACATGATTTTAATAGGTTTTCGTGTAGAAATAACCATGTGGAGCTCAAACAATAAAAAACATTTTTTTTTGGACCACCCTAGTCTACAATAAATTTAATCGACTTATGAGATTTGTTATTCATAGTAAAGTGTAAAAATAACCGGCCTAGAGCGTGTCGGGCCACGCTCAGTGTAGGGTTCCGTAGTTTTCCGTATTTTTTATTAAAAACAACTGAACCTATCAACTTCAAAACAATTTTCCTAGAAAGTCTTTATAAAGTTCTACATTATAAACTGAAATAAATGTCATATACAAAGAAAAAATGACCAAGGCATTCTATATTTCCTATGAAATAATTGAATTTGGTCTTAGAGTGAAGTTCTACATTTGTATTTTTTTTTTTAAACATATGGTTCAAAAGTTAGAGGGGACACACTTTTTTTCCTTTAGGAGCGATTATTTCCGAAAATATTGATATTATCAGAAAACGATTTTAGTAAACCCGTATTGATTTTTAAATACCTATCCAACAATATATCACATGTTGGGATTGGAATGAAAAAAATCAGTCCCCACTTTACCCTAACAAAACATTTTTTTCCGCTTCTTATTTTACCACTTTGTCGGCGTAATTGATATACATAATTACATATTGGCACCAAATTTCAGCTTTCTAGTGCTAACGGTTACTGAGATTATCCGCGGACGGACGGACGGACGGACGGACGGACAGACAGACAGACAGACAGACAGACAGACATGGCGAAACTATAAGGGTTGCTAGTTGACTATAGAATTCTAAAAATGATGTGAGATTGAGATGATTATTTATCAATACATTTTTATTATAGGCTACTTTCCTTCTAGTAAAATCAGTTTCTTTTTAAGAACTCTCAAAACGAATTTGAATGATTTGCTGATATGGAAATTAAACGAAAACGTGTCGACTGACGTCACGGTCAACTCCTATGATCATTATAAATTTCAATGAGATTTAAATAGAAATTGGGTTTAAAAATATGGCAGATTATTTTTAAAGGAAATTTCTATTTAAGTTTTGCTTCGTCAATATCCTCGCTCTTGTTATCACTACTGTCATTGTTGACATTTTGTATTTACTGAATGAAAATACAGAAATAAATTAATGAAGAGAAGGGTAAAATGTGCAAGCTAACCAAATTCCACCGGGCCAAACAAGGTGAGTGAGTGCACTGTCGCGCTGACACGTAGATCTGCAGTTGGAGAATGGCCTGTGGCACGAAGTAGCAGAGCACTGCGCCACAACCATCTGAAATGTCCGGTGCGTGAGCTAAGCAAGTGAAAATAACAGGGAGAAGCAAATATGCAGTGTTAGTTAATGAGGTGCAGAAACAGTTAATAAGAAAACCCAGGAATATTTATGAACACACACAAATAATTAGCAATTAAATGAACCCAAATGCTTAATTTACACAAATCTCTTGGGTCAATTAAACTGAGCTTGGACTATCAAAGGGTCATGTGGGACTATTTACGTGACGTGACGTTTTTATACTTGGTACACAATGAAACACAAAATAAATGTTGTAGACAAGATACAAATATTGTACCCTCGACGGCTTTATATTGTCAAGTTGTAATATCAGGCAATCACAACTGACTACATACCTAAGGGTCACTTGCACCACCGAAAATGGAGGGTTGACCCGAGGCTAACCCACCATTTCATATGGAATTTGACAGTTGATAGCCCACTAACCTTGAGTTAAGCAGTTGGTACAAGTGGCCCTAAATGAATTTATGCTTAACTGGGCCCTAAATGTCTGACGGAGGCACTAAAGATTCGATAAATCTGATTCTGTATCTGTACGTATTTACGTAGGTGGATAACTACAACTTTATAAAGTAGCAGACACTGAACAAAGAAACACTATTTTTTTTTCATAAACATTCAGTTTATCTTTAAATTTATATGCATGTAAATAACAAGTTACTTGGAAACTTGAAAACAACTCTGTGTTGATAAATTAGAACCAAATACAACCTTTGCAATTACGTACCGACAACTGTACTAGATTAACTGTATGTCACTTACGATTTTACAAGCTTTGATAATACTAAGTAACACTAATTATTATGCCACGAACTCACGACAATATTCACAAGTCAAAAAGGAAATCAAAGTAGACGTATAAATGGAACGCGCAACTACATACCTTTCTAAGCTTAAGAGAGATCTGCCGCGTCATTTGTAACCGACGAGTCCGACGACGACAGCGTGATGACTTGATAATAATACAGGCACTGGGATAGACTTCACTGGCCATTGCACGCAGGCCGGATCCTGTTGTTGATCGCCAACTCTGTCCAGGATCGCGGCAGATGATGGGGCATGGGCAAAAACAACCCTGAACCTGAACACAGTATAAAAATATATTGATTTATAATGTTAAAAATAATTCGCGGATGCGACATGTAGGTCGTCGATTCAAGTGGGGCGCGAAGGCGGCGTAAGCGCTACCCGCGACGTGACGAGCCGTTTTTCTGTAATATGATATATTACACAAACCAACCTAGTCCCACAATAAACTATCTAACAGTTAACTGCCACATAGGCTGTAAATTGGTAATTAAATAGCAAATCTCACCATATTTCCGTCAGCTAACTCACAGAAGGACGCGCACCACGATAGAATAAATAAAAGATGGCGTCGCGTCGCGGTCCGGGGTTGCCAACTCTAAAACCGTGTTCAGAAACCGAGGGAAAATTATATTTAATATTATTTAGTTCCGTTACCGTCAGTGGCGAAAATGCATATCGTGATTTCGCTAGGACGGGTATATACAGGGTGTAAACCTAATACGGGCGAACAGTATAATAAGTTGTATTTGATAAGAAACGGCCCCTCTTAGTAATTAGTCTCTGGCATATAATTTATAAGTATTTAAAGAAGAAAATATTAATTTACGTGAAATGATCAATTAATGGTCCAAGACTTCCAAGAGCTGGCAGGATTTTGGAGTAGGTACTTGAGGCAACCTGTAAAGGTGCTCAGATGCTTCTCTGATCATAGAGTCTGGCTAATGAAAGTTGAGCCCGAAAAAACGTGGCAATTTCAAAAAAATTGGAGCTGGCAACACATTGATAACATGGTTTCTTTTTTATTAAATCTAATTAATTTACAGCACTTACTTTACTCATTTTTATGGTGTTATTCATTATTATTTATAGATTTCGCTGTTAACTTTTACCGAAATTCGTTAAAGTGACAGTCACACTGACAGATGACAATCGATGATATGACATCCAGAGTTGCTGTTTTAAAAAAATACTGGGTTCAACTTTCATTAGCCAGACTCTAACCAACATCAGGTCTGCAAGTCTGGCAGCTGGGGAGTGGGGCTTTATCGAGCTATGAATTATTAAAGATTTAATTTTTTGGGGCCCATAAAAGGTGTTTGAGGCAACCTGGAATTATTAAAAAGTGAAAGTAGAGTTCCTCAGATGTCGCATAGTATTTATGCCAGATCATTTGGCCGGGTCCTTCACCGAGCCAGAACAGTGCAAAGTGGTAAAAAAAGAATTCCAAAAAAGGTTCTTGCGGCAATCTGTCATTTTTACCAGTAAAATATGAGGGTCTAAATAGCCATCGAAAAATAATGCCATGACATGAGGTGGGGTCTGTACCCTGCCATTCGATCTTGAAAGTATTTTTTTTAGTTTTTCGTAAATAACTCGTAAACGGTAGCCCACAGCAAAAAAATATGTCAAACAGAAAATATGTACATAAAATTTTCTACAAGAAAGGTTATATACATTTTTTCGATAGGATCAATATAGAAAAGGATAATTTAGTAAGAAAGTTTTTTTAATCGATTAAATGCTCCGTTTTTCGTCCATACCTCGTAAACGGTGGCCCACAGCAAATAACTATGTTAAACAGAAAATATCTACATAAAATTTCCTATAAAAAAGGTTATATAAGATTTTTCGCTAGGATCATTTTTTTAGTTGGAATGTATTTTTAAATAGATTACATGGGCCGTTTTTTGTTGATAACTTAAAAACGGTGGCTCACAGCTAAAAAAAAATAATGTTACACGGAATTAATCTACATAATATTTCCTACAAGAAAGGTTCTATAAGATTTTTCGCTAGGATCAATATTTTAGTAGGTAAGTTTTTTTAAATAGATTAATTTTAGTTGGAAAGTATTTTTAAATAGCTTACGTAGGACGTTTTTTGTTAATAACTCGAAATCGGAGGCTCACAGCCAAAAATAATGTTATACATAATTAATCTTCATAATATTCTATATATCGCTTTTAAGCGATAAGACCGCCTGTTGTTACCTAGTTTTAATCGTTTTATTAATGTAATCTCCTTTTAATAAGTGGTGCACAATAAAGTATATATTATTATTCTCTTTATTTATTTTCTTTCTTAGGCTAGGCTGTTTATAATATGAATATAAAAGTAAAATACAAAAACACATACAAAACAATATAAAACACATATAAACACATTATAAAAAACCTAACCTAGGGTGCCGCCAGCAGCGGGGCAGGGCCCAAGCTGCCGGTGGTTAGGGCTGCAGAGAGAGGAACCGTCGAACTATCCGTGCTGTGTCCAAGATCACCGCCTTCTGCATCTGGCCCTTGATCCAGCCACCTAGCGGGAGTCTCTTAAGATGTTGGTCGAGACTCTTCGCTATGAGACCGTTCGCTGAAACGACTATCGGAACAATGATCGTTGATTCAACATCCCACATGGCGGTTATCTCGTGAGCCAAGTCTAGGTACTTACTGGACTTGTCCTTCTCGGCTTTCACGAGATTCTCATCATGGGGGATGGTGATGTCAACGAGCACTGCCCGGCGTTGCAGTCGATCTACTATCACAATGTCAGGTTTATTGGCTACAATAGTCCTGTCAGTGATAATAGATCGATCCCAATAGAGCGTGGCACGACCATTTTCGAGAACTGGCGCAGGTAAGTACTTGTAGTACGGTACTTCGCAGTCCACAAGGCCGTATTGAAGAGCAAGTTGCTGGTGAATAATCCTGGCTACGAGATTATGTCTGTGCAAGTACTCGCCGTTAGCAAGATGAGAACAACCGGAAATAATATGCCTGAGTGACTCTCCGGGACGGCGGCATGCCCGACAAATGTCGACCGTACCTTTAACCTTTTATATTATTATTATTATTATTTATTTCTTTTTTTTTTTTCTCGGTTTTCACCGGCGTACTGCTATGCACGGGCCGAAGCCAAGTGCATTTCAGGTAACTTTATGTTACATCTTCATTTATACGTTGTGTAGCTGGTTGTGCAGTAGTAAAAGTATTTGAAGTTTCATGTGTGGTTGGGCGTGAGATGGCCTGTGCAGGTGGTGCCATAGGGGCAGGGATTGGTTGGTCAGTTTGCAAGAATTTCCTTACTAAACTGCATGTATTAAGAATAACTGCTTTTTGGAGGAGGTTGTATGTATGAGCTGGTAGTTTTAGGGTTTTTAAAGACTGATGGAGTTGCTTTGGTATCACGCCTGTTGTGGATAGGACAATCGGTACTATTGTAACTTTCTGTAAACGCCAGATACGCATTATCTCGTCTTTCAGTTCAATGTATTTTGATAGTTTTTCAGAGATAGTGCTCTGCAGATTGTGTGTATTAGGAACAGCTATGTCAATGAGGAATCCGGTTTTAGTTGTTTTGTCTATCAGCGTGATGTCGGGTCTGTTATGGTGAGTAGTTCGGTCAGTGAGGATGGTTCTATCAAAGTAAAGTTTAGTTGAGGAGTTGTCTAGTACACTGTCTGGTTTATACTTATAATACGGTTCTATGTCTGTAATGAAGTTGTATTGGTGTGCGAGTTTTTGGTGAATAATATTTGTCACTTGGTCATGTCTGTGTTTATAGTCAGTCTGGGCTATTGTTTTACACGCACCTGTAATATGCTGGATAGTTTCTGGGCAGCTATTGCACTTCCTGCACGTGTCGTTGGTCAGGGTTTTTGTAATATATCGCTGATAGTTTTTCAAGGTTTTTCAAGTTGTTTTTGGTATTACTTGGTCTTGTATCGCCAACATGAACCCTTCAGTCTCCGGGAACAGTTCACCACGCCTCAGCCACGCGTTCGACGCCTCCTTGTCGACATTAGGTTGGCAAAGGTCATGACGATGTCTACCATGGAGAGACTTCTTAGTCCACTCGGCGATTTTTGTCTTATCGTCTGTAAGGTTTTCATTTTTTTGTGTTGTACTATCTTGTAGGTTCAATGGTGTAAACTTGCGATCATTCTCTACTGTGGCTTTGTGTAGTGTGGAACGTCCTGCTTTATTAAAAAAGTAATGTCTTAATGTTGTTATCTGTCGGTTGTGTAGGTTTGTTATGTCGATTAGTCCTCTCCCACCTTCTTTTCTCGGTAGTGTCAGCCTCTGAACGCATGATCTTGGGTGGTGTTTACGACATTTAGTCATTGTGGTGTGGATGGTACGTTGTAAATCTTTGAGATCTGATTTAGTCCAGTTGATTACTCCGAAAGAATAAGTGAGAACGGGTATAGCAAATGTGTTTATGGCTTTTATTGTATTGCGTGCATAAAGATGTGATTTCAGAATTGTATTAAGTCTATGTCGGAACTGTTGTTTTAGTTTTTGTTTTGTGTCTTTATACTGTATTTGTCGAGATTGATTGTATCCTAAATATTTGTAGGTATCCTGTTCGTCAAGAGATTCAATTTGGTCCCCAGATCCTAACAAGTAATTATGTTGGTAGAGCTGTCCACCTTTCATTGAGTTTATTTTGCACTTATCAATCCCGAATTCCATTTTTATGTCATTTGTAAATTGTTCTGTCAAGTTAGTCAGTAGATATAGGTCAGTCTCATTGTCCGCGTAAAGTTTTATGTCATCCATATAAAATAAGTGGTTTATGTACTCAGTATGTTTATCGCTGTCTGTGTAATGTAAAGGGTATCCGGCTGAAGTTGAATTTAATATCTTGGAGAGGGGATTTAAAGCTAAGCAAAACCACAGTGGGCTCAGTGCATCACCTTGGAATATACCTCTCTGTATTCTAATAGGATTTGTTTCTAAACTTACCGTTGGGGAGTTGAGTTTGAGTCGTGTTGTCCAGGTTGTCATGGTTGTCTTTAAAAGGTTAATTATCTTGGGGTGTATTTTATATATTTCTAAGACTTGAATCAGCCACGAGTGAGGGACAGAATCGTATGCTTTTTTGTAATCAATGTACATTGAGTATAAGTCGGATTTGGTTTTATTAACATGTCTAAGAATTACTGAATCTATGGTAAGTTGTTCCTTACATCCCTGGCTAAACTTACGGCAGCCCTTTTGCTGTTCAGCCAAGATGTTATTGTCATCTACGTGTTTGTATATTAGTTCAGAAATGCAGGAAGTCAAAATCTTATAAATGGTTTGCAAACATGTGATTGGTCTATATTTAGCTGGATTGGTGAGGTCACTTTGGTCTTTTGGTATCATAAATGTAGTTCCTGTGGTAATGTATGGCGGCATTGTGGTAGGATCGTCAGTAAACTTATTGAGATAACTGTGTAAATAGGGTTGAATATTTGTAAACTTTTTGTACCAGTAGTTATGTATGTAGTCTGATCCAGGTGCTTTCCAGTTATGGAGGTTACTAAGAACTTTCTTAAATATGTCTAGGGGAATATACTCAAAAGTCATTTCTGTTGTATAATTGTTGTTTCTAGTAGTTTCTGTTTGTATCCAGTCTGCTTCAGCGTTATGATGAACTGGTTTCTCCCATATTTCTGCCCAAAAATTTTGTAAATCTTCCGGGTCTGGAGAGCTGCTACCTATATTAGTGCTTATGTTTTCTGTAGTATTTGTTGTAGACTGTCTAATATTTCTATAAAACTGTTTTTCATTATTATGAAATTGGTTGTTTTGCTGTTTTCGTAGAGTACAAGTTTTATATCTATTTAACCGTCCTGATATGAGTGCAAGTTTTTGTTTGAGAGTATCTAGTGTGTGTGTGAGTTGTGTATTTGGTTCTTCATGGACAGAATGAATTTTGTATTGTTCTATTATGTCACTTACGTGTTTTTCGATGTTTCTGCTTCTAGTCCCGCTCATGAATTGTGTCAGTCTGCCTATTTTCGTTCGAATATCCTGTAATCTTCTCTCTAGTCTTCTCTGCCATTGCGGTCTTCTGTCTTTATTTGCAGGACGAGATCTAGGGTTACCTGTGGTTTGCAATGATATTTTTGCCCCATTTACTTTGGCCGCTGTCCAGGCTGCACAATATATTGCAGTTTGAAGGGTGTTGAAATCTGTATCGCTGTTAACATGTTCCGGAAGTGTTACGTTATTAAGGTAGTACACTATGTTTGCTAGTTTTTTGGATGTTTTTTGTTTGGGGATGTATGACCTACATGTCGGGTCAGTATCTTTGAAATGCTCTAATGTCTCTCTAAAGGTGTCATCTATTAAAAGGTCTCTTTGAGGGTGATGTGGGCTGTCGTCACTATCTCTGTCTTCAGGGATATTCAACTGTATACTCTGTAAAAATGGCGTTTCAAGGTCGTATTGTTGGTTTAAGTCAACTGTTGTAGTTATTTCTGTATTATTGCTTAAATTTTGAATATTTATTGAAAGTTCGTCAGCTACCTGTTGTTTTAAGTCATTTAACTTAGTCTCACTAAAGTATTTATTACTGATTATAGCTCTTCGTTGGTCAGCTATCCTTTGCTCACTAAGATGTGCAAGTGAAGGGAAATTATTTATGAATGCGTCATGTAACGGTTTTCGGTAAGAGGTTCTGTTTGTTTCTAATTCTGTAATCCTGTAATATGATAGCATGATATATTCATTCTGTTCATCTGTCCATCTTAAACGTGTTTGTGTGCTATTAAACCGTTGGTCATTTAAATTAGTTGATGTGTATGTGCATTGTAGGCTATTTAGATCATTTTTTACTTCATCATAAATCCTATCCAGTGTTTCTTGTGGTAGCAACTTACTACGGATTATCGCCCTTCTTTGATCGCCGACTCTTTGTCGGCTAACTGACATGTTTGGAAATTTTTCAATGAATTTGAGGTGGAGTGGTTCGAGATATGTTTTGGTGTCAGTATCCAATGCAGTAAGATAAAGGTAAGTGCGCATTATGAACGTATTCATTTCACTCGTCCATCGTTTGCGCGATTTTGGAGCTTCCGAGGTGGGTACAAGCTCAATGTCTGGGATGACATCTTGTACAACACCATCGTGCGTGCTAGCAGAAGATAAAGAAGGAGATTTCTTAGACATGTATGAGGGTCTGGTTGAAGGGATCGACGAAAAAAGGGATTGGTCGTCATCTGAAAAATTATTTGCAGAGCTATCTCCGCTCCGTGGGCGGAGGTTATACTTGCGGGAAGAAGGAAGACGTCCAGAGTTATCGGCTGTAGTAGAATTTGCGATGGAAGCCCGCCTGCTCAGCTCCTCATCGCCGCTGGCTCGCATGCTGTGGCACCCAGCAGCGGCTCCAGGTGCGCCCCGACGATCGCCCTCGGGTAGCGACCCATTTGCGGCTGTAACAAATTTTTCGATGGGAGCCCGCCTGCTCAACTCCGCATCGCCGTTGGATCGCATGCTGTGGCATCCAGCAACGGCTCCAGATGCGCCCCGACGATTGCCCTCGGGTAGCGGCCCCTGACGTAAAGCTCTTGATCTCAACTGCATTTTTAACCTAGAGTAGGGAGAAGAGAGGTGGAAAGGAGGGAAAAAGAAGAAACGATAGGATAGTTGGAATCTTAGTTTGGGAAGGGTAAGCCTAGTTAGTATTGGCACATATGTCTGTATCTCCCATACTGGGGTGTGGTCTTAGGTGTTTAGACCTCTCGTGTATAGTATCACCAACCCGTAAGCCCGCCCACCACGACAAGGTGATCCCTTTGGGGGGTTATTATTATTATTATTAATATTTCCTACAAGAAAGTTTCTATAACATTTTTCGCTAGGATCAATATTTTAGTTAGAAAGTATTTTTAAATAGATTTCATGGGCCGTTTTTTGTAAATACCTCGTAAACGGTGGCTCACAGCTAAATAAAATGTTCACAAGAAAATATCTTCATAAAATTTCCTACAAGAAAGGTCCTATACATTTTTTCGCTAGGATCAATGTGTGAGTGTGTTTGTCGGTTACCATTAAGGCGAGATTTACTTGTATCTTTTATGCATTTAAACTGACAAAGTGGCTTTATAGCAATCGACAAAGTGGGACGTTTTCACGTCCACACTCACATATTTTAGTTGAAAGTATTTTTAAATAGATTGCATGGGAAGTTTTTTGTTGATAACTCAAAAACGGTGGCTCACAGCCCAAAATAATGGTATACAGAAATAATCTACATAATATTTCCTACAAGAAAGGTTTTATAAGAGTTTTCGCTAGGATCAATATTAGTTGGAAATTATTTTTAAATAGATTTCATTGGCCGTTTTTGTAAATACCTCGTAAACGGTGGCCCACAGCTAAATAAAATGTTCACGAGAAAAAATTTAAATAAAATTTTCTATAAGAAAGGTTCTATACGTTTTTTCGCTAGGATCAATTTTTTAGTTGGAAAGTATTTTTAAATAGATTACATGGGCCGCTTTTTGTAAATAATTCGAAAACGGTGGCTCATAACCGGAAATAATCTATATAATATTGCCTACTAGAAAGGATATATAAGAATTTTCGCTGGGATCAATATTTTAGTAGGAAAGTTTGTCTTATAATTCTTTCTGAAGTGCAAATTTAGGAGTTTCAACTCAAATCTCAAAATCGATCAACAAAAAGCGGCCCATTTAATGTCGCCAGTATCCTTGGTACAATGCCTCAAGGGCCTATTTTAGACATTAGCTAGCTTTTAAGTTTAGTCTTAGTTTCTTATATAATTATGTAAATATGTTCATGTAAATAAAGAGATAAAAACATTAAAAAAAAATGTTATCTGCAAAAGTATTGTTTGACTAGAAGACTATTATGCTCATCAACATTATGACAAGAAACAATTCGGTATTACAAAAATCTGCGAAATGATTTATGCCAAAGCATATTCTGCGTAAGGTGTTTCTGCCAAACGTGACTTCTGCCAAGAACTATTATACGAATCAAATGAGTAAAAAGTTTCTGCCAGAGAATAGTGAACCTATATTAGTTTTTTCGCTAGGATCAATTTTTTAGTTGGAAAGTATTTTTAAATAGACTACATGGGCAGTTTTTTGTTGATAACTCAAAAACGGTGGCACACAGCCAAAAATGATGTTACACAGAATTAATCAACATAATATTTCCTACAAGAAAGGTTCTATAAGATTTTTCGCTAGGATCAATGTTTTAGTAGGTAAGTTTTTTGAAATAGATTACATGAAATAGATAACATTTGTGCATAATATGTAGGAGGCATAAAGTTGCAATTCGCTATTTGATAGCGAGTTGGATGTGTTTGGGATGCAAGATACCTAACACTCCTCCTCGCTTCGCTCGTCGTCGTACCTAATAGTGACTCTGGGGCAGTTTTTCTTTTTTGATAGCGTGTAATAATTCTGCTATTGTAATATTATGCTATAAGATTATTATGGTACATACAATCACGCTAAATCAAATTTGACCAAAGTAATGTTCTGTAAAACAATATTCTGCCAAATGTATCTTATGCGTGGTAGTAATAATGCCAACTAAGTTTTCTGCGAAATTACCATTCGACCGAATGTTTTTTCTGCGAAACATGTTATGCTAAGTGTGTTTTTGGCCAAAATTATTCTGCCAGATGAGGGTAACCCTTTTATGATATGTGTATGAGGGTGGATTTGAATAATTCATCTAATCAACCATACATTTTGATCCTTGAGGCAATCAAACCATATTTAAAGGTGGTGCAAAGTTACCCATGGGGGAGCAAAATAGCTCCGTTTTACTGTATTGTAACAAACAAACAATTCGACTGAAAGTGTTACTGCGAAACATGTTATGCGAAGTGTGTTTCGGACTAAAATTATTCTGCCAGATGAGGGTAACCCCTTATAATAACCTTTCTTATAGGAAATTTTATGTAGATATTTTCTGTTTAACAAAGTTTTTTGCTGTGTGCCACCGTTTACGAGGTATTGACGAAAAACGGAGCATGTAATCGATTAAAAAAAACTTTCTTACTAAATTATCCACTAATATATAGTTCCTATCGAAAAAACGTACATAACCTTTCTTGTAGACAATTTAATGTAGATATTTTCTGTTTACCATATTTTTTTGCTGTGGGCCACCGTTTACGAGTTATTTACGGAAAACTAAAAAATTGACTTTCAAGATCGAATGGCTGGGTATGGACCCCACCTCATGTCATGGCATTATTTTTCCATGGCTATTTAGACCCTCATCTTTTACTGGTAAAAATGACAAATTGCCTCAAGAACCTTTTTTGGATTATTTTTTTACCACTTTGCACTGTTCTGGCACGGTGAAGGACCCGGCCAAATGATCTAGAATAAATACTATGCGACTTCTGAGGAACTCTACTTTCACGTTGCCTCAAACACCTTTTTTGGGCCTCAAAAAATTAAAGACGAGAGAAGTTATCAGTAGAGACCTGAAATGTGGTACCAATATGTATATCAATCACGCCGACAATGTAGTAAAATTAAAAGTGAAAAAAAATATAATTATATTAGAATACCCTCCCGTACATGTAAAGTGGGGAGTGAATTTTTTTTTTTCATTTCAATCCTAACGTGTGATATATTGTTCGATAAGTATTTAAAAATGAATAGGGGTTTACAAAAATATTTTTTTTGACATTTTTAATATTAAATTAATTTTTATTAAGCAGAAACGTCTGCTAACGATTCTAAACATTTTTTTTTTTTTTAATGGTGCGGGTTCAAGTCCCGCCGGAAGCGTAAATTTTTCCATTTTTTCCTTTAATATAAAAATATTTTTAATATTTTCATAAATAATGGCTCTAAAAAGAAAAAAATAAGTGTGCCCCCTCTAACTTTTGAACAACAACTTGAAAAAGTCTTTCTAGTATAATTATTTTCAACTTGATAGGTTAAACAGGTTTTGAAAAAAATATACGGGAAACTACGGAACCCTATACTGAGCGTGACCCGACACGCTCTTGGCCGGTTTTTAGGATCGGTGATCCAATTTGTGTGCGCCCTGTAAGCTAGCAAGCCAATCCAATGCGACCCCCGAATCCCCCAATGTTCTAGCTTTTTGAGTAGGATGGTAAGGTAACTGAGACAGTGTCAAAGGCCTTGCTTCTTGTATATCTTAATTCCCTTTATACACCGTGGGAGTGAATAAGCCGAAATATACTATTTAACCACCCATTTTTTGTGTAAATCAAAAAAAAGATATTACATGAATTTTGTTTCTGAATGTATTTTCACGTAAAAAGTAAATGTTTTTCATAAAACTAGCACTTGAAACGAGTTTTAACTTTTTTTTTCTAAAAACTTCATTCTTGAAAGATTTTACTTTTTACTTTTTGACATTTATCAATGAGGATAGTGACGCCGTGGCTTGCGTGGGCGATGGTCGCGCGACGGCGATGCGACGCATACGAAATCAAATCTTATCGATATGGAAGTAGACGATGCGATGAGACCATAATCTCCATAGTGGCATCAACTCCCGTAAAGGATCTTTTTACTGACTAACAATAACATCTTTTTTCAATTGGTAATAACTCTGAAACTAGGCAATATCCAGAAAAGTATAAGTACATAACATTATAGTCTCTAAAAGTGGTCAGGAATACACTGTTAAAATCTTTTGACGATGTTAAAAATATTTAGGGTCTGTTTAACAATGTCTTACTAAAGTATAGCTAATCAATAAATTATTTTACCAAATAAAAATTGTCAATTTGTTAATTGCACAAACTACTAAGAAGATACTACGTTAATTGTAAGTTACAGCTGGCAACATTGTATATTGACGTTTCTCACGTTTCGATTTACGGAATACGTGGTCCATATTATAACGCCTTTTGAAATTTTGCACATTTTATTGATTTTATACATGATTATGTATTTAATATTGATTACTTTAAATGTATATTCTTCCTACAACATTGTTCAATGATACAACTTTTTTAAGAAATTTTATGTGGATGAAGATGAAACGTAATGCAAATGTCAAAGAAAGAAAATAATTTTAGTTTAACTTATGAATCATAAACATACTGCTAAAAATTCTAAACTTCAGGTCTAATAATATAAACTACATCTAAGTATTTTGCAGTCCACAGGATAATTGAGGGAAGTTAGTTCTGAGATGATGAAAATAATATATGGTCTCAAAGGAAGTCGGCCTCATTGTGAACAAGACGAAATCCCGCTTTATGTAAGTTATTATATGTTAATATGACATGTCTGGCCAGTGTAGTGACCCTGCTTAAAGCTTCGGGCTATATTAATAGACTACATAGTGTCCCACTGCTGGGAAAAGGCCTCACCCATGGATCTCCATTTGTCACGGTCTTGAGCAATCTCTGACTCGTCGCATTGTGGCAACTCTGTGTGTGCATGAGACAGACATTGTCCGGCCCATCCATACTAATGGGAAAGTGTGTGTATCTGTTTGTTTGTCCGTCCTTCACAGCAAAATGGAGTGACAAATTGATGTGATTTTTTAAGTGGAAATAGTGGAAGAGACAGAGAGTGACTTATGCGAAGCCTCGGGCAAAAGCTAGTAATATTTATTTTATATACTATCAATTTTTTTCCCATTGTTTTTATGCAATTCTATTCTGAAACATTACTTTGTTATAGATAAACCAAGGCAGGTTGGAAAAGTCCAGAAGCAAATTTTAGAAGAAAAATATTGTACTGAATAACTACAATGGGCCATTGAAGAAGAGAAGACGGCACAAGAGGGAAATATGGGCCTTAGAAAAAGATATCACGCCTCTATCCCATAAAGAGGTAGGCAGAGCACATGAACTACTAAGTTTCTGTGCCACTCTTGGCAAAAAGGGGTGGAAAGAAATCCAAATTATGACATTGAAGAAGTGAAGACTAAATAAGTAAACCAAAGGCCCCAAGAATGTAAAAGACTGCAATGAAATTGTCAAGAAGAGGGTGCGAGAGCAGAACATATGGGCTACTTGCTATGGAATGATGAATTCTACCTTCAAGTGGATGGCGTGACAATGGGGTCTCCTGTGTCTTCAGTAGTTGCCGACATCTTTATGGAGGACTTCGAAGAGACAGCACTCTCATTGGCTGCCGTCCAGCCGAAGATATTCAAAAGATATGTAGATGGCACTTTTACTATGCTTCCTAAAAGTAGTGTTTCAACTTTCTTCATAGTTCACTATGGATAGAATTTAAATGGTCATACGATACAATTTACTATGGATAAAGACTGTTCTCGTCCCTTCATGAATGTTCTCATTTTGAGGAATCCTGATAATAGCTTAGGTTGCACTGTGTATAGAAAACCTACTCATACTGATAGGTACATAAATGGCCAATCTCACCACCATCCCTGTCAACTAGCTACTATGGGCAAATCTTTGTTTCAGGGAGCTCAGAGAATATGTGACAACCAGAATTTGGCCGCGGAGCTTCGACATGCCAGGCAGGCGCTGTTGACGAAAAAGCTCAAGATACTGCATGTCAAGCAGAAGGCCTGTTTGAAGATCCCTACAGTCGAGCGCCAGCTTGCTATTTTGCCTTTTCTTAGAGGGGTCACATATAGGATCAGTCACATCTTGAAACGGACTTTCATTAAAACTTATTTGAAGCCCATGAAGAAGATGTCACAATTCCTGAGGTCTATGAAGTGTCAAACTCCTCTACAAAATGCAGGAGGGTACAGGTTAGACTGTGAGTGCGGCCTGTCATATGTAGGGCAGACGAAACGAAGTATTTCCACATGGGTGAAGGAACACATAGCGGATGTCAAGCACCGTTGGCAAAGGTCTGCAGTCTCTGAACATGTCATGGATAAAGTCAATCACGCTATAAAGTTTGATAAGCTGTTTCTTGCTAAGGAGAAGCGGTATCTACCCAGAATGTATGGTGTTGGACATTCGCCATTTGGTTTTGCAAATTTTGTGTAGATTAACTAATTAATTGTTTTTACATACCTAGTAATGTAAAATTTGTTAAATATTGTATAACTAGCTTTATTAACTGTGTCTTCATTAATATTTCTTGTATGTGGGTAGCTTTTGCACATTGTAATTTTTCCTCAGTTGACCACAAATGCTGTAAAGTGTTCGAAACGTCGGGATGAATGGTAAATTCATTATACGCGATATAATCCGTTTCCATAGTTTTATTGTGTCTAAATGAATTCAACAAATAATCTCTATAATACTGTCTTCGGTTACTACATTACTTATTTATGACAATAATCCTAGAATCTATATGTAATATGGATATTATAAGATAACGGATATCGAATGATGAAAGTGATAGAAACCAAATAAGCAACAAATAGTTTATCGTTAGGCCTGATTTAGACGGCGTGCGAACTCGCATGCGATTTTAATCACATTGCGGGCTGTTGATGTTACATACAATTATGCACAGCCATCAAATACAGCAATGTAATAAAACTCGTATGCGAGTTCTCGTACGTATGTATGTAATATGTATGTATGAAGTTCAGGGAGCATTATAAAGTGGCGCGGACGACAACATCAACTTCATACAAATTAGTCGCGCGGACCGTCCGCGTGACACTAAAACCAGCCTTAATGCTAGTGGCATAGGACTATGAATTTCGTAGAATACCAGTAGCATGTATTGTAATGTGTGATTAAGATAATGTTTACTGGCATAGTATAGGCAATTCAGTAAAACAGTACCGGGGCGAACGTGTTAAGATGTAAAAGAAATACGTATGGCGAGTTTCTTGTCAGTCCCATAGTTGAATACTGTAAAACAGTTTAAGAAATTTAAATTTTCTCGAGTCAGTTATGGAGGGTTAGGGGTCTTAGAGCCAGTGTAAAGACTGATTCGGAAAAAAAGCAGCAGCACCGATTTTAGATTATTTATTTTGTGATCATTTTAAAGCAGTGCATTTTTATAATAATCTGTAGTTCGGTAGATCCTATTGTGTAAAATTAAATATAATCGTATGTATTCTAAGTAAAAGATCGAATTCAAGTTTCCACCTATTATATTACCTTATCTCCAACATTTATGAACGACGCGACGCGACGTCTTCTGAAATAGTTTATGAGGTAAGTATTTTCTTTTAGTTTATGAGTCACTTAATGTTGAATGAGTTTATGAGTAGCTACGTTGATAAATTTTATTGTCTGTTTGCCATCTTTACATGAATTGTATCCCATACAAAAACGTGTGTTACGCTTGCTTGGAAAGGCTTCTTAACTACCCAAGATAAGATCCAGTTAGTTAATAGCGTACCTATGGCGTAAGGTCGCAATTCCGATCACACGTTGTATCTTTCCTAGTAAGTCCGTTTTCACATTATCCGATCCGATATCGGATGTCGGAAGGATTTCGATGAAAACAATCCAAGATGGCGCCTGTAATGTATGCGATATCGGTCTTGCCTCCGATATCGGACCCTTTTCAGTCCACCCGCTGCCGTCGCGGCCATAGTCAAAGTGCAGTTCAGTGTAAGCAAAGACAGTGTACAGATATACCACTTACGGTATTAGTGTTAGATAGTACCTACTAATGAATCCTATTGCTGTTGTTCTAATTAGCCAGGCCTGAACCCTTCACCGTCTTTTAAGAGTGCCAACTTATTGGGAACCTCAAGCTAAATAGTCTGCGCTCAGTAAAGGGAACACCATCACACCCTTTACCAGTTCCACAATATATATAATATTAATGTGGTCTGTGGTTTGGCTCGAACCCCACTGATGCACACGCCGCTACGTACGGGATGCGCACGTTATACTCGTAGGTACCTAATAATACCTAAGAAAATTTCAAATAAATAGTAGTTGAAACAAAATTACTCGAACTAAATTTTCGATGATTTGTTGTCGATGAAAAGTTTATCGGCGAAACAAGGGTACATGTGTGCCATGCCTAGGAATACCGCCTTTTCCATCTGACCTATTCATCAGGGTCTACAGAACCTAACTTCAAGTTGGGGAGTAGTACTCCCCAGTCGGACCCCTTTTAAACCCATATTTCTGGTAAACTACATGTACAGTACATTTAATTTCCGACGAGGTACAAGAGGTACGTCAGAGGTACATTCCACCATGGTAATCTGAGCACAATAAAGCGAGGTGGTACGGCTGCAGAGTATCACGCCGTGGCTTCGGCTGATGAAAACATCCAGCGAGCCCGATTTCGATCGAACGTCCATGCGCTCAAGGCCACGTCCACGACCTTCGACCGATAGTTTGCACGGTTAAGTGTATATTCATTATCCAGATCCGCGTCCACGGTCGCGCGACGACGGACGTCCGCGTAGTATGTTCCTAGCTTTAATCTCAGAACAGAAAACTATTACAGCTAGGAACATACTACGCGGACGTCCGCCGTCGAGCG
Source organism: Leguminivora glycinivorella (assembly GCF_023078275.1). Lineage (NCBI taxonomy): Eukaryota > Metazoa > Arthropoda > Insecta > Lepidoptera > Tortricidae > Leguminivora > Leguminivora glycinivorella. The sequence continues at coordinate 3,592,706 of NC_062983.1, forward strand.
ACCGCGACCGCGACCGATCAGTGTGCACGGTCTTCGGGACGTGGCTTCGGCTGACCAAAACATCCAGCGAGCCAGATTTCGATCGGACGTCCATGCGCTCAAGGCCACGTCTGCGACCGTCGACCGATAATTTGCACGGTTAAGTGTATATTCATTGTCCAGATCTGCGTCCGCCGTCTAGCGACCGCACCTAAAGAATAGGATGCATATAGTTTACTTTGTTCTTATTTATTGACAGACTTGTTTGACAGACTATAGTTTAATCAAGAAATAACAATTTTGAATTTTCTCGAGAATAACCGAATGTGAAATCTCCAAAAGAGGAGTAGAAAAACAATGTAAAAAAATCTAGCTTAAACATTTACACTGTTTATAATTTACCGTAATGTTATGCCCTTATAAATAGACTCATTGAAAGAGTGCTAATTTTGTGATATCGCAGCAAAATTATCAAACGTATATTTAAAACGGTCAATGACTGTAATGTTGATGTGAAATGTTCAATAAACGTAAATATTACAAATTGGTGCAACATTGAGAAATGAATTCTTTAAAAAAAGCAATTGCTGTGACATTGTATTTATAATTATCTGTAATGTTACAAAAAAAATATACCGGTTATATCAAAAGGTTTTATTGAAGTAAATCTTAATTTGTGATATTGCAGCAACTGCATAAAACCAATATTTCAAGTGGTCAGTTGCAGTAATATTGATTTTGAACATTTGGGAAACTTTAAGTTTAGACATTGAAGTAACATTAAAAACTTGATGTTTAAAAGTTAATGTTGCTGTAACGTTGCATATGTAATATAGCTAATACCTTGTTGCAGCAATGTAATAAATGAACATTTAAATAACTTGTAATCAAAACATCCTTGCAATATTATAATATTAGTTTTCATTTGTCATGTTACAATAATATAGCACTACTAATTTTCTGAAAGTTTCAAATTACCAATAAGTTGAATGTTGTTGTCATATTTCTCCGACCTTACATTCTAAACTTACAAATGTGAGGTATGTAAACTTACTGCAAGTTATTGTAAGTTTCATGCTCAGTGGGTAGGTACTACCAAGGATTATTTATATAGGATTTACATACTTCATACTAAGAATCGTACCTCGATTGTTTAGCGCCATCTATTAAATACTATCATAACTACACTGATGATGCCTATAATTTTTTTAATTTTTTTTTTGTGTATTGACGTGATATCATGATTTTAAAATAAAGAAATATGTCATTTGTTCTTACAAAAAATTAAAACACGCAAAAATATTTGGGGGAAATATAATTCTGGTCACTTTCAGGCTGCGAAACAGCGCCATCTAGTTTTAAGCCTAAAAGGCCCATACATTTCAGGGGTACGCTTTTGTGTATGGGCTCTGTCAGTCCAGTAGGTATTAAATCGTTCTTGGTACTACATATGTAACAAACAACAGTAAAATAGAGTAGGTTGTTTCAGTTGTTTGTCTGTTCGTCAGTAGTAGGTAGTCTAATAAATACACACTTAATATTATAAATGGGAAAGCGTGTGTGTCTGTTTGTTTGTCCATCTTTCACGGCAAAACGGAGTGACGAATTGACGTGATTTTTTAAGTGGAGATAGTTAAAGGGATGGAGAGTGACATACCTAGGCTACTTTTTGTCTCTTTCTAACGCGAGAGAAACCGCGGGCAAAAGCTAGTATCAGGGGCGGCTCACTCCGCGATCCTTTCACCGCGCTACAAGTACATGCCGGCGGCCGCGAGTTCGCGGCCCATTCACTGGCGACGACCTTCGCGCGGCGCAATAGAATTCAATGTCGTCTGCACGCGTGCGGTCCGTTTGTTAATGTAGGTAAGAATTTAGAATGGCGGCGTTTTGTGAACATCAAAGGAGTGAGCCTTCTGTACTTGTACTATTATATATTCTGTGCTAGTATAAAATAAATCAAAGCAGGTAGTTCCAAAGTGTCCAAAGTCGCGCGCGGGCAGCCTCCCATCACTGAGGGTCACTCGTCATTTAAAATACAAAAATCGTGGCAAAAATGCATTCAAGTGAAAGTGACAGTGTTAAAACCCTTTTAACAAGTACGCTAAAGCCATTAGAAATTAAAATTTGTGATGTTGTTCGTAAATTAGACGAAATTATGATTGAATTAAACCAAATAAAATCCGTTATATCGATGCCAAAAGTTAACGGCCAAGCTAAAGTGGTTGAAACGTGTAAGAACACAAGCGCTCCGTCAACACCAATCGGAAGCATCTCGAGCAACGCGTCGACACCTAATAGCCATCCCCCTCTAGCGCATGCGCCTGTGCGCACTCAACGAACCACTGCAATGCGCGCGAAAGAGAAGCTAGCTGTAGCCGCCAGGACAAAGCAATCGCTTAAACCAGCGAAACATGACACCGCTCAAATTAAAAATAAGACGACCGCCCCCGTGACAAATCTACAAAGTCTACAAAATGATCCATTAACACTTTCGCTACCAAGAACCCGACTGTCGGGTACACCGCTCGTAGAAGCGTAGCCGATTACATGGGTTTCCCCGTATGTAGCGAAAATGTCGTAGCGCCGCGTAGAGCCCGGTTTCGAAAGTGTTCGACTGCAAAAGACTACATAAAACCATCAACGAACGATGTGACAACGGAAATTATGAACCAACAACAACAAACAACCAGTGATCAGCCTCAATCGAATACTGACATCAACGATTCAAATATCGAAAATGATACGAGCCTGTCAGGAAAAAATGACTGGGAAACTGCCCAGAGTCGTAAACATCGCCGTCGTAGCAATATATCCAGTCGTATCATAAAGGGTTCCGCCACTAACACGACCCTTCATGGAGTTGAAGCCTTCAAATTTCTACATGGCTGTTATTTTGAAAAGAAACAACCCCGGAAAAATTGATACATCACCTAAAATCCATCTGTGATCAATATGAATACAGTGTTGAACAAATTACCTCAAAACATGAGTCGTACAAATCATTTAAAATTGGTATCCCCACAACAGTATTTGACAAGTTCAGTGAATCGTCTGTATGGCCACTTAACACCAGAATATCCAAATGGCAGCCCTTTCTACGACCTAGGGCAAACAAGGCCCCCAGTCAATAAAGCGCCTGACATGACAACAAACGCTCAGATAAGTGTGATGCACCAAAACATAAACCGTCTCCAGAATAAAACCTACAGACTTGAGTGCGAACTTCAATTACGTGATCCAGCTGTAGATGTTCTATGCCTGACCGAGCACTGGCTCGAGGACAATCAAATATCATCTGTAAACATACAAAACTACAGTTTACGTGCCCAGGGTGGCTAGCCGAATGGCACAATCGCTCACGAAACGCTCACGAAACGAAGCGCTAGTAGATATCTATCTCTATCGCGCTTGCGTATTGGCGCGACAGAGCCAGCGGCGTATCGCTTTCGTTTGGCGTCGGAGAAATGCCATTCGGCTACGGGGCCAGTACTGCAGGACATCGCGACAAGGAGGAGGTACTTGTATCTACGCCAAAACTGACCTGGTAACAATGGAGAGGAAGGAAATATCTGCACTATCCGTGGAAATGAACATCGAACTATGTGCCATCGAGTGTATCGGTGCAGATCTTATCATAGTGTGCATATACAGACCTCCTAACGGTGATGTACAATTATATTTATCAAAACTATCCGAATTATTGAGTATGCATGCAATCAAAAATTATAATGTGTTACTAATTGGTGATATAAATATCGACTTAATGGTGAAATGTAATCTTAATAAAAACCTGAATAATACTATTACCCAATTTGGATTCAGACAGTTAATCAAAATACCTACCAGAATAAATAATCTATCTAGCACATGTATTGATCACGCATTTACAAATATATCGATGTGTAATATTCAAAATGTGTTTTCTGATGAATTAAACCTATCTGACCACTTAAGCATTAATGTTACCGTTAAAATACTCAAACAAGGATTATCAAATAAGCATATTTTGAAGAGAAATTTTACGAATTCTAGTATATATAACTTTGTAAATAACCTTGAACTATATAACTGGAATCACATTTGTGATAAATGTATATGTCCTAGCAAAAAAATAGAACTAGTTATTAACGTATTAAAACATTACTTTAATATTTGTTTCCCGCTCAGGAAAACGTTGATAAAAAACAACAGTTGTGCTTGGGTTACTGACACGATTCGACAATTACGATTTAACATTCGTAAACTCAAACAAAATATATCACGCGACCCTCACGATAGCGAATCACGTTCAAAATTATTAAAAAACGAAACATTATATTGGAACTCTTTAAGAGACTCACGTAGCAACTACTTAAATAATCAAATAGAAAACTCAAATACTGATATGTGTCGCAGCATATGGCGTGTGATTGCATCCGAAACGTGTAAAAACCGAAATAACAAAAATAGTGCAATAAACGTTCTTATCTCTAAGTCAGCTGGCGATTCCAATGACGCGCGGGCCGCCGATGCCGCTCGCCGGCTAAACCGGTATTATATAAATGCTAACAAAAACAACGTTAAACCGTGCGCTCGTACTGCACTCGAGTATTTAGACAAGTACTTACCCTCACTAATACCTACTTTTAAATTTGAACCCTACTCCCTTAGCGACATCATGCAGGCATTGAAAAAGATCAAGAGGAAACAATCACAAGATATAAACGATATGTCCACCTATCTACTTGATTATCTACCACCAGTGGTTATATCTATCCTTCTTGTCTTATTCAATGAATGTATATATAACGGTACATACCCCGACGCTCTGAAATTAATTAAAATACAACCTATCTATAAAGGCAAAGGCGACATGGAACAGGAAAAAGTTATCGGCCTATTTCCCTAATACCTATCATCTCGAAGGTATTCGAGAGTCTCATGTGTTCGTCGTTGATGAATTATTTCAACAAGAACAAATTACTTAACAAGCAACAGTATGCCTATCAGCCCGGGCGGTCAACAGCTGACGCGGCGCGTGACGTCATGGCGAGAACGCTGACGCACCTCGAGGCCGGGCGACAGGTAGCAGCGATATTCTGCGACTTGTCGCGCGCCTTCGAGATGATCGACCACATGCTGCTATTAGAAAAATTGACTCGGTATGGTGTTAAAGGACCTTTCCTAGACACTATAGGGTCATTCTTGAAAAATAGGAAGCAAAGTACGCATATCATAAATTCAAAGTGCGACCTGGAACAAATAGGCGATTCTTCTGTCCCTCAAGGCTCAACAATGGGTAATTGCTTGTTTTTAATTTTAGTTAACGACGTCTCGACTGCCTGTCAGGATATAGAATTCGTGACATTTGCGGATGACACGTGCCTACTGGTAAGTGCCGATAACTTTGAAACTTTAAAAGCGAAAGTAAATAACTCAATGTATCAAATATATCAGTGGTTCACCGCGAATGGAATGATGTTAAATCCTGAAAAAACCAACATAGTACATTTTCAGCTAAGACAGAATAATAGTCAGTTCGACATCATGCTCAATAACATCAAGGTACCTGAAGTTAACGCGGTAAAATACCTAGGATACACTATTGATTCTGGACTAACATGGTCCCCTCACATTGATTCCTTATGCGATAAATTATCGTCGGCATGCTACGCACTATCGAGACTCGCACCAAGTTTGTCGTTTCAAAATATTAAAAAAGCATACTATGGATATTTCCATTCGTTACTAATTCAAGGCGTTGACTTTTGGGCCACCGCGGCCGATCGGGACAGGGCCTTCATCATGCAGAAACGAGCCATTCGAATCATAATGAAAAAGACATACGACTATCCATCTAAAGAACTTTTTAAGGATTCTAAAATTTTAACACTCCCGAGTGTATATATCCTAAACGCCTGTAAATATGTGAGAGCAAACTTGAGCACATACACCACTCATTCCAGTACTCGTAGAAGTGATCTATTAGTAGTTCCACGTTGCAGATACGCAAAGACCCGGAAGTCACTCGCTATCGTGGGTGCAAGATTGTATAACTCACTACCCGTGGAGATAAAACAAATAGAAAGCGACATTGTTTTTAACAATCGCCTTAAAACTTTATTATTAAACCTCGCTTGTTATACAATCGAAGAGTTTGTCGACTCGTGTAGGTACCTAAACCTAACACTTTAAATTAGATTAAATGTAAAAGTGACGAGTGCACGAAATGTATTGTATAATAATACCTAAACAAAAATAATATGTAATTAATAACATTAAGTATACCAAACTGTATGTCGCTTGCTTACATAATACTAAGTTAATTTATAAATTGCTATGTATATTATTGACATGTAAAATATTGTGTTTTATGAATAAAGATCTGAATCTGAATCTGTTCCTATAAATTATAAGTATTATATCATACTACTACGATAGTATGATACTACTTTCCTCAAAGCGGTAGGCAGAGCGCATGAAACTGCTCAAGTTTCAGGCCACTTTTAGCCAAATTTAAGGTGGTCTCAGTGGTCTTATGTACAGGGCCGGATTAAGGGTAGAGCGAGTGGAGCGGCCGCTCGAGGCGCCAAATGGTAAAGCCTAAAGGGGCGCCAAAATCGTAAAGAGAGGCGCAATTTGTATGAGTCAAAGGAGCGTAAGCGTGACGATGAGAGAACTTCAAAGCACTTGGAAACCGAAGCGAAGGGCATACATGCAGTGACAAAACACCGAAATTACTGCCTAAGGAAAAAAATTCGGGCTCGCTGAGCTCGCGATTTTTTTTCCTGTACGGAAAAACTTTTACCAAGAGCGCCGAAACTCAAACTCGCTCTACTCTGATCGAGCGCACGGGCCGGCACTGCTTATGTGTATCGACAGGTAACGTGATGTATAATGACTGGTTGCTATACCATTGTAAGTTAGTACTTACACTTGTGTTATAGTTAACACAATTGAAACCATATCCCACAATCGACTTCTACTACAACCACGGGAGGAAAGGGGGTGGTGAAATTCTTAACCCGTCATCACACGGGGTAAACTACAAGCTGGGTCAATACGCCACAAGAGTGACATCAGTCACAATTTTATGGCATGTTCCATTTATTCACTATGCAAGTTAAAGTGATAATCTATCTCTAAATAAGTGTTACTTTCCCGATATATGCATAGCTCCTTTCATTTGCAGCTGTAGTTCAAATAAATACTCAATGAAGTCGTGACTCACGTTACATTTACGTGGATTCACCTAGCTGTAAGTCTAAGTAACCTGAATAATGACAATCATCATCCTCCTTGCGTTATCCCGGCATTTGATGGGATCCTGGGGTCCGCTTTGACAACCGAAATAATGATAATAGGTAAGCTAAAATCGATCGAAGATAAACAGAAAAAAAAATTCAGTATTGTCGCAAATATAAATTATAATTTTTGAAATTGCTGCTAAATTATGTATTTTTGAACTGTGATTTATTTATTTTTTCCCTCACTAGCTCGGAAACACGTGTTTTGTCCTTTAATACCAGCGGGTAAAAACGCATTTTATCCACTAGTGGGTAAAGTAATTTGACCTTGAATAAAGTCAAATTAACTGCTTTAAAATTGATTAAAGTAGGTGAATCTAGTAATAAAGATGATTTACCACCTGTGGAACTACTGGAATCAGTGATAAACGCATTTTTTGCGTTGTAGTTTCCTCGCTATAGTGAGGGGAAAAGTTTTGTGTTACACTCGGGTGCAAATGTATTTTACTTCTCGTGTGTTAAAAAACAACTTTGCCCCCTTGTATAACAAATAACTATTAATTGTACTGTTTGGACCATATGTTGTCTGAAATAAACGGATTTATTATTATTATTTGTATGTCTTTCGTTTATCTCGGGACCATGGGGTCCCGGACATTTGGAAGGCGTGCGTGGGGCCGAAACCAACAGCGCAGAGGCCCTTTAAGACAATTTACTAATCTAAAAGGTGATGTGACACCAACCGACGCTTATCCCTGTATGCACTATATTATTATTATTAAAATAAATAGACAATTCACTTGAACAACATAATCGAAATGTTAAACTACATTTAATTAAACGTAGCTAATCCAAGTAAGCTGTATAAAGTTTACGCGCATTAGCATAACAATAGCATAATGAGGTTGTAAGAGTGCGATACACCCTGTATGCTAATATTATGATGTAGAAGGAAAATAGAGCAGGTAAACTCTTTGAATAAGATACTCGTTCATAGTCAGAATTGGTCAGAATAGTTTTTAAAGGTGCGACCACAACGCTGCTTAAAAACGGTGACGGTACGGAATCGCAGTGACGCATCGTATCCGTACCGTTTTTACCGCATGCTCCCCACACCGCTGCTCAAAATATGCAGACGGTACGGAAACGCAGTGGCTTACGTATGGGGCACGTCACCGTTTTTTGTGGTGTGGTCGCACCTTAATCATAGAGAATAGAGGTACCTCTAATCTCCATACTTTTTAATACTGACATGACGACATGAGTCTTCAATACTCATCAATACTGGCAAGACATTAGAAATACACTGACAAGAAGCTGACAAGAAAGATTTAAGTCAAATTTTGTAGACTACAATGCTTATATGGACAGCAGGGTTAGCACATGATTTCCGCGAGTGTATGTTGCCGCGAGATAGACTACCCGTCCTTACGTTTTCTTCTAACTGTATTAATGACATGTCACCTATCTCGCGGCGACATCGGCGACATACTCTCGCAGCCATCATTTGCTAGGCCTATGATGGACCTCGCTCCGCGATTCTTTCGCGGAGCTACAAATACATGCCGGCTACAGCGCATTCGCGGCCCGTTCAGTGGTGACACCCTTTCGCGCGGAGCAATAGAACTTGGCTGCTCGCGTGCGGTCCGTTTGTTAAAGTGGGTAAGAATTACGAAAGGTGGCCTTTTTGAACATCAAAGTGAGCTACTGCGAACTCGATCGTAGTTCAAATCTCAAACCTTTGCCTACCTATAATTTGGAGAACTGTAACTCAACTCAACAGTATAATATTACGCCCATTGGATATTGCGAATGTAGGTAAGTGATACGATACCCCTATGTTTAACGACAACATGTGCTTTAATACTGTTGTAAGTGTATTGGGGTAATTTCGAAGCACAGAATTTCTCGGGTAATTTCGAAAGGGGAATCTATATGATAGAAATAATGGTGATTTTATGTGACCTTAGAAATTACCCCAATGCACCCTACTAGCTTGTGCCCGCGGCTTCGCTCGCGTTAAATTCGAAAATTGCGGACGCTCCATACAAACTTCCACTCCCCATTTTAGGGAAGTGGGGGGTTAGAAAGAGACAAAACGTAGCCTATGTCACTTTTTACCCCTTCAACTATCTCCACTTAAAAAATCACGTCAATTCGTCGCTCCGTTTTGCCGTGAAAGACGGACAAACAAACAGACATACATACATTGCCATTTATAATATTAGTAAGTATAAGTATGGATATCACAATTTCAGCTCATTTTTTTCTCAACAAACTTGTGTAAGACTTGCTCTACTCTAGCCCATGCTAATTGCTCAACCAAATCGCGATTAACATTATAATTTTGTCGTCTAATCGTTTTGTCGAGCCTGACAAAACTTCGATACGTAAAGCCTTTGTTTTTAGACGGTTCTGTGGCAAGATTGATTGCACTGTACCGACTTGTGACCGCGTTTATACAGTACGACTTTGAAGGTTGTCTATTGCTAAAATACTAAAATGTGTGGAATATACTGTCGCGGGGGCCAATTTTTGAGTCTCACGCGTTCGATTTCAGACAATTATCACTGCAAAAATAATAAGGAAGTCACCGTTTTCAACCGGTATTTTAGTGACAAAATCCCGTATGCGAGATTCAAAAATCACCCCCCTGCGGTATTCCTCAATTGACTCGCGCGCGACAAGCCAAGTTGTGCTAGAGGGGCTGGTGTGGACCGATACGACCTTGAAGGAAAGAAAATACACCTACTCCTATCTTAAGACGCTGACAGCACCCAATGGCCTTGACGCTGGCGTACACTGTCTAATCGTATGAGAGCGATAAGTGAGAGCGCGATGTTACTAAAAGAGGGATAGCTACGAAAAGTGCAGAAAAATATTAAAATAAAATAGAAAGATGCATTATTTGTGCAAAATGTTTCGTTAGTGTTTTAGATATGTATATATTTGTTATTATAATATTAACTAAAGACAACTAGGTAAATAATTGAAGGACACACAACACAACCGTTTAATGACGAACTCGAGACCAATCTTTGCAATTTTTTTCTATCGAGCCGATTTAATTAAATCGTGTATCGAGTACGGCTATGTTCTTTGAAATATAATGAATAATAACATATAATTAACTTGCCTTACTAAGACTAATAGTTTGTCTTAAAAACTGCGCAAGTAACATCAATTTTACGCTATTGGGTGTTGTCAGCCCCTTAAAGGCCGGCAACGGACCTTTAACCGTTCTGAAGTTTCGGGTGGCAGGCGGCGTGGCAGTGATCTTGTGTCTGCCTATTTTGCTTCCTATCGCAAAAAGTGTTTGACTTGATAGCAAAGTTTGTTTAACTTTTGTGTTTTGAAAATATTGGCTCTTGCGGTTAAACAACAGCTTTTTCATCACACCCGCACTTTAAATGTGCTATTGCACGCAAGCGGAGCGTGAGTCATAGAAAAATCGTTCTCCCAAGGGAATAATGAAATTTCTTGTACCGTACTTTTTTTTTACATCTATTTACTACATTCCGAGTGTGTAAACTCGAGGAGTATGAATATTACAAACTCGAGTATTTAAATCGCTCCGGCAAGCCGTCGCTATTTAACTTACTCTCTTTAGTAATATTCAACTTCCTCCCCTTGTTGCACAATGTACTATTCCCTCTTGTAAAACATAATCATAACTATTCATCTCTTATAAAACATAATCATGACTATGTTCCAATCGCTTATTGGTACAGGAAAACATCATAACTCATAAGGAATCGCGCCAGTATAGATGAGCGATAGAGATAGCTAGCTGAGCATTTCTTTTTTTTTTGCCACTTTTATGAAATGCTATTATTTTGAAAAAAATTATGCTATTAATGGACGTAGTTACGCAATAACGTTCCAATCCACATGAAATTGTCATTAAGTTTTAGACCTTGTATGAAAAACAAAAGTCTTTCATTTCAATGACAATTTCAGATGGATTGGAACGTTATTGCGTAACTACGTCCATTTCTACTCAGAATCACTAGCTTTTTCAATCCTAGTAGTTAAAAAAATTGTCCCATACTATTTTTTCTTATTTTGTTCCCATTTTCCATACATTTCGTGTGGGGTAACAAAAATGTATGGAAATTCTGGGACACTTTTTGTCTCCCAGTGAGATTGACTCGTGAGTACAATTGACCTAAAATTCCCTAAAAAAATTAAAATAATAAAATTGGCATAAAAAAAGGAAATGCTCCAGCTACTAAATCGATATTAACGTGACCGTTTGTGCATTTGGCTACGTGCCCTGGCAATAACTGTCTGGTCGTGTCGGGCCCGTCTCGTAAGCAGTAAAGCGTACACCAAGCCAGTCAGTGTTAATTAATTTGTATTTCATAACCGAACGGGCAGTTGATGAATTGTGAGCGGAAACTTGGAGTGATGAATAGAGAGCTCCAGGATCGATAGTGCTAATGGTGATATGTATGGCTTTATAATTATGGTTCAATATGCAAATATACAACAATTAACGGAGTCGGCTCGTAAAAATACAATATTATCTACTGCACTCTACAATCTTCATGAGAACTCAAACATTTACTAAACACACCTGTGCAATTCCCGAAAAGTTTGTACATTTGGATCCGTCTCCGATTTTGGTAAAAATTGGTAGGCTGATTAGAGTTCGTGATGCTGAGCAAGACCCACTAAGTTTCCCAAAATGTCCTATGTAATTTGTATGAAACCTTCCTTTTTTGTTACCAGATTTCTATACATTTTCGGTAACAAAAAAGGAAAGTTTCATACAATCAACCTAGGACATTTTGGGAAACCTAGTGGATCTTGCTCAGCATCATGGACTCTATCAGCCTACCAATTTTTATCCAAATCGAAGACGTGATCCAAATGTACAAACTTATCGGGAATTGCTGTCCTAACAAATCCGATCTTGTTCCTTTAACAAGTTTGACATCTTATAGATTCTACGATGCACAAACGTTAGCGCGATGTAGGATATTCTCCGGTTGTAACAGCGCCATCTACCAGGAAATTGGGTAAACTCATCAAAGTAAATCAATTTTGAATATCTTATAGTTTCTACGATGCACAAACGTTAGCGCGATGTAGAATATTCTCCAGTTCGAACAGCGCTATCTAACAGGATACTTCATAAACTCATCAAATTAAGTAAGTTTAATATCTTATAGATTCTACGATCTACAAACGTTAGCGCGATGTAGGATATTATCCGGTTGTAACAGCGCCATCTACCAGGATATTGGGTAAACCCATTAAAATACAATTTTAACATCATATATAGATTCTACAATGCACAAACGTTAGCGCGATGTAGGATATTCTCCGGTTGTAACAGCGCCATCTACCAGGAAATTGCGTAAACTCATCAAAGTAAAACAATTTTGAACGTCTTATAGTTTCTACGATGCACAAACGTTAGCGCGATGTAGGATATTCTCCGGTTGTAACAGCGCCATCTACCAGGATACTTTATAAACTCATCAAATTCTAAGTTTAACATCTTATAGAATCTACGATGCACAAACGTTAGCGCGATGTAGGATATTCTCCGGTTGTAACAGCGCCATCTACCGGGATATTGGGTAAACTCATCAAACTAACCCTTTGTGTATAATATGTATTGTGGGGAGACTTGGAGTGATGAATAGAGAGCTCGGGGATCAATAGTGCGCTGACGGTGATATGTATGGGTTTATTAATACAGTTCAATGGTAATGCAAATATTCAATAAATAACTGGTACTTAGAAGAATATACTATAATATATGTATTTGAATTCCCTCTACAGTTTTTACCCTGAGAACAGTAGTTATTTGTTTTCCAAGGAAGCAAACTGGGCGAAGTTGTTATTTTAAGCGCACGTGCCAATACCCGAGCAAGCGAAAGATTCCAATATTGAAGCGTTGCGACTGGTTTATAATGTGGAATCTTGATCGCTGCGATGGTTTCAAAACACGTAAGCTTTGCCGCCGGCTGCAACAGATTTTTTTCACCACGACCGGTTGGTTAATAACCACAAAATTAAAAATTTGAAAAAACCCCTGACCGTGACATAGTGGACCGATTTTCATGAAACATGGCTAAGAACACTCCCGACTAACTCAGCTTTCAGACAAAAATCTAAATCTAAGTCGGTTCATCCGTTCGGGAGCTACGATGCCACATACAGACAGACTGACAAACAGACAGACAGACACGTCAAACTTATAACACCCCGTCGTTTTTGCGTCGGGGGTTAATAAAAATAACTGCCATAACACCGAAGATTTACGGCATTCAATAAAGTCATCTCCATAATACCCAAAGTACCTAGTACTCGTACTTACTACGAGTATACGTCTACATGGCATTCTAGAACTTTCCAGCTTAGTCGGGCCTCGGGCCGTGGTCCAAATTAACCGATATCGATGGTGCGAGAGCTACGAAATTTGGAGACACTGTGGAATTCACTCCGATAGGTGCCTATAATATATCAATCGAAGAACTCCTACTTATAATAACCCATACTACCCATATAATAACCCATAATACTATACATAGTATTATAGTACTTTTGATAAAAGATATCGGTATGGCTATACATAGCCATACCGATATCTTTCATCAAAAGTATACTAGTTATGTAAACACGATTAGAAGTACTTTATAATTAAGTTTTTGCATGCATTTGTATCAAAAAAAATAATTTTGTAACGTTTTGTACTTAAGTAACTTATGTTACTCTAGTATAACTTTGTGCATACTTTTATACATAAGTGTTACCTATTAGTGAAAACTTCATTGGCTTATCATCCACCTAAATGTACGATTTACAGATGTACTATATAATGCTGTTTGTTTTCCTTAATAAAGAAAAAAAAAACAACTTTTTTTTTCCGTATGTTCATAATTATGTATTCTGTGACCGTAGGTTAGAACGGGCAGTATACACAATATACACATGTCGACGAGTTTTCGCTTGTGAAAGTGGAACGTGTCATTTCATAAGCTCCTTCGTGGACCAGTAGCTCGGATCTTCCAGGAGTTATAAGTAAATGAACAAGATTCTATCACTTCTACCAAGAATGATTTAATACTGCACCGACAGAGCCCATACAAAAAAGCGTACCCCTGAAATGTATGGGCCTTTATGGCTTAAAACTAGATGGCGCTGTTTCGCAGCCTGAAAGTGGCCATAATCATATTTTCCCCAAATATTATAAGAACAAATGAAATATTTCTTTATTTTAAAATCATGATATCACGTCAATACACGTTTTGAAAAAAAAAATTGTAGGCATCATCATCAGTGTAGTTACGATCACTAAAAAATCGAGATACGATTCTTAGTATGAAGTATGTAAATCCTATATAAATAATCCTTGCATTTACCAAAGACTCTGGAAGGAGTCCAAGGAATCTCCAATATTCGTAGCTCGGTACGCCAGGTAGAGACGCCTCACAAGTTTAGTGCACGGAGTTCGCGCTACGTTCGTGTTATTGCGAACAGCTACGTTGCATTTTGTCGAAGAGCCTAATTTAGTAATGAGAATATTGTGAATTCTAGGTGAAGTTTGGATGCAATATCGTTGTCAGCAATGCCAGATCAATAATGCACACACAAACCACACACACCACACCACAGAATAAAATAATAGTACTTAGGCAGGTCTAACCGCGAGCTACTCGTAGTATAGATAGATTCACTAAAGCTAGCACGAATGGATTGAATGAAAGTTATGTCACCTGTCACTTCGAGTGTTAGTGTGAGTGCCGTTCTTATACAGGTGGCTCCTAATATTTTGTAAACAACAACAAAATGGGATTTGTTATTCAAGAAAAATAAAAATTATGCTATTAGGTATAATACCTATTTAGACTAAACAGGTAAAATATTATGTCCGAAATAATTAATATTCATGCAATCTGTGTATGACCAGAATTAGGATGTGAGATGACACTATTCGATCCAATTGTCTCGTATGAGTTTGTACATGTGAGACAGTTGCCTAATATGTTGCTTTGTCATGTCATTCATGTAAACGATATACTATGTGCCTGACCTAATAAATTTTTCCGATCGCACTTACGTCATTTTGATGATATTTTGTATGAGATGACGCACACAGGTTATTACATTTTCTTCTTGTCTTCACGACCGTAAAGGGTTAATGTCAAGAATTAATAGGTGACGGATGACTAAAAAGGTCTAAAACTATGGCAGACTAAGGAGTCCATGGTTAACATGATTTTTTTATGTCCTGTTTTATTTTAATGTATTTAATTATTTAAAACTAAATAATAAAAACCCTGAAGGTGGTTTTCTGAACATTGAAAAGTTGTATGAAATGACTTCTGCGGCAACTGGTACATCAATACGGAGTGTTCAGCGGATCAAGAATAGCTTCTGCAAAAATGCGACAGCGGCATCGGCTTCAAATGTGTTTGTAACACCCGGTAAAAAACGACCACGTTTGTCACCAAAATCAGATGTGGACAATTTCGATTTAAATGTTAGTAGAAGGTGTATTTATAATTTTCACTTGGTACACAAAACGTTGCCAACTATTAAAAAAATACACAACGTTTTAAAGGAATCGATAGGTTTTCCTGGTAGTAAAACTTCTTTACTTCGTCTCGTACATAAAATGGGATTTAGGTGGAAGAAGATTCAGAACAACAGGATGCGGCTCATTGAAAAAGACGATATTCGTTACAAAAGGTTTATATATTTACAAAAATTACAGGAATATAGAAACGAAAACCGGCCCATTGTTTATACCGATGAGACGTACGTCCATAGCACTCACATCACACCAAACGCATGGGCCGACAACAGCAATAGCGGTGTTAGAGTTCCTATATCAAAAGGTCAAAGGTTGATAGCGTGAACGCATGTACAGAGGAAGGTTTCGTAAAAAATGCTTTGCTGACATTCAAATCCAACCAGAAGTCCGGAGATTACCATAGTAACATGAATGCTGCAAATTATCGGAAATGGGTGAACGAATATTTGTTACCAAACTTAAAACCCAGAAGCGTCCTTGTTGTAGATAATGCTTCTTATCATAACGTTCAAGTGGATCGGGCTCCAGTTAAAAAAACGATTAAAAAAGAAATGTTGGCTTGGTTAGATAAAAATAATATACCATACCCAAAAAAAATACGAAAATTGTTCTGTACATAATAATAAAAAAACATAAAGATACAAGAAAAACAACTTACGTATCAAATACTCCAAGAACACGGTCATTCTGTGTTACGCCTACCACCTTACCACCCGGAATTCAACCCGATTGAGATGTTGTGGGGGATAATAAAAGGTAAAGTAGGGACGAGGAACGTAACTTTTAATATGAACGACGTTCAAAAACTATTCATCGAGGAGGTTGATGCCGTAAAAAAAGAAATATTTGAAGATATTTGGAGAAAAATCCGAGAAACAGAGTGTTCGTATGATTCAGATTCAGATTCAGATATTTTATTTATAAACATTCAATAAAGTTTACATGTCAGATATCTTATAACTAAAACGTGTTATTTTACAGAAATATATTTTACATACAGGTACATATAGGCATATTCAAACTACTTAGTACATGATTTCAGTGAGTGCAACGACCCCTATTCAGAAATTCGTTTATATTGTAGCATGCTAATTCAATAAGCATGTTTTTAAGTTTTTTAGTAAATATAGCATCACTCGGAGCATTCTTAATGTCAGTGGGTACACAGTTATATAGGTTAGGTCCGACAACATCGAGCATCTTGCGGGCCTTTGCTAGTCTGCGTCG